>NC_140069.1:51955708-53401923 GCF_964194135.1 Talpa europaea
TGGACTAAACTCTTCAATAAAAAGACACAGAGTTGCAGCCTGGATTAAGAAACAAAACCCAACCTTTTGCTGTCTCCAGGAAACACATTTAGCTACAAAAGATAAAAATAGGCTCAAAGTCAAAGGATGGAAAACAATCCTACAAGCAAATGGACCAAAAAAGAAAGCAGGAACAGCTATACTTATATCAGATAAAACAGACTTCAAACTCAAAAAAATAAAAAGAGACCCCAATGGTCACTACATTATGATCAAGGGGACAATACTTCAAGAAGAAATAACACTCATTAACATATACTCACCAAACGAAGGAGCACCAAAATATATCAAACAACTGTTGTCCTCTCTGAAAACAGACATCAGAGAAAACGCATACGTAGACTTCAACACACCACTATCAACAATGGATAGATCAACAAGACAAAAAATAAGTAAAGAAACTAAAGCTCTAAATAAGGACCTAGAGCATTTGGGCTTAACAGACATCTATAGAACACTAAACCCAAAAAAAAACGGAGTACACATTTTTCTCAAGCGCACACGGATCATTCTCCAGGATCGATCACATACTGGGGCACAAGACAAACATCAACAGATACACCAAGATTGAAATCATACCAACCATCTTTTCTGACCACGAAGGCATCAAACTAGAAATAAACCATAAAAAGAAGGCAAGGAACTATCCTACCTCATGGAGATTAAAAACCACACTACTGGAAGACCACTGGATCAAAGAAGAAATTAAAAAATTCTTTGAAGTGAATGACAAGGAGGACACCAATATCCTAAATGTATGGGATGCAGCAAAAGCAGTAATAAGAGGAAAATATATAGCAATAGAAGCTCACATCAAAAAACAAGAAAGAACTCAAAGAAACAACCTAATCTTGAAGCTCAAAGATCTAGAAAAAGAACAACAAAAAAACCCCAAAACCAGTAGAAGAAAAGAAATAATAAAAACCAAAGCAGAAATAAATGAAATTGAAACTAAAAAAACAATCCAAAAGATCAATGAAACCAAGAGCTGGTTCTTTGAAAAAATAAATAAAATAGACAAACCCCTAGCCAGGCTCACAAAGGAAAAAAGGGAGAAAGCACAAATACACAGGATCATAAATGAAAGAGGAGAAATCACAACGGACACAGCAGAAATCAAAAGAATAATCAGTAACTACTATGAACAGTTATATGGAAACAAGTTCAACAATCTAGAGGAGATGGACAAATTCCTACAACTCTACAATCACCCAAAGCTAGATAAAGAAGAAATAGAACACCTAAACAGATCAATTACAATTAGCGAAATTGAAATGGTAATCAAAAACCTCCCCAAAAACAAAAGCCCAGGACCTGATGGATTTACAAATGAATTCTACCAAACATTCAGAGACAAATTAGTGCCTATCCTTCACTAACTCTTCCCAAAAATTGAGAAGGAAGGGACAATACCAAACACGTTCTATGAAGCCAACATTACACTAATACCAAAACCGAACAAGGACAACACAAAAAAGGAAAACTACAGGCCAATCTCCCTAATGAACACTGATGCAAAAATCCTCAATAAAATTTTAGCTATCAGAATCCAACAATGTATCCATAAGATAATTCACCACGACCAAGTTGGATTCATTCCAGGGACACAAGGATGGTTTAACATCCGAAAATCAATCAACGTTATCCAACACATCAACAAAAAGAAATATAAAAACCATATGATAATATCAATAGATGCTGAGAAAGCTTTCGACAAAGTGCAACACCCATTCATGATAAAAGCCCTTGAAATTCTTGGGATACAAGGAACATACCTCAACATCATAAAGGCCATCTATGACAAGCCAACAGCCAGTATCATTCTCAATGGTGAAAAGCTGAAAGCAATTCCATTAAGATCTGGAACAAGACAAGGATGTCCACTCTCACCACTGCTTTTCAATATAATACTGGAAGTCCTAGCCAGAGCAATAAGACAAGAGAAAGACATACAAGGAATCCAAATAGGAAAAGAAGAAGTCAAACTATCACTATTTGCAGATGATATGATATTATACATAGAGAACCCCAAAATCTCCACAGAAAAATAATTCAACTCATCAATCAATTCAGTAAAGTGGCAGGATACAAAATCAACACGCAAAAGTCAGTAGCCTTCCTATACACAAACAATAAATCTGAAGAAGAAGAAATCAAAAAAACATCCCTTTTATTATCAAAACAAAAAAAATCAAATATTTGGGAATAAATCTAAGAAAAGAGGTAAAGGACCTATACAAAGAAAACTATAAAACACTGCTAAAAGAAATAGAAGAAGACACAAAGAAATGGAAAGACATCCCCTGCTCATGGATTGGAAGAATAAACATTATTAAAATGGCCATCCTACCAAAAGCAATATACAGATTCAATGCTATTCCAATCAAAATGTCAATGTCATTCTTCAAAGAAATAGAACAATTATTGATGAAATTCATATGGAATCACCAAAAACCCCAAATAGCCAAAGCTCTACTGAAAAAAAAAGAAGGAAATGGAGGCATCACACTCGCAGACTTCAAACTATACTACAAAGCCATAATCATCAAAACTGCATGGTATTGGAACAAGAACAGACATACAGACCAATGGAATTGAATAGAAAATCCAGAAATAAACCCACAGATTTATGGTCAACTAATCTTTGACAAAGGAGCAAAGACTATTCATTGGAGCAAAGAAAGTTTGTTCAATAAATGGTGCTGGGAAAACTGGGTCGCTACATGCAAAAGAATGAAGCTTGACCACTACATCACACCATACACAAAAATCAACTCAAAATGGATTAAAGAACTAGACATAAGACCTGAAACCATAAAATACATAGAAGGAAATATAGGCGAAACACTACGTCATTTGCACATCAAAGACATCTTTACAGACACATCACCCAAAGCAGTGATATTGAAGGCAAAGATAAACAGCTGGGACTACATCAAATTAAAGAGCTTCTGCACAGCAAAAGAGACAATAACAAAAACAAAGAGAAACCCCACCAACTGGGAGAACATTTTTGCACCCAACACTAATGATAAAGGACTGATCACAAAAATCTGCAAAGAGCTGATGAGACTCAGCAACAACAAAGAAAATAATCCAGTCAAAAAATGGGCAGAAGCTCGTGATGGATTTGCTTTATTCTGATAAAGGTGGAAAAAAAGAAAAAAAAAAATGGGCAGAAGAGCTAAAAAGAAACTTCTCTGAAGAGGAAATGCAAATGGCCAACAGGCATATGAAAAAATGTTCAACATCACTTGTCATCAGGGAAATGCAAATCAAAACTACCATGAGATACCATCTCACACCAGTGAGAATGGCACATATTAAAAAAACTAGCAACAACAAATGTTGGCGAGGGTGTGGAGAAAAAGGAACTCTTCTGCACTGTTGGTGGGAGTGCAAACTGGTCCAACCACTATGGAGAGCTGTGTGGAGATTTCTGGACCTACTAAACATAGAGCTTCCATAGGATCCAGCAATTCCACTCCTAGGTATTTACCCAAAGGACACAGAAACATCAATTCCAAAGAACACCTGCACCCCTGTGTTTATAGCAGCACCATTTACAATAGCTAAGCTTTGGAAACAGCCCAAATGCCCAAAAATAGATGACTGGATCAAGAAGATGTGGTACATATACACCATGGAATATTACTCAGCATTCAAAAAAGATAAACACATGCAATTTGCAGCAACATGGATGGTGTTGGAAGGGATCATGCTCATCGAAATAAGCCAAAAAGAAAAAGAAAAATACCGGATGGTCTCACTCATAGCAGGAATCTAGAAAACTTAAATAAGGGACCAGGAAAATGAATATAAGAAAGTGAAAATCAAAATCAACAAAAAACTATGAACCAGAGACACTTTTTGGGGGGTGGGGGGCAGGAGGGGAGGGATTGGGGTCAGAATGGGGCGTTTGCAATTGTATGGGGTTATATAAAAATAAAATTTATTATTTAAAAAAAAAGAAAAAAAAAAAAGAAAAATGTGTAGAAGGAAAAAAAAAAAAAAAGAAAACCTGAAACTTAAAATTGTTTTATATATTCAATGTAAGTAACAAAGTTAGCTAACCTGAAAAATCTGAGAATTTAGTTCTATACCCATTTTCTAATTGCTATAGGGAAATTACTTGACCTCTCCTTGGTACTTTCTTAGTACTTCCGTATTCATTTATATACCTATAATCCTTTTGCATTAGTCATTTTCATCTGTAAAAATTGAAGGGGTTGAAGGCCTATTTTTTTGGTTTGAATATTCAGGATAATATAGTTTCTATTGCTCAGAAAGAATATAGTGAGGGATGAAAGATATATTAAAAATTACAATACAAATTAAGGTGCTATGTAAAGAACACTAATGTACTAAGGAGCACAGAAGGAACACTATATATAACATAAGTCACTTTGTGTAGAAGTGACATTATTTTCTATTGCTTTTTAGATATTTTGATAGAGAAGTGGTAAATTCTACTTTAAAAGTTACATTTAATAGTTAAGATTTCACTAACAGGAGGAGAGGTGAAGAGGAGACAGTTTTCCAAACATAGGGGAATTCTCCATTTCCCAATTTTCAGATCTACACTAATGCACCCATAACCCTACTACTTAGAGTTCAGGTAACTTTCCAAAGAAAAGTCATTGAGTTTGTCCTTTTCTCTATTATTTATGGGGGATGCTTCAGAGTTTCTCTGTGGACATAACCACAATGATCTTAAATTATGTGTTGGATTTGGAAAATAACGTCTGTATTTCATTAGAACATAAGGTTTGCGGAAAGGTAGGGGTATAGTGGGGGGAGGAACTATTAACAATGAAATGGTTGGGTGAGATTCAGCCAGATTATGAAGTTGATGGTGATCTTATAGTCAAAGGAAAGTGATCAAAGTTGTTTTTAACAGGGGAAAAAAATGATCAGATTTTTATTTTGGAAAGCAATACCTCTCGTCAGTGTGGAAAACCGGTTAGAATAGAGGAATAGTCAGTCAATAATCAGTTTCTAGCTGTTGGAATAGTGCTAAGAGATGAATAGCCCAATCTAGAGCATTAGGATGGAATGAAATGGATGAGATGGATTCTAGACAATTCAAGGTTTCCCCCTGGACTTGATGTAAAGCATGTTATTACTTGATGTAAAGCATGAGTAGTCAAAAGGATAAGTGGTCTCTTATTTACTGTCTCTTTTGCTGTGCAGAAGCTCTTTAATTTGATGTTGTCCCAGCTGTTTATCTTTGCCTTCACTATTACTGCTTTGGATGATGTGTCCGCAAAGATGTCTTTGAGGTGTATGTCATGTAGTGTTTCGCCTGTATTTCCTTCTACATATTTTATGGTTTCAGGTCTTATGTCTAGTTCTTTAATCCATTTGAGTTGGTTTTTGACCAGGAAAAAGACTAATTATAATAAAGTAAAAATCAAAATCAAGAAGCAACTATAAAACAGAAACACACTGGGGGGAGGGGAGGGAGGAGGGATCAGTGTCAAAATAAGGGGGGTGAGAATTGTGTGGAGAATATAACCAAGATGAAAATGCATACATTGTGCAAAAATGAAAACTGATGCAAAAAATACACAAAATTTTAAAAATTAAAAAATAAAAAGGGAAAAAAAAAAGATAAGTGGGTTTTCAGTGTGGGTATGGGCGGCTGATACTGCACTAATGGAAATATGGAACACAGAGGGAAGAGTAAGGAAATTATAAGGAAAAGTTCATGTGTGATATTCTAAGTTTGACGGGCTCTTGGGCCACTGACAGACATAAACACTACGCTGACGTAAACCAGAGCTCGGGTTTCAGTAGTAAGAAATGACAGAAAAAGCTCAGGGTATCATCTGTGTAAAGCAGAGGGAGCTGAGGCATTTTTTCAAGGAGGGCAGTGAGGATAAAAAGTTATGGAAGTCTGTGTATAAGCAATAAATAAGCGAATGGGGATAAAGTTCTATTAAGTCTTTCCACAATCTAAAGAACCCAAGTGTTGGTTCACTTGAACAGGCGCGTGTCGTCTTCCTCCTTGCGGCCTCGGCAGGAAGACGCCTCACACTGAAGCAGATGAAAGTAGAGCCTGCGTCACACCCAAGCGCCCAGGGGCTCTCCCACCCCAGCAGGAACCTCCAGACACCCAGAACCCCAGCCCAGGTGAACGTTACACCCACGCCTGACCCCACCAGCTTGGCCAGCCACATGGAAGTACCTTGAGGTGGGGAACCAACGAGGGCTCCTTCGGCGGCGCTAGAGCAGCCCTGGCTTCACTGCCGAGGGGGCTGCTGGGATGCAGGGGCAACCCAGTCGCCATAGCAACTAGTCCTCCACTCCCTGTAATTTATTCACTATTGCTCCCTCTCGCCCTGCGAGGAAAAGAGGAGATGGGAAGATAGAAACCTTTGATTTTCATTGTTATCATAAGCCAACGGTGTCCATGGTTGTTAAAAACTTACTAAAAATTCTTCTAGTGGGAATGGAAACGGCGTCGTCTATTTTGTACATCATTCTGGGACTACCTCAAAGGACAAAATAAAGTTATGACCCAACAATTCCAGCTCCACATTATCTAATATACATCGCTAATTGAGAGAATTTAGAACATATTCAAAAAGTGGAAATTGATAAATGATAAATAAAATGTGCTATATTTTTCCATACAATGGAATATGACTTGATTCTAAAAAAGATGAAGTACCAACGTATGCTATCACATGGGTTAATCTTAAACACACAGACGCAGAAAGGCAAAAAGTGTATGCTTTTATTTACATGAAATGTCTGTAACAGGCACATCCATCCATATAGAGAGAAAATACATCCGTGGTTGCCTAGGGGTTTAGGGGAAATGAGAGTGACCACTAACAGGTATGAGTTTCTTTTGCTTAAAAAAAAAAAAAACTGTGATACAATATACCGCATTTTAATCATTTTTGTGTATAGTTCAGTGGGATAAGTACACTCAAATTGTGCAATTCACCACCATCCATGAACTCAACTACCCTTTCTCCCCTGCCTATTCCTCCCCTACTATTAGAACCTAGCAATCATAGTTCTAGTTTCTGTCTCCAGGAATCGGACTACTCTAGGTAACTTATATTACCTTATATAATTGCAATCATACATTATTAGTCCTTTTGTGACTGGCGCTTTTCACTTAAAAAAAAGTCTTCAAGTTTCATCCGTGTTTAGTGTGTCAAAATTTTCTTCTCTTTTAAGGCTGAATAATATTCCATTGTATGCATACCCCACATTTTTATCATTTATACAGGGTTTGTTTCTGAGATGATGAGTATGTTCTAAAATTGATTGTGATGATAATTGCACAACTTTGAATAAACTAAAAGAGCCAGTGAACTGTACTCTTTAAGTGAGTAAAAATTGTATGATATGCGAATTAAATCTCAATAAAGCCCAATAATTCCCCCAAATCCCCCCTGGGGAGAAAAAAAAATCACTGAACTTAAAACCTGTGGTGGCTGGTCCTCCATTAGCATTACTCAGTACAGTTATCAATCCTGCTGTATTGCATAGGGATTTCCATTCTGTTCCTTTGATCTATTTGTCTATTCTTTTGCAAATATCACATTATCTTAACTACTGTAACTTTACAGTAAGTCGAGTTGCATAGTATCAGTCCTACAACTTTGTTTTTTCTATGTTGGTTATTCTGGGTCTTTAGTCTTTACATATAATCTTTAGAATCATTTTGTTGATATCCACAAAATAATTTGCTGAGTTTTTGATTGGAATTGCATTAAATATATAGATAAAATTGGACAATATTTTCTTCCTATCCATGAATATGTAGTATCCTTTCATGCTTGATTTCTTTCATCAGTTATAGTTTTCCTCATATAGATCTTATACAATATTGCTAGATTCATACCTAAGTTTTTTTTTTGATACTGATGTAAATGGTAGTTTTTAATTTCAATTCACTTGTTCATTGTTGCAATATAAGAAAGTGATTGACTTTAATATATTTATCCTAGTAGCCTGTAATTTTGCTATAATCACTTCTTCCAGGACTTTGTTGATACAATTAGATTTTCCATATAAATGATGTCATCTGCAAACAAAGAATTTTATTTTTTCCTTCCCAATCTGTATATCTTTCCTTATAGGTAGTACATTTGTAACAGGGTGGTCCTCAGGAAGGGGGGAGGTTCCAGGTTTCCTGCCCCACCCAAAGGAGGGTGGAACTGAGCAGGGAGAAGAAGCTGCCGAAGAGACTGAGGAAGGAAGGAAGCAGGATGTAGAGCCAGAAGGAGACCTGGAGGAGACACATGGAGCTGAGAGACATGTGAAGAAACTGTGCTTGCCTTTTGGTCGTGGACTGGTTGAAACAGATGTTGGTGAGAGACCCATGGGGAGGATAACCACGGCAGCTTTCACCTTGATTTTGATTTTGCTCTTTTCCTCCCAGACTTATCTGGTTGTTTCTGATCCTTTTCTGTGGGTTCCCACTGAAAGATGCTTTAGACTTGTGGCAGGCTTTCGGGCCTTTCTCTGGGCCAATTCCATTTGGGTGGACTTTTACCCATGAGGGGATGGGTAACTTTGGGTGCTTGATTTAGAAACTATATTCTTTGCCTTTCCTGTATTGTTTACTAATTGTATTAAAGTTCCTCCCCACTAAAGTCTCATTTGTTTTGTGTTGATGCAGCAGATGGCAGAACATATTTAGAGCAGGCAGGTTTGCAGGGTCTGAGGTGCCCTTCTCCTTGCACTGTAACACATTGAGTACAAAGTTGAAAAAGAGTGATGAGGGGGGCCATTCTTTCTTTATTCCTAATCTTTTTTTCACTCTTTTTTTTTTTTTAATAGAGGCATGTTTATTTATTTATTTATTTATTTACTATATTTGTTTGTTTTGTTTATACATGCACTGGGTACAGTCAGAAGCGCGGGAGGGTGAGAGAATTCACCAGAGCCAGAGTGGGGAGCAGAGCAGGCAGAAGGACTGAAGTACACTGCTGAGGGGAGCAGCGGGTGGCAGGAGAGGTCTGCGCACCATGTGGGATCCTCCTCCGGTGGCCGGGGAGCAGCCGGGGATCGAACCGACGCCGCAGAGGCCGGGGGCAGCTTCGCAACCCAGTGCTCAACCGCTGCGCCACCGGGTAGGCCCTCTTTATTCCTAATCTTAATGGGAAAACTTCTGTTTCTCACCATTAAGTTTGCCAATTGTTGGTCTTTTGTAGATATTTTTTAAAATCAACGTGAGGAAGTTTCCTTCTATTGCCAGTTTACTGAGTTTTTATCATGAAGGGTGCTGCTTTTCATCTGCATCTCTTGATATGATTATATGCTATGATGAATTACATTAACTGGTTTTCAAATGTTGAGCTGTTCTTAGATTCCTGGAGTAAATTCCATCTGGCTATAGGGTATAACTCTTCATACATTGTTGTATTCAATTTACTAATTTTTCTTCAGAGGGTTTTTGCATATGTGTTCATGAGGGATACTGCTCTGCAGTTTTTTCTTGTAATGCCTGTCTGGTTTTGTTATTAGGGTAATCTTGACCTCAGAAAGCAATCAGGAAATATTCCCTCTGCTTCTGTTTTCTGAGTTTGTAGAGAATTGGTTTATTTTTTTCCTTAAATGTTTAGTAGAATTCACCAGTGAATCCATCTATTTTGGAAGGTTATTATTGATTCACCTTTTAATATATTTATAGGCCTATTCAGAGCGTATATCTCTTCTTGTGTGAGTTTTGGAAGATTGTCTTTCAAGGAGTTAGCCCATTTTATCTAAGTTATCAAACTTATGGACATAGAATTGTTCATAGTATTTATCATCCTTTTATTTTTTATGGAATATATAGTGATGTCTCCTTTCATTTCCATTACTAGTAATTGAAACTAGAAATTTCATTTCTGATACTGATGTAGTTATGGAGTTGATGAGTTTAGAGAGCAGGGTCCTTGGGTTCACTCTGGGAAAGGTTTCACCAGAACTTCCCCTTTCAGTGGCACGCGGCGAGTTTCCCAGGAGAGTTTCTCCACCAGACAGAGGTGTTAGTTAAATTTAAAGTGCACATTTATTAGGGAAAGGGGACAGAGAATAAAGGACACTTGCATAGACACAAGTGGGCAGAAAGAGCTGCCCCTTTGTGGGGCGTTAGGTTTTATCCTCTTCTTTTGGCAGGGAGGGGCTCATCTTTGTGAGTGGTTAGATTGTTGCTGATTTTGGACAGCTATGCAGAATCAGAAAGAGACCCGAGATTCCATAATGGCCCAACCTCCCTATCTTCACCCTCAGGTCTGTGCTCCCGACACTCCCTACAGCAGTCTGATACCTGCTTGGGTCTTATGCCTTGTGACAAGGCATTGGTGCCTAAGGATCTTGATTTCCATAGGTGAGTTAACGGTCATGTTAGTCCCTTCTACCCCTTCCTCCTTGTGTGAGTCAGGTTCTAGTCAGGCATCTTGTGATGCCTTCTTTAGCTTTTTTATTCTTCCTCCATCATTACTAGTAAATGAAACTAGTAATTTCATTTCTGATACTAGTAATTTTTTTTTAAGATTTATTTATTTATACATACAAGAACTGGGGTACAGGCCAGAGTTGTGGGGAGGATGAGAGGGCTCACCACAGGCAGAGTAGGGTACAGAACAGGCAGATGGACTGAAATACACTGCTGAGAAGAGCAGCGGGCGACTCAGGAGAGGTATGCTGTACCATGTGGGTTGCTCCCTGCCCGGGGATCGAACTCGTACTGCAGTGGCTGCAGTGAGTGTCATAGGTTGCGTCTTAACCCCTTGTGCCACCAGGGTGGCCCCTCTGATACTAATAATTTAAGCATTTGGCTTCACTTTTTTTTTTCCTATTGATTTCCTGTTTGAATTTCATTGATTTCTGCTTATTTTATTAACTTAAATCCTAAAACCACTTTTGTTTTAGAATATTTTATCTAAACTTGTTAAGGTGTCTTTTATAAACCAGAATTTGGTCTGTTGGTGACTATTTCATGGATGAAAGTCTATAGACCTATGACACTGTTGTGAGGCGCACAGACATTAAGGATGGTTATATCTTCTTAGAAAATTGATCCCTTTAGCATTAAGTAATGTCCTTCTCTATCCTTGACAACTTCGTTACTCTGACATTCCTCTCTGAAATTAATATTGCTACTCCTCCTTTCTTTTGATTAGTATTAGCATGGTCTGTTTTCAATCCAGTCATTTACTTTTGACCTATAGTCATCTACTGCTTACCAGGTATTTTAAGAAATACATTGTTCAGGCATTTTCATAATTATGTGTATTGTTTTAGAATGTATGTTGTTCTCCAAACAGTACTTCATTTCCTTGGCATAGCAATTAAGTAGTCTACCTTGGAAGAGGAGCTGGGTCATTCACGACTTCTTATTGTTCCTGTAGCATACTGGTAGGGTGTGCTATACTTTACTAGGCAATACAAATTTTAAAGTAATTATGCAGAGCACAAATGTATAATGTCTTGACATTTAGTTAGATTGAGTGCTGGGTTGCGAAGCTGCCCGCAGCCTCTGCAGCACCAGTTCGATCCCCGGCTGCTCCCCGGCCACCGGAGGAGGGTCCCATATGGCGCGCAGACCTCTCCTGCCGCCCGCTGCTCCCCTCAGCAGTGTACTTCGGTCCTTCTGCCTGCTCTGCTCCCCGCTCTGGCTCTGGTGAATTCTCTCACCCTCCCGCGCTTCTGACTGTACCAGTGCTTGTATGTATGTATGTATCAATCAATCAATAAATCTTTAAAAATAAATAAAAATAAAGTGGACTTCTGTGAATAACATAGTTGGAGCTTATTAAGCCACTAACAATCTTATCTTTTAACTGATGTATATAGACCATGTTTCAGAATGACACAGTTGAATGAACGTTACACTCGTTACCACTATCTGTGGACTTCCCTTGCCTCAATCTTTCTTGTCTTTTTTCTGCCTTTTATAGTTACATTTCGAGACAGTTATGTTTCTTTCTGATTTAATTACCTCTATATAAATGGGAAAAATGCCTTGTATGGAATTTTTTGTTTTTATGTAAATTTTTTAAATTTTTCTATTCCCCATACAAATGCAACCCCCTTATTTTGACCCCAATCCCTCCTCCCCCCCCCACCATAGTGTGTGTCTCTGGTTCACACTTGTTGATTTTGATTTTTTTCTTTCCTATAGTTATTCTTTTTCCTGGTCCCTTACTAGGTTTTCTAGATTCCTGCTATAAGTGAGACTGTCTTGTATGGATTTAATATAAAGACATAATGAAAAGATACTTGTGTAGTTCTTTTAACTACTAAGGAATGTTTGAAGGATCACAGAAGAATGATTATACAGTATTATTAAGACTAAAAATGCTAAAGAAGTGATATACAACCTCAAATGTTTATGATCTCAGAAAGTTAGAGATAAATTACTTTTAAGACTAGGTGAGTAAAGGAGAAGTGGCAGAGAAGAAACCCAAGTGAACTTATGAGCATCTGTATAAAGTTATGTAGCACTCCCCACCCTAAGGCAATTTGATTTATACATAAAACTTGGCATATCATTTTAAGGTGCTCAAGTCACCTGGGATGTGTTTATGTACACTTTATATAAATAACCAACCACCTTGGGATATGGAATAATCTGTAAAAACCAACTAAATTGTAAACTACCTTTAAAGGTAAATGACAGAATATCTCACTTCAAAAACAGCTAACTTTCAGACTGCTTATTTAAGGAATTATCAATAACATGATTCATTGAAAAAGTCATTCCAGTATTACTAAAAATGTTTTTACATACCCATTCCCATTTTCACATAGTATATAACATACAAAAGAATGACTCATAATCTTCATATAAAGTTTTTTATATTACTAAAGTCCATGGATAATCATACTAGTGACAGGTATGCTAAATAAGAGTGGTAATGATAAATTTTTATAGTGATAGAATTTTATAGTGATAAATGATAAAATTTTATAGTAAAATATTTAGTACCTCCAAACACTTCAAACGTCCACCATTGCTAAAAAAATTATAGCGTTTGTTGATTCCCTTTGTAAATATCTCAAGTTCAGAAATCTTGGCATATTAAAATTTTGAACAGAGCACATTATCAGTATCTACCTCACCTAGCACTTCTCTCCAGATGAAAAAAAATTTGTAATTTTCAGTGTATGCTATAATGTGACAGTGGTTGGGAAGTGCAACACTGTACTAAATCAATGAAATGAAAGGTACAGGTAATATGAATAATGTTAAGTTTTCCTTTAAACTTTCATTTTGGCAATAATCATAAAATGGTTCGTCCTTTCAAAGGGCATACATTTTTTCAAAGACTTGCATGCTATGAAAGAAAAGATAACCTTGGAAGGGATTTTGTTCCCTGAATAATAAACATGTCAGCATATGATAATCTGGTAATTCTTATGTGTTCAAAGATTTTGTCAAAATTTTGTTTTTCCTCTCTTGTTCATATGAATCACTCATTTAGAAATGACTATTGTAACCACGACCAATTTTGATTTAAAATAATGACAAACATTAGATGATTAGTAATCTTTTTGCTAGTTTTATTGTACTATATAAGATTTGTATTTTTTGTGATCCATGAAACATTGATATTCTATTTTAAATTTGTTCTTAAAATTATGAAATATTGCACTTTAGTTTTTGGCAGTTCAATTAAGGAGTGGCTGACTAAAAAAAAATCTTACAAGAAACTATTTTTATTTTGCTTTACAATAAGTAAAAAACTTCTATAAAAGCAGAAATTACAGAAGTGCCAAATGAACCAAATATTTACAGTGTAGTTATTAAAGTCTTACCTGTAAATGAAAATTCAGTGTACTGGATGCAAATGTTATTAATCCAACGAAAACACATTCCTCTCCCCCAACTTTACTGATCATTTTTAAGCCAAAAGGTACTGGTGTAAAATGTGTTTATAATTTCTTTCTCAAAAGAAAATACATGGAAAGAATGTTTGTTCTTGGAACACCTAAACTGGTCATTGAACTTTCACAATGTTTCCTACATAAAATAAAGTGTTGCTAAAAATCAGAATTCCAAAAAAGGCATTCATTTTACATTTTTCTATAGTTCTCTTTTACAAATTACAAGTAACAAGTTAGTTGGTTCTTAGTATAATTTTAAGGTCAGTTTCCTGTACTTTTTCTAAGATAAATAAGATACTGACTATGCATCTTACTTGAATTATTTTTAGCTCTTGTTATATTATAGTAAAACTATATACATTTATACTGACCCAGAATTTGCTATTCTACTTTTTAATTCTCAATTAGAAATATACTCTAGAAAGCTCAGTATCTGCTACTTACCAACCAATTAGGAAGACAGCTTACAATAGTTATTTGCAAAAGCAAATACCAAGATTTAGACTTATGTAACAGTACACTAAACATTAAAAACAACCAAGCACATAAATAGACTGTATTTATAACATAAATACATGACACAGACACATTCATTTTTGGCACCACCTAAAAAAAGTCCAGCAATATTTTATTACCCTTCAAATCATTGGGAATTAAAATTTCTAGCTATTAAACTTTATACTTCCTCCAGAGGAAAAATAATTCACAAATTTGGTAATTAAAATTTCTACCTATTAAGCTTTTTCCCTTCTTACAGAGGAAAAATAATTCACAAATTTGAACTGGTATTTCAAAAGCAAAGAATTTTTTTGTTATTTCTTAATTTGATCTGCAGAATAAATGGTTATTCGGTGTTAATGAGCAGCTAATGTATTTACGGTGCTTGTACATTTTAATTCTACCAAGAAATGATTATATCAAATAGTGATTTATTTATTATGGAAAGACACGGTTTCTTCTTAAACAATCTTGTACCAATTGCATAGTTCTGATCTGAGAACAAAGTTCAAAGTAGATAGTTACAAAGGCATTAATATATATTAACTGAACTGAAGTAGACTGTTGAAAACAGTCTACCCTGGGTAGTCATTAGTGTAAACTCAGAGGGAAAAAACAGTCAATAGCAAAAAAGTTTTCTTTAAAAATAGGTTAATGCTAAGAACAATAGCTTTAAAATTTCTGTTTAAAAATAAGCTTAATAAACAAGAATACAAATTTTAATTCAAAACTTAGCTCTTGAAATGCCCTATTTTCTTGCATACAGCAGAAAATACATTTTTCATAGTCTTCAACATTACATGTAAAAATGAGGCACTAGTTAAACATATCTGAATATATTCACACAAACAGGAGTTTCAGTCTCATCCATGGATTTATATTTGCTCAGTGAGTTCTGGATGGTAAACTGTTCACAAAAATAAGTCTTCTGAAGGAGGCGCGTAAGAGAAACCAAGGAATGCGTCATCTGCCTCCAGCACACTGGCGTTCACTATAGAATAGTCAGAAGACACACACACAGAATATGGAACTGTTTCGTCTGTAAATGCTGCATCAAAGTTCCTGATATCATCTGGTCCTGCCTAAAACATCAAAAGCATACTATTATTCACCGTAGCTTTTTTCCCCATTAATTTAGTTCTTCATAAAACCCCTTTATGAATTTGTGTATTTATCCTTGGCAAGTTTAAATGTTTCCCTATACCATCATTTCTTTAAAACATTTTCTACTTTTCCTTTCTTGATTTTAATTACTGAGGTGAGGTTGCTTATCCTCTACTTGATAGGTGGAGAGAAGAGAAAGGTGAGGAAGAGTAGCATAAGAGTCCTTCTTCAACTATGCTAATTTCGAGACCCTAAAGTGAAATTCCTTTCTCTCTACACATCACTACTCTAAGTTCAGAAAAGGGGCTCAGGCAGCTTTTCAGGATAGCATTTGCTTTTGAGTTTCCATAAAATGCTTGCCCATCCAGTTCTCAATTCTGGGTACACTGAAGCCTTGATGAAGAATGAAGGAATACAGGATGAAGGGGTCATCAAGTACAATAATGAAAGGTTAACTCTCCTTGATAGCACACTGGTTATGAAGCCTTTGACTAGGACACCATTAGTTCTAGCAGCCTAGGAAATTGGGAACTGAACCATAGTGGCAGCCTAGGCTGATACAAGCTAATGTAGTCTCTCCCTTTCCATTGTAAGTATAGACAAAAACTGGAATACAAGTTCATTCCTGGAGTTCTAGGTTATTTTTCGCTCTCAGGATTTAAGGGAATCCTTAAAATGTTCAAGTCATCAAGTTTAACCAGGGGTAAACAAACAGGGATTCAGCGCAAGCATTATATATAAGCTAAGGATACAGTTAGCCTGGTAGGGCTACAAACAGCACAGTAGAGACCAGGGAAGCCTAGAATGCTAGAGCCTTCTATCTGAGGAAGAATGAGAAAATTATATTTGTGTGTATGTGTGTGTATACATATAATGTCATCAAATTCTTACACATAACCCTAGAAGCATGAGTTCTGGAGTAAAACTAAGATTTGAATTCTAGTTGTGAAACCTGCTAGCTATAATTCTTTATATAAACTATCTCTGTGAGCTTATTTACTCTTCTGTAAAATAAGACGCTACCACCTACCTCTTCAGGTTATTGGGAGAACTTCAGGTGCAAATACATTGAAGTCTAAGAATCATATGTGTAGAAAGTGTTCAATAAATGAACACTTCATACTCTTTTCTCATGTGGGCTTTTATTCCTGAATCTTGGCTAAACTCCTTAAGCTTAACCTAATGGCCTCAAAAATACTGGGCAACTGCATTGCCTATGTACTTCTTAATGTTTAATCAGTTATATACTCTTATTTGGAGTAAATATGATGAATGTTTCCCCACTCAATGCCAATCATATAATAACAGATAATTATGCTAAAAATCAAAAGCAGAATACCAAGAAGAGGCCATCCCAGCATTAAGAGATACTCCTATTAGTGAAGCAAAACAAATGATCTTTCTTGCAGCCAAAGAACTGTTTACCAAAAATTGAATTTTATGTAGACTAACACCAACCACTTATGTTTTTGACATAATAATGAGATTTATTTTGACACTTGTTCATTAATAACCCAGTATTGAAATACAAAAAGAAAAAAAAAAAAACAGAAGTTTAACCTCTCTTAGATAAGGTTCCATTAATATTGTAACCAAATATTAGTCATTAATAGACAGAATAAATAAAATACTGCATTATCATAAAAAGAGCAAGTGAGAGCTTTAAAATGCCCAAGGTCAAATTCTAGTTTTTTTTTTTTTTAAAAGATTTATTTATTTATGGATACAAGAACTGGGGTACAGGCCAGAGGTGTGGGGGGGTGAGAGGATTCACTAGAGACAGAGTGGGGAGCAGAACAGGCAGATTGACTGAAATAAACTGACAAAGCGAGCAGTGGGCAAGTCAGGAGAGGTCTCTCCTGTCACGTGGGTAGCTCCCTGGCCGGGGATTGAACTCCTGCTTCAGTGGCTGCAGACAGCTTCACAGGTTGCATTTTAACCACTTGTGCCACCAGGGTGGCCCAAATTCTAGTTTTGTAACTGGCAACTTATTTAACATTTTTTGTGGTTCAGTTAACTCATTTGTAACATGTGAAAAAATTCATAGGCTTGTTTTCACCATTAAGTAAAAGGATAAAATTACTGAGAATAGTATTTGAGAATAAATCCTCTAACCTACCGTAGCTAATTTTTTGATCATTGTTAACCTGCTAGGTGAAAACTGGTAACCTGTTAGGGTTTTAGTTTGCATTTTTGACATGTCTGTGAGTTTGAACAATGAATTTTATATTTGAAAACCATTTGTATTTATCTTTCTGGAATTCCATGTTTTATGTCTTGTTTGTGTTTCTACCAGTCATTGATTGGTCTTTTCTCTTATTGCTTTAGATATTAAGGAATTTTCTACATTCTGTAATTTGTAGTATTTTTTCATGCATACATCTCTAAGTTTTATGTGGCCAAATTTACCAACTTTTCTCCTCAAGATTTCTCCATTGTGGGTTTTGCTTCCAAAAGTTTAATTAACTAGTTATAGGAAAAGCAGTGAACCAAACCTCCAGGTATCTGACTCTGACATCTCAATACGGTTTCCATTTCCAACTTTGCTTAGAAGGAGTCTCTACCTCTTTAAGAGCCTGATGACACCATTATTTAAAAGTAACCAAATGCAGTACAACTCTCGATATAAAAATAAAATATAATTCTTTTTTTAAAGGTTTTTTGTTGTTTTTTTAAAATTTTTTTTTAAAGTTTTATTTGTTTATTTATTTATACAAGCACTGGGTACAGTCAGAAGCACGGGAGGGTGAGAGAATTCACCAGAGCCAGAGCGGGGAGCAGAACAGGCAGAAGGACCGAAGTACCCTGCTGAGGGGAGCAGCGGGCAGCAGGACAGGTCGGCGTGCCATGTGGGACCCTCCTCCAGGGGCCCAGGAGTAGCCGGGGATCAAACCCGCGCTGCAGAGGCTGCCGGCAGCTTCGCAACCCAGCACTCAACCACTGCGCCACCAGGGAGGCTCTAAAATATAATTCTTAATGGTCCTAATTTCCTAATGCAAACTCTACAAATCAGTGCTAGACACTGTCCCGAGTGGAGTCACATATGGATGAGCTACAGGAAACAAATCAATCTACAAATATTGCTATATATGTACAATATCACACCTATCAATTAATGAGCTATGAATTATGCACTGAAACCTTTAACAAAACCTGAGTAGACTAAATATTTTCTTGAGATGATTTCTATATCCTACTCTAATTTACTGAAAAAATATTTGTTTCATAGCAATGCAAAAAACTTTACATAAAAGAAAAATAAATTCACCTATGATCTTGCAACATAAAACTCAATCTTGGTTTCTCTGTTCTTTCAGTCCTATCCTTTTCTTTTACTGTTATAATCATAAGTCACAAAAATTCTAATTACATTTCCATTTAAGGTTATGAAGATTTTCCAAGTCTCTGCTCACTTTTGTATTTATTGTTATTATTATCATTTACTTAGTATAAAAATGCAACAGTGCATAAGATTGAGTAAAGAAAGAATAATGACTTGGGAATTAGGCAGATTTCAATCCTCCTTCCATTCTTTTTTAATCTAGTTATGTGGCATCTGAGTTTACATTTCTTCATTTGTAAAGCATGTATAATAATGACAATGGTAATACTAACAACTTGGTAACTTATTTGAGGGAAAATTATATGTTACAATGCATAAAATATATATATACCTGTATATGAGACACTATTAATAACAACATCATTATTGGCTTACTGATGATTTTTATCAACTTCCCTATTATTATATATGTATTTCCCAAATTTTTAACCTTATTAATACTTTAAGGCATGTCTTTGTTGGGGCTTTCTTCTTAAAAAAAAAAAAAAGTTATATTTAGATTAAATGTTTCCATCTGTAGATTTAACAAGTGATGATAACAGGAAATATTTTAAAAATAATGTTTTCCAGAAAGGATATAACAATTTACCTTTCCATTAATAATGTTTGTATATACCTGGTTTTACATCAATCTAGGAAAAACCTTAGATTAATGTTAAAATGTTTGCTGGCTTGGTAGGTATCAAAATGATACCTTTTAGTTAATTTCTTTAACTTACATATCTTTTCAAATCTGTTGAACTCATCCCTTTCCTACAGTGCTCCAAAGAAATAACCACAATTAGGGGCCTCCCTGGTGATGCAAGGCGTTAAGTTGCAGCACTATAAAGCTATCCGCAGCCACTGCAGCATGACAGAGCATGAGCTTGATTCCTGGCCAGCCAGGGAGCTAACCCACATGGTGAAGGAGATCTCTCCTGCTCCCCTCAGCAGTGTATTTCAGTCAATCTGCCTGTTCTGTTCCCCACTCTGTCTCTGGTGAATCCTCTTTACCCACCCCCCCACCCCCGTTCCTCTGGCCTGTGCCCCAGCTCTTGTATGCATAAATAAATCAATCTTAAGAGAAATATCCACAATTACTGTGATGGAAGATATTTTTATCAATTTAATATAATCTCAATGGTCATTCAGAAGTTATCGTTCTAGACAACGAGTGACATATTTCACCATTATTTAGGTACTGATTCAATTTCATTCAGCTTAGATTTTGCGATCTATGGCTAAATTATGGGGCACTATAGTTCCTCATGAACTTTCTACTTGAAAGTTTGAATATATACTTACCACATTAGGATTAAATGGTGGTGGAATTTTCTTTTGTACAAGATCAGTCCAGCTGAGTGATTCAAAAAAAGGATGATTCTGAATTTCAAGCTAGAAAATTAAGGAAAAAACTTTTTATTTATGATGAAGACTCTATTAAGTACTCACTTAAGAACTTTATACAGCCAAATCATTACCACTTTGTCCCTAAATAATTTTTTGTGGGTACATGTTTATTTAATCCATGATTGTATAGAAACATCAAAATCATTGGTCTTTATTGATAATCTTTTCCAGAGTGGTTACCTAGAGTGGTGAAAACACTGCCACACTGAGACTACCAGAGACATGAAAACAGTTACATAGAATGAGAGACTTAAGTTACATTTGCTTCAGTCATAGCTTCAGCATAGATAAAATGGGGTTAACATTTCTATCCCAGATTGTTTTTAGGATCACATATCCTACTTCACAGAAGGATCAGTGGAATACATAGAAATAAAAGTGATAAGAAAAGAATAAAGCACTACAGGAGCAAGAATTATTATATGAATGGGGGAGATGAAGAAATACATTAGTCAAGACAGTTTTGCAGTGGGGCAGATATAAGATCAAGATGATGAGCTGTACTACCAAAAAATATTCTACTCCAGGTTTGTATTATTAAAAGTTTGCATAGTACCGATTCTAGGTGGTTTTTTTGTTTGTTTGTTTGTTTTACTGCAGAATGCCATGAGAATTTATAAAGGAGGATCCAGCCTAGTTTGATGTATTAAAAGAAAACTTCTTACAGGCACAGCAGATCTCTCCTGTCTCGCCCACCACTCCCCTCAGCAGTGTATTTCACAGATCCACCTGCTCTGTTCCCCACGCTCTCTCTGGTGGATTCTCTCACCCTCACATCTCTGGCCTGTACCCCAGTTCTTGTATGTATAAATAAATTAAAAAAAAAAAAGAAAACTTCTTACAGAAAGTGATGTCAGAGCAGAGGTCTCAAAGATCAATTAGTCAGACAAAATAATGAGGGCAGAAAAGTCCAGACAGAGCATGAAGTCCTGATGTGACAAAGAGATTGTTAATTAAGAAAATAAGATGAATATGGATACAGTAAAGGGAAGGATGGAGATTGTCACACAGGTGAAGCTCAAGAGGTAAAATGGGTCATATTATACTGGGACTATATTGAAATTTTTTTTTATTTTTCTAGTTTTGGAAAACCATCAAATAGTTTTGGGGAGGTGATGTGAGAAATGTGGTAGATTTCTGGTTTGCCTTTTAAGAGCACTATGACTGTAATGGGAGAATGGACAGGAGAGTTGTGACCAGATAAAGTTAAACAAAAGTTGACAATGTTAGGAAAGAGCAGTGGGAGTCGAAGGAGTTTCTGCATATGGGAATACTGAGAAGGCAAGTGCAACTGCTCTTTATTGAATGTGGAAGTAAGGAAAAGAGGAGTCAAGAACGGTTCAGATTTAGGACCTAACAACTACACAGACAGTGATGTTATTTAATAAGAAAGTGAGCACAGAAGGAAGACTGCAGGAGTTCAATTTTGAATATACTGTGTCTGAAGAACTCTAAGAAGTCCAAGTGCTGTTGCTGAGTAGACAGATATTATTTGAGTCTCTAGTTCAGAAGAGAGGAAGATGTAAATGCGTAAGGTGAAGACTGAAAATACCAAAGCCATAAAGCCAGTTCAAACTGTCCAGAAAGAGAGGAAAGCAGAAGAAAAGAGGGTTTTGGTAAAACCACAAGGCATAGCAACATATAAAAATCGGGTAGAAGAAGGGGAGCCTATGTAGGGGATCATGGAGGTGGGCCCAGAAGTACAGAAAGGAAAGCATGAGGTGAGTGTGTGCAACTGCAGAAAACTAGGAACAAGAGACTGATGGAAGTTCCAAAGCTATTGACAATGCAAGATGAGGGGTAGAAATGTTCAGTGTTTCTAGTTGAGACAGATTGAGAAGTGAGGGAACTGAGACGGGGAGAATGAATATAGAAATCATCAACATACTTGGCTGTGATGGGAGAATGACTATTACTGTGCAGGGCAGTAGGGTTTAGGTGTTTTGTTTTGTTTTTGTTTTTTTTTAACAGGAGACTTGAAAATGTTTAATGATTAATTGGAAGGAAGCAGAACAAAAGGAAGTAGTTACCTGTTCAGAAAAAAAGAATGTATGGAGCTCCCCGCAAGGGGTCAAAATCCAATACATGAGTAGAAACTGTCCTTTCCAACTATAATAGGAAGGAAACTAGAGCAGATGCATACATACCTGCAAATTTGATAGCAAGAACTGACAATTCCACTCTGGTGGTTCTATTTACCCTATAAAATAGAAAGGCAAGACTATCTGCTAACAGTGAAGAAGGAATAGAATCTGAAAATTTGGAGAGAAGTCTGAAATACTTAATACAGACAGCAGGAAAGTAAGGTAAAGAGAGGAATACAGGAGCATCATCAGGCAGCAGTGAAGCAAAGGGACAACAAGTTCTTAATAAAATGATTTAAAATTTTAGGTAGTCAATACTATCTCACACCATACACAAAAATTACCTCAAAATGGATTAAAGACTTGGATGTAAGACCTAAAAATCATAAAATATATACAAGAAAACATAGGCAAAACTTCATTACATAAAATTCAGAAACAGCTTTGAGGATTCATCACCAGAAGCAAGGGAAAAAGGAGACTATAAAAGCAAAAGAGACAAAATGAGGGGCTTCCCTGGTGGCACAAGGGGTTAAGACGCAAGCAACCTATGAAGCTGTCCAAAGCCTCTACAACACAAGTTAGATCCACGATCGGCCAGGGAGCAATACAGATGGCACAGCAGACCTCTCCTGACTCGCCCGCTGCTCCCCTCAGCAGTGTACTTCAGTAGATCTGCCTGTTCTGTTCCCCACTCTGTCTCTGGTGAATCCTCTCACCCCCACACCTCTGTTTTGTACCCCAGCTCTTGTATGCGTAAATAAATAAATCTTTAAAAAAAAAATTAGAAAGACAAAATGAAGAAACACTCTAGTTAATGGGAGAAAGTATCTGCATATCATATACCTGATAAAGGACTGATATACAGATATCTATAGAGCTCCCACAATGCAACAAAAACAAAGCTAACAACCCAATCAAAAAATGGCCAGAAGAGCTAAATAGACACTTCTCCAAAGAAGAAATGCAAATGGCCACAGGTATATGAAAAATGTTCATAATCACTTATTATCAGGGAAATGCAAATCAAAATCACAATAGATATCACCTCATATCTGTGAGAATGGGACATTTAAAAACAAAAACAAAAACAAAACTAGAAAGAGTAAGTGCTGGCCAGGATGTGGAGTAAAAAGGAGCCCTCTTAGACTGCTGGTGGAATGTAAAGTGGTCTAGCCACTATGGAAAGCTGTGTAGAGATTCCTTACAACACTAAAAACAGATCTACTACACGAGGCAGCTATTCCATTCCTAGGAATTTACCCAAAGAACACAAAAACACTAATTTGAAAGGAAACATGTACCCCTACGCTTATGATAACACTATATATAATGGCCAAGATTTGGAAACAACCTAAATGCCCCAAAACAGATAAATGGATCAAGATGTGATCAAGGATATATACACAATGGAATACTACTCAGTGGTTTGTGGTAACATGGAAGGATTATGCTAAGTAAAATAAGGCAGGAGGAAAAAGAACATCTTTTTCCTTTATCAGATGGTGTCACTTATATATGGACTACAGAGAAACAAAACAAAGGGTAAGCCTGACAAATCTTGAAAGCTGATCATAGATGAGAGGCATGGGGGGGGGGTAGAACAGGAGGTGGGGAAGAGCAAAAGGGACTGTGGTGATGGACTATGGGTACTTTGGTGGTAGAGGAACTACAGTGACCAAATTGAGAAGAGAAATCATACACTGCCTAAAAATGAATAAAGATATAATAAAAAATACTTCATTTAAAAATTAATTTAAAATAAAAGTCAACTTGGAGGAAATTAGAGGAAATAAAATTATAGGTAGTGAAAAAACATGCCACACATTTTAAAAAAGGGACAGAAGACATTCTTACAAATATAAATCAAATAAATAATATGATGTGGGAGATGAAGAGGAGAGGATGAAATTTTTATGAAGATAACATGAAAAAATGGTGTGCAAGTGGCTTTAAAACTGTATGATTTATGGACCAAAAACAGACGCACAGATGAATGAAATACAACTGAAAGTCCAGATATAAACCTGCACATACATGGACAGTTAATCTAGGACAAAGGATCCAAGATGTACAGTGAAGAAAGTAAAATCTCTTCAATAAGTGGTGCTGAGACAACTGGACAGCCACATGCAAAAAAAACTACCATCATTTCATATTTTACATAAAAATTAACTCAAAATGGAATAAAGACATGGGTAAAACCCAAAACCATGAACTACATGGAAGAAAACAGGCAAAACACTCCATGGCACTAGCTTCAGTGATGTTTTTGTGGATTTGTGTCCATTTGAGAAGAGAAATAAAAGTAAACATAAACAAATGGGACAAAATCAAACTAAAAAGCTTCTGTAGTGAAAGAAGCTATCATTTAAAAAAGTGATACCCTACTGAATGGGAGAATACATCTGCAAGGGGCTGATTTCCAGTATCTATGAAGAACTCATCTAACACAACAAAAAGAAAACAACCCTATCAAAAAATGGGCAGAAGAGATGAATAGACATTTCTCCAAAGATGACATACAGATGGCCAACGGGCCCATGAAAAAATGCTTGTTGTTTATCATCAGGGAAATGCAAATCAAAACCACATTGGTTTCACAATGGTCACAAGTGGTGACAAGGATGTAGAGAAGAAGGAATCTTTGTACACTATTGGTGGGAATATAGGCTGGTTCACCCCAATGGAAAACAGTATGGAGGTGTTTCAAAATACTAAAAATGGATCTAACAGGTGATCTAGCAGTTCCACTCCTAGGTACCTGAAGAATGTAAAAACAACACTTTGAAGGGATATATGCATTCCTGTGTTCATTGTAGCACTACTGACAATAGCCAAATTGTGGAAACAACAAAGTGCCCAAGTACAGATGAGTAGATTATCGAGATGTGGACTATAGACACAAAATATGTGGTCTATGGAATACTGCGCAGATACAAAAAACCAAACAAAAGGAAACAATAGATGAATTGTTGGGGCCTCCCTGGTGGCACAGGCAGCTGAGCGCAGCGCTGTGAAGCTATCCACAGCCTCTGAAGTGCCAGTTTGATCCCCACTGGCCTCGAAGCAACCCACATGGCGAGCAGACCTCTCCTATCTAGCCCACTGCTCCCCTCAGCAGTGTATTTCAGTCATTCTGCCTGTTCTGTTCCCTGTTCTGTCTCTGGTGAATCCTCTCACCCTTTCGTACGTCTGGCCTGTACCCCGGTTCTTGCATAAATAAATGTCTTTAAAAAAAAAAAATGTGAAAAAAGAAGGAAAAAAAAAACGATAGATGAATTGTTGACATTTGTGACAACATGGATGGAACTGGAGGGTATTATGCTAAGTGAAATATATCAGAAGGGGAGTGAGAAATAATAGATGATTTTCCTTGTATGTGGAATATAGAGAGACAAAACAAACAATCAGACAAAACCAAAGCAGTAGCAAACCCTAGAAATCTGACTATAGAATTGAGATTTCCAGAGAAGGGTAGAGAAGAGCAAAGTGGGGAAGAGCCACAATGGACTATGGTGGAGAAGTACGGGTGCTTTAGCAGTAGGTACGGTATGCTGACATGAATCTTAGAAGGTATGATCCTATGCCTCTGAATCACACACAGTGTTGTAAACCATGCAGGCCCAATTAAAATAGAGAAACCATTACAGTTCTATGAAACACTGACACACTGATGAAAATTACTGGGAAAAGTAACTTCTTTTTCATGGTGCTGGTGTTTAAGGGCTGTACTCATTAAATACCAGAAAGAAAGGAGGCTTTATCTTCAAATAAGATAAATAAGATTAAATAAACTGGGTACTTGGGAGGATGTACATACAAAGTCTTCTTTGGCACCAAGTCGATTCTGCCTGTCTTTTTCTAGGAGTTCTTCCAGAATGGACCATGCTGTAAGGCTCACTCCGGGTCTCAAACTTAAGGGCTTGTGCAGAATATTGTCATACATTTCAGCAACATCTCGGCAATAAAAAGGAGGCTGGAAAAAAAAAGCAAAATGAAATTAGTATGAATTGAACTATGACAACATGGAATTGAAACGGTTGGATTTAGCTTTAATTAACTGTCCAGTCTAGGTCTGGACAGTTACAGAAATTCACAGACTTCTTTGGATCTGTGTATATCTGCAGTATAGCCTCTGACATGAAGAGATTTTTAAATCCAGGTTCACTGTTAATAAAGTTTAACACACAGTCACTAAATGTTCAATTAATACCTTGTAGTAGACAGGTGGAAACTACACAAAACTTGTAATACTATCTGATTTATAGAAAACAACCACCAACCTCACAATATGTTTAATGACAGAATTATCAGAAACAGAAATTCAAGTGAGTCCAAACATTAAATAATTTTTTGAGACTTGGGAATAAACTAATTAAAACAGACATTTCTAGTACAGATGGAGACCTGAACATGATGTCCCTTCCTAAATACTTGTAACAGTGACAGCACATGGTACCTTCTCTAGAATTAAAATTCTACTGTCACAGTTTAAAGAACTGAGGTACCGCTTCAACATGAGGATTAGCATCATCTAGTTAAGTTTTAAACTAAAAATAATTTCTCAAGGGAGTTATAGGCTGGTTATTTTTTCTTTCATTTTATAGGAAAGTAAAACTTTATTTTTTGCTCTTTAACGTTAAATTTTAAATAAGGTCTCATCAGTGAAGTCTAAGTTTCAAATGTTCCTTTTGAATCAATCCACTTCATATACAATGATAATACTTTATACTTTCAAAGTCCCTAAGAAAACTGAAAGGATTTGGAAATATCAGGATAGCACTTGAAGGAAGTAAGATATAAAATGGCTATCAGCTGTTCTAAGTTACTAGGATGATAAGAAAACTAGGTCTTTTAACAAGCTGATCATAGTCAAGGCCAAACAAGAGAAAGAGGGTAAGCTGTCATAGGAATCCATCAGTCACAATTAGTGACATGAGACCAATATTCTATAATGTACCTCCTGTGCTCCTCAGTTTCCAGGGAGGACAAATTCCACAAAACAACCAAGCCCCAATTCAGGTCTCAGTTGAGGAAGGTAGTTAGCTTAGCCAGGTAAGCTACATGGGAGGTGAGCAGATGGCTCCCAAGGTGCAGCTGGATACTCAAGGACCACAGAGGGAGTCTAGAAACTATTCCAAATATTTAAAAAAAATCCTGAGGAAAAACATACATTATTCCTATAAGGATAAGTAAACTAACTAAAATCTCAATAATTGCTGCTTTTGGTTGGAATGTTATTAACTCAATATAGTAAAACAACTTTACTTATGTTAAATCAGCTCGGTCTAGCCATATGTGTCTTTAATTAATAAAGGCAGGAAACCTATCACATTCTAAACATTATTTTTTCAATGAAATCTTCAAGACATGGTATTTATGATGAAGGGAACAGAGGATTCCCAGTAATGAAAAACTGGAGCAGCAGAGTATTAATTAAATCCTATAAAATAAAAGGCAAAAATTCAAAAGGCATTCTCTTGAGGAAAAAAAAATGAAAATCTTTTTCTTTCCATTTCTCAAAATTAGGCAGAATGATTACTGGGGTAAAGACAATTAAGTAGATAATTTTAATGTTAAAACTAAGTTTCTATTTCTAAGAAAATGCAAGTGGGATGAGAATACCTGAAGTAGTGATTAGCATGACAGAGATATAATTATATTTAATAAATGGTAACAAAATGAAAAGCTTTTCTTTTTGTGTGGATCCCTATTGTAGTTTTGGATTCATTTAACCCAGTTACTACTGCTCTCTTGGCATTATCTAATGTCCACAAGATTATTAAAAGGGTGGGGGAGGGAGTAGTAGAGGGTGGGGAAGAGAGAGTAAGTGAAGAAAGGTGAGGAAGGAGGGAAGAGCGAAAACTCAGATAAATGATAATATATTGGAATAATAATGAAAATGTAGAAATACATACCAGTCCATAAAGCATTTCATATAGAACAGCACCAAGGCACCACCAATCCACAGTGTTGTCATAGGGCTGTTTTTTGATTACTTCAGGTGCAAGGTACTACAGAAAAGATTACATATTAGAGCAGCTCAAGATAAAATTTAGGAATAATAAGAAACTTAATAAATTTTAAGTGTCACTATCACACTAAAAGCATGATGAGTGCAGCGCTGTGAAGCTGTCCGCAGCCTCTGCAGCACCGGTTTGATCCCCACTGGCCTTGGAGCAACCCACATGGCACAGCAAACCTCTCCTGTCTCGCCTGCTGCTCCCCTCAGCAGTGTATTTCATCAATCTGCCTGTTCTGTTCCCCGCTCTGCCTTTGGTGAATCCTCTCACCCTCCTGCACATCTGGCCTGTAGCCTGGCTCTTGTATAAAGAAAATAAAATCTTTAAAAGAAAAAACAGCATGATCTAGACTTTTAATTGGTTAGGGATTCTCACCCTATACCCTGAGGCAGGGGAATTCTTCAGAATAAATTGAGGTATTTTTCAAAACACACACATTTAAACATTTCTCCCAGAACTGTGAAGCAATTAAGACAAATAGGATAGCAAATGTCAAATCTGTAGTACTAAGTAGGTAAAGCTGGTATTTGGGGGAAATCCTACACAAGATTAACTTATTTTAGAAATTCTCTGGTCATATTTGTAATTACAACTCTTTTTTTTAAAGATTTATTTATTTATTTATACAAAAATCGGGGTACAGGCCAGATGCGTGGGAGGATGAGGGGATTCACCAGAGACAGAGTGGGGAACAGAACAGGCAGACTGACAAAATACACTGCTGAGGGGAAAACGGGCAAGACAGGAGAGGTCTGCCATGCCATGTGGGACCCTTGCCGCCAGCCGGGATCGAACTAGCGCTGCAGAGGCTGTGGACAGCTTCACAGTGCAGTGCTCAACCACTTGCACCACCAGGGGAGGCCCTGTAATTGCAACTCTTGCAGAAAGAAGTGTTAATGTGGCAATTAATAATTCTTTTTCCTTTTCAGTAAAAGGAAAAAAAATGAATCACATTCTTGAGAATTACAACAGCAGTTCTCTAACATATTATTTAGAAAAGCTGTAGGCTATTAAATGGGTATTTTAAAAACTTCAAAATTTCACATATAAAAGTGGGTGAATTTGGACTTCCAGTTCCAAAATATATACTCGCTCTTCATACATGAACTATATGCTAGGAAACAATTTCTTTTTAAGCTTTTTTTTAAGTGATCCAAAAAAATGGTAAAATGAAAAAAGGGGTTTAATAATTTTATCCCTGTAAGATTTAGAGTACCAAAAAACTGTGTGCTTCCTTTCTAAAAAACTACAGGACTTAGAGACTTTATTAATTATGAAATCAATACACTATCACAAACAAATGTTACTTCATACATAAACCAAACAATAGAATGGTTACAAGTATATTCAAGGGTTATGGTGAGATGAAACAAAGGAAGGCAAAAAATTCCCTTCAAAGTAAATAACTTAAATTATACTTTTAATTAAGTTTCTGATGTTGATTAAAAGTATCATCTGATGACTGAATCAAGAAGATGTGGCATATATACACAATGGAATATTATTCAGCAATCAAAAAGATAAACTCATGCCATGCGCAGCAACCTGGATGGAACTAGAAGCAATTATGCTCAGTGAAATAAGAAGAAAGAAGAAAAATATCTCATGGTTTCACTTATAGCAGGAATATAGGGGAACCAAATAAAACATCAGTGTAAAAAAATAATAACAATACAAAACACAACAAAGCAAAAACGGACAATTATAAATCAGAGATATACTGCAGGGGAGGAGGAGGGAGAGGGATCAGAGGGAGGGAGGGAGGGAGGAGCACAGGGGACTGAGGTGATGGTGCATGGGTGCACTGGTAAAGGAAATTCTATGGGGACTACACCTGAGGGGGTGGGGGCAAGCAAATAGTTTAAAAATGAACAATGATATAAAAAATAAAAAAATTAAGAAGTATCATCTGAGCCATTTTTATGATATATTTTCTACATTATATTTGCATGATGAAATATCACCTGGCACTTAAGATCATTATAAACACACTGAAATCAAAACAGGTTAAATTAAACTTGTGTGTGTGAAGTGAGAATAATAGTGCTTTTACAGAAATTGTAAGGAGCAGGATTATCATTATTGTCTCAAATAGAAAGATATGCTTTTGCTAGTTTATAGGATTTAAAACAATCATTATTAGGATATTCATATACCATGCAATTCATACATGTCTATAGCTATTAGCATAGCCACAGAGTAATGCAAATATCACCACAATTAATTTTAGGACATTTTAATCTCTGGTTTGTGATTAAAAAAAAAAAGATATTAGAAATTTAACCAAATACTGAAAGAAATCAAAGGTAAGCTTTACCAGAAAAAAAAAATAAGCATAATTTACCCAGGTTGGGTTATTCAAAAGCATCTGTAATATCTCACAGAGTTAAAAACAACTATTAACAAACTCTAAATGTTCAAAAATGATGATTATCAGATATTTCCAACTGGCTAGAAATGAAAATGACAGTGTTTACATTTTTTATTTCAAATTTTGGATCTGTGATTTGTAATTTGTGATTCATATCTGCATTTTATATATGTTTATATGAATGACAATGACACATATTTCTTACCTCTGGTGTCCCACAAAATGTTGTTGTGGTATCAGAAATAGCAATTCCTTCTTTACAAAGCCCAAAATCTGTTAAGACAACATGTCCCTGACAATACAGGGTCAGTAAGATAAACAAAGCATGGTCATACGTTCACAATTTTATAAAGCATTTTACTTTAAAATAATTATAGACCCACAGGAAATTGCAAAAATAGTACACAAAGTTACAAGTCACCTCACCAAACTCCTCTCCCCCCATCTCACTCCATTGCTGGTATCCTGTATATCTGTACAATATCATTATCAGGAATCTGACCTTGGTACAATACTGTTAACTATTGCATAATCTTACCATATATTGTATAATCTTATTTAGTCTTCATCATTTTTACATGCATGCATTTGTATTTGAGTGTGGTGTGTAGTTCTATGCAACAGAGATGTACAGATTGTGTAACTCAGAGCACAATCAAGATCGAGAACTCTCCATGGCCCCAAATAAACAAAGGAACTCCCTTGCACTACTTAGCTGGCAACTACCAATCTGTTCTCCACATATAAAGTTTTGTTATTTCATGAGTGTTTTATTAATGCAATCATGCGATGTGGAATCTTTGAAATTGACTTCTTACCACTAATTATGACAAAATTGAGAACTAATAGATTTTTAAAAAGATAATACTTACTACTGAATCCAAAAGAATATTTTCTGGTTTCAAGTCTCTATCATATTAAAAGAAAAGCAAAACAGAGTATTAGTTGAAGTAAAAATAATAAAAAGACATTTTTACAAGTAATATTTCAAAACTTTACCTATATACTATTTTGATGGAGTGCAAGTAACCCAATGCACTGGCAATTTCAGCAGCATAAAATCTAGCTCTGTGTTCAGGAAAGGACCGTTCTCTTTGTAGGTGAAAAAATAGCTGTATAATGGGGGGGGGGGTGGGAGAGAAAGGAATTATTAAGATCACTCACACATAGAATGAAACAAATATAGTCTATAAATACAAAAATAGGATTTGTTTTCCTTACTTTAAAGGTGAGGTAAAAAATGTACCAAAGAACTGTGTGTGATTGACTCTTGTCTGTGTTCCCCACCTAGCAAATCATTCTCTTTTCAATCACATATCCTTTCTTTATCCTTGCTAACTTATTCAATTCCCATGAAGTCTTCTCCTCAATGTGGCAGTTCTTACTACTCTAGGCAACCATTCTGGAAAAGATTATCAATAAAGACCAATGTATTTTTTTTTTAAATTGTGTTTTTTTTTTTTTAAGATTTATTTATTTCTTTATACAAGCACTGGGTACAATCAGAAGCACGGGAGGGTGAGAGAATTCACCAGAGCCAGAGCAGGGAGCAGAGCAGGCAGAAGGACCGAAGTACACTGCTGAGGGGAGCAGTGGGCGGCAGGAGAGGTCTGCGCGCCATGTGGGACTCTCGCCCGGCGGCCAGGGATCAAACCGGCGCTGCAGAGGCTTCGGGCAGCTTTGCAACCCAGCGCTCAACCTCTGCGCCACCGGGGAGACCCAAAGACCAATGATTTTGACGTTGCTATATAATTTATTTACTGGACTTTTTGGGCTGTTCTTTCATTTGAGAAAAACTAAATACTATTCAGAAATTAGGAACTAGAGATTGGCAGACCAAATATAGTCTATAGACATGATTTGTGCCAAATATGTTTTCATAAAAACTTAATCAGTTACACTTAAAAACTGGATTTTTTTTTGGGTAAAAATTAATTTTTTTTTCCCCTAGGTAAAAAAGCTTAAATATACCTGAAGCTTAAATGTCAATGTGGTAGCAACTGGCAGGAGCTGAGCAATAGCTAGACTCCTGTTCATTTCTTATACTTTCTAATTCTTAACTTTGCACAACAAATCCTCTAGTCATTAGGTTACTCACTGGGTGAAGTTTGCTCTAGGTTCTCATTCTAGGTCGCATGGCTTTTTTTTTTTTTTTTTAAAGATTATTTATTTATTTATACAAGTACTGAGTACAGTCAGAAGCGCGGGAGGGTGAGAGAATTCACCTGAGCCAGAGAGAGGAGCAGAGCAGGCAGAAGTACGGAAGTACACTACTGAGGGGAGCAGCGGGCGGCAGGAGAGGTCTGCGCGCCATGTGTGACCCTCCGGGGAGCAGCCGGGGATTGAACCGGCACTGCAGAGGCTGCGGGCAGCTTCGCAACCCAGCATTCAACTGCTGCACTACAGGGGAGGCCCGGTCCCATGGCTTTTAAGAGGACCATCTCTCCTTGAGTTTCCTTCTACTTTGGAGAGTTCCAATTCCAGGCCTCTCTGGTCCCTTATACTTCAGGGAGTTACATGTTTTTCTGCCCTTTGTTTCTCCACTGCTATCCTTCCTCTGGATACCCTGCCCAGGTGACCCAATCTATTCCAGGGATTTTTAACCACTACTTCTTCTATGTCGATGTCTCTTAAGTGAACATCTCCAGCCCACACCAATACTTGAAGCTTCTACTGCAAGACTTGCTCTTTTATCTGCTACTTTTTTTGAGTATTTCACAAGTCAACAAATTCAATTCATTTAAAACAGAGCTCCTTATTTTCTCCAACACACTTACTGCTGTTGCTGTATCTCTCCTTTATTTTTTTTGTATAGAGGCATGTTTTATTTATTTATTTGTTTGTTTGTTTTGTTTATACATGCACTGGGTACAGTCAGAAGCGCGGGAGGGTGAGAGAATTCACCAGAGCCAGAGTGGGGAGCAGAGCAGGCAGAAGGACCGAAGTACACTGCTGAGGGGAGCAGCGGGCGGCAGGAGGGGTCTGCGCGCCATGTGGGACCCTCCTCAGGTGGCCGGGGAGCAGCCAGGGATCGAACCGGCGCCGCAGAGGCCGCGGGCAGCTTCGTAACCCAGCGCTCAACCGCTGCGCCACCGGGGAGGCCCTGTATCTCTCCTTTAATAAGACTGACTTTCTGCCCACTCAGTTCCAAGTTCTATAAGGCATGTGGCTTATAGGTACAGTGGAAAGTGTCAGGATTAAAAGCTGATTAGACTTTTCATTCAAATTCTGTTTCTTCTCTTTTTGTGTGCAATTTAATTTCTCCGATTTTAAAAACGGTCCAAAAATATTTTCCTTTACCTCTTCTGAAAAGTTATGGTGAAGCTCAGTTATAATACATCCTGTTGAGAGTAAATAAATCGGGGCTGACACAGGGGATTCATCTTTACTGCTCCTTTACCCTTAGGCCCTATAGTCAATCAATGAACAAATTCTTCTGTTGTTATCTTTTAATTATTTCTGGAATATTCACTCCTTTTTGGTCCTACCACTGCTTTTCCTAAATGTAACATGTACTGTTGAAATATTCTATTTAATCTCCTAATCACATCTGTCCAGTATTATTAATGGAAACTACCCAAAATTGAAACCTTAACATTAACTGTTTATTGAATCAAAGGTACTAATGCTAAGGACTTTATATGCTTATATTATTTAACCCAGCCACACTAGTTGGAGGTAGGAAATTTAATGAGGAATCTGAGGTTCAGAAAGGCTTATTTATATGCCCAGTATCGTAAACCTTATTATTTATACTCTACCTGGCTCCAAAACAAATTTGTAGTGTACCAAAATAAATCTCACAAGAGAGGTTGAAGTAGAAATATGGATAAGGGGGGAAGTCATAGTAATAATGAGAAACACACAATAGGAAACACACAATGCATAATGAAGTTACACCCCTCCTTTCTCTCCCTTTCTGTCTCTTCCCCCTCATTATTCCTCTTCTACCTATTGCTCCATTCATCTCCTCCTCCACCCACTCCAACATTTTATTTCATTCCCTTTTTTTCTATTATCTTGGCCAAGTGTATCTTTGGGAAGACAAGCCTACCTCTTTTCACCTTCCACTCAGTTTATGAGCGGTCACTGTGTAAAAAGGGCTCAGAAGCAAAGTCCTAAAACAGCATTAAGAAACCACAGATAAAGCAGGAAACTTGCAGTAGGATCTCATCTGCAGTTAGATACCCCACATGACATTTTTTTTTTAAAGATTTATTTATTTATGCATACAAGAAATGGGGTACAGGCCAGAGGTGTGAGAGGATTCACCAGAGGCACAGTGGGGAACAGAACAGGCAGATTCACCAAAGTACACTGTTGAGGGGAGCAGCGGGCAAGTCAGGAGAGGTCTACTGCGCCATGTGGGTTGCTCCCTGGCCCACAGGGGATCAAACTCGTGCTGCAGTGGCTGTGGATAGCTTCACAGGTTGTGTCTTAACCCCTTGCGCCACCAGGGAGGCCCTCACATGACATTTCAAAGATAAAAAGTGCTACTATGTCTAGGTTAAACCCACAGGGCCTGACACTAGAATGCTGACATGAAAAAATTACTAGACCTCTTGGAGTCTTAATTTCCTTATTTATAAAGTGGGTGTTTATTTCAGAGAATTGTAATGATTAATTGAAATAATGCATGTTAAACAGTTATAAACTGCTAAGTGTTAATAAACTCTCATATGTTAGCATTCACACACACACAAAATAAAATGATGACTTTCAAGGTTGGTACAATGTGGGGTATTCTACATTCTGAAATCTAGGGGATTCATCCTATTGCTTCTGCAGTAAGGAGTTTGAAAGCATTTTTGTCACAGATATAGGGTATTGAATAATGATTCTTTTTATGCCCTTTCCCATCACCATCTTTTAGGTTTGCAGAATAGATTTTGTTTTCCCTTCTAGTTCCCTTATTCTACAGATAGGTCGACTACAGTGAGGTTAAAATGTTCTTTTTCTATCTTTGCTCTGGATTTGGGGATGTAAAGTTCTCTGTAAACATATGACAATATCTAACAACTGAAATAATTTTTGAAGACATTCACAGATCAGAGATTAAACAAATTAGAATGGTATGAGGACTGAGAAGCAGAGTTATGAATAAGGATGATCAGTAGTGTAGATCATGCAATCAGAATTCTTGAGTTCAATTTCTGGCTCCAATAGCTACTAACAACATGACCTGAACAAGTTACTGAGCTTCTCTCTGCCTCAGTTTGTTTTATGTAATAGGACTGTTGTAAATACAAAAAGTAAAAATGAAATATAAAGTACAAAAAGCCAAAAGGCTGGGCACATAAGGGTAATCATTCAATATATGTTAGTTATTACTGTAATTATTAGAATAGCAACATTTTCTAAAAAGTATTCCAAGATATGCCTCCTGATTTCAGATTATTATTAATAGATTTGGTTCAAACAAAAAAGGAAACCATGTGGTTAAAAAATGTATTTTAAAAGAAATCTTAGCTTTGTTTAGGGCAGAATTTCTCAAAGTCTTTAACATGCCGGAACATACCACAACTCACAGAGAAACACTGTTAATCACCAAGGGGATACAACATGAAACATTTTCCAAACTGACATCACCACATAACCCTTTATTAGAGGATTATCTCATCTGATTAATAGCTTGCACACTTTAGAAGATCACAGGCTAGTGTAGTATTTATATGCAACTATTGAAACAGTAATTATCTAAATTACAAATCACATTTCCTTCAAATGTTTCTGTGTATTATTTTTGCTATATAGTTCAATGACAAAGCTCCCCATGGAGTCTGTATGAACCTTCCCACCTACATCATAACCTGCCTGAGAACTTTGTGTGATTATACTTCTCCATATCTTGCATTGTGCTTTACTAGCCCTTGGTTCTTGCTACTCAACAATAGCTGTTGATGCTGGCTGTAATTCTAAAACTTACAAGGAAAGGAATCATTTTAACCTTATTTTACTTTTTAAAAACATTATCAGTATTAGAAAATTAATTATAAAACTCACCTCCCCTCCATTAACAAAATCCAGAACAAAATAAAGTTTTTCAGTTGTTTGGAAAGAATAATGTAATCCAACCAAAAATGGATGTTTCACATTTTTCAAGAGCACATTACGTTCAGCCATAATATGTTTTTGCTGTTTAAAAAAAAGGTAAAGGATCAACTTGTATTATATAGTAAACAACAACACTGTTAAGAAAGCAGAATTAGGAGAAATGAAGCGATTTTATTTTACCTCTTTTCTGTTGAGAACTATTTTTTTCTGTAACACTTTAACAGCATAAAATTTTCCATCCAGTTTCCGTTTTGCAAGAAGAACCTGTTATATAGATTGTGCATGCTGTTAGAAATTTCATTCTTTTGATAAGAATCATTGTCAGTAAATCAAAACTTAAGTTATGTGAAAATAAAGCCCAAAAGGGACTAGATGATATATTTTTGTCTTGAAATGTTAAACTATTGAATTTATTTCAGTAACTCCACTTTTCCTTAGATATTTTTACAGAACAAAAAAGTATATTGATCATTTGAATAGCCAGGCAGCAGTTTTTTGTCACTTAATGTGATCATGTTCTGAGGTAATTACCCAATTTAAGTGCCAAAATCTACATGGCATAGAAACATTGTGTGCATATGTGTGTGTATAGGTGTGTTCATGCATGTTCATGAATCCTGAAGAGGGTCCTTAGAAAATACTGAGGCTATATACTTCATGCTACAAAAAAAAGAAAAAGAAATGGTTTCTAGGTGATCAAAATGTATTCTGTTTTAACATTTAAGTTTCTATTCAAGTTTCAATTTCAGAGGAGTTCAGAGATGGAAGCACCATGTATAGCTTAGCTGAATTTCTATTACAGACTGGGTGGCATTTTCAAGCATCTGAAGAAACTTAGAGGATCTTGCTCCAGAAAAAGGTATACACGCTCAAGGTTTTGCAAATAATTTTAAGGGATTCAAGATGCCCCACAAGTTGTAATAACTATAAAATGACATAAAGCTTCTTGAGATAACATGACACAGCAATAGTGACACTGCTGGGCCTTACTTTCCAGAACATGTGTGGCTTCCCTCGCAAGATCTATAACACCAGTTTAATGATGAGAAAAATATCAGACAAATTCCAACAGAGGGGTATCTTACAGTACACCTAACCAGCATTCCCCCAAACCATCAAGATCCTAAAAAGCAAGCAAAGTCTAAGAAACTGTCACAGTCACAAGTAGTTTAAGGAAACATGACAACTAAATGTGATGCGGTATTGTGGACAAGCAACCCTTGTTGAATACACTTGTGTTGTTTTGGTACAAGGAGACAGACTTCTGAAACAAAATGTAAAATTTAGAAATAGAAATATAAAACATATATCCAGAAACAGATACACGGAATTACGGACAAAGGATATAAATGATGAAAGTTCTCCTATAGATCTCTGGGGCAAGAGTAGTCTTGCCATTAATTGTGTGAGACTAGTTACATAATCACTGGGGGGAAAATGAACTATCACCTTATCTATACCTCACATTATGTGCAGTTCCCAATTTATCATAGTTGAACTTAAAATTTTTCGACTTTATGATGGTGTGAAAGCAATACACATGCAATACATGAGACAGTCAATATTTTATTATAAAATAGGCTTTGTTAGCTAAGCTATACATGGTGATTCCATCTCTGTATGTTAATGCAAGCACTCTGAGCATGTTAAAGGCATGACAGGCTATATGATGTTTGTTAGGTTAGCTGCATTTTCAACTTAGGATAGCTGGAATTTATAATGGATTTACTGGTATGCATCCTCTCTTTCTAAGTTTAGGAAGATCTGTATATTCCTAGTGGACCCTATTCTAAGCATGAAATTTCCAAAAGATAACTTTTTTTTTTTAAGTAATAAGCTATTTCTAATATTCCAACAAACTATAAGCATTTTGAGAACAAGATCCAATTCTAACTTCCTATTGCTTATATTAACACCATGCTCCCCAGGGAACAGATAGTCAATTTGTATTTGCTAGATTAATAAACACACATGGATTTAAGTATTTGGACAGTTTGGGGTCTCTAGGAAACTCAGAAAAAAACCAGAGACATCAAAAGCTACGGAAATAGCAAATTACAATTAAACACACATATTTTTACTGTTGTTTTGATGTATTATATGAAAGTGGACTTACATATATTTAATGATTCTGAAAATACTATCTATGAAGCTTAAAGCCTTCAGTGATTATTCCTTGGTACAGTCACAGGGTAAAGTTATGTGAATCACTTGACAACCAACATATGAGAAGCACAGTCATTACATTTCTTTCCTTCCCCAACAGCTGCTCATTTTTTGTCTTTTCAGCTCAGCTTAACAGCATCCCTTTAAATAAGCCACTCTTGATGAATGCATTTAAAGATTGTGCCCCCCATTGCCTATTATCCTCTGTCATTCACCCTATGTTCCTTTCATTCACAGCCCCATTACTACTTGTAATTATTTATCTGACTGAATATTTTATTTTTATTTTTTTTAAAGATTTATTTTATTTATACAAGAGCTGGGGCACAGGCCAGATGCGCGGGAGGGTGAGAGGATTCACCAGAGACAGAGCGGGGAGCTCTGTCAGACTGACGAAACACACTGCTGAGGGGAGCAGAGGGCATGACAGGAGAGGTCTGCTCACCATGTGGGTTGCTCCGAGGCCAGCGGGGATTGACCCGGCGCTGCAGAGGCTGCAGACAGCTTCACAGCACTGCGCTCAACTGCCTGCACCACCAGGGAGGCCCCTGACTGAATATTTTCAATAAACTACTTCACCCCTAGGTTGTAAGCATCTCAAAGACAGTAACCATTCAGTTTTGTTCACTCCTAATCTAACAAGGGCCTAGAACAGTGCTTGGCACATTGTAGGGGCTCAACAAATACTTGCTGAATAAATGAATTTTATATTAGAATTTAAGTAGATGCTTTATCTCCTTATTTTGTTAGAATTCTAAACATACAGAAACCATCTCAACTCTATATCCTGATACCAACAAGCCCTGTAACCTCACATATATTTACTTATTTACTAAATGAGAAAATATAAACACTCTTACCTTGCCAAAGCTGCCTTTCCCAATAACTTTTAAGAAATCAAAGTCTGTTGGTTTAGCACTGAAATAAATTAACAATGGTAAGAATTAACCTCTTAGAAATTAGAAAGATGTTAACTTCTAAACAGTTCTAAGCATCTCACTCTTTAATAAATAAAAGTTGGGTACAAAACACGTTAGCATGATGACTGCAGCTGGCAATACCTCATCTTTAATATGAAATAGGTAATAGTGAATAGTAATAATAACTACTTTCTGATTAGCTGAGATACATGGTTATGTACACCTCGTTAAATTCTGCTCAGAGGGACTTCAATAAAGTATCTGTGAGAAAAGTATATATACATATACAAGCACACATACATGTGTATGTATGTATTTCTTTGAATTCAATGGAGATTCCATCTAAACCAACTGTATCAACCCAAACCCTCACTACTGTTGTTAATGAGGAACTGCATAACTATATTAATTAGTGATCTATTCCAAGGATTATCTACTTTGGCTATTCATGTGAAGAGACAGTTACTGGCTGGAACATGTAATAAAGTCACTAAGAGAAACTCCTGATAGAGAAAAGTCATCACAGAGTTTTGCATACGTATCATTTATTGGAAATTACAGACAAAAGACCTCTTTGCTGATTCTAATAGCTGGTGATGTGGGAAAGGCAGGAGTAAAGAAGCCAAAAAGAATAGTCAGATTATCTTCTTATATATTAACTATCCAATAAAAACATTAGCTGTATATATACAAAAGCACAAGCAACAGAAAACTTTGTTTAAGCAGTCATAAGAGATATTTTCCTCAACATAGTGTGTATTCCTAAATTTTACAAGGAAAAGGGAATAACCCCAGTTAGATTTTAATTTCCTTCAATTCATTATCAAAAGAAACAGTCAATTCAAACTTGAGAGTAACACAAGTCTGGTTAAAATGTAACAGTTAAAGATTAGGGAGATAAATACTTAACTAAGCATAGATGTTTTTCTTTTTCAATACCCTGGTCTTTGGATTATTTTTTTCTCTAATGGTATGTTAAGATACTGAAATAATTTTTTAAACAAATATAATCATGAAAAAAGATGCAAATTTCTCAAACACAGTAAATGGGCTAACCAAGGCATACCCAAGGCTTTACCGTGAACTATTGGTGATGAACTCTAACTGAAAGTACGTTTCAGTTTTTGAGCTGCCTGACCAACTTAATGCTAAGAAGACCAAAAAGAGAATTCAAAATCAATCTCCTCTTCCAGCTACTATCCAATTCTGTGCCTTCCTTTGGAGTGAAACTCAAGTAAGTTATCTAAATTTACTGTCTATGCCTGTTGCTTTCTCTTCTATCGACAGTTCTCTCTTGAATCCTTTTCTATCAGGGTCTTGTTCCCACCACATCATTGAAAATGTTCGTAAAGATCACCAATCACTTCTCAAAGTTATGGTCAATTTCAATCTTCATCTTACTTGCCCTATTAGCAACTTAAGTATGTTAATTACTCTCCATCTATTTTCTTCATCTGATTTCATGACATCATATTTCTAGTTTTCCTCTTCTCATACTAATTACTCTTCTTATGTCTCCATTATTGGTCCTCCCTGAACTTATTATAATGCTGAAGTATCTGAAGATACAATCCTTGGACCAACTCTTAGCTACCTATAATCATTCTCTAACTGGTCTAAAAGGATGAGGGAAGCATAGGGTCCTGGGATAAATGATAGACTATTTTAGAATTAAATGGAAAAGACTGTAAAGATAATTAAAAGTAGGGATAACCAACATACTTCTCCTCCTTCAATCCATGGCAAACTTCACTATCTGTAAAGGGCAATTGTTAAACTAATCCAAGAAGTAGACTTGGAATCTTTTTTGTAGTTAGTATTCTAGGAATTCACTTCTAATGACTTGCCAGAGTTTGCAGTCAGAGTGTGCACAAAGTCTGTATTTACTACTCCAGGTGTTCCTTAAAAAGTTTCCCTGTGTTCAAATAAATAAGGGACTATGGGAAAGATTGAATAAAGAAAGTTTAAAGCTTCTAACATGCTAATGTACACTGTGACTACTCTGGAACAAGCTGACTTATGGGTTAGAGTTGTACAGTGATACCGAGTACCCAGGAGAATTTATCAACGAGACCTGCACAGATGCTGTTGTCAGAGTATCTCCCAGGACCTATGGTCCTCGGGGAAGCATGGTCTACTTACATCACAAACACATACATACATGCACATCCTAGAAAAGTGACAATGGCAAAATAATAGAACCCAGGTAATAATCCATGGATTAAAAGCTCCTCAGAGCTTCACTAAAGAGAAGCTAGAGCAGTAATTTAGGTAAGCATATGACAGTACCGTAGTCACTGTAACTATGGTTATATTTCATAGCTGTTCAGTTAAATTGGTTTAATTATATATAGCTGCAAATTCCAAAAAAGGATCTTTCTAAGTTTAGTTAGAGATTGTTTGAGACAAATTAAACCTACTGAGGATTTCCAGATGGTCCCAGGTTGATGTTCTGTGAGGTAGAGTGTAACTGTTGGGATTGGGAAAAAAAAAAAAGCAGTAATCTTATTGGAACTTCAAAGGTTATCAGTCAATGAATGTTTTTGAAACAAGTAATACATAATTTTATTGTAGATATTTTGCCATGTTAAAGAAACCTAAAATCCAAATTCTTAAATGTATATGCTTACTTGGGAAAATACATAGTAAATATGAGACAATCATTCTTACAAGTTTCAAGAGCAGTTGTAAGGAAAATGGTAATAATGCAGAAATGTAGCTCAAAGTTGACAAATGAACAAAGCAAATTGGGAAGGCTCCTTGAAAGAGGTGGATATTGAAACTAAAATTTAAAATATTTGTTAAAATTTTTTCTTATTTTCAAATAGCTTATTAAGAAAAGAAATTAATCATAATGAGGAAGACTGCGAATATTAGACCAAGAGTGTTAATGTGATAGTAGGTAAACATATTTCTAAAACTAAAACATACAGACAAAAGAGTTTCTGTTCTAATTCCAGCACTGTGGCAATAAAATTTGAGATTTTTCTCCTCCAACAGTTAAACAGGATAAAAATTTTTATCAAAGTCATTTCTTATTAGAGACATATGCCTTAAACTTATCTGATACTTAAAAACATACAAATGCTGATTTATTAAATGAGGTGTCCTGTTGTAGCATAACCATAACATGGACTACTCTTAAAATATTATAGTGCTCTTTGGATCTGATAATGTAAATCATTAAGCTATAATTTCTATAATACTCTTAATGAATGTGTGGAAAAGTGGAGTAGCTTTCCCTTCAGGGAACTTTTCTTATATAGATGAGGGAAGACAATTAAACAAGCATAGATTACACAATAAAGACAACTTGTACCTTTAATTAATGTATAGTAAATTTCTATTACTCAGCAATGATTTTCCTATGGGGCACATTTCTGAAAAAATAATGAAAATTACTGGGATATATAATTAGGTAACTTTTTACTCCACCTACTATTTTTAAAAAGATTACATCTAATCACTAAACTGAGGGTGAGCTACAATTTATTAACAGAATGAATGCTAATCAAGGGTGTCTGTTTCATGACATCTCATGGCCTTTATTTTTCTTCTCTATAAATATGGGGATAGGTCCAGATGCCATCTACGGTATTTTCTGGCTATTAACCTCAGTTATCCACATAAAAGTCCTTAATAAATAGTTACAATATATGATGAAATAATTGGTGTTCTCTGCTTGTTTTGAAGATAATCTTTTCATCATTATTCTAAAACTACAAGTGAGCCTAATTCAAGTTCCAGATTTTATGGATGAAAAAAGGAAAGAGGAATAAAATTCAGATTTAAAGCCAACAGTGGTAGAACAGGAGCCAGAATTTAGGAATCCCTCTCGGTTTAGTTCTCTCTTCAAAACCAGCTGTTTCCTTCCTATAGCAAGTCAAGATAGTGTGTAAATGACCTAAATCTACATACTCTCGACATACTCTTGATTAGCAAGCAAAACATGTAGAATCATGAGTATGTAGATTTTATTCTTCTAACTTGTTTTTGAATATGTAAATGTACTGGCAAATCAATAGTTTGAGAAAAAAGTAAAAATTTTAATAGTTTCATCTTTTACAACTAAAATATGAAAGGATTAAGAATACTTAAAACGTATGACTCTGCCAACAGATGATTTAAAAAATAATTACACTAACTTGATATGATTTTTGCATAACTTTTAAAAATGGACTCTAACCACATTGTACAAATACATATATAAAATTTTATACCCTGATTTCATCTAGTAATATGTCAAAACATAGAATATTATCATCTTTAAAATGTTTTGAAATTCACAATATGTGCAGACAAATACAATTTGATTGAGGAATATTTGATTCTAATTTTTCATTAAAAATCATACTAAAATGAATATCTTTGGATTTTTTTCATCTGAAGGATTAATTTCATTTGTATCAACTCCTTAAGGGACACAAATATTTTCATGTCTGATACATGTTGCCAAATTGCTTTCCAAAAGAGTTGCACACTTAAATTGTACCACCACGAGTAATGTCAAAGGATTCTCACCCTTATGAGTCCTGCAGTATTTTATTTACTTTACACTTTTGTTAATTTGGTAGAGGGCAAAAACTCACTTAAAATTTCATTTGCTATTGGCATCAAGGTTGAACACTTTCCTATATATCTGTTTAATAGGAGTATTTTCTTGTGCCCCTTTCCATTTATTTATTAAGATCTAAATATTCTTTTCAAAAACTGTATAAGCTTTTTACACAGATGTTATTCCTTCTTATGCTGTATTTGTTATAATTTTTTTTGGTTGACTGGCCAATTGCACAGATATAAAATTAAAATATCCTTTTACATTGTCCTAGGAGCAATCATGTCAGAGATGCAGAAGATAAATCTGTTCTCTTAACTGAGAATGCTCTTGGAATGTCAGAGAAAGAAACTACTACTTTTTTTTAGTAGTCAGGGAAAAGGAACATGCCTATTTTCCACATGAAGATTTTAGCTACGGGACATAAGCATTCCAACTCATAAAATTGTCTTTTCAGTCACAAAAATTGAAAGACATTATAAAGAGCATGTGATATACTTCAGACAAACATTCTTGATTGTTATGCATACATTAACAAGAGTTACAATCAAATTTAAATAGTAACGGTATTATCATATTTAAATGACATTTATAGTTATAATTGTTACATAATAATCCTGAGTTAAATTATTCTAATTTACCAATTCCACATAACTTTCTAAAGTAAATGCTGAAAATAGCCTCATAAGACATAAGCTTACTATATTAAAGTTATCACAATTAATAAAAAAAAAATAAGCAAATCCTAAGTTTACTTGGAATCCAAATTAATTATGTGCACGTATCTATAGCAATAAAAGTTAGCTGATGCCAACTGGCATGTGTATGGATTGCACTACACATAAAAACCTAACAAAGAAGGGAAGAGGTATGTAATTTGAAAAGGCCTTCCTCCCAGCTGGCCAAAATTCAAACCATGGTTTCAAGTATGGTCATGATAAAGATTTATAAGGATCAAAAAATAAGATATAAAGTGAAGAAAGCAAAATATAAAACTGTATACACTATAAAATTAAAATTAGATAATTAAAATATTCTTGTATATTAAGAGAAGATTAGAAAGAAAATCAGTAAGATGATAAAATTTAATATGCCTGATTAGTGATTAACTATGGGTAATAGTATTTTCAGAATTTTAATCAACATGTGCAACTTATAAAAGCATCATTCTATAAACTTTAGAAGAATAGTGATCTGTAAGAGGTGAACACATTTGTTTTTATATTTTCTACAGGGCAGAAAATTTACAATGGATGAAATTACTCCATTTTAAGTAAAAGTCCTATAATTTCATCTTTGGGGAATGGTATTTTCTGTTAAAAAACCACAATCCCGCTACCTTCTGAGTATTTCTTTCATCCTCATCTTCAGATGGATCTGACTGATGTTTTGGACTGTCCATTTGAAGGAATGCTCTGACATCTGGACTAAAAACAAAAATTAACTTTATTATGACTTTGCATTTCTACAGCTTTTCTCCCTTGTAAAACTAAAATAAAAGTAACTATGGTAACACTTATAGCAAGAAAGTCTAACCAAACCCTTAATATTTATGATTATAACAGGAATATGCAAATTAATTTTTATATATAGGGAATCCAACAGACAGATGGGCAATGCTCTAAACAGGCAGTTCACAGAAAAGAAAACCCAAATGGTAAGGAAATTTATATAAAGATGGCTAATAAATCAGAAAAGCACAAAACAATAAGATATCATTTTATGTCTACTAGCTGGCAAAAATTGGTACAAAACATTGGTAGAGACACAGGGAGACTGATCCTCCTATATTGTTGATGAGAATGTAAAATGAGTCAACTTTTCTGAAAAGCAATCTGACAATACTTGTACAACTATGTATGCATTCTCCCTGGGCCCAGAAATTCCAGCTTTAGGAATAAGCCACATAAGAAAATTCTGTACAGGTTCAGTGAAGCACATGTAACTAGGATATTCATTGCAACGTTCTGTAGAGTAGGTTAATCAAAAGCAAAAGAGTCATTTATCACGAGCGAGGTGAGCAAGGAAGCTATAGTAACTGTCTCCAGAGAATTACAGTTAGCAGCCTGAAAGAGGGATTATAGCACAGTACCATTACACAAAACAACCGTCAAACAATATCCACCCAACATATAACAAACATGCTAAAGTGATCTTCATGAAATGGGTAAGGAGAAATGAACATGTGATTGAAGATGGAGATAAAAATGGGTTAAAACAAAAGAGTAGTCTTGCAGAGAGGAATGACAATCCTGAGGAAGCTACCTCCTACCCAAATCACTTTTTCCCTTCTTTTAAAAATGGAAACATAATAAACATATAATATTATAAATTAAGTGTGTAATGTTTTGATATTTGTATCTGTTGTGAAATGATCACAACACCCGCCCTCCCTCAGTGGCTGATCCCAGGTGCTGGATCTCCCGGCGCCATAATCCATGCACATCAGGGGAAATCCAATGCACTGAGCAGAAGAACAAGGTCAGAGAAAGTCCAATTCCAGTATTTTAGTGATTTAGTAAATCAAGAAAATTTTAAAAAAGTCTGCTCAGAACAGTAGAAGACCTGGTAAAAACTTACACAATAGGAATCCTTGTTTAGGACAAACGCTAAAAATAGTTTTTCAGTTTTATGATCTGAAAAAGACTACTAAAATGTCATGTTTGCAGGCCTCCCTGGTGGCACAGGGGTTAAGACACAACCTATGAAGCTATCCACAGCCAATGTAGCAAGAATTCAATCCCCAGGCCAGCCGGGGAGCAACCCACATGGCGCAGCAGACCGCTCCTGACTGGCCCACTGCGCCCCTCAGCAGTCAATCTACCTGTTCTGTTCCCCACTCTGTTTCTGGTGAATCCTCTCACCCCCCCCATACCTCTTGCTTGTACCCCAGTTCTTGTATGTAAATAAATCTTTAAAAAAATAAAATAAAATGTTTGCATCACTGTCCATAAGGCAACCTTTACATTTACATAGATAGGTGAGCTATGGAAAGCTCCCCAGATACTTTATTTCTTCATTTCTTCTTAGAACATAATACTTAAACATATAAAACAATGTAAGCAACATATACAAAAATCACAATAAAAAAGATTATTTTTCATGTACCAAATACCAGTCTCAAAAATGAAAACAAATCCCAAGCCAGGGATCAACCTGTATGTTCTTAAATATTTGTGAAAATGACCCACCTTTCTGCCTTCACTGGCAGCTGTTGGCCTACAGAAGGATGTTCATTTAAACTCATCAGCACAAGACACACATAGGACTTGAAAAGTGCCTTTATAAGCGGCTATCTAGAAAAATGCTGTAAAGAGAAGGACAGTGCTTGTCTGGGTCGATGCCCCATGTGGAACCACAAGTAGTGGTGCACATGCCAGATCCTTGCCAACTCCTTCAGCCCTGTCTCCCTTCTGAAAGCCTACTGTGTTGCAGTCACCATGAAAGGCTGATAGTTAAGTGTCCTGAATATTTCTGGCTTTCTGTAGCCTGTTACATGTACTGTACCCTTTGCCTGGAATGCCCTTCCTACCTTTCTTATTCTCAAACAACTACATAGTCTCTAAGTCCCAGGAAGCCTTCCTTGATCTCCCCAAGAAAAGCAGGCCACATTTTTCTTTGTTCTCTCTTAGCATCTCTATTATAAAAACTTTCCTGTTTTCAATTGCTAGTTAAAATGTCTGGAGACCTCTGGAAGGCCCACTAGACTTATACCTCTAGAAGGCAGAACACTCCCTTTTCTTTATATTCCCAACACATATAGCAGGTGCTTAATAAAAGTGTTTTGAATACATGAGTAAGTATAACATCAAATAATTGGCAAAACATTTTAACTTTATATATGCAAATTTCTTTCAAGTTTAATGTATATAACTACTGCCAAGAACCAAAAAAAAAAAAAAGGAAAGATGTTAACTACGGCCTTGAGCTGAAGGAGGGGAAAGGAGATTAAAGAATATCAGTGGGAAAAAGGTAGAAGAAAATTTTATAAACATCACAAATTTTGACAAACAGTAACATTCCACAGAAGATAAACGATCTGTATCAACAGCTTATTCAGTACACTAAGTTTGGTTTCAGTGCCTCTTTAGAACATAAAGAAAATTACTTACTGGTTATAAAGCTCTGGATGTCTAACTAAATTCTGAATGAACTCATTCAGTCCTGCTCTTCTTTGTTTAATAAAATCTGTTGAGAGACATAAGCTATTAGATTTATTTGTCAGACTATGTGAATATCAATAGCTATGTAAGAATAGAAAAGGAGTTATTTCCTAATTCATATCTGACATACAATAAGTAATACTCAGATATATATTTTAAAATCTATAAATGCAGTAATTAAAAAAAAAACAGAATAAAGCTGATAACATACTACTCAAAAGAAAATTCTTTAAAAAAAAAAAACTATAAGCCTATTTTAGGTCCTAAATAGACGAATCACAAAACTTGGAGAGGTATTTGTTTTTTTCAAATCCTCATATACTGCCAGGTAATGAATAAAAACTTACACTATGACATTGGAAATCAGACTAATTAAAAAAAATAATTATTAGAAATTCTTGCAACTGGAGAATGGTGAATAACTGGCTGTCTAATCACCAACACTCTCCTGCTGAAAAACTCCCTCTGTTTAACAACCCCTTGAAAAAGGTCATGGAACACATTCCCTAACAATTTCCCCATGTTCAACGTGTTTTGAGTGTTGATACTTGAGGCTCAAATAAGAGCAGTTTAGCAAAAGGTTAAGCACGAAGGTTTCTAAGAATTACAAAACTTCATACAAATGTCTTACCTCTGTTAATACAAAAATGACCTTGAATTTTTCCAAGATTTAAATTGTTACTTGCAAAATGGGAATAGTAACAATACCTATGCCTCATTATGCTACTGTAGTATAAATGAAATAATGCATGTAAGTTTATATAATACCTGGTAGAAAACGCACAACCCTTAGCTGTTACTATTTTTGTTGCTATTAATATGACTTGTACTTGTTGGGTCAAAAAACCATTATCCTAAACCCTAACTCATAAGCAATATTCTTTCAAAAGTGGAGAAATCAAAGATTATAGAAAACATCTCATAAAACGGTCATTGTCTCCAGAGAAACCTATAAACAATAAGATTAAGTAGTTTATCTAACTTTGAGTTTTGGTTAGTGAAATTATTTCTGTTCAGTAACAATTTTAATGTATAGTGATTTGTTTTTTTTTTTAACCAAAATGTGAGTTTTTTATTTCTATTTCTTAAGTGTAAGATATAGCTATAAATGAACAAATGTAAGTTATATCTGGTCTATGTCACCAGAGAGTAAACCATACATGGGGTTTACATTAGTAATAACTATACTTAGCAGTTATAGTTTAAGAACTGTATTTATTAAGTAATATAGGAGAGGGAACTAAAATGAAGGGTTGCATTTGGGATATTTAAAGAAAATCTAACAATTACATGGATGCTTTAAATTGTCCTGTGGATACTTACTAAAGGTACATTTTATACTGAGAGATCGACTGTGAAAAGAGCATAATTTCCTTTCCCCAGAGAGATACAGCCTGTGCTGCTTTAAAAGCTACTAGACTTTCCATTTCATTACTGACTTTAAACAGTTTTGAAAGTCCAATGGAAACTCCTATATAAGAAAGAAAGGTCAGAATAAAACAAGAAGTAGTTGGAATTTTGGAACAATTCCAAGCTTAATTTTTTGAAAAATATTAAGCCATCAAATATCTGGGGAAAATTCCAGGTAAGACCAAAATGCGTATCACTCTATTAAAGTTCTAAGAACTTATACAAGGTTGACATAGTATCTTTAAGACCTATAGTTGGAGATACATATTTTTAAAATTTCCTCAATGAAGAACTTAATCTGAATATAACTGTTGTAATTCAAAAGCAATTTCAATTAGAGATTCAAAAGAATGCTTACTAGGTAACAAAATGAAAGCTCTAGTCTCCAGTAAAAGTATTAAACTAACCTAAATAAATTATTCTATTTCACTGCTTCAAGAAAAATCCCAAAAGGAAACAACCTTCATATTGTGGGCTAGGAGAAAAAAATCACCACACTCTGACTTAGGGAGACATGGGTTTTAGACCTTACACTGTTACTATAATCAGAACATCCCAATTACAATAATAATCAAGGGGCATTTAGAGCCTGCAGGGATCAGAGATCCCTTAGTGTCTTTTTTTTTCTTTTTTTTTTATTTCTTTTTTAAATTTTATTTTTTATATTCCCCATACAATTACAACCCCCTTATTTTGACCCCAAGCCCTCCTTTCGCCACCCCCCACCCGCCATAGAGTGTCTCTGGTTCATAGCTGTTTGTTGATTTTGTTATTTTCTTTCTTATAGTTATTCTTTTTCCTGGTCCCTTATTTAAGTTTTCTAGATTCCTGCTATGAGTGAGACCATCCGGTATTTTTCTTTTTCTTTCTGGCTTATTTTGCCGAGCATGATCCCTTCTAGCTCCATCCATGTTGCTGCAAATTGCATGTGTTTATCTTTTTTGAATGCTGAGTAATATTCCATGGTGTATATGTACCACATCTTCTTGATCCAGTCATCTATTTTTGGGCATTTGGGTTGTTTCCAAAGCTTAGCTATTGTAAATAGTGCTGCTATAAAAATAGGGGTGCAGGTGCTCTTTGGAATTGATGTTTCTGTGTCCTTTGGGTAAATACCTAGGAGTGGAATTGCTGGATCATATGGAAGCTCTGTTTAGTAGGTCAAGAAATCACACAGCTCTCCATAGTGGTTGGACCAATTTGCACTCCCACCAGCAGTGCAGGAGAGTTCCTTTTTTTCCACAACCTCGCCAATATTTGTTGCTAGTTTTTTTAATATGTGCCATTCTCACTGGTGTAAGATGGTACCTTATTGTAGTTTTGATTTGCATTTCCCTGATTATAAGCGATGTTGAACATTTTTTCATATGCCTGTTGGCCATTTGCATTTCCTCTTCAGAGAAGTTTCTTTTTAGCTCTTCAGCCCATTTTTTGACTGGATGATTTTCTTTGTTGTTGTTGAGTCTCATCAGCTCTTTGCAGATTTTTGTGATCAGTCCTTTATCATTAGTGTTGTGTGCAAAAATGTTCTCCCAGTTGGTGGGGTTTCTCTTTCTTTTTGTTATTGTCTCTTTTGCTGTGCAGAAGCTCTTTAATTTAATGTAGTCCCAGCTGTTTATCTTTGCTTTCACTATCACTGCTTTGGGTGATGTGTCTGTAAAGATGTCTTTGATGTGCATATCACATACTGTTTCGCCTATAGAGATCCTTTAGTTTTAACCCATATTTTAGATTAGGAAATAGGATAAAGGTTTTTTTTACTGTTCCAAAAAAGTAATTTTAAAATAAAATGCACGTGAAGGATGATTTTTTTTAAGATACCACACATAAGTCAGATGGTAAAGAGCTAAGAGAATGAACTTTAGAGACAAACAAACCTGGAGATCCTGCCACATACAGCTGTGTGACTTGGGAGAGTGACTTAGCCTTGCTAAGTCCCTACTTTTCACATGTATGAAAATAGAGGTAAAAAGAAGCTACATTCAAATTATGAACTCAAATAGCAAAGTTACTATAATTGCTATTATTATTGTAACAATAATTATAGTACATAATAATAATAGTACGATGGTATTATAATATTAACAATAGCAATATTAAAATACAACAAAATACCAGGCTGCTACAGTGAAATATCAGTGGAGTTAGAGTCTAAGATGTAATTATCAGTATCGCCTATACCACTGGATGGCTTTATAAACTCTTTTCTTTCATTTTTCAAGTAGGGTATAGGATTAGATATCTATAAAGTAAGACCAGTTAACAAAATTAATGTATTAAATTCAGAAACCTCAACTCTGTAAAATTTTTAAGTTATGTAAATGATATTTATAACCTTTAACTTCATATTAAGTAGTTTTTGCAAAATAAATGACTAAGCTGAAAATGACATGTTTACATTCATTATTAGTTCACTAATTATCTATTATACACTTCACACTGAAAGTACAAAAAAAGGTTTAAGTAAGACATGGTATCTATCCTCAATAAGATCAGATTCTTATAGGAGACAAATTTAAACAATTGACTTCATCTAATTAGGCACACCTAATTTAATTTCTAAATCTGTGATTTACTAGCTATGTGTGATGCTAGGCAAATTAATTAACCTAGTTGTGACTCAGTTTCTTAATCTATAAAATGGTGCTGCTGCTGCTATCCTACAGGGTTGCTGTGAGGACTGAGTAAACTGAAACATGTAAAGTGCTTAAAACAATGCCTGATACACAGCATATATGTTCCTGAGGTATTTTTAGGAGATCAAGTAGTTTTCTAAAGTCTGCACTATCATATAGTGCAATGACATGTTCAAATTTCAGCCTGCAGGGTTGGTCTATGAAGTTATTGCTTACCTGGATCAAAATTATCACCAAATATTCTCTTGGCTGGAATCTTAAGAGCCATAGCAGGAAACTGTTTTTTCAGCTAGAATTAAAGAAAAATCATATTAATTTAATTTTATAAATCTTCCTGTGATGCATTTATAAAACAAAGTTTAATCTGAATTTTAAAACACATTTAACAAATACTTTAAAATATATTATGATCAAAAGTACAGTATTTGATGATCCCAATAAAATGCCACATTTGTTCTAATAAAACACTTAGTATTTTTGTGTCCTGAAATTACTTAGTATCTCTGTGCCTTAGTTGTTCATACAAGACACTTTTAGCACTTTTCTTACAAATCTGTTGTGAGGTATAAAGGAAATCTTACGTTAACTGACTCAACTAGAACCTGGAGTGAAAGTTTTGAATTCATGCTACTCAACATTTATTACCCCAGGGAGAAGAGTGGTCTTTGTATTTTTTTATATGAATAGATTGACAATAGCTCTCTTACAAAGCTAAAGAATTTTGTTTTCAATAACTGTTACACTAGCCTTCCCCATTAATAATTCAAATACATTTGTTTATCAGATTTGCTTATCCCCAGCAAATCAAAAACATGGCCTGAAGAAATTAAATTTGGGGCAGTATAGTTATTACAACAGGTTATTTTTATTATAAGTTTGTATCAAAAATATCCACATACAAACTACATAACTACCAAATGACAGGAAATACAAAGACTAGGAGAAAGTACTAATCATGCTATATCATGCACAAGCTGCCAGCAAATTCCAGATTGAAAACTCTGTAGACAATGACCCTGTTTTTACACAAAAACTGTAAAAAGAAAGAAAAGCAAGGTGGTGGGGAAACTTAATGATTAAAAGACACTTAAATCAGTTTATCAATCAGTCATGTAAATACTAACTGAATATGTGATATTATGACATTCTTGTTAATTTATTACTTGATATATGGTATCGTGTGTGTGTGTGTATGTTAAGGCTCTTTATCTTTTTAAGAAATGTATATTAAAATATTTACAGTGAAATGATATGTGTGAAATCTGTTTCAAAATTCCAGTGGGCTAGCTAGGAATAGAAATAAAACAAGCACAGACATGTATCAGTAATTGTTGATGCTGGATGATATGTTATATAATTTTCTGTTTGTACCAGTCTCTCTACCTCTGTGTGTTCAACAATTTCCATGATAAGATGTTCGAAAATGCAAACTATAGTCATAAAAATATATTTAAACTGGCAATTATAAATACTGATTGGACATTTTACTTTTTGACTTTTACAGGAAAGCAGGGAAAGAATTTTTGTTTTCAAACCTAGAGAATTCCAAGTTGGGGTTAACCTTACTTCTGTAGTTTCAAAAAATACAATTGATACAATTTTCATTGTTTTCCTTACTCCTCACCATAGAGTGCAGAATTGGGAGGACTTAAATGAAGTGAGGGGGACACAGAAATGGGTGAAATAAGAAAAAGGAAGCAAAATTCACAAAAAATGGGGGAGATGGATGATAAAATTCAATTATGTTTAGTTATTAGTATTTAGTAAACCAAATTTGATCTTCTCTAAGAAATTCATATAAAACTTCATTGTGTATATGTGTGTTATATCATCACATGATTTTTAACTGAGTAAAACCCAGGTTTTTCACCTGAGTAAAACCCAAGGGGTTAAGCAATACACTCAGATTTGTACAATACTCAAAAAAATGTTGATTATGTATATAATGATAGCCAAGAATTTCAAATAGAGCTAACAGTTCAAGTGTCCAATAATTGCCATTTTTGAATTTTTTAAAAACCAGAAGATTTAATCATCTATAAATTTTACTGACCATTATTCTGTTTAAAAAATGAGACCACTTACAGACAAAAAAGATCACCTCTATTCCTTGATTAGGCTATATTTAAACCTATATATAGTAAGTTCAGTTGCATGTGTTGCACTGAAGAAAAACTAAGGAAAAGAAGAAAATAGTAAAAATAATAATTATTTCTGAAAAACAACTAATACAGGTAATTTTTAAGCTTAATCTATTAATAGTTTTACTTCTTTTTATTTTTCAGTTTCTAGAATGCATTAATTTTATGTAGAAAAAATGCATTTAAAATTATAATTTTTTTTAAAGTTCAACTTCAATTAGCAAAGTATCTGAATATTATTTGGAACAAATATAGATACACTGAAATGCTAAATTATGATGAATCAGAAAACTAACTTTCATGACTTAACAAAACACAAGAAATTATATAGCTAGACAATGTCTAATTCATTCTGGCCCACTTAAGAAGTAATTAATCCTTTAATTGACATGCTTACCTTCTTCCATATTTATATATTACCAATGATAAATCACAGATGTATATATCAGCTAGCTATTTTTTAAACTCAAGACACAGGTTTAAGAAAAACTGAAAAAATATTACATTTTTAAATATAAAAATTGGGGGTAGAATACCTAATAACAATTCATCAATGACATGAAGGAGAGTCCTATTTATCAGAACAAAAGCAATTTAAATTTGGATTTGAGGCATGATTGCTTTTTTCCTTAACTGAAGCAAAGCTTGGAACAAAGAAATGTCTTACCCTGTAGTCTGTAACAACAAACTCAGGAGATGGTTCAGTTTCCAAACAAGTTTTAGTTATTTAAATAAATAATGAGGGCCTCCCTGGTGGTGCAAGTGTTAGGGGGAAAAGGATGTCCCAAAGCAAATTCCATACAGGCTTTGTGGACTCCACCCCCACCCCAGGTCAAAGCCAAAGACACTAGGAACTCCAAATCCCATCACCACCAAAGGGAAGGTGGCTGGGACCTGAGGGTGGGGTTAAGCAGCCAGGTGGATACAAAAGGCAGACACGTGGGCTTTGGGGGCTCTCCATTTTTGGGCTCTCGGCCAGCTCGCAGTGTCCAGCCAGCTCTGAGAGTGACTTTGGGTTTCCAGGTCGTCGGATCGGGTAGGAAGCATTAAAGACTTTATTTCCCTATTTTCTCCCTGAGTTGTACATTTTCCTTATTTCTTTTTCTCTTGTAAATAAACCTTTTATTAATCCTTTTGCGTGTGTCTGTAGTAGAGTATTCGTAAGTCCCTTTAAAGCGCGCGGGTGAGGACCCACAGCCAGGAACCCGTTTAATATCGGGGTGGCTCTATAACACAAGGGGTTAAGCAATGCACTATGAAGCAATCCGCAGCCTCTGCAGCACAAGTTTGATCCCTGGCCAGCCAGAGAGCAACCCACATGGTGCAGCAGACCTCTCCTATCTCGCCCACTGCTCTCAGCAGTGTATTTCAGTCAGTCTGCCTATTCTGTTCCCTACTCTATCTCTGGTGAATCTTCTCACCCTCCACATCTCTGGCCTGTACCCCAGCTCTTGTATGCATATATAAATAAATCTTTAAAAATAAATAAATAAATAAATAATGATCTCTTAGTTCTCATCCCCAGATTATGTTACATTCATTTCATTTCATTTGGGTTCAAGCTACTTAAAATTTGGAACCTAAGATTTATCTCTAAAATTAAGAATGAAACTATGGAAGGAGGATTCATGATAGCTTTTCAGAACTAAAGCTAATAGTTGGGCAATTTAACCAGAAATAAGATAATGGATTAACATTATTAGAGATGTAGGTGGATATTTCCAATGTTCTGTGACATTAAAATATAGTTTAAGCACATCTTGTTTTTTTTTTTATCTTCAACAGTTTATTTGGAACTGTCAAAAAGTTTTCTTCTACTCTTCTGAGGAAGACTTCCAAAGTTAGGGTGCTTTTGAAGAATCTCTTACCCTGTTCTGCTTGTCTGGTACATACGAGTATTAATTTAATCATTTAAATAAATCACCTATATTATGAATTTTTCTTAGGTGTCTTGTTTTAAATAATAATCTTGTACACTATTACTTACAGTATTGTAAAGCTTGTCAAACTCTGCATATCTCCTGAAGACAAACCACTCACTTCTGCCCACTGAGACCAGAACTTTATAAACCTGTGAAAATAAAAAATAACAAAATTTGATTGCAAAAAACTAGCTAATTAAATATGTGAAAATCTATTTACATACTCATAAACTGATACTAGATGTTAATGTTTATGTATGATTCTCCTAATACACAAGCATACCAACTGAAATACTCATTTAGCTTGTTAAAAGGCAGTAAATTTTTTTAATGTTATGAAGTATTTCTGCAATTTTTAGAGAATAAACACCTGCATAATCATTATTTAGCTTTTCTGAAATATATCATTCTTACTTCTGAATTCCCCACCCTAGAATAAAACATTACAGATTCAATCAATGCTATTCTCTCTTTTTCTCCATAGTAACCATTAGTCTTGAAATTATAAAGTATTTTTGAAAGTGATAGCTGGCACAGAGGAAACAATTTTTAGTCCTCTTTCCAGAGAGAAAAGGTTATCCTTTACATCATAATTTTCTAAGAATTTCTCCTCAGATTTATTACTACCAACTTACATATGTTTAATATTTTCATATATACCTAATTTCATGTAACTGTGGTTACCCCCCTACAACATGAGGGAATCATGACCCAAAAGAATTAAGCAACTTGCCCATTTTCAGACTTAAAACATGACAGTGAGACTAAAATCTAAATCTTCTAATACTTCATGCACCAGAACCAGAATCAAATCATTAACTAGTATAATACAGAATTAGCTATCATAACTCATCCTACAGTTACTCTGAGCATAATTTAACATACCCCTGTAGAGAAAACTGGGACCCCATGGATCTTTTGTCATTTCTGAAAAGAATATGAGGAAAGATCCACTAATATATAATTTGATGATCAATCTCATTATTTTACATTTTCCCCATCAGGGGTAAGAATACAAGTTGCTTTGGGGCCTCCCCGGTGGCGCAGCAGTTGAGCACTGGGTTGCGAAGCTGCCCTTGGCCTCTGCGGCGCCGGTTCGATCCCCGGCTGCTCCCCGGCCACCGGAGGAGGGTCCCACATGGCGCACAGACCTCTCCTGCCGCCCGCTGCTCCCCTCAGCAGTGTACTTCGGTCCTTCTGCCTGCTCTGCTCCCCGCTCTGGCTCTAGTGAATTCTCTCACCCTCCCGTGCTTCTGACTGTACCCAGTGCTGTATGAATAAATAAATAAAAAATAAATAAATAAAATAATAAATCTTTAAAAAAAAAAGAATACAAGTTGGTTTGGTATTTACAGTTTGCCCACAGTCTGTTGGACAATTTAGTATAAAACAGCTTTATTGTAAAAGGGGATGCAGATAAATGTACAAACTATCCTTTTTCATGAAAAATAGAATAGGTAAACTTAACTCATAAGTTCATAGTTAGGTAATACTGTGGTAAAGATTCCCTTATACTGTATGTGTTATACAGTATGAATGATATGGCCCCATTAATATACCCACAGTATAAGGGATCCCAGTATAAGGGATCCCACATCCCTTTGTGAGTGCCTGGAATACAGAAACTGCCAATTTTTAAGTGGATAAATGAAAGCATAATTTAAGCTTGGTTTAAGACAAAGCATCCTAGGATGCATTATTATTTCTCTGTCAGAGTGCAGAGCTACATAAAGGACATGAGATATAAAAACTTCACTGACTATTAAGTAAGACAAGGTTAATTTTTTATTCCTAAATATAACATAGGCATCTGGGCCTCTTGAAGCTGGACACAGAATATGAGTGTGGTGGGGTCTACCTGTGCTGACTATAGCCGAATTTCCTGAGGACTAAAAACTGCAATGTAATGATCAGCAACTAACAAGTGAACTTAGTACAATTTTTCATTCAACATCAATTCAATAAATACTTAGTGAACATCTACCTGTGTTCTAGGTGTTGGTGAAGCAATGAGGGAAGTTCTTGTTTCAAAGGACATGCATTCTAGTAGGAAATAAATACAAACTATGCTACATAAAAATACTAAGTACGGTTAGTGGGTCAAAGAGTCAAAGGGGTAGGGTAGGATGTGAACATGCTATCTTATATAGGATGGTCAAAAAAAGTCTCTCTAATAAGGTAATGTTTGAGAATTTGAAGAAAGGAAATAAACACGGCCATTTGCAGAGGGCCTCTGTGAACTCAGGACAGCTCTGGGAACATCTGGGTAATAGAGAAGCTACAGGCCTCCTTCACCCTTTCACAAACAATATGGAAATACCTCTACCCTGAAAAATAAAAGGATACCCAACATAACCTACTGTCTATATTTGCTGTGGATGAACTGCATCAAACTTAGCAGGACATTTTGCCCCAGCAGGAGAGGCTAGCCCAAAGGTAAAAATAAAGAGAGGGAAGGGAGGAAAATTTTCCTGACCACAATGTGGGTGTATTTATCATCAATGTGATGTTTCTAAAATGTGCTTATACGAATGTGGAATAAGTGGAAAAACTAATTAAGCTATTGCTGCAACACAGAGACTGAGGAGAGGCAAATGGCAGACACAAAATACACTATCTCTGCTCTGAGCTTTGTGCAGGGTGTGGAGGTATGTGTTTAGGAAGGGAAACTAGAAGGGCTCTGTTTTCAGCAACTTATCTGGGACTTTGAGGGAAAACCACCATTGTGGACGAGCGCTATCAAGTTAATAGACTGGATGGTCAGAAAAGCACTTAGTTTAACTCCTCACACTTTCTTCAACTGCCATGTGATATGGACTCTGAGTTGAAAGTCACCAGTCATCGGCTCAACTGCCAGGGGCAAAGTGACCCCTGGTCAATGGCAGGATAGATAACTCAAGTTAGAGCAGGTGAAGGACATGTGAGAACCTCAGTGGGCTCTTGGCCATTAAGAGTCAGGGGGAAACTGAGTCAGCAGTGAGTCATCACTGCTTTAGTAAAGCCAACAAAAAATAAATCACAAATTAGTGATTTATTCAACTACTAATGCTGATATCGGATGGCAGAAAAATGTCCAGGGTTGGATCAGGTGAACCACGGCCTGAGACCTGTCAGACCAGTCATTCTACATGGAATAGCAAAGATGTAGCAGGATCACAAGAATGCAAGAGCCTTTACCAGATTGCCATGAGATTATACACTCAGAAACATTGAAACGGGACACTTCCACTCCTAAAAACATCAATGCCAAATTGCAGAAAGAATGTGTATTAGGAGAGCAGAATTATGACAGTTTAGTCATTTTTACTTAAAAGAACTGCCTCAATTTTAGTTCAAACTAAGCAATGAGCAGAATTGGGTTAAATGATTTTCTTCATACTACTTGTAGATGGGAGCTTAGAAGAAAACAGACCAGCTATAAACAGATGACTTTTTTCCAGGGAATATAGGGCAAGAAATTCTCTGTATATACTAACAGGACTACTTGTTTCACTACACTAATTAGAGGTGATTGCTCTCCAATCATAGCCATTCATGTACTGGTTCAGCAAATATTCATTGTGCATATTCTTTATAAGGTCCTATAGTAGATACTGCAGTGTTAAGTAAAATTAGAAATGGGTATCGCCTTTAAGGTGGAAAATAAAGAAGTAATATTTGATAAAATATTTTTAAAATGCACGATAACTGTCCTAAGAAAGACACTGCAGAAATTTCAAGAAGTGGTACTTAACATGGGATCAAGACTTCCTATGTCATTAACCCCAACAATACACACAAAATTATATGATGTGTCATAGATCCATGTATATGCACATTTTCTGGTCAGAGGGTTTATCAGCTAGTTTCATAAACTTCTTCAAGGGACTAGATAAAAATCTGCACTGAGAAGAAAATTTCACTTCATTCCAGTACATAGGGAAGACTGTGGAGATGTATCATTTGAAAGATAAGCAAAATCTGGATATGTGTACACGGGGGTGGGGTGTGAAAGGGATGTTCTAAATTATGGAAGAATAGAAACAGAAATGGAAATAGTCTCTGCATTCAATTTTTTCCCATTTGCTATAAGTTACATACTTACAGTAAACCTCTTCTTTTTCTCTCTGTGTTCATCAGAGCTGGGAATGCTTACACTGGGGCAGCTTTCCTTGTAATCCATGGTATTATATTTTTTGGGTGAACTGCCTCAAAAGGATGCCAAAAAATGAGTTCAAATGGTCAGCAGAGGACAAATACGATTAGCTATTCCAAAACATAAAATGTCTTGTGGCAATGTTCAAATTCCATCATGCACCTTAACCAACAGGAAAAAAAAAAAAAAAGAATTAGCAAAACAATTTAAAAATACCATGATTTGTCTGTCATTCCTGGCTCACAGGACCCAGTTTATGCTTATTCTGGCAGGAATTAACTTTTGGCTACACGTCTCAGCCCAGGTTAGAAATTTAGCTTCTATTATGTCTCTACAATAGCTAAGCCACAATCAAACATTTACATCCCATCTACTTTCTTACTACTAAGAAATTCCGGAAGCTTATACACCACAGCTGACACAAAGTGAGAGTAAAGGCTCAAGTGCAATGGAGTCAGGGTAGTGTTCTAAGAGTGGTTTTCAGACTTTGTGTATGAAGATGACCAGCTGGCACCTGCTTCAGATTAGGATACTACACAGTAGGTATTTACCCGCATTTTACAAATGAGGCAAATGAGACACAGAAAAGTTAAATGATTTGCCCACCTAGGATTTGGACCCAGACTGCCTGGCTCCAGAGTCCTACCACTTAACCACTTTGCTATGTTGCATTTTAACATTTTATATGCACTGGATCCCTGGCTAGATCTCTATATAGAACAAATGTAATACATTATTACTATCACTTAATCCATGAACCAAGGGCTCCAGATGAGACACTGATGACAATTTTGCTGCACACAGTAACCCAAACTCTGCGTTTGCATTAACACCAAATAACAAATGAAATCCAGGGAAAGGTCAGTTTGCCAGTTTCCCTAGATAATTAATTTCAGGAAGTTGTCTGACCGATCTAGTAATTCTAAGTAAATTATATATCCAAGTAGTGATTTTAAATATCAGCATGCATGGAATACACAGGTATAATGAGTTTTGAACCTATAACCCCCAGAGCAGATACAAAGATGTAAACTACCTCAATAAACATAATTTGGGGGGTGGGGTGGAGGAGTGCTTCCTTTGAGGTGATTCAAAATGTACTTCGTTGAATTTGCTGCTGGAAATAGTGTCAGGGAGGATTTATATGTATCTGAATTAGTTGTTTAAAAATATGGAAACGGGCCTCCCTGGCGGCACAGGCCTCCCTGGTTGCAGAGCGCTGCACTGTGAAGCTGTCTGCAGCCTCTGCAGTGCGGGTTCGATCCCGGCCAGGGAGATTCCCACATGGCACAGCAGACCTCTCCTGCTGCGCCCACTGCTCCCCTCAGCAGTGTATGTCAGTAAATCTGCCTGTTCTGTTCCCCGCTCTGGTGAATTCTCTCACCCTCCCACACTTCTGACTGTACCCAGTGCTTGTATAAATAAATGAATAAATCTTAAAAAAAAAAAAAGATTTACCTATCTTCTTAAAAAAAAAAAAAATGGAAATGTGGGGCCTTCCTGGTGGCACAGGAGAATGAGTGCAGCGCTGTGAGGCTGTCCACAGTCTCTGCAGTGCCGGTTCAATCCCCGCCAGCTGGGGAGCAACCCACATGGCATGGCAGACTTCTCCTGTCTCACCCGCTGCTCCCCTCAGCAGTATATTTCGGTTGGTCTGCCTGTTCTTTTCCCTGCTCTGTCTCTGGTAAATCCTCTCACCCTCCCACACATCTGGCCTGTACCCCCGTTCTTGTATAAATAAATCTTTAAAAAAAAAATGGAAATGTAACTGGCCCCCTCCTAAACTCTGGACCCTTCCAGCATTTGGCTGCCTTTTAGACCAGAACAGCCACCTGAGCAAAGCCTTGCCCTGTAATCAGAGCTCTACTGATGAAGAATTATGACAGGTAGAACCCATAGCTCTGCTAAGGCAGATAAGCCTTCTTTGGAAGCCCCAGGACTTAACATTAGCTACCTTTTCCCACTGCAACAGAAATGATGAGAGGATGATGGTTATGATGGTGCCCTTTGGAGGTCTATCCCTTAAGAATGTTGAACCCAGGAGGTGGGAGGTCCTGCAGTACTATATTATGTATGAGCTGGAATGTTTGTAGCTCACTATGCATGGTCCACAACAACAGAACTACAGAATATTAGGCCTGAGGTCTACCTTTTGCAAGGGACAAGATGGTATGACATTAACTAGCATCAGGCTTAGAGGAGGAAGAAAGCAGCAGGGGGCAGGATGTTGTGTTTTTTTGGTTTGTTTGTTTGTTTGTTTAAGATTGATTGATTTATTTATACAAGCACTGGGTACAGTCAGAAGCTCGGGAAGGTGAGAGAATTCACCAGAGCCAGAGCAGGAAACAGAACAGGCAGACTGACGAAGAAATACACTGCTGAGGGGAGCAGCAGGCGCGGCAAGAGAGGTCTGTTGCGCCATGTGGGACCCTCGCTGGTGGCCGGGGATCAAGCCAGGGCTGCGGAGGCTGCGGGCTGCTTCTCAGCCCAGTGCTCAACCGCTGTGCCACCGGGGAGGCCCAGGATGTTGTTTCACATGTACCCAGGGAACATCTAAGCATTCAGGCACAGCTGGTGGTTAGTGTAGAAGCCAAGCATGCAGAGGCACTCAAATCTAGGTTAAAGATCCCCATTTAGCAGGTGTACCAGACAGCTACCAGATCTAACACCACTCTTTCAATACCTTCCCAAAGGCCAGGAAGGCTGACCTCTATGGACTGACCTCACAAGTGTCAAGCCTGCCCCCTGTCCTTGCCCACAGACATCTGGTGGGGCTCAGCTAATGCAAGGCACTAGCAGGAGATAGAAAGGCAGGAAAAGTGAAATGCTAAGGTTATTTATTTCCCTGCTTCCTTTCTAACATGCAGTGGTTTCTCTACCTGCAAGGTGGCTCTTCTTCGACAGAAACATTGAAGGTCTTAGAGTAGTAACAGCTTCCAAACATTGTTATATGAGGTGCTTCCCATGCTCTGCTAGTTCTTTTACCCCGCCCATAACAATTTAGCAAATAGTCCCTTCGTTAGATTCCCTTCAATTACTTTTGTATGTATCATGTGATTGATGCAGTAACTGGCACCAAGAATGACCCCCCAGAAAAAAACTCTCAGAAATGAGACACGTATTTGATGAATGCCCTGTTAACTACTCTTGGAGGGAGCTGATAGGAAACTGATAACCTGGCATGTTATGTATCACTCAAATTCCCTCTCACAGTGCCACAGGCTGGAGTACAGACAGTGGGCAAAATGCTTTAAGTCCTAGAGGATGATGAAAATGAGGATTTCAAAGATTTTTGATGTGGGCTGGGTTGCTTCTGATTGTCTCTGAGAATGAGCACAAAGCCAACCACAAATTAAAAGTTGTGAATTCCCAAATAGATGGGTTGGAAAATCTATTTACTGTAAGGAGTTCTTTTCCTCTTAAGCTACTAAGCTGACAGGACTAAGGATCAAGCTTAGAGTCTGATGGTAAAGATTGTAGAACCAATTAAATATGCAACCCTGCAAAATCTCTAAAGCTAACTTAAGGGCATTGGTTGAAAAGAATAATAATCCTGAGTCAATGATGCAGGCATTTGGGTAAACACAAATGAGCCTAAGAATGCTGACCTCCAAATTCACGGAATGTCCCTGCTGAAAGCAGCACCTAGACCCCTTGGCAGAGACAATCTCTTAATCCTCCATAAGTCCTTTCCAGTTGTTTCACATAAGGGTGCCAATTCTCTTCACTACTCACTCCCACAACCCCTGACTACCTCATAATAGGAGTTAGATCCAAAAAAGCCCAGAAGGAAGTTCAAAGTCTACTCCGAGACTGACTTTATACTGAAAAATCTTCAGAATCTTGACAACTTTTACCAGGAGGAATCTGGAAAGTACATAGAGGAGTACATCCAAAGGCTATTAGCACAAGGAGGACCAAATTTAATATTGATAACCCTTTTTATGGCCACAGTGTATCCCATCAATCTTTCTCCAATTTTTCCAAGGGGAACCTGAAGCCACTTACCAGGGTGATAATTCACTGGTGAACAAAAAATTCAGTCTTTCCAAGGGTTACTGGACACTACCTCTGAACTGACACTATCCCTGGAGATCCAAAAGTGACCTACATATGAGAGTGTCCATCTCATTCTAAGAGGAGATGAGAGATGCAATCAGCTCTGGTGTCTCATGGTGGGCCCAATGGTACCACAAGCCCATCTTGTGGTTATCTCCCTAGTCCAGAATTCTAGTGGCAATAGACATACTTAGTAAGGAGCCAGAACTCAATACTGGCTCACTGACCCATATCATAAAAGCCATTACAGAAGGGCCACAAAGAATCCCCTGAAATTCTCATCCTCTCCCCACTAAGAAAGTAAACCAGAACCTATACCACATCCCTAGAACAAATCAGTACTACCACTAAAAATCTGAAAGATACAGGGGTGTTAATTCCCATTATATTCCCATTTAACTTGTCTGTTTACTGGGACCAAAGCCAGAAAGAACTTGGAACATGACTATGGATTACACAAATTAAATCAGATGGTGATGAAAACCACAGCTGTGATTCTAGATTTTTTTTTTTTCCTGGAGAAAATTAACATAACCCCTGATATCTAGGGACCTCCCACTGACCTGGCAAATGCTTTCTTCTCTACAGTCAGCAGTAAGGGGAAAAAGATGCAGTTTGCCATCAACTGGCAGAAACAGCATTATGTCTTTATAGTCTCATTTGAGGGCTATATATCTGCACAGTCATAATAGTATATAATATGGTCTGGAAGGACCTTGATCATTTCAATATTTCACAGACCACCACAGTGATGCTTCACATTGATGGCATTATGCTAACTGGACCTGGTGAAAGAGAATTTGCTTGTATCCAGGCAAATTTTGTAATGCATACACATAAGACAGATGGTGGGGGATAAAATCCATGGAAGTTCAGGGATCCAACAACTGAAGGTTTTTATGGTACCAGAGGTCGGAGGCAGGCTCTTTCACCTAAAGTGAGAAAAACAGTACACTAACAAAGAGGCAAAACAATTGGTGAACTTCACTTGTGTGGTAGCTGCTCTGGCTCATTTACCAGGTAACCCATGAGGCTGTCAGTAGCTTTTTTGTTTTTTTTTTTTAATATTTAGTTATTTATGCATACCACAACAGGGTTATAAGCCAGAGGTATGGAAGGGGAGAGGATTCACCAGAGACAGAGCGGGGAACAGAACAGGCAGATCTACTGAAATACACTGCTGAGGGGAGAAGCAGGCAAGACAGGAGAGGTCTGCTGTGCCATGTGGGTTGCTCCCTGGCTGGGGATCGAACTTGTGCTGCGGTGGCTGCGGGTAGCTTCATAGGTTGCATCTTAACCACTGCGCCACCAGGGAGGCCCGGCTGTCAGTTTTTACTGACAAGGGCCTGATCCAAGGAGATGCTTCTGCAACAATGAAAGCCCTAACTCTTGAACCTCTGCCTCAGCACACCCAGCGCCAGTGGAAAGACAAGGCAGAGACATGGGATAAGGAGACTCTGATGAGCACCAAGAGAAAAAGTAAGTGTTGGAATCTTCTTAGGGTTCTGCCAATAACTTGTTCATTTGGTTCCTGTCTTTGCAACTCAGCACAGGAAAAGATTAGATACCTGCCCCAGGGGAAACCAAGAGAATATGTAATAGAAAAAGCTTATCATGAACAGAGTATTATTTGATCCACTGAATCATGAAACTGGACAGTAAAGAAGCATACTAGTTGATGTGGTAACTATCAAGACTGGGCCTCAGCAGGTATGAAAGGCACAAGCAAAGTGCAGGAATAGGTGACTCCCTGGTACTTGTCCCTCCTTCCTTGTCAGCTCTTTCTAAAGCCACACTCCTGAGGAGGTTGCTACGAGCAGTTAGTGGAGGAGAGAAAAGACATGCCTGTTTAATAGAATGACATGCATAGTGTGCTGGCAGTGGCCAGAAGTTAAGAGAATGTAGCCCTACGTAGGGATAGTCCTGAAGAGAGTACTAACGGGAAATATTCCTAATGGGCAGAATTCTAAACAATATACCTGCTGGTCTGCCTGTGCATCAGGAGAAATACATAGCAAAGGTATTATCTCTGCTGATTCATGGGTTGTGGCCAATGGAGAACTGCTCACCAGGAACTTGGAAAGAACAAGATTGGAAAATTAATTTAAACAAGCTGGGTGGGGGAGAGTTTTGTAGATGAATGTGGAGGTACCTGTCAATATAGCACAGATTGCAAAAATATTTGTATTCCACATGAATGCTCACTAGAGATCAACCACTGAAGAAAGGTTCTCAATTATCAGGTGATGAAGATGATCTGTCCTATGGAAGCAAATCAACCTCTTTTCCAATTACCCACTGCTTGCTCAATGGACCCATGACAAAGTGGCCAAGCCGTAGGAGGATATATAGGCAAACAGGCCTTATTGAGACAAATTTAGATATTGCTAGTGCTGAGTGCTTTGCTCAACAGCAAAGACCAATACTGCACAGCACATTGGCAGCGTGCCACAGCAAGGACTAAACAATCACCTGGGGTAGCATCTGTCCTCACAGAAGTGAGATTTGCCTTCCCTGCCTGAAATGCTTCCACTAGAACAATCATTATTGGCTACAGCATATTTCATTCATTGTCACAGAATTCTTAAACATAACATTAGACTAAGGCAAAGAAGTGTGGCTTATAACCACAAAATTTGCTAGTTTCATCCTGTATCTATTTACCTAAAAACAGCTGCTTGACAGAACAGTGGAACTGTTAAGGAAAGTGCAGCTTTGGTAACTGCTAGGAAATAACAATAACACCTTGTAATACTGAGAACTGGAATGTAAGATATAATGTGTGTGCTTATCCTAACAGCCAAAATAGAGTAACTCTCTCACACACGTGGGCCAGGAGCCAAAAATGGTTCATCTAAGCCATATCTCTAAATAATCCCTAAAGGAATTTTTGCTTTCCACTACAACCTTGGATTTGGTGAAAGAATGCTTATATTAAGGAACAGTCTAGTTCTATTAAATTAGAAGCTTAAGACCACCCACAAGCCATTTGTGGCTCATCATGCCACCCAAAACAATACAGGTTTTCCCCACTATTCAAAAGTAGAATGCTCCTTACCTCAACATAATGAAACTATATATACCAAACCCACAGTTAGCATAATACTCAATGACGAGAAACTGAAAGTTTTTCCTCTAAGATATATAAAACAAATATTATTGAAATTATATGACACCACAAAAGACCCCAATAGTCAAAGCAATCTTGACAAAAAAGAAGAATGGAGGTATCATGCCTGCAGACTTCAAACTATACCAGAAAGCTATAGTTATCCATACAGTATGGTATTGGAATAAAAACAGACACACAGAATAAAGGAATAGAACTGTGAGTCCATAAAAAAACAAACAACCAAAAACCACATTTATATGGACAGTTAATCTTCAACAAAGGCACCAAAAATATATAATGGAGAAAGGAAAATCTCTTCAACAAATGGTGCTAGGAAAACTGGACAGCCACATGCAGAAAAATGAAACTAGACAGCAACATACACAAAAATTAACTCAAAATGGATTAAAGACTTGTATGTAAGACCAGAAACTAAAAACACATTGAAGAAAAGAGGCCAAATCGTCCCCAACACTGGTTTCACTGACATCTTCATGGAGTCAAGGAAAACAGAAGCAAAAATAAATGAATGGGACTACATAAAACTAAAAGATTCCTGTACAATGAAAGAAACTGTCATTAAAACAAAAAGATGCTGATATTTTTGCAAATGGTAAGTGTTCACCTTTTTTATAGCTGAGGAGCATTCCACTGGGTTTCTGTACACCACATCTTCATAATTCATTGCTCTGTCAATGAGCATTTAAGTTGTTTCCACAACATGGCTATTCTAAGTAAAGTAATGAATATAGGATTGCATATACCCCTTTCATATAATTTAATAGTATTAGTGTTTCTAAACACTTATGCAGATTGTCATACATTCTCAACCAAGCTAAAAATAAAGGCTGGCAGCATGGAAAGAGAAATTTGAAAGTGATCACACACTTGTTTGCCTCAATTTCCTTTTAAAGAAGGAATCATATGTTGGAAATGAGGATGTTGCTATGAAAAACAAAAACCAAGAGGTTAAATCACTTGCACAAGTTAATATCTAGCAAATAGGAAACAGAGCTAGAATTCAAATTCAAATTTGACTCTGAAATCTATGCACTTGTTTACTATACAACCCTGTCTCTCTTTAGTAACATTTTCCTTTTCTTCAAACTAAATCAAACTGGCAGCCTAGTAGTACTTTTCATTTAGTGCTAAGGTTAGTATAAGTCGAATTACTTTATGTGTGTTAATCTGGTTTTTCCTCATAACAACCCAACTGAGAGGAAATCAAGAGATACGTCGGTTTATGTGAAGTGAGATCTGCCCTAAGTGGTGAACTTAGGATTTGAACCCAGGTGGCCTGACTTGAGACTGTTTACCCATTATACCACATTACCTCTACTATAAATATATGCTCTAAGAGTCCTCTGGGAAGCAATGAAGAAGTTTCACAAATACTTTTAAGTGGACAGAAGTAAACTGTGAAAAAGCAACCCTGCTATTACTGTAAATGTAATGCATGTTTATCCTGTAAAACTGAAGCAATTTAAATTCTGCAAAATAATCTTATGGACAGGCAGTCAAATAAAACCAAAGAAGAGTACTTATCTAAGAACACCCATCACTAAAGAAAGAAAAGAACAAAAAGCTATGGCCACATGAGAACGAAAGTTGGGACTGTCAGAAAGGTTCACAGGCATGTAGGATTTTTCAAAAGAGGAACAGGAAAAGAATTTGTTTTCACTCTGAAGGAGAGTCACAGAATAATCTTGTATATTGGTTCCCAGGGCCAGCTGGCTTGCAGAGGGGTAGATCACATGGTTCTAATCAGACCAAATTCAGATACTATCCCTGAATGGAAGAACTAACCTTAACATCCAGTTAGTGAATCAACACAGACAAGTTCAACAAGACAGTAGTAGATGAGAGAACAGAACAGAACAAGAAGGACAGTGATTTGCAAGAGTGATAAAATAGCTAGTAATTACTACATTTATAGAGCTTTTTTTCAGGGGGACATTTGGCATGTCTGAAGACATTTATGGTTGTAAAAACTTGGGGGGAGGGCCTCCCCAGTGGCGCAGCGGTTGAGCGCTGAGTTGTGAAGCTGCCTGCAGCCTCTGCAGCGACTGATGGATCCCCAGCCACCAGCGAGGGTCCCACATGGCGCGCAGACCTCTCCTGCTGCCTGCTGCTCCCCTCAGCAGTGTACTTCAGTCCTTCTGCCTGTTCTGCTCCCCGCTCTGGCTCTGGTGAATTCTCTCACCCTCCTGCACTTCTGACTGTACCCAGTGCTTCTATAAATAAATAAATAAATCTTTAAAAAAAAAAAAAAAACTTGGGGGGAGGGGTTGTTAGTGGCAACGTGTTAAGGATGATGCTAAATACCCTACAATGCAAAGGACAGCCCCACAACAGAAAATTATCTGGCTCAAAATGTCAATAGTGTTGCGGCTGAGAAACTAACAGTTATTTAGCACTAATGCCAGATATTAAGCACTCTCTAACTCTTGCTCATAGCAACACCCATGAAGTATCATTATTCCCATTTTACATATGATGGAGTAATTCCATATGGTCACAGAGGTTTGGGTGCCAGCACTGTGACATGAACTCAGTTCTAACCCAAGAACCCAGCTCATACACACTATCCCTTAGCTATAGAGATAGAGAGTTGAAGAGAGAGAGCTCCAAATGTCCACAGCAATCCAGTTATAAGAAGAGGAAAAGCAGCCTTCTGAGTCTGCTACCAGGAGGGTCAGGTTTGTGTAGCACTATGTCAGGAGTGGAACATCTTCTTGAAATGTCACAAGTCACTATCTAACCAAAAGCCTGGTAAAAGCTCTGAGCTTTGGTCCCATGACAGGGACAATCAAGGACTAAATCATGGAATAAAGAGGACACATGAAAGAATACTATCACCAGCTATGGATTTTAAAAAGAGGCGTAGAGTTTATCATTTTTAAAGAAGCATTAATAGATTTAAATTTATTTGGGGGCTGTAAAAATTTATTTGGTAAAACTACATGATAGAAAATTGTCGAAACTGATGTTAAACTTTTGATGATAGATACTTGTAGGGTAAGGAAAAAATGTCAGGCTTTTCTGCCCTCCCGCCATCAGGATAGATGAGGGAACCCTGTGGTCCTGAATGCATGCCTGATGGTGGGCACCTGAAGTGGATTCACCTGGGCTGACACTGGGCTTTTAAGAGTGGTGTCGTGGGGACGCCAGCAGAAGCCAAGAACGAACTGAAACCAAAAGAAGAAGAGAAGCAGAGAGAATGCCAGAGAGAGCCCAGATAGAGTGAAGATTTGCTGGGGGCTGGGAGGACTGCCAGCCTCCCGGCCCCTCAGCACCCCTGCCTGCCATATGCCTGGTAAATCTAAATAAAAGACCTGCAAAAAACCACTGAGACTCTGATTCCTCCTTTACCCAGTCTGCTGGATCAGAGATCCTGCTCAGTGCCCTGTTCCTGTCGCTACAATACTGCTTTAAGTAAATGAACGCTAAGGTATTTTTGAAGCTTTTAGTCTTTATGGTGCCCAAATTTTTGTCCATTGGATGCAATTATTTTCTTGATCTTGTACATCTTCTTTTAGACAGCCCAAAACATTTTATAAGCAGCCCAAAAGACTTTTCTGCTTTTATCTCGAAAATATAAGCAGAGAGGTTCTGAATTCATTTCCTTCACACATCATAAAGATTGTTTAGTATTTATTGGCTAGTGAACCCTACCCAAATCATAAGGTAGATATATTCATAAGTAGACTCTTAACTACTACTACAGAGAGGGGGTCAGTCATACAAGCCAAATCATAAAGGGAAATTAAGAACAAGTTTATTCCAAAAAGATAGGGTGCTGGGTGTTTGGGAACAAAGGTTCCAAAGGAAGGAACTGACAGATCTAGTAAAGGGAGAGACAAAAGACAACTGATACTATGACCTTGGGCTCTGATATGGGAACTGGTTTGGGAAATGGTGAATGACCCAGAAAATAAGAAAAGGAATCTGGTAGAAAAGTCAAGGTGGGGACAGGAATTATTCTTATTCCAGAGGAGGGAACAAATCCAATGGGTTGGTTGTATTTAAAACTACATTAAAAGTACCTTCCCAGGATATTCTTACCCTAAACTAACTGGTTACTTCATGAAAGTCTACTGTAATAATATGTAATCTGTAGCTATTTCCGCCTCTCAGAACACTAATTCCAAAAATATCCAAAATGTTTCAATAGAAACAAAGCACATCTTTGTCCCATCTGTAAATTAAGTTCACTGCATTGCATTTTTTAGAGATTAAAAAAAAACAACCCCCAAAAAAACTACCAGGCTCTGCCAAGGGAAGATACACAGCAACCTTCTCCCCACACACATCACATAAATCAGTTACAACTTTTCCTGTTTTCCTTCCTTAATAATATATCCTTCCTCTAATTCCCACTCCACCCTCCCTGATTTTTCATTATTCTGTAATCACGAAAGTACTACTTTTCCCTAGGTTTATCACAGCTCTTATTTGAGGTGCTTTTTATTCATCCTGATTCTTGATAAAGTCCTATGAGAATTTAAAATAAAATGTGCACAATGTTAAATGATGAGGCACAGTATAGAATAGTTTGCAACCAATAGCTTCACAGGAGTGCCCAAGAACCTCCACAAAAGCTATATTTAAGTCTGTTGGTTCCCTAAAACAGGCTGGCTACACCCTAATTATAGACAATTAAGGAGGGGACTGAGTGATGAGGTAGAAATGCTGACATTTATTTGTTTTCCAATAATAGAGTCAAAACTGCCAGGATAAGGAGGAAGGTCCCAATTTGCTCCAACTGATAACGTGTCCCTCTGCTGGTTCCAAAACTGATCATGTAGGAATGAGCACTGGAGCAGCCATATTCTGTTCTATCCTTCTGAGCCTCCCAACATCACACTCTTGGTATCCCTATCACCAGAAAGCCTGTTGTAATTCCAGCTTCCCAATATTTTCCACTGGGAGGCACATTTGAAGGTATCTTCTAGATACATATGACCACAGCGTACTCCCAAGGATGATTTCTAGAGGACTGTGATCACTGGCAGAGTGATGGGTGGATGGGCAAGAGAAGGGTGAAGGGGGAATTTACACTGAACTAGCAGTGATAAAATACTGCAGGCCCTAGGAAGCAGAGGAAAAGCTGGTAGTGACTGGAAAACTGGGATAATTCAGACTGAGGAGCATCAAACCAACCGACCCCCACCCCCCAAGAGAAAACAATCACCAACACATTTTCACATCATGTCTCTTGAGAGAACCTCTAGGTTAGTATCTCTACAATCTAAGACCGAGAGTACTTTTTTAAATCACTGTAAATATGATCATTTCACTCCTTTACTTCAACCTTTTCCATGGCTTCCTACTGCCCCTAGAACAAAATCCAAATTCTAAATTATTGCTAACTTTCTACAACCACCTACATGGTCTAATCTCTTTGTATCTCTCCAGCTGCATCCTACCAGTGGCCTTTGTACAAATGCCACTTTTTCCAAGTCTTCATAATCACCTTAACTAAAGTGCTTCTTCCACAAATTAATCTTCTGTCATCATCCTGGTATTTTCCCTTTTAACAATTATCAACTAGGAGTGCATTTTGCTTGTTCACTGAGAACTCCCTGACTACAGCACAGTAACTGTGCTTTACTCACTGTCATGCACTTAGTAGGCCCCATATGTGTTTAATTTATTAGTTCTACGAACAGGAGGAGACGCACACTTAGAAATTTCAATTTGCCAAAGTGTGCAAAGGTACCCCTGGCTCTTCATTCTTTTAACAGTCCTGTGAATCATCAATTTATCCCTCTTTACTAGATTAATCCCATTATTATACAAACTAATATGCTGCAGTATATTAACAAAAATCTCCCCTAAAAATATATATTTACTTTACAGATACTTATCTATAGCGATTACCCAGTGCTAGAGATATGGAATCAGTCTGTGCCCTAACTTTTATTATTTGTATGAATGATACTATCTGTTAAACATCCTTAGCTAAGGTTTTTAAAAACAAGAACTTAGTAAACACAGTTGCGTATACAGTGTGATAAAGGAAACTACTCCAAAGCAAATATTTGTTTTCAATATTCTTCTTTTAAGAATGAAACTTTATTGGTAAGCACATTAAAAGAAATTTCCCAAAGGACAAAAATTATAACCAATTACATATTTAAATCATAGTACAAAAATAAATTATAGTACATAAGCTTTAACTCTATGCCATACCTACATTATTAGTACAGTTAACCTGTACAATTTCACCTTAAAGTTTTAACATTTCAAAAATCAGTATATATGTATTTTTTTCCCCCAACAACTCTTTCCTATTGAGAGAAACTACAGCTTCATCACTGAAGTTTCTTACCCAGCAATGGTTAAGACTATACCTGTAAGTACTAAAAGTCAAGGACAAAGTAAAGTAAGTTAGGTTAGAATGCCCTAGAATGGGAAAACTTCAGCTGAGAATTGGAAGGCAGTAAGAAAGAAGAAAACATGAAATTAAATGGAAAAAAATGTCTACACAAGTTCTAGAAACATGTAATAGTTAATCAACCAGGAAAAAATTTCAAGAAAAATAAAAATATTCGCTCAATTGGATGGAATACATACAAAGATATGTTTATAAAACATCAAAACAATACAGTAAATCAAATGCTGACATCAAACTTAATAAAACTGGAAGCTTTAACATAAACTCAATTATCTTATAGCCACCACCTTCTCTGAAGAACTAAAAGCTCTGATGTGTATCTCAGTATAGCTAGGAAAATAATTTAAGCAATATGAACTTTTTTTTTTTAAACAACAAAGAAAAAAGGTAAATTACTTTCTGCAGAACAGAAAGAGGAAGAGAACATTCAGTCCCATCCAGCTTAGAAAACAAAGCAGGGAGACATTTGTGCCTAGAGATGTAAAAACAAAACAATGTTTATGAATAATACCTCACAAGAAAACTCAAAGCTGCAGATGTTACTCCATAGTGTGTTGTGTCCTAGTGGTTTCCTGAGTGAGTTCACTGTGTTATTTTGTTTTAACTTTCTGCCTGTCCATCAATGGGGGTGTTGAATATGTTGCTCTCCTATCTACACCTACTCCCTTCTATGAATCCAGATCTCAATATCTTCACTTACAACTTTCCCCCGCCTTCTTAAACTGTCTATGGCAGATTTCACTGTTGAAGCTCAATAGTTAATAATTTAAAGATCTGTTAAATTCACTTTTATTTAAAAAAGTTAAGTAGAAGTCATCTTATTTTTACTTAAAAAGTAGCTGGAATTTATGTGTTTCTTGTCCTTCAGCAGCAAAGAAAAGACAAATGCCCAAAGAATTAGTTAAAAGTAGATTATGACAAATTCTCTAAGAATGGTATGAAGAGTTACTAAAATTCAGAAGAAGAAAAACACTTTCAACTGAACTTAACTCAGTATTTGGGATGGTAGTGACATGTGAGGGAGGTTTTGAAGGCTGGGTTCTCAAAAAGAGAAGCCAAAATCATCAGTACAAACAGGTAATGACCACCAGTCCAGTTTTCCTGAATTCCTGCCCACATGGGGGAAAGACCCACTCATTAATAAAAACTGAAGGAGAAACTGTCAGGAAGCAATACTTACCATGGAATTTTATAGGGTATTATCATTAATGTCTAATTTTGCTTCTGCATTTATAAGCAAAAGTAGGAATCACTCTTCTTATAAATAGGAAATAGAGGCTGGAAGAGGGAATGTGAGATCATGTAGAAATATTCGAATGCAAGGCTTCTCATTTCGGATTTCATTTTGCAGATGATGATGTGAAGGCATTTGAAAATGTAACTTGCAGGGTTGTAGGTGTTAGAGAATAAAATGAAGAGGGGTTTAAAGAAACAGAAGCTTGACAATAGGAATGACAGGTTTGGAAAAAATTAACAAGAAAAATAAGTTAGTAGTTATTTGCATGTGGAACACAAGGTAGAAGGAGGAATTAACTTTGCCTCAAGGTTTTATTCCTGGGTAACCAGGAGATACAACTAGAGGGGTGAGGGGGAAAAAGCAAGCTGAAAAGACAGTGATTTGACTTTAGTAATTACTACCCTAACTGGAAACGTCCACATCAGCTCTATGAATTTGAAACCAAACAGTGTCGTATATTATTCCTAGGCATTTATGATAGAGCAGTGAACACAACTAACAAGCAAATTTGCCTTCATGGAACTCACCCTTCACTGGCAGGCAACAGATATTGAACAATTAAATAAACAAACATGTATTACAGGAAGAATTGAGGTTGTATGGAATTTTAATTAGAAGGCCCAGACTGAGATGCTAACATCTGAACAAATACTTAGAGGTAAGGGAGTGAGCTATACAAGGAGCCAGGGTACAGTCAGCAACTAACATACCAGTATCTACAAATAATTTCACTCCATGATGCTTTTGAAGTGAGCAGCAATTGCAACGTATCTCTTAAGTGACCCAGTCCTATATCCTTGGGCTAGCATTCACTGTTTTCCTGATTGTTTTCTTCCCAATTAAGAACACTTCACCAATAACAAAGTGATAACCAACTACCTAGTGTGTCACTTTGTTTATTCTGGCTGTTTATATTCCCTACATGGGAGAAAGGGCTGCACTTTAAAACCAAAGCACTGTTAGAACATGTTTGCACAAAGCTTACAAGACAATCATCTTCTTCTCAAAGCAATCATTGATGTAGCAACTTTAAGACTTGTGATTTAAATCAAAGGTGCTGAGAATGATTATGAATCATACAATTAAGCTACCAAGCAGGATGTTGCTGAGAGAAAAACCATTCACGGCACCATAAAACTGTCAAAAATAAAAATAGTACTATAATAAAAAGCAGAAAAGCAACATCATCCTTCGATTTTATAACTTGTTCATCAGAGCTGAATTCTAGAGGAGCTTTGCCATTTATTGGTTATGAGTCTTTGGGCCTCAACCTTACCTGTGAAGGGCAGCTGGTTTAATTTTTCAGATTCCTTTCAATTCTGAGATTTTATGTGACAAGTTATGGTTCCTATAAGACCTAGCTTATTTATATATTTGGGTACCAGGCTTATTTAGTTTTGCAATAATAGTACAGATAAGCACCATCCCAAATAGCACAACTTCTAACTTCTGTGTAAAGTCAAATGAACTTATTTTAAACCTACGTGGTGCTTACAATGAGGCTACATACTCCAAAGGCAATGCCTCTTTAATCTCTTTTTTAGAACAACCTTCAAGGTACTTAAGTTTCTGTATTATTTTAGAGGGGATTTGATATGGAACGAGATCACAATAGATAATACCTTTAGTACTACAGAAAGTAATGAGACCTTATCGAGTGAGACCAAGTCCTTCAAAACTATTTAAGCAACAGCTCTGCAGAAAGGTTTTCCCTTAGTGACAACACTTAAGAATAATGCTCACGTGAGTGCACAATAATAATAATAAAAATAGCCAACATTATTAAAGACAATGTGCCGGGCACTAAATACTAACTCATCTAATCCTTGCAACAATCCTGAAAGCTTTGAACTATCATTATTCCCATTTTAAATACGAGGAAACAAAGGCATAAAGAAGGCAAGCAAATTGACCAAGTTTTCACAGTTAATAAAAACAGCCAAAACCAAGCACTCTGCTGGTTTTATCCCCATGACACACTGCCTATGTAAACCCTGGTGCCCTTGTTTAAATAACAGTCCCATTACTAGTCGCACCCTTCCTGCAAAAGTAATAACACTAAGTCAAAATAAAGCCTTACCGCAAGTCACTATCCGGTTTCTCCTCCAATTCTGAGTCACAAACTAGAAATAAATGTTAAAGAATATAAAATCTCTACAGTACCTGAGATTTCTTGAGATTTAAGGAGGAGGTGTGTAAAGCAACGTACATGTTTTCTCTCCGCGAGCTAAAGCCGTAAAAGAGTGCTGCAAAGCTGGAATCCGACCTGGTGTCTCCCTCCCGCTGGGGGTTCTCGCCAGGGGGCCGCCCTCCGCGCCCCAAGCGCCTTCCTCGCTAAGTTGCACCGGGGCCTGCCTGTCCAATGCACACCTGCCTGCGGTGAACCCCAGGGAGCCCTTCACCTGACCCCGCACGGCTCCGGGACCCCTCCCACACTTACCTACCCCGACCCACGCCCGGCGCGTGGCGAGCGGGAAACCCAGCTTCAGCTGCGCCACACTCGGCTGGGACCCGCGCCACGCGCCACGCCTCCCGCCCCCAGCGGCGCCCGCCGCGCTTGGAGCCCCGGCCCGAACTCCGGGCCCTGCCCCCGCAACAGGCTGCGCCTTAACCAATCAATGGCGCCCTGTCTCCGCGGGCCCCGCCCAAACAGAAGGGTAGGGCTTATGCTCATTCGGCCCCGCCCCCGGCACGCTAGGGGGCGCGAGACTGGAGAGTTGAAGCGGGCCAGGTGTGGCCCCCAGAGGCCCAAGATAGGTAAAGGTGAGGCTAGTGTGGTTGTAAAGGGAAAGGGAGCCGGGCCACTTTGGGATAAAATGAGGAAAAGGGCTTGGGAAAGGAAAAAGAAGGCACTCTAAGATTCTTTGATTCTAACTAAGGTGTAGACATTGGTAACATCGTTGGTCTCACTCATAGCAGGAATTTAGAAAACCTAAATAAGGGACCAGGAAAAAGACTAATTATAATGAAGTAAAAATCAAAATCAACAAGCAACTATAAACCAGAGACACACCACGGTGGGGAGGGGTGGAGGGATTAGGGTCAAAATAAGGGGGGTTGGAATTGTATGGGGACTATAACCAAGATGAAAATGCATACATTGTGCAAAAATGAAAAATGATGTAAAAAATATATCAAATAAAGAAAAAAAGAAAAGAAATGGGTAACATCAGGCCTCCCTGGTGGCGCAGGGGGTTAAGGCGCAGCCTATGAAGCTATCCGCAGCCACTGCAGCACGAGTTCGATCCCCGACCAGGGAGCTACCCACATGGTGCAGCAGACCTCTCCTGACTTGCCTGTTGCTCCCCTCAGCAGTGTGTTTCAGTCAGTCTGCCTGTTCTGCTCTGCACTCTGTCTCTGGTGGATCGTCTCACCCTACCCCCCTCCCCCACACACACCTCTGGCCTATACCCCAGTTCTTGTATGCATAAATAGATAAATCTTTTTTAAAAAATGGGTAACAGCTTGGAACAGAGTTAATTTAATAAAGGCATTGGCACAATCTCATTCTCCTAGGACAAAGTAGGAGTCCCACATGAATTCAGGATCCATGCATGAGAAGTCATAGGGAACTGGGTTTAAAGGGGCAAAGGAAGCAGTTCCTTTACTGACTGCCATTATACATCCTGGATAACAATTGTGGAAATTACTCCCAGTAAGAATCCTCATCCCAGGTTTCAATTAATGTTAATCATTTCCTCTCCCCTCAAACAGTTTAGGCATTTTCAAGAGAGCAGATCCATTACACCCAGGCCGAGTTTGGCACTAATGCCCATAATGTACTACTACAAGATTTTTGACTACATCTATGCAGACAGGAAAACAGATCACCTAGAAGGAATCATTTTAGTTATTTGAGTTTGGGATGTGTAAAGCAGTTTGAGGAATGAAGTCTATAACAGATTGAATTATTATGTTGGGGCAGGGAGAGGAACCCAAGGCTCTCTTTGCTTACAGGCAAGACTGAAACACAGTAACCTTGCTAGAAGAATTTCAGAAAATAGTGCCAATAGGTCAGCCTAGTTATGTGGCCTTAAGGGAAGTTACCATTTCCTTATCTGTAAAATGAAGAGATTTAGCCCCCTGACCTCATGATCTCTAATGCCCTTCCACATTTGATTTCATCCTGCCAGGCCCAACAATCAAAGGAGGACTACAGGGAAAGTATCGCCCAGTCAGGAGTCACACCGAGAATTTGGGAAATTTTAGAAAGTTTCAGGGAATCTGGCATTGCTTAATTCAAGCTCTTCTTTCTGAATTTCCTATTAGTAATAATAACACTTGATTCCTCACTGAAAATCTTCCAATTCCTCTCAACCCTGACATTTAATTGCCAAGTTCTGGGCTTTCTCCATTATAGTCTTCTCAATGTTCCTTCTCATTTTCACTGACATCCCTGTATAGAGGACAGAGTCAAAGAATGCAGGATCTTCGATTTGACCTCACCTACTTGTACCTAATCTTCAACTACTCTCTATTTACACATCTGTCTGACGGCCTTCTACTATACAGTGTTAGCAACTTACAGTCTACACTGATGTCACTGTACATTTACACCCACTGCTTCCTAATCAGAGTATCTCTTCTCCATCCTAGAGACATGTCCTGACTATAATAATTCAATTAAGAGAATGCAATGAAATGCTGTAATACTTGGGAACTGTAAGCTACTTATTGGATGTCCCTAGACCCCAGACAATCCAGGAAGAAAAGGCTATTTTTAATATCCATAAAAGCCTAAAAATATTGCACATTTATATACAATTAGACTATTCAGGTGACCTATAGCCACAAGATTCTATTTGTGTCTGAAATTATATGACACTGAATTAATAATAGTTATTTAATGCTAATCAAAGCTTTGCTGGACAGTTATATATGTCTGATTAAAAAAAAAAAACAAGAAAATAAATTATTAAATTTGTTTTGAAGACTAAATCTTTGAGATATAAAACTAAAAAACAGTCTACCCATTCTTTGTCCACCCAGTTTTCCAGATAAGTACTTAAAAATATATTCATCAGTCTATGATTATGATTATTTTCAACTTTCCTTAAGCCCTCTCTCTCCCTTGCTGTAATTAAAATACTGGTCTTTTCTTTTTCATGCAAATAAGATAGTAGGAGTTTCTCCGTCTAATTTCAAATGAATTCTCAAGAATAAGATAAACAAGTCACACAACACTTCTTGGAGTTGGACAAGGAGGTTTTAGTGTTCCAGAAATAAGTTCTTGAATCACAGTAAACTACCTATGGTAGGGGGCTCTCTGTATATTTACTACTAAGATCTTTAGAGAGTAAATTTTCCTTTACTGCAACCTTACCCAGATGACACAAGTAGAAGCAGAAAAACGTTTGCAGACTGACTACCAAGTAACAGTGAAAACTGATTTGCAATCTATCAATGGCCTCCTGTGTTTTGAAAATGTTACTGGCACATTTAAGAGAAGTCCCACAGCTCTGAAGTCTGGCCCAAAAAATCTATAAACCACCATTTACAGCAAACCTTTATAATATTCTGGAGTCTTAAGAAGTATTAAATAAGCAGACTAAACAACAGTCACACTTCATTTTACAGAGCAGTTATACCAGAAGCAATTGGTTATAGACTCTTGGAACTTTTTTCTCCCTCTCCTCAAAATGTGAGATGACTTTTAAAAGTAGAGCCTTGTGGGAACTTCTGAATCCAGCCAAGATAGAGTAACAAGGACCATATTTACCATCCCACCTAAACCAATACTCCCCTCCATCCCCCCAAAAAGGAGCCACACAAAATATATAAAACAGTTTTTAAGATACTGGAAGTTAGGCACTGAAGGAGAGGGATGCCTCAAAGAGAGTAATTAAACAAGACTTACCTCAGCTTATTAACTTCAGAGAACCTACAGATACGGCCTAGGAAGTGGAGATTGCGAAAGAATCCACCAGATTTCTTGAATTGAAATGGAGCTGTAAATTCAGGAAGAACAAGATGGCTAGAGTTCACAAGATAGAGTACAGGAGAAAAGATGGTAATATAGAGAATCCTACAGATCTGCACAGGGTCCTCATGGAGAATTCAATAGTGAGGATCAGTGCATGAATGTGAGGAAACTACCAAACTACCCAAGGTCAGGAAAGAATAAGCCATCTGAAAGCATTAGAAGGAATACTACTGGACACTTAGTGAGGGCCAAGAACTGTGCTCCCCCCGGGCTGACTCAACTCAATGAAGTACAGTACTCAAAAATGTCTTGCCATGGTAATACAGAATAATTACCCTAGAGTAAATGTTGCTTTGTGCTACAAAAAAAAGTAAGACTCTAAAGGATCAAACTATGTAGAAGTTATTTAACTGCATTTCAGAATGCAAACATATTTATAGGAATACAAAAATATTCAGCACCAAACAAGATAAAATCCATAATGTCTCCCATTCAATCAAATACTGCAAGACATAGCAAAGTAGAAAAATATGACCCAAAATGAGGGGAATGATAAATCACTAAAACTGACCCACAACTGATGCAGATGTTATAACAGACAAGGACATTAAAATGTTTATAAAGGTAAGATCCTCAAAAAATTAAGTAGAGACAAGGAAAGTATAAAATATTTCTAAATCTAACTTCTAGAGATGAAAACAATCACTAAGGTGAAGGATTACATTGAATGATATTGACTGAAGTATAGAGGTTACATAAGAAAGGATCAGGGGCCTCCCTGGTGGCGCAGGCAGTTGAGCACTGTGCTGTGAGGCTGTCCACAGCCTCTGCAGTGCCAGTTCAATGCCCGCCGGCCTCAGAGCAACCCACATGACTAGCAGACCTCTCCTGTCTCGCCCGCTGTTCCCCTCAGTAGTGTATATCATCAGTCTGCCTGTTCTGTTCCCCACTCTGTCTCTGGTGAATCCTCTCACGCTCCCACACATCTGCACTGAACCCTGGCTCTTGTATAACTAGAATAAATCTTAAAAAAAAAAAAAAGGATCAGTGAACCTAAAGATATAGCAGTATAAGCTTTCCAAAACACTATATAGAGAAAAAGGAGTTAAAAAAAAAGACATTTAAAGAAATAGTGCTAGGGCCTCCCTGGTGGCCTAGGAGTTCAGTCTCAGTGCTATTACCGCTGGCCACACAATGGCCTACCACAATGGCCTGAGTTCAATCTGTGGCCAGGGAGCTAACCCACATATGGCGCAGGCAGACTGTCCTGTCTTGCCCACCACTCTCCTTAGCAGTGTATTTCAGTAAATCTGCCTGCTCTGCTCCGGTGGATCTGGTAGATCCATTCTGTCTCTGGTGAATCCTCTCATATCATCCTGCCCACCACACACACCTTTGGCCTACACCCCAACTCTTCTACACAAAAATAAATAAAAATCAAGGACACAGAAACATTCATTCCAAAGAGGACCTACACCCCTATATTTATAGCAGCACTATTTACAATTGCTAAGCTTTGGAAACAACCCAAATGCCCAAAAATAGATGACTGGATCAAGAAGATGTGGTACATATACGCAATGGAATATTACTCAGCAATCAAAAAAGATAAACTCATGCAATTTGCAGCAACATGGATGGAGCTGGAAGGGATCATGCTCAGTGAAAAAAGCCAGAAAGATAAAGAAAAATACCGGATGGTCTCACTCATAGCAGGAATCTGGAAAGCCTAAATAAGGGACCAGGATAAAGAATAACTATAAGAAAGAAAAAATCAAAATCAACAAACAACTATAAACCAGAGACACATTATGGGGGTGGGGGCGGGGAAAGGAGAGATTGGGGTCAAAATAAGGGGGGTGCAATTGTATGGGGAATATAAAAATAAAAAAATTTTTTAAATACTTAAAAATACATAAATAAATAAATAAAAATCTAAAAAAAATAGTGCTGATAGTCTTCAAAGTTTGATATAAACTCATAAATATGACAAGCTCAATGAACCCAAACACTAGGAATATGAAAAAAATTACATAAAGACATTTCATAATGAAATTACTAAACCAGTGAGGAAGAGGAAATCTTCATAGCTAACAGAGAAAAGAAAACAAACATGGAGGGTAAAAAGTAAAGATGAAACCACATTTTATAGCAGAAATAGTGCAAGCAGATAGAATAGAACAACATCTTTAAAATACCGAACAAAAAAAATGCAAACCTAGGAGTCTATACACAGCAAAGATATCTTTCAAAACTAAAGACAATTTTCTTCATGTGTACAAAAGATGAGAGAATAATGAGGACATTCACATCCTAAGAAATGTTAAAGTTAATGTATTAGATGGAAGGAAAATAACTCCATATTTCTGGAAATATAGATGTACATAAGGAAAAAGAAATTGGTAATAGTAACAACAAAGGTGAATGTTGTATTCCTTATCATTTAAATCTTTAAAAGATAAGTGTTTAAGCAACAACAGTAATAATTTACTGTGGGTTTTGTACCCTATCTATAAGTAAGATGTATGACAATATTATTAGGGCTACTTAATGAAAGACATGTAAATATTCTATTGTAAGTTATATCCTATAATCCTATAATTAGGTATAACTATACTATAAGGGATGTGGTATAATTCAATTCACAACAGATTGTAATAAGGGATTAAGTTTCAGTGCTATCACCACAATGACCTGAGTTCGATCCCAGGTCTGGGAGCTAACCCACACATGGCACAGCAGACCTCTCAGGTCTCATCTGCTGCTCCCCTTAGCAGTATATTACAATAGTTCCTCCTGTGCCCCACTCTGTCTCTGGTGAATCCTCTCATCCCCTGAACATCTGGCCTATACTCCAGTTCTTCTATGCATAAATAAAAATATGTCTTAAAAAAAAAGAAACAAATAGCAAATGACAAACTTCACTCATATCAATAATATTAAATGTAACAATAAAAACACCCCAATTAAAATGTGTCATATTTGATAAATAAAACCAGACCCAACTATATGTTGCCTACAAAAAAACTACACTTCAAAAATGAAGACACAAGTTAAGGGGAAAAAGGATAGGAAAAATATATACTGTACTAATACTGGTCAAAAGAAAATTGGAACAGCTATCTTAATATCATATAAAGCAAATTTCAGAGCAAATCATATTACCAGGAAAAGAGAAGATCATTCCATAATTATGAAGGGGTCAAATATGACATTAAAAAATCCTAAACATTTATATCTAATAACAGCTTTCAAACACACAAGCAGAAATTGAAACAAACTCAAGGAAAAATAGACACATCCACAGTTACTGTCAGAGGTTTCAAAAACCCTCTCGTAATAGCACAAGTAGGGAAAAAAATCAGCAAGGACACTGTCTTAGTCCATCAGGTCGCTATAATAAAATACCAGAGATTAGATAGCTTATAGAACAATAGAAATCTGTTTCTCACAGTTCTGGACACTGGATGTCTGAGATCAGGGTGCCGAAAAGATTCAGCAAGCACCCTCTTCCTGGCTCATAACCAGCATCTTCACTCTTATGTTCTCACATGGTAAGAGGGATAAGGGAGTTCAGTGGGACCTCATTTATAAGAGTAGTAATATCATTCAATCACCCTCCAAAGACGACCACCTACTAATACCATCATATTTCAGGGTTAGGATTTCAATATATGACTTGGAGGGAAGGGTAATACAAATATTCAGACCAAGGCAGATACGGAAGACATCTAAACAATACTACCAACCACCTTAACCTAACTGAAATTTACAGCTCACTACAAGGCAGGTGACTATTCATTCCTTAAGTGCACACAAGATGTTTACCAAGATAAACTATATGGGCCATAAAACAAGTTTAAAAAAATGTATACGGATTTAAGTCATCCAAGTATGTTCTCCAACTCCAATGAAATTAAATTAGAAATCAATAACAGCAAGACATTTGGAAACTCTCCAAATATTTAGAATCAAAATATACAGTTTTAAATAACACATGTGGCAAAGAAGAAATGAAAAGGAAACTGGAAAATATTGTGCACTAAATGAGAATGAAAACACAACATGCCAAAATTTATGGATGACACTAAAGCAGTATTTAGGCAGTAGTTACCATGTGAAAAACAAGAAAGAAGGTTTCAAATCAATGATCTTGATACAAATTTTCAAAAAAACTGTGGAGGAAGGAATACTTCCCAATTCATTCTATGAGGTCAGCATTACTCTAATTTTAAAAAAGTTATTACAAGAAAATTCCAAACCTGCCTGGTGGCACAAGGGGTTAAGACGCAACCTATGAAGCTATCCACAGCCACTGCAGCATGAATTCGATCCCTCGCCAGGGAGCTACCCACATGGCGCAGCAGACCTCTCCTAACTCACCTGCTGCTCCCCTCAGCAGTGTACTTCAGTCAATCTGTCTGTTCTGTTCCCCACTCTGTCTCTGGTGAATCCTCTCACTCCCCACACCTCTGGCCTGTACCCTAGCTCTTGTATGCATAAATAAATAAATCTTTAAAAAAAAAAGAAAAGAAAATTCCAAACCTAACCAATAACCAAAACATAGATGCAAAAATTCTAAATAAAATTTTAACAAGGGGCATCCAAAAACATATTTAAGACATACTATATCATGACCAAATGTAGTTTACCCCAAAGAGGCAAATTTGGTTTAACATTAAAAAGTTCATATAATTCATAACATTATCTCAATTGGCATGTAAATAGCACTTGAAAAAATACAACTTCCACTCTTGATTAAAAACTCTTGGCAAACTGAAGGGAACTTTCTCAACCTAATAAAGGACATCTACGAAACTCCTACCACTAACATACTGAATGTTGAATGACTGAACAGTTTTCCTCTAAGATCAGGAAAAAAGACAAGGATATCTCATTATTTCCAGTCAACATTGTTCTGGAGGTTCTCACCAGGAATATCAGTCAAGAAAAGTAAGTAAAAGAATTCAAAGTGGAAAGGAAGAAGTAAAACTATTTTTACTCAAATTTTACATATTTGTTTATAAAGAAAATCTGATGGAATCTACAAAAAAAAAGCTGACAAAACTAAAAAAAAAGTTTTCTGAATTTGGATACAACATCAACACACAACTTTTTTTTATATACTAGTGCCATAGTCAGTTTGGGCAGCATAATAAAAATGTCATAGACTGAATAGCTTATAAACAACAGAAATTTACTTCTCATAGTTCTGGAAGCTAGGAAGTCCGTCCAAGATACATATGCCCACCAAACAGGTGTCTAGTGAGAATTTGTTTCCTGGATCACAGAAGACCCCATCTTTTTTGTCTTTTCAATGTGTCCTAAAAGATATCTCTTTTATAACAGTACTAGTTAATAGATAAATTAAAAAATGGAGAATGGGGCCTCCCCAGTAGCGCAGCGGGCTGAGCGCAGCACTGTGAAGCTGTCCGCAACTTCTACAGTGCCGGTTTGATTCCTGACTGGCCAGGGAGATACCCACATGGCTGAGCAGACCTCTGTTGTGCCGCTGCTCCCCTCAGCAGTGCTTTTGGTTGGTCTGCCTGTTCTGCTCCCCACTCTGTCTCTGGTGAAGCCTCTCATCCTTCCGTGCATCTGGCCTGTACCCCAGTTCTTATATAAATAAATAAATCTTTTTTAAAAAATGTTAAAAAAAAAAAAAAGGAGAATGTATACCTTCCCATGGATGAAGACTCAGACTGTTAACTTGTCATTCTCCCCAAATTAAAATTCACCATAGGGCCTCCCTGGTGGCCCAGAGGTTACATATCAGCCATATCAACTGCTATGGCCTGAGTTTGATCCCCAGCCAGGGACCTAATCTACATATGGCGCAGCAGACTTCTCCTGTTACGCCTGCCACTCCCCCTAGCAGTGTATCTCAGTAAATCCACCTGTTCTGCTCCCCACTCTGTTTCTGGTGAATCCTCTCACTCCCACACCTCTCGTCTACATCCCAGTTCTTCTACGCAAAATAAAATAAAAGAGAAGAATTTTAAAAAATAAAATTCACCATAATTCCAATCAAAATATTATCAGGCTCTTGTGTAGAAAATGACAAACTGATTTTAAAATTCATATGGTTCAATTTTTGCACACAACACTAATGATAAAGGACTGATCACAAAAATCTGCAAAGAGTGATGAGACTCAACAACAACAAAGAAAATAATCCAGTGAAAAAATGGGCAGAAGAGCTAAAAAGAAACTTCTCTGAAGAGGAAATGCAAATGGCCAACAGGCATATGAAAAAATTTTCAACATCACTTGTAATCAGGGAAATGCAAATTAAAACTACCATGAGATACCATCTTACACCAGTGAGAATGGCACATATTAAAAAAACTAGCAACAACAAATGCTGGCGAGGATGTGGAGAAAAAGGAACTCTCCTGCACTGTTGGTGGGAGTGCAAACTGGTCCAACCACTGTGGAGAGCTGTGTGGAGATTTCTGGACCTACTAAACATAGAGCTTCCATATGATCCAGGAATTCCACTCCTAGGTATTTACCCAAAGGACACAGAAACATCAACTCCAAAGAGCACCTGCACCCCTATGTTTATAGCAGCCCTATTTACAATAGCTAAGCTTTGGAAACAGCCCAAATGCCCAAAAATAGATGACTGGATCAAGAAGATGTGGTACATATATACCATGGAATATTACTCAGCATTCAAAAAAGATAAACACATGCAATTTGCAGCAACATGGATGGCGCTGGAAGGGATCATGCTCAGCGAAATAAGCCAAAAAGAAAAAGAAAAATACCGGATGGTCTCACTCATAGCAGGAATCTAGAAAACTTAAATAAGGGACCAGGAAAATGAATATAAGAAAGTGAAAATCAAAATCAACAAAAAACTATGAACCAGAGACACTTTTTGGGGGGTGGGGGGGGCGGGAGGGGAGGGATTGGGGTCAGAATGGGGGGACTGCAATTGTATGGGGAATATAAAAATAAAATTTATTATTTAAAAAAAATAAAATAAAATAAAATTCATATGGTTCAGTAAGCTTTATCATAGTCTTGTAGAGATGTCCCAGTCCCCCAAAATCTGTAAATTTGTAACAAGACATGACAAAAAGAATTAAAGTTGCAGATGTAATTAAGTTTGGAAATCAGTTAACTTAAAAATAGAGAAGCTATCTTGGATTATCTGGGTAAACCAACTGTAATCACAAGGATCAATAAAGTGTAATGTTAAGGAGATATTGTATTGCTGGTTTTGAAGACTAAGGAAGGGGATTATAAGGCAAAGACTGCAGGGAGCCTCTAGAAGCTGAAAAACAATCAACCAAACAAGGAAGAGAACTCTTGTAGGGGCCATGCTGGACTTCTACAGACAGAACTATAAGATAATAAAACTATCTTTTTAAGCCACTAAGTTTGCGGCCATTTGTTTTAGCGGCAATAGAAATGAATGCATATGGAAATGCATAGCACTTTGAATGGTCAAAACAATATTTAAAAATGAATAAAGAAGAATATAAGGCCCCAAACCATAACATATACAGAAGAAACAAAGGCAGTAAATTCTTTAACATCAAACTGCTGCCTTTGTGGATTCATTCATGTCTAGGGAAACACAAGCAACAATAAACAAATGGGACTATATCAAACTAAACAGCTTCTGCGCAGTAAAATAAACCATCATCAAAATGAAAAGGGAGGGCCTCCCCGGTGGCACAGCGGTTGAACGCTGGGTTGCAAAGCTGCCCACAGCCTCTGCAGCACTGGTTCGATCCCCGGCTGCTCCCCGGTTGCTCCCCGGCTGCTCCCCGGCCACCGGAGGAGGGTCCCACATGGCGCGCAGACCTCTCCTGCTGCCCATTGCTCCCCTCAGCAGTGTACTTAGGTCCTTCTGCCTGCTCTGCTCCCTGCTCTGGCTCTGGTGAATTCTCTCACTCTCCTGCGCTTCTGACTGTACCCAGTGCTTGTATAAATAAATAAATAAACAAACAAACAAACAAATAAATAAATAAATCTTAAAAAAAAAATGAAAAGGCAACCTACCAAATAGGAGAAGATAAATGCAAATTATATATCTTACAAGATTTTAATACCAAAAAATATACAAACTCATAAATTAAAAAAAATGATTATAAAGTAGGCAGAGGATCTAAGTAGATATTTCACCAAAGGAGATATACAAATTGCCAATAGACACATGAAAAGATATTCAATATCACTTATCATTGTGGAAATGCAAATCAAAACCCCAATGAGATATCACCTTACAATAGTCAGAACACAAGTAAGAAATGTTAGTGGGCATGTAAATTGGTACAAGTACTATGGAAAACTATATGGAGATTTCTTCAAAAATTAAGACTAGAGCTGCCATATGATCCAGCTATTCCACTTCAGAGTATTGATCTGAAGAATATGAAAACACTCACTCTAAAAGATACATGCACCCCTATGTGCAATGCAGCATTATTCACAATAGCCAGCCAAGATGAGGAAACAACCTAAATGCCCACTGACAAATGAGTGTATAAAGAAAATGTGGTATATACACATTGTTGACTACCTCTCAGCTATAAAAAAGATGAAACCCTGCTATTTGTGACAACCCATGCTATTTGAGGGCATTATGCTAACTGACATAATTCAGACAAAGACAAACACCATATGGTTCAATTATATGTGGAAGATAATGAAACCAAACAAATGAAACCAAACAAACACTTAGATTCTGACAACAGAATAGTGGTTACCAGAGGGGAAGGGGCATAGGAGTTGGGTAAAATGGGTGGGAGATAGAAACCTGACTTTCAGTGGTGATTAAAAAGCAGTATGGCAAAATATAAAGCTGTACATCTGAAACTTATGTTTATCATTATCACAATAAAATTTTTTAAAAAAGGAAAATGTTGAAGGATGTAATCTATATGACCTTCAAGACTTATTATAAAGCTGTATTGATCAATGATATTGTCATAAAGATAGACAAATAGATAATTAAAACATATAATAAAGTAGAGATTTCTGACTTCAGACAAATTGTCCCAAGTATTATAACCATCAAACAACAGAGAACTCAGACCAAGGTCTCAACTTTAAGCCCTGACTGTTCACTGTAAATGGCTTTCTCATTCAAGTGCACGTCTTTGATTTATATCTCCACACAACTGGCTACAATATACCTGAAGTCTGGTCTCAATCAAGCTCCAGCTCCAAATTTCCAACTACCGGATTAATGTTTTTCCTCTTGAAAATGAATGAATTCAGTTTTTCCTTCAAGCATGTTCTGTTAATAGCACCACCACTTACCCAGTCACACAAGTTCCAAACCTTGGATTCTTCTCTAGAAACCTTTCCTCTTTTAACCCTCCCATCCCTCAAAGGTTAAGTCATCTTCATTCTGTTCTAAGACAGGACTCAAAGACAGGTTCCTCTCTGTTATCTTTATCACAACAATATATTCATTTTCTTCATGACATTGATCACAGTTTGCTATTTATTCCTCTAATGTTCCCCTGTTTGTGTCATTCAGTTAGGGTTAGGATTAGAAAACAGGTACTTCGACTCCAGAATCCATATGGTTAACTACCACCTGTGTCATTTCTGTAACAATAGTTTAACATGTCTTTGAAAGGCCAATGAGTTTCTAAGAAAAAAAAAATCCTAAAATTCTAGTGCAGATTAATGTGAAACATTGTTTTCTTAGACTATGTTCTGAAATTTTGAGATGGTTAACTTTTAGAAACTGATTTCCTTGTATTGCTAGACAGATATGTTGATGAAGAAAATTGAAGCAAGAACACAGAACACAACAAAATTTACGCACAATTTAAGATGTAATGGCTAAATAACATATGAACACAATAAATATATTCATTAAGTATATTAAGTGCACAATGGTATTGCTTACTATTGAAAGAAACTTAAAACTTTCATAAAAACTTCTAATAATTTTAATGTGATTTTCTGTATCTCAAATTCTAATATAACTCTTCCATAAAATAGTGCTTATGTACTTTTGCTTAAATGTATGTTGGTTTACATAAATATGTTACAGTGAAGGGACCTAACCCTATGAAAGAGAACTAATGATCTATGATATAATTCAAGTCCTATACAGCAGTGGGCCAGAGAAAATAAAATTTAATATACAACAATTAAAGGTTGTTCATCTTAGAGAGGAAACAAAAATCTTTGAACTTGACATCTAATTGAATCATTTTTCTCAACTCCCAAAAGTCAGTTCTTTTCTATTGATTTTGCAAAGAGAAAATCATCTTATTAATGATGTGTTGAGTAATTTTGACACTGGAATTTGGAATAGGCATTTGTGTTTAAATTTGTTTAAAATGATTTATTTGATATGGTAACTTTTAATCCATGATTAATTACCCATATTTATTTTAAAATGTTAGCTAATTCAGATTCCATTAATGGAGACAGAGATTACAAGGACATTTTATGCATTCTATTATATGCTAAGGGGAACAATTTTTTCTCATATTTTCATGGTTAATAGAATATGTTATAAATAAGCATTTTTTTTCCATGTGGGTCCCTATCTCAGCTTCATTCATATAAATTTACTTTCTAAGATTTTATTGTAGGTTCACTTCTTAATTAAAACACTCTCATGCTCTCTTCCTTTGTAATTTTCCTCCATTCATGCCAAACATGCATCTCAATGACTTATCTTTTAATAATAGAGTAAGAGAAATATAAAGATGCTATAAGATCCAAAGTCACAAAGAATGAGGGGGAAAGGGAAGAAGAAAATGATGACTATTCCGGGCCTCCCCGGTGGCGCAGCGATTGAGCGCTGGGTTGCAAAGCTGCCCGCGGCCTCTGTGCTGCTGGTTCGATCCCCGGCTGCTCCCCAGCCACGGGAGGAGGGTCCCGCATGGCACGCAGACCTCTCCTGCCGCCCACTGCTCCCCTCAGCAGTGTACTTTGCTCCTTCTGCCTGCTCTGCTCCCCGCTCTGGCTCTGGTGAATTCTCTCACCCTCCCACGCTTCTGACTGTACCCAGTGCATGTATAAACAAAACAAACAAATAAATAAATAAATAAAACTTAAAAAAAAAAAAGAAAATGATGACTATTCCTAATTCTAAACCCTCAATCTAATATTATGATTTGTAAATTACTAATTATTGATTTAGCCAAGGCTCTGTTAATTGAATACTACTGGTTTTTTGGCAAAGAGTAAAATAAAAATTCCATTTACTTCAGCAACTATTAATTACCTAATATACATATATACCACTCACTACTAAGCACAGTACATTAATTGTATAAAATTTATAAAAAGTTTTCAATCCCATTATCTATTTTTGACAGAACAAGAAATAAAGTGGTTAGTGTAGAAATTACATAGTGACCAATAAAGTTGTTTAAAATTGTGACGCTGGCCTCCCTAGTGGCACAAGGGGTTAAGTCGCAGTAATATGAAGCTATCAGCTGCCACTGCAACAAGAGTTCCATCCCCTGCCAGGGAGGTGACCCACACGGTGCCACAGACCTCTCCTGTCTTGCCCGCTGCTCCCCTCAGCACTGTATTTCAGTCAATCCACCTGTTATGTTCTCCACTCTGTCTCTGATGAATCCTCTCAACCCACGCCACCCCCCAGTACCTCTGGCCCTTACCCCAATTCTTGTATGCATAAATAAATAAATCTTTAAAAAAAATAATATGGTTATTTACTACAGTGAGGGAGAGCTAAGTGAGCTTAAGTCTCGTGCATTATAACTATATTCAAAGATAATGCACACGGATGAAAAAAATCAAAGAGATGTAAGTTTATTATTTGAGATATGAATGGAAATATAGGAATTGAAAGCAGAAAAGATTAAAAATGGCTTCTCAAAATCAAATAAATCAACCTATCTAAACTGATTAGGAATTATTTCAAGTGGTTTCAAAAACAAAGTATATCCCTATCAGAATAAGCTGCAAAGACAAAAATAACTGTAGAAAAATCTTAAACTCCATTCAAGTAATCATATTGTTGACAGTATTATTTTGAGACCCTATTTGTGTTGTAGGATAAAGTAATTCTTGTCTTTAAGAACCAAGAATTTTGAGCCTCCCTGGTGGCGCAAAGGGTTAAGCACTGCACTATGAAGCAATCCGCAGCCTCTGCAGCACAAGATCGATCCCCTGCTGTCCAGGGAGCAACCTACATGGCGCAGCGGACCTCTCCTGTCTCGACCACTGCTCCCCTCAGCAGTGTATTTCAGTAAGTCTGCCTGTTCTGTTCCCCACTCTGTCTCTGGTGAATCCTGTCATGCCCCCTGCATCTCTGGCCTGCACCCCAGCTCTTGTATGCATAAATAAATAAATCTCAAAAAAAAAAAAGAATTTTGATGTGGGAGTAAGGAGATATAGATGAGGTTAAGTTTAAAAAGAAAAATAAATCTGTCATACAGACTTTCAATTGGAAGTAGCATTCTGAATATGCTTTGTATTTTACTTTTAAAGTATATGCATTTCCTATTTTCTGTGTATCCTCTAGCACAGAAAAGCCCTAAAATCAACGACCCATCCAGCTAGTGGTCTCTAAATAGTTCCCAGTAAAGTAAGTCAGGCATCTTTATAAACTTGGTTGATTGCAGTTCTGGGACAGGACATATTCAACATGAGCCAGGAATACTTTAACTTTCCTTACTGTATGATACTAAAGTCATGTCAAAAATCTCAGAAGCTAATTCAAAATGTTAAAAAGAAATAAAAAATGAACATAAAAGACGGTAATGACTATTATGCATTGAAACACATTGAATGTTAAATCTAAGAGTACACAAAGACACTGAAAAATATGGGGCCTCCCCAGTGGTGCAGCGGTTGAGCTCTGGGTTGCGAAGCTGCCCGCAGCCTCGGCAGCACCAGTTCAGCCGCCGGGCGAGGGTCCCACATGGCGCGCAGACCTCTCCTGCCGCCCGCTGCTCCCCTCAGCAGTGTATTTCGTCAGTCTGCCTGTTCTGTTCCCCGCTCTAATGAATTCTCTCACCCTCCCGTGCTTCTGACTGTACCCAGCGCTTGTATAAATAAATAAAAAAAATAAATCTTTAAAAAAAAAAGTTGCGCATATCATAAGGAGAGCAGATGAAACACTTCATGCTGCCATTACTCATTAAGTATTCTTAACCAAAAAAAAAAACCCAAATCTCATCAAAATTCTAACTAATATTTGATTTATAGGAAAAAGTAGGGTTATCATACATGATGATACTACAGGGGTGTGATCAGCAAAATTTAGTGGGAAATTCTGTAAGAGAAATGTTTACAATGCTTCTTCATTTCATAAGGGAAATGAAAAGAAAGGTAAAAAACAGGACAAAAAGAAAGGCAGAAAACACTGAAAGACATAAAAAGATATGTGAACTGCAATACATGGATATTACATGTAATTACAATATATGGAATTATAATACATGGAAATATAATACATGGAATTATAATATATGGATATTATTCAGCTCTTGATTGGATTAAGCAAACTGACAAAATTATGAGGTAATTAGGGAAATTAAAACATGACTGGGCATTTGATGACAGTAAGAAATTGTTTTCCTTTCAGGAGTTATGAAATTATTGTGTTTTTTTTAAAAGAATCTTTTTTTTTTTAAGATTTATTTATTTATGCATACAAGAACTGGGATACAGGCCAGAGGTGTGTGTGGGGGTGGGGGTGGTGAGAGGATTCACCAGAGGCAGAGTGGGGAACAGAACAGGCAGATTGACTGAAATACACTGCTGAGGGTAGCAGTGGATGAGACAGGAGAGGTCTGGTGCACCATGTGGGTTGCTCCCTGGCCAGCTGGGGATCGAACTTGTGTTGCAGTGGCTGCAGATAGCTTTGTAGGTTGTGTCTTACCCCCTTGTGCCGCCAGCCCTTATTTCTCAAGTTTGCTTTAAAATTGTGTTGTATGGTGGGAACAAGGGGTGTTTAGCTGAAATAAGATTTAGTCATAAATAACTGTTGAAACTGAGCAACATCTTTATGGAGGTGAATTATATTATTCAGACTTTTGTGTTATATATTTGAAAATTTCTATACTAAAAAAGTTTTTTCCTCTTAAAACAGGGTGTGTTTCAGAAGAATGGGAAGGTGGGAGACTGTTGCTTTTCATTAGACACCCTCCTGTACACTTGGTTTTTAAGTTTAGACACATAAATATACTTCACTTCTGAGGAAACAGTGCTATTTATAAGATAATGCACATATATTAAAAATTTTGATCACCCTGTGATGATATAATTCTAAACTGAACAGTATACACCAGCATTTTTCAAAACACAGTCCACGGACCCTGGAAACCATTCCCTTTCAGGGCATCTGTGAGGTCAAACTATTTCTGTAAAAACACTAAGATGTTGTTTTTTTCACTGTGTTGACATATGCTCTGATGATGCAAAAGCAACAGTGGCTAGAAATACTGGTGCCCAGCATGAATCAAGACAGTCACATGCTGTACTAGTACTCACTGTACTCTACTGTCATTCACTTGCAATTGAAAAAGAGAAAAGAAAGTTGAATTTACTTAAGAATGTCCATGCTCAGTGAAAAAAAATATCAAATGGTTTCACTTATAGGAAGAATATAGGGGAACCAAATTAGGGATCAGGGAAAAAAATAATAATAATGATAAAACTACAAAACTAGCAGGCAACCATAAATAAGAGACATTCTGCAAGGGAGGGAGAGGAAAGGGATTTAAAACAAGGGAGAGAAGAGCATAAGGGACTCTGGTGATGGTTTATGGGTGAACTGGTGGTGGGAATTTTATAGGGAATACACAATAATGTAAAATATATAAATAAAAATAAATAATATTTAAAAAAATAATAAAAAAGTCCATATAAAGCAATAAACATTAACTATTAAACCTCGACCTTTGAGTACATTTCATTTTAATAACCTGTGCGAAAAAATGGGAAGTATGCATAAAGTACTTTCTGATGTATAAAAGTCAATGATTGTCTGGAGAAAGTTTTTCCTTGTATGATTAAGCTGCTGAACTGGCTGCTTTTACATAAAACACCATTTTTACTCAGAAGGGCGACTGACAAATGATGCTATCTGCCAAACTTGGGTACTTGGCAGACATTTTCTTGAAAATGAACAAAGTAGGCCTGTCACATCAAGGAAAACAACTTAATGTATTTGTTGGCAATGATAAAATTCAAGCTCTCAAGTGAAATTTATAGTTTTGGAAAATTTGTTTCTGTCACCATGAGCTTGGCTGCTTCCCTCCACTGAAAGATTTTTCTGATGCACTCAGTTGGTGATATTAACAAATGTGATTTTTAAAAACATTATTAAATTAAATGTGTCAACATTTGGAAAATCGGCATAAACCAGTGAGCCCTTATTTTCCAAATGACTAAAGCATAAACTTACAAAACCATACCTGTATCAAAGAGCCATCAAAATGGAAGATGACTATAGTGGTTCAATGGTCTCCCCGTAAAAGGATCACAAAATAAGATCATCTGGATTATCCAGGTGAGCCCTAAATGTAGTAGCAAGTGTCCTTATAGGAGACAGTCAGGAGGAGAAGACACAAAGGCATTTGGAGGAAAAAATGGAGGGAAACACCCACGAGAAGTTGGAAGAGGTAAGCAAAGTGAGTCCCGTAAATTCTTTGGAGAGAATGCAGGCCTGTTGATGTCTTAATTTTAGATCTCTAGTCTCCAGAATTACGAGAGAATACATTTCTATGATTTTAAGTTAACCAGTTTGTGTTGATTTGTTAATGCAGCTCTGAGGAACTAATACAATGACAAAAATATTTTAATATGATTGAGGACAAAAGATTATTGATATGGATTGGGAGTCTGCATTGCATCTAATCTTCAAGAAACTACCACTTAGCAAATCTTACAATAGTATTGAGAAGAAGTTCTACAGTTTCCTGAAAAGGCTATTAAAGCACCCCACCATTTTCCCACTACATATCTTTGTGAGGCCTGATTTTTTAATATATATCAATAAAAACAACATATGATAACAATTTGAATGCAGAATTCAGGAGTAAGGATCCAGATATCTCCTATTATATCAGATATTAAAGAGATCTGGAATATGTAAAATAATGCTATCCTTACTTTTTTTTTGTTTTGGGAAAAAGTTGCTTTTAATAAAAATGTTTTATGTTAACATGCAATCTTTTTAATTAAATATTTAAAAATTTCTGTTTTAACTTCAGTAAATAGTAATAATCCACATGAATATAAATTCTTCGGAATCTTCAATAATTTTTAAGTGTGTAAGCAGTTGACACCAAAAAGTTTAAAAACCATTGCTATATATAATCAGTAAAAGACAGATTGGGGTCTTGGTCAGAAAGGTATCAAGTACATAAGATTTTAGCTATTTTGAACTGTGCATTGGATTTTCAGGGGAAGAAGACAGAAAAATGTCCTTCCAGGTAAAAGAACCCCATGAGCCTATAATGTACTTAGAAGCAAGCCTAAATGTAACACCAGGGGAGACTGGATCATCAATAAATACAAAAACATATAATTTTATATCTCCAGATTATTATCGTTTTGAAACAGCAGATGCATGACTCAATATTCGGACTCTTAAGTTTTTGGAAATCCATTAACTTGAAAGGATTTTGGCTTTGTATATGTGGATAACATGCTAGTTTTTTCCTTATTCCTTGTGCTCCAAATTGATGGAATACTTTTTAAATATTAATCTAGTTGAACGCAACCTCACTCTGAGTCTTCATACATTCACTCTTCCTGAAACACTTTTACCTCATTTTTGGCTTAGGTGTCAAGGAAGTCTGCCATAACAAAGTACCAAAGACTGGGTGGTTGAAATAACAGTTTATTTTCTTACAATTCTAGAGGCTCTAAACAACTTGAGATCAAGATATCTATACGGTTGGTTTCTTCTAAGGCCTCTCTTCTCTCTTCTTGGCTTCTAAGCTGACCAACTTCTCCCAGTGTCTTCACATGGTCCTCTATGTGGGTCTGTGTCCTAATTTCTTATAAGGACACCAATTGTATTGGGTTAGGATACACCCTAGTGATCTCATTTAGACCTTAATTACCTCTTTAAACACCCTCTTTTCCACTACAGTCACCTTCTAGGTACTGGAGTTAGGATGTTAGCATATGAATTTGAGGGGATACATAATTCAGTCCATATAACACTTAGTTGACTCTACTCATGCCCAGTTGGGACTCAGCCTCAATTGTACTTCCTGGGGGAAATTTTTTTGACCCTGCACTTTGGCTAGGGATCTTGTTATACCCACATAGCACCTAATTCTGTTAATATTTTGTAATTAAAAGAGCTTCTCCATTTAATATGATCATATTTGATCATCTCAGAAACTTGAGATTTCCCCACTGACCTCAAACTCCCTATCCCTTTCCTCTTTCTCTCTCAGTAGTTTAGTCTCACTGAAAACATAGAGGCCACCAGATTTGATCTCTCAACATTTCCCACATCCCCAAACCACTGCGGTACAAGCACCTGGTCCTCAGCTCCTTCAGCAAATTCCCCTTCTCTTTCTGTAAAAAACAGCTTGTGTTTCTCTGAAAACCAAATGCTTCATGTTTTCTCTGCCTAAATTGCCCTGTGCCCTCAGTTTTTGTTGGGGTTAATTCCTGCTCTTTCTCTGTATTAAATTCAACTTCTCCTTGACAACTTCTTTCTTCTGCAAAGTGGGGATTGTCCCCTTTAGTATTCCTATGGACCCTTAAATTTACTTCAATCTTATATTATCATATTATAAAATAACTCTATTTTTGCATGTCTGTTTTTTAACCTCAGAACCTAGCACAAAGAGCAATTACTTCTGTTTGCCTAGGACGGTCCTGGTTTTTAACACTGAAATCTTGCATCCCAGGAAACCCTGCAGTCCTCAGCAATTGATCACACTACCACACACTTGGTATGTTTCACTGAAAAAACAGAGTCCACATTCACTGTCCTCACTTCCTCCTCTACTGTTCACTCTTCCACTCAATGTCATTAGCTTCCACTTCGATCTTCCCAAAATGCTTTGACACATAGTGCTCTGTTCATGGCCAAATCTAGTAGCTACTTTATAGTCTCTCTTAGATTCACTTCTCAATAAATTATATTTAATAGGTAAAGATCATTCATATGTTATACCTTTTTTTTTAAAGAGTGGAAAAAGTCAGTACTAAAATAATCACATTTATTAAGTGTATGAATATACATGGATTCAAGGCACCACCCCAAGTGTTATTTGCACAGTTCTAAATGTCATACAGTATTATGATTTCATTAAAATAATCACAAGATGTGATCAATGGCTGCTAAATGTTTTCTTAATAGGAAGTTTCCAAAAGTCATGACTCATGGTATTAAAAAAATATATTCACAGTAATGAGAAAAGCAGTTCTCCTTATTATGAATTCCAAACAAGAAAATGTTTGTAGGGTACTCATAATAAACAGTTTTTTAAAAAACTTTAAAAATAGATGCATTCGAATGACCTGTAACAATGAATATATAAACATATACTTAAATTTATTCAGTATTTCTAATCAAAGAACAGGTTTTTAAAAGTTTCTTTAAAATGGAGCTTTCATGGAGCCTGGAGTCACACTTGGCTATCACCTATTGCCTTAGTATGCTAGAGTCCTCAAGAATAACTACAGACTTTTTTCACTGACTTTGGCCCCTGTTGGTGACATGATAAAAAGCAACAACAACAACAACAAAACATTGGGTTCCTATGCTTCTGATGGGAGTGGTTCGCAAACCCTGAGAAAGTTGTCCAGATGTTTGCCTGACCCCAAATTAAATGCCTTGTGTGGAATGTAGTGATTTACCAAGACAAAAAAAAAAAAAAAAGTGGAGCTTTCCTTCACCCTTTCTTAAAACTAAATATGAACTAACCCTTATCAGAAATAAGGGGGAAAAAAATCCTGGAAACTGCCTGTTTGCCCATCACTCTGTCCCAATGAGCACAAAGTTCTTTGAGGGCAGGGCTGGATTGTGCTTCTTGCAGTTAGGTCAGTAGATGACTGGCCAGCCAGAAGCAAATATAAATGTCTTAAGTAGGAAAGAAGGGAGAAAACCTAAAATCAAGCAAAGTTTAGATGCAAATGAAGGATTTTTAAGAAAAGAGGACATTATGTCTGAAATGCACATAAATTTGATTTGTAAAAATATTTCCAGATATATACAAAGTGAAGCATTGCCAATAAACACTAATTGTAATCTTGGCAATTACAATAGCCATTACTGACACATCTTTTCTTGAATTTGTTCTATTTTTAATATCATAGTGAAAAATGAATTCAGTATCTTACAGTTCATCTTACTTCCAAACAGAAGATGCACTGGGAATCAAACAGTGTGATTGAACAAAAAATTCATTTTTTGCCCCCAAATTCCTTTTTGTCCAAATCTGAAGGCAAATTTTAAGTTCCCATATTCAGAGATTTATACACACACACACACACACACACACACACACACACACACACAGCCTAAAAGCTACTTCCAGACAGTGGCTGATAATCAATTACTCAGTTGGCATGTAGCAGGAATGTCATTCTGTTTTACATAGCCAATGAAAGTTAGCCATTATTATTTTTATATTCTGATTCTTGAAATTGACTAATAACTATTGTATCTATATCTTTCTACCTATACATAAACTTATATAATATTCTGGAATTCCTTACTTCCTTTTTAGTTACCAACAATTTCAAAGATGAACTATTTTTTCTAGAAAATTTAAAAATTGCTAAAATTATCAAACTGATTTCACCTAAATTATATCAATCTCAAATCCTCCCTAAATTCAAAGAAAAGCAAATTGCATTTGTCATCCAATTTAGAAATTAAGTAATGGGTCTAGCTATTCCATTTTCACTCGTGTGCAACAAGAGACACATACAAGAGTCCATGTTTATACTCGTATGCCAAAAAGCCAGCAATGACCCAATGTCCATTTAACATTTGAAAGACTTAAGAAAAAAACAGGTAACTAAACTGTGGGGTTGTCATACAATGGAATATTATACAGAAATAAAAATAAGTGGAAAACACCAACCCACTTTAACATGGATGAATGTTTCCCACACTATGTTAAAATAAGTTATCAGAAGATATTATTATTTGCATGTTTCAAAAAAATTCAACAATTTTTTGTTTTGGGATAAATACAAATATTATAAAAACTAGTTTTATATAAAGTCAATAGAATAATAACAAAGCTTTATCATGGTTACTTGAAGGATGGAGGGAGGTGAAATGAAAAGAGGAGGAGACATGGAGAATCTAATGTACTTTTTTAAAAAGATTTATTTTTTATTTATACAATAGCTGGGGTACAGGCCAGAGTTGCAGGAAGGTGAGAGGATTCACCAGAGACAGAGAGGGGAACAAAATAGGCAGACAGACTGAAAGCACTGCTGTGGGGGAGCAGTGGGCAAGTCAGGAGAGGTCTGCTGCAACAGGAGAGGTCTGCCGTGTCATGTGGGTATCTCCCTGGCCAGCTGGGAATCCAACCCACACTGTAGAGGCTGTGGACAGCTTCACAGTGCTGTGCTCAACCCACTGCGCCACTGGGGAGGCCCAGAATCTAATGTACTATTCTATGTATTTCTTAAACTGTGTGTAAGCACGTGTTTATTGCTATTCTTTATACTATGCATAGGTGCTATTAATATTCTGTTATGATTTTAATATTATGTTTTTAAAAAGACTGGCTAGTTCACAAAAAATATTTTAAATATTTTATTTTTTTTTAAAAGATTTATTTATTTATTTATTTATTTTATTGATTGATTGATTTATACATACATGCATACAAGCACTGGGTACAGTCAGAAGCACGGGAGGGTGAGAGAATTCACCAGAGCCAGAGCGGGGAGCAGAACAGTCAGAAGGACCGAAGTACACTGCTGAGGGGAGCAGCGGGCGGCAGGAGAGGTCTGCGCGCCATGTGGGACCCTCCTCCAGTGGCCGGGGAGCAGCCGGGGATTGAACCGGCGCTGCAGAGGCTGCGGGCAGCTTCGCAACCCAGCTCTCAACCGCTGCACCACCGGGGAGGCCCATTTTAAATATTTTAAATATTTCAAATCTTATAATAGGAAAGGAAGGAATCAGGGAGGGAGGCAGTATTGGCATAACGGTTTGGTGGACAGTGAGGAATGTGTGCATATATGGAACAGCAAAAGTATAACCCACAAAACATTAAAATTAAAAAATAATTCAAATCTCAGTCCACTATATTCCTGTAATGCTAAACGTTTTACCTTTTAAATAAAAATGTGTAGGTGGAGACTTTAGGTTTAATAAAAAATGTATCCACAGAGCTATACAATATTAACTTTCAAGATTTAAATTAAATCTTTCAAATGCAAGAAACAGTCTAATAATAAAATAATATTTCTATCAAATGAAACAAATCAAGTTTTGCATATTTTGCCAGGTTAATCAAAGATAAGCTTCAGAAATTTTATTAGAGAATAATAATATTTTCTGAATAATACAAAAGTAATTAATTCTCTACACCGTATTTTATTCATCATTCTCTCACACGTAAGCATTCATACCCTACAATATCTAGTGCAAGTTTCACAGGAAATAATTTCATGGCAAAGTCAGAAGTCCCTAGTGGCAAACTCTGACATGAAGGGTTTCAAATTGATGAGTTCACCATCTTTGTAAAAGTAACACATACAAATTGGTGACAACAGTATACAGGCAATTTTCAAAATTAAAATTGATGAGCCCGCTTTCTCTACTTGTCAGAGCGAAGAATTTATTGATCTGAAAATCAGTAATGTTAGAGGGAAATTTGAGTCAGGGCAACGTCCTGTGGGTCCCTGATGTGAGTGGGCATTAAGTCAGGTCCAGGAGTATCACAATGCTGTGATGGCAGTAAGTCTGCACAAAACATATCCCACGGGCAAGATGAGCCCAGCATATTTATAGTATATTAACATGAAAAGGAAGACTCTATAAAGGCTTGACATATTTATAAATTCTCCTAGGTAGGTCCCAAAGTATGAGTAGCTTGGCAAATAAATTATTTTTAAATTTTGGGGTTTTCTTCAGTAACTTGTTTTTATATAGCTTGCTAATTCAGCAGATGGGATCAACTCTTCAAAAAGCTTTGAGCATAAGTAAATACTACTTTAATAGCAGTATTTTTTAAAATGTACCAAAACTATCTCCAAATTAAATCTAAGAATTAGAAGAAATGATCTGTATTATATAACTTCCTACTGGTAGCTTTGACTCAGCAGAACATCCTGAGGAAGTAGGAGGAAAGTAGGAGGAAAAGGCACTGTGCTAGATGCTTTACATACCTCAATAGAATGAGCTAACATTTAAGGAGCTGAGCCCTGTGCTAAGACTTCACATGCATCCGCTCATATAATCCCTTTAAGGAAAGCTTATTAACTCCATTTTACAGATATTGAAAATGAAATATTAAGTAAGTTGTTCAAATTTGCATGGCAATTAGCAGTGCTGCGATTCAATCCCAGGCCTGTCCAGTTTTAAACCTTACATTCTACCTGCCACACTATGCTATAAAAGCACATTATATTAATTTTTGATATAGACTTAGCAAATCAAACATATTTTTAAAAACTGAATTGCTATGTGGTTAAAGGTTTAAAAGAGATTTTTTAGCTTTACATTAAAATTGCTCACATCTAAGAATTTTAAAATAACATGTAATATCACTCTTCCAAAACATGATACCAGACCAGTCACAACCCCCTCCAGTTATCTTATAATCTAGACCTGGATTTTGTAAAACAAGCGTTCTTTACTATTTACTCAACAACAAACAAACAAACAAACAAAAAAACCAAAAACTGAATGGCTATTTAAATAACTTGAAGATAGCCTTTTATTTGTAGACAACTAGTCTGTAAGAAATTTTACTGACGTTAATGTAATTGAAAAAGCCATGGTCATATGCTCAAAAAGAAAAAGAACATTAAAATGAGGTTAGGGGATAAAATAGCCTTTTTTAAAAATAACTTCACACCTTAACATCCTGAGAACTAACAACTTTCTCAAAGCCACATTCAGCATTCTTCATATTATGAATCGTCTCCTGATGTCATACTTTAGATATTTGAATTGGCCATGAGAGACCAATAAACCCTGACCTGTTAAAATCCAAAGTTACAAGGGGGAAAAAAAACTTTATTTTTTTGAATTGGGAAACCACAAAAGGTAATTTTAAATCTATATGGCACTGTTTCTATTCTCACTGTTTAAATCTACATGGCACTGTTTCTATTCTATTCTCTATTCTATTTCTATTCTCTCAGTATGCCAAAAAACAGTATGCCAAAATTGTTTACAACTTTGTAAACTACTGTTAATGCAAATAAAAAAGATTCATAAAGATTTCATCTTTATAAATGCATTAACATAATTTCATTATATCTCAGCAGCCCTGTATGGAGAAACATTAGCATTTACCTCCATTTTTAATGATGTATATGGAGAAAAGTTCAGGGAAAAAGTCTCACTTTTAAATGTTGGTATAACGATGTTTTAACCCTCAGAATAAGAGGGAAAGCACAAAAAACAGCACAAACTCCATATTATATGGCAATAGCAAGCCTGTGGAGGAGTAAGAAATGATCAGTAGTAGAAGCTAAGACCGAAGTGTCTACAGAGGGGTACTAGAGAGAAACAAGTCGAGCTACTCTGCCAGTTTGGTGAAAAGACTCAGGATTTGGCTGCAGACAGCTCCATAGACTGCGTCTTAACCCCTTGTGCCACCAGGGAGGCCCAAGAAGTAAAAACAATCTTAAACCACAGTTCCATAGCAAGGGAAACTATCACGTGAAGGTGAAATACAGGCACTTTCCTCTGGAAATGGAACTAAGAGATGCCAATCTGCTAGATTAAACTGTTTGGGAAATTTTATGGGGAGGTTGTTACAGGGTTTAGGAAGAATCAGAGACAAGTAGTAAGAAAATCAACACTCACGATGAAGAAAACACACTAGGTACTATATGAAATGAGTGGAATATTTATTAGATCCTCAGTGAGAAGTCCCTGTCCTGATGTAACATTTAACTTAATTGGAGAGTTAATCCATAGATATTATGTAAACCAGTGTTCTTCAAACTTTTTTGATTAAGACTTGCAGTAAGAAATATTTCTTACATGATGAGCACATACACACACACATATATATAACTGCAACAAAATATGTAACAATAATTACCTCTTTTTATGTACAACACATTTTAGTATTTCCTATTCTGCATATCTTATTCCAGGTTTTTAAATGCTAGTCACAATCCATTAACTGATTTCACAAGTCACTAATGGGTTGCGACCTACACCTTTAAAACACTACAAAAGACTAAGGTATGTTTTATTGAAAAAGAAAGCACTTCTGGAGTACAGAATTGGAAGAGGCAAGAAGAAAGCAAGAAAATCAGAGTCCAGATAAAATGTCTGAACTGAGCATTCAAGAAAGGATCATAGCCTGACAGTCAGTGAAAGGAAACGGCCATTTCAAGTTAAAAAAAAAAAAAGGCAAGGAAACGTAAGGTACACTAAAGGTACGGTAGAGAAAAAGCTAAGTCTGGATGAAAGAGAAAAGAAAATAGAGCTAAAGTGGTAGGTTGGAGACTAACCACAAAAAGCTTAACAATTATTAAGTAGCATGCTGTGATTCTAACAACAATGGAGATCCACGGAGTGGATCCCAGGTAATACTCCAAGCGGATGAGAGGGAGGGGCAAGGGAGAATGTTGTTAAACTGCAGTGATGTCTATACCATCTCAGTATGACTTATTAATTTTATAGGCATAAAAATTACATATTAAAAACAACGTAACATTTTGTTAGGGGGAAATGATGTGGCACCCCGTTTTGTATCGGGGTTGCTCTACAACAATTTGACTGGAACCTGAGCAGTCAGTAAAACAGCAGCAGCTTATTTTATTCACTCTGATTTTTTTCCTCTTAAAATTTCCATGAAGGAAGGAATGGATTTAAACAATTTAGACCATGAAAAAAGTAGAACCAAGATCTTGTCTTTTCTTTCATGATCTATGCAGTAACACAGATAGCTCCTTGTACCAGAGATCCAGACTTAAGAAACTTCCCTCACTTTGAGGCTCTTTTTCCACTAGACTTTTGCACTTGCTGTTCCTTCAAACTCTAATACACAGTCTCACAACTGCCATTCAGCCAGATGTGATGAAACCTGATAAGCCTTCCCTGATTCTACCTCTGGGTTGTGTCCTTGCCGTGGGCTCCTGGGGCACTTTCCCCACCCTAACACTTTTAACCCTGATTTATAATTGTGTATTTGTCTTTACAATTACACCATAATCTGCATGAGGGAAGAGGTTACATTGATTTTATCATGAAAATCCATCCACTGTTACACTGCCTAGCCCACTGAGTAGTCAACAAATATTTGATGAGTGTTTTGTTTGTTGTAGCAACATATACTTTAAAGTTAATACTCTGATGTTAAAGTCTAGATTTGAAAAGTTAAAATCTGTTCCAAGTAAAAACAACCAACATCCCACCTACTTTGTCTACTGAATAACCTGATGTAAATGTACAGGCTGATTCTGTGGACATGCTGCCCCAAGTTAGGTTGAATAAGTAACATGTGGTGAGGAGTTTGGACTTGAACTAATAAAGAGCTATTGTAGGTTAAGAAAGGTAGGTATGCAATTAAAATAGGGCTTTAAGAAGATTAGTCTCCTCTGGTATGCAGGGTAGAATGGGGGGAATTTTTCCTTCTATTTTTTTTAGCTTGTTTTTAAAGGTATGAGCAGATGACTCTACTAATATGAGCAATGAACCTCTAAAGCTTAGTTTGCATAGATAGAGTTAGTATCCATTAACTCAACGAACATTTTTCCAGGGTTGACTATGTTCTCCATGCTGTTATATTATAATCAAAAAACTTCATATACTATAACCTGACATTTAATGAAATAGATAAAAACTGTTGAGAGTTGAGTCACAGTAACATTAGAATTATGTGCAGTGGGGGAGTCTATGGTGCTTATGTATATCTGGGAAATTTTCAACATACAATGACTGAACTTACTATTTTCACAGAACCAAATCACATTTTTTTATTATTCTCTTATTTAGTGCTTCTGTATTGATAAGTAATTTTAATGACAACTATGACTTCCATCTCTGGAAATAAGCAGAAGCCCTGCTAAAGGTGACCCAGGGCATCCAGGACTTCCTCATGGGCTGCAAGAGATAATACTAATACAATAGTATGCTAGGATAGAAATATCCAGAAGTTACAGTGGAAGTCCTGGAGATGTTAGGGGGAAATGATGTCCTGAGTTAATCCCATACAGGCTTTGTGGACCCCACCCCCACTCCAGACTAAAGCCATCAAGACATTGGGAAAGACAAATCCCATCACCACCAAGGGAGGGTGGCCGGGACCTGAGGGTGGATTTGGGTAGCCAGGTTGGATATAAAAACCAAACACGTGGGCCTTGGGCTCTCTCGCTGGCTCGTGATCGCTCGCCTTCTGGCTTCACCGCTCCTGGCTGGCGGCCAACTCTGAGAGCACCATTTTGGGATTCCTGATCAGCGGATTGGGTAGGACTCATTTAAAACTTTGTCTCCCACTTTTCTCCCAGAGCTGTACATTTCCTCATTTCCCCTTCCCTTGTAAATAAACCTTTTATTAACCTTTCACGTGTGCCTGCAGTAGAGCACTGATAAGTCCTTTTAAGTGCGCAGGTGAGGACCCACAGTCAGGCACCCCGTTTTGTATCGGGGTTGCTCTACAACAGAGAGAGGTAAGTGGTTTGGTTTGGGGAGGCATGTAGGAATAAAAATGAAGGTTAGGGACAATATCCTAAAGGAGGTGACTCTTGAAATCAGTACTGATAATAAACAAGTTAGTGAACAACAGAAGGACAGTATTCCAAGAACACAAGAGTAAATTAACATAGTGTGTGTTAAAGTAATTACTATTATTGGAGCTGAGAGCATGAACCTGGAAATACAAGTACCTGACAAGTCATACTGAGGACTTTGGACTTGATAGTACATAAAATGAAAAAGGTATGTATGTGTTCATAGAAATGACCTTTGCTTTGGATCACTTTGAATATGGAAATGGATAGAGGCAGGAAAGAGAAAAGTAAAGAAATCTCTTAAGATTTTTCCTCCAGGGCAGCAGTTGAACGCTGGGTTGTGGGGCTGCCAGCAGCCTCTGCAGCGCTAGTTCGATCCCTGGTCACCGGCAAGGGCCCACATACACACACAAAAAAGATTTCTCCTCTAATGAAAGAAGATCCTGAGGTCCTCAAGAGGCTATAGGAGACATAGAACAGAGGGAATAGACTAGAGAAATATTCAGAGGTGAAATCAGGAGGTCTTTGTAGATAATAGATGCAGGCAGGACGGGAGTCAACTATAAAATATTAAGTCTGTACCTAACCACCTCACCTCAGGTAAAATGGGAAAGCACTTCATCTATAAAAATAAGTCTAAAAGTTAATACTGTCCTTTACAATAGTGCCAGATCTGGTGGGTTCTGGAAAGGTATAAGAGCAAATACTGTTCAGGGTAGTATGAAATTACCCAACAATTACATAGTCATCAACACACTCAGAACAACATCTAAAATGCTTCTCAGGTTTCTGGGTATAAAATGATACCATAAATTATACTGGGACAATAAACGTAAGATGAAACTGGTGAAAAGTGGGATGGGGGCATCAGGAGGAAGATAGAGAAGATCTATTTTGTTTTATACATAATGAATTTCAACTACTGTTAAGGTAACACCATGTGAAGCTAGTCATCTGGTAGCAGGCAACTGGACATATCAGTCTCAACGGCAAAGATTAGGATAGGAACCATGGATTTGGAGTCATCATCACAAGATGCATGTGAACCAGGAAGGGTAGCTTTAATCATCCATAGAACTAGTGTAGCACAAAAAAGGCAACGAGCTAAAGTCAGACACCTGGGGATACAATATTAGGAGAAATAGGTTTATCACCTTAATGCTTAGGTCAGGAATCCCTCTAAAGAAACCTTTCTTTGCTATTCTCCAGATTTCCTTCTTTACAACTTCTAAGACTTAAGGAAGGAAAAGGTGTGTTATGTCTCCTTTGAAGCAAAAGAGAAAAACTTAGCACCACAAATTTTATTTACTCTTATTAATTGCTTACATTTATTGAACACCTACTATATTGCAAACAATGTGTTAAGTGTTTTAAGTATGCTTTTTTTAAACTTAATTGCAGAGCCTCCCCTGGTGGCGCAGCAGTTGAATGCTAGGCTGAGAAGCTGCCCGTAGCCTCGGCAGCCCCGGTTCGATCCCTGGCCGGTGGCGGCGAGGGTCCCACATGGCGAGACAGACCTCTCCTGCCACACCCGCTGCTCCCCTCAGCAGTGTATTTCGTCAGTCTGCCTGTTCTGTTCCCCGCTCTGGCTCTGGTGAATTCTCTAACCCTCCCGCACTTCTGACTGTACCCAGTACTTGTATAAATAAATAAATAAATCTTTAAAAAAAAAAACTTGATTACAACCCTATGAGGCGTGGCCCATTATTACAGCTATGCTACAGGTGAAGAAATTAATTGATAAGTGATGGACAAACTGCTATTTGAACTGGGTAAGTCCAGAATCCCCATTCTTTTTTTAATGAGGAAATGTAATTATATTTGATTCAGAATTCCCACTGTTAATAATAATCTCTCACAGGAGATAAAAACAAAAAATGAGTCATCAGTGAAAACAAGGTGGTGAGGGAGCACAATGGACTATGGTGGCGGACTATGGGGGTTTAGGTGGAGGGTGTGCTATGGTAACAACACCTGAAGGGGGAAACCCTGTACTTCTAAAATACAAACAACAATGTGAATTAGGGCCTCCCTGGTGGCACAAGGCTTAAGACACAATCTGTGAAGCTATCCTCAGCCACTGCAGCACGAGTTCAATTCCTAGCCAGCCAGGCAGCAACCCACAAGGCACAGCAGACCTCTCCTGACTCGCCCACTGCTCCCCTCATCAGTGTATCTCAGTAAGTCTGCCTGTTCTGTTCCCCACTCTGTCTCTGGTGAATCCTCTCACCCCCCACGCCTCTGGCCTGTACCCCAGCTCTTGTATGCATAAATAAATAAATCTTTAAAAAAAAATTGTCAATTGCCTCCCTTGTGGCACAGCGGGTTGAGCACTGGGCTGTGAAGCTGTCCGCACCCTCTGCAGTGCAGGTTCGATTCCCGCTGGCCAGGGAGAAACCCACATGGTGTGGCACAACCTCTCCTGCCTCGCCCGCTGCTCCCCTCAGCAGTGTCTTCGGTCCGTCTTCCTGTTCTGCTCCCTGCTCTCTCTGGTGAATTCTCTCACCCTCCCGTGCTTCTGACCTGTGCCCCAGTTCTTGTATAAATAAATAAATCTTAAAAAAAAAAAGTCAGGGCCTCCCCGGTGGTGCAGCGGTTAAGCGCTGGGTTGCGAGGCTGCCTGCAGCCTCTGCAGCACTGGTTCGAATCCCGGCCACCAGGCAAGGGACCCACATGGCACGCAGACCTCTCCTGCCGCCCGCTGCTCCCTTCAGCAGTGTATTTCATCAGTCTGCCTGTTCTGCTCTCCGCTCTGGCTCTGGTGAATTCTCCCCCGCTTCTGACTGTACCCAGTGCTTGTATAAATAAATAAATCTTTGGGGAAAATAAAAAAGTCAATCACGCCTGAGTAATGAAACCTCCCTTAAAATCCAAAAGGACAAAGTTCCAAGGTCTTCCCAGTTGTTGAAGGCATGGAGGATGGGAAGAGTAGCATACCCAGAAAGGGTATGGAAGCTCAGGGCTTCTTCCTACATACCTTGCTCTACATATCTTTTTTATTTGACTGTTCCTAAATTATATCCTTCTATAATAAACTGGTAATCTAGCAAGTAAACTATTTTCCTGAGTTCTGTGAAACACTCTAGCATATTAATCAAATTCAAGAAGGGGGTTGGGCCTCCCCGGTGGCGCAGCGGTTGAGCGCTGGGTTGCGAAGCTGCGCGCGGCCTCTGCGGTGCCGGTTCGATCCCCAGCAGCTCCCCGGCCACCGGAGGAGGGTCCCACATGGCGCGCAGACCTCTCCTGCCGCCCGCTGCTCCCCTCAGCAGTGTACTTCGGTTCTTCTGCCTGCTCTGCTCCCCGCTCTGGCTCTGGCTCTGGTGAATTCTCTCACCCTCCCGCACTTCTGACTGTACCCAGTGCATGTATAAACAAAAAACAAACAAACAAACCAGTAAAACAAGTAAATAAAGCATGCCTCTATTAAAAAAAAAAAAATCTTAAAAAAAAAAAAAAAAAGAAGGGGGTTGTGGGAATCTGCAATTTACATCCTGTCATTCAAAAGAAGAGGTATCTAAAAAAATGGGGGGGGGGTGTATGTGTGCCTTTTGGAACTGCGCTCCTAACCTGTGGAGCCTGTGGAACCTGACAACATCACCAGGTAGACAGTGTCAGAATTGAGTTAAATTGTTGGGCACCCATTGTCATGTCCCAGCATTATCTGGTGTGGGAAAAAAACTATCACACATTCTGTGTAATATAAAGGAAAACAAGTTTTTTCCTTTACAACTACATGACTAAGATTCCACACAGCGTTATTTGAAATGGCACTGACGTCCTTTAAAAACAAAGATGACCTACAATATTGAGTCATTCTCTAACAGTCACACCATACATAAATATTTCAAAATGGTAAAAATGCTCCTAAAATTTACATTATCATTAACTTTTTACTAGGTCACATAGACCCAGAAAACAAATTCAACAAAAGGCAGTGATGGTTTCTCCAGGAACTTTGCATGAGCTCAGTCATACTTCCAACCTGCTTTTCGCTATGATTTCTACAGTGAACTTCACCAGTACATTTTAGAACTTTTGCAAATTTAATTGGAAGTATTTGTTCACCTCAATTCAGCTCTAATGAATGGCTATGTGGAACTCTAAATTTAAGTACAACTGCATTACTGTTCTCTGATTAATGTAGAATAATTCCTGGATTCATGGCAACGCCAGACTAAATGACATTGTAAAGAAACTCTTTGTTTTCAAATAAATCAGTGGCTGGCTTTAGATAATGCAATAAAGACTCTTATTCAAGTAGTGTACTCTCGTTAAAATTGTAGAAGTTGAAAACAACAAAAACTTCCACATATATTAAAAGAATACTTTGTATTTAAAGCCTTTTTTCTAAATGAATAGAACCAGAGAATTTTAGAGGAGGAAGCAACTTTGAGTAATTTACCTTTCTTGATTTTGTCACTTGCTAAGAACCACTTAAAAAGTGGCAAATCTGAGAGCTGAGCCTCCCAAATTCCCAATCCAAGACATTAACTGTAATACAACATTATGGACAAGCTGATATCAGACTATAATTATCAAGTGCATTCTTTGTGCCCTTCACCATGCCAAGCATTTTCATATCTTATCTTTCCTAATTCAGTTTATAAGATTTTTTAATACTTAATACAACAACTACATTCACTCTTTGGGACAAGCAGTTTTGCCGATAGATAATACTGTCACATGATCTAAATGGGAAGAGATAATACAATGATTGCAATAACTATACTACCGAACAGGTTTTGTTTCAACAACATACTTCACTCAGAAATTTCCTTCCTAGACGAAGATAAAGATTTAGAATGCCCCAAAATACATTTCTTGGGCCTCCCTGTGGTGCAAGGGGTTAAGATGCAACCTATGAAGCTATTCACAGCCACTAAAGCACGAGTTAGAGCCCCAGCCAGGGAGCTACCCACATGGCGCAGCAGACCTCTCCTGACTCTCCTGCTGCTCCCCTCAGCAGTGTTTTTCAGTCAGCCTGCCTGTTCTGTTCCCCACTCTGTCTCTGGTGAATCCTCTCACCCCCCGCACCTCTGGCCTGTATCCCAGTTCTTGTATGCATAAATAAATAAATCTTTAAAAAAATGCATTTCTCTGGGAACTGGTTTCTTTGGCAAGCACCTAAAGACTTCTGCAGCTACTTCTTCCTCCTTTCACTTCTATACTTTTCTTACTATCACTTCCTGATTCTTCTGTAGCTTCTGTTTGTTCTCCAGTCTATGCTTTCTCATGAACAGCAATCCCCTCTGATAATCTAGAAATCTAGATAATCCAGAAGGAATGTAGAATTTCTCCTCTACAGTCTGACCCATATACACTTTATCTAAGGCAAAATGGCTTTCTAAATGACAGTAAATTAAATCTCCATAAAGTCACTATTTTTAAGTATTTAGAGACTCTAGGAAACATTACTTTGTGTTCCCCCTTTATAATCTGTGACCTTTTAAAATTTTGGTAATGATCTGAATTTCATCAGTTTTTCTTACCACCTATGCCCATTTTACTAGATAGCAGAATCATACGAATTTAAATCTAAAGTGTTCTGTCATTCTCACTTGGTTAACAGATCATCCCAACACCTATCAAGATACATGACATACCCGCATAAGCTAACATCCAACAAAAATCAACAAAACAACAGATTGTACCTGCTGATTATTCTGTTCCCAAGGAGTACTATAAATAGTGCTGGGTATCATGTTAAGAGGTTTTAGACTATGACAACGGCATTTGTGAGAGTTGACAATGTTCATTGCACACTGGTAGCTAACATTAGGAATCTGACAGCTCTGCAGATAACAACATAAGACATTCAAATTTTGTAGGTTCAGCATTTAACACAGTCAGCATTTAAATTTAGAATTTTAAGTCCTTTTCAATTAGGTAAGATATATATGATATTGAAAATATTTTCAATCTGCTTCTCCTTGAAGCCCAGCCCCAGTTCCTAGAGGAAGACACTAATATCTCAGAATTATAAAGAAAAAGCGAAAATCAGTTTTGAAACACATCTAACCACTGCCTCATCAGCAGATGGTAATCTGAGTTACTAATTCCATCTGTTCCTTCTGATGAGGGGCTTTGTAAGAAGTCAGCCTTTACCACCTTCCTCAAAGACAAACCAGGTTCACATCAGCTCTGCCGTATTATAGGCCACATAGCTGTGAAACCTTACTGAGCCTCGGCTGCTCAGTAAGCTGTAAAATAAAATAAAACTATCCATATCCTCCTCAGTCTTATAACGAGCATTTAATGAAATAATGTCGCTAAAGCTCCAGCAAATGCCAGGTAATCAATAAATATTAGTTCCTATCATACAATAAAATACAGGTCACAAATGATAAAAACTGCCAAAACCCTGATAAAAGAAAGCATTTGATTTAACATATGTAACTGAAAACAACAGAATTATCTAAATAGTAAAAGTAACACAAGCTTTACTTTCTGAAAGGACTAACAATCTTAAGTAGACAAATTATAACCATGATGCACAGTATTATGGAAGAAGAAAAGAAATTAACTTTACACTAATATGTTTGTATTGTCTAGTTTTACTGGGAAACAATAGAGTATCCAGTTGGCAGAATATTGCAGATAATTTCAGTTAAATAGTTCTTCAAATAAGCCAACAATAACTTAAGGTTTGGCCTTAATTATTTGCAGTCTCAGAACTTCCTAAGGGAAGGCTTCATGATGAGTCATGCGGCACTCAAGAGCACTGAAGAAGAACAAAGCCAGGTGAAGATGCCTGCAAAACATGGCTGGTCCTTTGAGACTAAACACCATAAGCATTCTTCAAAAGTAATTTAAAATAACATTTTACTAAAAACATTTGAAAATGACAACAGAAATATGTAGGTATATTTTTTAAAAGTCAGGGAACCCAGGGCCTCCCTAGTGGCGCAGCGGTTGAGCGCTGGGTTGCGAAGCTGCCCGCAGCCTCAGCAACGCCAGTTCAATCCCTGGCTACTCCCCGGTCACTGGAGGAGGATCCCGCATGGCGCGCAGACCTCTCCTGCCACCCGCTGCTCCCCTCAGCAGTGTGCTTCGGTCCTTCTGCCTGCTCTGCTCCCCTCTCTGGCTCTGGTGAATTCTCTCACCCTCCCACACTCCTGACTGTACCCAGTGCTTGTATAAATAAATAAATAAATAAATCTTTAAAAAAAAAAAAAAGTCAGGGAACCCACACATGATTTCTTAAATTATTTTTACAATGAGTTACATGTTCACATGATTCAAAATCCAAGAAACTATGATACCCTGTGTAAAGTCTGCTTCCCATCCATGACCCTATCCACCCAGTTCTTATCACCCAATCCCAAATAGATAAACATTGTTAATTTCTTATGTATCTTTCCAGAGGTTCTTTATTCTTAGACATAGGAAGAAAAACATATTACTTTTTCCTTTTTTTTTCCTGCACAGAGGGTAGCCCCAAAGGCAAATTTTTAATCCTAAAATGGCCAATAAATGCAACACATAAATTCAATGGGACAAGGGCTTGTTTTCTTTCTTCTTACAGTTTTTGCCTAAAGAAAATTTTTCTCTGCTTTTCTCCATCCCACTCTCTTTATTTTGGTCTTGAGCAAAGAAGATACTAATCATGGTGATATAGTTAAGAACAGGCCTATAATAAGGAAAAGGAGAGTTTTTAGTTTAGAAGGAAAGGTAGACATTATAAAGGACTTGTGGTTTTAATCTTCAAAGTCCTTGAGAATAACTAGTAATTCCTTTCAAAAATTTCTGACTGAATTTTTAAAAGAAGGAACAGAAATAAATGTTAATGTTAGTGTCTCCAAAGGCAGAGGTAAATCCAAAGGGGGAAAAGGGGCATATGAGACTACTGAAACTCTTAAAAACTCTTCTAAAACATTTGAGTGTCTTATCTTTCATAAATAAAAAGAAATTCTCTTATAGACAAAAAAAAACCCCATATATTCATGAGAAGGGAGTAACAGAATAAAAAGAGATCAATTAGAAAAGAGTAAGGTACTTGGGTTGGAAAAGACTAAACTATCGATTATACTATTGACTAAACTACCTACACATAGAAATACAAACACAAGAGCCATTTCAAAAAGTTAGTCCTAACTTCTGAATTATTTTTAACAATAATGCCATTTCATTAAACAACACGGTACTTTCACGTTTAAGCCACTGACACTTCCAGCACCATGCTATTTAGAGTCTGCATAAAAGTGGCTTTTCAAAAAAATCATTTTCATTAATGTTTATGGGAAAACAGATCTTTACTCTGATTGCTGCTTTAGGTAGCTATTGTCTTGGTGTAGTGTAAAGATCCTTACAGTGTCTAGCATGAGCATATTTATAAGTGAGCTGAAGTTGGTATGAAGTCAGCGAGCTGGACCTGATTCCCCTACATCTACCTGTTATGAGAGTCTCCAGAAGCAACTTAAAATTCCTGCAACTAGTTTTGCGTCTCATCTCATTCCCTAGATCAAGAGGTGAGCCATACTTCTCACCAGTGTAGATCTCTGCTGATAAATATGAAAGGAAAGGGTCTGTAATCTTGACATACCACTTCTCAAAGACTGGAACCTTTGGTCTAACATGCTTAGTTTTCAACTTAGTTAAAAACAAAGGGATTATCTTTAAATAGCCACCTAGAATTTTGGATATATTTTCTGAAGGGAATAGTAGTCTGATCTAGGAGTCAGCTTTCTTTTTTTTTAATTTTTTTAAAATATTTTATATCATTCTTCCTTTTTGTACAATGTATGCTTTCTCCTCTCAGGTGCAGTCTCCAAAAAATTCTCACCACCAATTCACCCATGCACCATCACCATAGTCCCTTGTGCTCTTCCTCCCTCCCCTGCACAATATCTCTGATTTATAATTGCCTGTTAATTTTGTTTTTTAATTTATTATAATTTTTTTTTCTGATCCCTTATTTGGTTCCCCTACATTCCTAACCATCCGATATTTTTCTTTTTGTTTCTGGCTTATTTCACTGAGCATAATCCCTTCCAGCTCCATCCATGCTGCTGCAAATGTCCTGAGTTTATCTTTTTTAATTGCTGAGTAATGTTCATTGTGTATATATACCACATCTTCTTGATCCAGTCATCTATTTGGGGCATTTGGGTTGTTTCTAGGAGTCAGTTTTCAAGATCAAAACACTCTATTTAATCCACAACATAGCTAATATCTTCAATAGAGGAAAAAAAGCATAAAAGCATGCTACTGCAATAACATAAACCACCCCAGAAATGATAAATAACTTAAACTTTTATCATACACGTTAATGCTTAAGAAAAAACAGCTTATTTAGAAAAGGTGGGTGGAAAACCTCCATGGAAATTTTGAAAGGAATTACTAGGTATTCCCAAGGTTGTAAACACTTTGAAGGTTGTAAACCACTACGCCTTTATAATGTCTACCTTTCCTCCTGGACTGAAAGCTTGCTTTTTTCTTCTTAAACTGTTCTTAACTGTGTTATGATGATTAGTATCTTTTTTGCTCAAGACCAAAATGAGAGTGGAGGGGAGAAAGACAGAAAGAAATACTCTTGAAGCAAAAGTTGGAAAAAGAAGTAAAAAAGAACAATGTAAAAAGGGAGATTAAATTTTTAGAAAGACAGAAAGTACACAACAAGAGGAGAGTGTAGGCCACAGTTTGTGCACAAGCTCAGTGGGAGAAGAAAAGGGAATGGAGAGATATAAACCCAGACAGATGCAGACTGGAACACCTGGTGGCATTAGTGTGGAAATAGGGGGTTGTATGCATGAAACAATACTAAGTGTTGCTAACTCAGAGACAGACTATAACAGGATCACAAGAAATTCAAAGTCACCTGTTCCTACCATTGGTGGGAGTTTTGTTAAATCAATTTTTTAAAATGAACTACTTATCATTAGGAGGCTACTCCAAAACATCTAAAGTTCAGTTGTTCTAATTTTTATCTGGACTCCACAAATTTTCCTTGGTTGAAATACATTACCATTTCACCTTTTAGTCATCACAATCATTAATATGTTAATAATCTATCATTTCTCAAATATCTTGTATCTTAGATGTACTTAAAAAACAAATATTGACTGAACTCCATTAGATGGATTTACACATAATGCTGATTTGGATGGATTTGTCAGTCCATCTACACACCCTCATCTCATCCCTTCTATGAGCAGTAGTGTAAATTTCCAAGAGTGTTAGCCAGATTTGGGATATGGCATGTGGCCAGGAAACACAGTAAAATTACTGATTCAAAAGTGCATGGAATCTATGATTCTGGTTGGCTACATAAACATGATTCCCTACACAACAAAGCAAGCCTGCATAAGAAAAAAAAATTAATGGCATTGAAAATATGTATATGCACACAAATAAAAGTCTAGAAAGATATAGTCTACCATGTCAATAGGGGTTATTAATACGTGGCAGGTTTACCTGATAATTCTTATTTTCTCCTTTCTTTAAAATGTATTGCTGTGGTAATTTAAATATATTTTAAAAGTTAAAAAGTGAATATAGAAGTAAAGGAAAGTGAATATATTATTAATTATAAATTGGAATACTATGCAACTATGAAAACTATGATGTAGCTCTACAGATATCCATGATAAAGGATTACATGAAAAGAGAACAAGCTGTGTAAAATGATTCCCATTTTTTAAAGACTCTATGTACATATACAGACACACAAGCTTATATAAGAAAAAGTCTAGAAGGATATAAAAACTTAGAATTGTAACCACTTCACAAGTAACATTAAAGCGGAGAAGATTTCTTATTTCACACACTTCTCAACAGCTTGAATTTAGGGGCAAGTATACCTTTGCAATTTAAAATGTTTAGAAAATATGAGACAAAACTAAAAAGTGGGGGAAAAGATGTATGTATAGTGTTTTCTTGGGAAACTAAAAATATGATATCTATATTCCCTTTTAGCTATGTAAGATATACTATATACACATATACACAATAATTATCACATTACATAGCCTTATATACATGCCTTCAATGTTTGCACATCTGAATGCTAAGTAGGAAACAAGACCATTTTACGTTAAATTTAATTTATTTTAATATTAAAGACAGGGCAGTAAATAACAAGAGTAATAATGTCCCTTCTAATTTTTTTTATTTTGTTAAAGATTTATTTATTTATGCATACAAGAACTGGGGTACAGGCCAGAGGTGCGGGGGGTGAGAGGATTCACCAGAGACAGAGTGGGGAACAGAACAGACAGGCTGACTGAAAAACACTGCTGAGGAAGCAGTGAGGGACAGGAGAAGTCTGCTGTGCCATGTGGGTAGCTCCCTGGTGGGTCAGGGATTGAACTTGTGCTGCAGAGGCTGCCAATAGCTTCACAGTGCTGTGCTTAACCCCTTGCGCCACTAGGGAGGCCTCCTTCTCATTTTTTAACTCAAACAAGAAAATAGTTAAGTCCTAGTGAAGGTTCACCGTAATGGAGGACATTCAATACCCTGGCTAGTCCACCAGTGAGTCCAATTTTGTAAATATACTATTTGTGAAATTAATGTTACCTTTAGAAAAAAAAATTTGGTCTTGGCTGACCTAGCAAATATATCAGGAACCTGAATGGAAGCAACTAACCTGAATTGTATTTCATCACTGTATACTATGGGAATACAAAGTCATTTCATTAAAATCACAAAACAGTGATGACATAATTATTTCAACATTATAGGTATTCTCAGAAACAAGTAAGCCTTTACAAAGGCACAAAATATAAGCCTGTACTCAACCAACAGCCTGTCAGATCACCCCTACTCTCAAGGTAAAAGCCACTAAACCAGCTCTCTACCTTTTAATTATCTGCAAAAAAAAAAAAAAAAAAAAAAAAAAAAAAACCTCATTTCACAGCCTGAAGAGCTACCTATGATGATACTTCTGCCTTTAGTGGTACAAGGGAACCAAAGGAATTACACCCACCAATATCAGATGCCAATACATGTTTCCAATCCTCCCCAGAATTTCTTTGGTCCCAGGTTGGTCTCCCCTATATTTATGACCCCATTGGGAGAGGTAAGGCAGCATTCTGTATGAATCTTCCTTTTTCTCATTTTGGGTATTGTCAATTTCTTACCCCACAGTTCTATAATCACCCTCTTTCACTCATCTCTGCCCCCAACCCAAGGAAAACAAATACTGGTTTTGAATAATAGGAGAAATAAAGGCTACAAGGAGATAAATAAGACAGGTTTTTAGATGTAGGGAATAGATGTAGGGAATAGTGAAGGCCCTGAGAAACTGGACAAGGGCAAAGGTAGTATATATTGCCATAATTTCCTTTGAAAACTCCCTGGCTCGGCTTTAGACAGGCAGTAAAATTTTACTCATTGATGCTCTGAATCGGCCTTCACTATCTGATTTCCATGCTGTCTCCCTTGGCTAGGATGCTTAACTTAAAGTTAGTATTGAGATAAAATTGTTTTGACATGAACCATACAATGTGGCGTCAACACCTCTTAAATTTAACACTTTTCTCCATGACATAGAAAAAAATAAGTAAAATGAGAACAAAGATGCTACCATAAGGAATGGAATAGGTAAAGGAAAACAGAAACAGGTGCCTCCCAGGTGGCACAAGGGGTTAAGCACAGTACTGTGAAGCTATCCTCAGCCTTTGCAATACAAGTTCAATCCTCGACCCACCAGGGAGCTACCCACATGATGCAGCAGACCTCTCCTATCTCACCCACTGCTCCCCTCAGCAGTGTATTTCAGTCAGTCTGCCTGTTTTGTTCCCCACTCTCTCTCTGGTGAATCCTCTCACCCCCCACACCTCTGGCCTGCACCCCAGTTCTTGTATGCATGAATACATAAATCTTTAAAAAAAAAAAGAGGAAAACAGAAACAAAGAGTGCCTTAAGATTATATGGCAGCCCTGTCTGTCAAGAATACATGTTACATAATTTGAATTTCATGAATCAGAGGTTTAATCAGTAATTTACATGAATTTAAAAACGAGAGAAAACATGGGGAATGGAAAAGGTGAATTGGTTTCTGAAACAAGGCAGGTTTCAAAAGTATTTTATAAGTATTTTATTCCACCCACACACACACAGAAAAGCGTTGACAGGCAGATGACTCAGTCTGGCTTCATTAAGGGTTTCTTACCACCTAATATCCCTAATATCATGGGAAAGGCCACCCCATCTCTCATTTTTCCTTATAGCCCTTCTCAATTCCTCCCACTAGGAAATGACCATATTTTACTCTCTAATTGAAGGTTCTCCATCTGGAGGTCACATACTTTAGAATATAGAGGGTTATTCTTGAAAGATATAAATAGTTGAGGGTTTTTTGTTTGTTTAAAAAAGACTATTGTGGGCCTCCCCTGGTGGTGCAGTGGTTGAGCGCTGGGCTGTGAAGCTGCCCACAGCCTCTGCAGCGCCAGTTTGATCCCCGGCCACCAGCGAGGGTCCAACCTGGCGCACAGACCTCTCCTGCTGCACCCACTGCTCCCTTCAGCAGTGTATTTCGTCAGTCTGCCTGTTCTGTTCCCCGCTCTGGCTCTTGTGAATCCTCTCACCCTCCCGCACTTCTGACTGTACCCAGTGCTTGGATAAATAAATAAATAAATCTAAAATATAGATATATAAAATGAAAAATAAAAAAGACTATTGCAATATTTGAAAAACACACAGTACTAATGTGAGGCATTTCAAAAAAAATTACATTACCCAGATCCTTGATCTTAAATCTAAGTAGTTTAATTGAGTTCACTAACATTGAAAATCTACAACAGTTTTCAGTACTGAAGACTGACCTTAAAGAACCAGGAGGAGACAAGAAAGATGTCAATACAGACACTAAAAGCATTTGTCTAATCTAAAAGTGCCCCAAATCTTAGGGGGAAATTAGGGTGTTTAATAAAAACAACCACCTATCTGCTTTTTCAAGAACTAGAGATGATAAATCTTAAGAAAGCAGCTCACAAGGCATTGTCATCTCTTTTGTAGACAATATATTATATCAGACACTGTTGGAAAGAAGAGAGATTGGATTAGACTGGAAATCTCTTACACACAAATCAGTTATGATATTTGAGTTACTGAGATATTTATAATGTTTTGAAAGAGCAAGAAACCCGAAGTCATTTGGAATTATTCATTCCACAAATGTTTATTATAGACAGGCACATGCCAGGCACTGTCCACATACCTGCACTCTCCATTCTACTTCGTACTAACTGTGCAATGCTAGCTAGTGCACTTTAATATCTCTATGTCTCAGTTTCCTTATCTGTGAAAACAGGAATAATAAATGGCTATCAACCTCACATGGTCTGTCTGAAGAACAAATAAGTACAGTCTACCTAGAAGCATTAAAGTGTTTGGTGTGGACCTCCCTGGTGGTGCAGCGGTTGAGCTCTGGGTTGCAAAGCTGCCCGCAGCCTCTGCATCACCGGTTTGATCCCTGGCCACCAGGCGAGGGTCCCACATGCCACGCAGACCTCCCTGCTGCCTGCTGCTCCCCTCAGCAGTGTACTTCATCCCTCTGCCTGTTCTGCTCCCTGCTCTGACTCTGGTGAATTCTCTCACCCTCCCGCGCTTCTGACTGTACCCACTGCTTGTGTAAATAAATAAATAAATAAAGTCTTTAAAAAAAAAAATAAAGTGTTAGGTGTTGTATTGGCTAACTGAATTCAGAATGCTACAAATGTCTAATGCACATGCACCATAAATGACATCAAAGGAAAATAAGCCTCCTGCTTCCAGGAGACATGTCACAATCCCATTAAATAAGGCCTATAGTTTCACTTAAACATCTCCCTGGAAATTTAAATGATGGGGAGAGAGAAAACGCTAGAACCTTGTCTATTTTGTCCACCATTTCCCATATCTACCAATCTGGCAGGTCAAGGCACCCATTCCAAGAAGGAACTTTATGCTGGAAAAATATTCTCTATATATATCTGCAAGTCACAAAATAGACATCTGTAAGATTGACCATCACCTCTATGTCACCAAGAACAAATAACAGTAAATCAGCAAGCATTATTTGTTGTGTTCTATTTATTGTACAGTGCATTTCAAGTTCCATCTGACCCTCAAATCTAAACTACCTCATACCAGTTCTCACTATAACCAAGATGAAAATGCATACATTGTGCAAAACTGAAAAATGATGTAAAAAATGTATAAAAGAAAAAGATAAAAAAAAATTGGACTCAGTGCTGTGGCAGTTGAAGAAATGGGGAAGTTCTAGTTCAGAGTAAGATAGTGGTGTAACAGCACTATGGTGGATGGAAGAGACCAGTTATAAGTATCTGGCTGAGATCTTCAAGAACAGAGCTCATTCATTAACTCCAGACTCCTTTTCCCTAGGGAGTGGAGGGGTGGGGTCTCCTCTTACTGGAGTGGTAGCCAAGCCGGCCCAGAGGGCACACCCAGTCCTAAAATATGCCAGAAACTTCCTCTAATGTTTCTAGCTCTTGTGATGACAGCAGGGAAACTAAAGTATGCATAGCCTCTTCATTGATAGAGCCGCTATAATTTAATATTTTGAGTTAATATTTATAAAGCACTTAGAAAGAGCCCAGCACATAGTAAGCACCATGTGTTTGTTAAATAAGACACTTCCCAGATTGGATGGTGAATTCTGAATCTAGTGACAACCTAGTGTATATATCAAAATATACAACTGTATAAAATTTTTACCTTGAAAAAGATTTAGAAATTCCAGTGCTCTGTATTCATTCCTGCATCTCAAGTGTAACATATGTAGTCTCTTGTGCAGGACTAAAAATCCATTCATGATTCAGAAATCATGGTGCAAAATTAAATAATGAAAGTATTTAATTTCACGAGATGAATTCTTCCGTTTTTCTCTTTCAAAAAACCACCACTAAAAATGACAAAAGCAAGAAGTCTGCAAGCCCTTGTAGGTGGTACGCATCAATGCTAAAGCTAAAGCCGGGGTAATCATATTCACTGCAAGAGGGAACGGGTTCTAATCACAGAGAACTCAAAGGGTGGCAAAGCATTCAAGTCTCAGACTCCTGGTCTGTTGACAACAGGTTAATGATTCCCTTGTTCTCCCCTTCCGAGGCCTCCTCTATCCCGGATCCTCGCCGGTGACGCGCACCCACTTTCGACCTCAGGTGGGGGGTCTCCCACCCGCCCGGTTCCCAGCTCCTCTGCGCTTCTCTGAGCACGGCTCAGCAATGTCAGACCATCAAAACCACCGGGGCGTTTGGGGATAAAAAAGCAAAATCTGAAAGGCCCTCAGGGAAACAAAGACCACTCAAAAACTCTCCGAGTCTGCGGCTGGGCAGGGAGACCGCTTTCCCCCTTCCGACCCACTGGGAGTTTCCGGGCAGAGGGTGGAAGGAACTGCCAGGGAACCCAGGAAAGTGACTCCTGCTCGGAGGAAAGGCAGCCGTCCCGGCCCGCGCACCCCTCGTCCGGCCCCGGGTCTCCGACCGCGGCCCGGACGCGCGGTGCCTGCCTCCCGCCCACCCGCGCTGGGTCCCGGCGGCCCCGCACCTACCGCGCGGCGCAGCGCTGTCTCCCCGCGCGCGGGCGCGGCGCCGAGCGCACTCGCGCTTCCTCCTTCCCGGCAGCGCCGCCGGGCGCCGGCGTTTCCTCCCTGACGCGTCACGGCGGCCGGCGGCTCCTCCCGCGGAGCGCGCGGGGCGGTGGGGTAGAGCCGGGCGGCCGGCTGCGCGCCGGGACGGCGCCCGCTTGGAGCCGAAGGGCCGCCCGCGCGGGACTGGAGCCTCGGGCTGACCGGCCCCGGCCTGGGCCCGGCGCGCCCGCGGGCAAGCAGCCCTCCTCTCTCTCCCCCGACGATGCCAGAGAGAGCTTCGGCCGCTGCGCCCACCTCGCCGGGCGCGCAAAGTTCGGGGACACGGACACTGGTGCGTCCTGTCTAGAGGCTAATATTCCGCGGTGTTTCCCGTTGCTCGGATGATCGTGACCGCTGCCTGGGGCCCCAGGAGCCACGTGGGCAGCGCGCCCGGGCACCGCTGGTGCAAAGGACCGTCTTGTGTGGAAGGAGCTGGACCGCCAGAGGGATAAGCTACCCCGGGGATGAACTAGTTAGTGGGTTTGTGGCTTGCTGTATATTGGAAAGTTAAAGAAGTAAAAATAAGTATCCAAGTAGCGATGCCTCATTCAGCATTATTTGAAGTTTTCTACTTTTTTTCATCAGCCGAGTTTTGGCCTCTGGGTTTGTAGATAGGAGAGAGAGAGTATCGCAAATGGCAGATCCTGTGTAGAGAGAAATTTCCTTTGCACACGCTTTCTTTACAGATCTAATTTATTTTTGCATTCCCATTAGTCTCCAAGTCAGCCGAGTGCACATTTTAGAGTATTTCTTTCTTATTCTTTAAACATAGAAATTGCATTTTAGACTCATTTTTATCTCTTTCTAGATAAGATAAAGGGAGCTACAGAAGGTAAATGTAGAAATAAGAATTATGATTCAATGAGTGTGGAGTAAAATGGTTCAAATTTTGAAATATGTTGTCCCCCTGCAACACTACAGTAATTTAGGTTTTATCAGATATCACTTAAAGATAAAACTCAAACAACTATTTAAAGATTCCCATGTGCCTATTATGCTTGAGATTTTGAGGCAATAATCTACACTTAAGATCACATGAAAAACTTACACTTAAGATTACAGAAAAAAATGGCACAAATTTATGAATAAACTTGCAATGGTAATTAGAGGAACTGGGATTTATATGTAGCTTCCTTAAATTCAGTAGTCATTTCCTTATATTTTAAAATGCAAAAAAAAATAGTCACAAGTAAAGGTAAGAATATTCATTTTTAATATCAATATAACCGTTCCTTCTAAAAGAAAATGGATTATAAAGTCAAAACTTTCATACATTAAAACTACATACTATTTTACAGAACTTCCTAAATAATGGTTTTCATTCATTTATAGTAGGAATATAGTGAAACAGAGCAAGGGGTGGGAAAAAAGGCAAAACTTGCAGACAAACTATAGATCTGAAGCATACAGCAGGGGAATGGGAGGGAAGAACATAAGGGACTGTGGTGAAGGTTCTCAGGTGATGTGGTGGGGGGAGACTTATGGGGACAACCCCTGAGGGGAGAAATCAAATATTGTACAAATATGAGTAACAATGTAAGAAAATAAAGTTTAATCAATTGAAAAAATGGTTTGTTTTTTTTTTTAAAAGATTGATTTATTTATGTAGACAAGAGCTGGGGTACAGGCCAGAGATGTGGGGGGGGGGTGAGAGGACTCACCAGAGACAGAGTGGGGAGCAGAAAAGGCAGACTAAATGAAATATACTGCTGAGGGGAGCAGCGGGCAAGACAGGAGAGGCCTGCTTGGACATGTGGGTTTCTCTCTGGTGAGCTAGGGATGGAACTTGTGCTGCAGAGGCTTCAGATTGCTTCATAATGTAGTGCTTAACCCCTTGCGCCACCAGGGAGGCCCTAAAAAAATGGTTTTAACTGGCATATGGAAATAGATATAAATTAGAGTAGATGCAAATCCACACATTGCCAATGGTTCTTTCATACATTTTTCTCTGTGATCCACACACAAAGCAATTCACACAATAAGGCACAGAGAAGCTGGAGAAGTTCCTCCCTGGTAACAAAATCAACAAGTGATCAGTGCATCTCTTAATTAAAGCCATATTCACAGTGCTGGAAAATTTCCTAGACAAAAGGAAGTTGTATGTCAATAAACTGCAAGTGGAATGACTTCATTCTCACTTTAGAGATAAATACCTGCCTATTACCACATTTCAACTATGTTTTCTTTCTTTTGTAAAAAAACAAACATCTGGGAACCATTATATTTCCTGGACAAATTTGTCCTCCTGCTGTAAACCACACACACATACAGACCACCTCCCACACACATTGAATGAGGTAGATGAGCCATATTCAACACATTCAACTCAAAAGAATGCTTTGCCTTTATATTCTGAGGGCTGCAATGTAATAGCTTGATTTCTCAGAATACTAGAGGACTTACACATATGCACAAACTATTAAAGGGTCTTTTCACTTAAAATTAATTCTAAGGTCACACTTTAATCACTTAGATTAATCATTCACCTATAAACATAGTTCGTATCCCTATTTTCCATTGTTTCCAGTTTCTTTTAAGCTTATACTGTAAAAAAAAAAGTTGTTGGGTGTTCAGCTAAATGTCAAACTGATATTTATACCTTTATAAAAGTGTTCATGTAAAGCAGCTGATTGCCTACCTGTGTCTATGCCGGTGTCTCCCTTAACCCTTCTCTTTTTCTTAATAAACTTGCCATGTGCTGACAAAACTAAACAAAAAATGCTTCCCTGTAAATAAAATTTTAAAATAAAGGAACTTTTTTGGTAGACCTTGGGTCCCAATAGTTAGTTTGGAGATGTGATACTGCTCAAGCAGATAGGTAGAATATTTTGTTCATCTGTCTTATGAAATCATCAGCACAAACATTGGAAGCAGACACACCCAGGTTTAAGTTCTAGTTCACCATTTTCTACTTTTGGCAAATTATTTCACTTTTTAAAACAGCTTAATCAATAATGTAAGGATCATAATAGTACTTTTTCCTCCTCAATAAAACAGAGATAGTAATAGTGCTTATCTTATGCAATTGTGATGAAAATAAAATGAACTTAGAAAAATGTCTAGAACATAGCATCAAATGATATTATTACCATTATTGTTAGTAAACTCTAAGGCAGATATTAAAAAGTCAATGTTTTAGATGTCATTTGTACTAGTAGGATGGTCAAATTTTAGAGCTTTAGACTTTTTTTTAAAAATGCTAAAATTAACAAGAAAAAATCATTAAAAATACTAAGATAGTTATGTTCAGAATTTTAGAAGTTTAGACTGGTAATACTATAAATGTTGAGTTAAACGTAAAAAAAAAAAAAAAAAACTACCTAACCAGGTTATACAGTTGTTTTTTTCCCCAATAATATACTCCAGTAAGATGAGTGTTTGGTTTTCATCCTCCACTTTTTAAAATAGAAATCTGTGCCTCCCTGGTGGCGCAGCAGGTTGAGCACAGCATTGTGAGTCTGTCTGCAGCCTCTGCAGCGCGGGTTCGATTCCCAGCCGGCCAGGGAGATACCCACATGGCAAGGCAGACCACTCCTGTCTTGCCCACTATTCCCCTTAGCAATGCTTTTGGTATGTCTGCCTGTTCTGATCCCAGCTCTGTCTCTGGTGAATCCTCTCACCCTCCCATGCCTCTGGCTTGTACCCTAACTCTTGTATAAATAAATAAAAAATCTTTTAAAAAAATAAAATGGAAACCTTTTTTCTAAGCTGTTGTCTTGTGTGGAACCATCATGACTTCTTATACTCAATTCCCCTATTATTGATAGTTCTTTGATTGTAACTTTGGAAGAGCTGAGGAGCACAACAATATATGAAATATCACTTCCCTTTGGGAGAAAAATTAAACTGGCAATCAAATAATTTGAATGACTACTTTCACAAGTCAACCAGTAATGGAAGTAAAGGTCAGTATTCATTAGAATATTTATCTTATTGCAGCTAATCACCAAGATTAGACAGGTAAAAATAATGCCAACAACTGCATGATTACAAAAGCAAAGGTGTTTTTTTATTTATGTTATTTGCATTGCTTTTACAGCGTCTTTTCTTTCATTCTACAAACTCATCTACTAAAGTGGGTCAGACCTGAGAATTGCCAAACTTGCCAGCTATGTTTAGCCATTAATACACCAAGGGCAGCAGCTCACAACTTAAAAAAATTTTTTTTTCCATTGGGAAGGTAGTTTAAGGTATAATCCTGGCCATGTTGTGATTCAAAAAATAATTAACAGGAAAAGCCTACTGTAAAAGTAAATAGGAGTATGAGAAACAAAGTGACCAATTTATTTAATTTTCTGAGCAAAACAAATTAATAAGACACAAAGCAACCCAAAGCATAGTTGGAATAAATTAGATACAGGAACTGTAACTGAGACCAATTTACACAGACTTAGCATAGAACAGAACTATCTCATTTCCTTGATCTGGAAAATGGTTCAGAGCATGCTCATTTTGTGTGTTGGGGGTGCGAGTAGCTCAAAGTTCAACATCTTTCTTGAACCAAATTAGTCATATTCAGACTCAAAAACAAAAATGCCTGAAGTGCAATCGTGTTTTGCAATAAAGGGAAAATTCTATTCTAAAGCAAGATTACATTAGGGGCAAATATAAGGCTACTCAGATCAGAGAACTTTCTCACTTTCTATATTAGACTCATGAGAAAACCCATGAGGAAGTGTTAGGAGATTGTGTCTTTAAACTCTTAGCATCAGCTTTTTGATAAAAAGTTGCAGAAATTACTTTAAAATCTTGCTCAGACCACTAATTATGTGACACAAAACAATTATCCTTGCTTACGAGGGAAATCTTGTATCTTCCAATCTAGTTATTATGAGTATCAGAAACAAAACATAAATTGCTGGTTTTTTCCTCTCTCATTTTCTCTCTTTTCCTGTCTCTCCTTTGGGTAGTCTATTATATACATAAATTATGTCTGTTAATAGTTAGCAATAACTTATTTACCTAAGTTGTGTCAGCAGTTACTTTGTTCCTTAGAGAATCATATTAGGCCTTTGAGCTTATACCTACTAGGTGGACCTTGAAGATAATAATTATTTTAGTTGCTTATCAGTAGGGAATAATACTTTTTCTTAAATACTGTTCATTTGGTGACTCAGTTATTTACTGCAATCATGTGCAATTAATGATTGAACCAATTTCAAATGCAAAGGCTTAATAGTCTCCAGCTTAAAGAGGTGCCTTGCTGTTATTTCCTCAACTAATTCTCTAAGGAATCTGTGTCTGGCTCAACTAGATGTGTGAAAGACTTAAAGAGACCTTAAGGGATTATGACTCTTCATATACCAGAAGACCCTTAAACTCCCTCCCTAGGTTTACTAGAATAAACAACCCTAGTTCCTTTAACTTTTTCCTCACACCTCTTTTTTTTTTTTAATGTTTATGACACTCATACAAATTCTTTCCAAATTCTCCACATTCTTCTTTAGATGAGATGCCCAGGATGAGAAATGGATAGCTATAAAGGATTGGGTAAGTCCTTAATATAGTGAGAGCATATGCTTGCCACATTCCTATAATGCAACCAACAATTCTTACATTTTAGATTACAGTTCATCATAATCACATTTTAATATATGAACTGTAAGTACTTTCTTGACCTACTTTTATTTTTCAAATTTTTTAAGAGGTTGTTTTGATTGTTCTGTTGAACTCCTCTGTACCTATTTTACCAAAATTATAGTTTTCCTGGGTGATTTTATTTCTCATTATATTTATTAAGGCAAAAGACCTCCAAAGTGGAGGGTGCCTATACGGGGGGCACTCAAGACAATCCACTACAGTTCAGAAAAGAAATCTATCAGTGTCTATTTGTTTCATCTGAAAAGAAAGAAATCAAGCTTTATTATTTACATACATATTGTCATTGACATGCTCACACAGGCCTTTGTCAGCTAGTTATATGTACGCTCTCTGAGGTATACTAAGAAGGGTGGGCTTTCCATGTAAAAGGAAGCTCTCACTCACTCACCATGCTGTATTGCAGTTTTGTGTAGCATAAGAGGTGACTGATGTGGTGGTTTTGTGAAAACAAATCCTTTCAATAGAATCTATATGCCAAACTTATACTGACATAGGGGGTAATCATGGAAATTCTTTTTCTATCAAAGTATTCAAGAGACTTGAGGTTAAAGCAGAACACCTGGGGTCTCCCTGGTGACCTAGGGGTTAAGTCTCAGCACTATCACCTCTATGGCCTGACAGGGATTCCCTGCCAGGGAGCTAATCCACTTATGGTGCAGCAGACCTCTCCTGTCTCGCCCACTGCTCCCTTTAAGAGTGTATTTCAGGGGCCTCCCTGATGGCACAAGGGGTTAACCTCAGCGCTGCAAAGCTGTCTACAGCCTCTGCAGCACAAATTCCATACTCTGCCAGCCTGGAGTTGGCCACATGGTGCATCAGATCTCTCCTGACTTGCCCACTGCTCCCCTTAGCAGTGTACTTCAGTCAGTCTGCCTGTTGTGTTCCCCACTCTGTATCTGGTGAATCCTCTCACCTCCCATACCTCTGGCCTGTACCCCAGTTCTTGTATGCATAAATAAATCTTTTTTTTAAAAAAAGTATATTTCAATAATCTACCTGTTCTGCTCCCTAATCTCTCTCTGGTGAATCCTTTCACCATCCACCTCCCTTGAACATCTGGCCTACACCCCAGATCTTCTACATAAAAAAAAATAAATGAAATTAAATAAAGGTGCCCAACTTACGAAAAATCATAGAAATTAAAGTTCCCTATATGTCTAAGATGGAATCCTATACCAATTCTCTAAAATAACAAGTAAATGTGGTGGTTGTGGTATTCAAGGCAAGAAACTGAATCACATGACTTCCTGAGGTCTCTTTTCACTTTCAAATTCTGCAAATAAGCAGAGTTAAAGCACAAAGCCTTTGGAGGAACCTATACACATTTAACTGTTTTTTAAAGCAAATGGTATTAACAATTCAAAAACTATAGAAGTGGGATGAAGAGTCTAAATTAGTTACAGAAATCTGTGATAATATAAAATTCAATTTAGAAAAATATAAGTAACAAATTAAAACAACTGGCAATATCTTCACTTGAATTTCAACTGTTGCATACTGGTTGGGTTAGCCCTCCTACAAAAAATCTAGTTTTCACTATAATAATTTCCTCAGAAAATAGAAAGAAAAATACAATTTGAACAAATTTTTAGTAAAGTGCAGTGATTCAGAACATAGCTTTAGAAGAAAACAGCTTGGCATTATAATTTCACTCTGCTGCTTAACAGCTCGGCATTATAATTTCGCTCTGCTGCTTACCAGCCCTGGATCCAAGAACATTTCTTAATTCCAGTCTCAGTTTTTTTCATTCCAAAAAGCAGTTCCCATTTCATAGAGTTGTTGTGAGGATCAAATGAAATAATCACATTTGGGCCTCCCCGGTGGCGCAGCGGTTGAGCGCTGGGTTGCGGGGCTGCCCGCGGCCTCTGCGGCGCCGGTTCGATCCCCGGCTGCTCCCCGGCCACTGGAGGAGGGTCCCACATGGCGTGTAGACCTCTCCTGCCACCCGCTGCTCCCCTCAGCAGTGTGCTTCGGTCCTTCTGCCTGCTCTGCTCCCCGCTCTGGCTCTGGTGAATTCTCTCGCCCTCCCGTGCTTCTGACTGTACCCAGTGCTTGTATAAACAAGCAAACAAATAAATAAATAAAAACATGCCTCTACTTAAAAAAAAAAAAAAAAAAGAAAGAAATAATCACATTTAAGTAAGAACAAAATATATGGTAAAATTTTATTATATATCAGCATATAGACACATATAAACAAATAAATTACATATATAATTACATTTATAGAGTACATGTCCCATTATTATATGCATAATGATGGCCTCCCAAAGACATCTACATCCTAGTTCTGGAACCTTGAAATATGTTATATTACATGGCAAAGACTTAAAAGTTTGCAATGGAATTAAGATTACTATTGAGTTGACTTTAACAGAGGGAGAACATCCTGAATTTTCTGGATATTCTGGGCCCAAGGTAAGCACAAGTCCCCTTACAAATGGAATAGGGTGTCAGAGAAGAGAGTCAGCGATAAGCATGTTACTGACTATAGATGAAAGGTCAGGGAAATGCAATGTTGCTGCCTTTGAAGGTGGAAAAAGGAGTCACCGGTCAAGGACTATAGATTGCTTCTATAGGAAAAGGCAAAGAAATGGATTCACTTCCAATCTCCCCCAAAAGAGTAATACTTTCCAATACATTAATTTTATCCCAGTGACACCAATGTTAGACTTCTAGCCTATAGAATTAGAATAGATTTGCGTTGTTTTTAGTTTCTATGTCTATGGTACTTTGTTATAGCAGCAGATAGAAAACAAATTAGACAGAAAGACAGAAGGAGCCCTATAAGAGGTGTAGTGTGTGAACAAGTGGGAAAATAGAGAGTTGTCTTTTTTCTCCAGCTTTGAAATCCATGCTAATTCATAAATTTTTTCATTTCTTTTTTCTTTATATAAGTTTGCAAGAGTTTGATTTACAATGTTAGAAGAACATCCTCTAAGGAAGGGAATGGAAGTGCTATTGGCTAACAGTTTAACTTTTATATTCCTTTTTTTCTTAAAGATTTATTTTATTTATACGATAGCTTGGGTACAGGCCAGAGGTGCGAGAGGGTGAGAGAATTCACCAGAGGAGTGGGCAGCAGAACAGGTAGATGGACCGAAATCACTGCTGAGGGGAACAGCAGGAGAGACAGGAGAGATCTGCCGTGCCATGTGGGTATCTCCCTGGCCAGCCAGGAATCAGAACTGGTGCTGCAGAGGCTGCAGACAGCTTCACAGAGCTACGTTCAACCCGCTATGCTACCGGGGAGGCCCACCTTTATATTCCTTGATGATGGCAGCTGACAATTATAGGAAATAAATTTTACTTAAGTAGTATCCAGTTTCTTATGAGCGTTTGTTTGTCTCTAGACACCTGAGAGAAACATACAATTCAGCTGACTGACAAAATCTGTGACTAAGAGGAGTGGCCCTGTGGCCAACCTGACAGCCAAGGACAGACGTGGCCAAAGGTCACAGGCCACACTCACCACATGCATCCGATGTGTTCTCAGCTCTGTCAGAATCACACTAAGTACATTATTACCTGTAATCCTCATTACCATGCCATCATTAACCCCATTTTACAGATAAAGAGATAGGAATTTAAAGAGATGAAAAGACCATTCCCAGGTCACACAGCAGGAACGTTGGCAGAGCTAAGTCCATGTGATTAGAAGCCCATTATCTTTCTTTCTCTCTTTTTTTAAAGATTTATTTATATATACAAGAACTGGGGTACAGGCCAGAGATGCAGGGGGTGATAGGATTCACCAGAGACAGAGTGGGGAACAGAATAGCAGGTTGACTGAAATACACTGCTGAGGGGAGCAGTGGGTGAGTCAGGAGAGGTCTGCTGTGCCATGTGGATAGCTCCCTGGCCGGGGATCAAACACCTGCTGCAGTGGCTGCAGCAAGTCTCCTAGATTGCGTCTTAACCCCTTATGCCACCTGGGGAGGCCCAAAACCCATTATCTTTCTAGAGCACCTCAGAACCTCCAATGTCACTGAGTACTGCTGAGGGAAAGGCATCAAGGACTGGGTGTAGAAGAGTTTACAAGTGCAAACACCTAAACTGCATGGGAAGCACCACATATGCTAAATGTCAGAAGAGGTGAAAGTGAGACAATAAATGGCAATTGACAACTAGTCTCAGTGAGTGGCAATCAAGGATGATGGGGACTGTATAAAAATGAAAAGACATGGCCCCCTTTAAAGGGAACAGCTGACAGTTGATTGTTTCTATGTGAGAGCATAGGTTCAATATTGTCAGATCAATAAACTTTTCAATAAAAGCTAGCAAAATACATTGTGAATGTACAAATATCAAATGGCATTATTTCAAAAATATTGGGAAATAATCCAGATTTTATGAAGACACTGCTCAGGCTAAATAAACACATCTATCAAGAAAATTGACTTCAAGGGCTGTAATTTCAGACCACTAGTATAGACCCTAGGTATCAATACTGATCTAAGGAGAACTCTGTCGTCATGCTAACTTAAAAGATGTGGAAAGGATTGCATTAGGTCTTCAATGAGCTTGAGTAAAGTAAGTGCTCTAACAAGAGACTTATTCTTGGGTATTGAGGCACATCAGAGGGGAATATGACTCAGCTTTCCTTCAAGATCTTCTTAAAGATAACTGTCTAACCAATAATTAAAGCAACTCTAAATTTGTGCAAATCTTCATTGATAGATTATGCTTATTTACCATATTTCTACATGTGAACATTAGTAACCAGATTATATTAATAATTGTAATAGCAAACAGCTTAATAACATGAACCCAATTTTATACATATGCAATCAAATGTTGACATAATACCTGTAGAGCAGAAAGAAGTGGTATAAGACTAGAAATATTTATTCAAAATAGTACAATATAAAAAAAAAAAAGAGAACAGTTAAAACTTACTGATACAGGGCCTCCCCGGTGGCGCAGCGGTTGAGCGCTGGGTTGCGAAGCTGCCCGCAGCCTCTGCAGCGCCGGTTCGATCCCCGGCTGCTCCCTGGCCACCAGAGGAGGGTCCCACATGGCGCGCAGACCTCTTCCTGCCACCCGCTGCTCCCCTCAGCAGTGTACTTCGGTCCTTCTGCCTGCTCTGCTCCCCGCTCTGGCTCTGGTGAATTCTCTCACCCTCCCACGCTTCTGACTGTACCCAGTGCTTGTATAAATAAATAAATAAATCTTTAAAAAAAAAAAAAAAACAACTTACTGATACACATTTGAAGTAGAAAGCTGTGATTTTAGGAACACCGAAGTAGCTGCAAGAAACACTAAGGGGCAAACTGATGCAGGAGATTGCTAGTGTGGTAGACATTATCTTCATGATTGTGATTTTTCTCTGCAGTCCTTTTATAGTTCTGGAGGAGGCAGACAACAGGATTGAACCTGGGTTGGAAAATTTCAAGAGAAGGATAATGGAACAGAGGGAATGGACCCACAGTGGACCATGAATTTATATTTGCTAACAAAAGGAGATGACAGGCAGAAAAGCAAGGCCACAGGTATGGGGGAGTTAGATACAGAGTGAGGTTAACAACAACTTATCACACATTTACACAATGAATACTATTTTTATTTTAAAGTATACCAAGTCACTAAATGATCATTTTCAAAGGATTTTAAAAAATATTTTACAGCAGTTTTTAGTTTTTTTTATTTTTGTGTAGAAGATATTTGTGTAGAAGAAGAAAAATAAAAGCTTTTATTTTTATTTTTTTATTTTCTATTTTTTTTTTTGTAGGCCAGGTCATGGGTGAGAGGATTTACCAGAGACAGAGTTGGAAGCAGAACGAACAGGTAGTTTTACTGAAATACACTGCTAAGAAGAGCAGCAGGTGAGACAGGAGAGGTCTGCTGCACCATATGTAGGTTTGCTCACTGACAGGGGATCAAACTTAGGCCGTAAGAGGTGATAGCACTGAGACTTAACCCCAGGCTACCAGGGAGGCCCCTATAGCAGCTTTTCGGTTTACAGCAAAAGTGAGTAGAAGGTATACAAGATCGATGAACCTATATTGATGCATCATTATTACCCAAAGTCCATAGTTTGTTAGGACTCACTCTTGGTGTTGTATATTCTATGGGTTTGGACAAATGTATAATGACATGTATCCACCATAATAGAATCATAAAGAATAGCTTCATTGCCCTAAAAATTCTTTGTGTTTTGCCGGTTCATCCCTCCCTTACCTCTAGGCCCTGGCAACTACTGATATTTTTACTGTTGCCATAGTTTTGCCTTTGCAGATTGTCATGTAGTTGGATTCACACAGAATGAAGTTGGATCACTCTCTAACTCCAGCACAAAAAATAATACAAAATGGATTACAGATGTAGAGATCAGATCTGCAACATAAAAGATATAGATACAGAAGTAAACATTGGCAATATGTTCCATGACATCAGTGTTAGGGATGTTTTTGGAGGCTTGATCACTATGGCAAAGGAAATAAAAGCAAAAATAAACAACTGGGATTACCTCAACTTAAATAGTTTTTCCAGGGCCTCCCTGGTGGCACAAGGGGTTAAGATGCAACCTATGAAGCTATTCACAGCCACTGCAGCAGGAGTTCAATCCCCGGCCAGGGAGCTACCCACATGGCACAGCAGACCTCTCCTGACTTGCCTGCTGCTCCCCTCAGCAGTGTACTTCAGCAAAACCAGTACTGGCCTGTACCCCAGTTCTTGTATGCATAAATAAATAAATCTTTGAAAAAAAAATTTTCCACAGTGAAAGAAAATATAAGTAGATTAAAAGATATCTCATTGAGTGGGAGAAGATATTTACACAATACACAAGTGACAAGGGGTTAATATCCAAGATAAATTTAAAAAATCATACAACTTGACAATGAAAAAAACAAACAATGCAATTAATAAATGGGCAGCTGATCTGAACAGACAATCCACCAAAGAGGATCTCAAGAAGGCCAACAGATACATGGAAAAATGTTCATCATCGTCTTTAATAAGGGAGATGCAGGTCCAAACCACAATGAGATATCTCACCCTCATGAGAATGGCATGTATTTTAAAGACTTTCAACAAGTGCTAGACAGGATGTGGAGAAAGAGGAGTCCTATTACACTACAATGGGAATATAAACTGGTACAGCCATTTTGGAAAGTGATCTGGATTTTCCTTAAAAAGCTAAAAATGTAAACACAGTATCACCCCACAATCCCATCTTTGAGCAACTATCCAAAGAACATGAAATCATAAACCAAAAAAATTATATGCTCTAAGATGTTTACTACAATAGCCAGGTCATGGAAACATGACAATAGCCAGGTCATGGAAACAACCTAAGTGCCCACCGATAGAAGAAGTGCTCAAGAAGATGTGGCATAGCCACACAAATGGAATACTACTCAGCCACAAGGTTAGAGAAAATGTTGCTATTTACAGCAAAATGGAAGGAGTTAAACAATTCAGAATGACAAAGACAAATATTGGTGTTACATGGCAGATAATTCAACACTGCAAAATACTAATAAAAACTAGTGGACAATAATAAATGAAGTGCCATCTCTGATATAAAGAGGAAGGAAATAGGGTGAAAGGATCAAAGGCTATAATGGATGGTGGTGGGGGAAAAAGAAAAAATGTTAAACTTACATTTAATATTTAAATAGAATATTAAATTACAATGTATCATTGAAAAAAAGACTTTTGTCTTGGGCTCCTTATCATGTTCTCTCACTGTCTCCCTCTGAAGGAAATTAGATGTCATGTTTTCACACACTTTATTAGGGAGACCTACATGGTAAAGAAAGGATGTCCTTTTTTTTTAAAAGATTTATTTATTTATAGAAGCACTGGGTACAGTCAGAAGTGCAGGAGGGTGAGAGAATTCACCAGAGCCAGAGCGGGGAGCAGAGCAGGCAGAAGGACCGAAGTACACTGCTGAGGGGAGCAGCAGGCGGCAGGAGAGGCCTGTGTACCATGTGGGACCCTCCTCTCGTGGCCGGGGAGCAGCTGGGGATGGAACCGGTGCTGCAGAGGCTGCGGGCAGCTTTGCAACCCAGCGCTCAACCGCTGTGCCACTGGGGTGGCCCTTTAAAGATTTATTTATTTATTTATTTATACATATAAGACTTGGGGCAGACCAGAGTTGTGGGGGGTGAGAGGATTCACCAGAGACAGAGTGGGGAAGAGAACAGGCAGATGTACTGAAATACACTGCTGAGGGGAGCAGTGGGAGAGCCAGGAGAGGTCTGCTGTGCCATGTGGGTAGCTCCCTGTCCAGGGGATCGAACTCGTGCTGCAGTGGCTTCATAGGTTGTGTCTTAACCCCTTGCACCACCAGGGAGGCCCAAGAAAGGATGTCTTTGACTAGTAGTCAGCAAGAACCTGAAGCCCACCCCATACCCCTGTAAGTGAGCTTGGAAGTCAACTTTCCCTTATACAAGCCTGGAGATGATTGCAATCCCAGCCAGCGTCTTGACTGTACTGAGAGCCAGGGACACCCAGATGAAAGCTATACCAGAAAATGTCAGAAAATAGATATTTTCTTTTGGTCTCTATGTTTTGGGGTATCTATTGTGCCAATAAATAAGTTATACAGGTGGTCAGGACCTTGCTTCTTGGCAACTAAGACATGCAGGGGCCTGAGAGACACAGATAACTAGTTTCCTACAACACGGTATTAAGCTACAACCGAGGAGTAGGCACCATTTTCCAGAAGGGAAAATGTTAGTGTTTAGTATCTAAGGAAGAGGCAGATACTGAGAATGGAGACCAGAAGTTGAAAAGAAGCCCTTAGCTGGAGCTATTTTTTGAAGAATTTTGCTTGCTTGAGGACATAATGCAGGGTAGAAAAAAACTGACTTTTGCTAAGTGCATGCAGTGGAATGTAAAATAGGAAGAAATCCTTTTATAACATCAAATGCTGTATAGTCTACATTTAGCAAACCAAATAATCTAGTTGTATATTACTCCCTGTATTCATCCAGAGTCCTTTGTAAAGTTTTATTAAAGTTTTATGGTCTCATCTGGACTCCTGGGAATTAAGTCAAAAGCTTGAGTCACAATATTAAAGGGAAACAGTGTCCCCTGGAGGCCAAAGTGGCAATACCTAGAGACCCCAAGAAGTACAAGCCAGAATAAAGAAGATGTCAAGTTTTTTGTAAATGCTAAGAAAATGTTTGCTAAGATTAAAAAAAAAAAACAACCCTCCAATTTAAATACTTTAAGAAATTGGTATGGACATTATTTTTCTTAGCATAATAAAAGCTTTTTTCCTTTTTTTTTTTTTTTGCAAAGGAGGCTTTCTGTCAGGCTAAGGAAGTTCTTTCCTACACAAAGTTTGTAAAGGTATTTTATATATAGTATATTTATAAACCGTAAGTAATTTATGGATAGTCAGTTATATTTGTGCTGGTTATACTTAGTAATCTAGTTTTCTCCCACTGATGTGAAATGCCACCCTCATCATGTGTGAAATCCTACACATATGAACCTGGATTATTTTCTGGAGTCTGTTCCACTCCATTGATCTAGTTGTCTTTTCCTGATGGGTACCACACCATTTATTAACTATATAGTTTTATAATTTTTTTTAGTGAACAATTCTTGAAGGACAAAAATTATTTTGTTAGTTACTGTTCAAATACCTAAAACTATAAACTCCATGAGTACAGAGACAATGTCTTTTGACCTTTGCTTCCTGGTCACCAAGCACAGTGTCTGACATACTGCAAATGCTCAATAAAGACTTGTTAAATGAGGGACCTCCCTGGTGGCATAGGAGTTAAGTCTCAGTACTATCACCACCGGCCAAGGAGCTAATCCACATATGGCATAGCAGACCTCTTCTGTCTTCCTTGCTGCTACCCTTAGCAGTGTATTTCAATAATCTACCTTTTCTGCTCCTAACTCTCTGGTGAATCCTCTAAACCCCCCCCCCACCCGTGTGCATCTCTGGCCTACACCTCAGTTCCTCCACATAAAAAATTAAAAAAAAAAAATAGCTAAATGAACAGAATCTTTATAAAGCTAAATGAATGGAATCTTTATAAAGGTTGGTCCATATAATGGACCAACCAACACCTGATTCAGTTCCTTGTTCCATTACAACTCCTAAAATATTATCTACCAGTGTTAAACTTGTTGTTGGCATGGCTTAGTTTAATGTGCTTTTTCTACTTTAGAGCACTAAATCTTTCCTAACTGAAGACTGTAGTCAATTTTTTTTTGACTACTAAGTGCCAATTTGATAAATAAACATTGTGTTCCTACAACATTGAAAAGTTCTATGCTATGCACAAGAAGTTAGAAAGATGTATAAGATATGATCCCCCTTTTTTTTTCTTTTGTGAAAAACCAGCATAATACACTTTTATTGCAATAATAAAACTTGAAACTCACATGTAGTATGGGAGGTTGAGGGGCAAGCTGCAATACTTTCTGTCATCAAATCACTACACAGGACAACAAAGGGGTGAGAAAGGGGAAGGAAAAGTCAGGAAACTCTGATATCAGCAGGGGAAATTTAGCATCAAAAACAGATGATGAAGCTGTGATAACCAGCATTATTTTCTTAAGAGAATGCTGAAGGATTTGTTAAGATGACTGGGCTTTCATCGTGTGTTAAGTGTCTAAAAGCAGCACCTTCAATTTAAATTTTTGTTAAAGTTCTTAAAATTTAGGAAGAAATCTGGATAACTATGAGATTATAAAAGTGCTGAATATCCATTAGAAAAACCACAGATGGGATGAGATGGTGGTGGAAAGGCCACAAAGAAGGCTTCAGAGGTCCCTGCTGGCCTGGGGACAGATCCGTCCAACATCACAGTGAAAAATGATTTGCTTTCAAAAGGCAGAAGATTTAAGGGGAGGATGGGGCAGAGCAGTGGAGACAAAAGTTCTTTCTTCCCTCCCCACTTCAGTTTTTATTTTATTTATTTATTTATTATTATTATTTTTTTAATAGAGGCATGTTTTATTTATTTATTTATTTGTTTGTTCGTTTTGTTTATACATGCACTGGGTACAGTCAGAAGCGCGGGAGGGTGAGAGAATTCACCAGAGCCGGAGCGGGGAGCAGAGCAGGCAGAAGGACCGAAGTACACTGCTGAGGGGAGCAGCGGGCGGCAGGAGAGGTCTGCGCGCCATGTGGGACCCTCCTCCGGTGGCCGGGGAGCAGCCGGGGATCGAACCGGCGCCGCCGAGGCCGCGGGCAGCTTCGCAACCCAGCGCTCAACCGCTGCGCCACGGGGGAGGCCCCCACTTCAGTTTTTAAAGGGTTTTTAATTCCACCAGAGTACTCTCTCAACATCAAAATTCAGCCTTAAATCTTGCCTCCAATCTGGTATGGCTTTGCAACACAGTAGCAAGAATGTTTAATAGGTAGTGACCTCCTTGATGGCGCAAGGGGTTAAGACGGAAGCTGTAGGTCCACAGCCTCTGCAGCACCAGTTCGATCCCGCTGCCAGTCAGGGAGCAACCCACATGCTGCAGCAGACCTCACCTGACTCGCACACTGCTCCCCTCAGCAGTGTACCTCGGTCAATCTGCCACTTCTCTTCCCCACTGTCTGGTGAATCCTCTCACCCCTCCCCCCACACCTCTGGCCTGTACCCCAGCTCTTGTATGCATAAATAAATAAATCTTAAAAAAAAAGAATGTTTAATATATAATAAATCAAAATTCATCCAAAATAAAATAAAATATTCTTGTACTCTCCCCCCACCAATTCCTATTCTATAGTTAACCCATTACTTGTGCTGTTAATATTTAATTTGACACCTATATCCAAAAAACTGAAGCTACATCCTCCATCCTCAGATAAAAATAAAATAAAATAAAATGCTGTAAACAAGGTTTACAGCATATAGTTTTGGTCAACATACATACAAGGAGAAAAGGGAAGAGCAAAGTTGGGTTCTAGAACACAGTAAAGGTAGAGGTTTATACAAAGAATATAGTGGAACATAAAGAAAATCCTTAAGGATTCTTGTGCACAAATCTGAAGGTTAGATCTTTCCTTCCGAGGCACATCCGAGAACAGGGAGCTAACGAGGAGGCCATTCCTGTTATTCCAGTTTAGAAGGTCCCAGTCAAAGAGTGTTATTTGGTTGATGATTACATGATGCCTGGGTGTTCTTCCAGTGACGCGGTGGATATAGTCTGACCCACACTCATCTGGGCAACCCCTTCTTCCTAGCCTCGGATTACCTCCTGCTTGCTTAGCATACATAATCTTAAAGTCTTGCATCTGTGCCCGAAGAAATCAAATTTCTTTCCATCTTCAAGCAACCCGGTGTAGGGAACCCTGCAGGTCTGGACGCGCCTCTGGAAGGCGGGCCGGTCTCGGGGGAAACGGTCTCTACCTGCACTCCTACCGCGGTGGCGGTGGTCGCTGGACCAAGAACCCCGACTGCGGCGGTACCCCAGGTCTACTTCCTACTTCTGCGCGATGACTGCGCAAGCGCGACTCCCCCACGCAACGCCCTTTCCCTGCTCTTAAGATACTTTTATCTTAGTGAAACGTATAGATTTGCATACAAATAAAAATAACACAAGGCAGGATGTGATAAATCCAATGAGCGATGGGAGCCTAGATTGACTAATTTAAAACAGTGGAGGACGGGAAATACCATCTATAACCACCCAATACATCCCAGACGTTACCTTAAGCCTCCAGCCCTTATCAATGGCTAGTGTCTGTCTGGCTTGATCCTCTATAGACTTATCTGTCACAGGTGCCCCATTAGGTGGTTGAGGATTCGAGAAACCTGGTTCAAAACTCTTTCATCTGTGAGTATCTAATGTGTACGTCTGTCAAATGCTTCCTAGTTTAAGGCTTGATCCAACAGACATATGCAGAATTACCCAAGCTGTCCTTTATATTCACTCTCTCATTATCCTTAAATCCCTATAAATTAAATAGACCATGTCCATTTCACATGAGAAAACTATGGCTCAGAAAAGTAAAATGACTTCTCGAGTGTCATACAGTTTGTAAATAGTAGAACCAGGATGAAGTCAGAATGAATGGGCACAGGTTCAATGGTAATGTCTTTTGTTTTATAGAAATGAAATAACATTAAATATTCAGTTCTTTGCAAGTATGGTTTTTGCTTATTTGTAACTATGCCCTTGTTTTGAATTATCAAACTAGTAAATAATTCAAAATGATCAACATTTAATAGATATTTTAAAATCTTTTAAAATTTGCAATTATATACATAACCACCTGTTGAAACAAAAAGGTCAAAAGAACTAGTGATCTAATTATAGTTACTTATAGGAAATAAGACACAACTTCATTAGAAACAGAGCCAAATTAGAGCAAAGAAATGCAGTCATCCTTTTGTGAAGACATTGAGATAAAAAAAAAAAAACATGTATTGTTTGGTCATTGCTTCTTCTGCGCATACTTAAAGAAGAATCAAATTTGGCTTTTATTGATGCTACCTTCAGTTCAACTATTCTCAATTTTCAAATTCCTGAAGTGAAAGCTGAGGTTAGCAAATAGAAACATTATCTTAATTGTTTTTGAAATGTTTCAGAAACTGTGCTATTTTCAGATTCTGTTAATTTAATAACACAGTAGAGGAATGAAAATGAGTAAGCAGGTCAAGAAGCTGAGAAGACTGAATAATAAAATTAAAGCATTAAGCAGGAGCACTCTTATTTAGTAGCTTGCCTATGTGTGCCAAATGTGGTGAGTGTTTATGGTTCACTCCACTGTACTCTATGCCAGACACTTCAAAGAACATTCCAGAGAGATGATCTGACTTACTGGAAGTTAAGGCTCTAACCACATAGATCCTTGCTTTTTAAATTTAGGAAATATTTAGACATTTTACAAGATAACAAATCCAGTTTCTAGAACAAGTCAATGACATAAATTCTGAAAAAATAAAAATTAAAAAAGCAGTGCCCTGGATTAAAGCAGACCTAAAAAAAAAAAACGAACAAACAAATGCATTGTATTATCTTATTTAGATTCTGATCTGAACAAAGCAAGAATAAAATGATATTTTTGAGGCAGCAAGGAAATTTGGTTATGGAATTGGCTATAATTATATATAATCTTGTGGAAAGCTGATTAAATGTTAGCAACAAATTGGGGATTTGGCCCAATTGGAATATGGCCTATGCTATATACATAAGAAAATGTTCATATTTTAGAGCTGGATCCTATGAAGAGACAAAATTACAGATTTGGGATTTGCTTTTAAATATTTCAGGAAAGTAAGAAAAACAAGTGACAGATTAAGTAAACATCATTACTTAACCCTTTGCACTCCGAACCATTTTACGATATTTTTATTTAATTTCTTGTGCCATTTCAAGATAAAACTTCAGGGAAACATGCATGTCTCAAAAAGTTGCGTTGAAATAACCTCAGTTCCCCGTAATCACTAATAAATTGCAATGTCCCCTGAGAGGGGACATCCGAGTGATATGCTAGAATTCCGATGTACCCTGAGAGGGGACAGCGGAGTGCAAAGGGTTAATAATCATTGAGAAACTGAATAATTTCCAGGGTAATGGGAAGTTATTGTTTTCTTTTTATGGAAGCCTAAAATTTTCAAAATAAAAAGGTTTTACAAAATACCCACACAATTTAAACTGAGTGTTATGTAACTACAGTAACTCTGGCCTTTTCGGACCTGTAAAGAGTCTATGATGGTCACCACAAACTGTATGAATAATTCTTTGTGGATAAGGTTAGGTTAGTTTGTCTGTTTTATTTGCCTTTGTGGTTTTAGTGAACTCTGACCAGAGCTACCAAAACCCCCCATTCCCCAGTGTTGCTGAGGATATCCCTGCTTCCACTCTTGACCTTCCTGGTGATTCTCCACTTACTACATCAAGTTATATTTAAAACCATAAATCCAGTCATCTCATTTTCTGCTTAAAACCCTTCAATGAAAAATACCGGATGGTCTCACTCATAGCAGGGATTTAGAAAACCTAAATAAGGGATCAGGAAAAAAACTAATTATAATAAAGTAAAAATCAAAATCAACAAGCAACTATAACCAGAGACACACTGGGGGGCGGGGGAGGAGGGAGTATGATCAAAACAAGGGGGGTGGGAATTGTATGGGAACTATAACCAAGATGAAAATGCATACATTTACAAAAATGAAAAATGATGTAAAAAATATACAAAATTAACCCCCCCCACACACAAAAAAACTTTCAATGGATTCTAATTCCTGGATAAAATAAAAAACTGTGTAAGTGTTTATATAGTCCTATGTGAACTACTCCTTATATGTATCTTCTGCTGCTTCTCAGCCACTATCAGCATTCACTGTGCTCTTGTCTTCTTGGCTTCTTTTAGCCCTCCAGTGGCAAAGGTCTGCTGTCCCGGCCAATCACTTTCCCAGAACTGTTCCTCTTCATGGAACATCCTTTCCCAACACTTCACAAAATACTCCCCTACACATTGTTTTCTCCCTTACAGAAAGAGTTCTTTTGTCTTTTCACACGTTATTTGAGTTTGTTTCACATTTATATTTCTCACTTCACCGTGTATACTGTCTACCATTGTATAGCCAATATTCATTCAGTGTATACTGAATCAGTTATAAGACATTTCCTACCAAGCTTCTAGTCCCATAAATATCATGACTTATTGAAATTTACCTTTGAAATATTAGAATAAGGGACTTTGGTGAATATTATCTAAAAAGTTGGATTAGACTTCAGAGAAATTTGAAGTTAGGGTAGAGAGACCAGGGGACAGTTGAGAGGAGAAATATCAGAGTGTAGTGACAACTAGGCTACAGAGCAAAACATTACAAAGGGGAGAGGTTGATGCCACCGTGGATTCTTGGTGTATGGGATTTCACGAGCTTCCATGTCCCTGTAATGCTGTTTCTGCACAGTTAGCACCCTGACTTCCATCCTAGTTCTGTGCTAGTGAAGCAGAACCCTGGCTAATAGGACGGATCAGGGATAGGTTCCAGATAACCAACCAGGAACTCACTCCCATGTCAGGGATTGAAAACTGGCAGAATTCATCCAAAAATACACAGATCTGTTTTATTAATGAAGAAGACCAGAGAAGTTATTAACTAGTACCAAATCATATAACTACTAAGTAACAAAGTCAGGAGTTTATCTCAGGTCTCTCTGACTCCAGTCTAAGCTCTTTCCACATCACCATGCTTATAAAAAGCATAAAATCATAAATTCTGTAAAATTTCACTTACTCAACACTCTTGGGGATGAATCATGCTGGGCAGATGAGTAAGTGAAAGGCCAGCCTCTAGGAAATGTTCAAAACCTTCTAAGGTTAGAACAGAGACTTCAGAAGCCTCTGGAGAAGAAGCTTTCCTCTCTGCATTTGTTTTCCCTTTTGGGCTTCTGGCATTTGAAACCCAGCATACCTGGTGTCTAAGTGATATGTGCTCCCTAAAATATCCAGCAGAAGATGATCAAAGATCCCTTTTTTCCATTTTGCTCCCTCGAAGCACAAATGACGCATTGATGATTTAAAAAGAAAAAAGTTTAGTACACACGGAGGGAAAACATGAAATATTTACTGAAAATACAAACAGTATGAAAAATCAAATTTCTAAAGTACAGTTTCTGGTGATCAGGTTGGTAAGCCAACCAGTGCTGAATCTCAAAACACTGCCTTTAGTCCTAAGGGTGATATGATTCTGCAGGCTTATTTCCCATTCATTCCTCAACATATTGCTCTCTCTAGGTGGCTATCAGTATTTATTTGTCTTCAATCTTAGAAAAGGCTCTAAATTCTACTTTCATGTATAACCTCCTTGAATTTTAGTTTACTCAACAATATATAAAAAGGGAATAATAAAATCATTTAACTCATAAGATCAAATAGAGAGACTATAGAAGAATATGGCACATAATAAGCAATCGCAACTTATTTTTCTTCTTTTTTCCCATCCCTGTACCTGTAATTAATAATACTAATAATGACAACAATAACAATTATAGCGAATGGTTGAGCATTTCCTATATCCTAGGCACTGTTCTAGATGTTTCACCAATTCAATCCACCACAATCTTATAAGGTAGGTACAATGGCCACCTTCATTTAGCTACTGAAGACACTGAGGTACCAAGAAGAAACAAGTTGCCCAAATTCAAAAGCTGGGACTCAATCTAACCAGCCAGGCTCCAAAACTAACACTTGTAACCACCAGACTTACACAGATCCCTCCACTAAGTTTGCATTTTGGTTCATCTACAATCCTAACCAAGGCCTACTAAGATGACACTACAGCAAAAAGAGATAGAATTAAAGAACATAAAAAGAGCCTACAAGCATTTCTGATCATACACTGAGATATAACTTACAGTGAAAGATGCAGCTATTTTATAATTATCAGTATTAGAGTTCTTAGGGTTCAAAAAACAATTAAGAACATGTATAAAGTTAGATTCATTTCTGGTAATATTACTAAGCGTAAGTAACTTTGCAAAGGAAGAAGGGATTACACATAGGAGCAAGTTTTTTGTTTCTTTATTTTAGTGTCAGTTAAACTGTTTTAAAACAGTAACTTAACAGTAAATAGTTAATATTTTCCCTTGTCATTAGGACAATGATTAAGAACAAGAGTTATGAGCAGATATGGGTGGAGTTTCAGCAACATTAATTTACTAGTTGTTTGAACTTTGCCTTTATGTCTTCTCATCTATAAATGGGAATAATGATACTTATCATATGGGGATATTGTTAGGCTTATGTAAGAAAATAATTAAAGTGCTTGGTATGGTATTCAAAATTTTCTTCTTACATCACTGTAATGACTGCAGAACATGCCATTTCATGACTGAGCTATGATTCATTTAAGTATTTGGACCATATTTCCAAACAGGATTACATCCTAGATGTGATTTGGTGGATCAAAAGATATCAATTGTAAATTTATTTATGACACACACTATCAAACGATCTACCAATATAACAATGACAAGTTAAATCTCTAAATTGAAGTTATTTTGCCAATAATAGATATTACTTTAAAAATATGGCAATGTTGGGCCTCCCCTGGTGGCGCAGCGGTTGAGCCCTGGGCTGAGAAGCTGCCCTCAGCCTCTGCAGCACCGGTTCGAGCCCCTGATCAGCCACCTGTGAGGGTCCCACATGGCACGCAGACCTCTCCTGCCGTGCCCACTGCTCCCCTCAGCAGTGTATTTCATCGGTCTGCCTGTTCTGTCCCCTGCTCTGGCTCTGGTGAATTCTCTCAACTTCCTGTGCTTCTGGCTGTACCCAGTCCTTGTATAAATAAATAAATAAATCTTAAAAAAAAAAAAGGCAATGTTACAGGCATCCAAAACCCCCATATTGTTATTTTACTAATAAGAGGTTTCAACTTTTTCTTTTGTCATATTAGAAAGCTATTAAACTCTGTAACTTGAATTATGAGTTTGGTCAAGAAATAGAACAAGAGGGCCTCCCCAGTGGCGCAGCGGTTGAGTGCTGGGTTGCAAGGCTGCCTGCAGCCTCTGTGCCGCCGGTTCGATCCCAGGCTGCTCCCCGGCCACTGGAGGAGGGTCCAGCAATGCAGTGCAGACCTCTCCTGCTGCCCCCTGCTCCCCTCAGCAGTGTACTTCGGTCCTTCTGCCTGCTCTGCTCCCCGCTCTGGCTCTGGTGAATTCTCTCACCCTCCCACGCTTCTGACTATACTCAGTGCTTGTATAAAAAAAAAAAAAAAAAAAGAACAAGAATTAAAGCAGTTAAACATTTTAATGTAGCATATTATAGATATAGGGTTTATTTTCTTTTAGAATTTTAATTTTTTAATTTTTTTACTTCATTGTTCATTTTTAAACAATATTTGCGTCCCCTCACCCCCTCAGGGGTAGTCTCCATAGAATTTCCTTCACCAATGCACCTGTGCATCATCACCTCAGTCCCCTGTGCTCCTCCCTCCCTCTGATCTCTCCCTTTCCTCTTCCCCTGCAGTATGTCTCTGATCTATAATTTAGACATAGGATTTAAAGTCATTTATGAAAAGATGAATTTTTTCAATGGTTTTCAAAGTACTCCCTAGAGCCTCCCCTGTGGGAATAGTTACAATGGGGTAAATGTTGCTAGCAGGTTGGAATAACTTTCATCCTTTCCTACAGCAACCACATCTATCTGTTTTACATATTGAACTTTTTATTACTAAGTTCATCTGAAGAGTTCTGTACCTGAAAACAAAACCAAAAGCACATTTATTGTCAGGTTTTGAGACAACTGGTGTTTTGCAATAGATAGAGATGGACAGATAAAACGAGTTGGATCTCTCCCACATATCACATACAAAAATACATTATCAGCTGAATTAAAACAGCAAATGGGAAAATATTTCCATAAACTACCAGAAATATGGCCAAGCATCAACTCCTTTTCAAGCACACTCATATAAGTGGAGATGATAATGAAGGGCACTAATTGACTGTGTTGGTTTTTCCTAAATGTGTCTCTAACCCAGATTCAAAATGATTTTATAGCAAATAAACAATGAAAATTCTACATACCAGTAACAGCATCAAGGGATGGCTTAGAGCACTGACACTCCCATTATCTCTATCAGCATTCCCACAATACACACTCTAAATAATGTGCAAAACAAATGTAACTGAAGCACATAACCTAGTATCTTATGCTTCAAGTAAACTCTTGACGCTAGGCTGTTTTCTCCCTGTGTAGACATTCTGGAGCCATGACTGCTGCTCTCTGGAGTCACGATGTTACCAACATAGAAAGGCTCTGAAAAGACCTACAGTGGAAAAAAAACACTAACTTAGTTTACTCATCATTTTCTAAAGTTATTTGACTATAGAACCCTTCCATCACCATTATACCATAAAATTCTTGGAGTACATCATCACAAATACCAGCTTATGGAAAAATTAGTATTTCAATGGGAAAATACTGTGTGAGAGGTGTCCCACTAAAGGATGTACTGTCCATTTATTGCCATTTTACCAATGCTTAATTTGAGGTGCTCTCTGATTTTGTAATCTGCTGACACCTAGTGCTGATGCTTTAATTTGGTATACACACACAATTTCCTATGATGTATTTCTGTCCTCCTAAATAAAACACAAGTATTCAATGACTTGGATTCAAATTCTTGGATATCATTATCATGGTGCACTTGTAACTTAGAAAACTATAATAGGATATATGTAAATGATTCACAGGGTTAAAAAAATGTGCTAAATTTTTGCTTTTTTCCCTAACCTATTAAAATGTCTCATGAAACTATACATATGAAAAATGTGTTCAATACTTCTTGTTCTGACATTTAATCTCATACTGATGAAAGGTAGTGAATTAGACTATGTTTAGGGGAAAGATATGGAAGGATCAGAGAGAAGGATCATATTATTTTACAAAAAAATGAAGAATGAAGATGATACACCGTTCTCTTAGTAAACCCTTGAACTTTATTTTTCTTTTGCTCCATAATTACTCTCTGCCTTACAAATAAAGGGAAAAAAATAATAGAGGAAATGGTACTACAACTGCATTCTCCTGTTCCAATGACAGTGGTTATTTGGTTCAGTCATTTATAATGTGTTAATTTGCATTGTAAATTGTTAAGTGTATGAGAATTAAGAGTCAAAGTCTGACCAATTTCTTTATCTCTGCATGTTTACTTTAATAATGTCAATGCGAATGATGTCTACTTGCACATACTTTCCAATAAATGTTTTTTTGTTCCTAGTTCAAGAAAATTAGATCTCTGAGATCAGACAAGATTGGGCACCTTCAGGGTGGTATGGCTGTAGCTATAGGCAGCCACCGCAGCACGAGTTCGATCCCTGGCCAGGGAGCTACCCACATGGCGCAGCAGATCTCTCCTGATTGGCCTGTTGCTCCCCTCAACAGTGTATTTCAGTACATCTGCCTATTCTGTTCCCTATTCTGTCTCTGGTGAATCCTCTCACCCCCCACAACTCTGGGCCTGTACCCCAGCTCTTGTATGCATAAATAAATAAATCTTTAAAAAAAGAAAATTAGATCTCATATTTTTTTTTAATTTTTTTTAAAGTTTTTTTTTTTTTTTTTTTTAGATTTATTTATTTATTTATATAAGCACTGGGTACAGTCAGAAGCCCGGGAGGGTGAGAGAATTCACCAGAGCCAGAGCGGGGAGCAGAACAGGCAGAAGGACCGAAGTACACTGCTGAGGGGAGCAGCGGGCAGCAGGAGAGGTCTGCGCGTCATGTGGGACCCTCCTCTGGTGGCCGGGGAGCAGCCGGGGATCGAACCGGCGCTGCAGAGGCGCAGGCAGCTTCGCAATCCGGCGCTCAACCGCTGCGCCACCGGGGAGGCCCTAGATCTCATATTTTAATAAAATTTTGGTTCTACAAAATCCTGGTAAGTCAATTTTAATTGAGTATCACTTGATAACTGTTAGTCTTATTAACTTTATTTTTAAATTTTTTAATTAAGTTTTTTTTATATAATTCTTACATCTTTTTTCATCTATGCACAATGTATGCATTTTCATTTTGGTTATATTCCCCATGCAATTGCACTTCCCCCCTTATTCTGACTCTAGTCCTTCCTTTCCTCACCACTCCCTCTCCCCACCCCCTCCATAGTGTTTATAGTTGCTTGTTGATTTTGATTTATACTTTGTATTGATTAGTCTTTTTCCTGGCCTCTTATTTAGGTTTTCTAAATTCCTGCTATGAGAGACCAGTCTTATTAACTTTAAATTGGGTTTTGTACTATTGAGTACAGAAATCCAAATTAAATAATATCAAGTTTAACTATTGTTGGGAATCAAAAAAAAACAATTCCTCACAGTGTATTTGCTGTATATTTACTATGTCACTTATGCTACTAAATTGTGAATTTAAGTATATGTATGTGTGCTCTGTGTAATTTCCATTTCTAATAGGAATGTGGCACTGACAGGTAAAGTGCTGATTCCTTTTGGCATACCTAGGCTACTGTGTGGCACATTACCACTGCTATCAGAATTACCTTGAAATCTTTATCCATACACTTGTCATGATATCCTTTGGTTTTGACACAAAATCATAACTCAATGTGAACTCATGAACTCAAAACTTAGTCTTAAGGTGCGCATTTGGAAAGTCATAAATAATATTACTTTGTTTTAGATTAGTATCAAAATGACAACTCTTGAAGAAGTTGTGTATTTTCATTGAACGTTTATCTGGATCTCAGGCTGAGAAACACTGTCATGGATGATGGCCATTGACTCATTCAACAGTATTTATTGAGGATACTGTATGCCTGGCACAGGGACTCCAACAATCAATAACTGCTCTTATGAACTGCCTTACAGTTTAATGTAGGAGGACAACAAACAAGTAATTACACAATTTCAGATAGTGATCATGCTATAAAGAGAGCAGGATAAAGAGAATGGAGAATGAAAAAGATGAAGATACTGTTTCAGAGAGGTTAGTTAGGAGTAGCTTTTATCAAGGAACACTTGAGCAGATATCTATTTTCCATACCTGGGTAAAGAGTTTGCCAGGTAAAAGAAATACAGGATGCACTTCAAGAGTTTGAGAACTAACAAGGATGCCAGTGTGGCTGAAGCAAGAGTCAGGAAAATAGTGACATAGAAATGGCCAGAGCCCACATCACACAGGGACCACATCACATCCTGTAATGTTGTAGTAATGATTTTAGTGGTTCCAGGGGAAAAATGGGATTGGGGAAGGTATATTTTAGATAGACTAGAGAGAAACTCGTGTCTCTGTAACTTTTTTTATTGAGTGATAATTTACATACAACAAAAATGCACCCATTAAGACTACAAATTTGGATGACTTTTAGCAAATATATATATATATATACTTATCACCATCACTATCATCAAGATAAGAAATATTTCCATCGTCCCCCAAAACCTCCCTCTTTATTTTCATTCTCTGACCCCCACCAGAGCCAGCGACTCACTGCAATTTCGGAACTCATTTTTAATGTTGTCTTTGAGGACCTAGATCTGTGCCAATACAGGAGGTATTAGCAATATGTGGCTACTGAAATTTACAACTCAGTTACTCACACTAGCTATATCTCAAGTGTCAAGTAGCCACATGTGAACAGTGGCTACCATATTGGGCAGGACAGGCATAGAACTTCCCCATCATCATAAACAGATGTATTGAGCAATACTGAGATGTCAACCCAGTGAAATGTGACCTTCACTAAATGAAGATAGGTCAGGCAGCCAAAACAAGTAAGCTATACAAGTCACATTACCTAGGTTTATGTTACTATCCGTGTTTGTTATCTTTATCACCCAGTAATTAATAAAGTCCATGCTTGAGCTTAAGTGTTGAAGGAGGATTACATGATAATGTTAACAATAATTATTGAGTTGTTCATTACATAGGAATTCTTCCTTATTACTAAATTGAAAGGAGAGCCTATTTTTATTATAGGAGATGGCAGTTTCCCTTATAACTCAGAAGGTGCAATTTTGTTTTATGTAAAATCAAACCTCAAAATCTTAGTCTTACTAATCTATTAAGTGATTTTTTTGGATGAAACATATATACTGAAATATTAACATTTATTAAACTGACTTGTGGGTACATGAGTATTTTTCAGATTTTTTTTTTTGTATACTTTTGAATGCTTGAAATGTTTTTAAAGAAAAAAGTAAACTTTCATTTAAAATGCTGGAAAGGGCCTCCCCTGGTGGCTCAGCGGTGGAGCACTGGGTTGCGAAGCTGCCCGCAGCCTCTGCAGCGCTGGTTCGATCCCCAGCCACCAGGAGAGGGTCCCACATGGCGTGCAGACCTCTCCTGCTGTGCCCGCTGCTCCCCTCAGCAGTGTACTTAGTCTGTCTGCCTGTTTCTGTTCCTCGCTCTGGCTTTGGTGAATTCTTTCACCCTCCCGCACTTCTGAATGTACCCAGGGCTTGTATAAATAAATGAATAAATCTTTAAAAAAAAAATAAAATGCTGGAAAGAGTACTTATTGTTCATGATATGATTAAACAATACAAGTTAAAAACAGTAGCATAATAGTCAGTATAGCCTAAGAATCAGTATAGGATAAAGGTTAGAGCCAGACTGCTTGGGTTTTAATCACAATTACAGATTACTACTAGCATTCAGGCACTGAGCAAGTTACTTAACCTCTCTGTGTTTCAGTTTCCTTATCTGTAAAATAAGAATACTATAAGGACTAAACAAACACACATTAAAACCCTGGTGCATAGTAGATGCTCAATAAATAATAGTTATTATGTTGATGATATAGTTTGGTTTCTTAGAAAAAATAAACAACTCCCCTAAATAACCCATCAATATGTTAATAGTTGTAACCTTAACTTGAAACAGGTATTTTTTATTTTCTTTTTTTACTTATATTCTAAATATTCTAAATCAAGCAATTCCATTTGTACTTAAAACAACAGAAACAAAATCTTAGTTTTCAGCCCTTCCCAAAAGTGTCCCCAATCTGGTAAGCAGTGATTTTTCAAAGGTTGATCCTTGGATCAGCAGCATCAGCAATACCAGAAAACTTGCTAGAAGTGCAAATTCTTGGGCTCTACCCCGGATACACTCAATCTGGGCTGGAGCCCAGTAATCTGTTTTAGCTTTGCATTTCATTTTAATGCTCACTAAAGTTTAGAACTACTGTGCTGAGGCATAACTTGTAGCTCTGTACTTGAACTCTCACCATTTAGTAATGCATTCCTTTAACAATGACACATCTTGAGAAATGCATCATTATTCAATTTCAACCTTGTGTGAACATCAGCGTGTAATTACACAAACCTTGATGGGATAGCCTAGTACACTATATGGAGACCACTGTCATATCACTATTGATGATGATAGTAATGTCTTCACTCAGCACATGACTCTGTAAATGACTGTTCTTGAATACCCTCTGCAAGTCTTGTTCACAAAATCCCTCTCCACACTTGCACATACCTTCTCTGTGAGCCTCTTGAGAATAGCTCCACTCTGTTCCGAGTTACTGCTCAATACAGTAAGAGCAAATGCTTTCAAGAGCCAGGCATATGATCTGCCTCAAAGGGCGTGGTGTACGACCTTCAAGAGTGAAGTGCTGACCATTGCCCAAAGATGTTTACATTAAAAAAAAAAAAGTTAAAATTGCTACAGGTCAAACAAAAACACATGTAAGCCAGGTTGAGCCAATGTCCACTTGTTTGCATTCACTTCTTGGTTAATTCTTTTTCAAATCAACTATCATGTAGAAGAGAGGGTGAGTGCTGAACGTGGATGAAAGAGATTTGAAGCATAGCTCTGCTATTTGCTAGTTGGGTGGTCAAACTAATAATGATAACCTTTCAGAGTTAAATCATGAGAACAATATCTCCAGTCTCCTAGGGTTGCTTTAAGGATTAATATACTTTAAAACATCTGCCTTACATTAAGTCCTCAATACATTTTTCATAGCATTTGGACAATTTTCCAACACTGATTATATGCTTTATTCTATTTGTGTTTATGAACACAAATGTCTTCTATTAGATTTTAAATTTCTTTGAGACAGGGATGGCCTCTGCATCCCTTTAGGTTCCTACAATACCTACTTCAGTAATTAAGTCTCTCTGATGCTATCCTAAGCTTTAACAAAAGCTTGTGATTCAAAGTTTGTTTATCTGGGATAGGTATCTAAAGTAACAGTTAACTTTTAGTACAGATGTACATCCTATATAAGAAAGTATGTGGCTAACACAAAATCCACAAAGTTCCCCTACCTTTTCCAATACTAGAGAGAGAAAAAAAAATGATGATTACTCTGTTAAGTGGATGTCTCTTGCTTTTACATTTACAAGGTTTGTTAAAAGCAATACAGGAAGGTAGAAGTGTCACATTAGAAATTATGAAAAAAATATATTTGTTTTAACTGAATTTTGATAATTCAGATACAATTTTGATAATTCAGATACAATTTTGATAATTCAGATAATTCAGTGCTACCAGGCTCATGGTGGTAGAAGAGGTATGTACCAGAGCAGCTAACATTAGGTGTCCAGTTTATTTTTCACATCTGGAATACTGAGATAAGAACAACTATTGTCTACCCCACAAATATCTTGTGAAAGTTATTACGCAATTAAGCTCATAGAACTTGAAGAAGGAAGCCTATGTATCTTACGTAAGCAGAGTAGAGGCTTTCTGCATTTCTACTGCCTTAGAAGAAATATTCTGTCTAGTACTATTCAGCAATCAAAAAAGATATGCTAATGCCATTTGTAGCAACATGGATGTAGCTAGACAAGATTATGCTCAGTGAAATAAGCCAGAAGGAAAAAGAAAAATATCGGATGGTTTCACTTATAGGAGGAATCTAGGGGAACCACATAAGGGATCAAGGAAAAAATAACAACAATAAAGAACACAACAAAACAATAATAAACACACAACTATAAATCGGAGACATTCTACAGGGGAGGGGGAAGAAAGGGATCAAAATGAGGACAAGAAGAGCACAAGGGACTATGGTGATGATACATGGGTGAATTGGTGGTGTAAATTTTGTGGGGACTACCCCTGAGAAAAGAAAGCAAACATTGTAAACAAACAAACAAAAAAGAACAATGATGTAAAATATATGTAAATAATTTTTAAAAAGAAATATTGTCATATTTTGCCCTAACAAAATTTTCTTTTCCTTGCTTTGTAGGTACCCGTGCCTTCTAAGTGCCTATAAAGAATTAATTCATATATTGAACTTGGCTTGGTTAATATCATTGACCCTTATTTATGTTAACTTTCTTGCTTTCTAAACTTTAAGTGCATCTACAAACTCATTAAATAAGTGACTTCCAGGTTATATAACCTAATTCTACAACTGCCTGAAAACTAACCTCTTCACCCTCCCCTCATTAACTGTGCTGTACACCAAGGTATTTCTACTACTCCTTTCAAAAGTATAACCCTTAAAATTAAGAGAACTATAGTAACAAAGGAGTTTAAGTATCAAATGTAGTATGGGAAAAATATTTCCAAGTAATCAAGGTTCCATAGGAGAAATAAACTGGATCAGTCAAATGGACTGATGGCTGAAAAACAGAAAAAGGCTGCCCATTTCTTGAGTAGGGTGGGAAGTGGTTATCATGTGAAGATATGATTCGGAATGCCATATTCAGATGCAATTAAAAAAAACCTCATTGTTCACATATATCATCAATAAGGAAAATTTGGATTGTGATGTTGAAACATAGACATGCATGACAGCATTAGAATTGCCATTTTTTCATGTGCTCTGAAGGTTTCATACTTCAATTATTTGGGTTCTGCATGAGAAAAACAAAATTTCACTGCAGGTGTAACTTCTCAGAGTAGAAAATAATTTCCATCTAAAGGGCATATCCAATTTCTCAACTTATAAGCACTCGATGAAAATGCAGTTCCAAGATCACTTGCATGGTTACCAGCAAGCTACTGTCAGAAATGAGTAATTTTTCCTGTATGAATTAATTATTTGAGAAAAATTTTATTGAAAATTACCCTTTCAAGATAAGTATCATTACTCATCTCAATATGAAGGTAACATATTTGCATGGGCCAGAGAGATTTGAGAGAGAAAATATTAGCACGAAGGATCTCTTTCAAACTTACCATTTATTTCCTTTGAAGAAAACTGTAGACAATTATTCAGAGAAAATCAGTACGAATACCTTTTAGAGTGTCTATGTTACAGACTGTTCATTTAAAAGCATCACATTCTATTTACAAAAAAAAACCTAAAATAATTTCCTTGGCAGCTACAGGAGACTCAAAGGACCTCATGGACAGCACTGATGTCTCTATTTTGTGCCAAATGCTTCACAAATTTTGAGACAGTTCAATTATCTAAGGCTTCAGAAAGCAGTAACTTCCAGAATGACAAGTGAAAGGGTCTGACCATACAATAATAAAGTAGTAAATGACTTTCAATGAACATATGAATGTGCTTTGCACAAAGAAGCAGTTTCCTATCCCTCGTGCAGGTAATAAAGCCCTATTCCCGCCTTAAGGGTAAACATGTTTACTACCCCTCCAATCAGTAAGAAAAGGCTTAAGAATAACAGCTCTTCCTTTTCTTTTGTAGGAAGTAGTGTAAAAAGCATTCTCTGGGTCTGAGATACACTGACGATTTGACCTTTCATAAACCACTTAATTTCTTCTAGTTTCCATTTCCATAACTGTAATTAGAGTCACCAATACTCGATGAAGGTGTTACAGTACTGGTGTAAGGATGAGAAGTGGGAACCATTATATAACCTAGAAAACAATAGTAACCATAAGTTAGTTACTATTTTATATAATAATGGCTTAAATTTTTCCGCCTGTCTCCCTGTCTGTAGAACAGGTACAGATAGATCTTGATCTGAATGGTTATCTAGTCACTGGCTGTGGGAACTTGAGCAAGTCATTTCGTTTCCGGACCTGTTTCCTACGAAGATTAAATAGTATCATGTGTGAAAATACTGTGATAGACATTGAGAACTTGATAGCTATTATGCTTACTCTCTGGGGGAAGATCTGTAAAGAGCAAACTATAATATAGTTAATAGGCCTTGTATATGATAATAAACTCTAAACACACCCACGGCACTGTTATTTGTGCTGTAAACTGCAAACATAATATAGGAAACGAGAAAACAAATGGCGCCTCAACGATGACCAGTAGAGAGAGGGAGAAGGCAGAAAAAGGGGGGGCTCCGGAGCCTCAGAGACTTAGAAGAGCAGTAAAAACGAGAATAGAGATGGGTCGCCGAGAAAAAGACCTTAATGAACACTCCGTGAACCTTTTTTTTTTTTTTTTAAGATCTTCAGCCTAGATTAGACCCTTTAGTTCAACTTCCCAGCCCGCTACATCGCTAGACATTTATTTACTGTACCTTCTTCACAGAAAACCTTTCATTCCCCTCCCTTTCTAGGAGTCCTGAACTTCAGGCCCTCTGCTTCCGATACCCATTACCTTGAGCTCTGTCTGTACCAAGCTTTCCTGTATCCTTCCCTCCGCCTACCGGCGGAAGTGAATCTGGACGCACCGCAGGGAATCCTAGGAAATGTGGTCTTTCACACCGCTTTGCTTGGGCCCCAGAGTGGGGAAGTTGATAAAGGCGATCCAATTAAAACTACAACTCCCGGCAGGCTACATGAGCGACTACCCGCCTTTCTACCCCGCTTCCTATTGCCTTCCTCTTCCTCCTCTCCCGGGCCGCTGTACCGCTGGGCCTCCCGGTATTTGTAGTTCCTTGTGGCCCCAAGCTCCTAGCACCGGACGGCCAGGAGAGCGACTGACCGACTCTAATTCCCAGAGGGCAGAGCGGAAGTTGCGCCTGCGCACTCTCAGCGAGGGCGTGTGTGTCTGTGTGTCTGAGGGAGAGAGAGCGAGAGTGAGTGAGTGTGAGTGCGGGGTAGGGTGGTGGCCGTTACGTTCGGGGCAACGGCTACGGCTGTGAAGAAGTAAGAAGAGAAACAACGTCCGGCGCTTCCGCCTTCGCTAAGGAGGAGGAGGAGCTGGTAGCGAAAGGAAAGTGATTCGCTCTGGGCCTGGACTAGACCGAGACGGGCCGGTGGGGGTCTGGGCTATGAGCCTTTGAGGGTCGCTTGGGACGCGGAGCGAGACGCGAGAGCCGAGAGCTATGTCTCAGCCGCCGCCGCCGCCTCCGCTGCCGCCGCCGCCTCCTCCCCCCGAGGCTCCACAGACTCCGCCGCCTCTGGCGGCCGCGGCCGGGGCTGCTCCGGGAGGGCTCTCGAAGCGGCGAGACCGGAGAATCCTCTCCGGGAGCTGCCCGGATCCGAAGTGCCAGGCGCGTCTGTTCTTCCCGGCCTCCGGTTCTGTCAGCATCGAGTGTACGGAGTGCGGGCAGCGGCACGAGCAGCAACAGCTGCTGGGGGTGGAGGAGGTGACCGACCCGGACGTAGTGCTGCACAACCTACTGCGGAACGCGCTGCTCGGGGTGACGGGGGCACCCAAGAAGAACACGGAACTGGTGAAGGTGATGGGCCTTTCCAACTACCACTGCAAATTGTTGTCGCCCATATTAGCTCGGTATGGAATGGACAAACAGACAGGCCGGGCTAAGCTTCTCCGGGACATGAACCAGGGCGAGCTGTTCGATTGTGCTTTACTGGGTGACCGCGCCTTCCTCATCGAACCAGAGCATGTTAACACGGTGGGCTATGGCAAGGACCGCTCCGGAAGCCTTCTGTATTTGCATGACACTCTTGAAGACATCAAACGGGCCAATAAAAGTCAGGAATGCCTCATTCCAGTACATGTGGACGGGGATGGACATTGCCTGGTGCATGCTGTGTCCAGGGCTCTGGTAGGCCGGGAGCTCTTCTGGCATGCCTTGAGAGAGAATCTTAAACAGCACTTTCAGCAGCACCTGGCTCGATATCAAGCCCTGTTCCATGACTTCATTGATGCCGCTGAGTGGGAGGACATTATCAATGAGTGTGACCCTCTGTTCGTACCACCTGAAGGTGTTCCTTTGGGCCTGCGGAACATCCACATATTTGGTCTTGCCAATGTGTTACATCGCCCTATTATTCTGTTAGATTCTCTCAGTGGCATGAGAAGCTCCGGTGATTATTCAGCTACCTTTCTGCCAGGGCTCATTCCTGCAGAGAAGTGCACTGGGAGAGATGGTCATTTGAACAAACCAATCTGTATTGCATGGAGTAGCTCTGGTAGAAACCACTATATCCCCTTGGTAGGCATAAAAGGGGCTGCTTTGCCCAAACTGCCTATGAATTTGCTTCCTAAAGCATGGGGTGTGCCTCAGGACCTTATTAAAAAGTACATCAAACTTGAGGAGGATGGTGGTTGTGTTATTGGAGGAGACAGAAGTTTGCAAGATAAATACTTACTTAGGCTTGTTGCTGCTATGGAAGAAGTTTTTATGGACAAACACGGTATCCATCCTAGTTTGGTTGCTGATGTCCATCAGTATTTCTACAGGAGGACTGGAGTGATAGGAGTTCAGCCTGAAGAAGTCACAGCAGCTGCTAAGAAAGCAGTAATGGATAATCGCCTTCACAAGTGTTTGCTCTGTGGTGCCCTTTCTGAACTTCATGTTCCTCCAGAGTGGTTGGCTCCAGGAGGTAAACTGTATAACCTGGCAAAAAGTACTCATGGACAGCTGAGGCCTGACAAAAATTACAGCTTTCCCTTGAACAATTTGGTTTGCTCATATGATTCAGTGAAAGATGTTCTGGTACCAGACTACGGATTGAGTAACCTGACAGCTTGCAATTGGTGCCATGGCACATCTGTGCGAAGGGTCAGAGGAGATGGGTCTATTGTGTATTTGGATGGAGACAGAACTAATTCTAGATCCACTGGTGGCAAATGTGGTTGTGGATTCAAACATTTTTGGGATGGTAAAGAGTATGACAATCTACCAGAAGCTTTTCCTATTACTTTGGAATGGGGTGGAAGAGTGGTCAGAGAAACAGTTTATTGGTTCCAGTATGAAAGTAATTCATCTTTGAATAGTAATGTTTATGATGTTGCCATGAAACTCGTTACCAAGCACTTTCCAGGTGAATTTGGAAGTGAAATCCTAGTTCAGAAAGTTGTCCACACTATATTGCATCAAACTGCCAAAAAGAATCCTGATGATTATACTCCTGTAAATATAGATGGTGCTCATGCTCAGAGAGTTGGAGATGTGCAAGGACAAGAGCCAGAGTCACAGCTCCCAACTAAAATTATTATTACTGGACAGAAAACAAAAACTTTGCACAAGGAGGAGTTAAACATGAGTAAAACTGAAAGAACTATTCAACAGAATATTACAGAACAAGCTTCTGTAATGCAGAAACGGAAAACAGAGAAGTTAAAACAAGAACAAAAAGGCCAGTCTAGGACTGTTTCTCCCAGTACCATTCGTGATGGTCCATCTTCTGCACCTGTTACCCCTACCAAGGCTCCCTATTCACCAACAACTTCTAAGGAGAAGAAGATCAGAATAACAACTAACGATGGGCGACAGTCCATGGTTACACTTAAGTCTTCCACAACATTTTTTGAACTTCAGGAAAGCATAGCCAGAGAATTCAACATTCCTCCATATTTACAGTGTATTCGATATGGCTTTCCACCTAAAGAGTTAATGCCGCCCCAGGCAGGAATGGAAAAGGAGCCAGTTCCTTTGCAGCATGGTGACAGAATTACAATAGAGATTCTGAAAAGTAAAGCAGAAGGTTGTCAGTCTGCTGCATCACACTCAGCTCACACTGTGAAACAAGAAGAAATTGCTGTTACTGGTAAACTTTCATCTAAGGAACTTCAGGAGCAAGCTGACAAAGAAATGTACTCCTTGTGTCTTTTAGCAACATTAATGGGTAAGATTAATTTAATTCAGATGATATTTATTAACTTAATTATGAATATAATACATTTTCTCTGGGGAAAAAAATCTCTGGTTAACATAAAAATTATTTTCTTTAGTTTCTTGACAGTTAATGGATAGATGTTAATGTGATTCTGTATTGAGTAAATATTAGGAAAACATAACTGGAAAGTGAAACTAGTTTCTTAACTGGATTATTAGCTATAACTAACTCTCCACCCTCTCCCCCTCCAAAACAGACTTGTATCCATTTAAGCCTTTTCATTCACCCTATTCTCACACCTATTGGCTCATTTGTGCCTCCCCACCCTCTTTTCATGTATTTTTACAGTTTATTTTCCTGCATGTCATGTGATTTCAGGACTTCCTGTTTGATGAATTGCAGTTTCTGGTGTTTATGTTTTCACTGCACTCCCAGCTAATAGTCTCTCTCCTGTTTCCTGTTCTCCCTTTCCCAGTTCATCACATTCTTCTTATTTGTACATTAGAGTTTGTGTTTAAGTAATTGCTCAGTGACTTTTTGCCATCTATTGCAATGAAATAACATATATGAAACCTAGGAAATAAACGTGGTTTCTTAAGAAGTATTTCTTTTTAATAATTCAACATAAATAAAGGAAAATACATTGCTGGCCAGATATATACAGTTTTAGATGATTTGGGATATGATGCAGTGGTGCACTATTTATATTATTTTTATTTGCTTTATCTTTGTTTTTAAAACTGTTATTACTTTCTAAGACTTCAAGTAGAAGTAAAATTTAACATATTACATGTTAGAAGGACTTTATTTTTGCTGAGGTTAGAGCTTTTGATGAAAAAAGTGATGTGGGTTTTGATTGTGTTTTCTGAGATATCAGTAAATTGAGCCTTGACCTCCCAAAATGAAGCTTATTTATTCCTGACTTATTAAGATTGGGGACCTAGTAGTTAATAGGACATCTAAAAGCCCTGTACAAATTTATAACTTGATATTGCTGATTTTATTTTGACTGAAATAGTCATTGAATTGGGAGTTATATAAAAAAATGTACGAGGCACTTTATGTATTTCCATCAGAGTTTTTAAGTTGCTTAGAGACTGCGGGAAATAAAGGAAAGATTGTGTGATCTTTGGAGTCAGAAAGGCCTAGAATTTGAATCTTGGCTTCACTACTTATTAACTTCAGTGATTTCAAGCAAACTTCTTAACTCCCCAGTGCTCTAGTTGCCTCCTCTAATACAAAATAGCCCTTGTTGGTACACAGGGTAACAGTAAAGCATTCCTAGAACTCTGAAAATTAAAACAACATAGAATGGATAAAATTAGGCATGTGCAGAAGACACTTTAAAAAACTCAAAATTTTCCAGGTCAAAAACAGGAAACATGTTTTCCTCAGTAGAAAATGAACTCTTGAGGATGTGGCTCATATCTAACCTTCATGCTCAGTACCTGGTATAGGCCCATCAGGTAGTGGGCACTGTGAAATAGTTTTTTTGTTGATTGAATTAAATAAGTGATGTTAACTTGTTTAAAGAAAGGCTTAAATGGAAAGGGCAGAAATTCATGGTCAGCACAGAAGCTTGAAAAAGAAGTGAAAATCAGACTTTGGCGGTGATTATATACTGCTGTACAAAGGGAACAGGTAGATCATTGCCAGTTCATGAAAATTCTGGTAGGTAGAAGTATTTCTGTTGATGGGAAGTAATATTTGATCAACCCTTAATCATCACCTGGCTAAAAGATCTGTATTCCTTTATTGATTTCATATTCATCAAGCATCTATTCTGGTCACTTATTTAGGTTTCCTAATAAGAGTATTGATATACAGGTGAGAGTGCAGATGAGGAGTATGTTCACTCAGAAGGCTGTGTTCTCCATTGTAGATTAATAAATTGGCATGAGTAAGATTTTGATCAGTAGTTTAAAAGTCCGGTCAGCATGATAATTTACTTCATAATAAAAATTAGTAAAATATAATTCTGGTTTATAGTCACTTTCTGAGTTTGGTTCAAGGGTTCTGGACATGAATATTTGAATACTAGACTGCATTGCAATGAGTTACCAAGATAATGTTTTCCTTCTTCAGCTTCTACATTTGTGCTGCTACCCTATAAATCCACAAGTTCCTTAAAATATTTTAGTTCCACTCTCAAGTCAAAATTTAAGCATAAAAGAGTATTTTGGTAATTACAGTGGTAGCATTTGATAGACCCATCCTCTGCTGTAAAATATTAAGACAGTAACTGGTGTGTATTGACCTCTCTTTGTAATTTAGTTTTCTCCCTCTAATTCTCTTGTAGTTATATTTGAATAATGTCAAAGATAAATTCTTTTTTTAAAAAAAGGTATTCTTAACAAAAGTGTCAATTTCAGAAAAATAATATATACACAACTTTATGTAAAGAATGCTGGGGAACTATTGATTAGATTGCCAAGGGCTGGAAGATGACAGGGCTTATTTGGAAAATTGCAAATTTCAAAGTACAGAAATTACTTTGTGAATTACCACATACGAACTAAATGGCTGATAAATTAGTTTAGAAAATAACTCATCAAGATTTATGCTATTGAATATAACTGGCTCATTCTCATTTAGGTTCATGCTTAAATAGCACCTTTTTTTTTTTTTTAAAGATTTATTTATTAATGCGTACAAGAGGTGAGGTGCAGGCCTGAGGTGCAGGGGGTGAGAGGATTCACTAGTGACAGAGTGGGGAACAGAACAGACAGACTGACTGAAATACACTGCTGAGGGGAGCAGTGGGCAGACAGGAGAGGTCTGCTGAGCCATGTGGGTTGCTCCCTGGCCGGCAGGGGATCAAACTTGTGCTGCAGAGGCTGGGGATTGCTTCATAGTGCGGTGCTTATGCTTAACTACCCTTGCTCCATCAGGGAGGCCCTAAATATCACCACCTTATAGAGTAACTTTCTCCTTATCTAAGAACTTGAGAGACCTTTGCCAACCACTCGAAGAATGTTCCCTTTGCCTTCCTACTATCTTCATTCTGTTCGTTACCTCATAGCATCTGTTGCAAGTTTTCATTATCTTACTTGTTGGCTTACTTATTCATGTTCCTCCCCTGCGATTTTATAGGCTCTATGAAGGCAGAGCTGCTAGCCATTTTTATTCACTGATGAGTGCCCTTTCACCTGGTAAAGTATGTGGCACTTAGTACCTGTCAAGTAAATATTTTTTTAATGAATGAATGCAGACTGTTCCAGCAAAATGGATAGTCATCTTGTATGAACATAGATTGAGCTAGAGGTACAAAGGTGAAGGTGAACAAGACACAGTCCCTGTCTTTCATAAACCTAACCTGCAGGATCTCAACTTTAGGCATTCCATGCTTTTACAGTTTTCATCAATAGATCTCCAGTTTTCCTTTTTTTTTTTTTTTATAGAGGCATGTTTTTATTTATTTGTTTGTTTGCTTGGTTTTTTTTGTTTATACATGCACTGGGTACAGTCAGAAGCGCGGGAGGGTGAGAGAATTCACCAGAGCCAGAGCGGGGAGCAGAGCAGGCAGAAGGACCGAAGTACACTGCTGAGGGGAGCAGCGGGCGGCAGGAGAGGTCTGTGCGCCATGTGGGACCCTCCTCCGGTGGCTGGGGAGCAGCCGGGGATCGAACCGGCGCCGCAGAGGCCGAGGGCAGCTTCGCAACCCAGCGCTCAACCGCTGCACCACCGTGGAGGCCCTCCAGTTTTCCTTTCTTTACACACATCTCTATGTGATTGTTTTCCTTACATGGGCTCACTGCTAGCCAGGGAAGTGTTTTTCCTTTCCTTTGTTTTTAGAATATTTATTAAATAGAATTTGTATTTGTTTTTCATTTATATCTATAAGACAACTGCATCAGTCTTTTGCTGGTCACTTTGAAGCACATGATGACAGTTTTTTTTTTTTTTTTAAAGATTTATTTATGCATACACGAATTGAGGTATAGGCCAGAGGTGTGGGGGGTGAGAGGATTCACTAGAGACAGAGTGGGGAACATTACAGGCAGATTGACTGAAATACGCTCCTGAGGGGAGCAGCGGGCGAGTCAGGAGAGGTGTCCTGCACCTGTGGATTGCTCCCTGGGTGGGGATCGAACTCATGCTGCAGTGGCTGCGGACAGCTTCATAGGTTGCGTCTTAACTCCTTACGCCACCAGGGAGGCCCCACATGATGACAGTTTAAAATAAACTAGTCAGTTTGAATCACATGATAGTTTAAAATGAAATGACATTGTTATACCTGTAATAGTTCACATTTTAATCTGCTTTATCTAGAGCAATTAGAGCCTATTGAAATTTTTTTTTCCTGTATCATCATCTGTATTGTATGTGAGTAACTAACCCTATACTGTACAATATGTTGTTAAAGTTTCCTGTAGACTAGTTTTTTGTGGGTTTTCTTTTGTGATAGATATGCTAGATGGCACATCATCCCCCATAAATACTAGGCTCATTTCTCTTTTCTTAGTGTTGTATTTTTCTGAGTTTTTCAATTTTCTTTTTTCAAGAGATAAAGGCAGATTAATGAAAAACAGAATTTGGAGTTATTTTAATAGAGCTAGACTATTCATGATATTTAACCTGCTTCACTACAAAGGTTAGCAACCTTTCAGGGATCGAGGAACTTTTTTTATTTATGTATCTTTTATCTTCTTGAAAGAAGTATATAAATTTTTAATTTACATTTTAAAAGTGCACAATATTTTGTAATTTCATAGTACCATTTAATGTTGTAACTGCTTTAGGATGTTCCAGAATTACAGTTATGAATCAAGCAGTTTATGTTTTAGGTAATATTGGTTCTGGATATCATTATTGCATCTTGATTTTTTTTCTTCAAATGTTGAAATAGTTCCAAATCAAATAGTACTTATTGTATATTCTTACTGTTTTTTAAAAAATTATTTATTTACACAAGAGCTAGGGTACAGGCCAGAGGCATGGGGAGTGAGAGGATTCACCAGAGACAGAGTGGGGAACAGAACAGGCAGCCTGACCGAAAGCACTGCTGAGGGGAGCAGTGGGCAAGATAGGAGAGGTCTGCGGCGCCATGTGGGCATCTCCCTGGTTGCCAGGAATTGAACCAGCACTGCAGAGGCTGCGGACAGCTTCACAGCGGCACTCTTACCAGCTGCGCCACCAGGGTGGCCCTGTATATTCTTAGTTTTTACATACCATCTGATAGCCCTCATATTGATTTATGTATAGCATATTTCTAATGGGGGAGCAGTCATAAAGCTAAATTTAAAAAAGTGCATATAGATATTTGTTAAAATAAATACATAGGTTGTAAATGGTGATACTTAGAAGATTAAACATTGATTCTATTCCTTTCTACGCTCACGTACTTTGATATTTTATTTTCTCAATTTAAGTATGTATAAACTGTAATTCCCTGTGGCATTTGCATTCCACAGATAGAATATTAATGGATTGAGCTCTGTCCTTTTATACCATGTGTGTATGCACACATTTACAGTTGGGTTTGTGTAGGTGTATGTATATGATAAATATATTCTTTAATGTTTATGGTGAGACTAAAAGCTGTATGGCCCTGATGACACAAATGTATCTGGGCTTGATACATTTAAGGGACTTGAGTATAGAAGAGAAATGGGCATGTCTTTCTTAGAAATGCTATTGATAAGATAGATAACAATTTTTTGTGGGAGGACCCACAGGAAGGGTTCTTTCAGCTTGTTGAATACCTTTGGGTTTCTTTCTAATAGAAACAGTTCCATGTTCCTAGTTTAAATGTACATTTTTGTCAGTTTATTTTATGGTCATCGATACTTTGAGTTTAGAATTGATTTTAGGTATTTTTATGGCACTTTAAAAACACCTTTCACATAGATGATAAATTAAAAATTTACTCACTTTCATAAATTTCAAAGGTAGAGTGCGGGCCTTTTAAACTCACTTTTAAAAACCCCAGGTTTTTATTATTATTATTAAAAGTTATAAAAATAATAATAGTTTTAAAATTTCTCTTTTATTAAAGAGAAAAAAAATCAGATAAACTAAAAGAAAACCATTTTTGATACCATCTTTGACATAACTATTGTTTAATAGAATGGAAGACAGGAGAAAGGATTTGAAGAATGAGGAAGAAAAGGTGTGAAGAGAGCTTATCTATGATGATGATGGCATAGACTATTTGTACATACAATATAGATTTTTTAGTATTATTTTTATTTTTATTTTTTATTTTATTTTATTTTTTATAGAGGCATGTTTTATTTATTTGTTTGTTTGTTCATTTGTTTTGTTTATACATGCACTGGGTACAGTCAGAAGCGCGGGAGGGTGAGAGAATTCACCAGAGCCAGAGCAGGGAGCACAGCAGGCAGAAGGACCGAAGCACACTGCTGAGGGGAGCAGCGGGCGGCAGACCCTGCCCATGTGGGACCCTCCTCTGGTGGCCGGGGAGCAGCCGGGAATCGAACCGGCACTGCAGAGCCTGCGGGCAGCTTCGCAACCCAGCGCTCAACCGCTGCGCCACCGGGGAGGCCCATTATTTTTAAAGATTCATTTATTTATGCATACAGGAACTGGGGTGTAAGCCAGAGGTGTGGGGGGATGAGAGGATTCACCAGAGACAGAGTGGGGAGCAGAACAGGCACATCTACTGAAATACACTGCTGAGGGGAGCAACGCGTGAGGTGGGAGAGGTCTGCAGCACCATGTGGGTTGCTCCCTGGCTGGCCAGGGATCGAACTCATGCAGCAAGTGGCTGGCCACAGCTTGATAGCACTGTCTTTAACACCCTGTACCACCAGGGAGGCCCCTTTTAAAGAAGCAGTTGAATTATAAAGTAAAAAAAAAAAAAAAAAACTATGGATTAATATAATATTTGCTAGATGCTTTACCAAATGCCTCTTTTCTCTAAGAGCTTGTTTTCTAATGAAATGGTAAAAAAGTAATTGTTTCCCTTTGTTTTTGTTGTGATTTTGGTTTTTTAGTTTCATGAAAAGAGTACAGAAAGTACCAATAGTTATATAGGTATAACATCGAAACACAGTTATGCTGCTTCAATCAGGTTTGTTTCTGGACTGTTTTCAGACACCTTTTAAAAGGAAAAACCTCATTTATATTATTCATTCATGTACATTCAACGAATGCTAAGAGTGCAGCTTTCTATTGAGCACTGTGCCAGGCCCTGGGAATAGAAAGTCGGGTTGCAGACCTTTTCCTGAATCTGAGAAGCTTCTAGTCTAGAAGGGGAAACAAAAATAAACTAAATTAACCTGCAGTGTATTGAGAGCTATGGTATTCATATGCATAGGATCAGCAGTGGAAGCTACTAACTACCACTCTGAAGAATCCTAGAGGAAGTAACCCCTAAATTGAATTTTAAAGAATATAACAATTATTGACCTAGAGCAGTTTGATGTTGTTGCTTTGTAAAAATTAAGGCAGGGAATGGTGAGAAGTAGGAGAGGACAAGGACTTAATCTTAGTGTCTTATAGGCCATGAAAAAGGAGCTTGGACTTCAACTTATGATTTGGGGGATCTATTAGGGTTTATTGGGGATCTATTAGCTCAGGAGGCTGTGTGGAAGAGGGATTTGTGGAGAACAAGATCAGAGAGAAAACCAGTTTTAAGGCATTGGCAATAATTCTGGCAAGAGATGGGCCTGAATCATGGCAGTAGTAGAAGGGATGATGGGAAATGACCGGAGGACTTATAGGAGACTGAGTGGGACTTGTGCAAAATGTCAGTCCCTGCTTTCTTGCTTCTTACCAACAAACATGACTTCAGTGGAATTTCTTATATGGCAAAGGAAATACTTTTTTTTTAAAGATTTATTTATTTATGCATACAAGAGCTGGGGTACAGGCCAGAGATGCAGGGCGTGAGAGGATTCACCAAGACAAAGTAGGATAAAGAACAGGCAGATTGACTGCAATACACTGCTGAGGGGAGCAGCGGGCGAGACAGGAGAGGTCTGCTGAGCCATGTGTGTTGCTCCCTGGCCAGCCAGGGATCGAATTCGTGCTGCAGAGGCTGTGTATTGCTTCATAGTGCGGTGCTTAACCCTTGTGCCACCAGGGAGGCCTGGCAAAGGAAATAATTTGCCTGTTTTTTTCTCCCAACTAGTTGTTGATGCCATGGGTTCCTATAAGACTATGAATAGTTCTGTCAAATTTGTTGTAACACAGGTTGACCTCTAGTAGAGGTTTAGTAGCAGTGGAAGTATAACCGGAAAATACCGGGGTGGGCCTACCTGTTGCTGCCAGAAACCAACTGAACAGACACAGAAATTGAATTTCTATATATACGCTTTATTTTCAGAAAACCAGTGATCTGAGAGAGCGGGGGTATTTTACCTCAAAAACCCATTCTGACATCTCATCTCAAGCTGGTGTTTTTCTTTTCTTTCTTTCTTTTTTTTTTTTTAAGATTTTTATTTATTTATTTACACAAGAACCCAGGGCACAGACCAGATTCATAGGAGGGTGAGAGGATTCACCAGAGACAGAGTGGGGAACAGAACAGGCAGACTGATAGAAATACACTGCTGAGGGGAGCAGCAGGTGAGACAGGAGAGGTCTGCCGCACCATGTGGGACCCTTGCCACCCTGGATCGAACCAGCGCTGCAGACAGCTTCACAGTGCTGCACTCAACGCCTGCGCCACCAGGGGAGGCCCAAGCTGGTGTTTTTCTAATGAACTAAAGAGAATTATAGCCATAAGTGTACCCCCCACCACAACAGCCTATCACAGTTGGTGCTCTGGTCTTTGTCATGGCCCCAAAATTTGTCGTCACCTCCTCCTCATCTTGACTCCAGTAGATGCTGTTTTCTTGGGCTTGGGAAAAGGATCCTGTTTTCCTGATGGCATCAATGTCCAGCTCTATCTGATGGCATCACTGGGGCAGAACTTTCAGTCCAAAACAAGAGTTTCAGTTCAAAGAAAACAGATTTTTAATCACGTGGTGTTTGCATGTAGCCTATGTTGTGTAGATGGCAAATCCCTATGCTAGGTTTGGTGCCCTTTCCTTTCTCCCCAGCCCTTATCAGAGAGGGTATAAGCTTTGTATTGATACACAGTATTCAAACCCTGACTCTGCCACTTACCTGTTTGCTTTTGTTCTCTAAACTTGTTTCCTTGTCTGTGAAATAGGGCTTAGTTGTGTTGCTAAAATAAAACTATGTGAAGTATCCACTTAGCTGGGTGGACAGTAGAAGTTTAGATGGTACTTCTCCTTCTCTTAGAACAATAGAGCATGCATGCTCAATAGGACCATATTACTCTGAAAGGAGTAAAAATTGGTTTTGGGGACAGAGAGATAGGGAAAAAGTATTTAATCAACAAAGCTCAGATGCATATGAAACTATATCTGTTTTCAGATGTCATGGGAGAGACCTATTAGGAAAATAATGATTAAAAAGGATTGTTAGGGGGAGATAATGAAAACAAGGTTGATAATACTCCAATAGAGTTCTTTCTTCTTAAAGATTTTCTTAAATAAGGAATGTTTGGGTATGTAAAGTATTAAGAAATATCATTTTTCTTACTAATATTTATGTGGTCAGTTCAGGGGAGTTCATTGTTTTGGCACCTATAAATTTTTACCAAAAAAATCTAAATACTACCATGTAATTATTTGATATATTGTCCAAATAAGTGCGTTCCTACAGTATTTTATAAAATACTAATAAGTAACATTGATAGTAATTAAAAGGTTTTCACCGTGGAAATAATATCATAGTATTATGAAATGAAAGTTCAACAATCAGAACTTCTACCAGAGGTTATTTAACATTCTATTTTGTGACTCTTATTAATATTCAGAAATTAAAATCAAGCTTCTGTGTGTTCAACCTTAAATTTAGCCATACACTAGTAGTGCTGTCTCACTAGGGAATGAGGTGTTTTTGTGTAAGTAAATGTTTTGTTGACTGAAACAAGTGCCAAGACTTTTAAAATGTGTATACTTTAAATTGATACATTGAGCATAGCTTTATCCAATTGCCCTGCAAAGTTATATTCTTGTTTATGAATCTGGGGAAAGGTTAACGCTCTCAGAGATTGCATATTCACAACATCAGTATTCTCTATTCAAAGTTCAAATCCAACATTACGCTCTTCTGATAGGAAAGATGAAAGTTAACCTTTGTTAAAAATCAACTAAAGGGCCTCCCCTGGTGGCACAGCGGTTGAGCGCTGGGCTGCAAAGCTGCCCTCAGCCTCTGCAGTGCAGGTTCGATACCCGGCCACCAGAGAGGGTCCCACATGGCTCGCAGACCTCTCCTGCCATGCCTGCTGCTCCCCTCAGCAGTGTATTTTGTTAGTCTGCCTGTTCTGTTCCCAGCTCTCGCTCTGGTGAATCCTCTCACCCTCCCGCACTTTTGACTGTACCCAGTGCTTGTATAAATAAATAAATAAATCTTAAAAAAAAAATCAACTAATAAGTGTTCTGATTAAAAAAGTAGTGCATATGCAGTATCATATTAGAAAAAAATAAAAATGTTGGAGAAATTAAACAATCATATTCCACAAACCAGTGTTTCCTCCATTCTTTATTAACTTCTTAAATAGTGTTTATCAGTCTTAGCTTTATCTTTTTCAGCTTTTTACTGAAATAGGGATCAATAAGGTTGTTAAATGATACTTTTGAAAAAATGTTTTTGTGAAGTGTTGATTTGCCTGTTGATAAGTTTTGGACTTCAAAAGATTATTCTGAATCGCTCTCTTCAACAAGTCATTCCACCCCACCCACCCGCCCCCCAACCCCCAAATTTCTATTTTAAAAAGTTAAGTTTGAAACAACAAAATATATTTTCTTCAGTTTTTTTCTCAGTAGCTCCTTCCACTTCTTTTTGTTTTTAACTTACAGAATACATGTTATATCCTACTTTTTAAAAGTGAATATTTTTCTATAGAACCTTTTGTGTTTAGTCCAAGGTTGCAAACTATTTTTCTTTGAGCTGAATTGAGTCTTTAGGTATATTTTGGTTTATATGCCCAGTATAGACTCATGCGGTTGTTGTTTTTCTTTAACTTGGAATACTCTGTTGGGTTTTTAATTTAATTTTTTTTTTTTTTTTTTTTTTTTTTATAGAGGCATGCTTTATTTATTTGTTTGCTGGTTTGTTTGTTTGTTTTGTTTATACATGCACTGGGTACAGTCAGAAGCGCGGGAGGGTGAGAGAATTCACCAGAGCCAGAGCGGGGAGCAGAGCAGGCAGAAGGACCGAAGCACACTGCTGAGGGGAGCAGCGGGCGGCAGGAGAGGTCTGCACGCCATGTGGGACCCTCCTCTGGTGGCCGGGGAGCAGCCGGGGATCGAACCGGCGCCGCAGAGGCCGCGCGCAGTTTCGCAACCCAGCGCTCAACCGCTGCGCCACCGGGGAGGCCCTTTAATTTAATTTTTTTGACTCACGCAGCTTTAAAGAGTTTTTTTGAATTAGTTCCTACATTTTAAAATTGGAAGAATTTACGTTGAAAATTCAAATTTCTGCCATCACTTGAAAAACCATATGATTTTAAAAAATTGAACCTGCACCCTTCTGTGGTAAATTTGGCAGAAGCTGTCACCTCCTGATGGCTGATGCATTTTCTAGTGTGCCATAGTTCCATCATTCCCTATCATCTCCCTGTATATTTATTATACTGGGCTGCTTCACTCACTTAGATCTGCCATGCAATTTATATTCAAGGCTCATTCATATTAAATCAACCGAGCAAGCCAGGATTGAATTATTTTGTTTGTTGCTAATACTGTTTCTGTTTTTATCTTACAGGAGAAGATGTATGGTCTTATGCCAAGGGACTGCCTCATATGTTCCAGCAGGGAGGCGTATTCTATAACATTATGAAGAAAACCATGGGTATAGTTAATTTCTGGGTTTTTTCTTTTTCTTTTTTTAAAGATTTATTTATTTATGTATACAAGAGCTGAGGTACAGGCCAGGGGTGTGGGGGGTGAGAGGACTCACCAGAGACAGAGTGGGGAACAGAACAGGCATATTGACAGAAGTATATTGCTAGGGGAGCAGCGGGCGAGTGAGGAGAGGTCTGCTGCGCCATGTGAGTAGCTCCCTGGCAAGCTGGGGAATCAAACTTGTGCTGCAGAGACTGCGGACAGCTTCATAGGTTGTGTGTTAACCCCTGCGCCACCAGGGAGGCCTCTGGGTTTTTTCTTAAATAACATCTTTGCTTAAGCTACCGATATTATAAGATCAAGAAAGTTCAGATTGTATTTCCAGTGTTAATTTTAGGGATATATTCTTTGTTAGCAGAATATTTATAACATGATTGTCTTGAAATTGCTAACTATGTTTTCTGTTATGTTACTGAAAATCTCATCACTTTCTTTTTCCTGTTTGCTCATTTAAATTATGTATGTGACTATTAACATATGAAAGCAAATTTGATTATAATACTGGGAGTATCCCAGAAACAGCTGATAAAGTATTTTTGTTCTTATGTTTTAGCTATGATTATTAAATACCTTGATGCTTTCTGGATTTTAGGAGACAACCCATTTTACATTTAACCTCTGTTCACATTGTATGTGCATTATTTGTAGAGTTTTAAGATCTTAAGAGAATATATGTTAATATATGTGTTTGAACCTCACATTTTTTTGAGTAACTTGAGGTGAATGCTTTTTGCCTGAGTCTTTATCACTCTGGCTTATCTTGCATCTTCACTTAACTTGACTTCTGTAGACATTAAGTGCAACACCTCTATTTTATGGTTTTTAGCTCTTCCTTACACTTTTATTTCTTCTTAATCACCCTCCAACTTGGCTGTTGTAGAAATATTCAGACTTATATAAAAGTAACAAGAATAATATCATGAATTCCTACTTACCCACCTCCCAACTTTAACAATTATTAATACATTTCTATCCCCCTTCTCACCTGAACTATTTTGAAATAAATTCCAGACATAATATAATTTCATGGGTAAGAACTTCAATATGTATTTTTAAAAATAAGAACTCTTTTCTTTTTAAGAAATAACTATAACACCATTATCCCATTTAAAAATTATGAATATTGTAATTTTTAAGGGTCCCCAAATATCCAGTAAGTGTTTAAGTTTCTTTGACTTGTTTAATTTGAGTGTTTCAAAAATAGGGGTTGTTATATTTGAATTGAGGATCAGAAAATGACTGCCTCTCTTCTCTTCTCTCCTGCCCTTCCCTCCCCTCCTTTCTTTCCTTCTTTTTAAAACCAAGATTATTGGGCATAAATTGCATACAGTAAAATTTGCTGTTTCTAGTCACACAGGGATATGAATTTTCTCAAACACATACAGTCATGTAAACAAGTGTAAGCCCAGTCAAAATATAGAATGTCATTCAAAAAAGTTAGCTTGTGCCCCTTTGTAATTAATCCCTGACCCTTACTTTTAGGTCCTGGCAACCTCCGATTTGATTTCTGTCTATGTTTGCCCTTTTCATATCAAAATATAAATGGTATCATAGCCTTTTGTGTCTGGCTTTGATTTAACACAGGGCTTGGCAGACTACTGCCTGTGAGCCATATCCGGCCTGCTGTTTACTTATTGTCTGTGGCTGCCTTTGCACTATAATGGCAGAGTTGAATAGTTGTGACAGAGTCTGCAAAACCTAAAATATTTACCATGTTTCCCCTTTGCAGAAAAAAAAAATTGATTATTTTTGTTTTAGCATATGATTTTGAGATTCATGTCTCTTTGTATTAATAGTTCATTCATTTTATTACTGAGTAGTATTCAATTATATGGATGCATCACATTTTAAAGAACGCATACCAACTGAAGAACATTTGAGTTGTTTTAAGTTTTTATCTGCCATGAATAGGGCCACTATAAATATTTGTTTACAGGTCTTTGTATGGACATATGTTCTTACTTCCCTTTGGTTAATATATGGGAATAGGATTGCTGAGTCATGTGGTACTTACATATTTATAAAAAGTTTCCAAACCATTTTCTGAAGTGGCACTACCATTTTGTTTTCTTTGTAGCATTGTTTGAGTTCTAATTGCTCTGTGTTCACAGTGGTTGTATCAATTTTTGTTTTTAAAGCCACCCTGGTAGGTTTTTAGTACTACCTTATAAAGGGTTTTATTTGAATTTCCCTAATAAGTAATTTCCCTTAAGCATCTTTTTTTTATATGCTGTCTTTATCTTTATTCTTCCTTATTTTTAAAATGGTTTGAAAAAGATTTTTTTATCTTTTTGAGTTTTGAAAGTTCTTTATGTATACTGAGCACGCTTCATTTATTTATCAAATAAGAGTTTACAAAATATTTTCTTCTAGTTTGTAACTTGTCTTTCTATACCTATAAGCACTGTCAAAAATCAGTTGTCAGTTGTGCATTTGAAAAGGGTGAATATATGCAAAATAAACACAAGTAATTTTTTAAAAATCAATTGACCATATATATGTAGGTCTGTTTCTACAATTTCTTTTCTGTTTTGTTGGTCTGTAGATCTCTCACCAGTACCACAGTCTTAATTATAATACCTTTATAATCTTGAAATCAGTTAGTATGAGCCCTCTATCTCCATACTTTTTTTTTTTAAGATTTATTTATTTATGCATATAAGAACTGAAGTACAGGCCAGAGGTGCAGGGGGTTGAGAGGATTCACCAGAGACAGAGTGGGGAGCAGAACAGGCAGACTGATGAAATACACTGCTGAGGGGAGCAGCGGGCAGACAGGAGAGGTCTGCTGTGCCGTGTGGGTAGCTCGCTAGCAAGCTGGGGATCGAACTCATGCTGCAGAAACGGTGGATAGCTTCACAGTGCTGTGTTTAACCCCTTGCACCATCAGGGAGGCCCTATCTCCATTCTTTCTGAAAATTGTTTTGAATATTTTAGATAAATTTCTTATATAAATTTTAGAATCAGCTTGTCAATGTCTACCAAAAAAGTCTGGGACTTCTATTGTGATTGTGTTGAACATATAAATATAATTGAGGATAGGTAATATCTTGGCAACGTTGAGTCTACTGATTTATGAAAATGTCTTTCTATTTAATTTCATCAAAATGAAAAACATATTAGCATACAATTCTTGCACCTACTTTGTTAGATTTATACTAAATATTTCATGTTTGGAGGATGCCATTGTAAAAGATAATTATAAAAAATTTCAATATTCTGTTGTTCAGAATATTGTTGGAAGCAAGATTAGATTTTATGAGTTGACCTTGTGTCCTGTGGCCTTCTAAACTCTTATATTCTAGTACCTTTTTAGCAGATACTCCTGGATTTTCTATGTAGATCATCATGTCTTTTGCAAATAAAAGACTTTTATTTTTTCCCTTTCAATCTGTATTTTGTTTCTTTCTCTTGTCTTAGTGCACCATTCAGTGGTGATTGGGAGTGGCGAGGGTGAACGTCTTTGCCTAGTTCTTGATCTTAGGGGGAGAGAGCATTTCTGTAGATTTTTCAAAAATGCCATTTATCAGGTTGAGGACATTCCCTTCTGTCCTAACTTAGTTTACTGAAAGTTTATATTCTGAATGGATGTTGTATTTTGTCAGTTCTTTTCATACATCTAGTTTCATGATTTTATGGCTTTTCTCTTTAGTTTGTTGATAAGGTGAATTGCATTAATTTTTAAATTTTGAACCACCTTGCATGCTAATATTTTGTTAAGTGTCTTTGTGACCATGTTCATGAAGGTTAATGATATGTAGTTTTCTTGGAATGACTTTAATCAGGGAAATGTTGATTTATAAAATAGAGTTGGGAAATACTCATTTTCTGTTTTCTGTTAGATTTTGTGATAGTTTTTATATTCTTAAATGTTTGCTAGAATTCATCAAAGAAGCCATCTGTGCTCGAGGTTTTCTATGTTGGACAGCTTTTAGGTAAAAATTTAATTTCTTTAATAGTGTTCTTAAGTTTATCTCTTTCTTGAATAAGCTTATTAGTTTGTCTTTCAAGAAATCTGTCAATTTAGTCCAAGTTATAATTTTATTGGCATAAAATTATTTGCTGTAGTACTCCCTTACTGTCCTTTTAATATCTGTGAGGTCTAGAGCTCTTTCTGATATTGGCAATTTATGCCTCTCTTATTTTGCCAACCAGTCCAAAGCTAACGGTTTAGCAATTTTATTTATGTTTCAAACTAACAGCTTTTAGTTTCAGAGGTTTTTACTGTTATTTTTCTGATTATCACTTTCACTTTTGTTCTTTTTTTTTTTTTCTTTCTAATGCTTGTCTTGGGTTTAAATTGTACCTTCTAGTTTCTTCAAGTAGGCAGACACTTAAGATTATTAATTATAAATTTTTGTTTTCTAATAAGGCATTTAAAGTTATAAATTTCTTTCTGAGCATCCTCCCCTTTGGTTTTTGTTTCTTCTTAGCTTTTCTTCTTTCACTTCATTCTATTTCTGAGCTGTAGTAATACTAATTGATGGTTTGTAAATGTTAGTGTGTAATTAGGATCGATTATGAGGATCCCAATCATTTAGGAAGTATGTACTTGCATGCAACTGAAGATAACCTCCTTCAGAGTATGTGTGTAATGTAAGTGTGGTTCTCTTGATTATTTTCTGTTAGTTTTATATTTTGAATTGTTTTTCACATGTTAGCTGTGACATTAATTCAACAGGAGAAAGAATTTTTCAACAAATGGTGCTAGGAAAACTGGATATCAACATGCAGAAGAATGAAGTTTGAGCTCTGCCTCACACTAAATACAAAATTAACTCAATACATATATCAAAAACCTAAGTATAAGGGCTAAAAGCTAGAAAACTCTTAGAAGAAAACAAAGGCATACACTGTTTGACTTTGGATTAGGCAAAACCTTTTTTGGACATGACACCAAAAGTACAAGTAACAAAAGAAAAAAGTAGATGACTAAAAAGCAAACTTTTATGCTGCAAAGGATACCAAAACAGAGTGAAAGACAACCACAAAATGGAGAAAAATTTTACAAATTACATATATCTGGTAATAGATTTGTATGTAGAATATAAAGAATTCAGCAATGAAAAGGCAAATAATCTAATTAAAAATAGGCAGAGGATCGGATAGGTATTTCTTCAAAGAAAATATATAAATGGCCAATAAGCATATGAACCAATATTCAACATCATTAACCATGAGGGAACTACACATCAAAACCACAGTGAAATAGTACTTCATACTCACCAGGTTAACTATAATCAAAAAGACAGAATGATTGTTGGCAAGACTGTAGAAATATTAGAACTATCATATACTGCTTGTAGGAATGTAAAATAGCACAACCAATTGGGAAAACAGTCTCGCAGTTTGTGAAAATATTTAACATAGAGTTACTTTACCAACCAGCAATTCCACTCTTAGGTATTTACCCAAGAGAAATGAGAACATGAACACATACAACTTGTACACAAATGCTGCAGCATTAGTATAACAGTCAAAAGTGAACAGCAACACAAATATCCATCAGCTGATGACTGGATAAGTAAGATGAGGTGTATTCATAAAATGGAATGTTATTTAGCAATAAAAAGAAATGAAGTACTGATACATGCTCCATCCTGGATAAACCTTGAAAAGACGCTCCATAAAAGAAGGCAGTCACAACAGCCATATTTTGGATTAATCCATTAACATGACGTGTCACAGAATTGGCCTGCCTAGAAACACAGAGAGTAAATCATTGGGTGAGGGGAGAGAAAATGAAAGTGTCTGCCAATTGATCAGGGTTTCTTTTGGGAGTGTTGAAAATGTTCTTAAATCGATTGTGGTGATGGTTTCATAATCTTGAATATACTAAAAACAATTCAGCTTTATTTAAAATGGGTGACTTGTATTTGAATTATATATAAAAAGACATCGTCATTATTAGGAGGCAATTTAGAGTTATGGAGAAAGAATATCTGGGATGATAACTTCTAAGTCTCAGTTTCTTTATTTAACTGCTGTGCCAATAGGGAGGCCCCAGGAAGTTGTATTTTTCTGACAATGACAATTCCAGGGTTGTGAGGATCAAATGAAATCATGCATATAAAGCAGTTAGCAAAGGGCATCTGGTCCCCAATAAATACTTAGCTGATAGGGCCTCCAGGCCTCCCTGGGGGTGCAAGGGGTTAAGAACAGCACTATGAAGCAATCTGCAGCCTCTGCAGCATGAATTTGATCCCCGGCCGGCCAGGGAGTAACCCACATGGCAAAGCAGACCTCTCCTATCTCACCCACTGCTCCCCTCAGCAGTGTGTTTCAGTCAGCCTGCCTGTTCTGTTCCCTACTCTGTCTCTGGTGAATCCTCTCAACCCCTTGCACCTCTGGCCTGTACCCCCAGTTCTTGTATGCATAAATTAAATAAATACTTAAATAAATTAAAAAAATAAAAAATACTTAGCTGATACTTATTATTAGAACTGCAGCTGTTGCAGAAGTTTTTATAATTCTTTTGCTATAATAGCCTTTTGAGATGGGTCATTGTCAGAAAGTTACTTTGCCTTTCAAAATACAACTTCTTTGGGGCCTCCCTAGTGGCAAAGGGGTTAAAGTCTCAGTGCTATCATGCTGTCATCAGCCATTATGGCATTAGTTTGATCCCAGGCCAGGAAACTAACCCACAGGGTGCAGCAGACCTCTCTTGTCTCGCCCACTGCTCCCTTCAGCAGTGTATTTCAGTAGATTTGCCTGTTCTGCTCCCACCTGCCTCTGGTGAATCCTCTCACCCCCGCACACTTAGTCTACACCCCAGTTCTTGTATGCATAAATGAATTTTTAAAAAGCTTTAAAAAGCAACAAAAATACAACTTCTTTGAATACTTGTAAAATTATCATTTCTTTTAGGGACAGATTTGTGTGACAATTTATTGTTAGTATCATGTGGTCAGAGAATCAAAGTGTATCAAGTCCTCCTCATCCCCAACCCTACACCGATACCTTTCAAAAATTAGAAGGAACATGCTTCTCTTTATTCAAATCTACCCAAACAGATAGATGGTTATATATACATTTGAACAGAAATATTGTCTGATAAACTATTAATATTCCTATTCATAATATTTGGAGAGATTTTAAAGTTAATTGGCTTACAGACATAAATGACAAATTTAGTTTTAACACTTAGAGATCCTTTAACATTATAGTGTTAGGTTTTGCTTGTGTTTGAACTTTATAAAAATGAAATTATGCTGTATACTTTGTGACTTGCTTCTTTTGTGGAACTCTTTTTTAGATCTATTCATGTTGATGGGTTCAACTATAGTTCATTTGTTTTCACTGCTGCATAGTATTTTATTGTATTAACACAATTCATCTTTTGTTCTGATAAATTTTTGGGTAGTTTCTGGTTTTTTGATCAAAGGAAGAATGTAGCTCTATTAGTATATTTGTCTTTTGGTGTGTATGTGTAATGAATTGTTGATAGGTGATAAAGAATTTTTTTAAATATTTATATATTTTTTTCATCATTGTTCATTTTTGTACAATGTTTGCTTTCTCCTCTCAGGTGTAGCCCCTTGTGCTCTTCCCTTCCCTGTTTGATCCCCCTCCCCTGCAAAATGTCTCTGATTTATAGTTGCCTGCTAGGTTTTTTTGTTTCTATTTTTCCCTGATCCCCTTATTTAGTCCCCTCTATATTCTTCCTATAAGTGAAACCATCCGATATTTTTCTTTTTCCTTTCTGAGTTATTTCACTAAGCATAATCTCTTCTAGCTCCATCCATGTGATAATAGAGAAATTTTTAAGTACCTTGCTTCTCAAAATTCTGGGGATTTATAAAACCTAAGTAATTGTGCTTAAAGGAAGTACAACACTTAAATTATTTGCATTGATTTTTAAAATATATTTTTAAAGTTTTATTTAATAATGTGAAAAGTTTCAGAAGTATTAAAAGTATTGAAAATCACCTATAATTTAAAAATATTTGTCATATATAACAAGTTTTTGACATAATTATAGCACTTAAATTTGCTTCCAACTATTTTATCATCATACACATTTTACTGTACATATAAGGCATAAGTTTCTTGTTTATATCAGTATCAATTGTGGCATATTCCTTCTATCAAGTAGATAGATCATAATTTTTTTAAAGATTGATTTATGTATGCATACAAAAACTGGGGTACAGGCCAGAGGTGTGGGGGGGGTGAGAGGATTCTCCAGAGACAGAGTGGGGAGCAGAACAGGCAGACTGACTGAAATACACTGCTGAGGGGAGCAGCGGGCGAGTCAGGAGAGCTCTGCTGCACCTGGCCAGGGATCGAACTCATGCTGCAGTGGCTGTGGATAGCTTCATAGGTTGCGTCTCAACCCCTTGTGCCACCAGGGAGGCCCAGATCATAATTTTTTTAACCATTCACTTCCTATTGGAAGCTTAGATTATTTCCAGTATTTTGCTCTAAATAATACTATGATGAACTTGTGTGGGACTATGAGTCCCTCCAGGGATAGCCAAGGGGAAACATCACAGTAGCAGCTTGGAAACAGTTGCAAAACTCTTTTTATCTAATAGAGGAATTAAAACTATTGACTGCCTGATTTATTTTAGTCACTCTGGTGTGTGCTTTTCTCATTTACTCCACAAATAATGGAGTGAAATGAATAGCATATACTTATTCACTGTATTATAATGACTCTTTGTATGTTTCCTAATGCCTACAAAGCATTCCAGAGTTCACTCATCATTCATCACCCCTGAGTTTCTGTAGTACTTACTAACATTATCATGCATTTCTAACTAGTTTGCTTCTGCTTTTATATTTTGTGAAAACATCCATTATGCACTTTATGCTATTAAAGTTATTAAAAGTACTCTAATTCATTGTGCTTTTAGTATAGGAAATCTATGGTTTCTTAAATTTGAAGATCTTTTTATTCACATACATGTATTTAGAGTATATTCACAAATTTAAAATGTAAGAATATTGGATAGTTTAAAACATACACTCAACTTTGATTTCCAGAGTGGAACAAGTATAGACTTTTGGAATACCACACAGTGAAATCAAATTCCCTATCTAGAAAATAAAGAGAAGCTTGCTTTTCAGTTCTTATACTCTACTGCTATGGTAGTTGATTATGAGCAGTAACTTGCTGTGGACCATTTGAGGAACATCCATAATTCAGGTCTACTTTAAATGGTTTTAGCCTACTGGAGAGGAGAAGAGTGCTGACTTGAAATACAGCTATTTCAAGAAATTGAATGGAATAATGCTCTTTTTAATTTACTGTGACCAATTGTCAATTCTGGCAGTTATACTGAAGTCACAGTGTATTAATCTTAGCTTTCCTAAATGTGCCCTCATAGTGCTACATTAACTATGAAGTATTTTATTTTGAAAGGATTTTTTTTTAAATATTTATGAAAAAAGATACACCAAACCACACTGAAAAAACAACTTTCATTGTTGTGTTCTATAATTCAATAGAATTACTTATGACTTTTAATTCAACACACTGTGCAACACTTTTCCATTACAGGTATTTTTGCTAAGTTTATCCTTAAGAGTTTTATTAACTAAAGTATATTTTCTTATTGCTTTACATTGTGTTTTCCTTCTGGTTCTCAGAAGGGTTTTTCAAGCCCTTTCCTTATTTTGTAATAGGCAAATGACATATTTCTAAAAACATTTCCTGGGAAACTAATTTAAGAACTATGTTGATGTTTCTTTTTTGTAGTATTAATAAAATTCTATTAGTAAATATAATTAATTTTCTAGTTAATTTTGTTTTGAAAGCTGTTATTTATAAATTGCTATTGAAAATTAACTATTTCAACAATAACTGTCTTATCATACTTGTAAAGTAAGATTTTAATGTTAAATATCCTTTTCTTTCTCTAGGTATGGCTGATGGCAAGCATTGTACTTTTCCACATCTACCTGGCAAAACATTTGTCTATAATGCTTCTGAAGATAGACTGGAGTTGTGTGTGGATGCTGCAGGACATTTCCCCATTGGTCCTGATGTTGAAGATTTAGTTAAAGAGGCTGTAAGTCAGGTTCGAGCAGAGGCTACTACAAGAAGTAGGGAATCAAGTCCCTCACATGGGCTGTTAAAACTAGGTAGCGGTGGAGTAGTGAAAAAGAAATCTGAGCAGCTTCATAATGTAACTGCCTTTCAGGGAAAGGGGCATTCTTTAGGAACTGCATCCAGTAGCCCACATCTTGATCCAAGAGCTAGGGAAACTTCTGTTGTAAGAAAGCATAACACAGGGACAGATTTTAGTAATAGTTCCATTAAAACAGAGCCTTCTGTATTCACAACTGCTCCTAGTAACAGTGAGCTTATTCGAATAGCTCCTGGAGTAGTAACAATGAGAGACAGTAGGCAGCTTGATCCTGATTTGGTTGAGGCACAGAGAAAAAAATTGCAGGAAATGGTTTCTTCTATTCAGGCTTCAATGGACAAGCATTTGCGGGATCAAAGTACAGAGCAGTCACCATCTGATCTTCCTCAAAGAAAAGTAGAAGTTGTGAGTTCTTCTGTGAAGTCTGGAAGTCTTCAGACTGGTTTACCTGAATCTTTTTCTTTAACTGGTGGCACTGAAAATTTGAATACAGAAACAACTGATAGCTGTGTGGCAGAGGCACTAGGAGCAGCATTTGCCACAAGGTCAAAAGCACACAAGGGAAATTCAGTGGAGGAGCCTGAAGAGATGGATAGTCAAGATGCTGAGATGACAAACACAACCGAGCCAATGGATCACTCTTGATTTAATTAGAGGTTAATAAAGGCAGGATGTTTATTGTGAATATGTAATATTTGTTGGCTGGGCCACATAACTTGATTAGTCATTAAAAATCTTGTACGTATGTAATTCAAAGATTATATCTTGTTATTCAGTGCATGATAGCAAGTGTGTGATTGGCAAATAGCTTTTAATATACTGCTGCCCAGGCTGGCTCTGAATTCCTATAAATTAGTTATTAGATCGGTTGAGATGAATTTCTTCCATATGTGGCTTATTGGAAGTTCTTTGTAATTTTAATTCCATGAAAGTCTCTTCATGTTTCAAACATGAAAATTCTCTTAAAAAATAGGTTTGATTTCAAAAAAAGGCTAAAAGAACAAGGAATAAGGAAGAAATGAGATTTTGCTAATGTTGATGTCATCAAGGTAACCATCCCACGTATTTATTAGTGTCTAAGATTTATGTAAATTTGAAGGTTATCTGAACTAAATTGTATCTTAGAATTCATAAAATGACTTCTTAGACACTGGGGTCCTGACATTTTTGTGAAAGTAAACACATTCTTAGAGATACGTACTCTTGGCGAAAATATCTTGAGAATAGTTTGTAATGATACAAGATTTTCTGATTTGAGCAAGGTTAGGGGGAAAATATCTGTTCCAGAATGATAAAGTCAAGGTGATTCAGTTACTGTTGCTGTCTGAGCCAACACAGCCAATTGTGTGCTCTATTGTTGATAATATGTTACCATTATTTTTGAATCCTGGGCTGGTTAAAAGTACCACCGAATTTTTTTTTCTTTAATCTTGCAGAAAAGTTGATTGCAAAGTGTGGTAGAAACTATAAAAATAATGGTAGCAGTAGTTAATCTCTAATTTTCAGTTTGTCAGATTCACAGAGAATTTATAAATAAGAATTTATCTTTATGAATGAGTTACATTGTTATACAATTTTGATCAATGGTATTTAAGCTTGTATATGCTAAGTGTCTTTGAGCCCCTTTGAACCAAAAATGTTTCCTTTTTTTTCTTATGGACTCATAAGGTTTTCTTTGTTGGCTTCACTTGGATTTGGATGCAAATTTTACTGCATCATACCTTGATCAGCTGGGTATTTGCTTAAATGGTGTATTCATCCAATTTTTAGTGCCAGTTTCTTCAAGAAGCAGCTTTTGTGCTTATTCCCTAAAGACAAAGAATGTTTATCCTGAGATTGGTATTGCACTATTATATCCTATTTTGCAAATCTGTAACCTGAAATGTACATTTCAATTCATCTTTTTCCTCTGTTCACTGAAATTAAGTTGAATTTGAATGGATGAAAGACAAAATGTATGTTAATACAATCTCTTATCTTAGTGCATTCAAAGCCTGGTTGTCTGATTACACATGCAACAAGATACAGAACTGTGTTTGCATTCTCAGAAAATGTACACCAGAAAGTATATTACCAGGTGTCTTGCTACAGAAGGAATATAGACAGTAATTTAACTGTGTTTCCAAATGAGGGAGGTTTTGGTTTTCTTTCTATGAAAGTGTTTCTGACTAAAATCCACTTATAAATTAACTACATTTTGAATAAGGAAAGAATAGAGAATATAGACATTTTGCAAGTGCTATCTGAGCAAAATACTATTCGAATTAGTCTTGTCACATTACCACATTTTAAAGTCATATTTTTTTCTACCAAATTTCCTTTCAAGTATCTTTATCTCAAAATAGCAGGAAAATTTAGAAATACAGCTACAAATGATATTTCCCAATAGTTTATATAGGTGATTTCTGTGTATTAGTCTAAAAACTACAAATGTCACTAACCACTATAATTATTTTTGGCTTTTTCAGCCATTGAAACATACTCCCTCACCTCCTTTTTTTCCTTAATTTAAATAAAAATGTTAATAAGCAAATGTACTGCTTCCAGATAAATTATATAATCACCTTTTTAAAAACAAATATTTTCATCACCTGTGGCTTGATATGTTTAGTTAATAATTAACAGATATATTCTCACTGCATAAAATAAAAATATCAATCATTTTATTTTCCTATAGTATTAAATACTTGGCATTTAGTCAAATAAGAATGCATCGGTGAACATTAGAATATGGGCTTAGTCCCTGACAGTGCTATTAATTTCCCTTGCCACAGCAATGCTACTTAGAAGCCAGTTAAGTATGAATATTATAATATTACAATAATAGTTGGGTTCACCTTGATGAATAATAAAAGATTGATTTTAAGAAATGTTCAAATCTTTTGAAATTATTTTAAAGCAACTGAAATTTGGTTGGGTTAATTAATGGTTTTTGAGAAATGGGCCAGGTAACATTTTCACAAAGAAGTTTTAGGACAGAATTTAGGTTGTTAAATAACCTTTGTCCTTCCATATGGTTATCATAATCAAATATATGAATATAGACTGATAATTTTTAGTACTACAGTTTGTAATCACTGCAAGAATCCAAACTATAGATTTTTAAATCAGTTAAAATATTTTTTAGCCATAGATGTAACACTTTATAATTGTGTTAAAATCTATTTGCAGTGTTTCAGTTATAAATTAATTATTCTGTAATCCATTCTATAGTTAATCTTAATTTTAAATTGACGGCTCAAAGTTCAGGTAGGGCTGAAGATGGTCTATGTCTAGAATACTGGTAATGAGAAATGCTGAATTTGAAGAAAATAAGATATTGCCAAATATGAGCTAGAAAATTATTAACTGTAAGAAAATGGTTACTTGGGAACTAGTAAAAGAGCAACCTAAAGCCCATTCCCCCCTTTTACTTAGTTTCAGGTATTTTATTGGAAAATACTAGGATAAAGACCCGAAAAATTTAGCTAATACTATTGGCTGTGAGATTTGCTTTATATCCTCTGATGATTTTTAGTTCGATTTTACAATCAAGACTGCTGTTTGCAATTAAAATATTAATCTGTAGTGCATCTGTGGCTCCCAGCCATTGTTCCATATTGCCATTATTTTTAAGTATTTAAACTTGATTGGAAATGAGCAGATATTTGCATATGGTCTCTTACCTCAGGGAAGATCACTTGCTAGCAATTCATATACTACTAATGACAGGTTTTGAGAATTGTGCTGATATCACATGTTGGCTATTAAATGCAAAATGTATAGCAGTATTATTCTATGTAGTTGCCTACTAATACTGGCTGCTAATGAACATTTCACTAAAAATTTAGACCTCACTAATAACTAGCCTTTAGGTATGAAATAAACTTGTAACTCCTATCATCAATTATGTGTTCGTAAATATAACAACAGTATTATGTAATGTTTATTTCAAAATATCAATAGTTTTGTATTGATTTCCCAACAGTTACTTTTAATTGGTTCATACTTAATACTGCAGAGCAGATTTTGAAAGTTTCATGGGTCTTAAGGCAAGATTTCCAAATTAGATTTTCATAAAAACCTTTGCAAAATTGAATTAAGCTCCACTTATAAAATTCATGTGAATATGAATTTAAAATGGCCTTTTGTAATAACAGTAGATACACATTCTAAGTTGGGTAGACATAGCTTACATTTCGAGGTATCTATGTAACAAAATTGTACAACCTCAAGTCTTTTCACAATGTAACAAGTTAATTTTCAGACCACAACTATTCACTTGAAAACACAATAGTAGAATGTTTACCTAAGAAATAATATAACACAGGGAAGCTATATCACCAATGTAAGGTTTATAGTTAATACTATAATTATAAGTTCTGCCATTCTTAACAGTTCTTTGAGATGCTAAGTGTTTCAGTTCATATTTAATGATACTTAAATTGTGAGAATTTTAACATGTGTTCCAAAATAGTAGATATTGTAAAAATTGTGAATTATTGGAGAAAAATGCCATTGTATATCTGACATTTAATTTTTTAAATTATGGAGTCTACATGCTTTTGTAGTATAATATAATGATTATTCTCTTGTAAAAGAAAAGGAAAACTAGTAAAAAAAAAGTTCTAGTTGATGTTACCTGCTTGTGAGTATCACTTACTTAATATTTTAAGTTTTAAGGTATTGCATAATTTTCTTTAGAATGCACACGTTCCTTGAGCCTTTATGCCTGTGGTAGAGCAATAAAAAACTGAAAAGGTTATCTATATTTTCAGGTTTATTGACTTTTAAGAATTAGTACCAAGAGCTGAAGAGTCTACTTTTTGGAGGAAAATGCTATTTAGAATATGTAAAAGTAAGTGGTAATAGTGCAAAATTTAGAAAAAAACTAAGTACCAAGTGCTTTGAACTGCTTAAAATAACATAGATATTATGTCATCCCGAAGCACTGACTGTTACCCATTATTTTCTGATTTTGTGATTGCTGTATATATTACTAATGAGTAATAAATAACTGGAATAGTGTATTATAACAATATAGTGTTCTATAACACCTTATTGTACAGTATTTGAAGTTTCCTTTTATATCAATTGTAAAACTATAAGTTAATATACACTAATTTTCCTCTTCTCCACTTTAGGTTTTTTTGTTTGTTTGTTTGTTTGTTTGGTTTTTTTTGAGAAAGAAAAAGTTTATTGTGGAGAAAAGGAATAGAAATAAAGTGGGACTCCCAGACCAGTGGAACCAGGCCAGGGAGGGGCAAGGGAGCCGAAGATCCACTTTAGGTTTTTAAAATAATTTTTATTCTTTGGGCTCTTGTAATTATATCTTAATATTATAGTATAGAAAATACAGTGCAGTTTTATAAAGAAATTCTAATAAAAGGGTTTTTATTTTAATCTTTCAAGATATCTCATATAAGGATAGTAATTTCTGTCCTAAATGTAGATTTCAATGCTAGGTGAAGTGGGCCCAATTAGAAAAGAATAAGCAAAATTTCTTTAGACATATTACATAATTGGGTCATGTAATGCTTATGAATATTTAAAGACAAAACAGGTATGTTCTAATAACTGATTTTGCTGGTTTCTAGAAAAATGCTAGTTGGATAATGAAGAAATGAAGGGAAATACAGAAAATAGTACTAAATTATATTGGTATTGTTTAACAATCAAAATAACTTGCATTTGCTTTTAAGTTTTAGTATATATGTTTAATATTAACTTTTATTAGACTTTTAACTTAGTAGTTAAAACAGAGCTTCAGACACTAGACTTCCTAGATCTGAGTCCTGGCAAACTGTCAACTCTGTGTCCTCTCTGTTATCATCCTTCCACTCTGGAAGGATGATAACAACATCTTGTCCTGGGGTGGTTTTGAATATTAAATGAATTAATATCAGATGGTTTTAAACAGTGCCTGACACTCAAATGTTTGCTACCATTTTTATCTATGAAAGTAATTCAGTAGAGTTCTGTTACCATTTAAGTGGGATAGATTCTCATATATGGAATGCTTTATTTAAATAATGTTTCATTATATTAAAACTTTATTTGTGGTGTATAATCAGCTAAAAACTGAATGGCTGTTCAAATATTTATGCAAGAATTTTATAGCCACATGCAATACTGATTATCTGAACTGACAGTGTGTCAAGGCAAGTCATAAACCCTTTCAAAGTTTCCATTTTTCTTATAACTGTGATTCTACAGCCATTTATTCTCTCATGTTTTGCTGACCCTGTCATTGTAGTCTCACTTAGACAGCATGGTGCTGGTGGGACAAGTGACATAGGTATGAGTCCTAACTAGATTAAACATAATTGGCTTTGCTTTTTATTTGGCTATACATATCCCAAACTTGGACTTAAGGTCTTGTATACATGCATGCCACTAGTCTCATACCATATAGTTTTAAGTTTTCAAAAACTTCTGTGAATAAGATGTAAACATGATAGTTCAGTATGGATTTTATTTTTATTGAATGGCTTTTTCAGACTTTAGAACTGCAATTCTGACTGCACACTTGATTACTTCTAATTTTTAAAAATATATAGAGAAAAGCTGAAGTAAGTCTTTAATTGATTTTCTAGAGAGAATATATATACCGAGTTGAAAAACTTAAGACTTCAAAAGTCTACCCTTTCCTCATTGCAGCTAAACCTATCTGGTCTGTTAGTTATACCACATCGTTCTTTATCTTAAAAACACTCAAATGACATGAGGATCTAGAGGGATTATTACTGGGTAATTACTGTTACTAGTATACATAATTCTAATATAGCTATTAGGTAGTGTTGGATTACAATACAGGAGGAACTTACCTCATTTATTGGGGTTACATAAGGTTTTCCAAGAGGGGATATATTAACTGAGATAGAAATAATGAATAGGATGTTTAAAAGTCAAGCTGGCAAAATTCAGCACCTCCAAAAATATTTTATTAGGCCAGTCCATCAAGCAAAATTAAGTGGGATGCTTATGTTTGCAACATGGTAGACCCTGAATCTTATCTGTAAGAGGATGGTGATCCAGTTGAATGAATAAGGATAAAGAAGTTCCAGAAAGCTTACACAAATAGGTTTTCTAGGGAAAGGGAAACAAACTGTAATAGAGAATGAGATTCAACATTCAGTGTATAAAGCCAACTTCAGACATGAGCTCATTCATTGAAACTAAAAGGTGTATGCTACTGAGTATGGTCAATGTAAGTTAGATGCATAGATAAATAACAAAAGTATAAGCAAAATAGTAAGACAAAAATCAAACTAGGAGCTAGATGCCCTCAGTTATTCTGATCTCTTTTCAATATTACCAAGATTAAAGGAAGATTAATTTCATTTTTTCTTTCAGCTTCTCATGGTCATATTCTGATGTCTGTCACATTCTGCTTCCATTAAGCAGTAATACTGCCTAAGTAGCTGGAAACCAAATGTATATTTTAAGTTCTACTTACAAAATTGCTTTTCAAGTTAAGATATCATTTGTGATTTCATGCAAATGATTTTGATTTTTCTTCAGTAAACTTTACAGTTACTAAGCTTTTTGGTGCAATGAAGTGATTAGAAAAATCATAAAATAATCTATAAAATTTTTCATTCAACTAGGCCTTGTTTTCCTTTTATGCAATGCATAAACATGATTTAAAAACATTCAAAACCAGCAATTTTAGTTCTAAAACCCAGGAATTCAAAACTTTAGAAATATACGCATCTCAGTTGCTTAATCAACTGTTTCTTTTTTGGTAGTTACAACCTCCATAACTTAAAAAAGATACAACCGTATCTAATCTCTTGGTATATTAACTTTAGACAGTATTTGATTACTCCATGAATTCCCTTGTCCCTTTTTAGGTTATCTTCATAATTGTATATATTTATCTGTTTATTATCAATTTTGGACATCTCCTAAATGCAGTATATAAACATGAGGAAATTAGCATTTCTACACTTCTAATATCTCTTCAAGTCCTAATTCCTAACTCTTAGTATCTATACTGTTGCTTTTACAATGTCAAGTTTATGGTATTCAAAATATGTTCTGTAACCATAATGGCTTTAAAGCCTTTAAAAGAAATCTGTAGTTTGACTAAGCTAATAGCTGAGGTGTTCCCAAAAGTGAAACTTTTTTTTTTCCTGAGACACCAACTAGAAGCTGGAATTTTTCCCAAAGTAAATAGCATACTTCAATGTTTTTCGAGAACGATTTTCTTGTTTTTGTTTAGGTATAAAAGCAATGGCAGTTACTACACAAGAGGAAAGTGTAATAGATAATGGAGGAGATTGATTAGCACAGTTGTCCCACAGACAGTTCAATCATCATTTTGTTTTATGTCAGGTCTGGTTCTCTTGCTTACTATACCTTTGCTTCCTATTTGAACTCTAGATTCTGCTGGGAAACTCAGCTCTTACTTCTGCTGTCCTGTTTATAGACTCTGAGGTTTGATTGCCTTTAGTAAGTTTTATGCGTGTTCCTGTTTCCTGTCTTTGAGGAATATATTAATAATTGAGTTCACATATATTCTTCCTGGTACTCAAGTATTTTTGGTTAATACCCCTTTATGGTTTATTGTAACGGCAAATGAATTTGTGATGGAGAAAAGGTAATAGCATATATTCAACTACCCAACTTGAAGCAAAGCCCAGGTCTTAAATGAAGTAATTTTTTGTTTTTTCTCAAGTTACTGAGCTTGTTATTAAATTGCACAGGATAATTTCAGTGGTTGGCTTTTGTCTTCTTCAGGTAATTCCATCATTTGTAAACTGAAGACATTTTGACTTCAAAGGGAGCATGTTAACTGTTTTATCAAGAAAGTAATGCTAAAAATATAATAACCACTCTTTATCTTTCATCCATTTTATTCCAATGTGTAAAACCAAAAGGCAAATTAAAAAGGAGGAAGACATTTAAAGAAATGACTTCAGGACTATTTAGAGATGCTGGTGTGGCTACTACTTGGAGAAAGAGCCTTTATTGGGCCTCTTGCACTCCTACACCCATCTTGCTGAGTGTGCCAAACTCACATGACCCTGATTACTCTTAAGCAGTTCATTTTTTTTTGTTTGTCTATTTTAAAGATTTATTTTTACAAGAACTGGGGAGAGGTCTGCGCGCCATGTGGGACCCTTGCCCGGCGGCCTGGGATAGAACTGGTGCTGCTGAGGCTGTGGGCAGCCTCGCAACCCAGCCCTCAACCACTGTGCCCTTTCTTAACCTTTTTTACCCCTCTTGTCCTCCCTACCTTGGCACTTCAGTTCTGTAGTCAGCTTTAAGAGTTAGTTTTTAAGCTTGTCTTTATCTGACTCAATTTAGTTACTTTATATTCCAGAAATTAGTGACACCATCCAGTATTTAACTTTCTCCTTCTGACTCATTTCACTGAATATTATCCCTTCGAGCTCCATCCATATTGCTGCAGATGGAATGAGGGTATCTTTTTTGATCACTGAGTAATAATATTCCATTGTGTATATATATACACCATATCTTGATCTACTCATCTGTTTGGGGGCACTTAGGTTGTTTCCATGATTTAGCTATAGTAAATAGTGCTGCAGTAAACATAGGAGTACAAGTTTCCTTTCAAGTTAATGTTTTTGAATTTTTTGGGTAGAATGCCTAGGAGTGGAATTATCAGTCAAGTGGCAAGTCCATTTTTAATGTTTTGAGACACCATAATGCTTTCCAGAAGAGCTGGTACAATTTGCATCACCACTAACAGTGTAGGAGAGTTTCCTTTTCTTCACATCCTCATCAGTACTTGTTCCTAATTTTTTTCCCTCCCAATATCGACCATTTTCACAGGTGTGAGATAGTATTTCATGGTGGTCTTGATTTGCATTTGTCTAATAATAAATGATGCTGAACATTTTTTCATGCGCCTGTTTGCAGTCTGAATGTCTTCCTTGGAGATGTGTCTGTTTAGTTCTTCCACCCACTTTTTTTGACTAGGTTATTTGTTTTGTTTTTGTAAAGTTTAATGAGTTCTTTGTATATCTTTAATATCAGTCCTTTGTCAGAGGTATGGTGTGCAAAAATTTTCTCCCATTCATTAGGGTGTATTCATTTTAGTTTTGGTTTCTTTAGATGTGCAGTAGTTTTTTCATTTGACGTACTCCCAGTTGTTTTGTTCTTTTTGTTTTCCTTGCTGTTGGGGATGAATTCCTAAAGGCATCACTAAAGTTTATGTCATGAAATGTTTTGCGTATGTTTTCTTCTGTGTCTTTTGTGGCTTCAGATTTTACAGCCATGTCTTTTATCTATTTTAAAGTGATTTTTGTGTGTGTTGGGAGCTAGTGATCTAGTTTCATTCTTCTGCACGCAGCTGTCCAGTTTTGCCAACACCATTTATTGAAGAGGCTATCTTTTTCTCAGTATATGTTGGCTCCTTTGTCAGATTAACTGTCCATACATATGGATTTATTTTGGAGCTTTCAATTCTATTCCATTAGTCTGTGTGTATGTTTTTCTTCCAGTATCAGGCTGTTTTAATTATGGTTTTATAATATAATTTGTGGACTGGAAGTGTGATACCTCCATTCTCTTTCTTTGTCAGGATTTATTTTGCTATTTGTGGTCTTTTGTGGTTCATATGATATTCAGTAGTGTTTGTTCCAGTTCTTTGAAAAATACCATTGATATTTTTTTTTTATAAATTTTATTGTTATATTCCCCATACAATTGCAGCCCCCCCATTCTGACCCCAATTCCTCCCCTCCCGCCCCCGCCCCCCTAAAAGTGTCTCTGGTTCATAGTTTTTTGTTGATTTTGATTTTCACTTTCTTATAGTTATTCATTTTCCTGGTCCCTTATTTAAGTTTTCTAGATTCCTGCTATGAGTGAGACCATCCGGTATTTTTCTTTTTCTTTTTGGCTTATTTCACTGAGCATGATCCCTTCCAGCGCCATCCATGTTGCTGCAAATTGCATGTGCTTATCTTTTTTGAATGCTGAGTAATATTCCATGGTATATATGTACCACATCTTCTTGATCCAGTCATCTATTTTTGGGCATTTGGGTTGTTTCCAAAGCTTAGCTATTGTAAACAGTGCTGCTATAAACATAGGGGTGCAGGTGTTCTTTGGAATTGATGTTTCTGTGTCCTTTGGGTAAATACCTATGAGTGGAATTGCTGGATCATATGGAAGCTCTATGTTTAGTAGGTCCAGAAATCTCCACACAGCTCTCCACAGTGGTTGGACCAGTTTGCACTCCCACCAACAGTGCAGAAGAGTTCCTTTTTCTCCACACCCTCGCCAGCATTTGTTGTTGCTAGTTTTTTTAATATGTGCCATTCTCACTGGTGTAAGATGGTATCTCATGGTAGTTTTGATTTGCATTTCCCTGATGGCAAGTGATGTTGAACATTTTTTCATATGCCTGTTGGCCATTTGCATTTCCTCTTCAGAGAAGTTTCTTTTTAGCTCTTCTGCCCATTTTTTGACTGGATTATTTTCTTTGTTGTTGTTGAGTCTCATCAGCTCTTTGCAGATTTTTGTGATCAGTCCTTTATCATTAGTGTTGGGTGCAAAAATGTTCTCCCAGTTGGTGGGGTTTCTCTTTGTTTTTGTTATTGTCTCTTTTGCTGTGCAAAAGCTCTTTAATTTGATGTAGTCCCAGCTGTTTATCTTTGCCTTCACTATCACTGCTTTGGGTGATGTGTCTGTAAAGATGTCTTTGATGTGCAGATCACGTAGTGTTTCGCCTATATTTCCTTCTATATATTTTATGGTTTCAGGTCTTATGTCTAGTTCTTTAATCCATTTTGAGTTGATTTTTGTGTATGGTGTGAGGTAGTGGTCAAGCTTCATTCTTTTGCATGTAGCGACCCAGTTTTCCCAGCACCATTTATTGAACAAACTTTCTTTGCTCCAATGCATAGTCTTTGCTCCTTTGTCAAAGATTAGTTGACCGTAAATCTGTGGGTTTATTTCTGGATTTTCTATTCGATTCCATTGGTCTGTATGTCTGTTCTTGTTCCAATACCATGCAGTTTTGATGATTATGGCTTTGTAGTATAGTTTGAAGTCTGGGAGTGTAATGCCTCCATTCCCTTCTTTTTTTTTCAGGAGAGCTTTGGCTATTCGGGGTTTTTTGTGATTCCATATGAATTTCATCAATAATTGTTCTATTTCTTTGAAGAATGACATTGAAATTTTGATTGGAATAGCATTGAATCTGTATATTGCTTTTGGAAGGATGGCCATTTTAATAATGTTTATTCTTCCAATCCACGAGCAGGGGATGTCTCTCCATTTCTTTGTGTCTTCTTCTATTTCTTTTAACAGTGTTTTATAGTTTTCTTTGTATAGGTCCTTTACCTCTTTTGTTAGATTTATTCCCAAATATTTGATTTTTTTTGTTTCAATAACAAAAGGGATGGTTTTTTTGATTTCTTCTTCAGATTTATTGTTTGTGTATAGGAAGGCTACTGACTTTTGCATGTTGATTTTGTATCCTGCCACTTTACTGAACTGATTGATGAGTTGAATTAGCTTTTCTGTGGAGTTTTTGGGGTTCTCTATGTATAATATCATATCGTCTGCAAATAGTGATAGTTTGACTTCTTCTTTTCCTATTTGGATTCCTTGGATGTCTTTCTCTTGTCTTATTGCCCTGGCTAGGACTTCCAGTATTATATTGAAAAGCAGTGGTGAGAGTGGACATCCTTGTCTTGTTCCAGATCTTAATGGAATTGCTTTCAGCTTTTCACCATTGAGAATGATACTGGCTGTTGGCTTGTCATAGATGGCCTTTATGATGTTGAGGTATGTTCCTTGTATCCCAAGAATTTCAAGGGCTTTTATCATGAATGGGTGTTGCACTTTGTCGAAAGCTTTCTCAGCATCTATTGATATTATCATATGGTTTTTATATTTCTTTTTGTTGATGTGTTGGATAACGTTGATTGATTTTCGGATGTTAAACCATCCTTGTGTCCCTGGAATGAATCCTACTTGGTCGTGGTGAATTATCTTATGGATACATTGTTGGATTCTGATGGCTAAAATTTTATTGAGGATTTTTGCATCAGTGTTCATTAGGGAGATTGGCCTGTAGTTTTCCTTTTTTGTGTTGTCCTTGTTCGGTTTTGGTATTAGTGTAATATTGGCTTCATAGAACGTGTTTGGTATTGTCCCTTCCTTCTCAATTTTTTGGAAGAGTTTGTGAAGGATAGGCACTAATTCGTCTCTGAATGTTTGGTAGAATTCATTTGTAAATCCATCAGGTCCTGGGCTTTTGTTTTTGGGGAGGTTTTTGATTACCATTTCAATTTCGCTAATTGTAATTGGTCTGTTTAGGTGTTCTATTTCTTCTTTATCTAGCTTTGGGTGATTGTAGAGTTGTAGGAATTTGTCCATCTCCTCTAGATTATTAAACTTGTTTCCATATAACTGTTCATAGTAGTTACTGATTATTCTTTTGATTTCTGCTGTGTCCGTTGTGATTTCTCCTCTTTCATTGATGATCCTGTTTATTTGTGCTTTCTCCCTTTTTTCCTTTGTGAGCCTGGCTAGGGGTTTGTCTATTTTATTGATTTTTTCAAAGAACCAGCTCTTGGTTTCATTGATCTTTTGGATTGTTTTTTTAGTTTCAATTTCATTTATTTCTGCTTTGGTTTTTATTATTTCTTTTCTTCTACTGGTTTTGGGGTTTTTTTGTTGTTCTTTTTCTAGATCTTTGAGCTTCGAGATTAGGTTGTTTCTTTGAGTTCTTTCTTGTTTCTTGATGTGAGCTTCTATTGCTATATATTTTCCTCTTATTACTGCTTTTGCTGCATCCCATACATTTAGGATATTGGTGTCCTCCTTGTCGTTCAATTCAAAAAATTTTTTAATTTCTTCTTTGATCTCCTCATTAGTCCAGTGGTCTTCCAGTAGTGTGGTTTTTAATCTCCATGAGGTAGGAAAGTTCCTTGCCTTCTTTTTATGGTTTATTTCTAGTTTGATGCCTTCATGGTCAGAAAAGATGGTTGATATAATTTCAATCTTGGTGTATCTGTTGATGTTTGTCTTGTGCCCCAGTATGTGATCGATCCTGGAGAATGATCCGTGTGCACTTGAGAAAAATGTGTACTCCGTTTTTTCGGGGTTTAGTGTTCTATAGATGTCTGTTAAGCCCAATTGCTCTAGGTCCTTATTTAGAGCTTTGGTTTCTTTACTTATTTTTTGTCTTGTTGATCTATCCATTGTTGATAGTGGTGTGTTGAAGTTTCCCACTTCGTATGTGTTTTCTCTGATGTCTGTTTTCAGAGAGGACAACAGTTGTCTGATATATTTTGGTGCTCCTTCGTTTGGTGAGTATATGTTAATGAGTGTTATTTCTTCTTGAAGTATTGTCCCCTTGATCATAATGTAGTGACCATTGGGGTCTCTTTTTATCTTTTTGAGTTTGAAATCTGTTTTATCTGATATAAGTATAGCTGTTCCTGCTCTCTTTTTTGGTCCATTTGCTTGTAGGATTGTTTTCCATCCTTTAACTTTGAGCCTATTTTTATCTTTTGTAGCTAAATGTGTTTCCTGGAGACAGCAAAAGGTTGGGTTTTGTTTCTTAATCCAGGCTGCAACTCTGTGTCTTTTTATTGAAGAGTTTAGTCCATTTACATTTAGAGTTAATATTGATATGTTAACATCTGTATTTGCCATTGTGTTTGTCTTTCCTTTGATTTTATTTATTTATTCTTTTAATAACTTTTTTTTTTTTTTGGCCTTCTTTCATTGTTATTCGTCCCTCTGAGGTTCTGGCTTTAGGACTCCTTGTAGTATTTTTTGGAGTGAGGGTTTAGTTGCAATGAAATTCCGGAGTTTCTGTTTGTCTGGGAAGGTCCATATTCTTTCTTCAAAGAGGAAGGAGAGCTTTGCGGGATAGAGTATTCTTGGTTGGCATCTGTTTTCTTGGAGTCTGTTGACTATGTCCCTCCACTCTCTCCTTGCCCGTAGTGTTTCTTCGGAGAAGTCTGATGTCAGCCTGATTGGTTTTCCTTTGAATGTTATCTGTTTCTTCCCTCTTGCCAGCTTCATTATTTTTTCCTTGTCCTGGATTCTTGGGAGCTTTACTATTATGTGTCTTGCTGTATTTTTTCTTTCGTCGTGGAAGTTTGGTGTTCTTCTTGCTTCTTGTATATCAATTTTCAGCTCCTTCTTCACATTTGGGAAGTTCTCTTCAATTATCTCTTTGAATATTTTCTCTGTTCCTACTTCTCTCTCCTCTCCTTCTGGTATTCCTATAACTCTTATATTTCCTTTCCTCATGGAGTCAGATAGTTCCCGAAGTCTTTCTTCATTCTTTTGCCTTCGTACTTCTCTTTCCTTTTCTGTTTTGGTTCTTTTTATTTCTGTGTCTTCAAGAGCACTTATTCGTTCTTCCATTTCATCAATTCTGCTTTCATTGCTTTTCCCAGAATTCTTTAGTTCTTCCACTAATTCTTTGATCTCCTGCATTTCTTTTACTTCCCTCTTTAGGGACTCAATTTCATTCTTCTGATCGTTGATTATTTTTCCCTTATCATTGTTTTCCTTTATGACTTCTGTCAGTTTTTTAATCACGGCAATTTTAAATTCTCTTTCTGGAAGGCTCAGAAGTTCTTCCAAGTTACTGTCGTTGCAATCTGGGGGCTGGTTTTCTTTTTGTGGTGTGCTTTTTCTCTGGAGAGTTGCTAGGTTGCGTGTGGTTCTTCTCCTCCCTACTGTCTGTTTTCTAATTTGCCGTATGCGTTGGGACACTGTGTTGTTGGGACTGGCCGGCATCTTGGGTGGGCTTCTCTTCTCCCCTCTGGTTCCTCCAGGAGTCATCGGCAGCCCGGGCTGTGTGCGCGTCTCCCGGGGTCTTTGTTCTTCTCTAATGGCGCCTGGAGCCGTTCGCTCACCGCCGCGGCGAATCCTGCAGGGTTCGCCTCAGCTCCCGTTCAAGGGGTGTGGTGGCTGCAATAGTTCCTTTCCACTCACAGTCCCGTTTGCTGCCTCGTTTGTTCTTGGTGGCCGTTTTGGTTTGTTGTTTCCCTCCTCTCTGCCGGTCGGAGAGTGCCGCCTCTGTGGGCGGGGGAGGGGAGCAGGGTTCTGCGCTTCCCTCCCTTCTAGTCCTCTTTTATGGCCACTTTCTTCTTCGGGTATTTTGCTGGAGTCACCCGTTTATCTTCCGTGTCCCAGTTCTCACTGGGACCTGCCGCTTTTCCTCCCTATTAACTTTTTTTAATGGGAGATCTTACTCGCAGTGTCTCCTCGCCGCCATGTTGCTCCGCCCCCTTACCATTGATATTTTTACCGGGATTGCACTGAATTTGTATATTGGTTTGGGTAGGATTATCATTTTGACTATGTTGATTCTTCCAATCCATGATCAGAAAATAGTTTTCCATTTTTTTTTTGTCTTCTTCTGTTTCTTTCAACAGTGTCTTATAGTTGATTTGTATAGGTATTTTACCTTCATTGTTAGGTTTATTCCTAGAGATACTTAATTTTTTTGGATGTAATTGTAAATGGGATAATTTTCTTAATTTCAACCTCTTCTATCTTATTTGTATATAAGAAGGCAACTGATTTATGTGTGTTGATATATACCTTGCCACTTTGCTGAACTTACTGTTTAAATTAGTTCTCCATGGAGTCTTAAGGATTCTCTATGTATATTATCATGTCATCTGCAACTAGTGATAGCTTTACTTCTGTCCCAATTTGAATTCCTTTTGTATCTTTCTTGTCTAATTGCGCTAGCTAGAACTTCCAATACCATGTTGAATAGTAGTGATTAGAGTGGATATTATTGTCTTATACCAGATCTTGGTGGAAAAGCTTTCAGAATGATATTAGCTATGGGTTTGTTGTAAATGGTTTTTATTGTGTTAAGGTATATTCAAGTAAACCTATTTTTTTGTGGGTTTTCATTATAAATGAATGTTGGATCTTATTAAATGCTTTCTCAGCATCTATTGATATGAGCATATGGCTTTACTTTCTTTTTGTTTGATGAGGTGAATTATGTTCATTGATTTTTGCATGTTGAACCATTTTGTATCCCTGATATGAATCCCATTTGTTTATGGTGTATGGTACTTTTGATGTATATTTTGATTAGTTTGCTAGGACTTTATTAAGGATTTTTGCAATGGTGTTCATTAGGGAGATTGGTCTGTAATTTTCTTTTAGTGTCTTTGGTAATAGAGTAATGTTAACCTTATAAAAAGTATTTGAATGTTGACCTTATAAAAAGTATTTGGAAGTATTCCTTCTTTTTCAATTTTTTGGAAGAGTTCGAACAATATAGGCATTAGTACATTTTTGAAGGTTTAATAGAATTCACTGCAAAGGCATCTAGTCCAGGTATCTTGTTTTTTGGGAGTTTTCATTACTGTTTCAATTTCCTTGCATATAATTGGTTTGTTCAGGGTTCTATTTCTTCCCTATTCAGTCTCAGATGTTTGTATAGTTCTAAGAATATGTCCATCTCTTCTAGATTATTAAAATTGTTAGTGTATAAATGTTCATAGTAGTCTCTAATTATCCTCTGAATTTCTAAGCAGGCCTTTTCTAAGAGTTGCTTTGTAGCTAGTAACCTTGAGATGCGGTAACACCTCCCTGGCCTCAAGAAGTAGGTTTGCCTATTGCTTACTCTAAAAGCAGTGGATTTCCTAATCTCACTTTTTCTCAGTTGCAGCACAAAACCACGGCATTACACCCACTTCGGCCCATTATATTGTCCCATAGAACTTGGGAGCAAGAGGAATTGACACAAATATGCTGATGTTCATATTTCTTTTCCATAGTAATAATAATACTTTGTCTCTGAGTGAAATATCTGGTGTGTTGGCCAACATTTGTGAACCTGTAACAGACTAACTTAGCTTGTAAGTAGGGTGAAATAAAATATCAAACCTGACAGCTACTCAATCAGAATGTCATACTGGGACACTCAAGATGTTTTATAACCTGGGTAGCTGTCCTTATGAAATTTAAATTTCCATGAAGTAAATTTTTGTTCAATTCCTAACTTTGATCGTAAAAATAATTTATGTCTTTGGTTGAGGATCACCATCAGCACCCTTCTCTCATTGCTTTAGCTATTTTATTGGCATGGAGCTCCAGAGGCTTTGAAAGTATTCATACTTAAGCCGATCCTTTCTGACTTTGTGAATAGTTCCTTTTTGCTTATTTGATAAAAAGGTAAACTCTATGAAAATTAAAATTTGAATGTTTTAGTGTCAGAATAAACATTTTAAAAAATATTTTATTTTATATAATTCTTACATCATTTTTCATATTTACAAAATGTATGCATTTTTGTTTTGGTTATATTCCCCATACAATTGCAACCCCCCTTATTTTGACTCTAGTCCTTCTTCTCCCTGCCCCTCCCTCTCCTCCCCCCCTCACAGTGTGTCTCTGGTTTATAGTTGCTTGTCGATTTTGATTTTTACTTTGTATTGATTAGTCTTTTTCCTGGTCTCTTATTTAGGTTTTCTAAATTCCTGCTATGAGTGAGACCATCCGGTATTTTTCTTTTTCTTTCTGACTTATTTCGCTGAGCGTGATCCCTTCTAGCTCCACCCATGTTGCTGCAAACTGCATGTGTTTATCTTTTTTGATTGCTGAGTAATATTCCATTGTATATATGTACCACATCTTCTTGATCCAGTCATCTTTTTTTGGGCATTTGGGTTGTTTCCATAGCTTAGCTATTGTAAATAGTGCTGCTATAAACATAGGGGTGCAGGTGTCCTTTGGAATTAATGTTTCTGTGTCCTTTGGGTAAATACCTAGGGGTGGAATTGCTGGATCATATGGAAGCTCTATCTTTAGTAGGTTGAGGCATTTCCACCCAGCTTTCCATAGTGGTTGGATGGGTTTGAACTCCCACCAGCAGTGCATGAGAGTTCCTTTTTCTCCACAACCTCGCCAACATTTGTTGTTGCTAGTTTTTTTTAATATGTGCCATTCTCACTGGTGTAAGATGGTATCTCATTGTAGTTTTGACTTGCATTTCCCTGATTACAAGTGATGTTGAACATTTTTTCATACACCTGTTGGCCATTTTTTTATGAACTGTAATACTAGACACATGTTGTCTTCATTGTATTACTGGCTGACATTACTATATTAGTGAGGGTTCTGCAGAGAAAAGGAACCAAAAGGATAGGTGTGTAGGTGTGTGTGTGTACTGTATAAGGAACACACGATTATGAAAACAACTCAGATTGGAGAAGACTAGAGAATGAGAGATTAGCTAAAAGACTTGCTATAATTGGGTGAGAAATGAAAGCTTGAACTGATCCACTGGCAGTGGTGATGGAGCAGTGAAGAGGATAAGGGAGAGACAGTAAAAAAATTTAATCCAGACTCTCAGGTGCTTACTTTATAGGCTGGATAATAGCACTACTAATTTGGGATAAAATGCAGAAGTAGGGCTTCCCCTTGTGGTGCAGGTGGTTGAGCGCAGCGCTGTGAAGCTGTCCACAGCCTCTGCAGTGCTGGTTCGATTCCAGCTAGCCGGCAAGGGTCCCACATGGCGCAGCAGACCTCTCCTGTCTCGCCTCACTGCTCCCCTCAGCAGTATATTTCATCAGTCTGCCTGTTCTGCTCTCCGCTCTGTCTGGTGAATCTTCTCACCCTCCCACGGATCTGACCTATATCCCAGTTCTTGTACAAATAAATAAATCTTTAAAAAGATGCAGAAGTAATTATAGGTTGATGGATAAAAAGTGAGTTCCATTTTTGTACACTGACATGTAGGTATTTGGTGCTTCCAGATGGAGGAGAGATGGAGTTCAGGAGAGGCTCAGTTGAGATTGGAAGTAAAGATTTGTGAATCATACGGTATGACTGAAATCATAGGAATTGCCTAGGAGGAGAGTGTAGAGTGAGAAGAGAGTTAATTAGGGAATGCCAATATTTAAGAAGCAGGCAGAGCACAGATTTGCAAAGGAGTTGAGAGGTGGAAATCTGGAGGTGATGTCATAGAAAGCAAGGGGTGAAAATTTCAATTAAAAGTGAGTAATGGGGGCTCCCTGGTGGCGCAAGGGGTTGTTTTGGCACAATGAAGCCATTAGCAGCCACTGCAGCATGAGTTTGATCCCCAGCCAGGGAGCTAACTCACTTGGCACAGCAGACCTCTACTGACTCGCCCACTGCTCTTCTCAGCAGTGTATTTCAGTGGATCTGCCTGTTCTGCTCCCCACTTTGTCTTTGGTGAATCCTCTCACCCCCCGCCACTCCCACACTTCTGGACTATACCCCAGTTATTGGATGCATAAATAAAATAAATCTTCAGAGAAAAAAGTGAGGGCCTCCCCAGTGGCACAGCAAGTTGAGCACTGCACTGTGAAGCTGTCCACAGCCTCTGCAGCGTGGGTTCGATTCCTGGCTGGCCAGGGAGAAACCCACATGGCGTGGCAGACCTCTCCTGCCTTGCACACTGCTCCCCTCAGCAGTGTCTTTGGTCCTTCTTCCTGTTCTGCTCCCCGCTCTGTCTCTGGTGAATTCTCTCACCCTCTTGCGCCTCTGACCTGTACCCCAGTTCTCATATAAATAAATAAATCTTTAAAAAAAATAAAGAAAAAAGTGAGTAATGGAGTCAAATGCTATATAGAAAGTTCAGGCAAAATATAGATTGGTTTCAGTGTCCATTGGATTTAGCAAGTTTTGGTGACTTTTGCCAACATATTCTACTCCTTGTATCGTACCAGAATGAAGTTCATAATAACTGACATGCAGTAAAAAAAATCAATTTAATGCTCTAGCAATAATGTGGAGGAAAATCAGATATCTTTATAATAAAATCTGTCACAAGCACAATTAATCCAGGTGATACATTAAGACTTACTATGGACTCAATATCTACAAAAAAAAAATAGACAGGTATTGGTGGGCCATATTAATGTCTTAAAATCTTGACTGTGTTAGCTACAGTGATGAGATCTTCTAAATGGGAAAGCAGGGGGCCTCCCTTGTGGTGCAAGGGGTTAAGTTGCAGCACTATGAAGCTATGGACAGCCACCTCAGCATGAGTTGGATCCCCAACCAGGGAGCTAACCCACATGGCGCAGCAGACCTCTCCTGTCTCACCCACTGCTCCCCTCAGCAGTGTATTTCAGTCAATCTGCCTGATCTGTTCCCCACTCTGTTTCTGATGAATCTTCTCAACCCTGCCCGCCCCCCTGCACCTCTGGCCTATACCCCAGTTCTTGTATGCATAAGTAAATAAATCTTTAAAAAAAATAAAATAGGAAAACAGTTCTTGGTTCCAAGTCTGAACAGAACAAAGTATTCTTTTGGTTTACATAGTAGTTGCATTTCTATAAATATTAAGTGTATTTACAACAGTGCAAAAAACTCCCAATACTGTGTACTTGTGTTTATATGTAAAAAGCAGTCGGTTCTAGGCTTAAATAATTATAATCAGACTTTTCACTTATGTTACTGTCTGGTTAAATGTTGAATGGCACTTTGGATAATTTTTTTGTGTAAGACTGTCTCAAATATTTCAACACTTACATTCTTAGTCCCACCACACAAAATGCCATTATAAGCTTTCATAACCATAATTCTCCCCAAAAGTTTCCAATAGTGTCCTCTTTGGGTGTGCCTGAATATACTAGGCTAAAAGATGGGAGGCTGGAAACAAAAGATTATTGTCCCTTAATAAAGTGAAGGTGATAAAATTCAAAGTAGAGACAGAAAGCTTATAATTGGAGATTCATATCCCGGCAGATACCATGTTTCCTACAGATGAGTTACAATCTTGCTTTAAAGATTTTGTGGTATGCTGGTAAATTATTTCTCTTTTTTAATGCCCTGACTATCTTCTTTCCTAACTTGGAGGGCTAGCCTTCCATTTGAACTGGGCTCATTTGCTATAAATAAGGGTTAAAATTTGAAAACTCTGAAAGATTACTTTTTGAAGAGAAAGTACTCTACTTTTATTATTGCAGGCCAAAAATGTTAAACATTTCAGAAAAGGCATATTAATTTCTTATTACTGCAGGAACAAATGACTACAAATGTAGTAGATTACAAATTACCACAAATTTATCCTAAGGTCCTGGAGGGTAGAAGTCCAAGAAGGATCTCCCTGGGCTAAACTCAAGGTATCAGTAGGGATGTGTTCCTTTCTGGCGATTCTAGAGGACCATCCATTTTCTTGACTTATATTGCTACTAAAAGTGGCCTGTATTCCTTGGCTCGTGACCCCTTCCTCCATTTCAAATGAAATAGCATAGCATCCTCTAATCTCTCTGACTCTTTCCTGCTTCTCTTTCTGCTCTTAAATATCCTTGTGATAACTTTGGGTTCCCCTGGATATCCTAACTATTCTCCCCATATCAAGATCCCTAATTTAATCACATCTGCGATGTCCTTTTTGCCATTAAGACAATATACTCACAAATTCTGAGGAATAAGCTATGGACACCTTTGGGAGGTCATTATTCTCTCTACCATGAAAGGGTAGAGCAGGGAATATATTGTTGAAACAGGATTACTTTAAAACTTCATTTTCTGTTATAGACTTTTTTTTCTTGCAGTACAACCAGTCTTATTTTTACCCTTAAAAGCCAGCTAAGAATTCTATAGTTGCTTATGGTAGGCGGTATGATTTCTAATTTCCACCAAATTTAAAATAACATCCTCAATTGTAGAGATTAGCATAATATATTGGTGGTGGGAGAGAGTGGTTGGAGCAAATATTTAGGCATCTAAGACATAGTTCTAAATCTGATTTTTGTTTCCAGAGAAAATAATATATGGTTTCATTTCTGCCAAAACATTTATTTAGTATTATCAGTGTTGGAAAAAGTTTTAGATACCTTTCTCTTCCTATTTTCTTCTATGATTTTCAACAATTTTTAGGGTTTAGCACAAACTCATTTAATTAAAAAATATTTATGGAGGAGCACAGGGGACTGAGGTGATGGTGCACGGGTGCACTGATGAAGGAAACTATGGGGACTACACCTGAGGGGGGAGGGGGAAGCAAATATTGTTTAAAAATGAACAATGATGTAAAACATTTAAAAAAATTAAAAAACATGATTTGTTTTAAGAAAAGTCAAGTAATAGAAAAGTACATAGGATAAAAAGCTAAAGCCTATCCTGCATCCATCTCATTCATTTCTTCATATTAAAACACTATTAAACAGTTTGATGTGTCTTCCATAAATTTTCTAGAATATTAGACACCCACAAACACAAACACCTGTTTTTTTTCACCATTGAAAAATATTTTTTTTTGGAAAGCATAGTTGTTAGCTCATTTTATTCCATTTTTAGTACTTTTTTCTTACATTTTGTTAAATTTTGGACAATACATGATTTCTCCCTTCAGGTGTGGTCACCATAGTTCTCCCATCATCAATCATCAATAGTCTACCACCCTGTTTTGGAAATCATACTAATATCTTACTAATCATGTAGTTCTGTACTAGATCTTTTGCATTACACCCTACTACCTCTATATTACTTCTGTACTATGCTTACTGCTGAATGCCCATAGATATTAAGGGAGTAGAGTGAATGGGAGCTTGGGTTCTATCAGTAATTCCAATCTTAGTTCTGCCACTGTATAGCCTTGAACAAGTTAATTTTTTGATGCCTGCTTTTTCTCATTTATGAAATGCCCAAAATGAATAGCACGTGCCTAACAGGGCCATTAGAATTATAGAAGTTGTGAATATTACCTATGATGAACTCATACAAAGAACATAGAAAGTAATGTAATTGCTATTTAATGGCATTACCTCAAAATTTTATGATTTATACAAGCTGTATAATTGTTTTCTGCTAATGAATCCTTTTAAAATAGTCTTAAAATATAAATGTTTACAAACTGGGTTCTCATGAAATATACTATAAGTATCCAAGCTCATCGTTTTAGCTTGTATTTAATTATATATTCTTTTATTTTTTTTAGGCTCTCTGTATATTTTATTTATTTATTTATTTTTAAATAATAAATTTTATTTTTATATTCCCCCATACAATTGCAAATGCCCCATTCTGACCCCAATCCCTCCCCTCCCACCCCCCACCCCCCAAAAAGTGTCTCTGGTTTATAGTTGCTTGTTGATTTTGATTTTCACTTTCTTATAGTTATTCATTTTTCTGGTCCCTTATTTAAGTTTTCTAGATTCCTGCTATGAGTGAGACCATCCGGTATTTTTCTTTTGCTTTTTGGCTTATTTCGCTGAGCATGATCCCTTCCAGCGCCATCCATGTTGCTGCAAATTGCATGTGTTTATCTTTTTTGAATGCTGAGTAATATTCCATGGTATATATGTACCACATCTTCTTGATCCAGTCATCTATTTTTGGGCATTTGGGCTGTTTCCAAAGCTTAGCTATTGTAAATAGTGCTGCTATAAACATAGGGGTGCAGGTGTTCTTTGGAATTGATGTTTCTGTGTCCTTTGGGTAAATACCTAGGAGTGGAATTGCTGGATCATATGGAAGCTCTATGTTTAGTAGGTCCAGAAATCTCCACACAGCTCTCCATAGTGGTTGGACCAGTTTGCACTCCCATGTATTTAATTATATATTCTTAAGATAAAATTTGTCAACGGTTATGCACATATTTGTGGCTTTTGCTCAGTATTGCTTTTAACAGAAATACCAGTTTCAAAAATAACATCCAGGAATTATTTAAACCTTACTGGCAGGATTTAGAAAAATTTTGCTACCTTAGTCATAAAATGGTATTCCAAATCTGCTTTAGTGGGTACCTTTGGCATCTTTGTGAGTGTATTTATTGTATTTATTTGCCTTTCCCCCTTCAATCTATGGTTTTTCATTTACTGAGCATCTGGGGATATCATTATTCTAAAGACTAGGTATCAATAAATGAAATAGACAAAAATCCCTTTAGGGGAATGGTTGACTCAACTCTTAAAAAATACAGTTTTTTACAATTACCTTATGGTTTCACTCATTTGTGAAATAGAAATAACTGAAGAAAACAAATTGAAAAAAACACACAAAAAATAACTCTTAGGCTCTGTGAAAACTATGGTGGTTACTAGAGGGGAGGGGAGAATATAGATGGGAGAATGGATAGTGTATTGGCACTGAAGGTTCCGTAGAGGGCAAGTGAACACGTGCACACATTGAGGTATTAAGTAGTGCTCCCAAATTGGGGTTTTATAAATGAATGGCAAATACTTTTAAATTTCATTTCAAAAAAAGCTACAATTAAAAAAAAAGGAATAATCTTTTAGGTACAATAGTAAATTAGCATAAGCTTTTCTAACTAACATAAGCAAACCTTTTTAGTATTTGGTCTTTGATTTCAGGAGGAGGAAAAGTAGTTGCAGCCATATGATGGATGAATAGGGGGCAACTTCCTGCTTGTTTATTTAATAATAATGAAGTTATTAAAACATTTAGAACAAGAAAGTAAATTAGTATATAATTTTCTATTATTTTAATAATAAAAATACAAATCTATCTGCCATGGAGTAGAAAAAACTTTACATGAGTTTTTTTTTTCCTTTTTTAAATTTTTTAAGATTTATTTTTATTTATTTATACAAGCACTGGGTACAGTCAGAAGCGCGGGAGGGTGAGAGAATTCACCAGAGCCAGAGCGGAGCAGAGCAGGCAGAAGGACCGAAGTACACTGCTGAGGGGAGCAGCGGGCGGCAGGAGAGGTCTGCGCACCATGTGGGACCCTCCTCTGGTGGCCTGGGAGCAGCCGGGGATCGAACTGGCGCTGCAGAGGCTGCGGAAAGCCTCGCAACCCAGAGCTCAACCGCTGCGCCACCGGGGAGGCCCTGCATGAGTTCTTAAAGATAAAATATTTTTAAAATAAATTTTCAACATATTCCTAAATCCCATTTTGTCTTGGTATTCAGTTCTCTATATTTCAGTGGAAAAACTTGCAAAGGCTTAATAAACAATTCAAAACAGACTCTTGGAAGTTGAAAAGTAAATGTGTGAGAATGTTCCTTTAAGTGTCTTCAGTTTCTGGTAATTACAAATAAAGGCACTATTAACATTTATTTTCAAAATGGCTGTACCATGTATATTTCTATCAGCAATTTCTGGAAGTTGTATTTGGTCAGCATCTTCATCTTCACGAAGACTTATATAGTCAGTATTTTTTTCTCATTTTAATAGACGTGTTAATAGTGTTTCATTGTGGTATTAATTCGCACTTCTCTAATGATTAATGATGTGGAGCATCTTTTCATGAGACCTATTTGCCATTTGTATATTTCTTGGAGAAGATTCTGTTCTAATCTTTTGTCTAGTTTTTAATTTTTTTTTACTCATTGAATTATGAGAGTACTTTATATACTCTGGATAAATATTATTTTGTTAAATGTTTGACCAAAAAAATCCAACTCTCAGGTTATGATACATATGCGTATGTGTATTAAATGACTCAAGCCACTTCAATTCCATTGTGTCTTTTTATAAATGATTTAAATGTATTTGCAATGTTGTATTCTCTGAGGAATTACGTTTTCCTCTATCAGTAATATAAAGGGGTTTACAACCAAAATCTAAAATACCAGCCGTCAAGCTCTAAAAAGGTACTCTGTATAAAATTGGTTCTAACCTACAGTATAGCAGAAGCTCTGCTTTCTCTTAGGATACAAATAAGCGAAATAATGTGTGACACAGGAATAAATTTTAAGTCTTCGCATGGCATTACTTTTCAAATTAGGTTGAAAAACAAAACAGCTCCAAACCAGCCACACACTAAGGAATGATTTAAAATAGCTGTTTTACCTTCCCAGAACCCATAAAAAGGAACTATAACAAGACAGATGTTTTTAAGTTTTGCAAGCACTGCATGCAAGCTCCTCTTATTTCACTTTTGCACCTGCATCCCTGATTTGCAAAATTTGATGCGTAAAATTTCAAAATAGCAAAATGTAAGTTTGTTGCATTAACACGTGGTTGGTTCAGGGCTCTATGCAGTAGAGCATATTACCCTGCAAACTGGGATTCTTACATAGCTGATCATTACTGCAGTAAACTGACTTGAATGCACTTGAACTGAGCAGTTAGAAACCCCTAGGGGAGGTGAAACTGCCAGGCGCCCTCGTCCCTCTCTCCTGCGAAGGGAGGTCCCCTCCTATGGCTGACTACCGTATTCATCGATGTGCCCGAATTTCCGAGCTGTCTTCCTGCAGTTCTCCGATCAGTGCGCCTCTGCCGCGCGCATCAGTTTTCTGCCGTGGAGAGGGGTGGGAGTGTATTTGAAGACCAGCTACAGACCTGGATTATTTCTCTTTTCCGTTCCCTACACATCTCCAGCTAAAAACTTTTTTCACCTGTTAACGCTCCTGCAAATTCTGATACTCAGTTTCCTGCCAGCGTCTTCATAGCTCCAGTAAGTAAGGTGTCTCTGCAAACACAGCTCCTATGTTTGCCTAAACAATAATGGCCGCGCAAACCTTAAGGTTAATTTGTCCCAAGCCCGAGGACCGCGCCTTCCCACAAGGGAGGCGGGACACCTCCGAGGAGAGAGGAGCTGCAGTGGGCGAGAAGCCTCTAAGGCCGGACCCCGCTGGGCCGCCCAACCGCCCGGGAGCCGTCCGCGCACCCGGGAAAGTCTGTGCTCCCGCCGCCACTTCCGGGTCCGCCTCTCGGCGAGCGTTGGAACTCGCTTTCCCAGGAGGCCCCGCGGGGTCCCCGGCGCCTCGACCCCTTGCTGTGCGGCGCTCAGCACGCTCCGGGTCCTGTCACAACTAGACCCGCAAACTCGGCGTCGGCCCCGCCCACTGCTCCCAGCTCCTTCCCCGACTCCCGCGAGTTCCAGTCCCAGCTTCCAGCTCCCCAGCCCCGCCCTCAGTCCCGCGCGCTCTCCCCGCCCCGCCCACGTCCCCTCGCGTGCGGCCGCCGCAGCCAATGAGGTTCGGGGCCGCGTGCGCAGATTCAAACGGCGGCTCCTGAGGGAGGCTGGGCGCGAGATTCGGCGGTGCGGACAAAACCCTGCAGGAGGCTGCGAGCCCTGCAGAGCTGCTCGCTGCGGAGAGAGGGCGGGGGTCGGCTCCCGGGGCAGAGCCGCTCAGGGCCGGCGGCAGAGGGGCTGAGAAGAGGCGGGAGGGGTCGGCGGCGGGCGGGAGCGCGCCTCCTGACATGTTGGGGGCGTCTCTGACCCGGCCAGGCCAGGGCTAGTGGCGGCGCTCCGGGCCGGGGGCGGGTCGCGGTCCGCCCCTCAGTCCCTCCGTCCGGCCCAACCGGGGACGTGCGTTCCGCGCTCGGCCGCCTGGCAGAGGGAGCTTGGGGAGCGGCGGGAGGGTTGGGGAGAAGGAGCTTTCGCCTGAGGCTGGAGGAGGCTGAACTGCGTCCCCGCCCAGCCCGCGCCTATGCGGTACTGGAAGGATGGCGAAGAGGTCGCGCAGGTGGGTGTGACATCCCTTTCGCCCAGGCCTGTCGGCGCGCTCTCGACTCAGATTCTCTTTCCCTCCCGCCGCTTCCCCAGCAGGCCCTCCCCAGCTGGGGCTGAGGTTTCCCCTGCCGCTGCTCCACAGCAGCTTCGGCCGGTGTGGCCGGAGCGCAGCCGGGAAGTGGGGCGAGCTGGGGACCCGTGTTTAAGACGCAGAAAGTGAGTAACATGCCCAGGTTGCTTTTTTGAGGCGGTTCTCCCCACAGCGCTCGTCCAGACGCTCAGTCTCTACTAGCTACTTCCTGGTGGGAGGTTTCTTGCCAGGTAACCTTGCTGTGAGATTTCAGGGAATGCGCTCTACGGATGGGAGTGATGGTGGCGACTGGAAAATATTTCGTGTTCAGGGAGGGACTCTTATTTTCTAAGTTACTGTACCAGTTAAAATAAGAGCTCTGTGATGAACTTGGGCGTGACCCCCCACACCCCTACACCCCCCCCCCTTCCTCCGCCAACTTGCCACCTGGAAAGGTATGGAAAATAATTGAGAGAGGAACTTTTTGATGTTTTCTGTAATTACCGTAACCCTGGGCTCAGCTTTATGTATATGTTTTAAAATATCTTCTACTGGGACGATGTCACACTGTTACTACCTACCAGTAGTTTGATCCTAAAATAAAACATTGTATTTCATTCACTTACTATTCTGAGTGTCCGTGATTGGCTCTGACTGTATCTAAATATTGCAGAGATAGGGCACTTCCCCCCCACCCCCCAACGTGCGAGGATAAATTCGTGTGTCTATTAATCGCTTTAGTAACTGCTCTTAATGTGTATTAACATCTAGATGATTAGGGTATCTCTTTAATTGTCAATATTGTAAAAAACCTGAAAAGATGTTTGATGGATGTTCCAAATGGTTTTATCTAGATCAGCAGGCTCAAAATCTTAATTGGAGGTTGAAATTTAGTACTTGATTCATTCATTGCAGATTTCTGTTAAAAATTGGCAGTAACTATTCATAGTATTTGATGTCTTATTTATTAAATATCTGCTGTTTGTAAGATATTTTTTGCAGAAAACAATGTAATTAAGCTTCTGTTCATTATTTTGTAGCAACTACAATATAGGGCAGATTTTTGAGGTGGAACAAATGTATACACACACATCAATCCACCTCTCTAGAAGAGTTTTTAACTTTAGCACTATTGCTATTTTGGATCAGGTAATTCTTTGTAGTGGGAGACTGACCCGTGCTATGGAGGACTTGTAGCAACGTCGCTGGCCAGTAGATGCTAACACTATGCTACCTGCATATGACAATTAAAAATGTCTCTAGATACTGTCAAATATCAATTGGGGAGCAAAATCGCCGAGTGAGGATCACTGTTCTCAACCATCAAGAACCCAAGACTCAATTTTCAGGAAAGGTAGATGTTAAAAGCTAGTGTAGTTCTAATTGCTGAGGCTTTTTCTGTAGAATTTTTGAATACACAAAATTTAAAAAATGTCTTCATTAAGCAAGGTGAGAAGTAAATCTATCAATTCAATAGCAGATTCGTTTACAGTCATTGTGGGGCATGATCTATTTATAAACATTGATGTTAATCTTAAAACAGTTTCTTGGCTAATGCTGTCATTAGCATTTAGTTATGGTTAGATATGGATGTTTGAATATCAGAACCTTATCTTCTCCAAATGGTTTCCTGTCTTTCCATTTCATAATTTGTGTATGCTACATAGTAATAGACTAAGAAGAAGAAATTATTTAATGATGAATTTGCTTGTGTAAGTTATTTTCTTTTATTGACATTACTGTGAGCTTTGAGATCTAAGCACTAATTATACTGTTGACCTATAACTCGTCAGCTATATAAGTTAATTAAACTGTGTATTATAGAAGGATTTAGAGCCACAGGTCTGGAGTAACTAAACATGGTGGGGTGAAGCTAGAGAATGTAGTGAAAAATCATCTCTGAATGCTATATTTCCTAGGGTCTTCATTCTTGAATGTGTTTCATACTCTGTTAATATTTGTTGTGTAGGTAAATATGACTTATTGCTCTTAGAAGATAATAGAATATGAAATGTTTTGAAGAGGGAAGTATTTTTTGGGCTAAGTCTAGTTTCATATCTTTTGTCTAAATATCTCAATAATAAATATGAGCCTAATTATAGTTCAAAGAAAAGGGAAATAAATCAATTTAAGAACACTATACAACCATTTAAGTATTTGCGTGAAAACCAGTCTGCTGTAGAAGAGTTTTGCATAAGACCACAGGCATAAATCCTGTACTATTTCTATATTATCTGAAAAGTGAAAAACTGTTAGCTCAGGTATGACACAGCTGATAAATGTTAACTCTTCAGATCTTAAGATAACTGTAGTATCTCTGATCTAGAATTATATAAATAAAAGTCTCATTTAAGATTGTGATTTTAAATAGTTTTAGATCTCACTGGGGGTTATAGTGAAATAACTTTCAGGCAGGCAATACTAAAATTGGTGTATCTGTCATTAACATGTATTTGATTTTTAAGCATATTTATGTATCAAGTAGTAAAGATAGTTTTCAAAAGTCCTACCCTTATTATAAACTTTATAAATGACATTTAGAAATTAGGAAAGTTATCTTAGTAGTAATAGATTTAGGTATTCACATGTTGAGATAACCTGTGACTGTAGTTTTTACTACAGATAAAAACCAGTTTTTTTAATTAGAAGATCTTTTTCAGTAGTGTGTGTGTGTGTGTGTGTATCGGAGGCAATTTTAGTATGTTGTTTAAAAAAATGGGTGTTATAGATAAAAGAATACTGAAATGTGAAAAGTTATTTTTTAATCAGTTTTGTCATTAGGGATTTTTTTTGAGAAAGCAAGAAAACTTTATATTTCAGCTTTCTCTCTGTTTTGGACCCTTTTGTAATCGGTCATCTTTTCTCATTTAAAAGTATACGCACACTAATGGAATAAAAGATATGTCCTTGCATTGTTTTTATTTATAGGTAGTTATGTAGAACTCCCTTCAGTATTTTTATCAGTATTGGCTATGTATAATGGTTTTTAAAAAAGTCGAATTTGTTCTAATATAATAATGCTAGTTTGCAGTCCAGAATAGGAAACAAAATTGTCATGTGTGCAGTACATCATATTAACCACTGGGCGGCCTGATTTCACTTTATTAAATCAACTTGGGAAATTTCACCTTTGAATTCAGTTGGACTTAAAATGCCCGTTACCCTGTCAAGACAGTTTAATGAAGGTGTATTTTTTTATTATGATAAAAGTTTTAGAATTTATGGGTTTATGATTTAAAATGTGATCAAATTGAATTGATTTTATTAAGGCAAGTTTTATGGAACTACTGATATTTCATTTCAATCTGGTAGTTTCTTTTCAAATAAAAATAAATTAAAAAAATTCTCAAATTCTTACTGTGACTACATTTAACTCCTTTTAGGTGGTATTACTGGTGTCCTAAAACTGAACTTTACCCCACTGTCTTAATGTTGTCAAGTGTGAATAGTTTGCATATTATTTCACAGGAAAAGTTATGACTGTCACTTCCTATTTAGCTTACACCCCAGAGCAAAGTTTCTTAGCCATTTTCCTGGCCTGATGAGTCATAAAATTTGTGTGTGTGCACTTATTTTGCTGTTTCATATTCACTCTAATCACTTTTTTCAATCATAATCTACAAAAATCTATTTGAATATAATACTTAGGTTAATATTAGGAAATCGTAGAATAAATATCTTACTTTGACTTAAAAGATTAGATTGGCTGAATGATTATGGAAACCGTATAATGACTTCAGATTTAGAGACCAAATACAACTTCTGTTTTTTTTTTTTTTTATAGAGGCATGTTTTTATTTATTTATTTTTGTTTTGTTTGTTTTATACATGCACTGGGTACAGTCAGAAGCACGGGAGGGTGAGAGAATTCACCAGAGCCAGAGCAGGGAGCAGAGCAGGCAGAAGGACCGAAGTACACTGCTGAGGGGAGCAGCAGGAGGCAGGAGGGGTCTGCCCGCCATTTGGGACCCTCCTCCTGTGCAGCCGGGGATTGAACCAGCGCTGCAGAGGCCGCGGGCAGCTTCGCAACCCAGCGCTCAACTGCTGCGCCACCGGGGAGGCCCTACAACTTCTGTTTTTGCTTTGTGATTGGAGAAATAATTTGACCTAGTTTTGCTTTCTTGCAGATTAGTAACCCTAGGCTAGAAGTGGTTTATTTATCTAGAGGTCAGGAAGTTGATTTTACAAAACTAATACATATTACTAGCATTGGTTACTATAATACAGAAGTATTGTAGTCTCATTAAGTAATGAGACTTTTTCATTGTGAAATGATTAAAGTGGAATAGTGCTGATCTTTCTTTTGAGGTTTTATCCTTTTCCTTTTTTCTGGGCAAATTATAGGTAATTGGCGAATGTCGTAGCTAGTGATACTGATCATTTTGTAGGCTCTTTTTCTGCCATGCTTATTTAAAAGTTACATCATCTTTTCAATAAACAAATATTGTAATTTGATGCTAAAACTAACTAGTAGTTAGCTGGATAAATTCTAGGAAATTCCCAGTGGTAGAGAGATTATTCTAAGAATTCTACTTTACTATACCCTTACATTTACTCACTCAAAAAACCCAGCTTTCTGAACATTGACTGGACTGTATCACTCTAAAACTGATGACTACTGATGCAAACAGAGAGTGACACCTCATGTAGAAATAGAAATTTCTCACAAATCAAGTATGTGGTTAAGGCAGGTTTTAAAGTTAAAATTAACAAGTTTTCAAGAAATTTACACCTTGGAAACTAGTCTTTTGACCAAAGTAACAGTTTTACATTTCTTTCCTTAAAATATTTTGATGAGAACCTTAAGGAGAATTTCATACATATTAGATGTGATATAGATATTTTTCTGAGAACTCTATATAGCCAAGTCCCAAAATTCAAGTTGTTTTGATCTCTAAATAACCTAATTTTTAAAGTAGTCTTAAATGTGCTGTTGTGGAAGCTGTTGGGAACTGAAGGGAAGGAAGAAAAAGGGGGCCTGTGAAAAGCACAACTGAAGAATCTTTGGGAAGTAGGAAGTGGATATAGGAAGTGGTGGGGATACTAGGAAAGGTAAGGTAATATTAGGAGGCAGCCCACAGAACCCCTCTCTGCTAAATATTGTTTCAGCAGGTGTTGCTTCTTATTCTACCACTTCTTTTGTTTTTGGATTTTGAAGTCCCTTTCTTAACAAATGGGAATACTTTTCACCTCTTCCTAGATGTCTTTTCATTTGCTAAAAAATTTTCATTCACTTGAGATCAACTTTAGTGAGAGAAGTGGAAGTTTTGATTGGGTTGCAAGGGAGTGAGGTAATTGGAAAGCAGTAGATATTTTAGTGACAGGTACAGTTCTTGGTTCTGAAAGATGAACATTTTAGACTTGGTCTTTGTAGTTCTGTCTGAGCTTACTGTTTGGTTAGAAAGGTTGGCAAGGGTGATAAACATTAAGAAGAAATGGTAGATGCCACGAGTTACATACAAATTGGACAGCAAACTTCAGAATGGTGTTTATTTGATTTTAGTAACATTCTTAGAAATTTGTGAAGTCAATGGATCTCCAGTTTATCAGTTTAATCTTGGCTAATTAGGTGATATTTCTGATGGCTGAAGATGACTATAAATAATAAAAATAATTTTCTTTAAATTTTTTTTTTGGGCAGGGAGAGCTTAACAAAACAAGCATATGGAAGTAGGACTGGCATATTGTAACAAGTAGAGATTGGTTTTAAGGAGAGAACTTTGCAATACTGAAGTTATGGAACTAAAGCAGTTAGATAAATATCATAGGTAGGGAAAGGGGATCTTGATGTCTTTTTCACTCTGTCAGGAAGAATTTTGGTCCTCTGGAATGACAAATGAAGGGAAATTAGAAATTTCTGCAAAAGTTGACAGTATATATTAAATCTAGGCCTTTATTTTTTAGTTTTGTAAAATTAAAACTATGTTATTATTAGGAAGTGTGCCCATAATATATATATTTACATATATTACATTATAGTCAAAGAAATCATACTTCTGTTGTTTGAAACCAGAGTGAATTTTTGGAAAAGAGTTGAGTCTATTAAAACAAACTGATTTTTAATATTGTTAGGCATTCAGTCTGTGCACATAATGCTAATATTATGTGTATACGTACTCACTAGATTTTGAAGACTACTAAGAAAAAAGTACTTTTTTTCTATGAAGTACTTTATAAATGTTTTTCTCATTTAGTTTTACCCTTAAAGCAATACAATAAGGTAGGTGGTATTCTCATTTTATAAACAGGTAAACCAAGACCCTGAAAATTTGGTACATGCAGAGATATAAAGTGAGTGAAGTTAGAACTAGGACATAGCTCTGATTTCAAAATGTACTTCGATTTTTCTTTAGTATCTTCTAGCATGGTAGCTTCTTCCTTGGTTTTCTAGTGTTTGTAGTACAGTGGTTAAGCAGTGGGTTTTGGAGTTCAGTCATGCTATATTTAGGTATCATTGTGAGCAAGAAATTACTTTCTAAGACAAAATTTCCTTTTCTCCAAAATGGGAATACTGTTGCTCTCCTCTGATGATCTGGGGATTTTAAAAGAGAAATTTCAAAGGCTTCCACACTATATAATCCTTGAAAGTTTAAATAAATATTAGCTTATGTTATTTTTAGATACTCATATCTGTAATTCTCTACTCAAAATACTTTAATTTATCACAACTAGAGGATGTCATACTTATGGCTTCTGTTCTTGGTATGCCAGTGATTGATGAAACTGTGTATCTATTCTAGACCTCAGTTGCTTTCTAGATCTATGTTCAATAGGAGAGTCAGTACACATGACCATTAAATTCTTGAAATGTGACTAATCTGAATTGTAACTATAAATATACATTAGATTTTGAAGACTTTACTAAGATAAAAGGAAAGTGAAATATTTGACGATTATGTTGATTGTATGCTAAAATGATAATTTTTAATATATTGCGTTAAAACAATATTATTAAAATTACCTTTTCCTGTTTCTATTTTTTATGTGACCTAGGAAATTACATGTATTGCTTGTTACTATGTGTCTATTGGACATCGCTTTTTTAGAATATCTAGATATATTTTTCTCAATATTTAAATATATGTCTCAAGTGCCTTGAAATCAGCTATTCCAAAACTATTCTCCCCATTTGCTCCTTCTTTCCAATGTTGTTTCTCCTTCTGTTCCTTATTTGAGGGAAGAGCTTTATTTAAGCTCCCCAAACCAGAAATTTTGGCATCATCTGTGATTCCTCCTCCCTTGTCTTATATCTTTTTTTTTTTTAAGATTTATTATTTATTTATTTATTTATACAAGCATTGGGGTACAGTCGGAAGCACGGGAGGGTGAGAGAATTCACCAGAGCCAGAGTGGGGAGCAGAACAGGCAGAGTGATGAAATACACTGCTGAGGGGAGCAGCGGGCATGGCAGGAGAGGTCTGCGCGCCATGTGGGACCCTCGCCGGCAGCCGGGGTTCGAACTGGCGCTGCAGAGGCTGCAGGCAGCTTTGCAGCCCAGTGCTCAACCGCTGTGCCACCAGGGGAGGCCCTTGTCTTATATCTTTTGGTTTCTTTTTAATATCTCCCAGTTTCATATTCTTTCCATTGCTGTTACCCTTATCTTAGTCCACTTATTCTTTCATGGTTTCTTGTATTTTATTGCATTTAGAGCTCTTCCAGTCAAGGATGTAAAACATAGAATTCTACCCCATTTTCTTAGTAGTACGATGGTTTAATATTAAAAAATGAAAATATTGGTTTCATCTGAATTTTTTAAAAATAGTACTCAAGCTTTATTTACTTTTTAAAGATTTATTTATTTATACAAGAGCTGGGGTACAGGCCAGAGGCACAGGAGGGTGAGAGGATTCACCAGAAACAGAGCAGGGAGCAGAACAGGCAGAAGAACTGAAAGCATTGCTGAAGGGAGCAGCGGGTGAGACAGGAGAGGTCTGCCATGCCATGTGGGTATCTCCTTGGCTGGCCGGAAATTGAACCCGTGCTGCAGAGCCTGCGGACAGCTTCACAGTGCTGTGTTCAACCTGCTGCGCCACCGGGGAGGGCCTCAAGCTTTATTTTTAAAAATATCTACTCAGTATCTCAACACCATTTATTAAAAAGTCCATCCAAAGATTTGCTATTTACTACAATAATTTACCAAATTCTGATATGAAATTTTTTATCTCTGAATGAATTCTGTTCCATTGATCTGTTTTCTGTTCAGGTGCCAGTACCATTCTGTTTTATTAATTTTTTCCCCTGCAGTGTATTTTGATATTGGGTAATGCTAATTCTATTTTTCTTTTAAATTTTCTGGCTATTATTGCTGTTTATTTTTTCTTTTTTCATCTGAGTTCTGTTATCTTATTCACTCTGAACTTAGTATTTTTATTCATTTAATTTTAATTTATAAATTAATAGATAACCTTTAATAATTATTTTCCTAACCATAGATCTGGTCTGAATGTTTTTCCATTTAAGTGTTTCTACCTTAATACTATTTTGCTGCTTACTATACCTTAATCTTGCGTGTTCAGATTATTTCTACATATTTTAACCCTTTTTTATAGTATTGTTTATGAATCATTTCTTCTGTCTCTTACCTGACTATATATTGTACTTATACAATATAAATTGTATAAGTATAAAGGCCCTAATAAATTCTTATTGGGTTATTGTGAACAAGTACTAAGTGGTCTTCCTTTGTCCATTTCTCCATATTCCTTGCCAGTGGTTGTTTTTAAAAACACAAGATGCTTTGTCTTTTACTCCCTTAGTTAAATAATTGTTGTTGTTTTTAATTCTCTTAACTCTTTATGATAAAGGTCAAAGAATAAATGCCAAAGTCCTTAGTGTGGTATAAAAGTTATCACTTGGTCCCTGGTGGCATATTTAGCCTCATCTTTCTGAGTGAGAACAGCTCTCCATAGTATGACTTAATTATTTTATGTTTTGAATAATCTCATTGAATATATCTTTAAGTCTGAGTGACTTCTTCACTTGTTTTATGATTAAATTCACAAATTTAAATAAGATTCTTGATTTCACAATTATGTTTTTTTTAAGTGAGGATGAGGATGATGACCTTCAATATGCTGATCATGATTATGAAGTACCACAACAAAAAGGACTGAAGAAACTCTGGAATAGAGTAAAGTGGACAAGAGATGAGGTAATCATTTGATAAGATGTACTAATTCACACTTCTATTTATTGACTAAGAACATTATAAATAAGAAAGATAATTTAAAAACAAAACATGAGAACAAGTAATCCATCAAATGACTTGCACATCATTTTTCTTTAACCAGAGGCATGAATAGCTGGCTGGGGGCTCTCACAGAAACTCTGTAGTAAATGGGAGAACTTGTATTATATTGACTTCAGTCCTTCTAAAAATGGCCACTAGATATGACATGAAAGAATTGGAGACTTGTCTATATTCAGGGACACAGGTCTAGGGTAAGGGAGAGCTTTCTTAATTTTCATACCTGTTTTAATAGGATGATAAGTTAAAGAAGTTGGTTGAACAACATGGAACTGATGATTGGACTCTAATTGCTAGTCATCTTCAAGTAAGTGAAATATTGTTTTAATATTTTTAACATGAAAGATTTAGGCCATTGGGTTAATTTGCTGTTTTTCAAAATTGTGTCTGCATTACTTTAGATTTAGATTTCCTTCCTAAGAACATCTCTTTTGTTCTGGTCCTCATGTAGTTGCCAATGGCTTAGAAGTCTCATTTTCTAGTAATTAGTTTATCTAGGGGCCTAAAAGGATTATTGTAGAACAAAAGATACTAAGTTTGGATTGGGCTTTATAAATATTTGTTGATATATGTTAACATTTTTTAAGAGATGCGAAGTATACTAAGATATTTTAATAGCTAGTAAAGAAAATTAAAAAAAGATTTCTTGGAAAGTTTGACTTACAGTACTTATTTTGTAACATGTCGATTTAAAAAATAATACCACTCACTGTACTACTGCTTTCAAGTACTATTCATTAGTGTGTAATTTTGTAATTTATAGTGTATTTTCACATGTATTTTAACCTGTTCTTTCTGCAGTGTAAATACTGGGATATAATATTCATATTTGAATTTCTGTATTGATTACTTTGAGTTTCAGAAGCCATGTTATCTATGTTCTTTCTATATTGTCATGAGTCCTTTTAGCATATCTTGAAAATTAAGACCAAATAATGAAAAGAGCATAACTTTCAGAGAAAGTCTGAATTGTGTTCAAATGTTAGCTCTACTAACTGTTTGGTCCCTTTATCTATAATATGTAAATAATCATACTTGTTTTCTAGTAATTTTGAGTGAATTCTAAATAACATAAGATGTATGGTACAGTTCCTGAGATTGAGCAGGTTTTAGTAAAAGGAAGGTAAATTAGGAAAGGTATTTATATTAGTTGTATCAGCTCAATTTCAATGTTATAACAACAAATAATGTGAACAAAGGCGTGTTACAGGAACACGTAGGAACAACCTGATTATTTTGAAGAACATGGTAACTTTAAACTGGATCAGCATTATTATATAGAAGCCATAAGTGAAGATTCTTAATTTGAAAAAAGAAAAATTATTTGAAGTCCAATAGGTAATAAAGACAGAGAAATTGGTAAACAAAGTACTTGTATTTATCCCTTTATATCTAAACGATCTTTGATCTTCTATATGGACTAATTTTATAACTAATGAGTAAGTATCACTATCAACAGCCTTGTAGTACATAGGAATTAGCAGGTTATTAATTGACTAAAATAAAGCTTCATTTATTAATCATTTTTGAAGTTTGAATGTTTCTACATTAGGTTTTCTTATCCTGATAAATTCATTTTTCTCTTAAGTTTAAGTGTTTTAACTGATAATATGTGTGTGTGTGTGTGTATATATATATATATAAAAAATATGCACATCTTCTATATGTGTATATCTATATATAGTTTTTTCTTGGTAACTTGAGGGACATCATTTATGAACACCCTGTAACTACCATGACAGTAGTCTAGTAATGCCATTAGGGCTTTTTGAATTGTATGGGGTTATGTGATGCTGCACTACAAGAATCCAGACTATTCTGTTCTTTGAATTCTTATGTCTGACACATACTTTTCTGCTGTTCCTCAATTTTAGATACATTTGTTTATGGCAGAATCTGTATTGCTTTGCTGCTTGCTGTGTTGTAAGGTTTAGTATATAGATACATACCTTAATTTCAAATATATATTGTTTTAAAGCCATGCCAATGACTAATTAAAAAACATAATTGAACACAGGCATATAAAATATATGTTATTGAATGCATTATTTTTGAAGACTTTGTTCTTAAGATTAGAAGACATAAGTTTGGGTTGACTTGCTTTTTTGGTAACAAAAAATGATCTAAATTTTTTCAGAATCGTTCTGATTTTCAATGCCAGCATCGATGGCAGAAAGTTTTAAATCCAGAATTGATAAAAGGCCCCTGGACTAAAGAAGAAGATCAGAGGGTAACGTGTTCCTATTCTTTATTTTCACTGTGTAGTTGGACTAGCTGTTTTCTTCCTAATGCATTTTTTTTCTTTATTGAGATGTAATTGACATATAACATTGTATTAGTTTCAGATGTCATAGCATAATGATTTGAAACTTGTATGTGTTGTGAAATGATCACTAAGTCTAAGTCAACATTTCATCACCAGACTTAGTTATATTTTTTTTCTTGTGATGAGAACTTTTAAAATTTACTTTCTCAGTAACTTTCAAATACATAATACAGAATTCTTACCTGTAACTGCTATGCTGTACATTGCAGCTCCATGACTGACTGACTTATTTCATCACTGGAAGTTTGTGCCTTTTGACCTCTTCCCGCATTTTACTCACCTTTCTATACACCTTGCCTCTGGCAACCACCAGTTTGTTCTCTATATCTATTAACTTAGCTTTTGTTTTCATATTTCATATGTAATGGAATTTGTCTTTATCTCTCTAATCTATTTTACTTGTCATAGTACCTCTAGGTCTCTCCATGTTGTCACAAATGGCAATATTTCAGCTTTTTTATGACTGAATAATCTCTCTCAATATGTGTGTGTGTGTGTGTACACACATACATATTACATAGATATGTAATTATTTTCTCCTTTATTTATCCTGGGATGGACACTTAGGTTGTATCCATGTTTTGGCTATTATAAATAATGCTGCATTGAATATGAGGGCGCAGGTATCTTTAAACTTAGTATTTTGTTTTCTTCTGATAAATAGCCAGAAGTGGAATTGCTGGATCATATTGTAGTTCTAGGTTTAATTTTCTGGAGTATCTCCATTTTGTTCTTCCTCAGTGGTTGTGCCAATTCACATTCCCATAAACAGTGTACACACTTTCTCTTTTCTCCACATCCTCACCAACAATTGTTATTTTTTGTCTTATTGATATTAACCATTCTAACAAGTAGGAGATCATAGCTCATTGTGATTGTGATTTGCATTTCTTTGATGATTAGTGATATTGAGCATATTTTCATATACCTATTGGCCATCTGTATATCTTTGGAAAAATGTTCAGATCCTCTGCCCATTTTTTAAATCAGATTTTTTTGTTTGCTATTGAGTTGTATGCGTTCTATATACAATTTGTATATTAACCCTTATCAGCTGTATGATTTGTAGATGCTTTCTCTCAGTCGGTTGCCGTTTCATTTTATTTACGGTGTCCTTTGTTGTGTAGAATCATTTTGGTTTGATAAAGCCCCATTTGTATATTTTTGCTTTTGTTGCCTTTGCTTTTGGTGTAAGAGTCAAAAAATCATTGCTAAGACTAATATTAAAGGAACTTACTGCCTTCGTTTTATTCTAGAATTTTTATGGTTCCAGATCTTTCATTCAAGTCTTCAATTGATTTTGAGTTAATTTTTGTTAATTCAGTAAGATCATGGTCCATCTTCATTTTTTGCAGGCTGACTGTCCAATTTTCCCAGCATCATTTATTGATGAAACTGCCCTTTTTCCATTCTCAATTCCTTTGCCATAAATTAACTGTCCATATATGCTTGGGTTTATTTGTGGGCTTTCTATCTGGTTCCATTGATCCATGTGTTCACTTTTATATGAGTTTCATACTGTTGGATTACTGTAGCTTTGAAATGCAGTTTGAAATCAGAGTTTTTGATGTTTCCAGCACTGTTTATCTTTCTCAAGATTGCTTTGGCTTTTTGGGGTTTCTGTGGTTCCATGCACATTTTAGGGTTGTTCTGTTTTTGTGAAAAATGTCATTTGAATTTCGATAGGGATTGCATTGAATCTGTAGATGGCTTTGGGTAATATGGACAATTTAACATTTCTTATAATCCATGAGCATACAATATCATTTATTTGTGTTTGATTTCTTTCATTAATGTCTTATAATTTTCAGTGTATAGATCTTTCACTTCCTTTGTTAAATTTATTTCTGGGTATTTTATTCCTTTTAATGCACTTTGCACTTTGATTTCTCTTTCTGATAGTTATCAGTACATATAAATCCAACATATTTTTGTATATTGATATTGTATTCTGCAGCTTTACTTAAGTTTGTTGATTAATTCAAAATTTTTTTGATAGAGTCTGTAGGATTATCAGTATATAACATCTGTAAAGAGCAACAGTTGTATTTCTTCTTTCCAATTTGGATATCTCCTAATACGTTGTTTTAACTTATAAAACATGTTTAAATCATTTTGGTTTTATTCTCTTAGTACTGCTTGTATAAGAACTGAAAGGTTAGTGTCTTGAATTGTTTTTTCTCAATTGTTAAACCAAATGTTATATATATGAGATTTTTTTTGCATGGACAAAATACTTGTTATCAGTCTGGTTACCATGTTTACAGCTTAGATATAGTTTCTTATTGGAAACTGAGCTAACATTTAGAAAACAGAATTTAATTTTTTTATTTGATAGCATGATATATAGTGTCGGTATTCTTAACTTTCTCTCATGACCTATTATGAACCCTCAAATAAGATATCAGAGCAACTGTACCTAAAGGGTTGGATGACTTCAAAACGATCATAATTCTTTGTTTTATAAAAGCTGAGAATGGGAGAGTTTCTGTCCTCCATTAGGAATAGCCCTTTAGTTCATGCACTTATTTAACATAAAAGTTGTTAATATTTGGGGAATTAGAACATTCTTCCTACTACTCAAAGCAAAACAAGTTACTTCACTAGGCTCACATTTGATCTGATCTTGATGGACAATGACAAATTTTGAAATATTTGATCTGTATCCTTTCAGTTTGAGAAAGGAAGAAATAAAAAGATAGTAACTGTATATCCTTCCTGCTTCCATTTATTTGGCTTTTAGCTGAAGCTCTTTTTTTTTTTTAAGAAAAAAGAATAGAAAATGCATAAATCTCAACAGTTTTACTGTTATTTTATTTTATTTTATTTTATTTTTTTTGCTTCTCTTTCTTTTTTTTTTTTTTTAAATAGAGGCATGTTTTTATTTATTTATTATGTTTGTTTGTTTGTTTTGTTTATACATGCACTGGGTACAGTCAGAAGCGCGGGAGGGTGAGAGAATTCACCAGAGACAGAGTGGGGAGCAGAGCAGGCAGAAGGACTGAAGTACACTGCTGAGGGGAGCAGCGGGTGGCAGGAGAGGTCTGCGCACCATGTGGGATCCTCTGGTGGCCGGGGAGCAGCCGGGGATCGAACCGGCGCCGCAGAGGCCGCGGGCAGCTTCGCAACCCAGCGCTCAACCGCTGCGCCACCGGAGAGGCCCTTTACTGTTATTTTAAATTATGAAAACTAAAATTCCAAGTCACTTTAATTAGTATCTTGTATTTTAGATAAATCTGGGATCAGTTTTTGAACTTGGTGAATGTTGAGGTAATATTTATTATTAGAATTGTTTTTATGTTAAGTTTATAGTTGTGACTTGACTTTAATACATTTTTTAAAAAGTAGTGTCTTAGCAGTGGCAGGAATTGGGACTGGAAATTAAATAGTCAACACATGATTAGTGATTTTATAAGGATATATGAAATTATCATTATAAGGATATATGAAATTAACTTCCTGTAGAAATAGGAAACAGAAACTCATAAGATAATGTAAAAAGTAGTATCTTGGGGTTTTTTTTTATGTTTTAAAATTCTGTTAAGGTAACACTTTTTTAAAAATTGAGATATAATTGACATATTAGTTTCACCTATATAATATAATGATTTGATATTTGTATATTAAGGTAATGCTTTTTTAAACTTTGTTTTTCTGTTTCTTAGGTTATTGAATTAGTTCAGAAATATGGCCCAAAAAGATGGTCTTTAATTGCAAAACATTTAAAGGGAAGAATAGGCAAGCAGTGTAGAGAAAGGTGGCATAATCATCTGAATCCTGAGGTAAAGAAATCTTCCTGGACTGAAGAGGAGGACAGGATCATCTATGAAGCACATAAAAGATTGGGAAATCGTTGGGCAGAAATTGCCAAACTACTTCCTGGAAGGTGCTTATATAAATGTATATATGTTTTTCTGTACTTAATCTTTTTTTTTAAGATATATTTATTTATGCACACAAGAGCTGGGGTACAGGCCAGAGATGTGGGGGGTGAGAGGATTCACCAGAGACAGAGTGGGGAACAGAACAGGCAAATTGACTGAAGTACACTGCTAAGGGGAGCAGTGGGCCAGTCAGGAGAGGTCTGCTGTGCCATGTGGGTTGCTCCCTTGCGGTCTGGGGATCAAACTCAGGCTGCAGAGGCTGCGGATTGCTTCATAGTGCGGTGCTTAACCCCTTGAGCCACCAGGGAGGCCCCTGTACTTAATCTTGATCATTATTGTGTCACTATTAAATATATTTACAAGCACCCCGTGATTTTTATTTGTAATTAAATATTAGACTGCATAATACAAGCAACCCATTGGGACTATTTGTAATAAACTATGAGGTGAGGGATAGAATTGCTTTTTAAATGATATATTTTATAGCAGCAATTTAGTCAATAAAATGATGGATTTTTAAATTATATGAACATTTACTACACTCCCAAAATCATGTTTATATATCAAAGCCAATTGTGCAGATCTTTGTATGCACTTGACTGAAATGGAATCTAAATTGACAAGCTTTATTTTGTTTTGGATTTTATGCATAAGATTGGAAAATAACAAGTACACTCACCGAAACAAACTGCTATGAAAGTGATTACAGAAAATTCAATTCTTAATTAATTATGGTATGATCAAGTCATGGAGTAGTTTATTCATCCATGTGGCTGAAAAAATTTCCCCCACAAGCAGAGATATATACTACAAGTGTAGTAAGTATACTACACATTGTACTGGTTCAAATATTTCCTAATAGTCTATGATACAGTAGACCAAAAACCTTGGGAAAATCTGTACTTCACTCAGAAATAATGCATTTGTTTTTTATTGCCATAATCTTTATGTGGTATTTCATAGTTTGTAAAGTGCTTTTACATATATTCTTAATCTTTATATGCTTGTGAAATATGCAGAGCAAACAGTGCTGTTTTTTATTTTTTTATTGTATTTTTTTTTAATCGAGGTAACATTGTTTTTTAACACTGTATATGACTGCTGTTTTTGTTTTATAGATAAGGAAATTAGAGCATAGTGTTAAGTTTTCATCTGTTACTGAACCTAATCTGGGCACTTCTGTGTTTCCAATCTCACTTTTCTTACTCTTCACAAAACCTAGCTTAGTACCTTAACATAAAGTAGTTTTTCAGTAATTGTATACTTTATGAAGGGTGGAATTCATACTACAAGTAATTGTAAAGATTTACATTTTTATAAAGGGAGCCATAGGTTATAAAAAGGGAGCCAATGGACTTTTCTTCCATAGATAGTTTGTTCCAAAAAGTGAAAAAAGTATGCTGAGATTCTGTAATTCGTACTTTACTTTTCATGACCATGTTTATTCCTGACTTTTAGCCCTTTACCGTCACTATGACCTTTTTCTACTCTTATATGGCTGACTCATTCTTGTCATTCAGCTTTTAGCTTGACTGTCATCTCACAGATGCCTCCCTGAACCATGTAATCAGAATTACTCTATTTCTCTTATCCTACTTTGCATATTTTTCTTTCTTCTTCTTCTTTTTTTTTTTTTTTTTTTTGCTTATTTTTCTGTCCTTCCATGCTGTCATGCTGCTGGTAAGAATGATAGCTACATGAGGAGGGACTTTCTTTGCCTTACTCACTTTTATAAAATCTTCAGTGCTTGCCACTATGCCTGGCATATAGACATACATTAAAAAAGTATCTAATTTCACCACTTAAAATTTGTTTTAAGCACTTTGTATACTTTCTTTTAAAACTATACACTTTCATTTCTTAGGACTGATAATTCTATCAAAAATCATTGGAATTCTACTATGCGAAGAAAAGTGGAACAGGAGGGTTACTTACAAGATGGAATAAAATCAGAACGATCTTCAACTAAACTTCAACACAAACCTTGTGCAACTATGGACCATTTGCAAACCCAGAATCAGTTCTACATACCTGTTCAGGCACATACTTTTTTAATACCTTTATTATTTTAAAATTTTCTTCCTTGCTATATGGAAAGGTGTTTGGTTTCTTAATAGGGCAAATACAACATGTATTAAGGGGGATATAGACTTTTAAATTTCTAAACTAAAAATAAAAACAGGCTATAACTAACAGCTAAACCATTAGTGGAGGTTTATGTCTGTTGTTTTGATTGTTAAATATTTTGGAAACTAACTCATTAAGATGTTTCCTTTCATAATCTTTCATTAGTTAAGAAACGTAGTATGTGCATTTCTTAATACTATCATTCTTTGCGTCTTCATTTAGGATTAAAAACTAATGGTCTTCTGTGCTTTACAATCTATTATAATTTCTTTTTAAAAAGTTTTTGTTTTATTGAAATATTGCCTGTCTTTAACATGTAAATGTATACAAAATGGTTTAAAGGAGGAAATAGTAAATAATCATTCAAGCCATCATTTTGAGAAGTGTGATAAATAATTGGTCTTTGGCATTCTGCTTTGCTTTTCCTTCTAAATACCAATCAGTAGATTGGCTTCAGTCTCTGTTAGGGTCTTCAGAGTAGAGATTACCTAAGCTCAGAATAGGGCAAGCTCTGTTTCCTTAGAGTGAATTTTCCTACCTGCAAGAAATTAGCTTAGGAGTTTTTATAAGGTTCATTATATATTTTCCTGTTTACCTGTTTCATGCCATTTTTCATGTTGAGCATTTCTTGTTTCTTGTCACATAAGATATGAAGAGTGAGTCAAGATTTAATATTATCTTCCAAAAGATAAAATTTGACTAGGTGTTAAAAATCTGTGTTAGTAGACTTCAGATTCTATGTTAAGTCCACTGATGGACATTATTTTTTAGACATAATTTTAAAAGAACCGCTTAAAAAAAGTAATGGCATTTTTAATTTACAAATTAGAAAATGTGATGACAGTGTGAGTTATCTACTGATACATAATACCTTAAGGTTTTTTATTGTCTGTTTCTTTACATTTTTCTTTAGAGTCCTAGATTTCAGCAGCATAAACTGAAACATTCTTCTAGCTTAGAAAGTTTATTTAAATTTATTTTTTTAACTCATAGAAAGATAATTTTAAAAACTTATTGGGCCAGGGGAGTGTTTCAATGATCTAAAAATATGTTGTAAAGATAAGGATATTTCTTATACTTTAAGAATTGTTTACCTTATTTTACTGATTTTTTGAAAGGTTGATGTTCTAAGGCAAATAACAGAAGAAGCCTCTGTTCTCATTATCTTTCTACCCAGAGATTAGCATGGAGTGGTGGTAGGAGTTGAAAATACGAAATTAAAACACTTGCTTTAGATGTCTTTTTGAGTGCTTCATATGAATCAGATCCTTTTCTGAAAGCTAGGAACACAATTGCTTTGTCTTTTCCAATAGATAGAGCAAAATGTCTAATAGCTGATTAAAAAATATTTGATGGCTGTTGTAGGTAGTAGGAAGACTGGTTAATCTAGGTCAAGTAGTTTTCATATTTCATCTGGGAAAAGATAGGTCTTTCTTAAGTGTCAATGACTTTTAATCAGTAAATTCTAAGAAAGATGCAGTTATTGGATATATTATAATAGGTATACATTTTAAAAGTTCATAAGCTACTTTCTGAGTTTTTAATGCTATATTGGTAGAGTTTTTGTGTTTTCCCTCAGAGTCAAAAATGTATATAATGTTGCATGTTATGATGTTTATGTTTTAATTTTTAGATCCCAGGTTACCAATATGTGTCATCTGAAGGCAATTGTGTAGAACATGTTCAGACTTCTGCTTTTATTCAGGTAATTTTTTATTTATAACTACCCCACCCCCCCCCCAGCCAAAAATGCTTTGGAAATGTATTTTTGAAAGTCTATGCCTCTTTCCTTATTTATGAAACAAAACTAGAACAGAAATAATTCTCTCTGAATATCATCTCAATAAGCACTGAAAGTAAGTAAATAATACCTGTTTACTTTGAATATTATAACCTTACAGGAAAAAGCTGGTAAGTGTGTTTGAGAAACGTAAATTGTACAAATGTAACGTAGTTAAGAGCACCAATAAGGTAGTTTTTTTATTCCAACTTAAAGTTTCATGTTGTGAATGAACACATTTTTGCTAAATTGGATAGAATATGTATGTGTTAAGTTTCAGTAAATTAAAACATACTCCAAACATAACAATATAAGTTTTTAAAAATATATTTAAATTTCCGAAATCTTTTCTTTCAAATTGAAAATATTTACCAGTAGCTCATTAAATAACAAAGGAATTGTGATAGCGCATATTTGGAATTTATCAGTGTTAGACTTTATTAGAGAAAAAATTTTATGTTACATAAAAAAAAATAAAAAATTAAAACACTGATTACTAAGTAGCTAATTAAGTAGCTCACTAATTAGTTTAGTAACCTGTTTTTGTCTTTTTACTTAATTATTTTAGCAACCCTTTGTTGATGAAGATCCTGATAAGGAAAAAAAAATAAAGGAACTTGAATTGCTTCTTATGTCAGCTGAGAATGAAGTCAGAAGAAAGCGAGTTCCATCAGTAAGAAATAAGTTTAAATGTTTAGGTTTTACTGTTCTATGCTTTATATATTTTTACTGTTTTCATTGACATTGACTTTCATGTTGACAAGTGGAAAGCATATTCAGTATGACTTCAGATTTAATATGGACTTAAAATAGTTTCTGATTTGCAAATTTGAGGTTGCCTGGTAGAATATGCGTCTCTTTGAACGTATTTTACAACATCCTGTATTAAGATGCTTCTTGAGTCATAAATGTCAAGTTGACTTAAGCTGTGGTTTAGATTAGGCTTTGGTTTCTTTTTTTTTGACATTCCATGTAATGATGCCTTTAATAGAAAAAAATGAAGTTTGTAAAAGGATTTAATAGATGAGTACAAATTTATGTGCTCCAAAATTACTTTTGTTGTCTTTGAAAATTTTTTCCTATTTACTATGTTTAGATTTCAGTAAATTGGAAAAAAATTAATAGCAGTATGGTAAAAGGGGACATTTAGATATTAGGCTTTCTAAAGAAATTTTTATATGGATGTTGGGTTTTGGTAACCAGGTTTGAAAATTATTGTCTGAGATTGGGTTGATGAGAGTAGGTAGGAGTATTAAATTAGGGTAAATGGTAATCATTCTACCTCAGTTAAGAAGGCTATGATAGATGGGCCTTTTGCTTTTGAAAGGGAGACAAGTTACCAATCTTTTTAACTTGCTTTCTGAAGCTGATTCTCATCAATATCTGTTTGAAGAAGGAGATTGGAGAGTCTAGTAAAGTTGTTACCCTCAGTAGAATAGACTCCATACACATATAAAGTTTATTCTTCTTAACAATTATGTGGAGAACAGTAATTGCTGTTTTAACTGAGTGTCCATTATGTTCCACTATTGTAGGTGTTTTATATGTATTCTTAGTTATTCTTACATTAACTATGTTCTAGCTCGTGGTTTATTGTTAGGGATTCAGATTTAGGTATGTATTGATTGCAACCCTATATTTTTTCCAGTAGGTCCAGTAACGTCTCTCTTTAAATCTTTTTCCCACCTGCAAGTTCAATTAAAATACATATAATTTGGAAGCTATTTACAGAAAGGGATTGTAAACTCAGAAGACAACTAGGCTTATGATATAAGATTGTTTTAATTTATTTTTAGGAATCTTTCAAACATGTGGAATTTGTTATGCAATAATGTTGAAAACTTTCCACCTTAATTTGAAACATAGTATTTTGTTATTATGAATCTCTAGCACATTCTAGTAATTTTGATTTTTTAATAGTAATAGGTACCATTTACTGAGTGCTTCCTATGGCCTGGGAAATGTGCTTTTTTACATTATGGTAGCTACTAAAACCACATTTAATTTTAAATAAAATTTTAAAATTCAACTCCCATTTGCACTAGCCACATTTTGATTGCTCATACCTGTGGCCCCATGTTGAGCAGATTTATTTATATATTTTTTCTTTTTCCAATAGTTTCATTGCAATATAATTGACATATATCACTGTATAAGTTTAGGGTGTATAGCATAATTATTTGCTATATGTATGTTGTGAAATGTTTGCTATGATAACATCCCATCCATCATCTCATATAGGTAACAAAAAAAGGAAAAAGAAAAAAATGTTTTTTCCCTTATACTGAGAACTCTTAGGGTTCAGTCTTCTTAATAACTTTCAAAATACATGTTGTTTCTCAATCATGGGTCTTTGAGGTCTCTTTTTTAATGAGATATTAGGAAGCTACAATCATATGCTAAGTAAATTGCTCAGTGTACATCTGATACAGATCCTGACTTTAGAGGATTTACTCTGCATTGGGACCATAGACAAGAAACAGGATACAATGTGATAAACTATGGCACAAAGTTATTTGGGAGTACATAGGAGAGTTGTCTAATTAATAATTAGATACTCTGGGGAGGGCCTATGGGGGAATTTGAGCTCAGACTTAAAAGACAGGATATGATTGTGTATTAACAAGGTAGATGAGTTAGGACACTGCTGTAAATGGAACAGATGAAAGTATATAATCAGATGGAATATTTTCTAATATTGAATTGTATCTTAAAAGTTTCCCTGGTCAATTGGTAGGGATGAGGGGCATTTTAGATAGGGAATAGCAGTACTTGTACCCCAGAGTCAAAGACTAACTAATCAGGGAATTGCAAGCACTATAGTACGAAGAGGGTTGGAAGATGAAGTTTAAAAGGTAGAAAGAGGCCAGATTCTAGGAGTTTATGGTTTATATTGTATATTCATACTTGTTTTATCTCGCCATGATTATAGATTAAAAAAATTAGTTAGAAAAAAGAAGTATGGTCAAGATACAAGGTTTAATGAAAAAAATTTATATCAATTTTGCAAGGGACCGTATATTTGTCAGTATATTTTTAGCTGATATATTGTGAAATATGTTGTTTTAGAAAAAAATCTCCTACTTAAAAATCCAAATTTTTGCTTAGGTTGAGAATGACAAAATAATACTCAAATTTCTTTTGTATTTTTAGCAGCCTGGAAGCTTTTCTAGCTGGTCTGGTAGTTTCCTCATGGATGATACCATGTCTAATACTCTAAATAGCCTCGAGGAGCACACTAGTGAGTTTTACAGTATGGATGAAAATCAGACTGTGTCTGCGCAGCAGAATTCACCCACAAAGTTCCTGGCCGTAGAGGCAAATGCTGTGCTGTCCTCTCTACAGACCATCCCAGAATTTGCAGAGACTCTAGAACTTATTGAATCTGTAAGTTTGAAATCACAATTATCAAAAACTTACTTTTAGTGACATGGTTGATGTTCAGAAACTTTAGTGGACCCTGACCAGTTTTATGGTTAGCATCACTTTGCATACCATACTTAACTTTTGTTCTATTTTGCAGTGACTTCTGGCAAAGGCTTTTTTTTTTTAAATATTCTTTCTCAGTTTTATACCTTGTATAGCATTGTTTTTAACTTTGTACAGATTTTTAAAAATTAAAATTTTAACAATTCACTTTTTTATTTCATAAATCATACAACTATATTAGAGAGGGTTGGAAACTAGAGAAAACTGCAAAGAAGAAAATTAAGATCCTTCATAAACCCAGAGTTAATAATTGGATGTATTTCCTTTTAGGCTGTGTTCGATACATATAAAACACACGTATATGCCTATATTTTAATTTATTGGTTTTTTTTTTTAAAGCCAATGTTCTTTTTTTTTTTTTAAAAAGATTTATTTGTTTATTTATACAAGTACTCGGTAAAGTCAGAAGCACAGGAGGGTGAGAGAATTCACCAGAGCCAGAGCAGGGAACAGAATAGGCAGAGGGACTGAAGTACACTGCTGAGGGGAGCAGCGGGTGGCAGGAGAGGTCTGCGTGCCATGCGGGGACCCTCGCCGGCAGCCTGGGATCTAACCGGCGCTGCAGAGGCTGTGGGCAGCTTCGCAGCCCAGCGCTCAACCGCTGCACCACCAGGGAGGCCCCTATTATTTTTATTTTTTAAACATCCTTGTTTATTTTTTCACGATATAGGGCTTCTCCCCTCAGGTGAGATTGCCGTAGTTTTTCCACCACCAAAGCACCCACAGTCCTTTACCATATTCCATTGTGTTCCCCTCTCCTCTGTTTTCCACTCTCCCCTCTTCTCTCCCCATCTCTTCTCCTGAATGTCTCATATCTACCATCTACTTTCAAGGGTAGGTCTCTCACAGTTTGTCTTTATCTGATCCTTTGTTTTTTTTTTTTTTTTTAGATTACATATATAAGTGAAACCATCTTTCTCCATCTGAGTCACTTCACTTAGAATAATCCCTTCTAGTTCTGTCCATGTTAATAAAAATGGCATGAGTTTATCTTTTTTCATAACTGAGTAGTATTCCATTGTGTATATATCTGTATCTATATAGATATAGATATATCATACCTTGATCCACTCATCAGTTCTGGGGCATTTAGGTGGTTTGCATATCTTGTATGCTTATATTTTTAAACCCAATATACATTTATGCATTATGTTTGTAGACTTTTTTCTCCACATTATATCATGAACATGTATGTTTTCTTGTTTTTTAAGTTTTCAGTGGCTTCATAGTATTCTATGATATGAATGTAACAAAATTTATCCAATATATAGTTATTAATGGACACTTAGGTGGTGTACAGTACAGTTTTTCAGTTTTACAAATTATAGAACATATTACATAAAGCTTTGTGCAAAATCTTAATTATGTCCTGAAATTAAACTAATCTCCTAGATTAAAGTGTATGACTGTTTTGAAGGTGTTTCATATACATTACTTAATGATTATGTAGCGTGATAGTATTTTTTCAGATGTGGAATATATGATAATTGTACCCTTTGATAATTATTGAAAATAATGTGTTCCTTTTAATTTAAAATACTTTGGCATTCAGCTTTAGTTACTGGATTAGTTGAAATATTATTTTGGAATGTTGCAAATTGGAGTTTTAATAAAACTATAATCTCTTCCTCTCAAATGGTCTTGCTTTAAAAATGATGGGCAAGAAAAGTCTATTTCTACTGATAAAAATGAGTAATTAACTATTAATATTATCTTCTTTCAAGATCAGATTTAAAGAGGTGATAGAATTACTTTAGTTAATAATTTATTGCAGGATCCTGTAGCGTGGAGTGATGTTACCAGTTTTGATCTTTCTGATGCTGCTACTTCTCCTGTGAAATCCACCCCAGTTAAACTAATGCGAATTCAACACAACGAAGGAACCATGGAATGTCAATTTAACGTTAGTCTTGTACTTGAAGGGAAAAAAAACAGTTGTAATGGTTCAGACAGTGAGGCTGTTCCTTTGACATCACCAAACGTGACCAAGTTTAGCACCCCACCAACCATTCTCCGAAAGAAGAGAAAAATGCGAGTGGGTCAGTCCCCAGGCAATGAACTTGGTGACGGGTCATTCAATGACGGCAATAATACAGCACTAAGACACACACCGGTGAAAACACTACCATTTTCTCCTTCACAGGTAGTAGTGTTGTTTTTGTTTATGTTTCCAAATGTGGATAAGATAGATTAAATTAGATCTTTAATATATTAGCAGTTTATTGTTTGCTAAATCGTAAAGATGAATATTGTGTTTGTATATAATTGCTTACTGTAAGATTTCATGTGTCAGAAGGTTTTCCAGGGATATCTGAAAGTACCTATTTCTCCTGTAGTTATGTCTTTGGGCAGCAGATAGTTATATTAGGGCGATTTACCTGTTAATGAGTGCAGTGTTCCTGGCTGTGTGCTAAACATTTTTAATTCTCTTTCAAAGACCCTTCGGAGGTAGGTGGAATGAAATTCGGAAGTTAAATGGTTTGTCCAAGGTTACAGTTAGAAAGAGATGGAACTGGTATTTATTTGAAAGTATCTTGACAGAAGTTAAAAAGTTTTATGGGATAAGAAAATTTAATGGTCAAATAAACTTGGAGGATCCTGGAAATTATTGGAGACAATTACTATTTTGACTTTGGGAAGATGAGTAGGATTTGGCAGTATACAACCACTGTGTTCTCTCCACCCCATGCTTTAGGGGATGCCATTTACATAGACTACAATGTGAATAGTGTTCCCCCAACTCCCACCCCAGCCTCAGAGTTAAAAAGCATCCTCATAAGGAGAATCAGATTTGGGCACACTGCCAACTTTTGCTTAAGTGTAAAGTTTAGGTGTAAAGTGACTGGAAATGTGAGACATGACTACAGAAGATCTATGTACTTGTCAAAGACTTTGGATTGCATCCTATAAATGTGGACCCTTCTGCAGGGTTTTAAGAGAGTGACTGCTAATTTCAGGGTTAAATGTATTGCAGATATCAGGAACCAGAAAGGGATGTTAGAATTCATTCCAGTTATAAGTAACCTTAAAGCAGTTATCACTTCTTCCTACCACTGCTTCTAATTTGTTGGCTACAAAAATAAAGCAGTATTTCACAGTTGTAAGTAAATTAAGATCTAATGAATAACTTGTGTCATTTGGAAAGTGGACTCTGATATCAATTTTGACTGCTCAAAGCTTGTCAGAGCTGTGTTCTAATAAATAGGCAAATTTGCCAGGTAGCTATATTTTTGTCATATAGCACTATATGAAATTTTGAATTCAAAATATTCTCATAGAAAGGGGACTTATGATTGCTTATTAATAAAATAAAACTTATTACAGGAGCTATTAGTGGTATCTATAGATTCCTATTTGATTATACCCTGTTTAAAAAAAATTTTGTATTTTTTTTTTTTTAAGATTTATTTATTTATGCATATACGGGCAGGGATATAGGCCAGAGGTTGCAGGGCGTGGGTGGGGGAAAGTGGGTGGGTGAGAGGATTCACCAGAGACAGAGTGGGGAGCAGACCAGGCAGACTGACTGAAATACACTGCTGAGGGGAGCAGTGGGTGAGCCATGACCCACACTGCTGGGCCAAGTGGGTCAGCTCCCTGGCCAGGGATCAACTCTTGCTGCAGTGGCTGCAGATTGCTTCATAGTGCTGAGACTTAACCCCTTGCACCACCAGGAAGGCCCCTGTATTGTGTTTTATAACAGTAATAAACAAAACAAAAATTCCTGCCCTTACGGAGTTTAATTTACATTGAGTGAAATATAAATGTAGTATTACCGATAATTCTTTGCCAAGAGGAATGGGGAAATAATTTTTTAAAATTATCAGTTTAATAATTGTGTAGGGATTTTGCCAGCCTAGAAAATATCTCTAAACTCTCTTTTTCAGTTTTTCAATACATGTCCTGGAAATGAACAAATTAATATAGAGAATCCTTCATTTACATCAACCCCTATTTGTGGGCAGAAAGTTCTCATTACAACTCCTCTTCATAAAGAAACAACTCCCAAAGATCAAAAGGAGAATGTGGGGTAAGTAGGTATTAAATAATTTTTAGAGAAAAAGGGAGCACACTTTTAAGAGTAGATTAGCTTTTTGTCTGTTTATACACTGATCATAATCCCTATGCATATGGGACTCAGAATAAGAAAAAAAAACACCACCTTTTATTCTATCTCTAGGAGACTGAAAACCAACAAAATGTAATGTAAAACTTTGATCTCAAGCAAAATAACATTTTTAGTACTTTTCCTATATTAGTCTTTTTTGCTGTTTTTTAGATAATTGGGTTGGAATAAGAATTAGTTTTATCAGGCATTCTTTACAATACACTGTAATGTTTAAATAAAGCTTGTATATGTGCAGAAAAATGAGTGTGTACTTTAATCATGATTTTGCTTTCCTTAACTCATGAAATCAAATTTTGACTATAATACCAATATCTAAATGATTGGATAGGTTTAGAACACCTACTATTAGAAGATCTATATTGGGTACCACACCAAGAACTCCTACTCCTTTTAAGAATGCACTTGCTGCTCAGGAGAAAAAATATGGACCTCTTAAAATTGTGGTATGTATACTTTTTTTTTTTTAAAGAATATTCCTGATTTTTAATAAAACATAAATTGTGATTTTTCTTAATTTTTCACATTTTAAAGATGTTCTCTGATAAAAAATTTTATCTCTTGATTTATGTGTTTGAATTTATGTTAATCTTTTCCTTTGATTTGTAAATAAATCTTTGCTTGACTTATACTGAATTCTTGTATCATCTAGAGAATGCATATCAAGTGTCACTGTAACCCTTTTTTAATACTAAAACTTTGCATTTAGTAGGTACCTTTAATAGAAACCTACCTTTTAGTTGTGGTTACCTGTAGTAGAATAAAATATTTTAATATTTTGGTATACATATATACTTTCCTAATGATATCGATGAAACTGATTGGTCAGGAGACTTCTCTGAATTTCAGTTTCCTCTTCTATGTGGTAGAGATTATAAAACAATCCTAGAGGGTTGTGAAGATAAATGAAGTAATAGAAATAAAGGGATTGGTGCTGGATTTCAAGTAGTATGTGTTTAGTTGGTGCTATTGTGTAATAGTGGTGGCAGCAATAGTAGTTTATGAATTAATAGAGGTAAGAAGTGTTTTCTGTGGGTGTATGTGTGTATAAAACTTTGAAGTACTTTAGATGAGCCATGGGCATTCAAATTCTAGGCTGATACAGATTTTTGATAAATTAGGTTCATTAGAAATAAAATATATTTAAAATATTGGTTACATCAAGGGTACTTTAGTTATGTTCTATTTTTAGTCACATTTTGAATAGATTAATAAAGTCTGGCTTACTTGATTTAATCAACTTAACACCTAAAGCCATGTCACACTCTCAAATCTTCTAGTCTGTTTTTGGAAGTTTGGTTTTAAATGGTACATACAAGATTGGTCAAGTCTTTTTGTCAGCTTAGCTCTATACTCTTGTGAACAGTCACAATCTCTCTAGCACTCTCTAGATTTTTGGTTATGCATATACACATAACAAAAATGAGATCACATTTTATGTACTCTTTGTAACCTTTTAAATAAGTTATTATTACATTAATAAATGTATATATTTATTCCATAATTTAAAGTTTGTGTAATATTCCATTGCATCAAATTACCTAATTGATTTAACTAAAGTGTTTCAGTATTTTGCTGTTTGTTTTTAAAATTCATCATTAGGGCCTCCCCGGTGGCGCAATGGGTTGAGCACATCACTGTGAAGCTGTCCACAGACTCTTTAGCACGGGTTCTATTCACTGCCGGCCAGGGAGATTCCCACATGGCAAGGCAGATCTCTCCTGTCTTGCCCGCTGCTCCCCTCAGCAGTGCTTTCTGTCCATCTGCCTGTTCTGCTCCCTGCTCTGTCTCTGGTGAATCCTCTCACCCTCCTGCACCTCTGGCTTGTACCCCAGCTCTTGTAAAAATAAAATAAATCTTTAGAAAAATAAAAAAAAAATCATCATTAATCCAGCAAATATTGACTGAGTACCTAATAGGTGCCAGGCACTGACTAGGTTTTGAGGATATAATGTTGACTCTGTCTGATATGGTTCCTCCCATAGGGGTGGGTAGCCTAATTGGTGTAAGACAAATAAACAGTTATTTGAAGGCATTTGAAAGTTTCACAGTGCCTCAGGTCATTTGGTCAACATTTAAATTGAATAAAAATGATTATTTTTGCAATAAGACATAAGAAATGAGGTTTTTTTTTAAAGATTTATTTTTATATAGGCATACAAGAACTGGGGTATAGGCCAGACGTGTGGGGGATGAGAGGATTATATATATTTGTTTTTAAGCAGAATTTTGTTATGGTAGTAGGTGTTTGATATAATTTATTTTTTTTGACCTATGGGGTATGCTTAGCTATTTAATATAAAGGTAGATATATAAATTTTGAGACTGTTTAACTATTCAGCTCACACTGAAGTTTCTGTCTTTCAGTAAACCTGCCCTCTCACACTCCAATACAAAGACACATACCCTCCTGTACTCCCACCCTTCCCACCCCCCACATGCGTGCATGCTTGCACTTTTTCAACACTTTGTCTCAGCTCTAAGTTTAAAGCTAGGTGTACAAAGAATGGTACAGATGAAAAAGATATGATCAGTACTCTTAGGTAGTTCACACTCTTAATGGTAAGAAACATATTAATTAATAATGACACACCTAATGAGTACAGTAAAAGAATAATAGCTAAAGTAGTCCTGATTACTTCTTTTTTTTTTTTTTAAACAAGGATCTCCATTTTTTTTTTTTTAATAGAGGCATGTTTTTTATTTATTTATTTTATTTGTTTGTTTGTTTTGTTTATACATGCACTGGGTACAGTCAGAAGCGCAGGAGGGTGGGTGAGAGAATTCACCAGAGCCAGAGCGGGGAGCAGAGCAGGCAGAAGGAACGAAGTACACTGCTGAGGGGAGCAGCGGGTGGCAGGAGAGGTCTGCGCGCCATGCGGGACCCTCCTCGGTGGCCGGGGAGCAGCCGGGGATCGAACCGGCGCCTCAGAGGCCGCGGGCAGCTTCGCAACCCAGCGCTCAACCGCTGCGCCACCGGGGAGGCCCCTGATTACTTCTTTATTTCCTATTTTTATATAAAAATGCTTGGTAAGTAATCTCTTGTCTGTTTAATTCTAAAGATCCTGATTGAAGCAGGAACTATAATAGCTTCCCCCAAAATGGAATATTTTTGTTAGTAGCCTGAAGTGAAAGAAGTGCCATGCTTTCTTCACTTTGTCCAGTGCCTATAATGTGTAATATTATTTTTTTTTATAAAACTGATTATTTAATATAGTTAGGTATCTATAGGAACTGGGAAGAAAATTATATAGAGATGAGAATCTATGAAAAATAGGTTTCTATATATGGGGAGAAAGGAAATTGCTATAAAAGACATAAAAAAATTTTTAAAACAATTTAGTCACAGCCACTTGCCTTCTTGGAAGAAGATATTCGGGAAGTTTTAAAAGAAGAAACTGGAACAGACATATTTCTTAAAGAGGAGGATGAATCTACTTACAAAAGCTGTAAGCAAGAGGTAACTTTTAGTTTTATTGTTAATAGAAGCCATAATGTGTCCAAGTGACATTACCATAAAGTTTCTATTATAAATTGTTTTATTTTAGCATACTCCTGTGAAGAAAGTAAGAAAATCACTAGTCTTAGATAATTGGGAAAAAGAAGAACCAGGTACTCAACTGTTGACTGAAGACATTTCAGAGATGCAGGTTTGTAAAGAATTTTTTAGTTAATAGTTGCTTTAAGTTCTAGTTTGTTACTTGTTATGTGGCCAGTTCATTAGAGACTTATGAAAAGTCCCCTTTAGTAGTATTCTGCCTAATTCATAGAAAAACTATTAGCTATAAAGAATATTTACTTCTTGTATTTTATATTTTTTTGTTTTGAGAGGAGTAAGCCCTCTTATGTATGATGTCAAAAAATGGCAATTCTGAAAATGCTAAATTTAACTTATCTCTGATTCATTTATGAAATACTTAATTTTACTACATTACTAGAAGCTATATCAGAGCCAAAAGCTTTCTTGGAGGGAAATGAATAGGGCTTCCACTACCACTTACTCAGTAGCCCCTCAGTTTGTCTCCATTTTTGAAGTAGTTATTTTTTTTCCTCTTTCTTTTTTCCTCTCGTAGTCAGAAAATATATTTACAACATCTTTATTAATGATACCATTATTGGAAATACATGACAATAGGTGCAACCCGACTCCTGAAAAACAAGATATAAATTCAGCAAACAAAACATATACATTTAATAAAAAGAAACCAAACCCTAACACTTCCAAAGTTGTCACATTGGAAAAGAATCTTCAGGTATGGATTTCTGCATTTCTTTTAGTGATTTGATTTTTTTTTTGTTGTTTATTCAGTTATCACTTTGGACTTATTGGTCACAAATTATGCATTTTTTAAAATTCAAAATTGACTACAGTAACTAAATGGTCACCATTATTTTGTCCCTCAAATTAGATTGGAATTTTCACAGACTCATCATCAGGGTATACATATAAATTAAACTATTTAATTTGTAGCCACAGACTCTTCTGGTGATTTCTTAAGCACAATTTCTTTTTTAAACTGAAAATATCTAAGTCCCTTCTGGAACCTCATCTCCTAATAAGTATTAATAGTCTTAATAGCTGTTTAGGAAGAGTAAGTGGTTGGAAGCAGTTTTAGTTTGATTTTGTTGGTATAATTGTTTCCAGTGAATTTTTTGGCTCAGAAATTGTAAAATAAAATCCTTTTTTCCCCCAGAGCTAAGTACCTAGTATGTAGCTGCAAATGAAAGATGGAAATTTTTTTACTTCATTATCTCAAGAGTTCAACCCAGAGAATTTTAGAGTTAATTGAGAAGGGAAGTTTTCTTCTTTATACCGGCAGCATTGGCGTTCCTAACATTTAAGCTTTCCTTGAAAACATCTTTAGCTGTCAAATGTGGTCACCTCATCTCTATCTTGAGCTGCTGCTCTTCAAAGAGCCATGTACAACATTCATTTCATGCGTCTAAATTGATTTGATTTCCCAGCATTTAACACAAAACTTTTCAGAAAAATTTGTTACAGAGCAGGTATTATCTATAATGTAGTAACCTTTGTAAGAAGGGAAAAAAATGATGAAATAAATGTAAACTTGACTTTGGTTATGAATTTATTTCCTAATTTGTAAGACATAAAGCATCTTTGGCTCATTTTTTGACATTGCATCCTCTCTTTAAATATTTTGCAAAATGTTGAAGCAATAAAGACATTTCTTTCCATGTTAAGATTGATTTGATTGGGGGGATGTTGTGGGGGTAAAACTTTTAAACTGCTTTCACAGGCCTTTATACAATATAGATAGCTGAAAAATGAACTTTAAGAAAATTGATTATAAATATTTCAATATGTATTTTTAAATTTAACATTTAAAAAGAATCAATGCCATTATCAAAATATTTCTACAGTAGTTATGATCAAATAAAGTAATTGACTTTTAAAACCCTAATTATGCAGTATTATGGGTAGTTAGTTAATTTTCACATCACTATTAATATTTTCTTCCTAGTCAAATTGTGAATGGGAAACAGTGGTGTATGGGAAGACAGAAGACCAGCTTATCATGACTGAACAAGCAAGAAGATATTTGAGTACTTATACAGCTACCAGCAGCACTTCAAGAGCTCTAATATTGTAATTGTTATTAAAACTGATGAAATACTCCACTCCCTTAATGTATACGATGCTAAATTAGGTTGCAATGAAATTTTTGTGAATGGTTTTTAAAGTTTTAATACAGCCCTAAAACGGTTTGCATCTTTTTTTCATATTGGGCAGCAGAAAGCCAAGCCACTAAGTAAGGGGAAGGCAGTTTCATAATATATTTTTTAAGAGATAAGATTTTTTAAAATGATTTTTAAAGAACAGGATGGAAAAGTCATATTAGGATGTTTATGATCTTCTAAAAGTCAATTCTCATATCTTTTCTTCAGAAGATAGGTGTCGCTACTCTTGATGGCTGCGGTTTGGTTACAAATAGGTTTGTAAGTATATATGATTTCTGAAATTAGTCTATGTATGGGGAAGCAGCATGGTTTTATGAAGTACTTTTTTGTCCTCATGCTGATCTACATAGGCTACCATTTACAAAGAAACACATAGAAAGGAATTTAAGGAAGGATGGAAAATTGCACTACTAACGGTATTTTTCAAAAACAGTAAAAGTAACTACAGTGTTAAAATGTATTTATTTGAATATAGTACTAAACAAAAACATTGAGAAGTGTTTTTTCCTTAGTAAAAGAGTCAGTATTTTCATAAATCTCAGAAGAGCTGAGAGTTTTGTTGAATGTATTGTACAGTATGTAGGAGCAGGAAAACTTTGTAAATTGGAAAGAAGTCTGTTTTTATAATTTATTTTCATTTTAAAAGCTTAAATGTAGATATTTATACCTATACAGAGAGTTTCTAGAAGCCAGTATTGTTGCCTCATATTACAACTGACATAGTAAAGAACAATTTTGACTTTTAAGTATGAGACAGTAGTGAGTTATAGCTGCAAAGAATACAAAATCTATACTGTATGTCACATCTACCTAAATATTGCACTATGCCCTTTAAATCATGTTGGTTATAAAGTAGTTCTAAAAATGTACTAAATAATTTAATATTTTCTTTTTAAATTATATGGGGGGTCATATAAATTAATCTGGTGATTTGTATATTTGTTTGAAATTTTTGCATTTTGTTTAAAAATATGGTACTTTAAAAATATGGTCCCTAAAAACAGTCTGCACTTAGTTTACTACATTTACTCAATGTTTCAGAAGTAGAGAACATTATCTTTTATTTATAAAAATATTTTGTCCTTTTGTAAGTGTTTTGTGTTTCTGCACAGGTTACAACAATTGCTTCAGTTGCCTGTTTTAGCTGTTTGCACTTATTTTATTTCTTTTTGAAAGAATATCTTTATTTGCTTTTGTGTAGAGATTTTATGTAATTTTTTTTGAAACATATAATGGTGTGCTGTCAATTTAAACACTGACAGGTAAATAGAATTGTACACTGTAGTTTTAATTATTTATAATTGACACACTCTCTCCCTCTCCACTCCTGAAGTATGCTGCTATAGAAAATAGCAGAATCGGCTTGCTGCTATGAGAGAAGGAAAGAGCGACCACCACTTGCACTGTGTGAAAAGATAAAAAGCAAATGATGGCAAGTTCTCAAGTTAACTTAATGGAATCAACCATTACCAGGCAAATTCTTGCAAATACCAAAATACTATGCCTTAAAAAGAAAACAAAAAAAACAGCTTAAGATTTTCTGATGTTTTATGTTAGTAGAAATGGAAATACTAAGTATTTTAATTCCTAGCTCTTGAACAATAAACCTTAAAAGGGTTTTAAGCTATTTAAATCCATTTGCTGGTTTTTGCATGTTACATGTAGTGAGAAGTAAGGAAAATGTGTGGTACTAAGATTATGCCTTGTTGATAACAAATGGATGAACCAATTTGAGTCTTAGCATGTTTGTTAAGTATATGTTGATTGCTTCCTAATTAGTGAACTTCTCACAGAAATTTCACTTTGTAAAACCAATGATTGTAGTAAAATCATACTGGATCATTTCAATTTCAGTTACCTTGAACTAATAGTACATAATGGTTTTTTTTTTTTTTTTTTTTTTTTTTTAGTGTAGCCCCTTGCTGGTTTATGTACATAGTCTCCAATCACCAAAGTCTAATATTTTGGAAGAGCTATATATTTTTAAAGCATAATTTTGCTTGAGCATTAAGTTATCTCAAATGTAATATATTGACAGATAAGCTTGGGCTTTTTGGACATAGTATATATTTGGTATTGGTTGAATCTTCCAGTTAATTGCTTTGTTGCTTTTTGCAAGGAAATTTTTAATGTTAAACATGTCAGGCATCTTAAGTCACCTTTATACTGTTGTGTTCATTTGAATTTCTTTCAGTATGTTATATAAATGCCAGACAAACATGTAGCAGCTATACTTGCATGGAAACTGACTACACATATATAGTACTGCATTTCAGTTAATACAGCAACTACCCTGACTAAATTGAGTTTTTTAATGGATGGAAAACCTTCCCATTGTAAGAAAATCTTGCATACAATGTTCACATACAAATAAACAGTAAAAATAAAGTATCTGTGTACAACTGATTTGGCATTGCTCATTTCACTTTGTTTTATGATATTGATTGAAACCTTTATGACTTATCCCAACATTTTGTTCTTAAGGCCTAAATTTTTCTCCTTTAGATTTTTCTTTACAGGTGACTTTATGTTAAAACAAATTGACCTTTTCTCAAAAAATAGCAGTGCTTGTATTTCTTGAGCTCATTCGGAGTTATATTTTTAACTGACTTTTAGATATTTCCATACAATTCTTGTGTCAACACCTTAAGTTGCCTTCCCTTCTATTGCCCAGTGAGAAATCTCCTCCCCCTCCCTAACTTTCTAAACTGAAATCTGTTATAAATTCTCAACTATTGCTCTAATTCCATTCCTTCATCTCTTACTTGGATTATTGCACTAATTGCTCTGATCTCCATTTTATAGAAATACCAGGAAACTGGTGGCATCAAGGTGTCACTTGGGTAAAACCAACTGATTCACCCAGGTGTGTGTGTGTAAAGTATTATTTGCCTTGGTGATTCTTCAACCAGATTTTACCTTTAGCTTCCCAGGCTTGGAAATCTGATGAATTAACCCACTAAAGATGAGCATACTTTCAGAAAATGGCTTATATCAAGTTTGTGAAACCAGATACTTGAAACCAGAATGCAAGTCTCTTAATTTACAGTGTGAAATATAACCTGAGAAAAAAAGTACATTCTCTCCATATATGTAAGCATGAAGAAATATAAAAACACACATATCTCTCCTATTTAAGGATTTTTCATAGCTGTTGCCTAAATAATGATTATTCTTTATTTTGTAATCTGGGCCTGGTGACTTGCATCCTAAATTATGCATTCAACAAATATGTTTCATGCCCCCTACTTTTATGCCGGTGTTTATAATGTTCTTTCTACATGGCTGCTTTTATTTATCTCCCTCCTTAGCCTGTTAAAACCTTAACTTTAGCACATATATCTATGAATCATTTCCCCATGATCCTAGGGCTCTGTAAAACTTTCCCACTATACTGTGTGTTTTGAAGAGTAGTGAGTCGCTATTTATAGGTTCTGTGTTAAGGAAATCTTAGTGTTAAACTGAAAGAATTTATTTATTTATGCATACAAGAGCTGGGGTACAGGCCAGAGATGCAGGGATGAGAGGATTCACCAGACACAGGGAGGGGAACAGAAAGGCAGACTGAAGTACAATTCTAGGGGAATAGCAGGCGAGACAGGAGAGGTCTGCTGCGCATGTGGGTTGTTCCCTGGCTGACTGGGGATTGAACTTGTGCAGCAGAGGCTTCAGATTGCTTCATAGTTTGGTGCTTAACTCCTTGTGCCACCAGGGAGGCACGGGATATTAATTTTGTGCAGAAGATTAGAATAGCTCTTAGTTATCTGCGTGAAACCAGTTTTGTAGTCAACTTACTGTATTTCATTAAAATCTTTTAGCTCATAACTGTAATTTCCTGCTCAATTTATCCATTTGTAGAGTGATAGACTTTGCAGTCAATCAGACCTTTAATTATAATTTAAAACACGATAGTTTTTTAAGATTTTTTTTTAAAGATTTATTTATGCATACAAGAACTCGGGTACAGGCCGAGGTGTGGAGGGTGAGGGGCTAGAGGATTCACCAGAGACAGAGTGGGGAGCTGGCAGACTGACTGAAACACTGCTGAGGGGAGAAGTGGGGGAGACAGGAGAGGTCTGTGGTGCCATATGGGTAGCTCCCTAGCTGGCCAGGGATCCAACTCATGCTGCAGAGGCTGCAGATAGCTTCATAGTGCTGTACTTAACCCCTTGAGCCACCAGAGAGGTCTGAGGATGTTTTGAGATATGAAAATTAAGTATTGGGGGGTAAAATGAGCCAAGTGGAAATTCCATCAGAACTTTTATTTTTTCCCTTTCCTTGTCACCCCCTTTTTTTTAAGATTTATGTATTTATTTATACAAGCAGTGGGTACTGTCAGAGGCGCGGGAGGGTAAGAGAATTCACCAGAGCCAGAGCGGGGAGCAGAACAGACAGACTGATGAAATCCACTGCTGAGGGGAGCAGCGGGCGGCAGGAGAGGTCTGCGCGCCATGTGGGACCCTCTTCCGGTGGCCGGGGAGCAGCCGGGGATCGAACCGGTGCTGCAGAGGCTGCGGGCAGCTTCACAACCCAGCGCTCAACCTCTGTTCCACGGGGGAGGCCCTCAACCCCCTTTTATTGATGAAGAGATAATGTTTAAGATGTGAAATATGTGGGTAGAAAACCAAGATCAAATGTACCAGGAAAAAAATTATTCATGGCTGACTTGTGTTGGGAAGAGTATTTTTTTTTTTAAGATTTATTTATTTATTTATTTATACAAGCACAGGGTACAGTCAGAAGCGCGGGAGGGTGAGAGAACCCACCAGAGCCAGAGCGAGGAGCAGAACAGGCAGAGGGGAGCAGCAGGCGGCAGGAGAGGTCTGCGAGCCATGTGGGACCCTCGCCCGGCTACCGGGGATCGAACCAGCGCTGCAGAGGCCGCGGGCAGCTCCACAGCCCAACGCCCAACTGCTGCACCACCTGGGAGGCCCGGGAAGAGTATTTTTGAAAACTTTTTAGTATCTTAGCATGAGTACATTAAAAGCTGCTGAATTTTAGCAAACTCAGGATTAATAGCAGCATAGTATATTTCTTATTTCTGAAATTCTTAGACCTGGTGTGCTTACTTAAGCTCCAAGTACAGAATGTTCTGGTTTGAGTGGATTTTCCTGGCCTGCACAGGGAGGGAGGGAGGGAGCGAGAGGGAGAGCGGGAGGGAAAGATGGAGGGATGGAGGGAGATGGGCTTTATTCTGATTTACTATAATTTTGCCAAATGTAGCCCAAAAGATGTGAGGAGATTCTGATATTTCCTAAGCCCCAATACAGTTAGCACTTTTTCATTCAACTAACAACCAATTATTTAATTTTGTGTTTATTGTACCTGGTTCTAGGTATTGGGAATATAATATGATATACAGGACATGACAACTTAAGGAAGATAGGACTTTCTAGAAGGGAAGACTATACACATGTGACAGAAATGGCATCTCTGGCCAAAAGAGATAAATCCAATAGCTAAGATTTGTAGATGCTCATTTGTGACTAAGGGGATGGGGGGTCACTTCAAAGATATTATGGATTCTGCCCCCCGCACTCCCCATACTATGGAGAATTGTTGGGGCTAGGTGGCTTGTTGGGGTCTTGTACCACCCAGAAAGTTCATAGGCTAAAAGTTTGAGTATACAGTGTAGCAGCTGCAATCATCTGCCAGTGATATACATTATTTTACTTAATCCTTCCAACAAAATTCCTTGTGGAGTGTGTAGCACTTAGCATAGCCCCTGTAACTATACGAAACACAAAGGATGCAGTAGTGCACAAAAATAAGCAGCTTTGCTGCCATGCTTACATTCTGGGAGGGGAATAGCACTTTAAGTGCTATTAAGAAAAGAAAAACAGTCCCAGTAGAAGTCGATACAAAACAAAGTGAAGTTTCCTCAGGTGAACGTTATGTTTGAAGTGAGAGCATATAGATCGTTAGGTTGGAGACAACTAGGTAAAGAGGGTTGGGGAATCACAGTTACAGACCCCATAGAGGGAGCGAACATTCCGTATTCAAAGACCTTAAGGCAGCCTGACTGCAGTAGCAAGATAGGTGGAGGAAGATGGGGCAGAGAAGGCTCCTGAAGATGGGGTAGACCTGGTAGGCCATATATTTTCTAGAAAGCAGACTCTGATGGAGATTAGCTTGCAGGAATGTATTAGGGAGTGCTCCTGTAATCAGCCCCCGAGGAAGAGAAGGAAGCAGGATTGGGCAGAGAGAGAAGCTGGGCTACAAAGCAGTGCCAATGAAGGCCCAGCTACTCCACGGAGAACTCTGAAGCTTGGCTGGTCCTTCTAGTTGTCCAAGTGAGGTGGGGAGACCAGGTCTTTACATAGGTTTATGATTGAAGTGGGTGTAGGGGCAGGAATGGACACAGTGCAGGTTTTCTGATCCAGCAAACGGGGTAAAGGAGGAATCCTGGAGCCCTCAGTGGCTTTTGCAGGTCTTTAATTTACCAAGCATATTGCAGGTGGGGTGCTGGGGTGCCGGGAGGCTAGCAAGCCTCCTAACCTCCAGCAAGTCTTCACTCTATCTGGGCTCTCCAGCATTTCTTCGTGGCCTTGCTTCTCTGCTCTCTTGTGGTTCTCTCTCTCTCTCTCTCTTTCTCTCTCTCTCTCTCTCTCGGCTTCTGTTCATTCTTGGCTTCTGCTGGTGTCCTGTAGGATAAGGAAAAATGTCAGGTTTTTCTGCCCTTCCGCCATCAGGATAGATGATGGATCCTTGTCCTGAATGCATGCGTGATGGCGGGCACCTGGAGTAGGGTGTGGGCATAGGTAGATGGGATTCACCTGGGCTGAGACTGGGCTTTTAAGGGCAGCGTCACAGGGACTCCAGTAGAAGCCAAAAGAGAAGCCGAGAGAGAAGCAAGAGAAGCAGAAGCTGAGAGAAGGCCTGAGAGCCCAGAGTGAAGACCTGCTGGGGGCTGGGAGGCCTGCCAGCCTCCTGGCCCCCCAGCACCCCTGCCTGCCATATGCCTGGTGAATCCCAATAAAAGACCTGCAAAAACCCCTGAGGGCTCCAGAACTCCTCCTTTACCCGGTCTGCATGGGATCCTAGAAAACCTGCTCAGTGGCCATTCCTGCCCTTAAACGTCCCTGTAGAGCAGGAACGGACACAGTGCAGGTTTTCTAGGATCCCATGCAGACCGGGTAAAGGAGGAGTCAGAGTCCTCAGTGCCTTTTTTTGGAGGTCTTTATTGGGATTACCAGGTACACGGCAGCTAGGGGTGCTGGGAGGCCGGGAGACTGGCAGTCCTCCCAGCCCCCAGCAAATTTGCACTCTCTCGGCTCTCTGGCCTCTGCTTCTGCTTCTTTGCTTCTCTCTCGGCTTCTCTTCGGCTTCTATTTGTTCTTGGCTTCTTGGCTTCTGCTGGTGTCCCCGTGACGCCGACCTTAAAAAGCACAGTCTTAGCCCAGGTGAATCCCATCTACCTATGCCCACACCCTACTCCAGGTGCCCGCCATCAGGCATGCATTCAGGACCACAAGGATCCATCATCTATCCTGATGGCGGGAGGGCAGAAAAGCCTGACACTTTTTACCTTACCCTACAAGAATTATGGCAAGATGGTAGCAGAGTGAAGACACTGGACTCCCCTCCTCCTTTGTCCTGTGTACAACCAGGTTGCAGCAGAATAAATTCAAAAGCTGCTGAAGGAAAAATGCCCAACCAAAGTACACACTAGGAGCAGCAGACTGGTAAAGGAATAGGAAAAGCTGTAAGTGAATTGTGTTTCCAGTACAACCTGCAAGAGAGAGGGACAGCTGCTGTGGGGAACGCAAGAGAGAGGGACACTTGCTGTCTCAGGGGCACGTGCCCTTATGAGGGACTCCTGAGACTCAGCACTGCACTGGACAAGGAGGCATGCAGAGTTCCTGCCCAACACAGAGGGTGCACTGTTGGAGAACTGTGGGAGCACATGTGCACAGCAAGGATTACTGGCTTCAGCTTTGGGCTCTCAATACAGAAAATCTGGAATCTAAATTGGTGAGGAGACACAGTTTGGATCACCTGTGCCTCCTCTTAGACGAGACTACTCAAGAAGGCTGGGATAGTCAAAACACCTGTGCCCTCCCCGTCCCCCCTCCTTATAGTTAAAACCAAGACAACAATTGAACACTTGAGTAAAGCCTCTTAACAACGGGAGTAAACACCCCAGAATAAACCTCTGTGCTGAAAAAGAAGAGAGAACAGTTCCAGGCCTGTGACCCCATATCAACTAAATTCTGTGCCCAGTGCTGCATGCAGTATTCAAAAATATCCTAGCGGTGGAAGCTGACACAGATCATAGAAGATACTTAGACTGAGGAGAGCTGGCCTAGTGGGAGGATCATTGTGGATCAGGGATCACTGTGGATCGCCACTACCCAATTCTGGTACCTATAATACATTAGGAAACTTGAATCTATGATGCTTACAGGAGGTGATTCCTTGGTACCCTTATTGCCCCAATGCTTTTTTTGAACTTACTAGCTCTTGGTGATTTCAGTTCTCTGAATACATCAACAGGTGCAAAGGCAACATTGTGAAACTTTATCCTTATTACAACCCAGAGCCTATAGGATATCAGATAAAATGCAACCATATAAAATTGGTCCCTGGAAGGAACTGTTTTAAACTGTGGAATAAGTGATTTAATGACAACTTTCAGGGTTCATAGTTAGACTTTCTGTAGCATTTTGGAAAAATTGCCACAAAAAAGGGTGCCTCCTAGTAAGGAAGTAGTAGCAAGAAATAGTTCATTGAAATTCTTGTAGATTACCAACAAGATAAAAATGACTGTGGCAGAGCCCCTGTGGTATGGAAGAAAGCATTTATATCCTGCTAAACTGGATTTCCCTCAAGAGATTTGTAAAAGCTGAATCATTGAAGGTGGTGAGTCCCGCTGATGAATTAGGCCACCAGAAAGACCAGCCCTGAGCAGTGTGCTTCTCCAGTGGGGCGGAAAACTGACACATCTCCAAGCTTTTGTTTTAACAGAGACCAGCTTGGGCAGGAGATTCAGCTGAGACTGCTCTGAATCAAAAATTACCAAGTTATGAATGGGCCGTCTGCTCACAGGTCAGAGCAGTTGAACCTCTTGAATCCTCTAACATTTTCTAATTGCTTCAATGCATAAAAAAAAAAAAGTTCTTATTAGACATTGTTTTTAGAAGAAATAATTAAGGGGAAAACCCAGATAAAGTGTAGCTTATCTAATTCCTATTTTAGCTATACATTAGCTAGAGGTTTTGTAATACCGAACAAAATCTACCAGTCTAAAAATCCATTAAGAGTGACATAAAGAAGGCAGACATAGATTGTTGAGCTATCACAATAAACCTAAGCAGAAGAGAACTGGGCTCCACAAGGAGCCAGAACAGCGTGTTCCATACATAGCTTCCACCTCCCCATCATTGGTGTCAAGGGGGTAATAATCAGCCTGTGAGGGGCCCCGTGGATTCTATTGCTGGTTTCTGCATTATTTCATTGCTCCTTAGAGCAATGCTTTGCAAGTAACTATTGTGATTCCATTATAGATGAACAAACTGAGGACCAGAAAAGTTATACAAAGATTTTACTGGCAGAGGTGAGGTGACCTTACTGTAAAGCAAATGCAGCTTGAACTTCAGAATCCCCACTAACATGGATCCCTATGAGTGTAGGAGTCACACAGTGTGTGTGTGTGTGACTGATTTGGGGGGTAGTTAAAAGGGGGACATGAGCATTTCTGGTAAATTGCCTGAAGAAATCTTAGAAGAAAAGATCAAAACCTCCAGATTCCAGAAATGTTTTGTGATTTCCTTCTTCATTCCAAAAAATCTTCGATTCTGCTCTCAATTTTGTATCCTTAAAGAGGGAGCCCCATATTGTAAAAATTATGGGCTCCATAAGACCTTTATCTGCCTTGCAGATAGGTGATAAATGACAATGTTCTGAACTTGGAATTTTTGATCCCAAGACCTGTTCTATTTTCAGACTATTTAGAAACTCAGAAAAGTATAAATAGAAAATGAGGTGAAAAAATAAAAGCAGAGTATGAGAACTATAATGGCAATAATGTAAAACCTTTGTGCCTGATAAAAGACTGAGAGGAAATACTTTCAAGCTAGCAGTGGTTAAATTAAAATTTGTGAATTATTAGAGACTTTTTTCTTTTTAAAATCTTGCCTTTGAATTTTTACTGATTTAACAAATTATAATATTAGATGTTCAAGTTTTAAGTTTAGGCCAAAGTTTTAAACAATGCCAAATTATCAGTAATAATGATTAAATTCTGGCAAATGGTTTACTTTTTCTTAAAGCATTAGTATCTAATTTATATTCTCTTGGTAGAAGAAGTAAGATTGAAGTTTTTACCAAATACCACTAGGCTACTTGTATTTGCCAAGATATACCAATATCTGCTGCATTTAAATGAGTTTTCTTGTTTAGAAAAATAGAGCTAATATTGTTTATCCTTCCTCTACATTTGGTTTCTGGAGGTGGTGAAGTTAGACAAGGAGTCAGGAGGCCAGAGGCCTCATCCTAAGTTAGATATCAGCTTAAATCGGTTAACTTATAACCCCTCTGAATTGCAGTCTCTTCTTTCATAAAATGGGAACAAGCATATCTTTGTTACTAATCTCTGAGTTAGGATGAAATGAGAAAATGAATACTTATATACCTATCAGCTATGGAATTGTCAACAAAGGCAAGGCATGCTTGTTGGCCAAATGATCAACATTTATTAAACCAGGAAAACAAGTCATTCTAAACAGAAACCTGCTCAAATTCTCAGAATAGTGTCCAACTAACAGAGGGAGGCAAGGACGATGAGGAGGGCAGGAAACATCATCTGTCTTATGCACTGCTGTGGTTCAGCCTTGTAGTGTAGTCCCTGGTATATAGTAGGAACTTAATAACTATATGCAGAATAAATGTATACATGCATATATGGGAGATCAATTGAATTTTGCTTTACTCCAATGTTAGGTTCCAATGCTTGAGGGTAATTTTGATCAGCGACTATGGAGGAATTGCATTTTAAGCAGGTAAACAAGAATGAGGCAAGGTTGGAGAATGGAAAGTTGAAGATATTCACAGGGAATGACACTTGGCTAACTTTGGTTCAATTGTAGAGTGCAGAATAAGACATAGTACAGTGAAAATGCACATCAGGGTCAAACCCTGTGGGTTTTTAAAATCTTGGTAAGACATTGAAATTTATTCTAAAGGAATTGGGAAACTTATATGTGTCTAAAGATGATCAAATAATTATTTTAATAGAGTAATGAATACATGTAAATATTATATGCACTTGTATTATTCCCCTCAAACAATAGAAGTTTATTTTGGCAACAGAATGATAAAAGCCAGAGATTTGCTTACTCAGTGCCTCTTGACCTCAAGTTGTATTGCAATTAGTAACTCACATTTATTCCCATTTAACCAATCAACAAATGCTCATTGAGTACATCCTGTGTGGGCCATGAGTTGAAACCACAGGTGCATAAAACAAAAGTAAAGATTCATATTGCTTAAATTTCCCTAAAGAGGCCCTCCCTGGTGGCGCAGGGATTAAAGACGGTGCTATCAAGCTATCACCAGCCACTGCAGCACCAGTTCGATCCCCAGCTGGGCAGGGAGCAACCTATATGGCACAACAGACCTTTCTGGTCTGGCCCACTGCTCCCCTCAGCAGTGTATTTCAGTAGATCTCCCTTTCAGTTCTGCTCCCCATCCTGTCTCTGGTGAATCCTCTTACCCCCCCGCACCTCTGGTCTACACCCCAGTTCTTGTATGCATAAATAAATAAATCTTTAAAAAAAAATTTTTTTCCCAGAAAGATGGACATATATATGTGAAAAACTTAGGAAAAAAACACCTGGTATTTCTTTCTGTGTACCAAAATAAGGGGTACAAAGTGCTTTAATAGTTCTGGGAAGATGGGCTGCTGGATCAGAAAAATTTGCAATAAAGTATATTTTGGGGGGCCATAAGTATATTAATAAGTTTGAGCTGCTATAAAAAAAAAATACCGTATAGTGGGTGGTGTAAATGACAGAAAATTATTTTCTTACAATTTTGGAGGCTGGAAAATCCAAGACCAAGGTGCTGGCAAATTCAGTTTCTGCTGAGAGCCTCTTTCTTAGTGAAGAAAACTGCCTTCTGAATGTGTCCTCACATAGCCTTTCTTCTAGCTCGTGCTGAGAGAGAGAGAGAGAAAGAGAGAGAGAGAGTGAGCGAACGAGCAAGAGATTCAATAAGATGTGGGGAGACACATTCAGACATTCACTTCATAACAAGGAGCAACACTTGAACAAAATTCATAGATTTGATAACAATTGTATCAGTGTTAAATTTCATGATTTTGATCAGTATACTATGGTTATATAAATTATTATCTTTGTTCTAGTAAACACTCACTGAAGTATTTAGGAATAAAAGAACATGTCTTCAACTCTCTTAGATAGTTCAAGGAAAAAGTGTGTGTGTATACGTGTGTGTGTTTGTGTGTGTGTGTGTGTGTGTGTCTACAGAGAGAGGGAAAGAGAATGATGATGCAAATGTGGCTAAAATGACAGCTATTGACAAAGCTGGTTTGAATAGCCATATGAAAGTTTCTTATACTATTCTTGCTACTTTTATTTTAGTGCGAAGTCATTAAAAAAATAAAAAACTAAACAAAATATTTGGGGAAGTAAAAGAAAGGTTGAGATGTGGATGAGGTAGGAACAAATACAGCCCTCCCTGTTGTTTCCAAACATTGAGCCCCTAGTGGAGCTCTGATTCCTGTGCTTTTGAAGGCCTGTGCTTTGTGTCCTTGTCTCAGCTCCCCTGGAGTTTGCATCAGGTTTGTCTCTGCCTTCTCCCTGGGCCTAGAAGAGCAGTAGACCAGGAGCAGGCTGGTCACGTTCCAAACCCCAGAAAATATGTGAGGTCAACAGGGAATCATACCAGAAAGTATATAATGTCAACAGGGAATTATAAATGTATTTGGGGGAGAGGTGTAATGATAATCTCTCCATTTGCTGTAATATCTGAGCACTGCAGATTAGATCTATCAATAGCTTACCTGTGTATTTTGAGTCCTTAAATTGGTTTCTCTTACTATTACTTTTTACCACGTGGTTATAAAGGTGAATTTCTCTCAGGTTTGCTCGAGGAACAAGAGTGGTATAGGAAATTATTTCTCTAGGCCACAAAACAAATTAAGAGTGGGGGACAAAATAAGAACATAGACTCTCTGAAGTTCCTTAGAACATTGCATCATATTTTATTGTCTAAATTCTAGTATTCAGTTTGGGATTGTTTTCATCAATATTTTGAGTTAGGTAAAGAATTAGGAAATTTTTTCTCAGTCCATTGCCTATATGATAGACCATGCCATTTTGAATGAGGATATGCTCTTATTTGAGAAAAATAGGTAGGCATAGTAAGTTTTAAGTAAAACGAAATTGAAATAACTTATAGTCATTTATTTTGAGAATGTTTGGGGGTGTTCAAATAATAATCTTTCTTTTTAAAATAATAAGGATATTCTTATTTGGGAAAATATGCCATACTCTAAACGTATCATTTCTCCAAATTCCCAATATTTTTGAAGAATTATAGGTCTTCCTGGAAATAGAAAAGTTTGGAAATTACTCCTTGAATTCTGAGATCAGAAACTCTGTGTCTATAGCTTTCTGCTAAATGGTTCTAGAAAAGTCTCTAACTTTTACTTTCTTCCAGGTACTGCTTTCTATCATTGATTTTGAACATAGACTGTGGCCTGTGATCTAGGACATTAAGCCTGATGAGAAGTTAGTATTTAACATTTGTTGCCATTAATTTGGTTTTTAAAAAAATTTTTTTTGTCTCATTGATATTAGAAATTCCACTTATATTAGTAAGTAGGTATTTAATTATAAGTTAAATCTATTAGAACATGGTGGTAGTAATTTCAGGGCAAGCCATGATAGTGTCCTTTTTGGGTTCTGTAATGAAGGAGAAATTGACCAGCAAATTTCAGCCCAGAATCCTCATCTAGAATGTTGAGCTGTGGCAAATACCAAAGGGGTCTATGGGAAAACAAGGCCTATTACAGTCCCAGCAGCTGCATGGGTTTTCTTCTCTTATAATCCATAGAAAATGACTTTAAATGACAAGGTAGGATGTCTACTTAGTAACAACCACAAAGCTTGAGTAGTTGGCTGATGAAGCACAATGCCTGAGGGAGAGTGATAAGAGAAACCTTGGAGGCAGAACTCTGCTGGGCCAGGCTGTGTAATTAAATCATCACATATCAGGTATCATTTTTCTCTTGCATTGTAAGGAGAGAGCAATCTCATCTGTGAACATATTTTCTCCCTTTTCAAGAAAATATAAGATGGAGTGTGTCCTGAAAAAAAAAATACTAAATTACTGTCATATTTGAGAATATAATTATTTTATAACTTCCATTTACATTTTTAAGAGTTTAGATGAAGTCATTTCCTGAGACATATAAATTATTACAAAATTGAAAGAGAGAGACTGAGAGAGAGAAAGGGATTGTGTGTTTGGGGATGTTATTGTGTATGTGCATTAAATCATTCATGTTACAGGAAACTCAAGTTAGAAATGATTTCTATTATATAAATACAATTAATCCAGCTATTATAATATTGTACGACACTGAATTTACTAAAAAGAAAAAACACTTCAAATGAAAGGATTTCGTGGTATGTAAATTATATCTCAAAGGCTGTTAAAATTAATTTCATTTTACTTGTATGGATAACCAATAAAGTAATAACAAAATTAGAAAATAGGATCAAAATATTTTTAAAAGATATTGCTCAGTTCACACTTCATGTAATACTGTAGGACTGTGGTGGGATGGTCAAAAGCGAGAATCTGATTCTGAACAACTTGAAAAATGTGAAAAAGTTTTGAATTTTCAGCTTGCAGACGGCTCTGAATGCTTTGATTCAAGTAACACCCCCAGTCTGTACTGTGATGCGTTTCAGTTCAGAGGTGCCGATGGGAGAGAATTTTCAAGGGTTGTTGTTGACTTGACAGTAGCTATACTGGATGACCATACAACTTAACCATCCAAACAGGAACAGTTCGGACTTGAAATGTGGTGCTATTAATAATCCCCCTGGACAATAAGAACAAGCAAATCATATCCACAGTTTCTCTAGCTCTAATATATGTCCAATAATATAGCAATTATTTACAAATAACTCTTGGATGGTTTTGGAGTCAGAAGACCTGTATTTACCTTTCTGAGCTCTGTTTTCCTCAATCCTAAAATGAAGAACCTTCTTCCTCCCCTTGCTCCCTTGTTCTCTCCCTTCCTCCCTCTGTTTAACATCTATTTATTAAGCCCCTATTATTTTGTAGATTCTGTAATAAGAATTCAGGAGATAAAACATAGTGGTAACCCATTCCTAGCCTCAAGGAACTCCTGGTTTAATTTTAGAAACAGATACATGTACCCAATTACACTTCTTGTGCTTAGTGACTGCACCTCCCTCAGCTTTCTGGAGGGTGTGATCACTAAGTTAAGTCTTGAAGTTAGAATAGGCTTTAGGCAGGGGTGGGAGAAGCTATTTCCAGCAAGAAACTGAAGCGCATCATGAACAGCATTCTGAGGTGAGAAACTCTGCAGGGCAGCCTTCTCGAACGAAGGTCTTTGGTCGATTCCTACCTCACCTGGGGAAAGTTTCCCACTCTCAGTGCACCCAAGGGTGGCTAGAGGCCAACATGCAAGCACCACTGACTTTGTGTACAATTTGTCTTTGCCACCTTCCTACCTCTCCCCAAACCCCTAGCCACTCCCCTCACTCCAGACCTCTGGACAATTGAGTCTCCCCTCTCTGACCTCTCACTTTCTCTTCTCTCCTCAGATCTCCTTGCACTCCCTGCCTGCTCTGTTTTGTTTTGTTTTCCCCTTCTAGAAATACCTCATCACCTGTATTTTGCTTTCTCCTTGCAGAGGGTGAGCTGTCTGACTTGCTCTGGCTCTCCCTCCTCTTTAGCCCCCTCCTTGTAGCTTTCACCCACACTACTCCTTCCATCCCTTCTCTTCCCCACATCCTTTAAAACGTCATCATTTACTTCATTACTTGATCATTCTCATTGTCCTACAACAGTTTTGAAGTCTCTCCCACATTAAAACAAAACAAAACAAAACAAAACAAAGCAAAGCAAAGCAAAGCAAAACAAAATCCTTCCCTGGATGGATACCACCCTCCACACTACATGCTTTTCGTCTATCACAGCAGAACCACACTTCCTCACCTTCCTCTTATTCTGATAAACTTCTATCTTGCCAAAACAATGCCACTTAGCTTTCTAACTTTATTAATTGCCCTCTCACAGGCATGTGAAAAAGCCAACTCTCTTCTCAGAACTACTCCCTTCACTTGGCCTCTGCAATTCTGGTTTTTCTCCTATTTTACTGGCTGCCCCTTCTGGGTTTCTCTTCCTGTCTCCTTCTTCTCCTGTGTCCAACTTCTAAATACAAGAGTCCCCAGGCCTTGGGCTCTGGAACTCCACTCTTCTCTGTATTTTTGCTCACATGACCTCATGTAGTCTCTGGTTTTAGATGATATAATATCTTCTTTAAGTAAATGATAGAACTGTCTCCAGCATTCATTTTTTTTTAAAGATTTGCTTTATTTATTTATGCATACAAGAGCTGGAGTGTAGGCCAGAGGTGTGGGGTGGAGGTGAGAGGAGTCACCAGAGAGAGAGTGGGAAGCAGACCAGGCAGATCTACTGAAATACACTGCTGAGGGGAGGAGGGGGCCAGGCAGCAGAGGTCTGCTGTGCCATGTGGGATGCTCCCTTGCCAGGGATGGAACTCATGCCTCAGTGGCTGCAGATAGCTTGGTAGTGTGCTGAGACTTAACCCCTTGCACCACCAGGGAGGCCCTCCAGCATTCATTTTAAAATTTCTTATTATACAAGTAACATATGTTCTATTATAGAAAATACGTAAAAATCAGAAAATACAGATCATCAAAAATAGGAACCAAAATCAGTCATGAACTCAATACGCAGAACTAATCTGTTAGTCTTGGTGCATGTACTTTTCTTCATATACACCTAAATGCACACATATGTATACACAAATGTATACATATGTATACATATATAATGTATACATATATAAAATACCAGAATAGAATCATACCACACACATTATTTTGAAACCTATTTTGTAACATAGGTCTCCAGCATCATCTTTCATAACAACACTGCATTTTATAGTGTGGCGTTTCCACATTTCATGTAACCCAGCGCATTCTCAATTATTAGGATTATTTTCCAGCTTTTTGCTGTTATTCTAAAAGGTGGTGCTGGGAATCTGCGGCAGCTTTTTCTCCGGGCCCTCTGGATGGCAGCCCAGGCTGTGTTCCTAGGACGGCGAACTGCCCAGTCAGAGGCGCGCACTTTTGAATTCACGTCGTCAGTTCTCCAGGGGCCCGGAGTCCGCAGTCAGCCTTCGGAGCAGAGACAGTCCACCGCACCACCTGTCAGTCCCGGGCCCATCCGGGACGCCCCGTGGCGCGGGGACCTCTGGCCCTCGGCACTGGGCGCGACCTTTGTCCTCCTGCCTGAGCGACAAGGTGCGGGCAGGATCGAGGGGTTGCTGGGCTCCTGGGCCAGCGCCTGCCAGCAGCGTGCCCCGTGGGGCGGCGGGGCCACCTCGGCCTGCACCGCCCAAACGCACAAAACCCTCCTGGAGAAAGGCGGGGGCGGGGGCGGGGCTGGGCCCGCGGCCTTTGTGTGCGCCAGACACCAGATGGGGTGCAATTAGGGACGTGCTGAGCAGGTCAGATGGCAGGCCCCGTGTGGACCTGCTGCTGCTGCTGCTCTAGTGCAGACATTTTGGCGGGAAGAGAAAATTCTTAAAAAAAAAAAAAAAAAATCCAATAAACAAAACTCTGTGACAGGCTCTTTGGACAAATGTCTTTTTGACTCTGTGCTTGGGGGCGGGGTCACCGCTCAGAACTGGGCTCTTTTCCTTCTGAGATAAAAATCATTTGCTCTGTCAGATTTGGGCCAACAAATGAGGGGGAGTTTCCATATGGCCTTTCAGGGAGCACAGAATGGAGGGAGGATTGCACTCTGGTGAGCACAGTCGGGCCATTGTTGCCAGGACTCTGAATGCAAAGGATGTCAGTGAGGGAAGGATTTGTGCTGGGTGCAGAATGTGTACATGTGCAGAGAGAAAGGAGGATGATGAGAAAGGGGGGACAGCAGGACCCCCAGAGGAAATCCCCCAATTTACATCTTAGCTCAGTGTTCCTGGGCAGAGCAAGACCTGGCAGGTAGGAGATGGGAGAGGCACGCTGACCAGGGGTAGATGTGCTGTATGGGTGATGAGGGGTGGTGAGAAGTAGGGGGGCACAGTGATATTTTGTAGTCACTTGCCCTATGGCCTTTGCCACCTGGGATGGCCCTTTTCTTCAGCTCTGAAGCAGAACTGATTATGTAATGAACAGGATATTCAGGCCTAGGCTTGGGCACCGTTTAGATAAACTGACAAATGCCCTGTTGCGATTTGAAAAGAATGTCTAGTTCCTGAACACAACTAGCCTGGACCAGCAAACATGATGGAGGACTGGATAGAAGTCTCCCTCTGTCTTCTGTACATCTGCTCCACTGACTCACCCTCTTCAAGTCTTCTAGCTGCTACTACAGAAGGCTCCTGTGATATCCACAGTGTTGATGCCAGGTCCGACACATTGGCATATCTTATCACTTAAACAGGGAACGGTGTGTGCAGGTAATGACACTTGGCCCAGTACTATGGGAACATGAACAACTGGGGAGGTCTGTAGTGAGTTCAAGAGAGAAGACAGGCAGATCAGGCTGAGAGCCCAGCAGAGGGGCCCTACCGTAAGGCAAAGAGAGGAGGCACTCCAAGAGCCACTTTTAAGGGGACTCCAAAAGTCCCTTGTGACATGTTTGCTCATAGAAGCCTGCTTGGATTCCACCTTCCTCCCTAGCCCCACATTTCTAAGAAACCATCCTGGATAATATACACAGATGACCCTCTATGTTTGGGTGGTGTGTCGTTAGTCTTCTAAAAAGAGAATAAAATCAGTGTGGGACCAGACAGGATAGAGTCATGGCGAGTCCTTTGCAGTTTCAGGAATTGTCTCCTGGAGAGAGGGGCTCTGGGCTTGAGTCCCACATCCACTTTTCTTTCATGGTGTGAACTTGGACCAGCCCTTATTCCACTGATCCTGCTCCCTTATTGTTAACCAGGAGAGAATAATATCAGGTAAAGAAGGATCAAGCTCTGAAAAGACTAGACGATGATGACAGTGGTATTCTTTTCAATACTTATAGTGGTATTTCCTAGGGAATTAATCCCCCCTTCTCCTACTGCAACAGATAGGTACCCCTTCTTTTCAGAATGCTGGTGTCCTAGGATTATATTTTCCACTTACTATTTTTTAAAGATTTATTTTTATTGATTTATGCATAGAAGAACTGGGGTGTAGACCAGATGTGCAGGGGGTGAGAAGATTCACTAGAGACAGAGTGGGGAGCAGAACAGGCAGATCTACTGAAATACCCTGCTGAGGGGAGCAGTGGGCGAGGCAGGAGAGGTCTGCTGCGCCATGTGGGCAGCTCCCTGGCCAGGAATGAAACTCATGCCACAGTGGCTGGTGATAGCTTGATAGCTCTGAGGCTTTAACCCCTGCACCACCAGAGAGGCCTCTTTCCCACTTATTTTTAAATCTCTGACTTTGAAGGGTTCGGTAACCGTTTACCACATGAGGCTACTTATCACTTCACATGTGGCTTGTTTTGAATTGAGATAAGCTCCAAGTGTAAATACACACCAGATTTCAAAGAAAGAACAAAAGAGAAGGTAAAATGTCTCATTAAAAATTTTATATTGGCTACATGTTAAAATAATATTATCAATACATCGAGGCGATTAAAATTAATCACTTTTTCTTTTTGCCCTTTAAAATGCTTCTAGAAAAGTTGAAATTACATATGCGGAGTACGTTAAATTCATCAGACACTGCTGGCCTAAATATTAAGATAAAAACTACTTTCCTATGGTTCAGCCCTCATCCTCTCTCCTGAGGCTGGCTAGGTGGGTGCACAGAGTGATCTGATATGTCTTCATCTTATTCTTGGAGGCGCAGTCTTTCTGGCTTGAGTTCTCTGACATCAGGTTGCTTCAAGTCTTGCTTTGTTCCTGTAAATCAAAAGCCAAAGCATGACTCTGCCCGCAGTTTACTAACTCTGTTCTGGAGACAGGCGCTCCGGCTCTTACACGGTGTATTTTAGCATAGGTAATAGAAAAAGCCGAAGTGTGAAGGCTGATCTGCCAAGGACTTCCAGTGTTTGACACCTTATTTAACTGGCCATCTTGTTTCTCTTTTATCAGTTTAAATCAAAGCACAAGATACTTCAGGCCTGAGGGGATATTTGGATATGGTGAGGCCTATGGTCGTGACTTGGAGAAGGTGACTTCCTTCTTGCTTTGAGCAGTGGAAAGTCCTGAACACTTCATCTGGAGGGACTTGACTCCACATACGGTGACTCTCTGCAACGATTGCAGTGAGAATAACTCCTTCTCACCTCCATGGGAAGCAACTGAGCGTGTCTCACTTAGTTCCCATCGAGGAAGTGATTTCACACCAATCTCTTTGTATTTTAGTGGAGGCCAAGTAGAATAACTTGCATTTTCTTTACTCTAAAATTCTCTTCTAAGCAGTTTAAAGTTCCATTATATTTATGCCTTTTAGAGTGAACACAGGCTCTCGGAATACTGGGTGGGATTCAGGCCAGGTGGGGGGACATCCAGGCTGGGTCTGTGGTGGGCCTCCTGCTCCTGCCAGCAGAGGTATTATCATGCCCATGACACCCATGAAGGCCCTCTCCTGCCTGCAGCCCACAGTGAGGATGGAGGGGGCCTTTTCTGGGCCGGCAACAACCTGTGGATGTTGGCAACAGAGAAGCCCCCACCAAGGGTGTAAGGGTGCTAGGGACCTTGCTCCACCTTTTACATATTTTATACACACACACACACACACACACACACACACATATATATGTTTTTAAAAGATTTATTTATTTATGCATACAAGAGCTGGGGTACAGGCCAGAGGTGTGGGGGGTGAGAGAATTCACCAGAGACAGAGTGGAGGACAGAACTGGCAGACTGACCAAAGTACACTGCTGAGGGGAGCAGCAGGCGAGACAGGAGAGGTCTACTGAGCCATGTGGGTAGCTCCCTGGCCGGTTGGGGATTGAACTCATGCTCCCAAGGCTGCAGATTGCTTCACAGTGTGGTGCTTTAAGCCCTTGTGCCACCAGGGAGGCCCAACTTTTTATATATTTTTTAAAAGACTCTACTTTAGCTTGACCTACTGTTGTTGGACAAGGCAGGCAGCCTCTGCACTAAGTAAGGGAATTGGCAAAATGGATTCTACTGCTCCATTCAGTTCCAAGTTCTGTGATGCTAACATGAGAAAAAAGAAAGAACGAGCTCAGGGGAACCAGGTTCACAGAAAAGGAGACTGAGAGTTTCTTTTTAGAACAGCATATACCCAGAACTGAGTTCAGGTGAAAAGAAATTATTGTCAAGTGGGTTTTCTTATCTGATCATCCTCTATTGTCTGATGATAAACATGCCCAGCGATAATCATCACAAACCCAGATTTCGAGAAATCAATGCTTTAATACTTCACATCAAAACACATGTGCTCTGTGGCTATCTTCCTGGGAACAGGAACTTTCAGACATGTCCTCCCTGGGGCCGAAGTCCAATCCAACCTGTTAACTTTGAGATGCTGAGCATCTGCTGATTGCATGGTAGGTGGAAGTTGGGCAGAGGGTGGGGAAATGGAAGGGCATGAAAGAAGAGGATAATAACTATGTCTTCAACAAGGAGTGGTAGGAAGCAACAGGAGCGTAACATAAATTTGTGCCCTTTGCTCTCACTCCCTGACTGCAAAGACTACCTGGTATATAAAACTATAAAGCACAGCGATGGTCATGTTACTGCTATACTTAAAAATCTGCAGTGACTTCCTGCTGCTCACATTTGGGCATTTGGGGCATCTCTAACCTAACTCCAAGCCTTCCTTTCCAGCTAGCTCTCTCTTATGTCCCTCAATCAGATGATCTCATCTCCTCAAAGAAACCCTCATCTCCCACCTTCCCATACTTTCTCTGGGCTAGATGCTCTTTCTAAAATGCTCTATTCCCATAGCTACTCTTGAAAGCATAGGCGTCATTCAAGGCCTACCTGTTTCTGCTGCCTCCTTCATAAAGTCTTCCTGGATTTCCTGAATCAGTAATTTTCTTTGTTTTTTCCCTCGGCCCCCCTGAATCAGTAATTTTCTCTCCCTTTTCCCAACAATGATAGACTTTGGTTTGTATCTCTCTTGATATTACTTGCTTTCCACCCACTCTTATAATTATTTGTGCACATATATGATCACACATTCATGTACCTTAGAGCATTTAACTCATGTAATGCACTTAGTAGGTAATCAACAAATGTTTCTTTTTTTTTAAAGATTTATTTTTTTATTTATGTATGCATACAAGAACTGGGGTGAAGGCTGGAGGTGTGGGAGGTGAGAGGACTCACCAGAGACAGAGTGGGGAGCAGAGCAGGCAGATCCACTGAAATACACTGCTGAGGGAAGCCATGGGCGAGACAGGGGAGTCTGCTGCGCCATGTGGGTAGCTCCCTGACCGGGGATGGAATTCATGCTACAGTGGCTGGTGATAGCCTGGCAGTGCTGAGACATTATTTAGCCCCTGTGCCACCAAGGAGGCCTTCAACAAATGTTTCTTGATCCACATAAAACTGGCACTGTTGGTAAGACAGTGCCATGGGACAGCTGCACAGCAAGGTGAAATGAAGATCTAAGAGCAAATGGCCTCAGATCACCTCAAAGCACAAAGGCTTTATTTTCTAGAAATGAATATGCTGGTTGCTTGCCAGCCCTGTCTCCCTCCCAGAGAGGACCTATGTTTTCTCTTTCTCTTTTCTTCTTTGAGCTCCACACACCTGCATCCCTCTCAGATTGAATAAAGGAAAAACTGGAAATACAATATGCACTTAAGGAAAGTAAGTAGTAATTTTGAAAGATTATTTTTGTGGTTAGGCTAATCTTACAATACAGGGAGTTTAGTTTTTATCACTCTCTCTGTTTATCACTTATTTAAAAACAACAACAACAACTATATTTAAAGCAATCCTTTGGGTTGCGTGCTCTCAAACCAGTGCTTCTCAAACTTGAAAGTGCACACACACCAGCAGATCTTACTACAGTACAGATGCTGATTGAGTTGGTCTGATTGGAGTCTATAATTTTGCATTTCTAATAAGCTCCCAGGTGAAGCCTAAACCTCACCTGGAGAAGCAGGGATCTAGGCATAATTTTCAAACTGTGTGCAGTAACTAAGTTTCTCAAATAATCTTTCCTACTTCGAATTCTGTTCTTGAGGCTTGTATAGCAGATTTCGCTTTTTAAAAAAGAGATTTATTTATTTATGCATTCAAGAACTGTGGTACAGGCCAGTGGTAAGGGAGGTGAGAGGATTCACTAGAGACAGATTGGGGAACAGAACGGGCAGATGTACTGAAAAACACTGCTGAGGGGAGCAGCAGGTGAGACAGGAGAGGTTTGCTCTGCCATGTGGGTACCTCCCTGCGGATAGCTTCACAGTGCTGTGCTTAACCCTTTGTGCCACCAGGGAGGCCCCAGATTTCACTTTTTAAAAGCTATGCTATATATTACAATAACCTCTTTGAAGACAGAAGCTATCTATATCCCTGTATTTTTGTTTATAACCCTCATACTGCTAGCATACAGTGTATCTTCACTAATATTTGTTTAATGAACAAATGAGTGAATTAATGAGCAAAGCAAAACTAGAAGACTGTAATCTGGGTCAGAGTTGTTTCCCTTAGAGAAAGCTGAGGTGTTCTTTAGAAACTCCCTCAGGAGCTGACCTCATCACCTACAGAGAGAGGATTTTTGAATTGACTGGATCGTATACCCTGCTAGATGCATAGGCACCTGGTCACAGCTTTGGATGTGCAACTATAAAGGATACACTCCATAGCACACAACAGTCACCACACACAAGGTATTAGGATACTTAACTTCTGGGAACTTCTCACTACAATCTGTGTAAGTATTCTGTGGAAACTATTTTGAGTCAAACAGACTCCATCTTGTCTCTAACTGCCATGTGGAGAATTCTGGATGAATTGCTGAGTGCAGAGTGACTTAGCAACTCCCTGTTTTCTCCTTAATGACCACTAGGAGAGAAACAGGAGGTCCTCTGCTGTCTCTTATGGAAGACCCCGCACTCTAGCTATCTGTCTGAAGGCTCTTGTCAACCAATCATTAAAAGAAAATGAATTTAAGAAGCAATCCACAATTTCAAAACAAATAGTCCAAACTCAGACCACTTACCCTGCATGACTCTTCAAGATCTCCCTATTTTACTACCTGGTGGAACACTCTTGGTTGTGAACCCACATCAGGATCCCTATTCTCAAACAAATATTTTCTTGATTGTATTACAGCCTGGGGCTTTATCAGTCAACCATTTATTCAAATAATAGTTACAGAATCCTTGAGTTCCAGGCTCTTAGCCTTTCTTTTGTATTTCTCCTTCTTTGTTTCTTTTTGGTCACTTTCAAAAATTTTGGCACCGTCTGTTATGTCACACGCAGAGCTGCTATGAGGGTTTTCTGTTTTCTTCAGAACTCTTCTTTCTTCCTAGGGGTCCTGTATCTTCCCCCATAGCGCGGGGGGTGGTGAGAGGAATCACCAGAGACAGAGTGGGGAGCAGATCAGGCAGATTGACTGAAATACACTGCTGAGGGGAGCAGCGGGTGAGGCAGGAGAGGTCTGCTGTGCCACGTGGGTAGCTCCCTGGCTGGCTGGGGATCGAACTCAGAGGCTGTGGATTGCTTCCTAGTATGCCCCAGAACTCTCTGAAGATTTTGTCTGTAGACTTGGAGCTCAGACTTTAGTCATATGCTAAAAATTGAGACTCTGGAAGCCTAAGTATGCACTGAAAGCATGTGTCTCCTTAACAAGACTGTCTGGGCTGGGAGGCTGTCAGTGGCACCTGAGTCACTCATTCCTGAAGTAAAACTTGAAATGTTGGGTGGAATTTCTCTTTTTTTCACTCATACGACTTAAGTGAAAGGGCACTCATACCACTCCGTGAGTATGACACTGAGGGTGGGGCTATAACTTTTAACCACCACTAGTCAAATTATTCCCCTTTTCAAGAGGGGTTATTGCTGGTCATGCTCTTATGGGCATCATTTGAGAACATTTCAAGAGCTTTTACCTTTTTGTATTAAATTGAAAAAGTGATTTCATGCTTCCTTGTCTAGTTCTTCAGATACACTGTAGGGGTGGGTCTTGGATGAATCTAGGGTCAATACAGTCACAAACACACTTAGTATCTGTGTGACCTTAGATAAGTTACAGAACCTCTCTGAGCCTACTGAGAGGACTACCTGAGAGGAAGTATGTATGAAAACGAGCCTGTGCTATATAGGCAGCCACTCCCTTGAGACCTAGCCTTCCCTAACATGGCTTTTTCATCACAGTCCTGTTAGGGTTTTGAAGTGCTTAAGCAATTCTAGAAACAAGTTGAATACATATTACAAGCAAATATTCAGTAATTACATCTGCATATTTAAATAAAGGTGCCTTTTAGAATTCTTTTTTTTCTCTCTGGGAAAACATGGGCCACAGGGAAGTGAAGCGAGAGTGAACTTAAAAATGAATGAAACTCACTGGTTGAAGATTTTGAGCTAACTGGACCACTAACATCTGAATGCCCTGTGCTGGTTTATAAAAAATGCCTGCCCCTAACTTATGATGATCTCTGGAGGAGGAGTCCAAATCTGCCCGGTCCCTTCATGGGCTGGGAGTGAGGGTGTGTCTCAAGAAAGGAGATGTAACTTGAAGTTAACTACAAACTAACCAGGTGACTCCTGAAAGGATTTAGACTTCACAGTGACTCAACTGCTTTTCTTAATCCAGTGAGACTTACTGATAACAGATGGTGTGCTGGAGAGCTGGTCTTCCTGCTCAGGTCACAGCTCTTTCCTCAGGACACCCGAGACCCTTTTTGGCATTTGTCACACCCCTTGTTGGTTTCTGCAAACAAACCTTCTTTTAAGCCTGAAGGTAGTTAACTGACATGTCCCCAGGAGATTGGGGAGATTTTAGAATTAAACTCTAATCATATCTGCTTGTGGCCTCAGGGGGTTAAATCACAGTATATGATTAAAAGCAAGCAAGAAGACTGATTTTGATAATTCTGCAACTGATATCTGGCACTGATTATTCAGAAATACTGATGGTCTCTACAGGGAATGCAAAATGAATGAATCTGCTCCATTAGGGTGGAAAGCATTTAATCCAGGGTACTTGTTTTTTGTTAGAAGTATTGTGGGGGCCCCACTATACCTGCGTTTGCCTCTGCTTTTTCTCCTTGGAGCAAGACATACTCTGGTATCCCATTTCAGTTGCGGAGAGCACATAACATTTTGACTATTGGTTTGACACAAGTACATTTGACACAGCCTTTAAAAAAGGCTTTAAAAAGCCACAATGACCCTTTTATTATTCTTTTTTTTAAAAAAAATTTATTTTGTTTATTTATGTATACAAGAGCTGGGGTATAGGCCAGAGGTGCAGGGCGGGAGTTGGGGTGTGTGTGTGTGAGAGGATTCAGCAGAGACAGAGTAGGGAGCAGAACAGGCAGATCCACTGAAATACACTGCTGAGGCGAGCAGTGGGCCAGACAGGAAAGGTCTGCTGTGCCATGGGCATTAGTTCCATGATCAGGGATCAAACTCATGCTGCAGTGGCTGCTGATAGCTTGATAGTGCTGACTCTTAACCCCTTGCCCCACCAGGGAAGCCCACCCTTTTATTATTCTTCATCTGGTTTATTACCCAAAAAGCAAGACAAAGAGCTTCATTCATCTCAAACTTGTTCAGTCAGTCCTTGAAGCTCACCTCCATGCTAATCTTCTGGATCTCCTATGATTTGGGAATTGGCACTGAGCAGGGTACTAGGCAGGCCATGGGCAGGCAGTGACTGATGAAAAACCACAAACAACAACACAACAGTTTTACATGTACCCCACGTGTGCTCTCAGGAAGGGCAGTTGCCATCCTTGGTGTGTCTTTTCTGAGAATCCACTTGGGTCCTGAGGTTCTATAGCTCATGTCCTCTGGTTTTGCTCTTGGAGTTGCAACATCCATATTTATGGCTTTCCATTAATCATAGATTGGCAAGCACCTCTGCTTAGTGTTAGTTTCTTGATTATGTCAACTGAAAAATTTTTTAGACACTAGAGGGGATGGAGGGAAAGGAGGGATGGATATTTGACACAATATGATCCTTTTTTCTCACCAACAGGATGTCCAGAAAATGTTTACATTTTGTACATATTTCCAAATTTTTTCCTCAACACAGATCTTATACATGTTTTATCAGTTCTCATATGATGACATTTTGGAGAATCCCCTTGTCATTGGGCAAGGGAAAATGATCCCTGCCCCTTGGCCTGATCCCAACTCCCCCCACAAAACCAGCAGGTAAGCCCCTGTCCACTACTTCACCCTTGTGAGTCAGAGGCATGGAGTGAGGGGTTCCTGCTCCTAGGCTGTGGAGTGGGCTCTTGAGACAACTTTGGTCAAGATTGAAAAGAGGACTCAACAGACTGTAAGGGCAGGCAAGGAGTCAGGGTGTGCTGATTAGCGAAAGAGCAAGAAAAGAGTGTCTGGGAAGATCCCTCTGAGGATGAAGAAGAGGCTCAGGGAGGTGCTGGGGCTGCGAGTCTAGACAGGCTTTAGGAATGGGCTTTGAGAACAGGGGAGTTAAACTTTATTTACTGAGAAAGGAAGGAGAGTGGACTTGACTAAAGTCCCTTTGCTGTTGCTAATTGCGGGCCACGATCAGCTGCAACCCCTGGTGTCCCCGGGCTAATGCCCATCTCCAGTGTGAGCCTCTCATAGCTCTGTGCCTACAGCTCCAGGTTGACCCCTTCTACTCTCAAGATCTGTGACTCCCTTTTTCTTCTGGATCTTTTAACTCACCTTTTTCTCACAGCAGCCAACTTGATAAGCTGTGGAAAGATAGATCAGAAATGCCCTATCCAGGGCCTCCCTGGTGGTGCAGCGGTTGAGTGCTGGGTTGCAAAGCTGCCCGCAGCCTCTGCAGCACTGGTTCGATCCCTGGCCACTGGGTGAGGGTCCCACTGGCGCGCAGACCTCTCCTGCCGCCCGCTGCTCCCCTCAGCAGTGTACTTCGGTCCTTCTGCCTGCTCTGCTTCCCGCTCTGGCTCTGGTGAATTCTCTCACCCTCCCGCACTTCTGACTGTACCCAGTGCTTGTATGTATGTATGTATGTATGTATAAATAAATAAATAAATCTTAAAAAAAAAAAAAGAAATGCCCTATCCAAATGCCCAAAAATAGATGACTGGATCAAGAAGATGTGGTACATATACACAATGGAGTATTACTCAGCAATCGAAAAAAGATAAACTCATGCAGTTTGCAGCAACATGGATGGAGCTGGAAGGGATCATGCTCAGCGAAATAAGCCAGAAAGAAAAAGAAAAATACCGGATGGTCTCACTCATAGCAGGAATTTAGAAAACCTAAATAAGGGACCAGGAAAAAGACTAATCATAAAAAAGTAAAAATCAAAATCAACAAGCAACTATAAACCAGAGACACACTATGGGGGTAGGGGAGGGGAAGAGGGATTAGTGTCAAAAAAAGGTAGGTGGGAACTGTATGGGGACTATAACCAAGATGAAAATTTATACATGGTGCAAAAATGAAAAGTGATGTAAAAAATACATAAAATAAAAGTAAAAAAAAAAAGTTATTAAGAAAAAAGAAAAAAATGCCCTGGCTGGGGTAAATTAGTGAAAAACAAACAAATAAACAAAAAATGAAAGCAATAATCTGAGGAAGTTTATGGCAGCAGGTGTCCAAGCCTAAAGTCACCAGGTATTTTAACTTCTTAATAAAATGAATTAACTTTTTACTGTTTTCCTCTCCATTTATACTCCGCAACTTTTTTCTAACTCCTTTTCTTTTTTGAATTTTCCTGATGGAATCCAATGACAGTCATTTGCTGCTTTTTTTCTTTAAGTTTCCTCTAACTTCATTCTCCATCTGAGTTCGTTATGTGTGGATGGAAACTTGCTTAATGAATAAACATTTTTCAAACTGAAAAGCTACAGAAGTTTCAATGAGAAAATTTGAATGTACACTCTCATTTGTGATATTTTAGTATCACCTTGGTATTCTGGGCCCTTTTCAGTGTCAGGATTATTGATACTTACGATGGCATAGGTGACAAATAGACAAGAATATCTTTAATTGTCTAATAGGAAAAGAATAGAGGAGGATGGACTATGTAAATGATGTGCTGGTGCCAATAGAAATATGTAAATGATGTGCTGGTGCCAACAGAAGAGCAGATTGGACAGTGGCTGGTACAATGGAGATTTTGTAAGTTCAGGTAAAAAGTGGGAAAGCTGCAAGCTCTCATCTCTCTAGTGTGATAGCTTTGCTGCTGTGGTCAGTACTGCATTCCTGTTGTATATAGTGAATTATATTCTGCAAAAAGAGTTCAGTGTGTTACTAAAAGCAATAGTGTAATTTGGATTTTACTGGTGCTTCAGTTTTATCTATATTTAATTTTTGTATTCTCGTTTTTCTACCTAATTGTGTGTCTGCACATATTTAAGTTGCCTTAACATAACAATAAATTGAGTCGATGTTGGAGATACAAGTGATTTTTGTCCTTTGAAAGGGGTCTGTGCGTTACTCATGTTCGAAAAATGCTGCAAGTACTACTGAGTCTTTTCCTTGTATCAAAAGGTTCAGGGCCTGCATCTCAATCATTTGGGACTTGACTCCTGCTGAACGCTAATGTGATAATGGATTAACACGAGGATATCTTTGGATAATGTCCACACTTCCCAGACATCTGTCCTTTCCACTCAGAAATGGCCTTGGCAATTCTGGGGCAATGGGCGATCTACTTCAGCCTTGTGGGACACGGGGGTTGGGGTGATGGCTGTCTGTGGGGCCTCTGTCAATGTCTCTTCCTGAGGCAGGTGCTTTCACACAGTTGGTGAGGTGGGAGTGCTGAAAGTGTATTTCGTCTGTACTCAAGAGGGTACAGTACCAACTTCATTTTCTTTCTCTTTTTTTAAATTGAGGTGACATTGGCTTACATTGTTGTTTGTATTTTGGAAGTACAGGATCCCCCTTCTTCCGGTGCTGTTACCACAGTGCTTCCACCACCAAAGCACCTCTTGTCCACCGCCAGTGTCCATTGTGCTCCCTCCCCACTTGTGCTGTCCCACCATACCCTCCCCCTCTGAAAGTCTCAGTTCTATAGTTAGCTTTTGAGTTCGACTTTATCTGACCTTTTGTCTTGTTCCTCTGTGTTTTCCATGTAAGTGACACCATTGACATTTGTCTTTCTCCTTCTCACTTAGCATAATTCCCTCTAGCTCCATCTATGTTGCCACAATGGCATGAGTTTATCTTTTCTTGGTAGCTGCCAACTTTACTTTCTTAGGCAATCTAATTTCCAGGAAAGAGATGGATTGTTTTGATTTCTTTTGGGTAAATTGATCTAGAATTAACTTTTAACTTGCCAAATATTTTTTGGGTCCCTATTTAAAAAAATGATCATTCTGGTTTATTTTGCTGAGCATGATCCCTTCCAGCTCCATCCATGTTGCTGCAAATTGCATGGGTTTATCTTTTTTGATTGCTGAGTAATATTCCATGGTATATATGTACCACATCTTCTTGATTCAGTCATCTATTTTTGGGCATTTGTGTTGTTTCCAAAGCTTAGCTACTGTAAATAGTGCTGCTATAAACATAATGGTGCAAGTGCCCTTTTGAATTAATGATTCTGTGTCCCTTGGGTAAATACCTAGGAGTGGAATTGCTGGATAATATGGAAGCTCCAGCTTTAGCAGGTCTCACTCATAGCAGGAATTTAGAAAACCTAAATAAGGGACCAGGAAAAAGACTAATTATAGTAAAGTAAAAATCAAAATCAACAAACAACTATAAACCTATTGGGGGGTGGAGCAGGAGGGATTAGGGTCAAAATAAGGGGGGGTGGGAATTGAATGGGGAATATAACCAAGATGAAAATGCATATATTGTGCAAAAATAAAAACTGATGTGAAAATACATAAAATAAAAAAATTATCGTGTAGTGGAAGGCTCCCCTTGCCAACATGTTGGGTAATTTGCTGTCCTTACCATGTATATTTTTTTTTTTTATAAATTTTATTGTTATATTCCCCATACAATTGCAGCCCCCCATTCTGACCCCAATCCCTCCCCTCCCGCCCCCGCCCCCCTAAAAGTGTCTCTGGTTCATAGTTTTTTGTTGATTTTGATTTTCACTTTCTTATAGTTATTCATTTTCCTGGTCCCTTATTTAAGTTTTCTAGATTCCTGCTATGAGTGAGACCATCCGGTATTTTTCTTTTTCTTTTTGGCTTATTTCGCTGAGCATGATCCCTTCCAGCGCCATCCATGTTGCAGCAAATTGCATGTGTTTATCTTTTTTGAATGCTGAGTAATATTCCATGGTATATATGTACCACATCTTCTTGATCCAGTCATCTATTTTTGGGCATTTGGGTTGTTTCCAAAGCTTAGCTATTGTAAACAGTGCTGCTATAAACATAGGGGTGCAGGTGTTCTTTGGAATTGATGTTTCTGTGTCCTTTGGGTAAATACCTAGGAGTGGAATTGCTGGGTCATATGGAAGCTCTATGTTTAGTAGGTCCAGAAATCTCCACACAGCTTTCCACAGTGGTTGGACCAGTTTGCACTCCCACCAACAGTGCAGAAGAGTTCCTTTTTCTCCACACCCTCGCCAACATTTGTTGTTGCTAGTTTTTTTAATATGTGCCATTCTCACTGGTGTAAGATGGTATCTCATGGTAGTTTTGATTTGCATTTCCCTGATGACAAGTGATGTTGAACATTTTTTCATATGCCTGTTGGCCATTTGCATTTCCTCTTCAGAGAAGTTTCTTTTAAGCTCTTCTGCCCATTTTTTGACTGGATTATTTTCTTTGTTGTTGTTGAGACTCATCAGCTCTTTGCAGATTTTTGTGATCAGTCCTTTATCATTAGTGTTGGGTGCAAAAATGTTCTCCCAGTTGGTGGGGTTTCTCTTTGTTTTTGTTATTGTCTCTTTTGCTGTGCAAAAGCTCTTTAATTTGATATAGTCCCAGCTGTTTATCTTTGCCTTCACTATCACTGCTTTGGGTGATGTGTCTGTAAAGATGTCTTTGATGTGCAAATCACGTAGTGTTTCGCCTATATTTCCTTCTATATATTTTATGGTTTCAGGTCTTATGTCTAGTTCTTTAATCCATTTTGAGTTGATTTTTGTGTATGGTGTGAGGTGGTGGTCAAGCTTCATTCTTTTGCATGTAGCGACCCAGTTTTCCCAGCACCATTTATTGAACAAACTTTCTTTGCTCCAATGCATAGTCTTTGCTCCTTTGTCAAAGATTAGTTGACCATAAACCTGTGGGTTTATTTCTGGATTTTCTATTCGATTCCATTGGTCTGTATGTCTGTTCTTGTTCCAATACCATGCGGTTTTGATGATTATGGCTTTGTAGTATAGTTTGAAGTCTGGGAGTCTGATGCCTCCATTCCCTTCTTTTTTTTTCAGGAGAGCTTTGGCTATTCGGGGTTTTTTGTGATTCCATATGAATTTCATCAATAATTGTTCTATTTCTTTGAAGAATGACATTGAAATTTTGATTGGAATAGCATTGAATCTGTATATTGCTTTTGGAAGAATGGCCATTTTAATAATGTTTATTCTTCCAATCCATGAGCAGGGGATGTCTCTCCATTTCTTTGTGTCTTCTTCTATTTCTTTTAACAGTGTTTTATAGTTTTCTTTGTATAGGTCCTTTACCTCTTTTGTTAGATTTATTCCCAAATATTTGATTTTTTTTGTTTCAATAACAAAAGGGATGGTCTTTTTGATTTCTTCTTCTTCAGATTTATTGTTTGTGTATAGGAAGGCTACTGACTTTTGCGTGTTGATTTTGTATCCTGCCACTTTACTGAACTGATTGATGAGTTGAATTAGCTTTTCTGTGGAGTTTTTGGGGTTCTCTATGTATAATATCATATCGTCTGCAAATAGTGATAGTTTGACTTCTTCTTTTCCTATTTGGATTCCTTGGATGTCTTTCTCTTGTCTTATTGCCCTGGCTAGGACTTCCAGTATTATATTGAAAAGCAATGGTGAGAGTGGACATCCTTGTCTTGTTCCAGATCTTAATGGAATTGCTTTCAGCTTTTCACCATTGAGAATGATACTGGCTGTTGGCTTGTCATAGATGGCCTTTATGATGTTGAGGTATGTTCCTTGTATCCCAAGAATTTCAAGGGCTTTTATCATGAATGGGTGTTGCACTTTGTCGAAAGCTTTCTCAGCATCTATTGATATTATCATATGGTTTTTATATTTCTTTTTGTTGATGTGTTGGAAAACGTTGATTGATTTTCGGATGTTAAACCATCCTTGTGCCCCTGGAATGAATCCAACTTGGTCGTGGTGAATTATCTTATGGATACATTGTTGGATTCTGATAGCTAAAATTTTATTGAGGATTTTTGCATCAGTGTTCATTAGGGAGATTGGCCTGTAGTTTTCCTTTTTTGTGTTGTCCTTGTTCGGTTTTGGTATTAGTGTAATGTTGGCTTCATAGAACGTGTTTGGTATTGTCCCTTCCTTCTCAATTTTTTGGAAGAGTTTGTGAAGGATAGGCACTAATTCGTCTCTGAATGTTTGGTAGAATTCATTTGTAAATCCATCAGGTCCTGGGCTTTTGTTTTTGGGGAGGTTTTTGATTACCATTTCAATTTCGCTAATTGTAATTGGTCTGTTTAGGTGTTCTATTTCTTCTTTATCTAGCTTTGGGTGATTGTAGAGTTGTAGGAATTTGTCCATCTCCTCTAGATTGTTAAACTTGTTTCCATATAACTGTTCATAGTAGTTACTGATTATTCTTTTGATTTCTGCTGTGTCCGTTGTGATTTCTCCTCTTTCATTGATGATCCTGTTTATTTGTGCTTTCTCCCTTTTTTCCTTTGTGAGCCTGGCTAGGGGTTTGTCTATTTTATTGATTTTTTCAAAGAACCAGCTCTTGGTTTCATTGATCTTTTGGATTGTTTTTTTAGTTTCAATTTCATTTATTTCTGCTTTGGTTTTTATTATTTCTTTTCTTCTACTGGTTTTGGGGTTTTTTTGTTGTTCTTTTTCTAGATCTTTGAGCTTTGAGATTAGGTTGTTTCTTTGCGTTCTTTCTTGTTTCTTGATGTGAGCTTCTATTGCTATATATTTTCCTCTTATTACTGCTTTTGCTGCATCCCATACATTTAGGATATTGGTGTCCTCCTTGTCGTTCAATTCAAAAAATTTTTTAATTTCTTCTTTGATCTCCTCCTTAGTCCAATGGTCTTCCAGTAGTGTGGTTTTTAATCTCCATGAGGTAGGAAAGTTCCTTGCCTTCTTTTTATGGTTTATTTCTAGTTTGATGCCTTCATGGTCAGAAAAGATGGTTGATATGATTTCAATCTTGGTGTATCTGTTGATGTTTGTCTTGTGCCCCAGTATGTGATCGATCCTGGAGAATGATCCGTGTGCGCTTGAGAAAAATGTGTACTCCATTTTTTTGGGGTTTAGTGTTCTATAGATGTCTGTTAAGCCCAATTGCTCTAGGTCTTTATTTAGAGCTTTGGTTTCTTTACTTATTTTTTGTCTTGTTGATCTATCCATTGTTGATAGTGGTGTGTTGAAGTCTCCCACTACGTATGTGTTTTCTCTGATGTCTGTTTTCAGAGAGGACAACAGTTGTCTGATATATTTTGGTGCTCCTTCGTTTGGTGAGTATATGTTAATGAGTGTTATTTCTTCTTGAAGTATTGTCCCCTTGATCATAATGTAGTGACCATTGGGGTCTCTTTTTATCTTTTTGAGTTTGAAATCTGTTTTATCTGATATAAGTATAGCTGTTCCTGCTTTCTTTTTTGGTCCATTTGCTTGTAGGATTGTTTTCCATCCTTTAACTTTGAGCCTATTTTTATCTTTTGTAGCTAAATGTGTTTCCTGGAGACAGCAAAAGGTTGGGTTTTGTTTCTTAATCCAGGCTGCAACTCTGTGTCTTTTTATTGAAGAGTTTAGTCCATTTACATTTAGAGTTAATATTGATATGTTAACATCTGTATTTGCCATTGTGTTTGTCTTTCCTTTGATTTTATTTATTTATTCTTTTAATAACTTTTTTTTTTTTTTGGCCTTCTTTCATTGTTATTCGTCGCTCTGAGGTTCTGGCTTTAGGACTCCTTGTAGTATTTTTTGGAGTGGGGGTTTAGTTGCAATGAAATTCCGGAGTTTCTGTTTGTCTGGGAAGGTCCATATTCTTTCTTCAAAGAGGAAGGAGAGCTTTGCGGGATAGAGTATTCTTGGTTGGCATCTGTTTTCTTGGAGTCTGTTGACTATGTCCCTCCACTCTCTCCTTGCCCGTAGTGTTTCTTTGGAGAAGTCTGATGTCAGCCTGATTGGTTTTCCTTTGAATGTTATCTGTTTCTTCCCTCTTGCCAGCTTCATTATTTTTTCCTTGTCCTGGATTCTTGGGAGCTTTACTATTATGTGTCTTGCTGTATTTTTCCTTTCGTCGTGGAAGTTTGGTGTTCTTCTTGCTTCTTGTATATCAATTTTCAGCTCCTTCTTCACATTTGGGAAGTTCTCTTCAATTATCTCTTTGAATATTTTCTCTGTTCCTACATCTCTCTCCTCTCCTTCTGGTATTCCTATAACTCTTATATTTCCTTTCCTCATGGAGTCAGATAGTTCCCGAAGTCTTTCTTCGTTCTTTTTCCTTCGTACTTCTCTTTCCTTTTCTGTTTTGGTTCTTTTTATTTCTGTGTCTTCAAGATTACTTATTCGTTCTTCCATTTCATCTATTCTGCTTTCATTGCTTTTCCCAGAATGCTTTAGTTCTTCCATTAATTCTTTGATCTCCTGCATTTCTTTTACTTCCCTCTTTAGGGACTCAATTTCTTTCTTCTGACCATTGTTTTCCCTCTCTAGGGACTCAATTGCATTCTTCTGATCGTTGATTATTTTTCCCTTATCATTGTTTTCCTTTATGACTTCTGTCAGTTTTTTAATCACGGCAATTTTAAATTCTCTTTCTGGAAGGCTCAGAAATTCTTCCAAGTTATTGTCGTTGCAATCTGGGGGCTGGCTTTCTTTTTGTGGTGTGCTTTTTCTCTGGAGAGTTGCTAGGTTGCGTGTGGTTCTTCTCCTCCCTACTGTCTGTTTTCTAATTTGCCGTATGCGTTGGGACACTGTGTTGTTGGGACTTGCCGGCATCTTGGGTGGGCTTCTCTGTTCCCCTCTGGTTCTTCCAGGAGTCATCTGTCAGTTTCAAGCAGCCTTTACTGGAGAAAGGTCCCTGTTCTAAAATGCCGATGTGGGGACACACTCCCCTGTGCGCCTGGTCTGCCCCGGCGGTGGGTTCCTGCTCCCCTCTGGGCTTGGACTGCAGGCCAGAGGGGGTCTGGCGTGGGCGAACTTCCCCCGCTCACCTCTGGCTCCTGAGGAAGCCTTCTGCAGGTAGTTTTTACTGAAGAAATGTCCCTGTTTTAAAATGGTGATGTGGGACACACTCCCTGCGCTTCTGGTCTCAGGCACACTCTTCTGCGCGCCTGGTCTGCCCCGGCTGTGGGTGCTCGCTCTCCCTGTGGGCTCAGACTACTTGTTCAGAAGGGGCCCGGTGTGGGCTAACTCCCCAGCTGGCCACTAGCTCCTTCAGTAGCCTGTGCTGGGGTCAAGTCGCTAGGTGGCACCAGAGATCTCTCCTAGAGCCCTTGGGGAGCTGATTTTCCACCCCGTGGGACAGGGAGCAGAGCGGGGATGGTAGGGTACACCTCAACGGCTTTGGGGTGCTGTGTCTGCCTTGTGCCTCACCGTCGTGGGGAACCCACGCCCCTAATTTCGTGCCCCGGGTCTCAGTTCCAAAGCCCTCAGTTCCAGGACGCGGGCTGTAGCCCAGATCAGTGGCGAGGGAATGGCGCCTTTTGAGTCCCGCTCCCCTGCCTGGGCGCCTTGTTCCTGCTCACTCAGGGAGGGCCTCCGCCCGGGTCTCAGTTCCAAAGCCCTCAGTTCCAGGACGCGGGCTGTAGCCCAGATCAGTGGCGCGGGAATGGCACCTTTTGAATCCTGCTCCCCTGCCTGGGCACCTTGTTCCTGCTCACTCAGGGAGGGCCTCCGCCGTCTCCCCGCAAGCCTAGGTCGCAGGCGCAGGGGCCTGGGCAGCTGCAATCCGAGCGCCGCTTTCGCGCAAGCTTACCGGGCGGCCGGGGCTGTGTGCTGGTGCTGGTCTCCTCCTGGTGGGCGGGGCTCTCTTTAATGGCGCGTGGAGCTCACCTCCGCGGTGGATCCTGCAGGGTTCGCCTCAGCTCCCGTTCACGGGGTGTGGTGGCTGAAATAGTTCCTTTCCACTCACAGTCCCGCTTGCTGCATCCGTTTTTCTTGTTGGGCGTTTTGGTTTGTTGTTTCCCTCGTCTCTGTCGGTCGGAGAGTGCCGCCTCTGTGGGCGGGGGAGGGGAGCAGGGTTCTGCGCTTCCCTCCCTTCTCGTCCTCTTTCATGGCAACTTTCTTCTTCGGGCAGTTTGCTGGAGTTGTCCGTTTATCTTCCGTGTCCCAGTTCTCACTGGGACCTGCCGCTTTTCCTCCCTATTAACTTTTTTTAATGGGAGATCTTACTCGCAGCGTCTCCTCGCCGCCATGTTGCTCCGCCCCTCACCATGTATATTTTTGTACCATAACTTTGCATAACTATGTAGTGCTTATTATCCCCATTTGCTAAGAATCTGAAATGAAAGCCCATATACAAATTATAATCAAGATCCTTCTCTCTTCCTCTGCCTGCCATCCCCTTGGTTGACTGGGGCTGACCTGCATTGCCATTCTTCAAACCCACTGCTAAAGGGTCCAGACACCTTGCTCAGGAACGCTCCCTACTCTCCCAGTAAGAGAAATCTCCCTGAACTGGTTTCTTGGTAACTTTTCTTCAAGTCCTTTCTAACTGGCTTATCCTTGGAATGTCTTCAGCCCCTGTCCCTTTTCTTTGCAAGATTTATATGCATCTTTCAATATCCAGCTCAATGTCCCCGAGTTCCCAGGCAGGAACTCACGTTATTATTTTCCCTTAGCAGTCCATAAATGCCTCAACTGTAACCTGGCTCTTGTGTTCTGATGGTTTATGACTTTGCCTTCCACCAGATAGCTGTACTTTTTTAGGAGCTGAAACTTTTCATTTTCTATCCCCGGCATCCTGCACAGTCACTGAATAGCCAGTTTATCCTGTTTGAAATCATCCCACTTTCTAATTCTAAGCTTCTTTAAGCTCCTTCTCTTTTGTCCTTTTCTCTCTGACGGCCATTTCCAGTTCTCACATCCAATTCCCAGCTGACTTTTGCTAGCTCAGATTTCCAAACCTCCTCTTCCTCTTGCTTACCCCATCGCTCCCACTGAGGCACTGTTAAATTCTGTGTTTCATTAGGATATTTGCTTTTTGTCATCATGTAAGGAAGGCAGGGATTATATTTCAAAACAAAATCTTAAATTGTGAAGGAAGTTGTGCTTCTTAAATCCAAATCTAATTCTGAAATTTCCCAGCACTATACAAGTTACTTGAGTGAGAATTAGATCCCTGGATTTTATTAATTGCATTTCTAGGCAGAGGAAGGTGACTAGAAGTGTTCCAAGGCTGGAAAATGTTCTCCTATCACAGTCTACCTGTTTTGTTTTTGTTTTTTTTTTTTTTTTGGCCTGTGTTCCTCCCTCCCCCAGAACATATGATGCAGTGGTGTTATGTGAGGAGTTCAGGGCATTGACCTCTGCGCCCCCACACTGTTTGTGCTGTTGCCCTGGACACTGGGATCACAACCACTGTCTTTCGCAATCAGATTACTGCTGAGTAATGCACTGGCTCACTCCTCCTGGCTCCCTGGAACATCAGACAGTTTCTTTTTCTTCTGAAAATTAGCTGTAGTTCTTGTCAGGAACACCGAAGGAGTTTCCATCCTTCTCTTGGTACTTAGAATAAAAGACTGTCCAAGTTAGGACATTGCGAATGAAGAAAATACCAGTGCCATTGCTTCCGAGCCCAGAGCAGCAAGGAGGCACAGGCTTCACCATGTCACAGTTGTTTGGAGATGACGCTTTAGAAGCCTGGACATTCCTAGGGTGGTGATGCCACCATCAGGTTGGGCACTTGCTCATACCACCCTCCCACACGTTTTTCCATCAGTATTAACTAGGGCCAAAAAAGCTCCTGCCTTGTGGAGCTGGAACCCAGACTAGAAGAACGATATTTTTCTTTACACTGATTTTCTGTTGCTATGATAAAACATGATGAGACCCTTGCAGGCATTTTTTGTCCTGGGAGTGGTAGGTAGGGGTGGGGTGTGAATGCCTAGCAGTGGAGAACCTATTCTTATGTCACCTTTTCTGCCAAACTCCCAAGGGGAGGTCAGAGGTCGATGGGTGTGAGCAGACCTTGGGTATGTGGATCCAACAGGAGGAAACTCTCCATTCCCAGGGGAGCTCAGAGCATCTGGTATTTTCCAACAGCTTCACTAGGGTGTGGTCAAGCTTACCAAACATTTTTATTTTGGTGCCCAAACCAGTAAAAGACCATGAAAATATGCCTGGTAGGTTTCTAACCCAACACCGCATTTTTCTTTTTTGGGGGAAGACTTCTTTGTGCACTTGTTATTTTAAAAAACATTTTGAAAATAATGCCACACTTTCAGAGAATTGAAAGCTTAGTGCAAAGAACGTTTCTCTCAAACCACTAGTCAATTGCATATATATTTGTTTTTTTTCTCCCAAAAGAAACCTATGTTATATTAACTTTTCCTGACTTTAACAACCACTATAATTAAAGTTTAATAATATCACTTCTTTTTTCTTGTTTTTTATAGTGAGGATTTGAAATTTAGATTTTTTTCTTGATAATCTTATCTTTCCCCAGTGTTATTGAGATATAATTGATATAACATTGTATCAATTTCAGGTAAAAAAAGTAATGATTTCATATATGTATATAATGCGAAATGATTGCCACAAATTTTGTTAATATCCATCACCATAATTATAAGGTTTTTCCTTATCATAAGTACTTTGATAATTAATTCTCTTACCTATTCTGTATACATTTATATTCCATGAAAATACCACCACAATAATAGTAGTGACTTTGGAAAAAAGGATTGAGATCAAAGGCAAGGGAGGAAATGTTCATGTTTTAATGAACAGCTTCTGTAATATTTGATTTTTTTTTTTACAATGAGAATATGTATATATGCATTGCTGGTTTGTTTTAAATTCAATGAAAAGCTAAAGTGACAACGAAAAAACATTTTTAAAGAATAAGTTCCTGGTAAGATGTCCCCTATAAAGATATTCCTCTACATAACCCCAACAGATCCACCCAATCAGGAAACTAATATGGATTCATGACCACCTTCTATACACATACCCTGTTAAAGTGCCTCCAGCTGTCCCAGGAATGTCTCCTATGAAAAGGACCCAGCCCTCCTCCTCTCTGGGTAACTGTGGCTCTGCCCCTCCTTACTCTGGCCAAAATTTAGAATTCAGTTTACAAATTTAAAGTTAATATGTATATTAACTCCATATACACATACACACACACATTAATACACACACGCACACAAATTCAACCAAGTAAATTTAAAGCTGTAATTGGTTTTCTTAGTAATTGGGTAGCACGCCATGGAACAAGTAGAAAGGAACTCTGGGAAGGTATACAAAATGAAAGGATTTTACAGATAGAAAGGAGGTGAGATAAAGAGGGAATTATTTCAGGTTCCATTACCTTTGGTCACCTTCCCACAGGGGATGGAGGGGTGTGTTAGGCAGATGGTCTTGTTAGTGCTGACCAGGAAATTCCAAGTTGCCTTGGTAAGGGTTATATTTCTTTTTTTTTTTTTTTTTAAATAGAGGCATGCTTTATTTATTTGTTTGCTGGTTTGTTTGCTTGTTTTGTTTATACATGCACTGGGTACAGTCAGAAGGCGGGAGGGAGGGTGAGAGAATTCACCAGAGCCAGAGCGGGGAGCAGAGCAGGCAGAAGGACCGAAGTACACTGCTGAGGGGAGCAGCGGGCGGCAGGAGAGGTCTGCGCGCCATGTGGGACCCTCCTCTGTTGGCCGGGGAGCAGCCGGGGATTGAACCGGCGCCGCAGAGGCCGCGCGCAGTTTCGCAACCCAGCGCTCAACCGCTGCGCCACCGGGGAGGCCCGGTAAGGGTTATATTTCTGAGAGATGTTGAAACTGTAATTAAGTCCTAGTGTGGTTACATAAAGCCTTACTACAAATGACACCATTTTGGTCCTATTGTGCCTTTTTATTTATTTATTTAGTTATTTAGTCATTAAGATTTATTTATTTATGCAAGAACTGGGGTGTAGGCCAGAGGTGCAGGGGGTGAGAGCATTCACCAGAGACGAGTGGAGAGCAAAACAGAACTGAAATACACTGCTGAGGGGAGCAGCGGGCGAGACAGGAGAGGTCTGCTGCACCATGTGGGTCACCTCCCTGGCCGGGGATCGAACTCTTGCTGCAGTATTTGCGATAGCTTCATAGTGCTGCATCTTAACCTCTTGTGCCACCAGGGGGGCCCTTATTGTGTCTTTTTAAAACATATATATTGGTATATCTAGGTTAAAGGAAGGGGAGGAGGTTTTTTATTTATTTATTTATTTGTTTGTTTGTTTGTTTGTTTTGTTTATACATGCACCGGGTACAGTCAGAAGCGCGGGAGGGTGAGAGAATTCACCAGAGACAGAGCGGGGAGCAGAGCAGGCAGAAGGAACGAAGTATACTGCTGAGGGGAGCAGCGGGCGGCAGGAGAGGTCTGCGCGCCATGTGGGACCCTCCTCAGGTGGCCGGGGAGCAGCCGGGGATCGAACCGGTGCAGCAGAGGTCGCTGGCAGCTTCACAACCCAGCGCTCAACCGCTGCGCCACCGGGGACGCCCAAGGGGAGGAGGTTTTATATGTGTGTGTATTTATATATATACACGCATGTATAATACATTATTGCATACAAAATTGTAAATTATATATGTATATGATTTATTATTGTTTTGATATAACACCTCCAAAGAGAGTTCAGGCTTTTTTTTTTTTTAAAGATTTGTTTTATTTATTTTATACAAGAATCAGGGTACAGGCCAGATGAGTGGGAGGGTGAGAGGATTCACCAGAGCCAGAGCGGGGAACAGAACAGGCAGACTGACGAAATACACTGCTGAGGGGAACAACAGGCCCAGCAAGAGAGGTCTGTTGCGACATGTGGGACACTCGCCGGCCAGCCAGGATCGAACTGGTGCTGCAGAGGCTGCGGACAGCTCCATAGAGCGGCGCTCAACCGCCTACACCACCAGGGGAGGCCCGAGAGTTCAGGCTTTAATAGAGATATTTGAGGAAGTTTTGCCCCCCCCCACCCCCAGCAGTTGACTTTTTATGATAAGCTGACAGTGTCCTCATGTGAGGAAGTCCTGGAGCCAGGGTACACGGCACTTGCTGCTAGAAGGGCTTCCAGGACAGGTACCTGCAGTGCACTCTGGCAGCAGACTGCCTGGGTTCATCTCCAGGCCCGCTACCAATAGCTGTGTGACCTCAGGCATGTTAATGAGGTCTTGAAGCCTCTGTAATAGAAGGTGGTACAAATAAGAACTATTTCACATCACTGTTCAGAGCATTGCACAAGTTAAGGCTATTTAAGCACCTAGCACAGTGCCTGCCTCAGGGTAAATGCTCAATAAATGTCGGCTCCTTTTAATAACAGCTGTGTTTATCTAAATGGAAAGAAATCTACTACACCTCAGCCGGTGAGGTCCAGGAAGATGGGTGCTTCAGGCAAACAGCCCTGGGCACCTGCGGGTGTGTATTCCCAGTTTCAGAGGCCAGGATGGCTTTCTGCTCTTCCTCTTCTTAGACTGGGGCAGCAGAGACTACACAGCTAGAATATCCAGGCATCCCTTCTCCCTGTTTCCTGCTTCCTTCCCCACTCTCCACCCCTCACCACATTCTGAGAAAGAACAAAGCAGCAGATGGGGGAAATGAAACAGGACCAGGCTGAGCATGTTCACAACAGCACCCAGCTCCTAGCAGCTGCTGATGCTGAGAGCCTGACCATGCCCCAAAGAGGGATATTACAAATAGCTTTGCCCTTGTTCCTGTTTCTTTATGTTGTGGCAAAGAAACAGGTCCCTGAGACTGAAAATCCCCACCACTGCCCCTTCCCTAGCCTTTCTTGGGGAACGGCGATTATCCAGCCAACAGGGAAAAAAAAAGCTCCATCCCTGCTCCCAGCCTGCTTCTAGAACTATAGAAATGATCCATGAAAGTATAGTCTTCCAGCCTGCTTCTCAACCAGCAACCTACTCTGTTCCACAGGGCAGTGCCTCTGGGACTTTTCATGACAAACTGAATCCCTGGTTTATTGGGGGATGTAAGGTTTGTGTGAAAGACTGGGGAGCTTGCAATCCTGATGAGGTCACTGTTCTTTGAGTTATTACCTTGCTTTCTTTGGCCTGAACAAGCAGCAGGAATGCCTGGAGCCATCCGTGTTTATTTGTGAAACATTGAATCTCTGCCTAGTTACGCCCAAGTAGGCCAACTTGCCTCCAGACCCGATCCCTCAGTAGTTCTCCAGCTTTTATTCCTGTGGATACCTGTGTCTGTTACCTGACTCTGAATAAGAGGGGTAGGCAATGGGGGGTAAGGGCAAGCTTCCCTTCTCGGGCCTAGTGCCTACAAGCAGGGCCTCTGATCTCCTGAGCCAATGTGCTTTGTAGGATTTATCTGAGGGCTAATTTTGCTGGCAGGGAATGTTGGCAAGAATCCAGGGGCAGCATTTGTCAGGGAGTTCCAGGAGAGGGAGAGGAGAGTTTGAATTCGCAGTGAAGTCAAAGGAGTGGTCACTGCCCTCCACTTCCTGCCTGGGAGCTGAGGACTGTTGACATGCGCTGATGTGGCTGGGCATTAGGCCACCTCAGGCTGCACTGGCCTCACAGGCCACATGGGGGGAGCAGGTAGCCTGGAGCCCCTGCCTGCCAGTCACTGACAGGCCTAGGAACTGGCCCCAGGTTCTATAAATGATTCTATTTTGACTGACTAGCTCTTCAGCCCTCACTCCTGTCTTGAGCTTCCTGAGTCACTTCTCACCCCCAGCTCTTCTTCTTTCTGAATGGACTGAATTATCAAAACACCATATGTTAGAAGAGCAATTCACAATTTATAAAGCCCTTTTATATACCAGCTGTCTTTTGATTTTTCATCAGCATGTAAGGTAGACCAGGCAGGTAATTTAACCCATGCTTCACAGAGAAGGAGAAAGAAGGCTCAAAGAAACTTAAGGAGATTGACTAGGAGACATACACACTACACACACAAAGCCACGTGCAGCCACACACAAACACGGTACACTGCATGTCAGTGAGGGGTTGAGTCTTAGAACCAAGCTTCCTGTTTTGAGTCTGGTGCTCATCTCACCACTCACTAGGCCATGGTATATGGCCCTGATAGATGGAACCCCACAGGACCACCTACAATGACCATTTCCTTTCTTCTTCATGGAGGATGTTTGCTTGTAGGGAGAATCCAAGGATTCTTGCACCTTGAAGCCAAGGAACTTAAAACACCTGTGGGGGTTAAGCAGAACTCTAGACTAAGTACAGAAAGTTGTCTGAAATTGCTTCCCTATTTGGGTCCTTTCTAACCTTCTTTTTCTTAGAATTTCATTCTGTCCTTTCAGCTTACCTCCTGATTCCTAAGAAAACCTCTTGATTCTTCACTCACCTGCTCTAAGGCATTTGTCTGCTAACAGCTTAAATAGGGTTATCCCTCCATAACTTACACTTACATTATGTGGGCTATGCCTCAGCTTTCAAGACAGGCATATTCAAATGCATTGCCTGCAGGAGGAAAATATAAATTTTTAGCCACTGGGATAGTCTAGACAAATGATCAGTAGTTGAAAAGAAAATGTAGTATCTTCCAAGTATCCTAGAAAATATTAAATAATATAATCAACATTAATATGCAACAGGTATGCACCAGTATAACTATGCATGTGGGGAAATGTTGGAGTGTTTCCACACTGGTTGGTAATTCCAGCCCAGAGCTCCATCCCACACCCTTAGCCCTCGTGACCCAGCCTTTCCCCTGGCACTCTTGCAGACCTCCCCATGATGGAGGAGTAATGTTTGGGACTATGGAGGAGCAAGGGGCCTCCAGGAATCACTCAGTGCTATTCCTGGGTGGCACCAGGAATTAATCAGCAGCTCCTGATGAATAAGACACAGCTATATCTAAAATCACATGTCATGTGGTTCAATTACTTCCTAAGTTCTCACAGCCGATGAGCATTCCCGGCAGTCAGGAAAGTTCAGCACATGGGGTTCCCATGAGGGGAGGCCTTTCATGGGGTAGATTTGGTGAGGGACCTGGACTGGCAGAGGATACCGTGAGGGCCCAGAAGTCAAGATGCAGGATGTGGGGAAATGGGCTAAAAGAGCAGAAAGAAAGTCTGTGTGTGTGTGCCCGAGTGTACTGTCTGGGAGAGCGCGGGTGTGAGGGGGTACTGAGAAACTGACAAGTCTGCTCAGCACAGTTTAGCTATAGCCAGTACTAGTCCTGAGTGAAACAAAGAGAGCGTTTCCATTGTTTGCTTTGCCTCTTGCTCTATATCTGAGCATTGTCACCCAGAGAATGTGATCATACTTGGAGCACTAGCTGTGACATGTGATTTTAGATATAGCTGTGTCTTATTCATCAGGGGTTGCTGATTAATTCCTGGTGCCTCCCCACCCCCAGGCCAACATCCAAATTGCTGGGCTGGATAGAATCATGAACTCCATGGAGTCTGTCATGAACAAAGGCTGGCTGATGTTGGAGTGGGTTTTATCCCTGAAGAATGCTAGGGCCCAAGTGATCATGGATTGGAAACTCAATTTGCTCTTCTGTGGATAGAGTCTGTGCAATGTTGGTCAACACTTCCCCAGAATTCCAGGTACTGCTTCTTATTTGGGGCTGGGCAGGATCCGGATCCCCCTCTCCTTCTTGAAAAAGCACAGGCCCCTCTTAGACCAATAGGCCAAGACCTGGGTCCTTGCACTCCGGGGGATGGGAGCTAGACTCTCAGCAACCTGTGCTCTGAGGGCCAGTCCAGAGCTCAGGATAGGTCTCTAGGAGCCTGAGGGAGGTGGGAAGGTTCTATAACATGGGGTGATATGGGCCTCTCTCCTTGGTTCCTCCATAGCCCCAAGGGGCTAGGAATCAGGTTATACAGGCCCAGCTGCCTGTCAGTGTCTGTGTCAGACATCAGATGCCTTCTGTGACCACTCTCTTGGCACATTAGGCCTTTCCCCAACCTGCATGCTCCTTTCCAACAAAAGATATTAATTGGTGTGAATCTGTCCCAGGTCCAACGTGACTCCCCCACCTTCATTTCTCCCCCCTAGGCACCGGCCTGGTGTGCTGAACGAGACCTCTCTCCTGTGCACTGCATGAAGGATTCACAAAAAGCCTCCCCCAAGGGGCTGGGACTCTTATAAGAAATAAAAAACTAAGCACAATTCCAATCCTTAGGAGCGTCATCTTTTTATCTGTTTTTCCTTGCTTGTTTCTTGTTGTCTGCCAGTTCAGAGGCAGAGACATGTCACATGATTCCATTTAAAATTGGGCTCTGGCTGGTGCTGTTTTTTCCTACCCACTGCCCATCTGCCTGCTTTATGGGCAATCCAAGTGCTGGGTAGGCTGGGAGACCCAGAGAACACACAAGAAGAACTGAAATATTCAACTGGACTTGGTCCTGACAGAGGCGATTTTATTACCCTCAATGTCCTGGAAACCCCACTGCCTCTAGCTTGAGGAGACTCCAGGCTCTGTCACTATCAAAGGTGTCTGTTAGTTAGCCTCAGTGTCCTTCTGCAAGTGGCTGTGACTTGAGTCACGGGGAGGACCTCCAGGCAGGCTGCTCATGAAGTGGGCACAGAGAGGAAAGGCTGTGTCTTCCTTGCTTGGGCAGGGATGGCAGAGAGATCAGCAGGCTGAGGATGGCCACTGGACCCCCTGGGGTAGGATCTGAAAGGTCAGCATGAGCAGGTAGGAGGGTAATCTCTGAGGGGACAGGCTGTGCCAGGCCTGAGCAGGGCTGATGATATTAAAACCAGACATTAGGATGAAAAGTGCATGCTAGCTTCTCTCTCAAAATCCTTTTCGTTTAGGTAAAGGAGCAATAAAGGCCAGATGCATCATTCTTTCCCTTTGTGGAAGCAGTCTCTCTCATTCGATGAGGAAGCCTCAGGCATATGCTTGTGGTAGTTTATTAATGTCACAAAGTATACTTTATTTTTATTTGAATTTGCCGATTAAAATGTTCTATACAAGGTAAACACTTCATCATAAAATATTTAAATTAAAAATAAATAAGTTCCACTCTACATGAATCTCCAGCTGTCACATACAAATAGGCAATATCAATTATCAATTAAATACATTACAATAAAGTCTTAGGACAGGTCTCTCACAGGTCTGGCAAAAAATCACCTGTCTACTCCCTAACTTTGTTCTGCACCCCATTTTCTATACAGTACAAGCCTATTAGACAGTTGTTGAGACTTGTTCATCATTGAAAGAGCCCTTGACGCCAGCCTCCAAATCATGTTCTGATGGGAGGATTGGGGGTTCAGTCAAAATAATGGCTGAATGGCAGATATTGGCAACATAAAAGGCCGGAAGCCCAGGCCTCTTACCCACTGCCAGGTCTTCTTATGGTTCATTTGGAGATATGGAAACTGGTTGCTTACACAGTAAAAAGTCTCACATGGCCACACAGCAGCAGCATATATGTAACAGTTGTCTGAAAGTGGTAATGTGACTAAGTTCAAGTTCTTCTTTGTATCAAGACATGACAATTTTCAATCTAGTCATAGGCTAAATTTCACCATGGAGTGTCTGGTTTTGTTACACAGTTGAATTAATTTAGGCTTCTGAATTATAAAATAAGCCTTTTGTGGGCAGAGTTGAAACTGCAGGTAACAACTATGCGAGGCCTCTAGTCCCCTCTACAGGCCGGAATTACTGTTGACCACATCTTTATCTCAGATTCCATCTCCATACAGCTCCCCAGGAAGCCTCTGCTAATCAACTGTCTTTAACATTTGAGATAAAAATTATTTTCTAACCTCTGTGAAAGAGATGTAACACAGGAATTGAAGCTCGACATTCATATGAGTTAGATGCTTGCAGACTAGTCATTTAAGTGCTTTAAATGGATATCTCTTAATGGGTAAGGCCACCTAATTCGTGAGTTAGAGAGATCAGGATAATGTATGTAAAGAGCTCAGTGTCATACCTGTCGCATAGTAGGCATTTAATAAATGATAGTAATTATTATCATAATTATATTATCATTTTAAGGCTACTGATATTGACACTGGAATTTATGAAAACATTTCCTTTGAAAGAAAGACAGTATAATACTAGGTATTAGGTTGAACCATGTGAAATTGACAATTGCTATACCAGCGGTAGGGGCAGTGACTTGGTGGGGCCTATCCTATATCATGTCATAGCCCGTGTTAAATACAATTTACTTATACAACATTCTTTGAATGGCAAGTAATTAGTTAACATTGTATTTTTATAGATATTTATGTAAATACATTGATTTATGCCTTGAAGTCTTTTAAAATACACGAAAACACTTAAAAAAAAAAAACAAACCAAATTTGCCAAGAGAGACTTTCCTACCCCTCAAAACTTTCAAATCAGTTATTAGCAAAAGCAATACAAGTAGTACGGAAAAGTTGAGAACCTAGTTCCATTATATGGCATCTAGTCAACACAGCCTCTTAAGGCCTTGGCTTCTCCTTCTGTAGACTGGGAATATTTGTGCTATTTCTATAGAGATTTTGTGAAGATGAGTGTACATTCAAAAGTTTGAACCATAACACACCCAGGTATTAATTCAACTAGACTATGCCACTTCAGAAAACATTAGCATCCAACATTTCATTTTAATTATGTCTTTTAAAGAAAAACTGGATGTAAAAGACTAGCAAATTCATGCAATCATGCGATCATGCAAATGATGATCAAAACTGATCTTGATAATATTCTCGAGTATTAGAAGGACTAAGTAAATACATAGTGTTTTGTCATTAAAAATCGTACCTTGTCAAGATGAAATGAATGTGACAGCTGGAAGAGTAAGAACCATTGTGTGTACAAGTGCTTCAAACTTCACGATCTTAGGTTTATACCAGAAATCACATATATTAGAATGATTTACAAGGAAGAGAGAAATTGCTCACTTCCTTCCTTGCAAGTCTTTAATATGGGTGGAGAAAATTTTATTTTGGTGTGGTTCTGCTTAAAGACATGGATATAAACTTTATAGTCTCCTAAAGCCATTTTCAGATCAATGGCTTTAATGATTCTAAGAAGGAACAGTTTTCTTTTGCCTTCAAGGGAAGTTGTTCTCCTGTGATCTACACCAAGGTGATTGGCTAGTAAGGGAGGGTGATGTGTTTGGACCCGCTACTAGTAGAGGTGGTTGTGGCTCAGTTCCAATCTGGAAGATTTTTTCCCTGTGTAGGGAACTTCGGTCAATGCAGGGTACCTGGGGAGGGTCAGCTTTAGTCAGCCTCAAACGCGCTGTTGGTAGCTCCCACATATTCTGACTTCTTCTTGTGCCTTGTCCACATTTTTCGTAGGATGCTAGGGACACCGCAGGAGGCACTTCCTGTCAGTGGAAGGGAGGCTTCTGCTCCTTGGGGAAGTGTTGGATAGTCTTCAGTCATCTTCTTGAGATGTCTGGATCTAAAAGGGTGGGGGTGAAGGGGGCAATCACTTTACTGAGTCAGACTCTTAATTTCTGCCCCTGAGTAGAGTCACCTGAGCTCTACTTCCTCCTGTGACAGGAGCCCTGTGGTAGAATTCTGCTTCCTACTTACTGTGTGACTTCTGGCAAGTAACTTAACCTTGATTACCATCAGTTTCTTCATGTGCAAAATGGGGATAATTTCATGTGACTCATGGAACTTTGGGAAGGAGGAAAATGAGATAAATAATGTGATACATTGCAGGCCTCACTAAATGTTCATTTCCATCCTTACTTGCTCTCATTAGATGAAAGACTCAGTCTTTTTTTTTCCCCCCAATAGCCAGGGTCCAGGAACAGATTGAAATGAGAATGTCTGAACTTAGAAAGAAAGGTGTCTTTTAGAATTGTTTGCAATATGGATCCAAGAGATTGATCTCCATTATGACAGTAAAGTTTTTCTTGGCTTATTCCCATACTCAGCAGCAAGTATTACTGCTCAGAACAATTTGCTACTAGGATTTAATACAATTCAAACAAGTTTTTTGCCTTTATCCAGTGCATTGAGTGACTTGCTTTTTATAATTCTTTCTAGATGACTTTCATCTAGTAGGACTTTACATCAATCTCTCCCTCCCTTGTTCCCACACAAATTTCAATGTGTGTGCCACTGATATTTTAGCCTATGGTCCTCATACATGCACATTTGACATGTTCCCAAATATATATTTTTCTGTCTACTGGATATTGTTTTTTGAAATATGATAGCATAGTTTGTGCTAAGTTCTTCACACATTACTTCATTCAATGCTGACAATAACCCCTGAGCAAGGGTACTATTAGCATCCTTTCTTTTTTTAATGAAGACATGGAGGTTTAACTAAATTGCCTAAAGTCATAGCAAATTATTAGTAGTGCCAGCCTAGCAAGCAGATTTGAGCCAAGAATCCACACCCTTCATCATCCCTAAGCCACTTTTCTGCTCCCTGCAGTATACAGGATTGTGGTGAAGCATAAATGCATATGTGAACTGAATTGGAGAGTCTTGCTAGTCATCTTCTTAGTGAGGTGAGGGGGTTACTGGGTGATTTACTCTCTGCTATTTTAGCTGCTGGTTCTGCATTAGAGTAAATAGTAACACAGGGGTTATAAATTTAAAACCCTGTATTTTATGTACTTCTTTACCTTTGGGTAGGGGCACTTACCCTATTTCATAAGGCATTTCTGACTTAGGGTGCCTACAGGAGATTCTGAATATGGTCTATAATTAGATTCATCTAATTAACCTAAACTCTACCGGATGATGCCTTCCAGGTCTAAAGACCAGCATTAATGAAAGGGAAATCATCAAAACCACTTCCATATAATCCCGATGCTACAGAGGTCCAGGGTTGTTGCCCTCAATAAAAGGTAATTTACAACTAGTATGGATTTTTTTTTTAGCATCTTGAGGGTCTGTAAACCCAGCTATCTAGTGCGCTTCTGCCTAAGAGCAGGAGTGGGTGGAGAGCCCTGTGGGTGGCAGGGCTGGGAAGCACAGGTCTTACCCTCTTGTCAGGACTGCTCCATTCTCTGAGCCTGTGGCTGCCGCCTCCTGGAGGGCAGGAGCTTTCACTGAGATCCGGGCAACAGGAGGGATCTGTTTTGTGAGAAGGGGAAGGGAATGTGAGGCTGTAGTTATGTTCCCAGCTCTGGCACTGACTGGAGCCATCTGAAAAGGGGAAGGCTAAACCTACGGCCACAGTCCTCACAATTTTGTGGGCATCAGAATCCCCTGCGGGCTTGTTAACACAGTGCAGGTGCCACTCTAGTTTCTTTTTCTTTAAAGATTTATTTATTTATTTATTTATTTATTTATTTATTTATTTATTTATTTATTTATTTATGCAAGCACTGGGTACAGTCAGAAGCGCAGGAGGGTGAGAGAATTCACCAGAGCCAGAGTGGGGAACAGAACAGGCAGACTGATGAAATACACTGCTGAGGGGAGCAGCGGGTATGGCAGGAGAGGTCTGCGCGCCATGTGGGACCCTCCCCAGCAGGTGGGGATTGAACCTGCGCTGCAGAGGCTGCGGGCAGCTTCACAGCAGTGCTCAACCGCTGCGCCACAGGGGAGGCCCTGCTCTAGTTTCTGATTCAGCAGTTACAATGTGTGACTACAGGGCAGACTGAGGCTAGGTTGGCAGCCTGTTCTTTAAAACTCCTAGAAAAAGGACTCTACTTTATCTACCAACGTGGCCTTCTGTACATGTACATGTACCCGCAGTTGCAGTCCCAGCAGGGTAGGTCTTACCTTCCCCAGTGCTCATGCCCAACTTCTCACCTTTACTCAGGTATTCCTTCACTTCATGCTGAGCTTCATCTCTGCCTGCCTTTCAATGCCACTTCCTCCGGGAAGCCTTCCCTCGGGTTGGTGGCCCAAGTTGGTTTCTCTGTCCTCACAGATCTGAGCACTCAAGTGATATGTTCTGGCATCCCACTGATTCTATCCCATTATGGTTCTCCACTTGTTTCACATGCTTGTTCAGTGTCCTAGTCCCCAGAAAGGTCGCAGGACTGTGGCAGTCTGGGACTTAATCCTGCCGGTGGCCCTCCTCAGCTCTCCTAAAGGAGGCGGCAAGTGCTCAAGAAACATGCACTGAATTGAAAATTAACAGATGGCTTAACTAAGTCTAAGTCCAGAGTCCGCTCAGTCAATGGACACAAACTTTGCTTTGTTTCTCTACCCCAAGTCCCATAGAAGGCTTAAGGTTACCACATTCTTGGAATTGCTGGGAAATTCCAGGTCAAGAACCGTGATTAACCATCCCTGTTCTCTCCAGTTAGTCAAAGGTTGTGGGTAGAGTTACTGTGCCACCTTGTGGCCTCTTGGGAGCTCTCCCTCCTCATCAAGCCAATGGGGGGTGGTGGGGTGGGGGGAGGTGGGGGGTGGGGTGGTGGAGGGTGTGAGGTGGGTGGGTAGGGGGGTTAGAAAGGGACATACACCTACGCCCTCCTTAGCTCAGGAGGAAAGACCCGTCTTCCCCACTGCCTGGAATCTAATTTCCTCTAGAGCACTTCCGTATTGAATCAGATTTAGCTGTGCAGGTCCTGCATTGCTCTCCCACCCTGGAATAATAGGGCCTCAATGAACCACAGGATCCTAGCCCTAAGGTCTTGGGTCCCAAGGAAACTGTCAGTCACACTGCCTCTTCATCCACTGTGTTATTATTACCCTCCTCTCTTTGTACCCATGTCCACACCATCACCCTATTGCATCCCAACTCACTCTGGGCTCCCAGCTATAGCTCCCTCTCTGCAAGGGCCCTGAACCCTGTCCAGTGGACAGAAGCAAGTAATTCACCCTTGTCTCCTTAGCCTTGGTCTTCCTCTGGGCTCTGCTGTTCAAGATGTCACAGGCTTACACCCGTCCCTCTGTGGCAACAGCACAGCCACCCTCAGTTTCTCAGTACTAGGTTGGGGCCGGGGCTCCTGACACAACTGTATGTCCCCTTCCCGACCTTTGTGCTGTTTTCCTAGTACATGATGACCTAAATGGAAACCCTGGATTAGAATTCTTGCCTAGGCCAGGCAAAGTGCTCATATATCTGCCCATTTTGTTCCATAAGGATGTGGAAGGGGTTGGCCCAGACAATCTCCCAGGTCTTTCTTAGGTCTCATGTGGTGTGATCCATGAATTTTGAGAGTTAAAGCCCAGGATGGTGGAACCAACTTCACCTACAGCCACAAATCCAGCCTTACTGGGTTTCCCTAGAGGGTGAGGCATTCTTGCACAGAAGAGAGAGATGCATTTTTCCCAGAGGGATGCTGAGCTAGACCTGCATATGGGCCACCTGATCCCCCTTTAGGTAAGGACCAGTGTGGGGCAGGCAGTGAGTGACTCTCAGTTTCTTTTGGTGTGCAGAGACTGTGGAGGGTTACCTGACCCAAGGTCATGAACTTCAGTGTCAGCTCACATGTCCTGATAGAGTGAGGAGGAATCATTAAGGCTTAGGCATGTAGGTCCAACTTTGGATGATGAGAGTGGGCCATACTTGCCCCAGGGCTCTCATGGAGGTTTGGGGCCTGCATGGCCATTCAGAGGGTCCCTCTGGCCAAACCCTTCTCCTGTCATGGGTGCTGATCCCTAACATACAGCTCAGTGCCTGCTTCTGGAGAAGCTGGCCTGTAGCAGAGGTCCTCCAGAGATGTCCCTCTTGAGATGGCAGGTGTTTCATGTCACAATGCTTGAAATGCTCACGTCTCTACCCCTGTAGGTGCCTCCTGGAAATTAGTCAAGCATTTGTACCTGGAAGAGGCCTGCCATAGAAGTGCCATAGAAGCCACTTCTTTCCCCCAATACTTGAGATGTCTGCTAGGTCATACCTCTTTTGGTTTGCCCGAGGAGCTGAGTTTCTGGCAAGAAAGAGAGCAGCAGCTAGTGGTGTGCCACAAGCTGGGAGATTTTAGGAACAAAGAACTATCAGGGATGCTTTCTAATAATCCTCAGCTGAGAACAAAGGACACTTAGTCTCTCTTCCTGGCACAGACAGGGCAAGAAGTTTAAAGCCCAACAGACACAGTTAACCAGGCTCATTTTACTTACCAAAGATTTTCCATATGCTCGATTCCCACACAGATTTGATGATTTGGGTTCAGAAATCCCCACTGCAAAGTTGAAAAAATAAGACATTACTCAGTGGTACTCTGTGTTCTGCCTCCCCCTAGTTTTGCATCAATTATCTTGTTAGCTAATCAATCACATACAGGGAATTTCTAAAGGCCTTTGTACCAAGTAGCAAAATCAGGCAGCAGGGTTAGGCAAAGGAGCAACTGCCTAGTGGGTCACCAGCACCCCAGCACTCTTCTGGGAGGACTAGAACTAAGGTCTAATAATATTATTTGTGGGGAAGCATTTGGCACTTTGTCTGGGCACAGAAGGTGCTCAGAGAAAGTTCCTTCAGGACCTCCTTCCTTTCTAAGCGTTCTAAGATCAAGAATTCAGTCTTCATAGCTGGGCTCAATCATTTAACCTATTGCTCCTGGCTACCCCTCTGTGAAAATGAGCAGAGAAGTCCTGTCTGGAGTGAGAAGCATAGCCTCACAACTGGAAGGATGGGGGTTACCAGAGTTCCTGAGACATTGGCTACACGAGAATCCTATTGATAATGCCATTACAGGTTCCCCCCTCCCTAAATACACACCCGAAAGTACAGTATTCCTATTTGGTTATGTTTTGGGTGTGGGAATGCTCAAAATTTTTTTCTATGTAAATTAATGGTGACAGAGTTCCAGACCCCAAAGATAATCTCCCAAATCATACCAAATAAGAACATGTCACTTTTGAATAGCAGGGAAAGCCAGTATTCCTGATGCCTGAATTGCTTCTGAGACATTTCTATCCTGAAGCCTCTAGCTTCTGAGAATCCAGGTGTTGAGCTGAGGGAGCCAGTAATATGTGGGGGAAAGTTGACTTTTAATATAGTCCTCTCTTGGGACAGATGTTCCAGGATGAGCCCTATTTTATCATACTCTGGTATATAGAAATAACTCCCTTCCTTCCATGGCCAAGGAAGACAACATCTTGATACCAGTTAAATGAAAAATTTAAACTTACCAAGATAAAGTTATGATGTACAGTGTTCTAGCATATGTAATAATAGCTTGCATTGGGAGTACCTGCTAAGAGCACTTAAAATGAATAAACATTGTCTTGTTTAATCCTCACCACAACCCTAACAGGTAGACATCAAAGTAGTGCCCTCTTTCTAGATGTGGAAACTAAAACTCTAGAGATAAGAAAACAATTATGATAAAGCCAGGTATGGACACCCTAACAAATGTCAAATTGACCTATTTCGTGGTCTTGCAGGACTGGGAAAACTTTACTTAGGGACCCTCCCTAACCCAGTATGGGAGGAGTTTGCCAGGTGGAGAGACTGAACAGTGTCAGCAAAGGTTTGAGAAAATAGAGTATCATGGGATAGTTATAGCTCAGGGTGTCTCTGGAATGCATTGGCGGGGACAAGAGGGCCCTGGGAGATAACCCTGGAGAAGTGAGCAGAGAATGGGTTTTGGAGGGCTTTGAGCATGATCTGAAGTGGCTGAGAGTGGAGAGGACATAGTATTAAAGCAGAGACTGAAATGGCAGATTTCTGCTTCAAAAGGACTCTTTGTGGGAGAAGGCTGGCGGCTGAGGGCCAAGGTTGGCTGCTGCACTCCAGAGTTGAAGGAAGTCCCAGGCCAGGTAGTGTGAGCTGGTACCAACAGGGAGAGAAGAGGCATGCATATCTAGGGATTGACAGTATTTAGTGTGTGAAGTGGCAGGTAAGGATGTATTAGAAACATCCTGGCAGCTTGCTGAAAAGATGGATTAGTGACTCTTGATGTGAAGGGAAGAGATTTGAAGGTGGAAGACAAGTTCTGTTTGATGAAATTGATGATGAGGACATCAAGGTAGAGAGATCTTGCAGGGACTCAATTCTCCCAGGCCCGGAGGTAGTTGTCCTTTCCAGGCGTCAAGGATTGCTGCTCAAGGGCTCACAGTGAAGAGTTTCTCAGCGGGGCCTCTACCTTGAGAGTCCTTGCGATTTCCAAGAGTCCTCAGAGTATTTTTCTTCCCACATGAGAAGGCTACAGCGTCAGGAACTTTCCCTTAGAGCTCAGAAAAGAAACCAGCTCCCAGATCTCACATCCCTGGAGACTCACATCCTTCTGACTTGAGGAACGGAAGGCCCAAGATCAGTGCCAAGCCTTCCCCGTGGAGAAAGAGCAGTGGGTCTGGCTTTGACTCAGAATCCCTCCCTCTCTCCTACTGCCTCTGAAGCCTGTCAGATTGGGGGAACTGATGGAATTGAATCCATGCCCAGCTCAATCTTCTTCTTTTTTCTTTCTTTCTTTCTTTTTTTTTTTTTAAACCTGACTGACTAGCACATCCCCTGCATGAGGAACTGACTGTCACGTGTTGGGCAGATTCTCTCTACTTCATAATTTACTGATAAACTAACTCAGTCTAATCTTCCACAAGCTACTTAGAAAGGGAAGAAAGTAGCCCCTAAAACCAGAGCGTTGGGAAGATGTTCTTCTCTGGGAGAAAAAGGCATTAGAGAGGAAATTAGGAGATCTGAGATTTAATTTTCAGTTCTGTTGTGAACGAGCAGTGCAATCTTAGTTTCTATGGTTGCCGTTTCCTCTTCTGTAACTTGGCAGGGGGTGATTGCGGATCAGCAGTTCTCTACCTTTAGCATACATTGGCATCACCTGGGAGGTTTGTTAAGCCATAGACTGCTGGGCTCCACCTCAAAGTCTCTGATTCAATAGTTCTGGGGTGGGATCCCAAATTTGCCTTTCCCAGCAATTTCTGTTGTGATTCTGCTGCTTCAGAGACCCTACATTGAGAACCACCCATTATATCATCTCTAAATCCTTGCTAATCAATATGTTGTTCTGGGACAACATCTGGAAGTGTCTTGGAAACAAAATCTGGGACTCTAACCAGTCTTATTTAGAATCTGTGTATAAATTCATCAGAATCTGCATACAAACAAGGTTCCTATGTGATTCTTTTGCACATTAAAATTTGAGGTACATGACTCTAAATTCACTTTAAGATTATGTAGGTAAGGAGACTCTCTGATGACTCAAGGGGCTCAGTCTCAGCACTATCAAGCTATCAACTGCCACTGCAGCATAAGTTCGATTCCCAACCAGGGAGCTGACCCACATGGTGCAGCAGACTTCTCCTGTCTGGCCTGCTACTCAGCAGTGTATTTTATTTAACCTGCCTGTTCTGTTCCCCACTCTATCTCTCGCGAACCCTCTCACTGCCCCTGCACCTCTGACCTACACCTTAGCTCTTGTATGCATTAATAAATAAGTCTTTAAAAAAAAAGATTATGTAGTTAAGATAAATACTCTTTTTCTCTTTCTACATACACATGCACCCACCCACCCACCCACCCAAATATAGAAACAGAGAACATTATATCTCCTTTTAATTTGCAAGGCAGATTGTGGTTTTCCTAATGTTTTCATTCGACTGACATATGTGTATATATAATCACTCAGCTAGAGAATAGATCTTGATTTTTGTGTTCTTATATGTAGGCACATAAGACTAGGATAAGTTGCTAGTGATCAAAGAAACCTTAGCAACCAGTGTCCATGAAGAAAGGAGAAGATGGATGGATGAAGTGACATATTTAATGGAGCCTTATTATCAGTTTTTGTAACATGCAAAATTGTGAACATCCAAAAACTTTAAGGACATCCTAGGGCTTCCCTGGTGGTGGAAGGGTTTAATATGCAACCCCTGAAACCACTGCAGCATGAGTTTGATCCCCGGCCCACCAGGGAGCTATCCACATGGTGCAGCAGAACCTCTCCTGCCGCGCCTGCTGCTCCCCTCAGCAGTGTATTTCAGTCAGTCTACCTGTACTGTTCCTCACTTTGTCTCTGGTGAATCCTCTCACCCCCCACACCTCTGGCCTGTACCCCAGTTCTTGTATGCATAAATAAATAAATCTTTAAAAAAAAAAAGAACATTCTAGCTTTCTATTGTGTATCTTTGGAGTTAAAATACACAACTTTAGGCTGGGGGCATAACAGGAGTTATCTAAGCCAGCAATTAAAGCAAAATATCCCAAACTTCTGTGGGCGAGACCCAGATTTTTGTGACTCGGGGTAGAAGTCACTTTTAAAAATAGTGTTCAAGGTAAGATGATCGAGTTTGTAATTTTCAAAACAGATGTGTCCTAAGTTCTTTTTATAGATTGTTGAAATAGACTGTCATTCAAATTTAAAACGGTGAGAATTTAAGATGGCAGTATATGAAGTGTCTGTATAACCACACAACGTACATTCTGCCTGTAAAATAAAATAAAAAAAAAATTCAAGCTTCTTTTGCACCCGGAGTCATGTCTTTGTTGCTTTTCTCTTCCCCAGAACAGAGTGGTTTCATCTCCTTCTGAATCCAGTAGGGCTTTCTGTGAGCAAGATGGTAGATGATAACATCTTTGCTCATCGCACACCCAGAAGGGAGTGTTTTATAGGTAGAAAGTGTTATGTGCTGCTGCTGTAGCTGGGGTCGAGAGCAGGTGCTTAGAGCAGGAACCACATCGTCCCAATGCCACAGTGACAGGGACGCCAGCGAGGACACAGCAGAGAACACACAAGCCAGGACATACACCCTACCTGGCTTCTCAAAGTGGATCATCATCCCCTCACTTCCTGCCCCAGCCCCCGGGAGGTTCCTGGCCTCCAGCTGTATGGATGCACTTACCAGACCTGGTGGGGACTTTCGCCTGGTGTGGTCCTGGCTGCCTTGTGGTCTGGAACCTGCTGGACCTGCGGGCCTCTAAGTCGCTGCGGTCCCTACGGTTAGGCAGCAGCTCCAAGGGCCTGGGGGCGTAGAGGTCTGACTCGATCACCACCTGAAGGGGGAAAAATGCCACTTAGCTGGTTCCTTCCTTGCTCTCAGGACCCAGGCCCAGGCTGAGGACCAGGACTGCAGCATTTCTGATAGATCTGTACAACCAGGGAATTTTTGAGCCTGCCTTATTCCAGTGAATGTCAGAAGCAGTGAGAAAACTTGGGGGTAGGACACTGGCCAGAAATAGTTGGCTGTTCAAAATGTCAAGTGATGCCATGAAGTAGGAAAATCAAGCTATTGGGGCTTTCTCATCAGCAGTTCCTTCTCAGAGTTAGAAACCTGGGCCATAAGAACCCAAATCCAGGGAAGTCATCAGCCCCAGGGGTTGATGTGGCTTCATACAGAGCAGGCTATTTGAAAAGAGGCGTGTTCTGGAAAGCTGGATCTCACAGTCTTTGTATCAAAGTGGACTCCCTTGTTTGTTCAGAGGAGGCTTTAGCAGAGGAGGCTTTTGCTCAGAGGAGGCTTTAGGAAGACCTACAGTTTCTGGGTTCTTTAATTTTGAAAAGAAGGAAACTGGTAGCAAAACAGAGCAGTCTCAGTTCCCAAATGATCCTTTTCTTCCACCTTGCAGCAGAGTGCATGGGTCAGGGTGGAGCTGAAAGAGGAATGGCCACTATATGTGATTCAAAAGGTGGAGATCCCTGTAAGCCAGAACAGAGTGCTACATGCCAAGGCATTTTTGGTAATGGCACCTTGTTGAATAGTTATTTAGTGTAGCCTATTAAGAGAAAATATGCTTTTTGTTATGGTCCACCAAAATGGGCCTTAACAATTATAATAAAGTACTCAAATTATTGAAACCATTTAAATGTAAAAACTGGATAATGCTGTATTTTATCTTAGTACAGGGAGTGATGAAGGGAATCTTTGCAGTTTTTGGCCCCTGGCCTGCTTGTTTTATACATGTTCAGGATATGGGGGTAATTCAAGCTGAATTTCTTCACTCCTTTGAAGCTGGAGGTTAGACCCTCCAATATTACACCGAGGCTTCTTTGAGGTCTGCACTCACATACTGGCTTGCTCTTTTCTTCAGCAGATACCTGGTGAGGCGCCATCTCTGCCAGATCCTGGGCTCTGGGAATGTGTTTGTGAGTGAGGTGAATCCATCTCAGCCCTTACAGTCCAGCCTTTGATGGATCCTTCTCACTAGTACGCAGATAACCGTGTGTTACTTTTGGAGGACGCTGAAGCAGGTAAGACTGAATTTTCAAAACCATCATAATAGGGTGATATTTCAATTCAGTGTAGAAAAATGGGCCCTTTAATAAATATTGTCGGAATAAATGTCAGGTCACTGGGAGAAATGGACCCCTCACCACACTTCTCATACCAAAGTGAGTAACAAGTAGATCAAAAATACTTGTAAGAACTGGTCCAACCACTATGGAGAGCTGTGTGGAGATGTCTTGACCTACTAAACATAGAGCTTCCATATGATCCAGCAATTCCACTCCTAGGTATTTACCCAAAGGACACAGAAACATCAATTCCAAAGAGCGCCTGCACCCCTATGTTTATAGCAGCACTGTTTACAATAGCTAAGCTTTGGAAACAGCCCAAATGCCCAAAAATAGATGACTGGATCAAGAAGATGTGGTACATATACACCATGGAATATCACTCAGCATTCAAAAAAGATAAACACATGCAATTTGCAGCAACATGGATGGTGCTGGAAGGGATCATGCTCAGTGAAATAAGCCAGAAAGAAAAAGAAAAATATTGGATGGTCTCACTCATAGCAGGAATCTAGAAAACCTATATAAGGGACCAGGAAAAAGAATAACTATAAGAAAGAAAATATCAAAATCAACAAACAACTATGAACCTGAGACACTCTATGAGGGGTGGGGGCGGGGAAAGGAGGGCTTGGGGTCAAAATAAGGGGGTTGTAATTGTATGGGGAATATGAAAATAAAATTTAAATAAAAAATACTTGTAAGAGTTAATTCATGAAAACCTAGAATTGAATATAGTCCAATACAACGCTTATTACATATAATGGGAAATTATCTGTATGTACATAGAACCCGTACAAATCAAGAAAGAGGAAAAACCAATAGAAGCCGCCCTCAGTCACTGGGAAAAAAATTTAATAAACATGTCTGGGTATGAATGTTAACTAGAAATATCGTGGTGATTATTTCATAATCTAGATGAACTTCAAACCTTTTAAGTTGTACACATGAACTAATATAAGGTTATATATCAGTTATACCTCAATAAAAAAAAAATAGAGCAATGGGGACAACATGAGCTAGCAATTGACAGTAGAAGTACATATGACCAAGAAACAGGAAAAGATGCCGAATAGCATCCAAAATTAAATAAATGCCAATTAAACAATAATTGTTTTGTTCCCTTTATCAGGTTGTCAACGAAGAATGACTTCGTTTGGGATCAAGCAGACCTGAACTCAAACCCCAGTTCTGATACTTTGGATTATCTGGACAGGGGTAAGTCCTGCTTATCTTGGCTGCATCGGGCTGTAGTAAATGTCTACATTAGTGAAGATTTTATCAGCACAGCCTGCTCTCTTTCTTCATGCTTCATATTTATCTATAGCATCAACAAGCAGTTCGTGTCTCCCACAGAGGAAAATAAGAGAAGCTGTCATTCTTAGTTTAGAAAATTAATATCTCAAATTTGGCCTTATCTGGGTTAAAAAATTAACTCTTCTCAGACCGATTTTTGGACCCATACCCAGACTTATTCATTCTGTGCCTTGGAAGAAAAAAGCTGATGATCATTCAGGAACATTTATGATCAATTCCCTTTCTCTTCTGGGTGCTACAGAAGGTGCTATTTCTGTTAGGTTTTCAGCAAGCCTTCAGGGCAGGCTGGGAATCTCTCCCCTTTTCCTTCCTTCCTCTTAACACTATGCTCTGCCAGGATATTATGCAGAGGACTGGAATTTCCTGGATTAAAGGTAGTTCATTCTTAGACAGACATACTGCCTGGCCTAAGGGCACCCTTAGGCCTATGAATGTAAATCTCTAGCTTGAGCAGGAAAAATCTGAGCTTCTTTACCTGACACCGAAAGGGTTTTAGGTAATGGTCTTTCACAGATATTTCTTATTTCATTTTGATGTTTTCAGGATCCTTTCAAGAAAGGAGGTGTGGGGAATGGTGTGTTTTTAGACCCACTTTGATGAAAGAGAAAGTAAGGTGGATGTGAAGCTGGAGAAGTCCCCGGGGAAGAGCCAGCATTTCCTCTTCTGGAAGGGAAGCAAATGTTTCCTTTCAGGGACAAGAAACACCACTGTTGTAATTCTTTCTCTGCATCTGGGTGTGGGAGAAGAGAGAGGAAGGAATGGGTGGCGAGGCATTAACTGCTCAGCCCAACATCTGGATGTGGGGAGAGGAGGAGAGGAAATGAGGCTGGCTACTTCCCAAGTCATGACTAGTGCGTCTTCAGGGTATCTTCTCCAGACCCCAGAAGGATCCTTACAGAGGGAAAGGAAAAAGGAGAGGGCCTGACTGGGAAATTTTCCTTTCGTAGGTAGCCTGGTGTTTGGTTCTTATTTCCCACAATGAAGAGGCTGCTCATGCCAAGGCTCCTGGGCTGTGCATTAGACCCACACTAGGGAACAGACAGCTAGAGATGGAACAGTGTGTGGCTGTGCCCTGGGTTCAGTAGAAAATTTTTTTTTCATAGGATGCTACAGAGAGGGGAATCTCTGACAACAAAGCTGTGCAGAGAGGAAAGAAAATTTGGAATGGGAGAAAACTGACAGAGACATGGTAGCCCAATAGGTAAGAATAGATACTAAGAAGAACTTCAGCCAAAGGAAGTCATAAACGTTGGTCCATTCGAGCACTGAAAAATAGGGGCAATTTTCTTGGGCAAGAAAATCAACCACAATTGCTTTCAGACAACCAAGTTAGAGAAGACAAAAGGGAACTCAAAGGGAAGTGGAGAGCTAGTTGCATGAGGAAAGAAGATCAGAGACAGTATTTCCTCTTTGGGACTTATTTTTCCATCTGCAAAATGATGGTCTCTTCTAATTTGAATATTCTGTGCAGCTGGGGCTGAGATTTATAAGCAAAGGAGGCCTCCCTGGTGGCGCAGCGGTTGAGCACTGGGTTGCGAAGCTGCCCGCAGCCTCTGCAGCGCCGGTTCGATCCCCGGCTGCTCCCCGGCCACCGGAGGAGGGTCCCGCATGGCGCTCAGACCTCTCCTGCCACCCACTGCTCCCCTCAGCAGTGTACTTGGGTCCTTCTGCCTGCTCTGCTCACCGCTCTGGCTGTGGTGAATTCTCTCACCCTCCCGCGCTTCTTCTAACTGTACCCAGTGCTGTATAAATGAATAAATAAATATTTAAAAAAAAAAGATTTATAAGCAAAGGATGCGCTAGGCTGTTAAGAGAAATCAGCTATTCAGAGAAATCAAAGGCTAGAGGGGATTTCTAAACTGTCTCACCTTTGATGATAAAACCCTAGCTTCATATTTTTGTTATTAAAAGCAATTTTTATATGTATTCATATACTAAAGTCATATCTTTTTCTTCTGAGTGAAAGTATTTTTGGGAAGAAAAGTCATAAACTATGAAGATGGCAATCTTCATCAAAAATTTCTGCTCCTGGGATCCTGAGGGTGTGACTCAGGGAGACTGTGCCCCAGGTTTTGTCAGCTTTGTGTATCTAATGCCAGTGACTTCACTGTCACCACTGAGAACTGTCTCTTTTGTTTATATTCAACATCCCCTAGAAATTATAATGATTTTGTTTTCATTTTAAAAGCTTTCCTGGCCATCAGTTTATCCTTATAAAGCCAGTGTTGGGATAATGAGTGATTCAGAGAGGCATGAGGTTAAATATTCAAGGCAAGAACTTGGTAGAGGACTAAATATTCTTATTTCTCAAATTCCTGAGTTGTGAATAATTTGTGCTCCTTCAAATTCAGAATAATGCCAATCTCAAGCTCTTGACCTAAAGTTCTATTGTGAAACTTTTCTTAAATTCTCCATCACTTACAAATAACCCCTTCCCTTTCCTTTCTGTTTCTACCCACTCCCCAAATACTCCCCAAGAGTATTTTTCTTCAAGACTGTGGATTTAAGTTTTCAAGGATCACAAGGAAGATAATTTCTTCCATTACAACAATGCTCCATCCATCAGAAACTCTTTTCTCCTTGTATAAAATATTCCTCACAGCCATTTGAGGAATGGCTTTCAACATGATCAGTAAGTCTATGAAAAGATGAGGAGTCATATTAGTAAGTAAAGAAATGTAAATTAAAACAATGCTTTCACCTATTAGATTGTCAATCATTAACAACGTTGATATGTAACATGTCAATTATATCTCAATTAAAAAAAGAAAGAAGACATTTAGTCAGATGATAGGAACATTAAAAATCTCTATAGCCACTGCCAAATTGCTAGTAACTTCCCCTACCTCCCCACCCCACATCCCTTTTGTTAAGAGGCACTAGCAATTTGGCAATGGCTATAGAAGTTTTAATGGTCACGTCATTTGACTAAATGTCTTCTTTCTTTTGATTGAGACATAGTTGACGTGTTATATTTATTGGTGATATGGTTAAATTATGAATTTAGAGAGCTTCAAATTTGGTTTGGGTAAATAAATTATAGTACATTTATACAATGGTGTATTATATAGCCATTATAAAGAGTGGAGTAGATGTATGTAAAGATGTTCAAGATTTACTGTTTAGTAAAAAAAGCAAATTGTAACAAAGCATGTTATCAAACATAAAGTATAATTTTTTTAGTATATGGAAAATTTTCACTGAAAAATGCCAATGTTATTGAATGCATAGCATGTGTTAGGCTGTGGACTAAGCACTATGTATATGCTAAATCATTCATTTCTTCCAGTGATTCTTGAGATATGTGCTCTTATTATCCTCATTTTAATGCTAGGGCAGTTGAGTCACAGAATGGTTAGGTCCAAGGTCACATAGGTAGATATAACCTGGGACTTAATTAAGCTCAGACAGTTTGTCTCAGGAGACAGCATTTCAGGATTTTCTGATGCTATATTTTATATCTTTGTCATGTTTGAGATTTTATAATGGGCACATAGAACTCTGGGAATTTAAAAAGTAATAAATGTATATAAAAACAGCAATGACAGGGCCTCTCTGGTGGCACAAGGGGTTAAGTCTCAGCACAATGAAGCTATCAGCAGCCACTGCAGCACAAGTTCGATTCCTGGACAGGGAGCTGACCCACACGGCACAGCAGACCTCGCCTGTCTCATTAGCTGCTCCCCTCAGCAGTGTATTTCAGTCAATCTGCCTGTTCTGGGCCTCCCCTGGTAGTGCAGTGGTTGAGCACTCGGCTGCGAAGCTGCCCCTAGCCTCTGCAGTGCCGGTTCCTTCCCAGGCCACCAGTGAGGGTCCCACATGGGGCGCAGAACTCTCCTGCCGCGTTTGCTGCTCCCCTTAGCAGTGTATTTCGTTGGTCTGCCTGTTCTGCTCTCCACTCTGGCTCTGGTGAATTCTCTCACCCTCCTGCGCTTCTGACTGTACCCTGTGCTTGTATAAATAAATAAATAAATCTTAAAAAAAAAAGGGCAACTGTTAAAAACTAAAATTAAAAAAAAAAAAAAATCTGCCGTTCTGCTCCTGGGTCTGTCTCTGGTGAATCCTTTCCCCCTCCCCCAAACCTCTGGCCTATACCCCAATTCGTGGATGCATAAATAAAAAAAAAAAATCAATCTTTTGGTAAAAAACCCAGCAACGACAAGTTTCCATCTAATTACCAGGACACTTAAAAAGATTTTTTTTTTGAAAATGGAGAATAGGATTTTAAAAATTGAGATGCTTATAAGTCAAAACTGTGTTCTATGAAAATTGCCAGAGAAATAGAAACTCCAATATTACCAAGAAGAAACAATAAGCAGTTTAAAATAAATCTTTGAAATTAAAATACAAAGATGCATTAACAACTTTTATAACGCGAAATCTGTATATAAAATGAAAACTTCACAGCATCATTAAGCTCTCAAGACATGCAAATTAATTTAAAGGTAATGCATATGCTTATTAAAATAGCAAAAGATATTGCAAAAAGTAAAAGTTAATGTTGGTGATATTAGACATAAATGGAAAAACATTTCAGCAACTGTTCAGAATTCCTAGTAATATGTAAAAAAAAAGTAAGCAGAAATAATTAAAAAAAATTCCACATCTTGCACAGAATCTCTCATAATAGTAAGAAGGCAAATATTTGATGAATGGGTGGATAAAAGAATGGATAAATGGATGGGTGGATGGAAACCCAAATGCCCAAAAATAGATGACTGGATCAAGAAGATGTGGTACATATATACCATGGAATATTACTCAGCATTCAAAAAAGATAAACACATGCAATTTGCAGCAACATGGATGGCGCTGGAAGGGATCATGCTCAGCGAAATAAGCCAAAAAGAAAAAGAAAAATACCGGATGGTCTCACTCATAGCAGGAATCTAGAAAACTTAAATAAGGGACCAGGAAAATGAATAACTATAAGAAAGTGAAAATCAAAATCAACAAAAAACTATGAACCAGAGACATTTTTAGGGGGGCGGGGGCGGGAGGGGAGGGATTGGGGTCAGAATGGGGGGCTGCAATTGTATGGGGAATATAACAATAAAATTTATAAAAAAAAAAAAAAAAAAAAAAAAGAAATTAACCCAAAAGAAAAGAATAATATTTTGTACAAATGAATTCATTGCACTGCGATTTAAAATAGTGGGAAAAAAATGTAACATTGTAAAGGCCAAAAATAGGAGAACACCTAGGTCAGCGATGCTATAAACACATCATTGACTATGCTTGCATAACAAAAAAAAAGTGATGGTAGGTATAGATATAGATAGATAGTATAAGATTTGACCTCTGTGTTCAGGGGGAAATGTAGAAGAGGAGGTCCAATTCAGAGCTGTTTGGTGTTTGTTGACATTGGTCAATTATTTTGGTCAACTGGAGGACAGAGAATTTAACAATAATGACATAAGATATAGAAAACTTCCTGGTTATGGAGAGCAGGGAGAGAGAGTGAAGAAACTAGACTTTGCTTTTTTAAATGACTGTTATCAAAAGGATCAAAACTGAAGTGCCTTACATTCTTGGTCAAGATGTGTTGAGAACTTTTGACTCTTCTTCTGCCTGGACTGGACACTGCAAAGAGAGAGAAATGGTTTTAGAGAAGGCCTGTGAGGCTGATGTAGCTACAATAACAATCCCAGAATGGGGCAGGAATATAGACAAGGGGGAAAGAACGAAGAGGCGGGGTGCAATGGCAATTTTAGGTGTTACATGGTCAAGTGCACCAAAGTTCATAGCAGCATTATTTGTAAGAGCCAAAATGTGGAAAGAACTCAAAGGTGGTAAATGGACAAAAAAAAAATGTGCCACATACCTAATATTTTTCAGCCTTAGAAAGGAATGAAATTCTGACTCATGTTACAATGTGGATAAACTTTAAACACAATAAGCTAAGTGAAATAAGTCAGATAGGAAAGGACAAATATTCTGAGTCCACTTTTATGAGGTATCTAGAGTAGCCCAGGGAAAGACAGAGGAAGTAGAACGGAGGTTACCAGGACCAAGGGGAGGTGTGGGTGGGAAGCTATTGTTGGATAGAGTTTCTGTTAGGGATGATGAAAAAGTTCAGAACTGGATAGTAGTAATGGCTGTGCAACAATGTGAATGTACTTAATGCCACAGACTGTGCACTTAAACCTGGTTAAGTAGTAAGATTTATATCATGTATATTTTACCACCGTTAAAAATGCTTAGAATATCAACCATAAGAATGTAACTTGGTTGGGAAAAGGCGTGTATTTTGTTGAAAATGGAGACACCAGTCATCTCTTTCTAAATTGTTTCTGTATGATTTATTTGGAACTGAAATCTCACAAGGTCACTGCCTTGTCTAGGATGAAAATGACTTCTTATCAGATAGGACATTAGATGAGCATGTGGTGACCTTCCAGAGATCACCTGCAGTCATGAAACCAGGGGCATAGCTAATAACCAGGGCTTCCTTTGACTCAGATGTGAATCCTAATGTGGCCATTTGCCAGTTATGTGACTCAAGCAAATTACTCACCCTGTCTAAGTCTTGCTTTCCTCATCTGTAAGGCAAGGGTAAGAATGGCATCTACTTCACAGGGCTGTGGCAAGGATTAAATGAACTAACCTTTAGAAACCCTTGGCCAAGTGCCTGGCAAAGTGTAAGTTCTCAGGAACTCATGGTGTTTATTACAATGTCATTTTTTTCTCTGCAACATGAGAGCAGGTGGAAGGAATAGAGACTGTAACATTCTGGAGACTGTAATATTTTGTTAAGATTCTCTTTCTGGAGTTTTCTCCATTTCCTCCTCTGCTTGCCCTGGCCAACCTCTCCTCATAGTTACCTATCCCCAAGGGAATTATTTTGAATGTTGTGGTACTGCCCAGCCTAGAATCAAACCCAAGCTGATGTGCCTCAGGAAATAACTTCTGGTACAACTTCTTGGTAAAACCACAGCTTTTATCTTCATATTTTCTGTGAATTGTGTCTATGAAATCTTTCCCTTAAAGTGCTCTTTTTCTCTCTAGAGAGTAAAAATACACACTTGTCCTCAGTTACAGATGATCTATTTATAGTGTGTGCCTTTAAAATACATAAGAAATACCATAACATTTGCTGTTGCCATGTTTTGGTGAGATATTAAGATGACTTGGATAAAAAAAATGTAGACATTAGGTTGAACCCAATACATGTCTGTGTTTGTGTGTTGGAAAGAAGGATATAATACAACAATAATAAATGTAATAGTAGCTTTCATGGAGTTTTACTAGGTAATAGTTTGTTTTCTTTGCCTTTCTTTACCTTTCACTCCTCACAGAAGCTCCAGTAAGTAGGTACTCTTCATTAACTCCACTTTCTAGATGGGCATACCGAGGGGTAAAGGGCCACACTGCTGACAGTGAAACAGTCCTATGCTCTTTTTTTCTTTTTTAAAGATTTACTTATGCATACAAGAACTGGGGTACAGGCCAGAGGTACAGGGGGTGAGAGAATTCACCAGAAACAAAGTGGGGAGCAGAACAGGCAGAGTGACTGAAATACACTGCTCAGAGGAGCAGCAGGTGAGACAAGAGAGGTCCTTTGCACCATGTGGGTCACCTCCCTGGCTGGGGATCGAACTTGTGCTGCAATAGTTGGAGACAGCTTCACAGTGCTGACGCTTAACCCCTTGTGCCACCAGGGAGGCCCCAAGTCCTACACTCTTAGCCACTAACCCTCCACGGAACTTTGTACGGAAAATCTTGCGGCCATGGCATGCTGAATAAATATGGTTAAACTAGCATTTGAGAGAGGACTAACCATGAGTTACTAATTCACTGAGTCGAGAAGTGATAACATCGTTTTCTCTCAGTGACAGTCTTCATCTTCAGCTTGATGGCTTTGGAGAAGGCAAGATGAGGCAAAAACAAGTAGAAAGAGGTGGACTTCATCCACTTATGGTCTAATGTAAAACTACAACTATTCCTTTTCTGAGATAACTTGTGAGCAGTGAAATTTCTACGAATATTGATGAATACTTGGTTTAATATTGGGAGGTGGCCAGGAATAAAAATAGCAAGAAAGGAATATAGAATTAACTAGTCATCTTTAACATATTTATTGTTTATTTATTGTTTTAAATATGGAATAAAAATAAAGCTCATTTTGTAAATGATGTATTTAATGGTGTTTACTTCACGAGGTGCTGTTCTAGATACTTTATATATTAACTGTAGGATGTAAGTTCTCGTTCTACCTTTTATAGAAGTAAAGACTTAGGCTCAGAGAGGTTAAGTAGCCTGCCACAGGTCACACAGCAGAGAAGTGGCAGTATGCTATGCTAAACAAATAGTCAACAGCCCTATTTTGAATGGTTTGATTCAGATGAAGTGTTTCATTGCTTCTGAAATGCATACTAAGTTTTCTTTTAAAAATTCATTTGGCATTGACTTTTTTTCTCCCTTTAAAACAATTTTAAGTGGAAAAATACAGCAAATAAGCATCTTTTAAATTTTCATACTTGCTTCCAATTTGTTTTCTTCTCGTGAAAAAGAAGTAAAACATTACAGGCAAAGTTTCAGTTCCTTTTCTATGCTCCCCAGATCCTGCTTCCCTCCCTCTTTCCTCAGGGTACTAAGATCACTAATATTATCTGTAAGATCGTTGGCCTATGTTTTCATACTTTTCTTTAGATATGATTCATACATAATGTATAGTATTGTTCTGAATTTCTAGATTTAATAAATGCTATTATACATACCCATTCTTTCAGTCTGCCTTGTTTTTCACTTAATATTATGCTTTTGTGACCTGCATCCATACACACAGATCTAGTTCATTCCTGTTGTCTGCTGTGGAGTATTCCATAGGATAACACCACATTTTATCCCTTTCCTTCTTTGTGGACATGTAGAGTATTTTCAGTTTTACCCTAGTAGAATCAAGTTCACTGACCATCCCATGTGAGAGTATTTATCTAGAAGTAGAACTGCTGGGTCAGAGGATCAGCTTTGACTTGCCAGGTATGGTTCAGAGTCTCCAGAGAGAATTTCATTTCCTACATGTGGGAAGATTCCTTGCTTTTTTATCTATTTGGCAATAGATACCTAAAGCTTAATTTATGTTTCACTGGCTACCTCTTTGTGGCGAGACTGAGTCTCTCCCTTCCCCCTGAGCAATGGCCCTGTCAGTGGCTGACACAGCAAGAAGAAAGGAATTGTTTGAACAGGGAGTCACAACACCAGCAAACATACAGCCCACTTCATTCAAGTCTGACAATGAGACAGGGGCTAAGCCTAAATTCTGGGCTCTCCCAACAAGACAGGGGCTGCAGGGAGAGGACAGAGCAGCAGGAGAGGAGGCTGAGCTTTGGAGGGGAAGAGGGAACTATCCAGGAAGCTGACACCTGGGGTCAACTGAGCTCTCACAAGAAACCCTTGGAGACTTGATACCCTTCACCTGGGGGCACAAGGACTCACAAACTCACACTTTTGGGTAGCATTAGTTCCAGGCTAAATTTGGGAGTGTGGCCCGTGGGCCTGTGTAAAGACTAACCCCAGGTTTGGGCATTATTTGACCACTTCAATGGACTTTAGGCCACTGCTGGGCATATGTCCCTTCACATGTCATGGCACAGTTAGAAATCATACTTTTGAGCCAGCTGGTCCTCCTTTCAGAACCCACTTGCTCACTGGAGAAGATGAAAGAATCTATCTAGCTGCCCTGGGAATTTCGCTTTCATCTCTGCTTCCTAAAACAATGACTTGCTGTCACTCTCATTTGACATATTAAATTACGCCAAACAGGGAGTATTTAACTAACCTCCTTTCTTCCTTAATGGATTGTTTCTCAGTGATTGATGTTTATTCATGTGCCTCCTTTTCAGAAACAACAACAAATATCAAAACAGAGAACCCCTCGGAACTCAGAGACCTAAAGGGAGTCCAGAGTAAAATGGCACGTGATGGTCCTCTCCCCGCTGCATAAGGTGTCTCTCTCATTAAGAAAACAGTCAAGGTCAATTTTACTCACCCTTGGAAGGAATCACCGTAGTGAAAACTTCTATATTTTCATCACTGCAGCTGTAAATCTGATGCATCATTTCAACCTTTTTTCCTCCAAAAGTGCCTGGGAACCGGAGGCCTCTCTCTGAACCCCTAGCCGCGAGGTTTCCTAATCCAGTCTGCCTCAGGGATCATTGTGCAGGTCCACAAAAGACAGGCTGGTGCTGTGATCTCATCTCATTCCAGAGTCTTCACTGCAACATTTTCTAATCCCATCTGTCTTTTTTTTTTTTTTTTTTTTTTTTATGAATCCTATTATTGCAAACCTTTGATTGAGCGTGGAGGCTACAGTCCCCTCCCAGTCAGGATGTATTTAACATTTTTATTTCGCTGTGTCTGCCGCAGTGAATTTGGAAGTCTTTTGTGAAGTGATGATGAAGTGAAATCGCCTACTCGCCAAGCTTGGCTGGAGAATTTCACCAAAAAGGAAATGTGAATTTTGGTACCAGCTATTCCCCTCTACATTTCAAAATTGAAGGGGCTTTTTTTTTCTGAAGAACTAGATATTCAGTAGTTTGTCATGTGTTAATTTGGCTTCCGTCAAAGTTTCTATTTTAAACAAAAGGACTGTTTCTCCCGGAGCGTGTTTGCCTCACGCCTGTAATGACAAGGCTGACATTTCTACGGCGCTTCATGCTTAGTCTCCTGGTAGAATCTTCAGGTGCTGGCAGGGACGTGGTACCAGGTAGTAGGGAGACACTCAAAATGCCTATTAGAGAAAGGTGTATTTTTTTTAATCCTAAACATCCTAATATTTTGGGATTCTGTATTTTGTCCAACATATTCTTTCTATAATATCTATATAATATAATCTATATGTCTATACAAACACAAATAACATGACTGAAACATGTGAATTTTGTCAGTCATTGTCTTTCCTTGCATCATTCAAGATTTTCTTCTTCATATTTATAATGATGATGATGTAATAATAATAATATAGTTGCCATTTAGTAAATGCTTGCTAAGAGTTGGGAAGTTTAATATCTAGTCTAATCTAATGTCTACAACTACCCAATGAAACTAGCTATTTTTTTTTTTTTTTGGCCATCTTTTGTGTGAAGAAACTGAGGCGTGAAGAGATTAACTTGCTCAGGATTAAAATACCTAGTTCATAGCAGAAGTAAGATTTAATCCCTCGCTTGATTCCAAAGGCAATGCACTTAGTCACTAATTTAATTTTATTTTTCACTTTCAAAGCCTCTGCTCCCAACTCCCACTTTGAACCTGGGGAAACTGAGCATAATATTTTACACTTGGACTTGGGTTTCTATAGCAGAAAAATTGGGGGCATTTATTTATCAGTTAGTTGTCAATATTACACCTATGTCTCTGAGAAGTACACCCAGCCACAGAAGATAGCCTTGGGAGGCCATGTTTAATCTATCTGAATTTGGCCTCTTGGGTACATTTCACTGGACCAGAGGGGACTCCTAACTCAAACTGTTGCCCCTTGGAAATGGAAACTGGGCCTTGGTCTGGGACTAGAGGGGTGGCGTAAACTCTCAGGATCCAGGGTGGGACTCAGTGCTAATGCAGATAAAGTTGAGTGGAAGAACTGGAAGGGCCTGAGGCCTGAATGCAAATCCAGCATAAAGGGCTTTAGCTGGGGAAGGGGAGCAAGTATTTTCAATGTGGCCCCCATTTGATGGTTTTGTTGCTATGTGCACACTCAGATGAGGGCCAGTGGGAAGGATAGGGGATTGCAGATGAGATGAATGTTGGGAGAGAGAGGGGTGGGTTGTGGGAGATTGAGAAAAGGCAAAAAAAGGGGCAGAGATAAGGGAGGGAGAAAATATTGCCGTATATTGATAGTCTTTTATTTCCTCCCTTGTCTCTTCCTGTCTTAGAGTCAGTGAGATACCTCAGTTTCTATTTAATAAATTTCCCTTTTTGCTTAAGTTTAAGTAGGTTTTGGTCATTTAGATAGACTTGTGTCTATAAATTTTATAACCTCCACAGCTATAAGATTTTTAGATAATATAAAATTTAGAGGCATACCTAGGACAATAGAAAGCAATATCTGAAATTATGCTGATAGACTGCTAGTAATAAAACCTACAAGATGAAATTTTAGACAACTAAATGTAAACATCACATTTATAATTAAATAATTTTTTATGAAATACAGAATTGGATGACCTGGTTGAGAAGCAATTTATCATAAAGAAACCTGTGGTTTTGCTTCACCCCATCTTCATAAGAGGCTGCATTAATGAGCAAGGGCTAAAAGAGAAACAAATGTAGTTTCAAGGACTTGATACTAAATTGACCCTAAATTGAAATTAAGAATCCTCTGAGGTACTGAGAAGTCAATTAGGGTTACCTGAATTTAATCTCAAAACTGGATTAGGTTTCTCTAAGAAAGCTGAAACCTAATCAATTAGATTTTATTGTATTACGTCTAATGAATACACCTGAAACACAACTAACTGAGCTAATGCAAGGAAACATAGCAGAGAAAAGTAACTATTAAATCATATTTACTTGTTTGAAATACTTTAAAGATGATACATGCTTATCAGAAATTAAAAAAGATAATACAGAAAAAGTGAATAATACTTCCCCTAATCTAGTCTCACTTCCTAAAAGCAATTGTTTATAAATTAGTGAGCACATTTTCCAGGTTTTGCATATATATATATATATATACTTTAAAAAGCATAAAGGTAGTCACACTGTACATACATAAATGCATGCACTCATGTGTTAACACATATTTTTAAATAACTGTGCAGGAGACCACAGCATTATAAGAATATATCCACTTCTTTCTTGGTAGACCTTCAGTTTATTTGCATTAAAAAAAAATTGGAAAAAATGCTGCAAAGCACTTCTTCAATATGTATCTTTATACCTGTCAATTAACACTTTTATAAGCTACATTTCAATTGAGGGAGTAGGGGTCATTGTATATGCATGCTTATATATTTGAGGGAGTTTTCCATATTGCCTCCAAAAATTTTCATTGGTTGATACTTTCACCAATGACCTTTGAGGAGCTCATCCCCCATACCGTTGGCAATACTGTTATTTGTGGGTGTACGAGGCTCCTTTCAAGTTAGGCAAGAGCAGGACACTTGATGGCCCTGGGTATACATCACAGGTATGACTGGGAACTCCCAGGGGCGGCGATGGGGTAGGATGGGAGGGGTGGGGGAGGGGAGGTCATCAACTGATCAGTGGATCACCTTGTTAATAAGATTGAACCATGGGTGGGGGTCGGGAGTATATCAGTGGACTCATCCTCCCTAAAGCCCTAAATCTGGTATTCAGTTTGACTCACCCTTTTCTCAGTTAATAAAAAGGCCAGGATCTTGCACTTGAGCCTCATACTGCATCCTTCAGCCTACTCCACGACTCCTGTTTCTTTTCTTTATCAGTGAGGTGTTGCTAATGCAACAGTTATTCATCTTTTTAATTTTTTGCACTCTGAGTTAGGAATCCTCATCATATTATATAGTTGAGGTCCTTTTATTTTATAATTGTGGAGGAGTCAAAGGCTGAGTCCTCATTTTGGAATACAAGCTCTATAATCTCTGCACAATAGTATATACCACATTTATGAGTACTGGGGCAACCCTTGTCCAGGATGAGGTTAAACCCAAGGAAGATAGAGTCTGTCCAGGTCTGGGGTCCTTTTCTCCCAGGTTTAAGGAATTAACTGCTGAGGGTTCTATATACTGTTAGCACATGGCTGGCCCCTTACTTCCAATTAAAAATTTTGCTTTTATTCACAAGGCATTCAGTTAATGTCAATGAAACACTCTGTTCCTTTATTGAATATTTGCAAAGTGCCTGGCCGCCTGTTTGGCTAATGGGAAGTGGCACTGCCTCTGTGTTTCTTTAACCAGAGAGCTCCAGTTTTCCCTGTAAAAGCACTAGAAGAAGCCTGCACTGACGAAATTCCATTCAGGCTGAAACCTAGGGAATCTTTTCAGACTTTAATATACATAGGAATCAACATGGGGTCTTGTTTAAATGTGGATTCTGATACTACAGATCTGGGGTAGGATCTGAGAAACTGGGTTTCTAAGGAGCAGCTCCAGAAGTCCTTGTTCCTATTCCCAGGATGCATTTTGGCATTTACTGAAGAGAGCAGATGGATGTATTAGAATTACGAGGAGCTCAAGTCCCCCACCAGATTAATGCAATATGATTCTCCAAGGGCCCAGGCATAAGTATTTAAATATACTACTAATGATATTATCATATGCAACGACGTTTTAGATGGAGTGAGGTGGTTCTCAAATTGTCCCCAGGCAGTAGCATCAGCACAACCCCGGAACTGGTTAATTTACAGATTCTCAGGCCCACTATGCCACTAAATCAGTGATAGAGCCCAGAATTTTTTTTTTTTTTTAAGATTTATTTATTTATTTATACAAGCACTGGGTATACTCAGAAGCACAGGAGGGTGAGAGAATTCACCAGAGCAGAGAGCAGAACAGGCAGAAGGACCGAGGTATACTGCTGAGGGGAGCAGCGGGCGGCAGGAGGTCTGTGCGCCATGTGGGACCCTCCTTAGGTGGCCAGGGAGCAGCCAGGGATCGAACTGGTGCTGCAGAGGCTGCGGGCAGCTTTGCAGCCCAGCGCTCAACAGCTGCGCCACCGGGGAGGCCCGCAGCAATTTTTTTAAAGAGCTTTCTAGGGCCTTCTGATCTTGACTAGGTTTGAAAACCCCAGAAGAAAGAGGAGTGCTCTTTCTAGAGCCCTCCTCAAGATCTGGATCCAGACTCCTTTACCCTGGATGCATATCAGACCTGCTAATATGGGCTGCATGGCTAGGCCCCACCTGCATTTTTTTCTGATTCAAAAGATCTGGAGAGATTCCCAGGAGTATGTGGTTTTCAGAACACCAGAAGATGTGGATTTAGTGACTGAGCAGAGGGGCAGCAGCCTCCCAACATGCATGGTGACCTGTGGTCTCCTGGTTTGTTCTGCAACATGTCCATTCATTCCACCTTCATCAAACCCCATCATATGCCCGGCACTACACTGATAATATTACTGAATGACTATTATGCACCAGATCCTTTATATGTTAGCTGTAAAAACAATATTGCAAGGCAGCATAATAACACTGTATTTCAATAGAAGAGAGTCCCTCACCTGGGTCAGGCATGATTCCAAAACCTGAACTCCCCCAAGATAGTCTTTGTAGTCTTGGGAGGCACCAGGCTATGGGTCTTTGCATTTCATCTTTAGGGGTTTGGTTAGTGAAATTGGAGATAAATCTGTAATTATAGCAGTCATAGTATTCTCCTTTCAGTTCCTCTGAGAGTGAGAAGCAGTGATGATCTTTAACTCATGCAAAATGATGTTTTTTGTGTGTGAAGACTATGTTTCTTATCAGAGGGCAGGTGGTTGGAATGAATGGTGGTCAGATAAAATACAGCATACCTACTTAAGTTTTAATTTAAAATAATTAGCAGTTTTTCCTAGTATAAATATGTCTCAAATTTGCATGGGGTATACCTGGACTAAAAATTATTTGTTGCTTACTGAAATTCTAATCTAACTGGGTGTCTTATATTTTTCTTTGCTAAATCAAGCAAGTCCATTGGTGTGGGCTTTCTGGCTCTGGTAATGAACATTCTCTATTTCCTGTGCCCACTGATGCTCCGAGTCAGAAGCTGGAAGATAGAGCTTGAAAAGCGGTAGAAGACAAATACACCAGGTCTTATTAGGCTCTGCAGTAGTCAAGATAATCAGACACGACTTAGTCTAATAATATTTTTTTTAATAATAGCACTTCTTATGTGCCAAGCACTATGCTATGGATCTCTTGCTCACTTTTATTTAATTCTCACAACTCTATAATAGGCCTGGTTCTCATATCAATCACAAGGCCTCAAACAGCTTAATGATGATTCTATGCAAGGTTTCTTAACATTTGGGCCAAATAATTCTTCATTGTGGGAACTGACCTGTGCACTGTAGTATGTTTAGCAGCATACCAGACCTTTACTGACTAAGTGCTATTAGCATTCCCTCAGTTATAACAAGTAAACTTATCTCCAGACATTAACAAATGTTCTCTGGGGGGCAGGGGAGAGGGGAGTGGTTCATCCCTCATTGAAAAGTTTTATACTTATTAAGATGCTGAGCCAGACCAGAGAGGGAGGGTGGGAGTGGCGAGCAAGAGGTCTTATGGACTGTCATGGAAGGTTATTTGTGCTCTGGTGGAAGTAAGGTGCAGTAACATACATCTGAGGGGTGTGATACCCCTAAATTATATATAGTGTTATAAACCAACGTTACCTCAACAAAATAATTAAAAAAAAAAAAAAAAGTTGAACCAGGATCAGAAACCAGGGAACCTGCCCCAAAGCCTGTGTTTGTAGATCCTGTAACAATTTCATCCAAGAAAAAGTTCGGGAAAAACTTTTGCTATCATATCACATTTATTTGGAATAAATTTTTTTGAAAATGTGCTGTAAAGCTTTTGCATGGCCAATTGTTGCAGCTTATTTTGCTGACACAGAATTGTCTACGGTTCAGCGTGAACACTGCTTGGGACTGTGAAGGCATTTAATGCAGTTGTTGAATTATGGCATAAATGAGAAAGGACCAGGTTTGTTATGGATTGCAGGTCAAGTTCATAGCAAACGGATTTTGAGATGAAATTGGCATGTAGGAAGTTTGCTGGTCAGTGCACTTAGGATCATCACACTTGTGGGAGAAGGAAGGAAGTAGAATCTAAAAAAGGAAGTAGAATTCAGCAAAGGCTTGGTTGCCATGGAACCCCAGTAGGGATTTAGCCAATCCCATTAAGGAAATCTGAAGCTGGGTAGACCCTTCAGAGTTATCCCAGTTTAGGAGATAAATTGACCTACTGCTTCACTGTGACTGGTTGGAGGCCATCGTGGGTAGGGCTGCCACATTGGACAAAGTGGTCCTCAGTGGAGGGCAAGCAGTATGGGAACTCATTTGTGAACTATCAGTCACTGACACTTAGTTTGGTCAGGTAGAACCTGGGTATTGACTATACAATCAACTCTGGATCAGGAGAAACTAAATTTTGGATCTATAAAATCTGACATTCAAGGGGAGATATTATGTGATCTTGTCCCTTGTCTGCTGACATCTGGGGCCTGCACAGTCTTTCAGTTCCTTTAGGATGGCTTGTAAGACGTACCGTTCCCCAGTTCATGCTAAATCACTATAGCAAAACTGTCCCATATATATATACTCTAGCCACATATGTAATTTAAAATGTTATAGTAGACACACTTAAAGCATTCAAAGAAATAAGTGAGATTGGCTTTAATAATGTATTTTATTTAACCTAATCAATCCAAAATATTATCATTTTAATATATATCAATATAAAAATCATGAAATATATGAAATTTAAAATGCTAAGTCTTCAAAATTGGGTGTGTATTTCACATTTACATTATAGCACATTTTAATTTGTACTACTTACATTTCAAGGATGCAACAGCAATGTGTAGCTAGTGGCCACCACATTGGCCAACACAGATCTACAGTTTCTCTCACCAGCCAAATCTTTACATTGGCTTTTGGATTTTGCACTTGACACTCTCAATATTGGCATCACCTTTTATTGGAAGATTCTGCAGGTCGGGAGCTGCAGTAACATCACACTGAGTACTAAAGGCTTATTTATTTGTCTTTTTGCCTTCAAAAGGCCATGTGGTAACCACAGTGCCCAGCATAGTGTTGTGCAAAAAAAGTAGATTCTCAAGTGGTTTTATCTTGAATAAATTATATCAGTACCCTATTTGCATGTATTTAGGGGGTGGGTGAGGAGGCTGTTAGGGGCATGAATTTTTCTCCCCTCTTCCCTTTAGGTTTTCCAACAATATCAGGATAAATGGAGATAAACCTGGAGTTTCCTCTGGGGAATACAGCTGAACTTGAAAAAGTGCCCTGTGATGTATTAAGAGGATTTACTTAGAAGAAACAAACTGAAACGAGTCCTTTGCAGAAGACATTGTCTCTTCCCCTTATTGGTTTTCTGTCCCATTGTCCTTGAATTTTCCTTTTCTTTGATTGCAGCCAATAGATTAAAGTACCTAAAACTGAGCTCATCAGTGAAAAGAAGCCACACAATGTAGAAGTTATGGCACAATAGGCAACTCAGTACAGTGGAAAATAAAAGGGGGGAAAGGTAGCGAAGGTGGGGTCTGTTTATAGTTTTCCAGCACAGTGATTTCTGGGCTCAGGGCGTGGGTTGTAGGTGATGTGGGTTTCTGAAAAGCCACAGTTGGTGTTGTTGATCTTCTCCCTCTGAAATGTGTTACATTCATATTTGGTGATGATGGTCTTTGTTAAATACTTGAACTGTTTGTGAACATAATTTTTTCTTTTTATTTATGATAGAATTAGGCAAAAAATGCTTACGCTAAACCACAGAAGCTCCCATTTTCTAGTTATCTTCAAATTAAAAATATCTCTTCCTGGGCCTCCCTGGTGGTGCAAGGGGTTAAACACCACACTCTGAAGCAATCCACAGACTCTGCAGCACAAGTTCCATCCCCGGCCAGCCAGGGAGCAACCCACATGGCAAAGCAGACCTCTCCTGTCTCGCCCGCTGCTCCCCTCAGCAGTGTACTTCACTCGTCAGTCTCGCTGTTCTGCTCCACACTCTGTCTCTGGTGGATCCTCTCACCCGCCACCCCACATCTCTGGCCTGCATCTCAGCTCTTGTATGCATAAATAAATAAATCTTAAAAAAAATATCTTTTCCTTATAAATAATTTTAAACTTATATGAAAGTGAAGACTGTAACATAAATGAACCCCAGGTTTCCATCCCTCAGTTTTATTAACACGATCAACTCACGGCCAATCTATTTTTTGCCATACTTATACCTACTCTCCTACACACTTTATTTTGAAACAAATTTTGGACATTATATATTTTATCTGCAAATATTTGAGCATGCACCTGAAAGAGTTTAATTTTTTAGCTTAGAAAATGATTTTTGGCTTCCCTTGCCTCTGGTTTCTTGGTGAGATCAGAATTACAAATCAAGTTTCTAGGTTCAAATTTATGGTAAATTCTTAGGTATTTAAACGGTTGGTGAGTTAATGACATGAGCAACCAGAGTTGCTATTAGCCCTTGATTTATGAAGCCACATGTTCAGCTTGTATGACGGATGTCGTTAACATCAGGCAGAGCGGGCCCATTCATCTGTCTCTGCCCAGTGCTTTTCAGTCATGAACACACTCAACAGATGGGGAATTTCATGGCCACAAATGGAATTGTTTATCCTCTCATTGTTCCCATGTCAGCAATCAAACTAAATCCATTACCCACCAATAAAAAGATCAGCTTGCTGCCAGTTCAGCCACGGAAGGAGCCGAAGCTATGTTGAGGGGATTTAGAGTTTTAGAGGGGATAGAAAAGTAATAAGAAGCCAGATAAAATTAAGATCCAGAGAAGAGTTTGAATCTCTTTTTTAAAGCTGAAGGCTTTAAGGGATTTAAAAGGAAAGGCCTAGTAATTCAATATTTTCTTTAGCAAAAAATATACTCTAGAGACCCCCTGATTATAAATATTGCATGGTTTTTATCATGTGTTGATGGCTTTATTATCTCATTAAAAAAATCAAAAGCTCTCAAAACAGGTCTTGAGGAAGGAAATACTGAATTCATAATAGAAAAGCCGCTAAAATGTTAATGGTATTACTACTGGTAGGAAGATTTTCTTTTGTACAGATAAATAGTTACCTGTTATTTTTAAAGTCTCTCATTAGCTCAGCTAGGGGGTTTTGAGTACAAATACACGTAAGGGGAGGGTCCTCGTTTGTGTGGACCCCCCAGGCTGTCCTCCCAACATTCTCAAGGGGCCATGACTGCAAAAGTGGCTCCTAGAACACTTTTTACTAGGCTGTTTTCATATCAAGATGTAATAGGCAAAAGACAATATTTCTGCCATATGTTGGTTGTAACTGAATATGGTGGGCATGCAGGCTTTGCATTTATTCACTCAAAACATTTGAGACTTTAGCTAATGAAATGTATTATCTGAGTAGAAAAAAAATCAGACTTGTTTTACTCTCTTCTGTCTATTATACTCTGCTAATACTTACTGATAACTTACTGCTGTATATGCCAACTATTGTGCAGGTGATAAAGATGTAGAGATAATTAAGATAAAGTCTTTACCCTCTGTGAACTGATTGGGAGGGAGGAAAAGACAAAATAAATGATTGGACTTAGAGTAAGGCGTATCTACAACACGGAGTGATAGGTAGAGGCATGCAGATGTTTTGGGAGTTCAGATGAGGCTTCCAATGAAGGTTTCTTGACTTTTCTAGAGAGGAGTGTGGCTGCAGTGAAGGGACTTCCCTGTGGAGACAGAAGCTTGGGCAGGGAGGCAGAGCTAAGATGATGACAGCCATGCCTGTGGACAATGAGAAGTCACTGAGGATTTTTTTTCCTTTTTTATTAAAATAATATTGGTTTGAAAGTTATATAGGTTTCAGCGTATATGGCCTTTTAAATGAACAACTGTGTGTATTTGTACTGCATTATGTTTGCCACCAGAGGCCTAAGTTTCCAACCTTCACCATTCAACTGGTCTCTTTTACCTGACTCACCACTGCCCCCCCCAAAACCACTGTTTTGTTTTTATAGTTTGTTTTTGTTTCAATTAGTTAAATAGTTTGATTTGTTTCTTTATGTATTACTTATGAGTGAAGTCATAGTTTGTTTGTCTTTTTTCCATCTGACTTATTTCAAGAGAAAGTCATCATTAGACACTGTGTTTTATTGCAACTTAGAGATGAGAATGGATTACAGGGGGTTAAAAAAATGGAGGCAAGGAAACCATTAAGAAGGTGATTGCTATATTCCAGATGAGCCATGGTGGGCCACAGAATGTGTGTGTGTGTGTGTGTGTGTGTGTGTATTGGGGTAAAGAGGAAAGTATAAGAATAACTCATAAGATTATTGAAATGACAACACTGAAAAATACATAAAGTATTTAGCATAGAACTTGTTGCACAATATGCATTGAGTGTTAACACATTTTTGTTTTCTCCCCTCTTTGGGAATGTGTAAATCCCAATGGGCATAGATAGCACAAAGGGGGGTGGAAAAAAAAAAAACAGGAAAAGGAATAAAAGGCAATAGATTACATTTCAGTAATAAAAAAAGAAGGAACTATTAAAAGACACAACAACCTAGGTGAATCTCCAAATATTTATGCTGAGTGAAAAAAGCCAACTGCAAAAGGTTTCTGAGTTAAAATGTACAAATAATAGAAATGGAGAATAGATTGGTAGTTGGCAGGGACTGGGGAGAAGGGAAGTGTCTCTGGATCTAAAGGGTAGCACTGGGCATCTTTGTGATAAAATGGCCCTGTATGTGGACTCTGGGAGTGCTCACATGAACCTGCATCTGTGATGATATTTCCTAGAATTAAGAACACAAACACAAATGAATGCATGTACATTGAAGAAATCTGGATAAAGTGGATGGATTGAGTCATTGTCAATTTCCTGGTTGTGATCTTATAACTGTGCAAGAGTAGGGGAAACTGAGTGAAGGTATATGGAATCTCTCTGTGTTATTACAAATGCACGTGAATTTTCTACTGGGAAAAAGAGGGGTGCCCAGGGACCCCAAAATGCTGAGGGGAAAAACTCATGTTGCCCATTTTAAGGGTTTGTGCCTATCCGTATGCATAAAAGAAAAGGTTCAAAGGGAATTAGAGAGAGGGAGAACAGTAGGGGGAGAAGGATTTCAAAACAGACACTCTTAACAAAATCTGAAATCAACAATCCCCTCATGGGCAAACATACAGCCGAACAGGCAGGGCCCAAAACAGAGTGGCTTAGGCCCAAGGGCAGAGCTACCAGGAAAATGAATCCAAGGCAACCTCTCTGCAGGAGACACAAGCAAAAGGCTGTGCAGGGTGTAAAGGGCTGGGATAGGAGGAGAAAATCAAAGTTCATCATGTACCACCCAAACTGAATCCACCAAGAAGTCAGGATGGCAGATGCCATCCTCCCTTGAGAGTGGGATCATCCTACTTGCCAAAGCACTGAAACCAGAAAAAAAAGCGGCAGACAGGTCCCAGCTGAAGGGCTTCTCTTGGGGTCTGAGCAGAAATAGGATCCTCCTGCAGAGGGGCAGACAAAGCCAATAGGAAGCAGAAGTGGGAGACTCCCCGCAAATGCCAGCCAGCTCTGTCTTTTAAAATCTCCCCAGGCTCTGCTTGGCCCCTAGGTTCCAGTTTGTTTGCTTGTTTGTTTATTTATTTATTTTAAAGATTTATTTATTTTTATACAAGAGCTGGGTGGAGGCCAGAGGCGCAGGAGGGTGAGAGGATTCACCAGAGACAGAGAGGGGAGCAGAACAGGCAGACAACTGAAATACACTGCTGAGGGGAGCAGCAGGCACGACAGGAGAGGTCTGCCACACCATGTGGGAATATCCCTGGCTGGCCGGGAATCGAACCCATGCTGCAGAGGCTGTGGCCAGCCTCACAGCGCTGTGCTCAACCCGCTGAGCCACCGGGGAGGCCCCCCTAGGTTCCAGTTTAAGAAGTCAGGGAAGTGGGGTGTTGAGATTTGTACCTCTCCTACAAATCTATAGTTATCACAAAATAAAAAATTTTTTAAAAATATAGAGAAATATGAAATATTAGTTTATTTATAATTATCTCTTTCACTATCCTATAATGAATACTTAATCAATTACTACTTAACCTAACTTCTTGTCTAAGTGACCAGTTGACAACACACAAATGTCTCTGACTCCCCAGCCCATCCTGATGTTTTTCCAGCATGTTTCTGGATATATTCCAACAAGGCACCAGGCTTGGCGCATCAACATAACCTGACACTCCAAAAACACTGAAGAGTTGAAAACTCTTTGCACACACATATTTTTAATCTGTGCTTTCTTTCATGTTGCTCATTCTTCCTGGATGTCTCCCTGACTTCTTACCTCCCATCTAACCCCAACTTTCTTTAAACATGCAGCCCAGGAGTCACATTATTTATGAAGCTTTCCCTGACTTGGTTTTAAAATGATAACCTTTCTTTTATCTGCAATAGGTCTTGGTTTAATGTTGTATTTAGCAAAAGCATTACATAAAATTTGGCACATATAAATAACTTTAAAACAATTGTTACCTTTTGACCAAAGAGCACCCTGGAAACCCCTAACTTGCACACGCTGAAGGGGTCTGGACATCCATGTGCACAAAAGCAAAGTGCAAGATCTTTAATAGAATTGGTGTGCATAGAGAGAGAAGAAAGGATGTTCTGAATAAAACACACAGTTACCCAGCCCTCGTGGGTAAATGCCTAATGCCCAGCCAAAGAGGTTTGGCCAAAAGCAGGGTCCCTGAGGCCTGAACACTTGCCACAAGTCTAAGGCACCTTTTGGCGGGGAATGATTTGAAAGGGGCAAAGAGACCAGACAAGTCTGGGATGAAAGGAGTAAAATTAAAGTACAAATCAAGATAATGGCTGCCATTGCTAGCCTCCCCACCTATCTCTCACCCGTGTGTCTTTTTCAAGTTTCCTAAGTCTCCACTCTCCAAATCCCTTTCCCCCTTTAGGAACTTACTATATCTAGGTACTGAGCTATGTACTGAGTAAATAGTGGTTAAATGAGATGTAAAAAAATGAAGGAAAATTAGCCTGTTTTTCTCATTTGGTCACTTCAGTCTGTTGGTAATATTTGGATATCTCTTCATTTATATCTTGACTTACATCGTTTTCTCACACACAATGCTTTGTATAAGGCTCACATGAGTCCCCATAAACGTTACCAAACTTGTTATGAGACTAATGTGCTTAATTTTAAAACTTTGAGAGTCTCCTGCATTAAAGGAGCAACTTAGACCCTAGGAAGGGATCTTGATGGGAGTGGTTCCCTCGTGTCACTGACCTTCCCAGTGAAGCAATTCTTTCAGAGACTCTGATGATTCTAGAACGTTCTTAATAGAAAATAACATTTATATGTTGCTCCTTTGAGTCTTTTCTTTTGTTGTTTTCTTAGCCAATACAAATGAGGCCCTTGAATGTGATGATATTAGACCCATAGGCTTAGGGGCCCATAGAAGATCTCAGGAGAAAAAAAATGTGTGGCAAAGAAAGTAGACTGGGTACCTATCTTTCACTTAAGAGGCATTAATATAACACTAAGGTAACTTTCATAATTTTATTTTAAAATTTTAATATGTTCCTGTGAATTCTTAAGATATATTGAAATAAAAGAAAAAACCACAGTTGAAGTTGACAGGTCTGCACAAACAATATAGCCTGGTCCATTCACGTGAACTTTGTCTTATTTTTTGTTGCTCAGCACTCCTATATATATATATATTTTTTTTTTATAGACACATGTTTTTGTTTTATTTATTTATTTGTTTGTTTGTTTTTTGTTTATACATGCACTGGGTACAGTCAGAACACGGGAGGGTGAGAGAATTCACCAGAGCCAGAGCAGGGAGCAGAGCAGGCAGAAGAACGGAAGTACACTGCTGAGGGGAGCAGCGGGCATCAGGAGAGGTCTGCGCGCCATGTGGGACCCTCCTCCAGTGGCCGGGGAGCAGCCCGGGATCGAACAGGCGCCGCAGAGGCCGCGGGCAGCTTCACAACCCAGCGCTCAACCGCTGCGCCACCGGGGAGGCCCACTCCTATATATTTTGAAGAGAAGTAAGACTGAAGAAGGGAGCAATGCTAAAAACAATAATGAAATATATAGGATTTGACAATGTGAAATTAAGAGCCGAAAAAGTCCATATTCTAATGAAAAATTCAATTCGGGGACTAACCTAACAAATTAATTTATAATATGAAAACAGCAACATACACATTATTCATTTATTCATTCTATGTTATAGGTAGGAGTAAAAATTTGGAAGTAACCTTGATAAAAGATAAATTATTAAATTCCTGTTTAGTAAACTATTTTGTTCTTCTGAATATAATGGTTATTAAGATTATGTGACAACATAATACTTAAAATACTTAAAATACCATGCCTTAAAGGTATGTGCAGAAGACTACACAGCTCAAATGGAAAACACTGAAAGGAAATACACCAAATGGTAACGGCTGGCTTTGGGCAATAGCAGGATGGCAGTTTCTTCTCCTTTTTGTTGATGATTACTTTAATCAGTTTGCAATTTATGAATCGGGAAGCCAATTAAAAACATCCAAACTTAAAAGCCAGTAGTTAAAGCCATAATGAAAGGAACAGAGTTCCGTTAAAATTAACTGTTCTCCACACAGCTCCATGAGGGATTTCACATGGGACAAAAATCACCGTTATCCAAATTTGTGGGGGGTCTGCACTGACTGGGGAGGTTGGAAAGACAGTGGAATAATAGCTTGAGAAATGGGACCCTCCCACTCCCAGCTGCCAGTAATTCAACCTAGGGCTTCAAGAACCAATTTCTGACCATTCAAAGTGTGGCTAGTCCCAGGAGACTGTCTCTCGCAGGCCATTGTGATGGTGATGGCTGGGAAGTGGCCTGCCCTCCTCAACAGCTCCCAGTGGACCTGGGCAGCTGTCTCAGCGTGGGGTTGCTGGTCATCAGAGACAGGGCAGGTTGTGCGCTGTTGACCTGGAGGTGAACAGTCCCCTGTCTCATACACACTCCCCGGAGGCAATAGTCCCTCATTAGAGTACAGTTTCTAATCCAAACAACCATTAATCTTTGTCAGGGTTAAAAGGCCAGAAAAGCAATTTTTGCACACACATTCTCTCTCTGTATGTGTGTAAATATGTATATATGTGCGTGTGTGTTTATTGATATACATATGAACACATACACACATTATTTGATATTGTACTTTTTGTATTTTACAAAATCAGACTTCTTTCAAAGCTCACTTGAAAAACTCCACAACTGTATCCACAGCTATGAAAACAATGCCAAGCCCAACACAACTTTCCCTGCCCACGGAGAAGAGATAACAGTGCAAAAGGAGTTATTTATTGTGGCACCTGACAAAAAATATGGAAACATGACCTACTTCAAACAATTTTTTTTTTGCCTTAGGAAGTAAATCAATCTGACTCCTAAGAATTTTTTGATCTTTTAAAGGAAATTGCTTGAAAAATAGTATTTGATTTGGAAAATGCACTTAATTTTTGTCTCAGAAACATCAGTGCTTGATTTACAGATATTAGCCTAATTTCCCATCTCACACTCTTTAAAAGCTAGTAAGAACCACATCTTCTCCATAGTTTCAAATTGTAAGGACCAAAATGATTGATAATCAGGGTAAAAAACATGAAGGCTTCCTAAATCTATTTCTGTATGCTTGAACTTTAAATCTTTCCTCTAATAAAATTAAAAAAAAAATCCTTCTTCTCCAGTAGTTATCAGCAGAATGAACACCACTCTTCCTAATGAGTCACATTCAGACATTTGGCTACTGTAAGAAAGGCAATGGACATTTAAGAGATAGAGAATATTTTTTTTTCTATCTCAAATTGTTTTTTTATTAAATTACACAAACTCAAATACATAAAATCTAATCATAGCATTTTCAAACTGGAAGAGGGCCTTGGTTGAATAATATATGATTCAGCTGGACCGAAGGACTGGCACATAATCCAAGACCTTTGACTTCTAGCCTAATAGGGCTCTAATGACACTATCTCACCTTGCAGAACGCATTACTAGAGTTCTAGAACTTACCTGGTGGGGGAGGGGCACATATATGTTTTTGCTATGCAAAATGTATTCTGAGACATTCATTAACAGCTTTTACTGAAGTTTTCTGAAGGATCTCAGATCTGCACAGTTTAGCTGCCTCTGCTTCATTTACACAGCTTTTGCTCTCAGAATCCATAGTCCTTCTGAAAAGCAGGAGGGAATTTTAGATAGGTATAGATTGCAAGGTATAGCTGAAATTCTGTTGGTACTGTCTTATGCTTGCCTTTTGAATATTCAATATAAAGAATTTGAATGTTACATAGGAATTAAAATTTCTTTAATGATACTATTTTTAAGCAAAAAAGAATACACACACACACATACACACCCCCCATTACTGGGAGAACATATACTAAATTTTGAACAGTGACTGTCTTTTAGGTGGTGTGATATGAACAAATACTTCCTGTTGTGTTTATCTTTGTATTGCCAGCTTTTGGTACTTAACATATTTTACATTTATAGTCAGAGAAAACTCCCAATAAATATACAAGTGCTATTTTTACATCTCAAGGAAATAAGGAACTTTCCAGATAAAGTGGGAAATTTGAATGCCACAGTAATGGACTTCTCACCCATTTTTAAAAATCCTGATGTTATTATCTACACATTACTTATTTGATTACAACTTCAATTTAACTTAATACATGAATCAATCTTCAAGTGCACTGAGATCTAGATTACCAAAACTTGAGCAGACAAACAGTGGGTAACCTTTGTGAGGAAAAATGAGTTGTAGAAGATTGAGTCGTAGAAGATTTTGCAGTAGTGGGCTGGGAAGTCAGATGATCCTACTGGAAGGGTGACATCTGCTAGCTTTAGAAACTGATTTATTCTGAGCACTAGAACTATTTTTTCCAAAGAGGAAATTACCATCAGGATGTTAGTGTTTTTATTAAAAATTTATTCATAGGATGATTGGTTTCTAATATTTTATTCTTTGGGATTTATTTTTCCTTGTTAAATATTAGTTGCTAATATTTTTATAAAATAAGATGAATCTGACCTAATATGATATTTTTCTTTCTTTTCTTGACCTTTTATAAAATGAGATAATATATGCTGTTGTACTAAAGCCGACCAATACAGATGTTTGTAAGATAAAAAGTCAAAGTAGAAAATCAACATTTTCTCTTAATTTCTATACCTCCAATTCCATTTCTCTAATGATAACTTCTAATATTTTGATGTGTATCATTGTTTTATATATATATATATAATTTAAAAGCTAAAAGTCAGACCACACTAATATATAATGGCTTTGCAACTTACCTTTCTCCAACTTAACAGTATATCTCTTATTGATAGTGATATAGCATTTCATTATTTAAGTTATTAATGAGTTATTTATCTATATACTTTTAATGAATATTAAAGTCCTTTCAAATATTTTTATTACTGAGTAAGTGCTACCAGAAACATCCCTGCCATATTTCTTTACATACTTATGATAGCATTTCTATAGGATACATTTCTAAACATGGGGTCAACTGGTATAGGATAAGTACATCAACATTATGGACATTTTTGATAGCTTCACATCTATGGAGTGAGGGCGCAGTGGTGGGTTTTGGGGCAGGAACATGGACCCCTGAAGTCTGCCATAGGATCTGACATAATGGACATTTGTCCAGTCTGTTTTGTGGAAGTAGTTTGACTGACAGGAGAGATCTTTTGCAGCATAAATTTATATCACATTCAAACTAGTAACAGGTAAATTATGTGTGGTGTTGAACAGATAAAACTCTGGCTAGATCAACTTCTGTTTTCAGAACTGCATTGCTTTTGGTCATTCTTTCAGTGAAGAGATGAAAATTAGTATAGCTTCATTGATGCTTCAAATAGAGCAGACAGATCCTCTTCTGACTGAGGGCGTGGTGCAAGCTTGGTGACTCTTTCCTAAAACAGTAAACAAAAGAAATTTCCCAGGGATGTGAAAATATAGTAGTAGGCTGGTAGTTTGTAAAACCTACCAGATTTTGTATATTAACTTGGTTATAAGAAACAGCGACTTTAGTGATTTTTAAAAAATCATATTTCTTGTTAGCTAATTGACCCCCAACTCTGAGCTTTATGAAGTTATGCCTTCCAGTGAAGAATTCCAAAAGCCATTGCTCTTGCATTATACCCTGGCAATAGCATTTTGCCTAAACCAACCTCGGAAAAGATACCTTTTATAATGGTCAGCAACCTCGGACAGGTTTTCCTGGTGAGAACCCAGCCCTAGTAATCACCTGTGCTGCCAAGGCAAACAGAACCAGGTCATCCCTGACTTCAAAGTTGTCTCTGACTTCAAAGATAGTATATTTTATTTTGCAACTTGGACTTAAGGTATATTCAAAAGAACTTCATTAGGACATTACCTTTCAGGCTATGAGCAACAAGCAGTTGCTTTTTAAATATTAACTGGGGTTTTATCTCTATATTTCCAAATGAATTCAGTGATTTGCCTAATTTTGCTAATAATTATTGAGTTGAGTCATCAAAAACACCCACACTACTACTGCTACTACCTTTACTCTCAGAGGTGACTCCTTGATCCCTTTGGGACAAGGGATTAAAGATGTTATAATGACTATCCTGTGTCCAAATTTCTGAGGCTAAACAAAAATAGGGATTTTGTTTGCCATTTTCCTTGGTCTCTCAGTCCATTTTCTTATCATAAGCATTAATTTGGGAGCATAGCTGGCAGAGGAGGAAGCTCCATGAGGTCAGGGTTAAATATACTTTCTATGCCCATTGTCTACCAGAATGTTCAACATACAGGATATTGGTGCTTATCAGTTATTGAATTAATGAAGATGGTGGGAGGGGGGATACATAGCACTCTGACTTCCATCACTTCCCATTTTCCTTATTTCAGAAATGATACCCAATCACACAGGCAAAAACCTAGAAGTCATCCTTGATTCCTTTTCCCCTCACTGTACATTTCATTAGCAAGTTTGTCAGATCTATCTCCAAAATGAATTAAAAATATGACCACTTCTCACCTTTTGTCCCACAAAAATCCAAGTCTACTTCACCATCCCCTGTCCTACTTGCACCATTCCCCTGTCCTACTTGCAATGATTCTTAAGGGGCTATTTCCATGTTTGCTCCATTTTTGCCCCTTAGGGTTCATCCTCCACACCACAGTCAGAGAGAATTCTCCCCCCAGTATAAATTTGATCTAGTAAGATCCCCTTACTTAATGCTCTCTGATGATTTACATTGCAATTAGAACAGGACCATGACCTCTAGTGCCTGCCAGATCTGCCCTGCTTCTCACCCTGCTCTGACTTTTCTCCCATGGCTTCATTTCACTTAGCCCCATGGTCCCCTTTCAGTCCCATAAAAATGCAAATCTTCACCCTGTCCAGGGCCTTTTCCTTCTACTTGGAATACTTTTTCCAGGTCTTTACATGGTTGCCGCCACCTCCATTCAGAGGCCTACTCTGTCCACTCTCTCTGGAGTTCTCTCCACACTATTTATTACAACTCAGCAACAGCAAAAATCCCCAAATGATCTAGCTCAAAAATAGGCAAATGACTTAGAAAGACATTTTTCCAAAGAAAATATAGACATATCCAATAAGCACATGAAAATATGCTTCCATCATTAGTCACTAGGGAAATGTCAATCAAAACCACAATAAGATCTCACTTCATATTCAGTAGAATGGGTATCAAAAAAATAAAAATAAAAAGGAAAATCACACATTTTGGTGAAGATGTGCAGAAATTAAGCCCTCATGCATTATTGATGGGGATATAAAATGATATAGAAAGCAGTTCAGAATTCCACAAAAAAATTAAACATAGAATTATCATATGATCCATTCCTAGGTATATACCTAAATGAATTAAAATGAGGGTCTAAAACAGATACTTGTACATTGTTCATGCAGTACTATTCACAATAGCAAAAGGTGGAAACAACCCAAGTATTCATCAACAGATGAATGTTGATCATCAACAGATGATCAGCAATGTGGCATATTTATACAATGGAATTCTAGGCAGCCGTACAAAGGAATGACATTCTGACACTTAAAACTAGCATTATGTTAAGTGAAACACAAAAGGACAAATACCGTCTCATTCCACTTATATGAGGTGCCTAGAATAGACAACTTCTTAGAGATAGGAAGTAGAATAGAGTCAATCAGGGGCTAGGGGGAAGGGAGGATGGGGAGTTATTGTTTACCATTAAACAATAGAGCAGAGTTTCTATTTGGAATGAGTAAAAAGTTCTGGAAAAGAATACTGGTAACAGTTACACAACATTGTAAATATACTTAATAACACTGAATTATACACTTAAATATGGTTACCACTATTTGAAAATTAACTTTAACAAAAGGAAGGATGGATAGACAGATTTGGAGAAAGATGGGAGGCAATGTTAATTTGTACAGGTAAAGCCAAGGTAAACTTTTACATACAGGCATATCTTTCAGAAACCCGAAAGAATTTTGAAAAGCCATACTAAGAGCATAATGGGTGGAGGACTATGGGTGGAGGACTATGGGTGCTCGTGGTGGGAGCACACCTGAGGGAGGAACTCCTATGTAGTCAAGGATATAAAACAATGGTAGTTAATTAAAAAAGAAAGAAAATCCATAGTGAGACAGACACTTGTTCATAGTGTTTGGTCAAGAATACAGGTCTGGGGGACTCCCTGGTGGCCTAGAGATTTGGTGTCAGGACTACCACCATTACGGCCCTAGCCCTACAGCGACAAAGCAGCCTAAGTTCGATCCCTGGGGAGGAAGCTAGCCCACATGGCACAGAAGAGCCTCTCTCCCCACCCATTTCGCCCGCTGCTCCCCTTAGCAGTGTATTTCAGTGGATCCTGTTCTGCTCCCCACTCTGTCTTTGGCGAATCCTCTCACCTCCCCCTACCTGCCCACACTTCTGGTTTACACCCTAGTTCTTCTGCACAAAAATAAAATAAACAAAAATAAAAAAGTCTTATAATAAAGGAACAATTCTTTTTTAAAGTTTTTTTTTTTTTTAATATTTACTTATTTATACAAGCACTGGGGTACAGGCCAGAAGTAAAGGAGGGTGAGAAAATTCACCAGAGACAGAGCAGGGAGCAGAACAGGCAGAAGGACTGAAGTAACTGCTGAGGGGAGCAGTGGGCAAGAAAGGAGAGGTCTGCTTCGCCATGTGGGAATCTCCCTGGCCTGCCGGGAATCAAACTGGTGCTGCAGAGGCTGCAGACAGCTTCACAGCACTGTGCTCAACCTGCTGCGCCACTGGGAGGCCCTTAAAGGAATAATTCTTAAAAAAAAAAAAAAAAGAATCAGGCCTGGTTGTTTTCCAGAAAAAACTGATCTCTCACTGCTGAATATAAACATCATGTTTGTGGCAGGGTCAAGAATTGAAGTTCAGCTTTTGCTATGGCCATAGATATTTGCCATCCTATTGTGTTTATAATGAGTGTCTTAGGATGAGAGTCTTATCTGATGAACTCAAAGGCCCTAGAAAGATCCTGTTCATCTTTGGTGAAGTAGTTCGGAATGTTCAGAAGTACTTCAGGCCAAGCTGAGCTAGGTTTCTCTTCCACATTTCTAATCCTCAAGAATTGGTTAAACAGGGGCAAGGATGTGCTGTTTGTAAAATATCTCCACACATATCATCTATGCCACATAAAAACTAACCTCTCAGATTTAAAATGTGTTCAGCAATGTGTTATTATTTATAGACATGTACGACTGAAGGACAACTGATTAACATGGGCACTGAAATAAATTCAGACTACTACTTTTAGCACATTCATAAAATAACAACATTTCAGCTGGCCTGTCTGCCAGGGAGTGGAAGTTCTCATTTTGGTAGACAGCTCCCCTCAGTATGAAATGTTTTGATTTGAAATGTAAATGTTTCTTTCCAGAGGTTTCAGAAATCCAGCTTGGAAGATTAATTTATTCTTGCCTGTTCCTCTTCCTGCCTGGTTATGGCAGTTGGCTGCCTCTGTACACAGGGCTGCTATTTGCTGTCACTAGTATGGGTTGTGGTGTTTGGTCAAGAATACAGGCCTGGTTGTTCCTTCCAGAAAAAACTGATCTTTCACTGCTGAACATAAAAGATGCTTTATCAAATCTTGATTACATAAAATAAGCTTTCTGGCAATGTTCTCTGCGGGAAACTGTATATTCCTCTCATTACTTTAAATCCTGTGGATACTAATGGGTGAAGATTAGCCTGCTTGCATGTAAAAAATTCATAAGTTACCATAGCATTTCTGTAAAATGTTTACTGCTGAAAAAAAAAAAATCCACAAACAAAAAACCCCATAGTTGTTCTTCATCTGCAAAACAGACAATTTTATTTCTAAGTTTCTTTCTAAAGTTCTAAGAATCTTTTTCTCTATGCCTCTCTCTTCTTTCTCCCTGCAAAATGGACTTCAAAATGGAACTAGTGCTAGTTAACTAAAGTAATGACTATGTCTTTCCTAATCAGAAAAACATGATCAAAGAAGGAAAAAAGCAGCATACATGTTGGGGCTGTTTTCTAACTATAGCTTGAGGAAATCCTGGCTTCCTTATTTATAGACTTGAGTTGCATTCAGAAGATTCAATTTACCTCGTGTCTTTCATGAAATGAAGAGATTAGTTTTGTTTAATTAAGGTTTTGCTATCTATGATTTCCCAGTATGACATGTGTACTGAGGCATTCAGAATGATACCTAATTAACTTTCTATTTCAGTGGATGGTCTCAGATATTAGTTTGGATTTGTTGATGTCTGAAACAGTTTTTGAAAAAGAAAGTCTGAGCACAGTAGCATTAAAACAGTAAACACTTGCCAATGTGTGATGGCTGGATGATGCATGGCCACTAGCAAAGATATGACCAAAAATATATAATTTCATCTGAAAATCATAGATACCATTCTTAGAGAGGCTGACAAATGCATATTCCTAAGCACTTTCCGGGGCTGAACCAGCAAAACTTATCAGAAGACCTTTGCAGAGTAGTCACTCTTATTGGCACCATGCTGTAAGAACCAGAAGATACATTAAATGTGTGGTGACCATTTTCTCTCTAGTCCCTGGATAGAATTCCATGGATCACTGTCATCAGTTGGGTTCTATTAATTCTAAGGAAACTTCTCAAAAAGTTATCACCATTCAGGGATAAAGTTCACCTGGACAACAGATTTAGAAGGAGAGGGCTACAGTTGTTGATGTTCATTTCATGTTTGGTGCAACAGAGGATGAATGAGCAAAACAGAGAGGTTCCTGACCTCATAGAACTTAACATTCTGGTAGGCTTGTTTAAAATGACTATAATAGTCATTTTTGGGGAGACTGTTTTAACCCTTGCACTTATGGGTTAGAGCTAAGAGTTTGTGGGTTAGCCCAGGGCTCTGCTACACTGTTAGCTCTGTTCCAATATCAGGGCTACATCCACGAATGCCTGAACTTTGGGTAGATGTACTTTATCCTCATATTGTTTAAGTGATTCTTGCCATTTGGACTAAGTAAGCACTCTGGGAGTGGGGAGCATGGTGTGATCCACACTCTAAGTCCCCATAACTCTGAACTCTGTATTTTATGCTGAGTTGCAATGAACAAGGTCTTTGACTATTATGATCTAAGGCTCTAGCACAAGAGTTGCTGATCCTAAATGGAAGAGAGATTCAATGGGGAATAAACTTTCTTCAGGAGAACCTCGGGAGGGGAAATTATACATCTATTATGATTTGCCAAATAAAGAATGGCAGCTCATTTTATTTTATTTTATTATTATTTTTTAAAGATTTACTTATTTATTTATACAAACACTGGGTACAGTCAGAAGTGGGGGAGGGTGAGAGAATTCACCAGAGCCAGAGCGGGAAGCAGAGCAGGCAGAAGGACCGAAGTACACTGCTGAGGGGAGCAGTGGGCGGCAGGAGAGGTCTGAGCACCATGTGGGACCCTCCTCAGGTGGCCGGGGAGCAGCTGGGGATCGAACCGGTGCTGCAGAGGCTGCGGGCGGCTTCGCAACCCAGCGCTCAGCCACTGCGCCACCAAGGAGGCCTGGCAGCTCATTTTAAATTCTTCAGCAACTTTTAAATAAATGAAATAACATCCAAAGTGACACAGATATGCATGTTTATGTATGCATATGTTTAAAATCAATAAGCTCCCAAATATGTTAAAAAGTGATTTTATATTATTTAAAGGCCATGTCTATTTTCACAAAAGAGTAGGAATTTACAAGTCAATCATAATGGAAAATAATATCAGTGGCCCTTTTGCAATAACTTCACATATTTCTCAAAAGAGTAGAAATGGAGAAAAGAGAAAATGTGCCTCAATATAAATTTGACTGTTTGCCTACATTTTTATAAAGGATACTTTTAATTACACCATAAAAGCCATAGATAGCCACGGTTTTGTGGGCAAATACAAAGGTAAGGGAGACTTGGCTCCGCCCTCAGGAGACTAGGAAGCTACTATCTGGAGACACAGACAGCAGGGGGAGATACTGAGGCTCTGACTGTGCCCTAGGTATCCACTTCCCTCAAAATACCCTAAGTGGACCAGGTCTTCCCTGCAGCTTTGTTTTTAGGATATCGGATGGTTTCACTTTAAGGAGGAATACAGGGGGACCAAATAAGGCATCAGGGAAAAAAAATAATAACAATAGAAAACAAAACCAAACCAAAATAAACAGACAACTATAAATCAGAGACATTCTGCAGGGGAAGAGAAGGGAGAGGGATCAAAACGAGGGAGGGAAGAGCACAAGGGACTAAGGAGATGGTGCACGGGTGAATTGGTGGTGGAGATTTTATGAGGACTACACCTGAGAAAAGAAAGCAAACATTGTAAAACAATGAACAATGATGTAAAATATATATAAATAAATTATATAGTTAAAAAAACCCACACCAAAAAAGTATACATCAATAAAGTGATTTCTAATGTTTGTTTCAAAATAATCCAGTGTGAGAGGGAGTGGAAGGGAGTTAGATTGAAAAATATTGTCCCTATGTTGATAATTATTAAAGCTAATTGATGAGTAAAGGGGAGAAGTTGCAGGGGTAGGGGGGGAAGGGGGAGTGAGACACACTGTGTTTCTTACCTGGGGCAGTGTTCCTTTTACTAGTGCGGGGATATCAGACTTGCAGTAACCAATGGCAGATAGGCCATCATCAACATCCAGATCGAATAAGAATTTCCGGAGTGTGTCTGCCAAAACAGGTCCAGCATCTGAGATCCTGGCAGTGCGGGTATCAGCTCCTAGAAGACACAAAGTACTGACTGTCCAGAGAGGAGGAAGCTGGCCCTAATTCAGTCACAAGATAGCTGAATACATAACCTACTGCTGGCTCCCAAACACCCAGGACAAGGGCCCTGCTGTGTCTCCACATGGAGACAGGCCCAGAGGTCAACCCCGCAGATGGGCCAGATCGGCTGGAGGAACCCCCAGAGCCTCTGTGGAGAAGCTGACTGGCGGGCATGCTAACGGGCTCTCACATTTCCAAAGGCCTCCTGGGCCCCTGTGTGGCGGGAAGAAGAGGGAGAGAGCCAAGAAAAGAGTTACAGAAGACCAAGAAAGAAGGCTAGTATTTGGATGAGAGGAATGAACATTTATTTGTAGGAGAAAACACAGCTTATATAACTTTCAAGGCTTGGGATTTGCTGACATCTAGAGGTATACATGTTCAATGTCTTTTTACACAACATCAATGAAGGAAAAGGAAGACAAACCCTTTACCAGCATCTTTTTTTATTTATTTATTTATTTATTTATTTATTTATTTATTTGTTTGTTTTGTTTTATACAAGCACTGGGTACAGTCAGAAGCGCGGGGTGGGGTTGGTGGTGGGTGAGAGAATTCACCAGAGCCAGAGCAGGGAGCAGAGCAGGCAGAAGGACCCAAGTACACTGCTGAGGGGAGCAGTGGGCGGCAGGAGAGGTCTGCGCACCATGTGGGACCCTCCTCCGGTGGCCGGGGAGCAGCTGGGGATCGAACCTGCGCCGCAGAGGCCGCGGGCAGCTTCGCAACCCAGCGCTCAACCGCTGCGCCGCCAGGGAGGCCCCTTTTACCAGCATCTTGAGGCAAAGGCATATAGAAATATAAAAACTCTAGAATTAACTGCTGAAAGGTAGGAAAATTAAGTATGAGAAAAATTGATTTAGTGTAGCCAGGGGAGAATATATTACCTCTTTGTAGCCACAAAATGTCTTGTTTTGGTGTCTATTGCCAAAAGGCAGGATAGTTCCCTCTAAGTAAGTGGGTTAAGCAGACCCAAGTACATGAAGAATCTCAGAAAATAGTAATCAAAATGTAGATAATAACGATATCAATAAAGTGGGAAGAAGGTTGGTAAGGGTTGGAGATGCCTGTTTCCTAACTTCTTGGAAATAATTTCTCCCATTTGTTATGACAAGATTTTGACATAATTAACAATTAATACATGAGATTATGAAGACAGTAAACTGGAAGAACCAGGGGGTTCTGCCCTCAGACAGAGCGGCAGTGAAAGTTCCCAGACAAAGAGGACTGATCCCCAAACCTAGCACCATTCCTAAACCTCTACCCTTTATTCTAGTTGAACACATGCATTGCCTGGCAGGAAGCCCTCTAACAGTGGAATGTAGCATTGCATGTTATCCAAAATGCCACATGCTCCAGCCTAAGCCCACTTTCCCTGTGTTGTTCAAAAGGAGACTAGAATGTGCAGTTCACCTCCATATTGAAATACATTATTAATGTTTTAACCTTTCTCTCCTAAGACAGCAAGGACTGTTTTAGTAATCCAGGGAAAGGTTATAAATAGAACCAGATACAGGCGTAGCTGGGAGTGCCGCTGGATGGAAGTAAACCTTGCTTGATAAGACTTGTCTGTATTACACAGCAGCAGCAAAAATATGGGCTAGGTGGAGAGGCGACATATGATATAAGGTGTTAAAGGTTTTTATGTTTCCAGGATTGTGGCCACAAAACACACCATCCAAACCTCTAGGTTTTCCTATAAAGTGTTTTAGAAAAAAAAAAGAAGGTAGGAAAGAAAATAATTTAATCTAAAGTTAAGTGCCTCCCCTGGTGGTGCAGCAGTTGAGCACTGGGTTGCGAGACTGCCCGCAGCCTCTGCAGTGCCAGTTCGATCCCCGGCCACCGGCAAGGGTCCCACAAAAAATAAATAAATTAATTAATTAAAAATCTATAGTTAAGAAAATCTGACACTGGGAATCAACTATTTAATTGTCAAGGATGGAATAATATTGAAATCTCTTATGCAAGAAGATAGAATTGGTGGGTTTTTCCTGTCCTGGATTTTGTCTAACAGAGGAATTGCTTTCTTAGTAATTTTGTTGGCTTCCTGGAATATCAACTTTAAGTTTTCTAAGATTTTCCTATTTGCCATACATCTAGCCTACTATTCTGACTCCTTCCTAGTTACACTGTCAGCATATTTACAAAGGCATCTGAGCCCCAAAACATGGCTAAACATTCCCAACTGAAAGGGCTATGGGACACCAGGCCCTTGGTAGAGGTAGCACCATGTTTCCAGTGTGCATGCTGGGAAATGTAGCCCACTGCTCCTCCGGTTCTCATCCTTGGCAGTGGCTTCTTTCATTAACATTCCCAGCACAGCACCTGGAACTTGGGAAAGAACAAAGACCAGAGTGTGAGAGAGAAGGGAGGGGAAGCAGCTCACACGGAAGGAAGGATGCCTGTGGTCACTCCTACCTTGGAAATAATCTCTCCAATGGCTGGTACGAGAAAAGCATAATAAAGTTTTCTTTTTAGCTATCCCCTCTACCTTGAACACAAGTAGGGGAATAAGATGTTTTGCAAGTTAATCAAATCTCGTGTTTTTGAAAGAGGTCTCAAGTTACAAAAACACCAAAATTTGATTTAAAACTAGAGTTATCCTGTCACAATTTTATTTTGTATAAGATTTAAAAGATACATCTGGTATCTTATAGACATTATTTCTCTTGCAGAACACAAACAAATTCTTTTTTGGGGATTTTTTTAATAAAGTTTTGAATTGTTTAGTTTCTCTATAATTGGGAATTTACCTATTAAACAAATAGCATTGCATTATTTATTACAAAATGGCAAAAGTCATTTGTAATATTAATACTATATAGAGTTTCACTTTTCCTGGGGATGAAAACAGTGGAAATAACATTACTACAAACTTAACATACATGATATGGGTTCATTTCGTTATTGATAAACTATTAGGAAAGAAAGTTATCGAATTTTAGCATTACATAATACTGTGCAGATTACCAACATTTTATTATTAAATTCTCAAAGCAACATTTGGGATTTTTTTTTAATGTTTTATCTTTAGAAGCAAACCTAGGAAATGCTCCACATATATTGTGTCACATATTTATGAGTGATGGTTCATACCTAGTATTTCTGCTGTTTCCAGGTGCCGTTCAGGAGCCATTTGTGCCGTGAAAGTGAACACCGCTGGAGAGGTGAGCACCACAGAAAGGCCATGAGGCTGGAGAGAAACACAGCATGGTGACAAGTGGGGCACAGCTGGCCTTCAATCTGCATATTATAGCTGTTAACTTACTTTCACTTATACTCTAAGTAATCAAGATTTGATAAATACATTTATGGAAAGTGTGAGGAGTGCAAGAATTAATGAAACAATTTAGTATGATTTTACCACTAGTGGGTGATCCACATTATAATCCTTTGCTTTATATGTCTTCACTAAGCCAGATATTGGGTAGGACATTCCATGGCTGGAAAAGAAAGAGTCCTTATGTTGACATGTAGCTAGCACAAATTCAAGTTAACAATACAAAGATACTCTTATGAGGAAGCCCTTAACAGTCTCTGCACAATATTGTTATCTCACAAAGTTATACATTCTGTATTCTATGATATTAGGATATGTTACTATATATTTGACATTTAGTGTGTTCATTAATAAAACCTCTCCAATGTTCAAATTCAAATGCTTATGAAGTTGTATGCCATTAAAAAATGTTGATGCCAACCAAGGTTGCTCCCCAAACACATTGGTTAACTTTATCATCTTGAAGAAATCAAGAATTTCCTTTGAAGTGCCTTTAATAAGCACCAGGGCATGTATCTTCTGTTTTGCTCTGCACTCCCTTGGCAGCCTGCACCTTCACTGGCTCAAGATGTTGATGGGAGTTATGAGCCAAAGCGTGCTGCATTAGACACACAAGTGTGACCTGCCAGCAATCTGTCCTGCCAGTAATTGAGACATTCTTTCAGATGTTACATACTAATGAACTTGAATCATAAGTGATTATTATTCCGTCCTGAAAGACTATCAAGAAAGGAACCATGTTCTCTTTATTTGTGGGGTTATTTTTGTTTGTTTTCTTATAGAGATTTAATCCTCTACTTCAAATATACAACAGCAAGTTAGGAAGTAACTAAGTTAGGAAGTAACTTAGACTCCAAAGGGCATGCGAGTCCACATCCTGTGTCAACATGCATAAGAATAAATAAATGCTTAAGCATCTTTTTGCTTGTCAGTTCTCAAATTTATTTTTCTTTTTTTTTTTCTCCACCACCATTCTTATATCCCCTTATTTTGGTTTGTTTTAATGGGAAAATGCCTTATATTTTCTTGAACTCTTGGTAAGCAAACAGAACAACATTATAGTTTATTAGATGACCCAAAGATAAACATTGTGAAAAGTTAATATATTGAAAAGGAAATGCTTTAGAGTAGTAGTTTGCTACTCTTTTAATGTGGGTTATTGGATGATTATGTGCTCATTCACGAAAAGATTTACATTTCATAGGAGGTTGACTATTTTGGCAAACTGTATGAAAGGTACCCCTTGCCTCTCATCTTTCATGAAGCAGATGGGAAGCTATTGGTTCTCTGAGTTGTTGGGTACTTAGAGAGGTGCTTTAATTTTTTGGGCCTCTAATACTCAGAAAGTTATTGCTTTGTGTGTTTTCATGATGTAAAGTGGTTTAATGTAGCTTTCAAGGCACCGCTCTAACAATAGTAAATATTTTAGTTTCATTTCCTTTAACAGTTAAATATGTTCTTTAAAAAATTTAAAAATTATCCATAATTTTATATCAAGATAACCACTATAGAATGTTTCTTTTTTTGCCCTTTATGCATATCTTTAATTAATGATCATATTGTACATATAATTTTAAACATTGCTTTTGTTATTTAGTAGTCTTTATAAACATTTTCCCATATGATTTTTCTTTTCTTCCAAAACATAGTTTTTAACAACCCTACTTTATTCTCGAGGGCATGTTAACCATGCCCAAACTTGAAATTTAAGTTGCTTTTTCAATCATAAATAACACCTTGGTGACTATGGCTTATAAGGAAATTCTTTGATTATATCATGATTATTTCTTTAGGCTACATTCCTGGAAGTAAAGCTAATGGGTTACTGGGTATAAGTATTTTTTAAGCCCTGGGTAGACTTTGCTTATTTGCTTTAACAAAGGTTTTCAGATCTATGCTCCTCTCAGCAGTAGTTTGCAGATGACACTTCATTGCAGTCTTCCTAGCAAAGACCTGGTCTTAATTCTGTATTCACGAGTTTTCAATTTAAAGGCAAAATACCAATAAAGTTCTGATCAAAGAGGCTAATTCTGAGCTATTGTCAAAGATTCTTATTCTTCTCTTGTGAGAGATTAGGAGGGAAAAAAAATTCTGCATTTGAGATTTAAAAAATCTATAAAACATGGCAAGGAGACAGAGAAATCAGAATCCTCATCCACTACTGGTCGAAATTGTAGAATCACTGTGAAAACAGTCTGGCAGTTTTTCAAAACTTAAAACATAAAGTACCATATGATCCAGAAATTCCACTCTGAAATATATACTTAACAGAAATAAAACATATGTCTACATATAAACTTGTACACGAACGTCCATAGCAGCATTATTCAAAATAACTAAAATAGAAGTCCAAATGTTCACCATCTGATGAATGGATAAATAAAACGTGGTATATCTATGCAATGGAATGTTACTTGGCAATAAAAAAAATGGTGTATTGATATATTCATTGGTGAATAATGCAAAATTAAGTTAAGTCAGACAAAAGGTCACATATTATATAATTCCATTTATATGAAATGTCCAGAATAGGTAAATCTATAGACAGAAAATAGATCAGTAGTTGCTTAACACAGAGGAACATGGGAGGTTTGGTGGGTGATAGTTAAGTGGTATGGTGTTTCTTTTCAGGGTAATAAAATGTTCTCAAATTGCCTGTGGTAATGGTTGTACAACTCTGAGAACTGTATATTTCAAATAGGCAACTTGCAAAGTATGTGATTTATATTTCAATAAAGCTGTTACAAAAAAAAAAAAACCTACAGAAAAATCCAAACCAAAAAATCTTTGACCCAATAAATTATATTTGAAGTAAAATATTTTATGTCTTTAAGCTAAAATTTCTTCTTTCTATAGCATATTTAAATTTTACCACCTGTCTGAAATTAGAAACATTTTTAAAAACTTAAAAACAATAGTCGAGGTGAAGAAATAAAATCTTAACTTGCTCACCACAGATGAACACCAGCATTTCCAAAGCCAATGCCAGCAAAAGCGCTTGCCAAGTGCATATTAGACCTTGCCTCAAGATCATCAGGATTTCTGACAGCCCTGTGGATGACATAAATACCTAACAACACATCAACATTGGCATTTCCTACTAAATAAAGAATCGCCTTAGGGAATGATCTGGAAAAAAAAAGAAATGTTACTTGTTGGGAAGAAAAATTAGGCAAGTTATTCAAATGACATCTCCTCATCTAAACCAAAACCAAAGGGAAACATATTTTTTCATCAACTGTTTTAGCAAAGGCATAATAAATATGCTGTCAGGCTGCTCATGTGATAAAAGTGCCAAGGGAAGAAAAGCATTGACCCTTGGATTGTGGGAGGTGATCTGGAAAAGTGTCCTGAGACTCATTCTTCTTCTTCATTTGTCAATGACTTTGACCACAGCCGTGAGTGGTCCTAGAGTAAACATATATGCAGAATGCATGTGGCCCAACTGTCTCCTCCAGTGAGTCTGTCGCCTGGAGCTACCAGCAGACCAAGGCAGCTGCACAACCATCCATTCTTTTTTTTTTTTTTTTTTTAAAGGAATTTTTTTTTTTTTTTTTTTAAGATTTATTTATTCAAGCACTGGGTACAGTCAGAAGTGTGGGAGGGTGAGAGAATTCACCAGAGCCAGAGCAGGGAACAGTACAGGCGGAAGGACTGAAGTACACTGCTGAGGGGAGCAGCGGGCGGCAGATGAGGTCTGCGCACCATGTGGGCCTCTCGCCAGTGGCCGGGGATCCAACCGGCACTGCAGAGGCTGCGGTCAGCTTTGCAGCCCAGCTCGCAACTGCTGCGCCACCAGGGGAGGCCCCATCCATTCTTTTTTAAGATACTGTCCCAATCAGACCCACTAGAGACCGCTTTTGGTATCTGTAGAAACTGCACATGTTATTTTTATACTTATTATTGTGGAAGCGGGATATATTGCGGACTAATCTTTGCTTGCTCTGTAAGTCCCTAATGCCACTTTGGAAAAACAAATTCTCAAAGGCCCCTTTTAGATGCAGCTCAGTCTTTCTGCACTCGCTGCTTGGAAACCCAGGCCCAAGGAGGGAGTCTAAGATAGCTATGTGAACCACTTCTCACTTGCCTTTCTGCAATTTTGCCTCGAGTAAAGTTTCCTGTTATGAAATAAAAGTGCCACAGCCTTTTCCTCCTTTCACTTGGAATAGATGGCTTGGTGTTGGTGTTTCTTTCCAAAGTCCAATGTTAGTTCATTATTCCCTAAATAACAAGGATGAAATAGCAGATGATGGAGTCTCAGCCTCTATGTCCATTTTACACCCTCACCTCCTGTGGCTGCACCGCCAAGCCTTCTGTCTCTGTCAAACATATTAGTTGACCAACTTGTACCTGCTTCTAACTAGCCAAATGCTTCCATAGTCCCATGTGACCTCCATGAATCTGAAACAGTTCAGTCTTTTCTCCCGGCTTACTCAAAAGCGCAGTGCACATCCACTTCCCAATGCAGCTTTCAGCTGAAGTTCAGAGGAGGCACTATCCTCACATCTAAGCTGCTTGTGCATTTTGTATAACTTTAAAAGTGAGTTTGACTTTGCATATGTCTTCATGTCTCAAGGATCAGCTTTCATCACTAGCTGTTATCTTTGCTCTCTTAGGAGCCTATTAGGAGATGTCATTCATAAATCTTTAAAAACCTTTGAACTCTATATACATTTCTCTTTTTTTTTTTTTTAAAGATTTATCTCATTTATACAAGATCCGTGGTACAGGCCAGATGCGCGGGAGGGTAAGAGGATTCACCAGAGACAGAGCAGGGAACAGAACAGGCAGAATGATGGAATACACTGCTGAGGGGAGCAGCGGGTGAGGCAGGAGAGGTCTGCTTGCCATGTGGGTTGCTCCAAGGCCAGCGGGGATCAAACTGGCACTTCAGAGTCTGCGTCAGCTTCAGAGCGCTGCGCTCAACTGCCTGCACCACCAGGGAGGCCCTCTATATACATTTCTTAAAATGAGTTCATGTGAGTTTGTTCAATGGGTTGATTGGATGGGCATGGATAGACACAGCTAGCATTTGCCTCTGTGGTTCTCATTTCTTTCCTTAGTAGTCAAATCTCAAAGGACATTGCCCCTCAGCCTAGCTTTGATTCTGAGAAAATCTATCAGTAAGTTAGATTTTCTATTTTGTCCTCTTGCACTCATTGCTTTCAGACAGAAGGATCCAGTATTTATTGTCCTCGTGTGGCTTTTTTATCATCCCTGTTCATAACTCGGGAGGGTGCAGATCTCGGTACTTCTTTACAGTCACTGACTGATCTTTTTAGCAGACTTGCTAAGGATATTCCAGGATCCTGAGCTACATTTTATGTGATGGCAGAATGTAGTTTATCTGTTCTGTTTCAATCCCCTCGGGTTGACCCACCTCTTCAGATACTTTGCCACGATCCGCAGTGCATGAACTGCCCAAATGTCGCTGATTGGGTTGCTGCCCTGGTAGGCTGGCCGACTGATGGGATTTGAAGGACACGGGCTTCGCAGGTGGTAAGGAAGGGCAGTGTAGGACTCCAGGGCATGGCTAACAAGAAATATTTAAAACACACAGATAGAGAGCATCATCTTTCTCTTTCTGTCCATTCAGACTACAAACTACCACTCATTCCATGCTATATAGCACTGATAATCACAAAACAACCTACTAATCAGTCTCTTGTCTACTATAAAAACTCAGTGAGGTTTATATTAACAACACCAGTGTTTTTGACCAGCATGTATAAGATTACATATGGCCCCTTTCCAGTGCAAATAAATTTCTTTTCTTAAGATTTATTTATTTACACAAGCACTGGGTACAGTCAGAAGTGTGGGAGGGTGAGAGAACTCACCAGAGCCAGAGCAGGGAGCAGAACAGGCAGAAGGACTGAAGCACACTGCTGAGGGGAGCAGCGGGCGGCAGGAGAGGTCTGCGCGCCATGTGGGACCCTCGCCAGGCAGCCGGGCATCGAACCAGTGCTGCAGAGGCTGCTGGCAGCTTTGCAGCCGAACACTCAACCACTGCGCCACCGGGGAGGCCCAGTGCAAATAAATTTTAATGATGTGGTATTTTTAAGCATTTCAGTTGTGAAGAAAGCATTGAATCTAAAAAGTGACTTTCAAAATAATATATATTTACTATTTTGTACTGTGCATTGATCTAATACCACACTACCCAAGGGAGGTCATAATTATACTAGCCTCCTACTAAAAGTATGGTACAATGGGTGAGAACACAGACCTTGGGGTCAGCTGCCCATGTATAAGTCCTGGCACCAGACTTTCTTGCTGAAGTGCCAGGACTAACCCTTCCTATTACTCAAAGACAGGGATAATGACCATATGTCATCATGTCATCATGAAAATTAAGTGAATTGACATATGCATATACTTAGACTAATGCTCAGCGTATTATAAAATTATCATTCACCTCTATTATTAATTCTTGGCCTAAAAAACAAATTTTTTTCCTTACATGCCTGAAGCTCAGGGCTGGATATTTCAAGAATCAAGCATAGAATTGCCTTCATTTGTTGGGTTGCCACTAATTCTAGCTAATCTGCTGCAGAAAAGGAGAATAGCCATAACCATTTTATTTTATTTTTAAAGATTTATTTATTTATTTATAAAAGAACTGGGGTACAGGCCAGATTTGTGGGAGGGTGAGAGGATTCACCAGAGACAGAACAGGGAGCAGAACAGGCAGATTGATGAAATACACTGATGAGAGGAGCAGTGGGTGCGACAGGAGCAGTCTGCCGCGCCAGGTGGGTCCCTTGCCAGCCAGCCGGGATCAAACCGGTGCTATAGAGGCTGCGGACAGTGTCACAGCACGGCGCTCAACCGCCTGCGCCACCAGGGGAGGCCCAGCCATAACCATTTTATCAGTGATGCATTGGGAACACTATAGAACATGGAATAATTTTTGCATGAATTATAGTTTTCAGTTTTAGAATGGAGAATTTATTCTTTTCTACTTATAAGAAGGTAATATCCTTTGAACAAAGAATTATAATTCCTTTCATTAGTCAGTAGATAGGTGCTCTGGCTTTGTGGCTTTAAAGAGTGACGCTGGGACATATAAGAATGAAGAGTCTGTGTGGGGAGGGTGGGTGGTGATATGCAGGGTAGGACTTTTGCCCTGCAGGGAGTCTCAATTAAATCCAAGAGCAGATATGTCTGTCAGGAGTAGACTTGCTGAGCTTAGCTTACAGCGACTATGTGTGGAAGCTGGAAGTCAGATTACTGATTTACAATGAGACATGTAACTGCTGAGTGGGACCAACACTAGCCTTTAGATGGAAAATTGCCTCCTTATTGGCAAGTTCTCGCAGTGGCTAATTTATAACCAGAGAGTCTGTGGGGGTCCTTACAAGGGGAATTGCTACTAACAATGAATATATGGATAGGCCCATCTTCAAAACAGGCTGCTGGGCCACAGGGTCAGATTGCTCAGGTCAAATGTTCTGACCCTCAGATAGCATTTGAGCAGCAACCACGCTCCCTCCTCTGATAGACGGTGAAATTTTTAGGCCTGTGAATCATTCACTTAAAGGTGACTGCTTCGGTTCATTTTATATTTATTACACAGTTTACACTTAGGAAGAGTACTCGTATTTCCCTTATTTCTTAGTTATTAGGGTCCAACTCTTCGAAGTATGGACAACATTGATAAGGCTAGAATTGGGCACAATTTTATCCTGTTTCTTGGCAGGCAGCATAATGTAGTGAGAAAAGCAATGAACTTGGATAGACCTAGACATGAATTCTAACTCTGCCATCTCCTGCTTGTGTGAACTTCATTCATCAGGTATTAACTGAGTACTCATAATGTGACAGCCACTGGGTTAAGAGGTAGGGATAGAGAGGTGAATAGCATTATCATGACAAGCTCCCAGTGCAGAGAGGAAGACAGGCATGTGAAGAGAGAGGTGTCTTAGAAGCAATGGGGAAGAGCAAAGGATGGAGTGAGGAAAGGGGACAGTGGGACCTGCAAAGGCTCCATCAATGACACAACGTTCTAGTGGAACTGAAGGATGAGTTCTCCAAAAGATTAAGAGCTGAGTGTTGGGGATATTCTAGGAACAAAGGAATTTGGCCATCTGTCTGTAGGGAGCCACTGAAAGACCTGATAGAGGAGTGTGAATGTGAGTGTGTGCTCATGTACATGTGTGATGGTTACAATGCATTCCGAAAGCTTGTTGAGGTCAGTATGGTGAACAGATGGAAGGACTATGGGATGGGGCCAGGGAAAATGATGAAGATAATAACTGTAATGTTCCAGGGATGATTGGCCTGAACTAGGTAGCAGCAATGAGGCTTGAGAGGGAGCAGTCATGATAGAGTTTCAAGCAGGGTAAGAGATAGGATCTGCTGGCTGGATGGGGGCATGAGAAAAGGGGGACATTCATACTGAGTACTGCTATTTATTAATTTAAGGGACTGATGCAGAGAAGTTATGGAGTATGGTGAGAGTAAGAGACTTATCAGATTTCATCAAATTTAAGATACCATGCATTATAAGGTCTACACTTTCAAAAATTGTACCATATACTACCATGTCGCAGATTTTAAGATACGTCTTGAATTTCAGAGATGTTAGAATGTGAAAAAATGTGCTTGTACAAGTGGATGAAATAGGGTCATCTGGGACATATTGAAAGTGAAGTGCCTGCCTGTGGGACCTCTGTGAGGCCGCTGAACAAACAGGCTGCAGTTAGGAGTGAAGTCTGCAGTAGAAACATTAATTAGAGTCATTGGCACCTGGCTGCTGAAGCCCAGGGAGGAGTGCATGGCACAACTCTGGGAAAGTTCCCGAACACCTCGAACCCATCTTTCCTTACCCTGCGGCCTAGAGCTATAGTGAAGTGATGTGTGTAAAGCGCTGACCCGTTCATTCCCTCCCTGCCCCCTTCTGGGTTGGGGCAACCCTTGGCATTCACTGGTTAGTGTAGCTGTTGGTGTTGTGGGTCTGAGACTGCATGTCAGCTCCACCCGCTCATTTTGCTGTGTCCCTGTGGCAGTAGCTGTGTCTAGAGTGGTGCATCCTGAATAACAGGTTTGTGTCTCACCTGGGACCTCATCTAGTCACCAACCTATACAGCTTCAGTATTTTCATCTAGGAAAGGGGATGATGACAGGCAAAATCAGGGTGGGTGTTACACACTCATCAATTAATTCTAAGCAAGTTCTCTCAGCAATAAAGTGCTGTCCAAGTAACGAAAAAGCCCCTTCAGGTGGCACCAGTACCTACCAGAGCACATCGAAGCCACTGTTGGCAACCACCCGGTCAGGCATGTGCAGTGTATGCAGAGGATCAACCAGTCCCAGCGTGGGTTTAATGGCTCGGGAAGCGATGCCTAAGACAGGGATTTTCAACAGAGGTATGGATACCATTTAAAAATGTTAATTAACTTAAGCACAAGAAATTACCCTAAAAATATGAGATAAAATTCATTCTTAGTAGGGAGAATTGCATTACAAGAAGCAATAGAAAAATGACTTGGAGTTAGAAAGCTGGGTTTTTCAGTGGAGCTGAAGCTTCTTCCAAGAGCCAAATATGTGCATCTCTTCCCAGCTCCAGACTGAGTGATGTCATTGGCTATCGTGGGAGTATTCATAAGGCAGAAATAGACAAATGCTACAAATCAGAGCTTATTTATTTAATAAATTCCAGAGAGTGGGTTTACTAGCACTCTCACAGTGTGGCACCTTGCTCTGATACTCTGTCTTTGGGTAAGTCACTGAGCCTCTCTTTGAATTGTTAAGATCGGGTTATAGTTATACAAGGTCTCCATCTCTCACAGAGCTATTATAAGGATCACATTAGATAATGTTATGTAAAGTCTTGAAAAAACTCTAAGATAGAATTTTAGTGTCAGTTACCTTATGACTACCTTTAACAACGTTAAAGGATATTGTAATTTAATTAAAAAAAGAATGTTTACTATACATGTGTGGTTCAATGTTAATTTTTTTTTGTTGTTACAAACACCTGGAAGGATATTGAGTCAGACACAAGGAGAGAGATTTGCTTACACAGTAGCTGAGAGTTAGAGAAGAAAGGATAAAAATGACAAGATGGAAAGTAGAACAGTGATTCCTTGACAATGGAGCTGGAAGGACTGATTTGGAAGGAGCATGAGGGAACTTTCTGGAGGGATAGGAATGTTTTGCATCTTGATTGGGTGGAGTTACCTGGGCGTACATATCTGTCAGAATTAATTAACCCCAACTCCTGAACTTTATTACATATAATTTCATCTCAATTAAATATACAAAAGATGTCTGAGAAAGGGAATAAACATTTATTCCTGATAGTCATTAACTTGGGGAAAAAAATGGCCAGTCAAGATTCATGGCACTTCCAAATGGCCAACAGGCATATGAAAAAATATTCAACTTCCCTTTTAATCAGGGCAATGCAAATTAAAACCACATTGAGATACTACCGTACACCAGTAAGAATGGCACATATCAAAAAAACAAGCAACAACAAATGTTGGAGAGGATGTGGTGAAAAGGAACTCTCCTACATCGCTAGTGGGAGTACAAACTGGCCCAACCACTGTGGAAAGCTGTCTGAAAGTTCCTCAGTCTACTGAAAATGGAGCTACCATATGACCCGGCAATTCTACTGCTAAGGATCTAACCAAAGGACACAAAAACATTGATTCAAAAGACCACCTGTACTCCTATGTTCATTGCAGCGCTATTTACAATAGGTAAAACCTGGAAACAACCTAAATCCCCAAAAATAGACGACTGGATCTAGAAGATGTGGTATATATACACAATGGAATATTATTCAGCAATCAAAAAAGATAAACTCATGCCATTTACAATAATGTGGATGGAGCTAGAAGGAATTATGCTCAGTGAAATAAGCCAGAGGAAAAAGAAAAATATCGGATGGTTTCACTTATAGCAGGAATATAGGGGAACCCAATAAGACATCAGTGTAAAAAAATAATAATAGTACAAAACAAAACAAAGCAAAAACAGACAATTATAAATCAGAGACATACTGCAGGGGAGGAGGTGGAAGAGGGATCAGAGGGAGGGAGGGAGGAACACAGGGGACTGAGGTGATGGTGCACGGGTGCATTGGTGAAGGAAACTCTATGGGGACTACACCTGAGGGGGTGGAGGGAAGCAAATATTATTTAAAGATGAACAATGATTGTAAAAAAATAAAAAAAAATACAGAGAAAAAGATTCATGGCATTTCAATATGCTTTTGAAGGTAATTCTTAGAAACAAGTTTACTAGATTGTTTCACATCTTTTACATATAAAAGAAAGAGAATGTGTATATGTACTCCTTAATTTAAAAATATTATTACTAAAGGATAAGGGGTGAAGGTGAAATGTAAGAGAGAATTAAAAACAAATTTTAAGGGCAAAGTTCTTACCAGTTTTTACTTTCAAGTGTTCATAGTCAAAAATGGCAACTCCAGTAGTCTCACTCCCAGTTCCTGAGGTGGTTGGGACTTGAACAAAATCACATTCATTTTAAAAAAGCATCTGAATAAAGGTGACTGGATAAACTATATTTGGCCTTAGGAAATAAAGAACAAAGTTAGGGAAGGAAGTTTTGCTGCCCTAATTCCTCGTTGATGTTTATGTCTGTATTAACAAGCATGTAATATATGTCTGGTTTGCATTAATATGTGTGTATAACAGGCATGATACCTGTGTTTACATCAACATGTCAGCACACACAATTAACATGCACATTTGATCTCCACCTGCTTTAACACAATGCATATTATTTAACATGTATGATGTCCACATCATTATGTATGTGTATCTGACACAAGTGTATACTTGATGCTGATATATGATGTCTACATCTGTGTTAACATGGATATGTGAGGTCTGTATTTGCACTAACTTGTATGTATATGTGTATGATATCAGGTCTGTATTAACACACACGTGTTTAACATGCAGGTATAATGTTTATTTCTGTATTAACAGCTCAGAGAACCTGAGGCTCCTGTAGCACAGAATTTAAGCAGATGCAGCTGGGTATTCAAATCCAGACTGCTTGGCAGCTCTGGTATGAAAATTCATATTTGCTGTCTCTAAAGGACATCTTTATTCTGTCCTGGCAGTAAGCACAGTAACGTTTTGCCTTTGTAATTCTGTCAAGTTTCTAAACTTTACTAATCACTCCTCTGTGTGATGCTGACACAGTTTCACCAGAGGAGTTCCGTTTGCCAGCCGTCAATTATGTCACTCCCTGCTGATTGCTCATTCACATCAAAGTTCATCTGCCATCAACTCATTCCTATCTCATCCCAAGGTACATTCACAAAGGGAAGAAAAGGGTGAAAAGAGAGAAGATAAAACTTTAAACGATATTTTTCAGTTGTCAGTGTATTTTAGCTAAAAACTGAATATATCATCTGTCATAAAATGGGAGGGGAAATGATTGAAAGATCTCAAAGTCTGTGTGGAACAGACACACTATTCTGACTTGGAGATGTGTGTGTGTCCAGGGCAGCCACAGAGCAGATGATAACGGCCACATGTCCCAGGGCAGACAGAGCCCCAGGTCCGCTGAAGAGTCTTCTATGGAAGAAAGGGTTGAGTCAACACCAAAAGATAATAGCAAATGTCCCACTTAAGACTGCACAGCGGCTGGTAAAACTGGGACAAAGGAGAAGGGTTTAGAAGACAAAACTTGCTTATTACAAAGGGATCTAATAGTATGTAAATGATGACCTTTCACCCCCACCCCCACCCCACATAATGACCTCATAGCTTAAATCTGCAAACCTTTCCAACACTGACCAAATTGCCTCTGTGCAATAATGAAGATCAGCATTTTAAACACCAATGACTTGCTGTTTTGTTCTCCAAACAAGGTACTACACCAAAATGAAGAAATCAGAAAGCTGTGGAAACATATACCCCCAAATTATGAACTTGTATCTTCTCTACGGACTTTTGCCAATTGGAAAATAAAATAGTCTTTACCTGCAATCAGAGGCTTAAGAGGCACAGACACAGGCTTTCCCTTCCCAATGGGGGCATTAACATAATCTAGGAAATCAGAGTGAGGGCTGGATGCATACAGATTAGCAGCTTTACATGTGTCCATGGTGGAGCCGCCACCCACAGCAACGTAGGCGTCAAAATCTCCTTTTTTGGCAAACTCAATAGCCTCCATGAAGCTTGGAAAAGGGAAAATAAAAACCATTATGTCACATTTTTCAGAAATAAGTTGCCAAGCCATTAAATATGGCCTGGGGCAAGTTCTAAATGCCAATGGTATGTGTTGATTCCACTTAACATAATAACAATGGAAGAATACCTTTTATCAGTGGGTTCCACCCTCACATTATCATAAACCTTAAAGTTTATGCCATTCTTCACTAGGGAATCCATAACTATTTGTACCGGAGAGAGCTGGGAGAGGTTCTTGTCTGTCATCAAACAAACATTTTTAGCACCCATGTTTTGTAGGTCCTACAATAATAAAGATAATTTATAAATTAGGTTTGATTGCACTTGCACTGTAATAGACTCTTATAGCAAACTTAACAATGTATATTTTTCAAAACAATGGACTCAACTGTTCTCAACTTGTACTCTTTTAAAAGATATTTAACTTATCTAGAAGACTAAGAAATCTCAAATACTTGCCATGCCCACTTCCTTTGTTACTCCTGCTCCATATCTAATATTTGAAACAGCCATCTGAAAAAGAAAAAAGACTTAAGGTGTAGGGTGTATTAGAGAGTTGTTCACTCCACTTCTAAAAATCTTAAATGGTTCTCATTGGCCAGAGAATAAAGTTTATTTTCCTTAGCATGGCCTTCCAGCTTGCCCCCACATCCGATTTGGCATCAGACTCATTATACTTCCACAATCAAACCTGGATTCCAGGCACTTTGGAAATACTTATCTTTTCCCAAACACATCATAAAATCTGAGCTTTCAAACCCTTAGATTGAAATGTCTGGTTTCCTTGACTCTACACCTAAATTAATTCTCAAATTTCTTACTTTTCAAGTTAAATGTTGCTGTTTCTGTGCATTTTTGCCCCTTCATTTACTCATTCAACCAATCATCTAGCCAATTACCCTTGTATGTGTGTATCCAGCTACCCATTCATTCATTCATTCATGCACTCATCCAGCTTCTCATACAACCAAAGCAACTGAGTGTTTTCTCTGTTCCAAGCAATGTGAGCCTGATCATGGACCCGTTAAACTGTCAAGCTCATAGAGACATTTTAATCTACGACTCTTGAGCTAGGAAAGATAGGGATTTAAACAAATAATTATGTAATTACAATGTGATAAAAGTTCATCAGAATTAATTATTCCTTTATTCTTGTTTCAAAAGGTTACTTGGATCTCTTTTGGGATTGTTATAATTATAAAACTAAATAATATTTAACATTTAACATATGTAAGTTAGAGTTTGTAAACTGAAAATCTGTACTAATTTAATGTCTGATTAGAAGACAGTATTCCAGATATTACTCATATTATCATAAAATTTATATTCCATGATCCTAACAAAGTACTTTGCTGAAAAAGAGCCCGAAGGAATAATGAAATTAGGGAACATCAATTAACAACAGATTTCAGATGAGATAATAATGTACTGACAAAATACTCTAGTTGTATTTTTTCAGGTCATTCATAAAAGAAGGAATGGATTGATTAAATCTACCTCAAAGGCATATTCTGTTGTTTTCCCAGAAGATGAAAGTCCAGGAGCTGGAAATGTAAAACTCAGCATTAGAGTATGTCTCAAACAGAAAGTAAAACTATTGTGATTTGATACTAAATTAGTATTCTGACAGTTAACATAAACACCTCCCTTGAAGCCTTACCTAAAATATATTTTTCAGGTTTCATTGTTGCGTATCAAATTAAAATTAAACTTGCATTTTTTAGAGATATAATGCAAACTTGATGCTGTTTGTCATAATAAAGCTATTTAAAATAACTTTCCCATTGAAATAATGTATGCTTTTGAAAATATAATGTTTAAAAATCCTCTAGAAAAACAATCCTTTAAACTCAAGAGTTGGGCTATTGTTGGAGAACAACTATTAGTAATTTCATTAATTGAGTTGCATTTCCCATAGCAACTGTGATCATTTGGATTAAGATTTTTTTTCCATGGAGGTTACTTATCATGGTATGATATTTACATTTCTCAAATTTACACATATAACATTTTGTTTTCTCTATGAGATTTAAAAAAAATTTTTATAGGGGCCTCCCTGGTGGTGTAGGCGGTTGAGTGCAGTGCTGTGAAGCTGTCTGCAGCCTCTGCAGCACCAGTCCTATCCCTGCCGGCCTCGGAGCAACCCACATGGCCAGCAGACCTCTCCTGTCTCGCCCGCTGCTCCCCTCAGCAGTGTATTTCGTCAGTCTGCCTATTCTGTTCCCCGCTCTGTCTCTGGTGAATTCTTTCACCCTCCCGCGCATCTGGCCTGTACCCTGGCTCTTGTACAAATAAAATAAATATTAAAAAAAATTTTTTATAAACTGCTACTTCTTTGCAAAATAGCAGGATTTAGTTATAGAAGAAATGATTTTGTCATATTGAGGGTCCCATTTAATAATTTTATCCTTGTTCTAATCTATTTATATGAGTCTTGGTCAGTCATAAGATTGAACAAAAAGTCTACAGAGCAATTGTCACTGCCATTTTTTTTCCCAAAGAAAAAAAGGCCCCAACAACATAATAATCTATCTTCAGTTTTCTAAAGCAATGACATCCTTAATAAAAATTGTAATTTTGTTGACTCCTAGAGGTTTTTAGAAAAGTCTATTATTCCTGTTATTAAATTTCGGAGAAGGTTGAAATTGGATCCCAGAAAACAGAGAGATTATTTTTTTAATTATTAATTTTATTTCCTCAAATAGGAAGTTATTGAATCTTTGTTGAAACCAACTAAAAAGTAGAAAAAAACAGCTGAACATGAATTCTGTATTTGTTCATGAGGGCTTAGAAGTTTGGGCATGCTTCTGCCTATTAGATGGCTATGAATGATTCGGAGGTCCCTTGTCTATCTTGAATTGTGAGACACTCTATGGCCAGGAAAAAGCCCTCATTAAGTAATTTTATCTGTTCTACTCCCCAACAGGCATCTCTGTGGGTTTCTGCTTAGAATCCTGTATAGGCAGGTCTCCTCCTTTCCATCTCTTGCTGTGCTGTTTTCTTCTAAGAGGGGAAATCATTTTTGTGTCGGTAATTCATGTGACATTCTGAGGATACGCTGAAGCTACAATGAGCTTCCTGCTGCTTTGTTGACAATGGAGTTGGTAAGGATTAAGATGTCTGTGGGAACTGAAAATTTCTGTCATGTTTTATTATTAAGAAAATAATTTTATTTAAAAATTGATACAAACCTGCCTCCCTTCTAGAAATAGCCTTGTTTGCTAGTCTCTTCTTTGAGATGTAATGGAATATTTTATCTGTTCAATGAACTCAGACAATCCGAAAGCCCTATCTGTGCCACTATTTTTAGCTTTGACAAATAAATAATTCTATTTAAAATAGAAAAAACATTTAAATAGCATTAGATATATATTTGAACCAAATATAATTTCTAGCATACACTCATCTAACATCATATAATTAGAACTACATATTACCAATTTCAAGTGAAAAAGCAACCATTTTCATCAGTCTTCCTCTCACATGCCTTGATTTTTTTCACTTTATTCTCTGCCCAAATGTATTACAAGTGCCAACTGTGGAATTAGAAATTGTGGATAGTTTAAAAACACAAAATGTATTTTTACCTTGGGAGTAAGTATGAGAATGGGTTGGGCACTGGCATCTAGGAAAAAGAAAAAAAAAATAAAGGAAAAGAAAAAGATATAAAATGAAACTAGAAAACCAGAAGATGAGAACTCATAAGGCATCCTAGTTTTCAGATGTTGTCAAAGTAGGAGCTCTTGGCAAACACTATACAATAGAAAAAACAGAAAGCACCATCCACAACAAGTCTTTCCAGAATTGTAGGATTATTCTTTTACCAATTATTCAAGCAGTATTTTTTTTGCTTTTTTGGGAAGGATAGGTTGCAAACAGAACTTATTAAATGCCTGCTGGGAGTTGAGATGAGCACCCTGGGAAAGCAAGTAAATTTAAAGAGGGTTCTTCCCTAAAGTCCCAGCAATTAGTAGGTTAGGAGCTCTGACAAAATTGATCCAAGGTTAACAACTCCTGTACCTCATCTCTTCCCATCACCTCTACCCCCTACCCCCAATCCTGGTAATTTCCTCTAATTTTCCCATTGTCTTCAATGTCTTTAATTTTCCTACAAACAGGCACTGGGCCCCCTCCTCCAGGAAGTCCTCAGGGGGTCTGCACCTTCCTGGTCACCACTGTGCCTCTATCCTTGCACTGCCAAGTCCACTGACGAGTCCAGCACCACTCAGGCTCTGCAAACTCCTGGGCTCCTCAGCAGCCAGTCACCCTCACCAGTCACCTAAATTGCGCTCACATCTGTTAGCATTTATCTCCTGCTTTTTCTCAGTTCTCAGTATACTTCTCTATGAGTGAGTATACTTCACTCATCCTTTTTTAAAACCTTCCCTCTCTTGGCTTCTGTACCCCTTCTCTGTATTTATTTCTTGGACAGTCCCTTCTCTGGCTTCCCTTTCTCCTGCTTACTCTCTGATTGAGCTTGCAAAAAGGGTTTTGTCTTTATATTTATTGCCTAGAAAACTTGTCATAGTGGGGTCCCAGTAGATAAGTGAATGGATAATGCCCCCAGCCCCCATCTGGAATTAAAACGTCTGAAGAGGAAGAAAGGAAAATGGTTGAATTCAACGCTGGTCAAAATCTCAAAAATTCTGAGAATTTCCAGACACCGGAAGGATGAGCGCATGAATAGAGGCTGCCATCTAGTGGTCACAGCTGAAAATGTCACACACTAAGATTCCCAGGAGCATCCCAGCCCCTCTAACTTGGAAAAATGGAGGCAAGGCCAGGATATTGTTCTTCACAGGTGGACTTCCCTTTTGATGACTTTTCCTACTTTATGCCCTGAAAGGATAAGAGAAGAGATGGAAATGGAAGAAATCCAAAATCAAAGCTTTCAACATGCAGGATTACATGCAGGATTACATGCATCCTTCCACCCTACTTCCCTTTCTTTTTATATTTTTCTAGTTCTGAGGCTACCTCAATTCATGATTTCTATTCTGCCTTAACTGTGGTTTGAATCCCCACTTTTTATCTTCACGGGGACTCCATTTGTCTTGTACTTAGTCTTACCCCTTATTGGATCCATGATTATATTTAAGAGGTTCATTCTTGAAACTCTCAATCTCTTGTCCCCTTTCTTCCTCATCTTCTGCTCCTTCCCCCTCGAAGTCATTTCCTGGCTCCATTTCCTTGCCTCCCATACATTCCTTGGTGTCCTGAAATCTGGCTACTGCCTCCACAAGTTTCAACTTTCTTTGTGTATCTTCACTTCTCAGACCTCCTTGCATCTTGTCCTCACAGCACTGAACACCCTGAGGCAGCACCTCCCTGCATTCTTGGGCTCCCAGATCACCTGGATTTTCTCTGATGGTTTTTTTTGGCAGCTCCTTTTTCACTCAGACCATCCCTGAAATGTTGCATTGTGTCCTTCATATTTTGGGTTGCTTTAGCCATTCTGACCCTCCTTGTCCTTTACAACCAATCACATATCAAGGCCCCAAATATTTCTCCACTTTGCTTGGACCTCTACTACTCTCTGGTAAGGGGTCATCTCTCACTGGATTACTATTGTATTCCTAAGAGACTTTTCTTGGCTCTACCTTTGCTGTATCTGTCCCCCACACTGTGGTCAGAGTCATTTCCATCCATATTCACTCCCTTGTTTGAAGGTACTTCGATGTTTCTCCATGGCCCGTAGGATAAAGTTCAGACCTGGCCATTGCCTCACAGGCTCTACTAATCAAGCCACTCCGACTTCTCATCTTATTTCATCTGTAGGGCTCCTAGAACATTACCTTCATTTCTTTCCTTGCATGGGCCCCACATGTTCTTTCTCCATCTTGACTCCAGAACTTTGTTCTTGTTTTTCCCTTCTGTCTAGAATATACATTCTGAATAGACTGATGTCTCTTCCAGTGCTAGCTTAGACATCATTTCCCCTGGGTAGCCTTCCCTGGGGCAGGCACCAGGGAATACCATGCCTCCCTCCCCAATGAAGCTGTTATCACACTGTATAGTTGATGCCATTTTCCTGTTTCCATCTGCCTCTGGATTGTATATTTTGTGATAGCAAGGTAAGATCTGCCTCTTCTCACAAGTTTGCTAGCCTTGGGTAATATAATGCCAGACACATATTAAGCTCTAAATACTGATTAAATGAATATGTAAATGAATACATAAATGAATGTAGACATTTGAAATCCCCTGACCTTGTTCTCTCTTTTCCTGGTGTGCCAAAGACAAGGAGTCTGACCTGGACTAGGGAGAACAGGTTGGGGCTCCACCAACTTCATGTGATGACCTGAAACCACTGATGAGCTTCAGCAGAATAAATCACAGTTAGAACGAGGTCTTCATTGACCCACCATCAGGCTCTGGTTCAATTATCTCGGCTTCACTCCTGGTATCACTGATAAGTTGGCCAGGCCTTTCCTTAGCAAAGGCTAAGGGGCTAAGGCCCCTTTCTCTGTGCTCTAAATTTCACCCCTGCTCATCTTCTCAAGGACAATAGTTTTTTTCCTCTTAATCAAAATTTCCCTATTACATCTTACATTAGCGTGAAAATGTTATTTTCCCACTTTATATCAAAAAACAACTAACCAAACAACCTTCCCTGTCCCTGTTCCCTCATTTTGCCAACACGTCTGCCTCTCTCCCTCCCTTCAGCTGACTAAACCTGCTCTCTTCAATTTCTCTTCCTATGTTCTTTCTGAACCTCCTCCAGTGGGCCACGGACAATCTCACCAGGTCACTAAGGCCCTCCACTGTGCAAATACACCACTCATTTTAATCCTCTTCTTGCCTGACCTGTCAGTGCCATCCTTCTCCCCTGGAAACTTTTTTTCCTTGACTTTCAGGACACCACATTCAGATGTTCTTTCTAATTGCACTGGCCATTCCTGGCATAGTTTCTTTTCATTCTCTTGATACTGGGTGCAGGTGTACTCAAGTTTGGTCTACGAACCCTTCTCTTTTCTCTCCAAACTCACTCTGAGTGTCCTCTCTTGGCTTACGAGCTTAAATATCTCCTATGCTGATGACTTCCACATTAATCTTTCTGGTTTCGTCCTCTTTCCTGAACTCCAGACTCAACAGTCTACTGCTTGAATGTCTATTAGGCATCTCATATTTTCCCACTAAAATTCAGCTCCTGGGCTCCTCTCAAAGCTTCTTCCTTATCCCAGTTTAATGGCAAATTTATTCTCTCAGTTGTTTATGCTAAGAAACCTTGGGGTCATCTTGGCTGTCCCTACCTGGCTCCCGGTGTCTCTGACCTCATCTCCCTCTTGCTCACGCTGCTATAGTCACTGTGTTCTGAAGCCACGCCAAGCATGTTCCACCCTCAGATCTCTTCCCAGAGGGCCAGGTGGTTCACTCCTTCCCTCCACTGGTCTTCCCCAAATGGTTACCTTCTCAGTCAGTGTGGTTGACTAAGCCTTGCAGATATTCAGGTCTGAAGTCCTGGAACCTTTGAACATTAGTGTACGTGGCAAGAGGGACTCTGCAGATGTGATCTTAAGGATGTTGAGACGGAGAGATTTTCCTGGAGTATCTTGGATGGAAGGGCTAAATATAATCATAAGTGCTGCACCCCCCCCTGCAGTGACCCTCAGGGCTAATGGCTGTTGCCATGGTCCCTGAGGTCTGGCGTGGGCAAGGAACCATGCGCGCAGGGGGAGAACAGCAAACTCCCTAAGATGCAGAGAAGCCGAATGCCTGCCAAGAGATAACGACCACCAGAAGCTGCCACAAAGATGATTAAAAGAAATGCTGACCACCTGGAACCTTATCTCGCTTTCTCAAGGCCCATAAACTTTATTCTGCTACAACTGTCTCTCTAAAATCTTTCCTTTTTCTGGTCATTGATTGCTAATTAAAAAGCATACGTAATTTAATAATTAGGCTAATGTAAATGAAACATTACTAAACACTGTTATAATAGAATTGTAGTTTAATAATCTTTCTATTATGTGCTTAACTTTAGTACCTTTGATATTAACTACATTATAATATAAATTTACCTATGACAATTAATTATGAGTAAACATAAGTAGATAATAGTAGTAGTAATTAGTACAAGAATATAGAAAGAGTTAATAACCTGTCCAATTAGGAATGAGGCTAGGTCCAGGTGTAACTTTGGACATAAATCACTGCCCTGTCAATTAAGCTAAACCTATGAACAAACTGATTTCTTTGATGTTTACTGTTCCTATGCCTTTAGAAAAAACATATATATACTGACCACTAACAAAAATAAAGTTACACTCAGATTTACACTCTCTCTTGAAGTGTGTCTGTTTGTCATTTCTTTAACCGAATCCCTGACCACCCTGCGCAGTCTCTCAACCCTGAGACGGCCTCATTGCCTACTGCTGTGCTGGTCCGCGGCACATAAGCATCCATTTAAGGAGGTAGGGGAATGTGACATAGAAGGCATTGTGGTCACTGAAGCCAGATGCCATGTTTCTGATAGAGAAGGGCTCCAGGTCACAGAATGCAAGGAGAGTAGCCACAGAAGCTGGAAAATGAACTCTCCCCTAGAGCCTCTGGAAGGCTCTAGGCTCTAAAATCACACCTTGATTTTGGACTTTGGAATTCCAGAACTATAAATGAGTAAATATGTATTGTTTTAAGCCACCAAGTCTGTGGTCATTTGTTACAGCAGCAATAGGATCAGCATAGTGAGGTCTCCTCCGACGATCTTCTCTAAAATTGCACCCCTGCCTTCAAATTCTTTACTTTCTTTTTATTACCTATCAACATCTAATGTAGTCTAAATTTTCCTTAGTAGTTTAGTGCCTGTCCTGTTTGCTCCCCCCAAACACTTAGGTGCTAGAGATATTAGACTATTTTGTCTCCTAGTGAACACTTCAAATCTACGGTGAAAGTGCAGTCCTTCCCTCCTGGGTTTTTCCCTACCTTTGGCCTCATTGCCTATCCTCTACTGCAGGTTTCTTTTCCTCCATTCAAAGTGCAAATTATTTGCAAATCCAGATGCTCAAGGAAATCACCAGGTAATGTAAATGAGAGACCAGAGCTGCTGTGTAGTGAATGGGAAACTGCACACTCAGGAAGCAGGAGGGCTTGCCCTGTCCAAAGGAGGTAGAAGCCGCTGCTGGACCTCAGCCTTGGCAGACTTTCCCCGGACAGAACTTGGGTTCCATGATGACATTTACCAGTTTTTAAGGTTTTTATCTGAAATCTTCCTGCTTTTGAAATGCTTACCTAATGAAAAAGTAAACATGTGCAGAACTAAGAAAGCACCATTGCTACTCCTGCTGTAATTCTGTGGTTCCCCAGGACTTCATTTTCACCCTTGTTTCTAGGTTTACAGCTTGCCAAGGCCTGTTTCCACACTCATGATAGCAAAGACCTTCTATACACTTGGGTGAGTCCCAAATTCACTTCTGAGTTTCAGAATAATAAATTCAATTACCTGTTTTTTGGGTGGGGGCAGTGTTTGGTCTCCATCTGGGTGTACCTGAATCATGTATATCTCAAAATAACCTAGACTGAAGTTATCATCTAAAGCTAACCCCCCTACACTTGCTATCTTGGTAAATGGTCCAACTGTTTACTTGACAACCCTAGCAAAAAACCCTCAGCTTCTGTCTCACTAATCAGATATGAAATCCTGCCGATTCTAACCAACTCCTTAGTATCTCCTATTTTTACCCTTTGTACAGGTGGCCTCTCCTAGAAGCCTGAAACCATCAATTTTCAGATGGAGAACTACTAATAGTATTTCCCCTCCACTTCCACTGGAAAATTCTAGTAAGATTAAAATCATGCCGCACTTCCTTGTCATGCAACCATTCCAAAAACTTGTTCTGTGTGACACTGGTTCCATGAATGGTGTTGCTTGATAAAGAGTTCTACAATGCACAGGTTTAGCGCAAAGAGTTTAAATATAGCTAAGCTTTGTCCACCTGCAGGACTTCTCAGGATCCTTCACGTTCTAATGTACATCCTCTCTCCAAGAGTCACATAGCAGTGAGCAGTTTCTCAAACTTTTCTTTTTTTTTGGGGGGGGGCGTCTCAAGGTATTTTTTTCACCGTGAGAACTATTGCTTCAATAACTTTCCATTATTTACACAATACAATTAATATACTTTAGCATAGGACTAAGAATAGAACTATGAAGTCAGAATATCTGGGTTCAAATTATGGCTGTATACATTTACTTAGTGTGACAAATTATTTTCCCCTAGACCTTATTTGTAATATGAGGATTATAATACAGCATAGCATCGGCTTGATAGAAGGATTAGAGTTACTAATAATAGTATATGTAAAGTGTGTAGGGACAGTGCCGGGGTACATGGAAGTACCCAATAAGTGTTAATTATTTTCTTACCGGCTGTCTGGTTTTTTACATTATGTTTATTTTAAAAAATTTTATTTTGGGCCATTGCACAAAATAATACAGACAGATCACATATACTCCTAAACCAGTTTCTTTCAATAACACCATTATTCAAAATTATAGTAAAATATCACAAGGATATTGACATTGATACAATCCACTGATTTTAATGTTTCCACTGATTAAAAATTTTCCTTTTATTGAAGTAACATTGATTTACAACATTGTATGTGATTCAGAGGTATAGGATCATACTTTCAGGTGTATGTTTTCATACCACAGGCATCACTATTGGTGATCTTTCATTGTCTTCTCCATCTTCACCCCCATCTATGAAGCTAGGCCCAGACTTTCAGATTGTGAAATTACATCTCTTGCTTTTGGGGCAGCTCTTCCCTTTTTCTGAAATTCCTCTCTAGTCCCTCTCTTTTCTCCCTACTAATCTCCACCTGTTAGCTCAAAAATTTTCCAAGTTTTCCCAGGCTGACTTGTGCACATGCACACTTAAGAAGAGTCTCGCAGGCAGTTGTTACATGCCCGGTATTTCCGAAGGGGGAGTCAGACATGTCATAACATTTAATATCCTTACTCCCTGCAGATCTCGGAGTGAAGCTCCTGGCGATTTCTCACGTCCATCTTTTAGTTTTACACCCTCAGAAGGCTCATTTAAACCCATCCCCTCATTCAATTCCCCACCAGGCGTTAAAGTGCTCCAGAGGATTTCATCTTTGTATTCCCAGCACATGTGAGTTGACTGGATTCATGAATTTGTCTTGGTCATTGTACCAAGCCCTCCACTGCCTGCACGACGTGGGGCAGGGACTGCCCTCTCTGGGCCTTAGTTTACTAAACGGTGGGACAGAGTAACACCTGCTCGCTGCGCGGAGCCCGGGGGCACCGCACGCTCCACAACACGGCCCGGCCAGGCGCGCGGCCCGGGACATAGCGGCGCGCACTGCGGTATCTCCTTCCCCAAGTTCGTGCAAGTAACGGGAGGAACGCAGTGGGGACTGCGTGGAGATGGTGGCACCCTCCGGGCTCCCGCCCGCCCGCCGGGCCCCGCACTCACGATGCGCGCTGCAGTTGCCTCAGCAAGTGCGCGACTCGGGCGCGGGCGGCGGCGGCCATGGCTGCAGAGTCCTCCTCTCGGCCACGCCCCCTTCGCCGGCCAATCCCCGCCGCCACCGCCCTCCCCGCCGGCCAATCCCCGCCGCCACCTCCGCCCCGCCCATCCTACGGGGTCCGGTCGCGTCCTAGGGTTTCCCTCACCGGCGCGAGCCGGGGGAGGCGAGGGACTTTTGCCCGAGTCAAAGCCATCACCGCCCAGCAGTCTCACCAAGCACTTTGCAAGTTGCCTAAAGGTAATTGCTCCGTTGGATATTGACTTATTTCCTCTACTTCACGTCAGGTTTCAGGTGTACAAATTCTCACCTCAGCAAATGTATGTACCACAAAACACCCACCTACAAAAGTCCCGGTCACCCTGCAACGATGGACCCCTCTAGAGGCCCCTTCTTCTCCCCGGACTGGTCACCACCACTCTATTGTCAGCCTAAGGTTTTCGTTTTAGTTTTGTTCTTTTGCACCCCCCACCCCTTTATAGTTCATGTGTGAAATCATGGTGTTTGTCTTTCTTTTTCTGAATGACTTAGCATAATCCCGTCAGATCCACCTTTGTCACAAACTGTTTTGCCTTGAGTATTTTCAGAACAAATCATTGAAACACTGCATTTTAAGTTTTAACAGTAAACAAGAATCTTGCAAATATCCTGCATTTTTTCTTAATATGGACAGTGTTAAGTCCAATTGCTAAATCAATGGCCTAAAAACAAAACTGTAAACCTTCCCTCCCAAGTCGAGAATTTAAATGGTTTTAAAATGATCTGTGAATGTCTTGGTTTTTGATGAAATTGTTCAGGATACCATGAAATGATTTCATGAATAGTTGAAAACTTTCCATGGTTACACTGTCCTCTGGGAGGGCCTAACACTACCAAATATGCCATTGCTGAGTGGAAACATTGATCAATAATAGCAAAACTCAACTTTATCAGGAAGTGTGCAAATAGAATAACAACTGAACACCTATGCTTTTAGTAACTTAGGAAATATGAATACTTTTCATAGCAATTTCTAACCGTCTTATGTAAATGACAAGTGAAAAATGAAATAAAAATGAATCCCCAATTTAAACTTCCTCTCAATTGTCAGACCAAAAAACAAAAGTGGCTCTCAACTCTATAATAGCAACATAAAGCCATTTGCTGGAACCCTCTTTCTGCATCCAATATGAATTCTTTTCAGGATGTATTTTTAGAGATGAGTTACTGAGATCAGTTAGGGAAGAAACTCAGGGTGGCTATAAACATTTCACTTTACTCAAACCAACTCAGGTCAATCTGCCAAATGAATCAAGAGATAGTAACATTCCAATTAAAGATTTTGTGGGATTCTTTCTCTCATCCTTAAATATCCTACTTGAGGATAAAAAAAATGGGGCAAAAAAGCAAAAAACTGGGGACATAAATATTGAAAAGATTTATTTTCTAGATTAATGAAGACTGCCATTATTTGGTAAGGCCCAAATTTTATCATTTACAGCAAATCAATGTTTTCAATGTTGGAAGTATGAAATATTTTTTTCAAAAGACACCAGTTGTACTACTTTCAATATTATATCTGATATCAAAAGAAGTGTGAGTCTTCCTAAAAGTGGTCTTGCTGAAGGCATAACTTATAGTTGCTTTTTAAGAAAGTAAACAAAACCTGTACCCTGTAGCCAAATCACTTAAGATTTCTACCAACAGCCAAAAAGTATAAAGCAGTATTAGATAGGTACACTTTTATTAAATAACCTTTACAACAGTTATTTGTAAGTCCAGTTCTGAAAATGTAATCTTCCCTTACTCTCTCTGCCTTGATAATACACAATTGTTATAAAAACGTAGAAATGTATAAATCTGCACCTCTGAAATATGACCATATCCCTCATCCCACATCCAAAGTAAAAAAAAAAAAAAAAAAGATGGTTGTGGAGGAAACATTAATGTGTAGAGTCCAACATTTACAATATATCTATCTTGAGGGGAGGGGATTCCTGAGTCCCTCGACCTTCAACGAAGGCAGCCAACTCCCTTCAGCAGCTCTCTCCCCCAACCCTATAAATTAACGTTTAGTATATAGTCCCAGGTTTACAGGCCAATTCCAGGGTGAAATTTACTTTCTCCTCTTTCCTCCCTGGTGTTGCCCTCCTTTCCTTTTGCCACCCAAGCCAGGTGGTCCCGAATTCATCTTGCCTCCCAAGCCCACTTTCCTCTTCCCTCCCTGGCTGGGAGGACCTCCTCCTCTTCTCTTGCCCCCAGGACCCTGCTGCCTCCCCCCCTTTCTCTTGCCCTTCTGGATCATTTTCCTCCTCTTGGCTGCCTCCTCCTGATCCTCCTCCCTCATTTGTTTATTGGTGGCCCTCGTCACGTCCATCTGAGGCTTTTTGCTGTTCATGACTCGCAGCAACTCTAACTGGCTCTTCTTCTCGGCTGCAAAGTCCCCAAAAAGAGGCTGAAACTTCCTCTTCTTGCCGGAGCCGCGGGGTGCCTTCTCCTTGGGCAGGCGCTCTTGGAAGCGCCCTACGGAGGCCGTGGAGACCTTAGCTACCTGCATGGCGCGGCCGAGCTCCTCCTTACTCTGGTGTCCGGTGGGGTGCATGCCTGCCGAACTGGGCAGCTGCATCTTGTGAGCACGGGCGAGGTTACGAAGCCGGTTCAGCTCGTTCTTGGCCACTCGTTCCTTCTTAGCCTGAATGCGCTTGGCGAACTGGTCCTCCAAGGGGTCGGCACGGTCGGGCACCTCGATCAACCATTCCTTGGTGTTGTCGCGGGCGCGCTGGTACCCCCAGCGGCGCCGCCACTGGCCGCTCACCTCGTCCCACACCAGATTGGTTTTCTTCTTGGGTCGGATACCCTTGAGGCGCGCGAACTGTTGCCAGCGTGTAAGCGGCCGCGGCTTGGGCACCGGTTTCTCGCGCGGCAGGCGAGTGGTGGGCTCCGGCAGCTGCGCCACCACCGCCTCCTCCACACGTTCCGTGGGCAGCTGCCACAGCTGGTTGATGAGCAGCTGCGTGTTGTCCCGCGCCAAAGCTCGCAGCTCGGCCTCCGGAGCGGGTCCCGCGCGCCGCAGCTCAGTCGGGGGGTTCCGGTCCGAGGCCAGGAGGTTACCCAAGTCGAACTCCAGCTCCAGCTCCTTGTGCACCGTGATGCGCTGCAGCTTCTCTGCCTCGTCCCGCTCCGCCTTTGCCAGCAGGTCCTCCACGCTGTGACCCTCCATCGCTTCGGCTCCGTTCACTACTTCTCAACCAGCGCCGGCTGCGGCCCCGGCAGCACAACCACGTGCACCGCCCAGACGCTGGATCCGGAAGCGAAAGCTTCACTTCCGGGGCACCCGGAACTAGCTCACAACAGGGCGACGCGCGACACGGCCGGCAGAGGGCGGTGTTGGAGAGCGGATGGGATTCGAGGCAGCTCTTTATAGGGGTGCCCGGATGTAGGCGGAGCTGGTGCGAGGAACCCAGACCACAAATTCCCGGGCCTATTTGAGTTGGTGTTTCCCAGGATGCGGGGGCCCGGGTGGGCAGCGCAGATTCCTGGGGCCGCAGATTGGGGGCTGCAGGAGCGACTGTGTTACAGTGCCATTGTAACTATTCTGTTAAGATGTTGTCGGCGCGGCCTTAGGTCGTGGGACTAGACAAGTTATTTTTCACCAGAGCTCGGGGAGGGTGGAGGGACGGGCTCTGAGAAAGACATTTCCCGCATTTACATAAAGCTGCGTGTAGGAGAAGACTTGGTTTACTTGGGGAGTTCGTCGAACTGTTATAGGGCAGCCCCGATACTAGCAATTAGACGTCTCGGAGTGGGCGCGGGGTGCGCACACCCCAGCCAGCCGAGGGCCGCTGCCCAGAGCTCCGCGACCTCCTGGCGGTTTGAGATCGGAGTGCTGACTCTGGGCTCCCCGGTGGCGCAGTGGGTGAAGCTGTCTGCAGCCTCTGCTGCGTGGGTTCGATCCCGGCCGGCCAGCGAGAATCCCACGTGGCGCTGCAGACCTCTCCTGTCTCAACCACTGCTCCCCTCAGCAGTGTATTTCAGTCAGTCTGCCTGTTCTGCTCCCCACTCTGTCGCTGTAGAATCCTCTCACCCCCACACCTCTGGCCTGTACCGTAGCTCTTGTATAAAAATAAAAAAAGGTAGTGTGCTGACGCTGCAGTTAAAGTGCCCCTGGGCCATTCCTCACTAAGCCCCTGTTTGAGCTAAGTAAGCCCCTCTGTTGGGGCCTGCTTAAAAACCTGTAAGGTGAGTGTACGTACAGTACATACCTTCTGGGCGGTAATAAAGATAGATGAGTTAATATACCCCTGGGAGGCTCAGATTAGGGTCTGGAACATGAGTGCTCGGTAAATGTTAACTAAGGCAATTATTATTTAATTGTCATAATGGTTCTGAGAGCGAAATAGAAGAGACAGTCTTATAAAGTGATTAAGAACCAGTTTGCGTCAAATTATCTCAAATTAGATCTTGATTTACTCTACCTACCTTGGACAGGTTAACTCAAGTCCTATTCATAAACTGATAAATATGAAACATTAGTTCCTAGTACACAGTCAACAATCAGTGTTAGCTTATTCCACTGGTGACAAACGACGGCTCAAAGGGGTAGAGAGACTTTGTCTAAGGTTGTTTATACAAGTAGGAAATGTGGGAGCCGGTGGTATTTTAACTGAGTTTAAGGCTTAGTGTGTATTCTCTGCAGTGTTCCAAGGTCTTGCTTCTCAACAAAGTTTGCTCTGTGACCAGCAGAATAGCATCAACCACCTGCGAACTTATTAAAAATGTGGACTTTCTGGTCTCATCCAAATGTGATGAATCAAAGTTCATTTTAACAAGATTTCTAGGTAATGAGTATTCAGTCAAGTTTGGGAGGCAATACTGATACCAGAGCTCTGACTAGTTCTGGGAGTGGGAGGTGGTGTCTGAGAAAGATACTTCCTTAGATTTACATAAGGCTGTGTGTAGAAGAGGTAGGTAGGTAAAGGGAGGTTGTGGGTAGTGAAGAGGGGGTTATGCTGGAGAATTAATCCATAGAAATGGACATAGTAGCCATTAGGAAATAGATTTAGTTAGGTTTCAAAGAGTGAGGACTTCAGATAAAATCCCATCTGTCATATTTGCCAAATGAGATTGGTCTCTTTTTAAGCTCACTATCTTTCCTCAACTCTCCTTTGCTCAGTCACTGTCAGACATTTAGTGAACACATTTTCTCTATCTGGCATTATGCTAGAATCTTCTTTTTTTCTACATCCATTTTAGGATTTGCTGTTTTTCTGAGTCTTTGCATTTTAACACCTAGTCTTTAATACCAGTCATCCTAAAGGTCCAAGGTTAGAGCAAAGGTCATATTAAAACCTTTAACCTTAAAAACCTGGAATTTGCCAAAGAGAGAGCTAAGGACACTGATGTTTCTGCTCAATGCTTGGTTTAGTTTCCGATTCATTTAACAAACATTTGAATGACTACCTAGTTCCAGATACTAGGTGTGAGAAATTATGGAACAGTGGGGTAGAAAGAAAGGTAAAGAGAAATTTACAGTACTGCATGATTGGGCCTTTAATAGGAAGTGCAACTGCAGAATTTAGCTACTCTATCTTCTGAATTAGGGGAGAAAAGAGCAGATGTTGATAGGTATTGAGTGATATGAATTCTCAGTGGATGAAAAGCTATTTGCTTTGAATAACACAGGTCAGTTCTTTTTAAAATAATTTTTAATATCAGTTGCATTTTTTTTTTTAGATTTTTATTTATTTATAGAAGAACTGGGGTACAGGTCAGAGGCGCGGGAGGGTGAGAGAATCACCAGAGGCAGAGCGGGTAGCAGAACAGGCAGACAGACCGAAGACACTGCTGAGAGGTGCAGCGGGCAAGGTAGGAGAGGACTGCCACGCCATGTGGGTTTCTCCCTGGCCGGCCGGGAATTGAACCCATGCCACAGAGGCTGTGGACAGCCTTAAAGCGCTGCGCTCAATGTACTGCGCCACCAGGGAGGCCCAACACAGATCAGTTCTTTTTTTTTGTTCTTTTTTTTTTTTTTGTCAAATAGGACCTTTTCTTGATTAAAAAAATGCATAACAGTGAGTTATGTGGCAAAGCAGGGCATAGTCACACTACTTGGATTATGAACTTAAAACTGGCAAAACATACATGGACAAATATTACATAGACTGTACATTTTAGCTCTTTTCCCTTCAAAATGGGGTTTAAAATAAATCGTCATACAGCTCTATGAGAACTATGGAGACAACTGAAACAGAATGCTAAACAAGGAGCCTCCCTGGTGGCCTAGGCTTTAAGTCTCAGTGCTACCACCTCTAAAGCCCACTTCAGTGGCCTGAGTTCGATCTCTAGGCAGGGAGCTGATCCATATGGTGCAGCAGACCTCTCCTGTCTTGCCTGCTTCTCCCCTTAGCAGTGCATTTCAGTAGATCTGCCTACTCTCTCTGTCTCTGGCAAATCCTCTCACTCCCCCCCCCAACATCTGGTCTGCACCCCAGTTCTTCTACACAAAAATAAATAAAATCTTAAAAAAAACTTTAAAAAAATGCTTAAGAGTTTGAATTTATAGCATTCACTGAATACCTCTTAGGCTATGAAATCATATTTTTTTTCAGTATATGTATATTTCACATTTACATCTGCTACCATCACCATAATATTCTGATCTGAAATTTATGACCTTTTTTTTAATATGTTCTTTTTAGTAATTTTATTTAATAAAATAAAATTTTATTTTATTTACTAATTATTTAGTAATTTTATTTATCCAGCTTTATTTATTTATTTATACAAGCACTGGGTACAGTCAGAAGCACGGGAGGGTGAGAGAATTAACCAGAGCCAGAGCGGGGAGCAGAACAGCCAGAAGAACTGAAGTACACTGCTGAGGGGAGCAGCGGGCAGCAGGAGAGGTCTGCGCGCCATGTGGGACCCTTCTCTGGTGGCTGGGGAGCAGTCGGGGATCGAACTGGTGCTGCAGAGGCTGCGGGCAGCTTGCAACCCAGCGCTCAACCGCTGTGCCACCGGGGAGGCCCTGATCTGAAATTTAAGTCAGTCTCCTCAGTCTCTTCAAAGGTGTTTTAACCTTTTATGGATTCCTTCTTGTGACTTGCACACTCACAAAAATTATGCCCCCAAACTAACTTGAATAAGTAAATTACTTAATGTTATGATTAAATATCAAGAGAAGGATTCAACACTTTACTCTGGGGATAGACTGCAACTTGTTATTTGTAGCTTGAACTTTGGAGAACAAATCTGGTGTTACATGTTATGGCCATGGTGTTTTAATGACTTGATTTTTTTTTTTTTTTTTTGAGCAGTCTTTTTTATTATTTTTTTTTTTTGAGTATAAATACGTCCCACAATTTCTTTCTTTCTTTCTTTTTTTTTTTTTATAAATTTTATTGTTATATTCCCCATACAATTGCAGCCACCCCATTCTGACCCCAATCCCTCCCCTCCCGCCCCCGCCCCCCTAAAAGTGTCTCTGGTTCATAGTTTTTTGTTGATTTTGATTTTCACTATCTTATAGTTATTCATTTTCCTGGTCCCTTATTTAAGTTTTCTAGATTCCTGCTATGAGTGAGACCATCCGGTATTTTTCTTTTTCTTTTTGGCTTATTTCGCTGAGCATGATCCCTTCCAGCGCCATCCATGTTGCTGCAAATTGCATGTGTTTATCTTTTTTGAATGCTGAGTAATATTCCATGGTATATATGTACCACATCTTCTTGATCCAGTCATCTATTTTTGGGCATTTGGGTTGTTTCCAAAGCTTAGCTATTGTAAACAGTGCTGCTATAAACATAGGGGTGCAGGTGTTGTTTGGAATTGATGTTTCTGTGTCCTTTGGGTAAATACCTAGGAGTGGAATTGCTGGATCATATGGAAGCTCTATGTTTAGTAGGTCCAGAAATCTCCACACAGCTGTCCACAGTGGTTGGACCAGTTTGCACTCCCACCAACAGTGTAGAAGAGTTCCTTTTTCTCCACACCCTCGCCAACATTTGTTGTTGCTAGTTTTTTTAATATGTGCTATTCTCACTGGTGTAAGATGTTATCTCATGGTAGTTTTGATTTGCATTTCCCTGATGACAAGTGATGTTGAACATTTTTTCATATGCCTGTTGGCCATTTGCATTTCCTCTTCAGAGAAGTTTCTTTTTAGCTCTTCTGCCCATTTTTTGACTGGATTATTTTCTTTGTTGTTGTTGAGTCTCATCAGCTCTTTGCAGATTTTTGTGATAGGTCCTTTATCATTAGTGTTGGGTGCAAAAATGTTCTCCCAGTTGGTGGGGTTTCTCTTTGTTTTTGTTATTGTCTCTTTTGCTGTGCAAAAGCTCTTTAATTCGATGTAGTCCCAGCTGTTTATCTTTGCCTTCACTATCACTGCTTTGGGTGATGTGTCTGTAAAGATGTCTTTGATGTGCAAATCACGTAGTGTTTCGCCTATATTTCCTTCTATATATTTTATGGTTTCAGGTCTTATGTCTAGTTCTTTAATCCATTTTGAGTTGATTTTTGTGTATGGTGTGAGGTAGTGGTCAAGCTTCATTCTTTTGCATGTAGCGACCCAGTTTTCCCAGCACCATTTATTGAACAAACTTTCTTTGCTCCAATGCATAGTCTTTGCTCCTTTGTCAAAGATTAGTTGACCATAAATCTGTGGGTTTATTTCTGGATTTTCTATTTGATTCCATTGGTCTGTATGTCTGTTCTTGTTCCAATACCATGCAGTTTTGATGATTATGGCTTTGTAGTATAGTTTGAAGTCTGGGAGTGTGATGCCTCCATTCCCTTCTTTTTTTTCAGGAGAGCTTTGGCTATTTGGGGTTTTTTGTGATTCCATATGAATTTCATCAATAATTGTTCTATTTCTTTGAAGAATGACATTGAAATTTTGATTGGAATAGCATTGAATCTGTATATTGCTTTTGGAAGGATGGCCATTTTAATAATGTTTATTCTTCCAATCCATGAGCAGGGGATGTCTCTCCATTTCTTTGTGTCTTCTTCTATTTCTTTTAACAGTGTTTTATAGTTTTCTTTGTATAGGTCCTTTACCTCTTTTGTTAGATTTATTCCCAAATATTTGATTTTTTTTGTTTCAATAACAAAAGGGATGGTTTTTTTGATTTCTTCTTCTTCAGATTTATTGTTTGTGTATAGGAAGGCTACTGACTTTTGCGTGTTGATTTTGTATCCTGCCACTTTACTGAACTGATTGATGAGTTGAATTAGCTTTTCTGTGGAGTTTTTGGGGTTCTCTATGTATAATATCATATCGTCTGCAAATAGTGATAGTTTGACTTCTTCTTTTCCTATTTGGATTCCTTGGATGTCTTTCTCTTGTCTTATTGCCCTGGCTAGGACTTCCAGTATTATATTGAAAAGCAGTGGTGAGAGTGGACATCCTTGTCTTGTTCCAGATCTTAATGGAATTGCTTTCAGCTTTTCACCATTGAGAATGATACTGGCTGTTGGCTTGTCATAGATGGCCTTTATGATGTTGAGGTATGTTCCTTGTATCCCAAGAATTTCAAGGGCTTTTATCATGAATGGGTGTTGCACTTTGTCGAAAGCTTTCTCAGCATCTATTGATATTATCATATGGTTTTTATATTTCTTTTTGTTGATGTGTTGGATAACACATTTTCGGATGTTAAACCATCCTTGTGTTCCTGGAATGAATCCTACTTGATCGTGGTGAATTATCTTATGGATACATTGTTGGATTCTGATAGCTAAAATTTTATTGAGGATTTTTGCATCAGTGTTCATTAGGGAGATTGGCCTGTAGTTTTCCTTTTTTGTGTTGTCCTTGTTCGGTTTTGGTATTAGTGTAATGTTGGCTTCATAAAACATGTTTGGTATTGTCCCTTCCTTCTCAATTTTTTGGAAGAGTTTGTGAAGGATAGGCACTAATTTGTCTCTGAATGTTTGGTAGAATTCATTTGTAAATCCATCAGGTCCTGGGCTTTTGTTTTTGGGGAGGTTTTTGATTACCATTTCAATTTCGCTAATTGTAATTGGTCTGTTTAGGTGTTCTATTTCTTCTTTATCTAGCTTTGGATGATTGTAGAGTTGTGGGAATTTGTCCATCTCCTCTAGATTGTTAAACTTGTTTCCATATAACTGTTCATAGTGGTTACTGATTATTCTTTTGATTTCTGCTGTGTCCGTTGTGATTTCTCCTCTTTCATTGATGATCCTGTTTATTTGTGCTTTCTCCCTTTTTTCCTTTGTGAGCCTGGCTAAGGGTTTGTCTATTTTATTGATTTTTTCAAAGAACCAGCTCTTGGTTTCATTGATCTTTTGGATTGTTTTTTTAGTTTCAATTTCATTTATTTCTGCTTTGGTTTTTATTATTTCTTTTCTTCTACTGGTTTTGGGTTTTTTTTGTTGTTCTTTTTCTAGATCTTTGAGCTTCGAGATTAGGTTGTTTCTTTGCGTTCTTTCTTGTTTCTTGATGTGAGCTTCTATTGCTATATATTTTCCTCTTATTACTGCTTTTGCTGCATCCCATACATTTAGGATATTGGTGTCCTCCTTGTCGTTCAATTCAAAAAATTTTTTAATTTCTTCTTTGATCTACTCATTAGTCCAATGGTCTTTCAGTAGTGTGGTTTTTAATCTCCAGGAGGTAGGAAAGTTCCTTGCCTTCTTTTTATGGTTTATTTCTAGTTTGATGCCTTCATGGTCAGAAAAGATGGTTGATATGATTTCAATCTTGGTGTATCTGTTGATGTTTGTCTTGTGCCCCAGTATGTGATCGATCCTGGAGAATGATCCGTGTGCGCTTGAGAAAAATGTGTACTCCGTTTTTTTTGGGTTTAGTGTTCTATAGATGTCTGTTAAACCCAATTGCTCTAGGTCCTTATTTAGAGCTTTGGTTTCTTTACTTATTTTTTGTCTTGTTGATCTATCCATTGTTGATAGTGGTGTATTGAAGTCTCCCACTACGTATGTGTTTTCTCTGATGTCTGTTTTCAGAGAGGACAACAGTTGTCTGATATATTTTGGTGCTCCTTCGTTTGGTGAGTATATGTTAATGAGTGTTATTTCTTCTTGAAGTATTGTCCCCTTGATCATAATGTAGTGACCATTGGGGTCTCTTTTTATCTTTTTGAGTTTGAAATCTGTTTTATCTGATATAAGTATAGCTGTTCCTGCTTTCTTTTTTGGTCCATTTGCTTGTAGGATTGTTTTCCATCCTTTAACTTTGAGCCTATTTTTATCTTTTGTAGCTAAATGTGTTTCCTGGAGACAGCAAAAGGTTGGGTTTTGTTTCTTAATCCAGGATGGAACTCTGTGTCTTTTTATTGAAGAGTTTAGTCCATTTACATTTAGAGTTAATATTAATATGTTAACATCTGTATTTGCCATTGTGTTTGTCTTTCCTTTGATTTTATTTATTTATTCTTTTAATAACTTTTTTTTTTTTTTGGCCTTCTTTCATTGTTATTGGTCCCTCTGAGGTTCTGGCTTTAGGACTCCTTGTAGTATTTTTTGGAGTGGGGGTTTAGTTGCAATGAAATTCCGGAGTTTCTATTTGTCTGGGAAGGTCCATATTCTTTCTTCAAAGAGGAAGGAGAGCTTTGCAGGATAGAGTATTCTTGGTTGGCATCTGTTTTCTTGGAGTCTGTTGACTATGTCCCTCCACTCTCTCCTTGTCCGTAGTGTTTCTTCGGAGAAGTCTGATGTCAGCCTGATGGGTTTTCCTTTGAATGTTATCTGTTTCTTCCCTCTTGCCAGCTTCATTATTTTTTCCTTGTCCTGGATTCTTGGGAGCTTTACTATTATGTGTCTTGCTGTATTTTTCCTTTCGTCGTGGAAGTTTGGTGTTCTTCTTGCTTCTTGTATATCAATTTTCAGCTCCTTCTTCACATTTGGGAAGTTCTCTTCAATTATCTCTTTGAATATTTTCTCTGTTCCTACATCTCTCTCCTCTCCTTCTGGTATTCCTACAACTCTTATATTTCCTTTCCTCATGGAGTCAGATAGTTCCCGAAGTCTTTCTTCGTTCTTTTTCCTTTGTACTTCTCTTTCCTTTTCTGTTTTGGTTCTTTTTATTTCTGTGTCTTCAAGATTACTTATTCGTTCTTCCATTTCATCTATTCTGCTTTCATTGCTTTTCCCAGAATTCTTTAGTTCTTCCATTAATTCTTTGATCTCCTGCATTTCTTTTACTTCCCTCTTTAGGGACTCAATTTCTTTCTTCTGACCATTGTTTTCCCTCTCTAGGGACTCAATTGCATTCTTCTGATCGTTGATTATTTTTCCCTTATCATTGTTTTCCTTTATGACTTCTGTCAGTTTTTTAATCACGGCAATTTTAAATTCTCTTTCTGGAAGGCTCAGAAATTCTTCCAAGTTATTGTCGTTGCAATCTGGGGGCTGGTTTTCTTTTTGTGGTGTGCTTTTTCTCTGGAGAGTTGCTAGGTTGCGTGTGGTTCTTCTCCTCCCTACTGTCTGTTTTCTAATTTGCCGTATGCGTTGGGACACTGTGTTGTTGGGACTGGCCGGCATCTTGGGTGGGCTTCTCTGTTCTCCTCTGGTTCCTCCAGGAGTCATCTGTCAGTTTCAGGCAGTCTTTACTGGAGAAAGGTCCCTGTTCTAAAATGCCGATGTGGGGACACACTCCCCTGTGCCACATCGGCATTTTAGAATGACTTGATTTTTTATTTGTTTTCTTTTTCCTTGAATTTAATAGTTGCTATATATAGATGTAATTAAGATCCTTCATTGTTGTGGCCTTTGACGGACTGGAAAGGTACCATCTTAAAAGTTCATTTGAGTGTTGTTTTCTTATATTTTTAAAGTGTTTTAAAAAATATTTTTAAAGTGTTTTCCAGACATTGTACTCTGACTACCAAAAATATGACTTTTTATTTTTTTAATATTAATTTTTTTTAATTTTTTACATCATTGTTCATTTTGAAACAATATTTGCTTACCCCCCACCTCAGGTGTAGTCCCCATAGAGTTTCCTTCACCTATGCACCCGTGCACCATCACCTCAGTTGCCTGTGCTCCTCCTTCCCTCCCTTCTTCCCTCTGATCCCTCTCCCTCCTCCTCCCCTGAAGTAGGTCTCTGATTTATAATTGTCCGTTTTTGCTTTGTTGTGTTTTGTTCTGTCATTATTTTTTTACACTGATGTTTTATTGGGTTCCCCTATGTTCCTGCTATAAGTGAAACCATCCAATATTTTTCTTTTTCCTTCCGGCTTATTTCACTGAGCATAATTGCTTCTAGTTCCATCCATGTTGCTGCGCATGGCATGAGTTTATCTTTTTTGATTGTTGAATAATATTCCATTAACACAGGTCAGTTCTTTTTTTAAGATTTTTTTTTTCTTTTTAAAGAGGCATGTATTTTCATTTATTTATTTATTTGTTTGTTTGTTTATACAAGCACTGGGTACAGTCAGAAGTGCGGGAGGGTGAGAGAATTCACCAGAGCCAGAGCAGGGAGCAGAGCAGGCAGAAGGACCGAAGTACACTGCTGAGGGGAGCAGCGGGCGGCAGGAGAGGTCTGCGCGCCATGTGGAACCCTCCTCTGGTGGCTGGGGAGCAGCCGGGGATCGAACTGGCGCCGCAGAGGCTGCGGGCAGCTTCGCAACCCAGCGCTCAACCGCTGCGCCACCGGGGAGGCCCCAACACAGGTCAGTTCTTAATTGAATTCTAATTGTTTTATGCTCAATGGTTTTTTTACAGTCTAAGTGGATTTTAATTGATGACTGGAGGCTGATTTTCACATCCGCTTTTCTGATCATAGTACTGGATACATAATAGGTATTGAATACATGATTGTTTGAAAGAATAAAGCTAATAAATTGACTTTTCTAAATTAAAAAAAGATTAATGTTCATTATGTTCGATTCAAGGTAAGAAAAGCTACCAAGATTGAGATTTAGGATTTTAAAAAATCTTAATAAGGCAAGTAGTGTTCTCTAGGTTTGCTTTGTGTCTTTATGTTAGGTAAGACTGGGGAGGGGGGGTCAAGAAAAGAACCTACTGGAGATGTGCAATAGGTTTAAATTATTTTAAGAAAATGGTTGGACGTTTTTTCTTTTCCCTTTATGGATTTTTCCCTGTATCTTTTTTCTTTCTTGGTTTCCCTTTCTTCTTTTGTGTCATAATGCGAGGAATCCCATGATTGGTCATTAGGTCTTGGTTCTTTGTTCCTTTTGTCTGTTCTCTGTGCCATTCCATTCATACGTTGGTGTCATTTGCCACTTTTGTGCAGATGGTTTTTAGGGGTATGTCAGTATTTTGTTCCTTTTTAGAACTATAGACTCAATCTCCAACAGGCTCTTCCATCATACTTTAAAATTTAAGTCTATATAACACATCATTTTCTTTCAAATTTATTTCTTTCATCAGTCATCTACTCACATTTCCTCCCTAATGAATGTTTATAGAAGGCCTTTCATGCCCAAGGCACCGTTGGGCATTGAGAAAACAATGCTGGTTAAAGCAGGCTCAGATGTTAACCTTGACTTTTCCTATTTCCAGGTCCTCTCAGTCTTTTTTTTTTTTTTTAAAGATTTATTTATTTTTATACAAGAACTGGGGTACAGACCAGAGGCACGGGAGGGTGAGAGGATTCACCAGAGACAGAGCAGGGAGCAGAACAGGCAGACAGACCGAAATACACTGCTGAGGAGTGCAGCGGGCGCGACAGGAGAGGTCTGCCATGTCATGTGGGAATCTCCCTGGCTGGCTGGGAATCGAACCTGTGCTGCAGAGGCTACGGACAGCTTCACAGCTCTGAGCTCAACTCGCTGCGCCACCAGGGAGGCCCATCCTCTCAGTCTTAATGTCCTCTTATCTCTGTCTCTGTATTGTACCTTTTACATCTTCATTATCACTGTTATGACCTTACCCCTAGACCAGGTTTTTCTCCCCTACTTGACTAGATCCTTTTTACACTGTTCTCTGTCCCTGGCTTTTAGCTGGGTGTGGCCAGCAGGAGGAAGTGACAGGAGAGCAGAGGGCAAGAAGAAAGTAAGATGAGGGTTCATATCATCCTTTGGTCCCCATCCCCGGGTGCCTTCCCTCCTGAACCACTGTCCTAGTCCCTATCTCTGAACTAGCACTGTGCATATTATGTGGCTTGGCTGTTTTTCTAGAAGACCACAGCTCCAATCAGGTAGCTCTCTCTGGACATCTACTGGCTCCTGCTCCCCTGGTTCCTGCAGACCTGGATGTGGTTTTAGTTCTTGCATACTGTAACACTCTGTGAGATTCCTTAAACCACACCTTAAATCATCTTTGCAATAATCCCTGTTGGTCTTAAATTACTCAGCTTGACTGCTGCCCATTTCCTGCCTTGTAGTTAGAGAGCTATCTCAAGTGAATCCTACCAATTTCCTGCCTCCAATCTTTCTTTAGACCAGTCCTGAAGATTTATCTTCCACGGATTTTGCCAAATCACTCTTCTCCTCCAAACCCCCCATCTCTACTTAACAAAATCATGATTGTTCTCAGTCTTGGATGTTAATGATCTGTTTCCAAAACAGCTCTTTTTACTCACATGGCATGACAATACTTATGCTTGTTTTCCAAATATTTCTTACCCACACCTATTTTTCATTTAAGCTATCTTTCTACAGTCTTAAGAACATTCCTCAAGAAAGTAAAAAAAAAAAAAAATGATGCACAGGACAGAAAAAGTAACAATTGTATTTGTGCAGCAACTACTACAAATTTTTTCATTATATTAACAAAAGCAGACCTTTAGAGAGATATTCCTTCCGTGCCCCCTCCCCCACCTGAGGCAAAAAAGGTTAAAACATGAAAGTAATACCTATAATGTTCCCTCAAAACAACTACTTTGGATAGCGAAACAGTTCTGTAAGCAATTTCTTTCTTCATACTTTTGATACTGCATTCACTTAGATTTACTTCTTAAATGTTTTTCAGTTGCTTGGTAGTGGAAATTATTTGGAATAATTCAACCATTATTTAATCCTGCTGTGAACATAGTTGTTTTGAGTATTTTTGTCTAGGAGATTCAGTGTGCCAGTAATTTGATAAATGACCCTTAAAATGCATACATTATTTTTACATGGTTCATTTTTACTGATTTATAATTTCAGTTTGAAAGTACTTGAAGGACAAATTTTGAAAATTTCTTTGTCATAGGCAAAATCTGTATTTCAGTTTTAGTCAGAAATCTTTAATAAAAATCCATTGTAGCATTAAGATTTTGTACAGGTAGTGTAGAAGCAGATAGAATAACTACCAAACATTAGATGTTTGCCTAGAAAGAACTTAGAATTTTAGGGTAGTAAAAATGATTGCATTTTGGGGCCTCCCTGGTGGCACAAGGGGTTAAGACACAATCTGTGAAGCTATCCTCAGCCACTGCAGCACAAGTTTGATTCCCGGCCAGGGAGCTACCCACATGGCGCAGCAGACCTCTCCTGACTCACCTGCTGCACCCCTCAGCAGTGTATTTCAGTAGATCTGACTGTTCTGCTCCCCACTCTGTCTCTGGTGAATCCTCCCCCCCCAGCCTGTACCCCAATTCTTGTATGCATAAATAAATAAATCTTTAAAAAAAGATTGCATTTTGGAAATGTTTTAAATTATTTTGCTTTCTGTAAAATATACCATAATTTTGTTTTTCAAAAATCAGCAGTTTTCTGCATTTGCCAAAAACCTATCACCACCTCTAAAATATGTAAGTACTACTGATTGATGGTTTTCATTCAAAAGACTTCAGCAGCAAATCCCAAGGGAAGGGGATTGCAGTTAGGCTTTAGCTTTTACTTCTCTCAGGAGATCAATATAAGAATGAATGATTGATATGAAAAGGAAAACTGAAGTTGTAGAATTTAGTGATATCTCACTCAAATAACGCAATAATGGAAAGTTCAGACCCATTTGTTAAACTATCATTTTCTATTTTATCTTAATTTATGATAGTAAAATTGCAGTGAGAAGTTCGTTTTAAATAAAATGTGAATAATTTTTTAAATAACTTTAGATTTATTCCATATTATCTTACTGAATCCTGAATATCTTTCCTTTCAGGAAAGCAGCTTTAGTGCCACATAGTCATTGATTTGTCTTTGTAATCATGACTATGTGTGAAAATAGGTGAATCAAATTTTTGTGAATTTCCCACATAAGCAAATACTAAGAATGAACAGAAAAGTTACTGTTATGCTAAATAATTTTTAATTATTGGTCTCTTTTAATCAAGATTGTTTCTAAACATTATCAACTCATCTATAAATGATAAAACAATGGATAGAAACACAAAAAAATTACAACATACTTGATGAATTCTGTAGCCTACATTTTTCTTTTTCTTGGTATAAAACAGCAAAGGAAAGACTGGCAAGTAAGCAGTCACTCTTTTCTTTGTCAGTATTCAAGAGTGCACTCAGTCTCATCTAGCTCCATGGATCACTCAGGGAAGCAGAAGATACAGTTACTTGAGGTGTGTGTACTTCCCCAGAGCCTAAATAGGACTTATTATTTAGAGTGCCTAAGTTATATTATTGGCATCATTTTCCATATTTGTTTCACCTTGTTTCACTAATCAAGTAAGTGTGAATTTTCAGGTGGGGAAGCTGATTTCCTGTGGTAGGTCCTGGGTTCCTTTCTCTGCAAAGTCTGTGGATTTCCAAGCAGATGCATTTCAGGTCTCAGTATTTAATTTTTTCATCTGGAAAATGAAGTGCTTGGACAGAGCAGCCTTTAAGATTCATCTCTATGATCCTTTGCTAAAAACCTATGTTCTTGAGGTGTGCCAATATTATTTTCTTGTAAAGTGCTTTCTTTCTTGGTGGTTGATTGAAGTTTTCAACTGATATATCTCATTTTACTTGACTCCCACTCTTCCTGAGTCATTTATCTCATTTCCTAGGCTAGATATATGACTCCACATTGTGACGTGCTCCCTTTATACACAAGGAGACTATGACTACACAACTGCTAATCAGTTTTTAATGTGGAGATTGATTATTATGTTTTGTACATTATTCATGATGTATTTCTTTTTCCTTTGCTTAACATTAAACTTCTGTGAGAATTGAAAGTTAGGGTAGAGAATGAGCAGAGTTTAGTTCATTTTACTATTTGTTAGTTCTGGAAAAATGTCTTATACGGAAGAAGATGGAAGATGTTTATAAAATATTTACCAAGTCAGGTCTGAGAGAGAAAGATTTTAGATTAGCTTTATTTGTATTTTTCCTTGCCCAAGATCTAGAACTGTTGATGTTGATTATTGCAATTATAGGACTTAAAAAAAAATTTTCAACGTTAACTCCCTGAAATAATAAATAATAAAATTGGGGTAGTTTTGTGTTTCCTAATTTGATGTTGCTTCTGAGAAAGCTAGTGAGAGAATTTAAATACAAGGATGATAAAGTATAATAAAATATAGTTATATTGCTTGTAAGTATCATTCTGTGAATGAGTTTTGGTTTGTGGATTGATAATCTGGGGACAAATAACCCACAGGATTATTGCCTCATCTGAAAAATGTGCTAGCATTATTTCTCAATCTTGGAGTTCTTTGGGTTGGAGATAAATTATTCAAACACACTTTTGCACAGATCCCTGGAGGAATATTGAGGGGACAAGGTTCTAACTTTAGGTCTTGCTACTTCTTAGTTCTTTGTGACTTTGATAAGTCACTTCACCTCTATAAATTAGTTTTCTTATCTTTGAGGTGAGCTTCTCTAATTTCTCTTTGTACCTTTTTTACCTCCTTGAGGCATTCTGTGCTCTTGTTAAAATGGATTTAGGAGAGAAGAGTGATGATGGTGAAATAAACTTAAGACAAAGATACTTAACTGGGTTCCGTGGATGAGCTTCAGAGAGACATATAGCCCTTGATGTCTTGTGAAAATGTGTATGTATGCGTGCATATATGTTTTTATGAATAGAAGATCCCCCTCCATCAGATTTTCTAAGGTGTCTGTGATTGTGTACTCTTCCCCTGCAAACTTAACAGTCACTACAGAAGAGGAAACTAAATGAAGGCTGGAAAGAGTAATTGGTGAAGAAGAGGAACTGAGTAGGCCTTTGAGGCAGAATTTGAATAGATGGGAAGAGAAATAGGCTCCTTTCAGTAGATGGTAACAGAATAAATAAAGGCAGGTCATCAGTGTCAGGCCCTACTTACCTTTATAAATCCTTGCAATAGGCATAATGAGATAGATGCTAACTTTATTCTTAATTCATTCATGAGAAGACTGAAGCTCATAGGATTGAGTCACTCACTCAAGTTCATGCAGTTGGTAAATGATGGAACCAGGATGTGAACTTTTGCAGTCCAATGCCAGAGCTCAGGCCATAAACACTATACATAGCTTCCTCTCTCTGGTCCATTAGTGGTTTGATTTGCCTAGGGTAAGAGACTTCAGTTGTGAACAGAGAAGAAATAAGGTTGGTTAAATAGGTAGGGCAGTACTAAATATAGAACACTTTTTTTTTTAAATAATAAATTTTATTTTTATATTCCCCATACAATTGCAGCCCCCCCCATTCTGACCCCAATCCCTTCCCTCCCGCCCCCGCCCCCCTAAAAGTGTCTCTGGTTCATAGTTTTTTGTTGATTTTGATTTTCACTTTCTTATAGTTATTCATTTTCCTGGTCCCTTATTTAAGTTTTCTAGATTCCTGCTATGAGTGAGACCATCCGGTGTTTTTCTTTTTCTTTTTGGCTTATTTCGCTGAGCATGATCCCTTCCAGCGCCATCCATGTTGCTGCAAATTGCATGTGTTTATCTTTTTTGAATGCTGAGTAATATTCCATGGTATACTAAATATAGAACACTTTTGGGATCTAGGATAATTTAGATTTGATGCCATTAGATAATAGAAAGCCATGGAAGAATCTTAATTAGCAAAGATTTAACCAAAATGATATTATCTTAATTGTATTGTTTGAATCTTCCATCGTCTTAGTAATATTTTGTCTTCTCCCTTTTTCCCCGCAGAGATCTGTCAACTACTAAGAGGCATGTTGGAGTTTTCTTCTTTGATATTGACTTATCAATGTATAATTCTGTCAATTTATGTTCTGTAGTTTGATGCTTTGTATTAAGAGCATGAACATTTAGGGAGGTGCGGCAGCAGCTGGAGGGCAGAAGAGACGGTGTGGCCGTCTTGTCCTCCCCATGAAACCTCAGCAGGTGCAGGTATCCTGAAGGGTAGTCATTCATTGAGATTACAGTAATGGCACACACTGCCAATTCCAAACCAAGTTCCTGCCAGACCTGAAAAATTGAATTGATAGGCAGCAATTTGAAGAAACAGTTTGAACTCTAAATAACCTTTATGCAGAAGCAGAGAAGCTTGGGGGCCAATTGTTTGGCTTGTTTAACAGTATATACCATCTTCTTATGCATGCACACTCATTATGAGAAGATTCTGAAGAAAGTTTCCAAATACATTCAAGAGCAGAATGAGACGATATATGTTCCCCAAGACCTGCTCTTGAGAGATCTGGTTAAAAAGAGGACCAGATTAGTGAAGTTACCATTTAAAAAAAATATTATTATTTATACAAGAACTGGGGTACAGGCCAGATGCGTGGAAGGGTGAGAGGATTCACCAGAGACAGAGTGGGAGCAACAGGCAGACAGATGGAAGACACTGCTGAGGGGAGCAGCAGGCAAGACAGGAGAGGTCTGCCGCACCATGTGGGTATCTCCCTGACCGGCCGGGAATGGAACCTGTGCTGCAGAGGCTGCAGACAGCTTCACAGCGCTGTGTTCAACCTGCTGCACCACCGGGGAGGCCCTGAAGTTACCATTTCTGAAGGCAGAGGCATGTGTAGAGGAAGATAAACCATCAAATAAAAGAGCCCACCTCTAGTTGGGCTTATCGTAGTGACACCACAGCCATGGTGTCATTTACTCCAAAGACAAATTTTTTAAAATTCCACACCTGGAGTGACCTCTTATAACTCAGCATCTACTTTTTGTCTCCAAATTGTATGGGACTCTGTAATCTTTTTATTTATTATGTATACCCAAAACCTGTAATGTCATCTCTTTCTGTCATATATCATTTTAATGTATACAAAATTATGTTTCTGAGTTTTCAACTGTTTCACTATTTTTTTCTAATCCTGTGTCAATATCAAAACTGTCTTACTTATTATAACTTCCAAATCTTACTCTCCAATAGGGAAGATTCCCTATTTCATTCTTACCTTGTCTAGTTTTGGACTTTTGCCTCCTGATACATAATTTAGAATTGACTTAAGAGCTTAAGAAAGCACTGATGAAATTTTCATTGGAATATTTACATTAGTTTAAGATGAAGTCACAACATCTCAACATTATTGAATCTTTCTATATACTAAAATGATACATCTTTCCATTTATTTTAGGCTTTGTTTAATGTCTCAATAATTCTCTATATACATCTTTTCTTAGGTGTTTGTTTATATTACAAATTATATTTATAATTTACAAATTAAATTTATTATTAATTTACAAATTATATTTATAATTTACAAATTAAAACTGCATTAGTGTGTAGAAATACAATGGAGTTATAAATATTGATTTTATAGCCAGACACATTAATTATAGTAATTTATTTTTATTTATTATGTATAAAATAACATGATCTGTGAAAATATTTTTGTTTCAAAACCATAAAAACTTTTTATTTTTTCTTACATTATTGTATTTGTTAGGTGAGTCAGTACAATGTTTAGTAAATGTGTAATTATAGCTATATTTACCTGAGTCTTGATTTTCCGAGGAATCCTATAATGGATCTATGTTCCTAGTGAGGTCGGCCTATAATTTTTCCTTTTTGCACTATCCTTCTCTAGTTTGGATATCAATGTTATTATAACTTTACTGGCTAAATTGTGAAGTATTTTTCTTTTTTCTATCTCTGGGAGACTTGGTATAAAATTGGAACATCTATTTTTCTTGAAAGTTTGGTAGAATTCACCTATAAAATCATTTAAGCTTGGTATTTTCTTTGAAAAGAGATTAAAATTCTGACTTTTATTTCTTTTTAAGAATGGTTTTTCAATTTTATTCAGGGGCATGAGTTATTTTTAATATTTCAAGAAGCTTAATGGAAATATATCCATTACCATCATCCAAACTGCATGTAATTACAATATCAACTTTCGTTCCCTTGTTTGGTTAGTATAATAGTATGGTCATTTTAGACTGTCTGGAATATTTATTTATTTATTGTGGTAACATTGGTTTATATTATTGTTTGTATTTTGGAAGTATAGGATCCCCCCCTTTGATGGTGTTACTATAGTGCTCCCACTACAAAAGCACACAAAATTCACAATCATAGTCCATTTCATTTTATTTTTATCACTTGTTCAAATATTATTATGTAATTGAACATAAATAAACATAACTTGATTGATCATGTACAATTTTTCATTTTTAAAAAGTGGCATTATTTTTTATTGAGATAATGTTGGCTTATATTTGTGTATGATTTAGGTGTATGGATTCACACCTCTTCAGATATGTGTTACCATATTACACTCACTACCAAAGCATCAATAAAAAAACTTTATTTTTGTTAAAATAAACTTTGTATATTCTCAGTTCCTTTGTTGTACGCTAACTGTTCATATAACTGTAGTTGGCTGCTGGCCTTTCAATTCTATTCCATTGATATGTGTATTTTTATTTCAATACCATACTCTTTAATTGCTATAGTTTTGCAATATAGTTTGAAGTGTGGGAGTCTGATATGTCTGTTTTTTTATTTGTTTTTTGTTTTGGTCTGATTTAGCTATTCAGGTTCTTTCGTAATTTCATATACACTTTAGTAATGTTGTTCTACTTTTTTGAAGAATGATGTTGAAAATTTGATGGGGATTGCACTGAATCAGTATATTGCTTTGGGTAAGATGACATTTTAATAGTGTTAATTCTTCCAATCCATGAGCAAGGATTATCTTCCATTTCTTTGTGTTTTCTTGTATTTCTTTTAACAATGTCTTATAGTTTTTGTTCAAGGTCTTTCATCTCATTTGTTGAGCTTATTCTTTAAATTATTTAATTTTTTTTGTAAACTGGATTTTCCCCTTAGTTTCTTTCTCTTTTAATTTGTTGTTCACATATCAGAATGCAACAGATTTTTTTTTGTGTGTTGATTTTGTAGCCTCCCACTTCACTGTGCTGATTTATTGTTTTTAGTGGAGCCTTTAGGGTTTTCTAAATTTACTATCAAATCAGATGATAGAGGGCAATCTTTCAGTTTTTCATCTTTGAGTATCATGTTAGCTTGATTTGGCATATAGCCTTTATCATGCACCTGGCCCTTTGAGAGCTCTGATTTCAAACTCAGAAGGAGGCTTCCCTCCCTCTCTCCTTCCTTCTCTCCCTCTCTCCTCCCCATTCCTCTTTTCTTCTTTCCTCCCCTCCTTCGTTCCTTCCCTCCTTTCTTTATTTTTTTTCCTTCCCTCCCTCCCTTAAAAGGTGAAGTAATTTCAATTTTTTTTCCCTCAAAACAGCATTGTTGAGATATATATTTCTAGAAATTTATTTCTTGTAACTTCAAATTTATTGGCACAAAATTTCATAATAGTCTCTTTTAAAACATTGTCTGAAGTTATCATTTTGCCCTTAATATTGTTTTATATATTATATTATAAAAGTAATATATAAAGACAATGACAATATATTGTGTAATCTGTGTTTTTTCTTGATCTTACCAGATGATTTTCTATTTTATCAGTTTTTGCAAAGATCCATTTTTGGCTTTATTGACTCTTTCCATTGTAGCTGCATTTTCTATCTTATTAATTTCAGTTCTTTTATTAATTATCTTTCAATTTAGATTTTATTTTGTTATTTTATTATTCTTTAAAAATAAAACTTTTAGGGTCTCCATGGGGGCCTAGGAGTTAAGTCTCAGTGCTATCACTGCTGCATCAGACCTCTCCTGTCTCACCCGCTGCTCCTCTCAGCAGTGTATTTCAGTAAATCCACCTGTTCTCCTCCCCACTCTGTCTTTGGTGAATCCTTTCACCTCCTGCACCTCTCACCTATACCCTAGTCCTTCTAATCTAAAAAAAAAAAAAAAAAAAGAAAAAACTTTTATAAGTTCAACTTAAGTTAATATATGTTTTAAAGTTATACCTTTGTCTTTAAGTAATACTTTTATCACTTCTCACATTTTGATTTATCATACTTTGATTTTTACTTCATTTCTGTATTTTTATTGTATTTTTCCTTCCTTTTAAATTTAACTTTTCTATGTTTTTATGATTTAGGTATGTTTCTTGTAAGTAGTGTAGCTGGATTTTAAAAAGTCCACCAAATCTATCAGAAAGTGGGAGAAACATGAATAAGCTTATTAGTAACAGACACCCAGAAGCTGTGTCATAAACCATATTTTTATTTTTATTTATTTTATTTTTTAAATAATAAATTTTATTTTTATATTCCCCATACAATTGCAACCCCCCATTCTGACCCCAATCCCTCCCCTCCCGCCCCCCACCCCCAAAAAAGTGTCTCTGGTTCATAGTTTTTTGTTGATTTTGATTTTCACTTTCTTATAGTTATTCATTTTCCTGGTCCCTTATTTAAGTTTTCTAGATTCCTGCTATGAGTGAGACCATTTGGTATTTTTCTTTTTCTTTCTGGCTTATTTCGCTGAGCATGATCCCTTCCAGTGCCACCCATGTTGCTGCAAATTGCATGTGTTTATCTTTTTTTGAATGCTGAGTAATATTCCATGGTATATATGTACCACATCTTCTTGATCCAGTCATCTATTTTTGAGCATTTGGGCTATAAACCATATTTTTATAAGGAAGCAAGGAGACAGAGTCTTATTCAAGTCATATACCTAGTTTTAGTTTGTATTAGGATATTGTGGAATATGAATTTTGACAGTAAGGAGTGAGACTGGGAGATCAGTGATAATAGGGAAGTCTGCCAGTGAAATGAAGAATACAAGCAAAACATCTCAGGAGGGTTGTTAGTTCATTTATTCATCAAATACACATGCGTTTGAACTTTGCTAGATGAATTAGGAGGTAACAGCATTGAAGTGGTTGAAAAATATTTTAAACAGAGACTAACTTCAACAAAGATCAGAAATATGAAAAGTGAGTGGATCATTCCTCAGATGGTTGAGGGGTTTACATTGTTATGCTTTATTCTATATTCAACCAGTATTTAGTGATGACTTCTCTGTGCCACGAGTCATCTCAGCAATTTGGATATAGGAGCAAGAAAGACAATATTCCTATTTTCTAGAACTATGGGTGTTAGGGATCTATGGACTGAAGTGATTGAAGTCTGTACATAGATGGAATGTTCACTCTAGTGGCAATTCAGGGGGAAGAAACTGGAAGCAGAAAATTTAAATAGGAGGCAGCTGCCTTAGTTTAAGGAAGAAATGATGTGAGTCTGGATTATGGCGAGTGATGGCAGTTGGCAGAGAAGATGTGGTGGAGAGACATGCGTGGGTCAGGGACATTGTCAAGGATGCATGCCCCTGAGAGGGAGGTAAACCAGTGGCCGCTAGCTGTGTTCTTCCTTGTCTGACTTTAAAGATGGTGGTGATGTTGCTGGGTCTCCGTTCTGCTTCTGCTTTTTATGGGTTCTTGGAGAAAGCCTAACCACCCATCTTACTTTACATCAATATATTCTGTAAACAGAGCATGGTGTTCACCAGGTTAAAGTTCACCCTTCATTATAGTCGACTTATTGGGAATTCCCATAGAAGAATTCTATTACTTCCTATTTTTTCACTAGAGCACTTAGAGATCCCTTTGAGGCAGTTCTGTGAATTATCTCGTAGAGGTTGTAGAAGAAATTGCTAAAGAAGGCAATGCTGTAAAATTATAGGCATAAATATATGTAATTTGAAATATTTAGACTATTAGTTTTTGTTGACTCCATTATCTTTTAACAGCTTTAAAAATAGAGGAGAAATGGCAACTGCAATCTTAACAAGTACATCTTAACAAATATCTTTCCCCCCTTTTCCTCCTCTGTTTAAACTTAGCAGTTTAAAGTGTTTTCTTATTCTATGCAACGAAAGGATTTAGTCCCTTGGCAATACATCTAATAACAGTCAATTTAGCAAACACTATTGATACCTTCCAAATAGCAATTTCTCAATTTCTTCTTAGCAAATAAGTGTTGAGAACATTTTGTTACATTATATTTTTCTCAGTGTTTACAGCTCCCAGGTTTGCTATATAGGTAATCTACACACTGCAGTTTTTCTGCTCAACTTCTGTGACAGCATCTCATGCTATTTTCAGTCTTGAAAATGTGAAAATGATAGGATATCTTTATTTTTTTCCTTTTCTAGTTCTCATCCATCATGAGTCAACACATACTTGGTGAATGTCTAATGCAACAGAACATCAAGTGCCATAGAATACAACAGGATGCCTGTAATGCAGGGACTGTTAATCTAACTGAAAAGATAAAATGACATCATGGGAAGGCATATGAAAAGTGTCGTAGACCTTCCCAGATATTGTAATGTACCCCTGGTAACTGTCTTTGCTTTTCTTTGCCATTCTCATGACATCCCCATACTGATTCCAATGTTCTACTTCAATTTTTTTGGGAATAAGAGCCAGTGCTTCCCAGGAGGAAACAAGATCTGAATGAAGTACCACGTAAGTGGGGGACAAGAGTTTGAAAGTTTCTCTCTCTCTCTCTCTTTTTTAAAGATTTATTTATTTATATATACAAAAACTGGGGTACAGGCCAGAGGTGTGGAGGGTGAGAGGATTCACCAGAGAGAGTGGAGAAGAGAACAGGCAGACTGACTGAAATACACTGCTGAGGGGAGCAGTGGGCGAGTCATGATAGGTCTGCTGCACCATGTGGGCAGCTCCCTGGCCAGGGATAGAACTCGTGCCACAGCGGCGGTGGACAGCCTCATAGGTTGTGTCTCAACCCCTTGCTCCATCTGGAAGGCCCAAAAGTTTATCTGTCTTTATGAAGTCCTTTCCGATATGCTTAATAGTGACCATGGGGAATACAAAATGGTATAGTTGGTGGGACCTCCCTGGTGGCGCAAAGGGTTAAGCATAGCACAGTGAAGGTATCCACAGCCACTGCAGCCCGAGTTCCAGCCCAGACCAGCCAGGGAGCTACCTACATGGCATAGCAGACCTCTCCTGTCTTGCCCGCTGCTCCCCTCAGCAGTGTATTTCAGTCAGTCTGCCTGTTCTGCTCCCACTCTGTGTCTGGTGAATTCTCATCCCCCTGCACCTCTGGCCTGTACCCCAGTTATGGTATAACTGGTATACTAGCTGCCTGCCAAGAAAGAGTCGTAAGTTTATGAGTTTAATTAGAAAAAGTCATTGTTTCCTTTTTTGATATTGCTACTCAATTCTGGTTTAAATTGAGAGAAAAGGAGTGACTTACCCAGGGAACTCTGTCCTCCTCCTCCTGTCTTTGGTCTGGGGCCTTCACTGTGCCCTCCTTCCATCAGCACCAAGTCAGGGTCATAGTGGATGCTTAGGATGGTCTCACTGAGTCATCAGAGTGGGCACTTTTTGATGGTGCCATTTGCACTTCCTGCTCCTGGATCCTGTTTTTTTTTGAGGGAGGGGGGATTACAAATATTGGATTTGAGCCCATTTGAGTTGGCCAATGTCTTTTAACCACATAATCATGGTTTCTCATGTGCTCTAATTTCTGTTCTCAGCACTTGTGCATTGCTGCTCAATTTTGATGGAACCTATCAGCCAAACAGTATAAAATATATGATATCTTTTTAGAATTGAGACAAATGAAATTGACAGCTATAATTTTATTTTTATTTATATCTTTTACATCATTGTGTATTCCCCATAAAAGTCCCTCCACAAGTTCACCTGTGAATCGTTACCATAGTCCCTTGTACTCTACCCTCCCCTGGTTTGATCCCTTTACCTCCCCCTCTCTTGCAGAATGTCTCTTATTATGGTTGCCTGATAGTTTATTATTATTGATAGTTTTTCCCCTGATCCCTTATTTAGTTCCCCTGTATTCCTCCTATAAGTGAAACCATTCAATATTTTTCTTTTTCCTGCTAGAAGGGATCATGCTCAGTGAAATAATATAGGTATAATTTTTTAAAGATTTATTTTTATTTATTTATTCATACAAGAACTGGAGTGTAGGCCAGAAGTGCAGGGTGTGGGGTGGGTGAGAGGATTCACCAGAGAGAGTGGGGAGAAAAACAGGTGGATCTACTGAGATACACTGCTGTGGGGAGCAGCAGGTAAGACAGGAGAGGTCTGCTGTACCTTGTGGGTTAGCTCCCTGGCTGGAGATCAAACTCATGCCACAGCAGCTGGTGATAGCTTGATAGTGCTGAGACTAACCCCTGCACCACCAGGAAGGCCCAAGACTGCTACAATTTTAAATGCATTCTTTCCCCCAGCAGAACTGAAATTACAATTACATAGATTTTTGGAAAAAAGACCTAGCGAAGGGCCTCGCCGGTGGCGCAGCGGTTGAGCGCTGGGTTGCGAAGCTGCCCGCGGCCTCTGCGACGCCGGTTCAATCCCCGGCTGCTCCCTGGCCCCCGGAGGAGGGTCCCACATGGCGCGCAGACCTCTCCTGCCGCCCACTGCTCCCCTCAGCAGTGTACTTCCATCCTTCTGCCTGCTCTGCTCCCCGCTCTGGCTCTGGTGAATTCTCTCACCCTCCCGCTCTTCTGACTGTACCCAGTGCATGTATAAACAAAACAAACAAACAAACCAGCTAACAAATAAATAAAGCATGCCTCTATTAAAAAAAAAAAAAGCGAAAAAAAAAAAAAAAAAGACCTAGCGATACCACAAATTTGAGTTTTATGATTAAAATGTTTAAGTGCTTTCTAAAATTTCTCTAGTGCCATATTCTCCACAGCATACTGATTCAAGTTATTTTTTCTTTCTGATACTGTTAGCAGGCACACTGAGAGGCGTCCTGAGATCCCAAACTTGCATACTCTAAAGGGACTCTACTATCCACTGCATAAAGACAAGGCATACTCTTTTTTTTTTAAAAAAAGATTTATTTTACTTTTATTTTTTTAACAGTATTTTTTTTTAAATTAATTAATTAATTTATACAAGCACTGGGTACAGTCAGAAGCGCGGGAGGGTGAGAGAATTCACCAGAGCCAGAGCGGGGAGCAGAGTACACAGAAGGACCGAAGTACACTGCTGAGGGGAGTAGCGGGTGGCAGGAGAGGTCTGAGCGCCATGTGGGACCCTTAACCGGCGGCCGTAGGCCGGGGATAGAACCAGCGCTGCCAGAGGCTGCGGGCAGCTTTGCAACCCAACGCTCAACCGCTGCGCCACCGGGGAGGCCCGATTTATTTTATTTTTATACAAGAACCAGGGTATAAGCCAGATGTGTGGGAGGGTGAAAGGATTCACCCAAGACAGAGTAGGGAACAGAATAGGCAGGTTGACCAAAGTACACTGCTGAGGGGGGCAGTGGCGAGTCAGGAGAGGTCTGCTGAGCCATGTGGGTTGCTCCCTGGCTGGCCTGGGATCGAACTCGTGCTGCAGAGGCTGCGGATTGCTTCATAGTGCGGTGCTTAACCCCTTGCACCACCAAGGAGGCCCGACAAGGCATACTCTTAATGTATAACATCTTTAATGGAATGATTGCGCATAGAGAAGGAAGAGGAGAGAATAGTTTCCCAGTGAAAATCCAAAGTTACCATCCCCTCATGGGTAAATGTCCAGCCAAACAGAGTTGGCCTGAAGTGGGGCCACTGGGGCCCAAAAGCCTGCCATAAGTCTAAGACACTTTCTTGTGGGGAACCATAGGAAAGGGGCAAAGGGACCAGAAAAATCTGGGATGAAAGGAGCAAAATTTAAGTACAAATCAAGATAAAGTTTGCCATTGTCAATCTCCCCACATGTCTCTCACCCACATGTTTCTTCCAAATATCTCTGCATATTTCCATTCCTCATGTGTGCTCCAAGACCCCAAGTCCCTGGGATAAGCTCAAAGCTGAGAATCAAGCATTCTCTTCTATCTCTGTCTCTTTCCAAGTGTCTCCCCTTTCTATGTCTCTTCTGTCTCTCAAGCCTCCCTTGCTGCTCAGCTCTGCCCCTCATTAGTTGGGGCAGGAAACATGGACCCTCCTTTTTTTATGGAGATGACTCTGTTACAATATAGTAGATTGAAAATGGCAGCTCCAGACTCTTGAACTCATAAGAACAGTTGATCCAAGTTAGGAATGATAACTCCAGTACCCAGAAGTTGTTAAACAGGAAATTCATGAGGTAAGCCCACAGCTGCCACACATCTTGATAAACTATTTGCAGAAATCTTTGGGTTTACATCTTCCCTAGTCCAGTGATTCAAAAATATTGCTTAGTAACTCTAAGTTAATAATGCCTAAAATAATTACTCAAGAAAACTGTTAGATATGTTTGCACAATGCCCTGGAACTAGTATTTCTGCCAAAGGGAATACTTGGGTAATCTTTTCAAATTCTGCTGTTTTTCTGAGTAAACAGTTGCTTTGTAATGATTATCCAGTTCATCAAATTGTAGTATATCTCATGTGTTGTAAACTTCAGCAGCAAGCAAAAAATATTGAAAAAAATTATCAAAGTTACAAAGAACTAAATGAAATAAACGAGAAAGTGAAACACAATTACTAGATGGTTTCACTAGTATGTGTAATATAAATAAATAAAAAGAACTAGCAAGTACAACAAAAATAACTAACTCTAGAAAAATATGATTACCAGGGGTGAAGGGGAAAGGGTGCCAAGAGTGGGTAGAAGGGGTCAATTTGATAGTGGGAATGAAAACCTGCCATGCAATACAGGTTTCTAAATGTTGACACAAGAGAATCAGATGTGGCTGAGGAACATCTTTCCTGAAAGAGTATGTTCATCATAGCCAAAGTTTTATAACTCATAGCAAGAGAACTCCATCAGGGAGCTCCATTACTATGGCTATGATGTAGGAAATGATTCAGAAGATTACCCAGAAATAAGTTTCCTTTAATAATGATAAATCTTACACAATATGTGTCAATCTATAGTTCTTAGAAAAAGAATTGGATATTGGGGATTCCTAGTGAATCTGATGGACTGTGTATATCATGTATAACCCACACTTAGAAGCCATTATAGGTATTCAAGTGGAAACTTCCAAATGAAATTCTATGCCAGTTATTCACATAGAGTGAGTAGTTTTCAGATTTCAGTATGTATGAAAATCACTGAATGTTTATTATGAAACCTGATTTTATTCTGATTCAGAGGATCTGCAGACCATGCTTAATAACATGTTACTTTAAATGAAGGCTTAGGAAGAAATTTATCATTTCTTGATTCTTGTTCACACGGTTTGGGAGCTATTCTTTCAGCTACAAAATGTTTCCTTGAAGAATGGAAAATATGTTTAGAGCACTTTTTTTTCCATGTATTCATGATGATTCCAAAGTTTGTACTCCTAATCCAGAACTTATCTTTGTACTCCAAGTGTGTATATCAAACTATCTGCTAGACACCTCTACTTGAATGTCTAATAGACTTCTTGCAGTGCACATGACCATACTCACATCCTTCCTATGATCCTACTCTGTTGGCGCCTTACCTCGTGGCATCAGGATACTTCCCCCTTCCGTGATTGGCTGTGCTCCTTTCGGCCCAGTGCGCATGACGACCTCCGGAGCACCAAATAAGGTTATGTGTTTAATCATTGGCTAGGCACTGTTGGCCTGCTTCTTCCGCTTCCGGTCCCCAGCTATAAAGCCCCAACGACACCGAAAGTAAAAGAGACCTGCGATAGCTGAACCAAGAGTGTACGTGTCTCCCTCCGTGTTGTAGCCCTGTTCTTCAGGTCGCTGCTCTCCCCTCGAGAACCTCGTTGACCAGTCCGCGGGCTCGGGCACTACTCCATTTTACAGGTTTCCCTATTTCAAGAATAGCAACACCCTTCCAGATTCCCAGGTGAAAAGTGTGGAATCATCAGGAATCTTTTTTTTGACTATTCCATATTCAATTAGGTAATAAATCCCTTTACCTATACTTTCAAGATATATCTTGAATTGGATTATTAACCCCCTCCCCACTTCCTGATGCATCCTGATCCAAGCTTTTTTTTTTTTTTTTTAAAGATTTATTTATTTATACAAGAACTGGGGTACAGGCCAGAGGCACAGGAGGGTGAGGGAATTCACCAGAGACAGAGCGGGGAGCAGAACAGGCAGACGATCGAAACACTGCTGAGGGGAGCAGTGGGTGAGACAGGAGAGATCTTCCGTGCCATGTGGGTATCTTCCAGGCCGGGGCTCAAACTCGTGCTGCAGAGACTGTGGACAACTTCATTGTGCTGCGCTCAACCCACTGTGCCACCGGGGAGGCCCCCTGATTCAAGCTTTTAACCATCTCTTACCCAAATGCTCTCCTTGCTTCCATTCTTCGTTTATAATCCGTTCTCAATAGCAGCCAGTGTTCTTCTATTAAAACCTATCCTGTCCTTCCTTTGCTTTAAGCCCAGGCATGGTTCCCCATGTCACTCAGAGTAAGAACTGAGATTGACTTACAAGGTTTGAGATCTCCCTGTCCTCTTCTTATATCTCTCTCCTGCCTGCTTATTCTCCTGTAGGTTCATTGTCTTCCATACTATTCCTTGAAATCATGAGAGCTTTGCACTATCTGTTTACTTACTGTAATCATTTCCTGAAAGCTCTTCTTTGATATATCTGAATGGCTCCCTTCTTTACCACTTCTAAGTCTTTGTACAAAAGTTACCTTCTCCAAGAATCAACTCTTCCTCTATTAAAACTCTTCTTTACCATGACTCTCTCAATCCTTTTTATCCTAATCTGATTTTCCATAGCCCTCCTCTCCTGTTAATGTACTGAATTACTTTTTCACTGATTGATTGATTTAATATTTATTTTTTTCTTTCACACTAGAATGTAAATGCCACAATGTAAGGGAAACAATTTTTATCTATTTTTTCACTGAGGTGTCCTCAGTGCTTAGAAAGGTGCTTGGCACATATGAGATGCTCAATAAATATTTGCCCAGTAAGCTCAATGAATGAATTTATGGAGTAGTTATTAAAATTCTAGGACTTTTCTAAGCTCTAGGAATATAGGTGTGAGTAGACAGAACATTTTTGCCTTTTTAGAGCCAATGTTCATAGTGGGAACTGACTGCAAAGTAGCAGAACTGCAAGGAACACATTTTGTGGAGAGGACAGCACAAGGGGGATGTTAAAGCAGCCACAGTATTCAGAGATGGAGAAACCCTAGCAGTGGCCCTAAGGAAAGCACAGAATGGATTGCAAAAGATGTGTGTGGAAAAAAAGGTGTGTAGGAAAGCTAAAGCTTCCTATGTTTATTATAGCACTATTTACATAGCCAAGCTATGGAAACAACCTAAGTGCCCAAGGACAGATAAGTGGATTAGAAAAATGTGACCCTCTTTCTTCTCTCTCTCTCTCTCTTTTCAATGAACTATTACTCAGATATAAAAAAAAAAAAAAGATGAACTCTTGCCATTTGTGACAAATGGATGCAACTTTTAAGAACACCAGAAGGGGGTTACGATAACTGCGACCATTGTAGGCAAATTGTTCAGCAGCCCTTAGTAACTTCCCGCTTCAATATATGGTTAATAGAGAAACAAAACAGAGAGTCAGACAAATCCAAACCAATACACTACAAATATATACCACAATACAGTACAGATATCACTGTTGAATTGAGGTTATCAGATGGTGAGGGGGAGAAAAGGGGACAAAGACGGGAGAGGGCACAATGGACAATGGTGAAGGACTCTGGGTGCCTTGCTGGTGGTTGTGGTGTGACATGCATCTAAAGTGGTGTGATCACATATAATGTAAACCTATGTTACCTCAAAAAAAAAAAAAAAAAAACAAAACCAAACTCCACAACATTAAAGGGCCTTCCTGGTGGTGCAAGGGGTTAAGCACAGCACTGTGAAGCTATCCTCAGCCTCTGCAGCATGAGTTCGATCCCCTGCCTGCCAGGGAGATACCCACATGGTGCAGCAGACCTCTCCTTTCTTGCCTGCTGCTCCCCTCTGCAGTGTATTTCAGTCAATCTACCTGTTCTTCTCCCCACTCTGTCTCTGGTGAATCCCCTCACCTACCTGCACCTCTGGCCTGTACCCCAGTTCTTGTATGCATAAATAAATAAATCTTAAAAAAAACATTAAAAAAGCTTCCAGAAAATAGAGTATTACAGGAATTACAGAAAAAATGAGTACTAAAAAGAAAGACTTTTTATGGGAAAGAAAAAGAAAGCTTATGTAAACCACATCTAACAGAAACTTCAAATAACTGACTTAACTACACATTTGTTTTTCTCCCATATAAAGGAAATGCACTGGTGGAGCCAAGTGGTGGATGGAAGCTTCATGATTCCATTAGAGACCCAGTATCCTGTCTCTCCACTCCACCGTTTTCAGCAGATATCTTCTATTCTTAAAATCACTTCCTGAGGGGAAACAAAGGAAAAGGTGAAAGAGGTGCATCTCCTGGTTGAGGTAACTTCCAGAAAATGACAAAATATTTCTCGTAGGTAGGAACTCAGTTGTCTAACTATTTTTAGCTGCAGAGGAGTCTAAGGAAACTTGGTTTTTTAATCTGGGGCATTTGCCACCACAAACACCTCTGCATGTAAAGTGGATAAATTATAGTTTATTAGAAAAGGACTCAAGATCAAAACAGAACATAAGAGGATCTGATTTAATTATACCTGGGAGGTAGGATTGGTAGTTAAAATTGTATTGTCTGCATAATTTTGTATCATTAATTCTTTATATTTGTGCATTGAAGGGTGACTAGCAAGGAGGGAGGTAGAAAAGTTAAAATCAATATCCCCAGAATTTATGGTTAGAGTTTCAAATTGAAAGGTGTTTTGGTAGTTATTTAATGAATGCTGCTGACATGAAACATTCACTTTTTATACCCTGTGAATAAAAGTATAGGAGACTAAGATAATCCGTATAGCTTTCAGATCACATTTAGGGAATTTTTGTGAAGAAGATTAGGCATCATTTGTTTAAAAATTTTTAATATTTATATTTTAAACAAAAAAGGAGTAAAAATTCAAGGTAAGAAAAGGAATAAATGTATGGTGAAAAGTAAGTCATTTTTACCCCAGAACATTAGATTCTTCAAGGTCTAGACTTCCAGTGACTCTCCTTAGAAGTAATGACTCTTACCAGCTACTTTTTGTTTTGTAATGAAGTTGTATTTTATGTATTTGCTTATTTATTTACTTAATATTTTTAAATTTTAGTACATTTTCTTTTATCATTGTCAATTTTTGGACAATACGTGATTTCTCCCCTCAAGTGTGGTCGTAACAGTTTCTTATATAAGAAGGGCCATATAAGCCTGGTGAACAATATGAAAACAAATCTTTGCTCCTTATTGTTAACAGTGAAAGCTTTGATTTGTAGGTGTTAAAGGAATAACACTACCTACCTGTAAGACTATCCTCCTTGGTTAAACCAGGCAGATGTCACTGCCTCCTAAAATCCTTCACGTCTTTTTATAGCGATTATTATGGTTTTTTTTTTGTTATGATAAAACATAGATAAAAAATTGCCATAGCAATTATTTTTAAGCATACAGTTTAGTGGCATTAAATACATTTATGTTGTTCTGTAACCATCACCCCTATCTATTTCCAGAACTTTTTCCTCATTCCAGACAGAAAATACTGTCTTTATTTGCTTTCTTCTTAACCTGTGGTAACTGCCACTCTACACTCTGTTTCTATGAATTTGCATACCTATGTACCTCATATCAGTGGAATCATACAATATCTGTCCTTTTGTGCCTGACCTATTTCACTTAGCTTGATGTTTTCAGGGTTCATCCATGATATAGCACAGGTCAGAATTTCCTTCCTTTTTAAGGTTGAATAATATTTCATTGTATTGATATACCACATTTTATTTATACATTTATCTGTTGATTAACTTTTAGTATTGTGAATACTGTTTCTATGAACATTGATATATAAGAATCTGTCTGAGTTCCTGATTTAATTCTTTTATATTCTTCATGTCTTTTTATTACATATAGTGATTCACAGATGCTTGACTAGATGCTAATCCTTTGAGAGCCGGTCTGTGCTTTTTTTCTTTCATGTATAAAATCACTCATTTGGTGATTCAACATTCTATATTATGTACCTGCTGAGTTCTGACACTATGCCAGACTTTGGGGACACAGAGTGCAATGACAAATATGTCCTCTACTGCAGCATAGGTCTAATTAGGGATACTGTTTTCTTCATTGTATCTAGAGTAAAATTTGTAGATTTTAAATATTAAACAAATATTTGATTATTTGGTTGACATATTGACTTCAAATCTCCTCAGTGGTTCCTGAGAATGTCATCTCCCTTGACTGAATAGCAATAAGAATATTCAGCACAAATCTAAGCTCTATAATATTAGGAATGATACTTTCATGTTCACTATAGTATTTCTTGCAAATAAGGTGCTATCTAGTGCACTGTATGGGCTTGATAGTTTTTATTTTTTATTTTTTTTAAAGATTTTTTTTTTTAATAGAGGCATGTTTTTATTTATTTATTTGTTTGTTTTGTTTATACATGCACTGGGTACAGTCAGAAGCGCGGGAGGGTGAAAGAATTCACCAGAGCCAGAGTAGGGAGCAGAGCAGGCAGAAGGACTGAAGTACACTGCTGAGGGGAGCAGCAGGCGGCAGGAGGGGTCCGCGCGCCATGTGGGACCCTCCTCTGGTGGCCGGGGAGCAGCCGGGGATCGAACCGGCGCCACAGAGGCCGCGGGCAGCTTCGCAACCCAGCGCTCTACCGCTGCGCCACCTGGGAGGCCCTTGATAGTTTTTAAATGAATGATGACATAACTTGTTCTAAAGAACTCTGACAAGTTCTAATGATATCTCTCCATATATTATGGATGGAAAAACTGAAGCATTTAAGAAAAGCCAGGAAAGTAGTGACCAATTCAGAAATAGAACTTGGGTCTTCTGACCTGCACTCTGATGCTTATTCTCTCTATCACACAAGTATATAAAATTAGAACTGATATTCCACCTTTCTGCGAAAGATGTGAACTTTAATTAAGTGTAATCTCACACAGTATGGAGAAGTTTTAAGGTCTTTAAGTTTCCTAAAAATGATAATGGAGCAGATTCTAAAATTAGATTGTTAAATGCTATTCTTAAATAAAAAAGATAGTAGCATATGATGATGAATTGCTATTTCTTCTGTGAGGGATGAGGTGTTACTGTGCTGCCCACTTGGAAAGGCTTCACCAAACTGTTTCCAACTTTACAAATAATTTATCTGTTCATTCAGTTAACCCCAGTCTTGGGGTTTGGAAACCCATCAATTAATTATTTAGGCCTTTTTGAGAAGCCTGGTTTGGAAACATTTAATCCTATGTTATGTCGTGTTAAAATTCAAATCACTTTATTTCATTAGGAATTCTAAATTTTTCACAAGGGGGAAAGTTGTGACTTTTAATTATTGAGAAAAGTTCTTGGATTTTTTTGTGGATATTACATATAAGATAGTCTACAAATTTCAGCAGAGTTTCAAAATGTCCTCTACTATTTGAAATGTATAAATTCATTTTTATAGCAAAATATAAGAGAAGCACAATTTGTAAACTCAAGGAAACCATAGACTAAATTCACTTTAGTAGATCAAGTCCTAAAACTATCATTCGTCACTGATAGCACAAGGAATAGATAGCCTAAATTCATTAGGCAAACCACGTGTTTGTGTGTGTGTGTGTATAAATTTTCATGAAAAGTCATGTTAGTATCTGACTCAATTTTGATGTGTTGATTTCTCTGGTGCTACCCTGTTGTGTCCCAGAGAATGATGGGGGCTCTTTCCCCAACATGCCACCTTTTCTCCCTACCCATGCTAGAACAGGAGCTGAAGTGTAAGACTCTCCTTGTTAATGACCTCCTGACAGACAATTGTCAGAGGACATCAGGAGATGTGCCCTTCAGGAGAGGGTTTGACAAAGAATAGAGGCTGGACGTGGAAGAAAAAAATGGGAGAACAAATCTAGAGTCAAGTAATCTCTCTAACATTTGAAACATTGAACAGATAGCTAATGTCTTGGCAGTCTTAGGTACTAACAACATAAATAACTTATTGAGGGTCCATGTACTTTCTGCTTTGCAGTTAACACCTCATAAAAATTTCATAATATCCTATGAGGTAGACATTATCTTGTATCTCCACTTTACAGATAAGAAAACCAAGACCCACAGAGAATATGTAACTTTGCTAAGAGTGTGCAGCAAGAAAAGGCAGAAACTAGAAGTCAAACTCAGGCATAGTTTGACTCTAAATGCCCCTTGACATTCTGTGTCTCTAGGACGAATTATCCCTTTCTCCAACCCCAGGGCAGCTCTTCAAAAGTCTACGTTTGTGTGGTCTCAATACTGCCTTCTTAAGATTCATCTACTGGCTGGCTAGATCCCCAGGCCACTCTTGTGCTGCCAAGGGACCTGGTAGAAATGATGACTGACTAGGTATGAATCCTGAATATCTGAATTTTTTTCATATAGTGGGAATTACTTTACAGCATATTTAGTCTTCTGTTACAAGAGAGAAGTTTGCCGGATCTCTATTTTTACAGCCTCACATATTATTATGCAGTTGTCACTACTTGTTACTTTAATACCACAGTCAATCATATATAATGTTACAGCAAAACACACCTGACATACTCATTAAAACAAATATCACATTTGCATAATCACTGTCAATAGAAAGATACACACGCAGAGGCAGCTAGAAAACTAATGAGGTTAGTTTAAGCAGCAGCCACCCTTCTCATGGCACATGTGGTTCAGGAGCTTTTCATGGGACTCCCCAGACTCCCCTTGTCTTCTCATCCTCACTTGTCTTAGAAGAGTCTAGACTAGTAACATCAACTGGAAAATTGTAGGGGAGGATGGAAGGAAGCAATCTGATGAAAACTAAAGCTTAAGGTGAGAGAAAGTGACATTACTAGAAAAAGGAGCATTTCAAAGGGTGTAACATTATATAGGAGTGGGCCAAAAGTGTGCTTTCAGGCAGGCCACCATCTGATATGATGATTTCTTGTCTTTGAAGAAAGGAGTGATTTATTTGTGCTACTGCTGAGTGCAGAATGGAGTTTGCCAAGTTGGTTCCCATCCACAGTAGAATAGGCTGGTAGTCTGATTGAAGCCCACAAGTGGGACATACAGTTAAGACTGGGATATGCAGAATACTCTGTGATTTATAAAGTGCTTTCATTAAATCATCCATTTGATTATCCTGATCCCACTGTAAGATAGGTGTTATTACCTAACTTTTGCAGAGGAGGACCCCAAGGCTGCAAACAGCAAGCAACCTCCTTGTGCTCACATAGTAAGGAAGTGTCAAAATGGGCACTGGAACTGAGGACTCCTGATTTCAAGACCAAACAGGTTGATATTATGATGGGTATGCCGAACATTGGGCTGCTTTGGGGAGAGGGAGAAACTCAAATAGCAGAAAACAGAGATGCTGCTATGGGACTAGATTTTGGTGGTAGCTCTTGAGACTGTAGAAAGGTCATGGGTGGCAAGTGAGCATCCCAGCACCCTAAGTCCATAATATCATGGGGCCAAAGCAGGGAGAAGGGGGATGAGACAGTAGTCAAATTGACAAGCACTGTGCTAGGCACTTGTTGACAATTCAGGGAAGGTGAGATTATGATCTCCATTTAAAAGGCTGGTTCAGTGTGGGGGCAGGTCTGGATCCACCATTGATAGTAGAGAGGTGGCCTCTGCAACAGGAACAGGGACAAAAGCAGGTCATCCCAGGACTAAGAAGAGGGGTAGGGGTGGAGACTAATCTCCATAACACTCCTGTCTCATAATGAAACCAGCTGCCTTGTATAGCAAGCTGGATGCAGGGAATGCAGTAGAGGGGAAGGTGTTGGGAATGTAGAAGGAGATTACATGATATTGAAGGTCCCTTCCAAATAGTGGCATTATAATTAAATAAATGAAGTGTGCTGGTTAAATCTTTATCAGTGGACTTGTTGGTTGGGCACCTACAGGTGCCTCATCATAACCTTCACCATTCCCTTCCCATACCTAATCACCCCATGGATCCTCGGAGCCTCTCTCACTTTTTCCCAAAATAGTTGTAGCCTCTCCCAAGTCAATAATAGCTTTGATCACTCAGCTTTGTATAAGCCTTTACATCCTGAATGGGGCAATATCCTCTGGTAAGCTTCACCAGGGCTACTACCATGCCCATACCACTGAATTCCCAGTGCCAATCCTAGAGCCTGGTATATAGTTGAATGATTGGAGAGTGATTTATGAATGTATGAATGAGTGAATAAATTGGCACAGTTGTCAAAGAAGACTTGGGAGAGGAATGAAGTTATCACCATGATTATTTCATCCTACTTAAGATGCTGATTAAACCCAAACTCAATGTCTCCGATAAAGACATAATCACTTCCTACTCAGTCCAGTCTGTGAATGGGGAGGGAGTGAAGGTGAAATTAAACCTAGAAAAAGTCGCCCAGGGTGGTCCTTCCATATACAAACTTTTGCTTTGTGCTCCATGACCTATCATAGCACATAGAATGTGCTCTACAATTGTCTGTGTTGATGACTGAGTGCAAAAGTCCTTGCAGTAGGGCAGTTTCATGAATTTGGTGGTTTCCTTGCCCAGGCTCTGAGAACCCAATATAATAAGACTCTAGGATTTGCTGGGATTGTGAATCATGAAAGTTTGTCCTGTACTTGAAAGAACTAAAAATTCTCTATTGAGGGGTCACTGCACGTGGGGATGCAGAAATGTACTGTAACTTTATTTACAAAATAGTTGGATCTTTAACAAGACTCTATTCAGAATCCATTTTTTTTTCCTTTTTAAAGTTGATTCATTCAGTTTTCTTGGGTTACTTCCCTTTAAGATTGTTTTGGGATGAATTACATAAAGTTTTAAAGACATGAAATCCCCTCACCTTTATCTTGCTTCTGAGTGAATCATAATCTCAGTAAGATCTCCAGTGATCTCCAATCGTTGTGTTGAATTCTCCTTCCAAGAAATGCTTTTCTCCTTGGCTTCTGTAACACTACATCTGATTTTCTTCTCAGTCATGTGGTTTCTCTCTGCAGTCACTTTTACAGCTCATACCTCTATATTCAGAGGTTAAGTTGTCGGGCCTTCTGTTGGCCCATTCTATACTTGCTTCATAACATGGTTTCAATTTTCTTTTATATACCAATGACATTCAAATTTATGTCTCCAGCTCAGATCCCTTTTTTAAGTTCCAGAACCTACTGCTTTGTCTTCCTATTTGGATATTTGAAAGCACTCAATTTGTCTAAAATAGAAATTGTAAAAATCAAATAGTTTCTCCTAAACCAGTTCTCCAGTGTTTATATTTCAGCCAATGGCCTCACCGACTAGCTGGTTGCATGAACCATTAACTTTGGGGCTGTTTTTGATGAGTTCTTCTCCTTATCTGTCACCTTGAAGTCCTGTAGAGTTTACCTCTTAAGTGCCTCTTAAATCTGTCCCCTTATTTTCATCTTCACTGCCCTCCTTTAGTCTAAACACTTACACTAGTTGACCTGGGCTCCTGGAAGTAGTTTTCTGACTTAAGCGTTCCATGTCTCTGCTGTGATCTTCAATCTAAATGCCTCAATGAACTTTCCAGAAATGCATTTCTGATCATATCAACCCTTTGAGTAAATCCTTCAGTGGATTATATCCTATTTTTCTTAGGGTAAATACCAGAATCTTTGAGAAGACCTACAAGGCATGGTCTGGCCTTTGCCTCTCTGGCCAGACCTCCCCTTAGCTTATGATTCATTTCTCCCTCTGTGCTCCAACTGCATTGAATGGGATAATATGCTCCCTTATTTAGTTCAATCCTCCTTATAGATGAAGCAACAGACTAAGGGATATTAAATGGTTTGCCTAAAGTCAAAGAAAACTTTCGTTTTCCAGGCTAGGGATCCTTTTACTACACAGCCTATGCTGGTTCAGTTCAATGGTAGTTATCTTATTGAAATGTGACTGAAAGAGACAGAAAAGGAGACAGAAAGGGAGACAAATAGTGCGTGACTTCTTATTCAATCCTAGTGAAGCCATTATTTTTTCTTAATTAAGTTCTTTTAAAAAAATCCAGGATATAATCAGAATCTAGTAAAGCTAATAATAGTTATTCTTTGGATGAAAACTATTTAGAACATCTTTAGCCCATGAAATCATATTTGAAAAAATACTTGTATATTATCCTTGGCTAACTGGGGTGATAATGTGAAATAAAAATTAAAGGTCAGTTGTCAAATGTAGCTATTATGCAAAAAAAAAAAAAAAAAACAGCCTTTCAGAGGTGTTTCCTGAAGCCTTTTGAGCCCAGACATGGTTGATTATCTGAGTCAGTTTGAGCCATGAATCATCAGCATCTCCTGCCCAAAAATGTTTCCTTGGGTAGCAGGCTGGTGTTCAAGTCCTGAGTTATCTGATGCCTTTTGTTAAAGTGCCTCAGAGTGTTCTCAGTTACCCTATTATTGATGGAAGGCCAGAATGACAGTGCTCATTTGTGAAAAGCTTTGGGGACTATTATGGGAAAGTGTTATTTCATGAATTAATTCCTTCCACTGCCACAAAGACCTGAGTTAATGCTTTCACTCAGTTAGAAAGCTACGGGCAGTCTATAGGAAAGGTCTTAAGGTGGGAAATGATGAAGTGATTATTGTCAGAAGTGTAATGGATGTCATATTGTGAATAGCTGTGCTCCAGCCAATGAGTTCATGGTTAGGCATTGAAGAGAAAAAGTCTCTTTATCCTTTAGGACTTTTAGAGTTCTAGAATTAAAAAAAAAACAAAACCACACACACACACACAAAAAAAAAAACAAGCATTAGAAATGACCCTTCCACAATGCTTTTCAAGTTTACCAAAGATTACCATGGTAACTAAATTACTGCATGACTAAAGGAAGTATGTTTAATGACTTTTTCAGCTCACATACAAGTTCCCTGTTTATTAAAGAGGAAATGTTACAGGTTGAGACTCTCATGCTCTTTGTTAAGGAAGAGAATGAATATTCCCTGGAGGAGGGGTATACTCTTAGCAGTGTGATAGAAATGTATCAAAAGCCTCCCCGTTTATCTTCACATAAGTGCCTGGTGACATTAAAAGAATAAAATCATTCAATGGAACTCCCTTTCTCCTTGTTAAACAGCTTAACAAAATACCCACAGCCCTCAGACCAACTCCATTGCTCCATGTAAGAGAGTGAGAAAAGCTGAATTTTAATTAGAGGAACTGCTTTGGGATGATCTGGTGGCAGCTTCTTTCTTATATACATTTTTTGTTTTCACCTATGCTTTATGCTAAATTTTATATCCTACTGGGTGATTTTTTTTCTCATGATTTAAAAGTAGAAGTAAGACTCAATGTCAAACTTTGTCATATGTTCTTAGAGGACATTATATAATTGTGACTTTTGTATTTTACTTCAAGTTTTATAGATTACTTTTTTGTTATTTGTGGGTATATTTGTAGAAAACGTCCTGCTTCTTTGAATATGTTGAAGTTATTATTAAAACACACTAACTATTGGTGAATTAATAGCAACAAAGCTATTTAAAATGGGAGTTTTTGTTTTATTTTCTATGTTAGTTTTATAGCAAGTGCAGGTGTGTATCATTTCAACTTGGACTAATTTATTTATACACCAAAGCGAATTTTCTTCTTTGATCCCATTTGAAATCACCACACCATTATATACTTAAAAATATAGATTCTTATGTTTGGAAGGGATTAAAGGTAATCTCATTTGATTTTTTAGTACCCACCTAGCCTTAGTTCTAACATTTTCACTGAGAGGATGATTACCATCCCGAGAAAGCCTACTCCATTACTGAATAGCATCAATGATTAAAAAATATTTCTTTTATTAAGCTGAAAACTGATATCATAAAATATCCACCTGATGATCCTTACCTCTCTCTTAGGATAAATAAAAATACAATATGAGGGCAAAAATACAATATGCCAGTAAAAATAATAGACTTCCAATGGATTAAGTGCTAGTGAGCTAGAGGTTAAAGGCTTGTACAGAATGTGGTGAGATTCATCTAGAAGGAAATTGGGTTTTATTTGGGTTAGATGCTGAAGGTGGTGATAGCCTTGTTTTGTATTCATGGCTTCCTTTCAGTTTTCCCCAAATGAGGAGCAACTTTGGTTATTTCAGTCTTGTACGAGAAGAGGAAGACAATTGGCAAAGGGACCATAAGTCAAGGGTTCAAGGTTGAGATGATTGTGGAACTTGGAGAAACAGGATTTTGGTCATAAGACTTTTGCAACCCTTAATGTAATGAAAGTAAATTGAGGAGATATTCAGACAGAGGCTCCACAGAGTGGAAGAACTTTGGGGAATTTTCATAGATTCACAGACTTTTAGGGTAGCTATGGAGTTTCCCATTACTGCGAAACTCACTAATTCCTGTGATAGCAGCTTTACTTTTGAACTGTTCATTGAACAGTTCCTCATATGGTCAGTTAAAAATGATTTGTCTTTTTGTAATTTGGATTTATTTGTCTTCATTCTTTTGTGTGTGTCACAGCCTTCAAATATTTGAACACAGCAACCCCATGTTCTTTTCAAGATGACTTCTCCCAGCTAAATCCTCCCAGTTCTATTAACATTTTTATCTGAAATGAATTCAAAGAAAATTTATAATACTGTGTCCTTCATTGTACTTAAATATGTTTAAATATTTTTTGAGAATCTTTTGTGTTTAGCTAGACATTGTGGTTGGCATTTTACCTTTAGGGTAAAGTAAATACTACTAGGTATTTTATCATTCTCACAACAATTCCATAATATGTGCTAGTAATGAAACAAAGCAATCCCAGGGGTATGACCCAGTTGGGTCCTTACCCACGTGCTTATGACTGCAGGTTATCATACATGTGAAACAATAACAGGATTTATTTACACAGGGAGTGAGAAAAAGGGATAAAGAGGGTATGGAGAGATAGACAGAGAGAGAGCGAAATCACAGACTGGCATGTGGCCAGATACCATCTATCCTACCTTCGATAGCATCTGCTGAGCAGAGACTGAGGTACAAGCCAAAGCTATATGTGGCAAACTGGCAGCTTTTCCACAGAAATCCCTCCTCATCAGTACCAGAAACCAAGCAGAGTAACTGGTCAAAAGCATTAGCAACCTAGCTGGTAAAAAACCTCAGCAGTTTAACTGCCCCAAACCTCAGCTCTTTCCCCTTTCTTCATCAGCTCCCACTTAGTAGGTGGAATTTTGAAAGCTCCACCTTCTACCATTGAATTGTATATGAGCACCACTCACTGGCTAAGAGTTTGCTCCTCATTGTTCCTCTTATATCTGCATTTGGCATAAAGTAACTAAAGCCCAGTGAACCAGCATGCCTGAGTTGTGGAGCTGATATTCTAGTTCTCGTTTTTTTGAACCCTGAATTCTGTTTTAATCATCACAGTAGATAGGTTCTAATTTATCTATGAGTCCATTAAAGGGCCTTTTCTAGAGCCAAATTTATGACTCTAGGTATGATCCTAACTGGAGCGGAGTAGAAACCCCTTTATTTCAGTAACTTTGATTTTGATGATATAGCCAAAATATCATTACTTCTTTGGCAAACACATCATGCTATTGACAATCAATTTGTTGATTCTTATCTGGCATCTAGTGCCTTTATTTTTCTTTATTTCCCATTATAGACTAGAGTTCCTTAGAACTTTGTGTGGTAGGTTCTCTGTTGTGTTTTCATTTTGGTGACTTAACAAATAGGAATAGGGCCTTCCTGGTGGTGCAAGGAGTTAAGTCTCAGCACTGTGAAGCTATCCGCAGCCATTGCAGCAGGAGTTCGATCCTGGCCAGGGAGCTGACTCATACATGGTGCATCAGAGCTCTCCTGTCTGGCCGGCTGCTCCCTTCCGCAGTGTATTTCAGTAGATCTGCCTGTTCTGCTCCCCATTCTGTCTCTGGTGAATCCTCTCACCCCCCTGCATCTCTGGCCTATACCCCAGCTCTTGTATGCATAAATGAATAAAATAAATCTTACAAAAATAGGAAAAAGCAGCTTCTAATCTAAATGACTATCTTATTATTAAATACAGACACAAAATCTCAAAGCCTGCCTTTTGCTAATATTTTGTTATAAGCTGATGAGACTAGAATAAGGGAACACAATACCCAAATTTTTCAAATATTTCATTCCAGGAAAAGGTCATATCCATCATGGTGTCCCAAGCAAATTCCAAGTAGGTGGGATATGATGTTAGTATAGGTATGTGACATTCAACCTGTATCATAGCTCAGTATCACATTCATGTTGGCTACTTGGTTTCAACAGAATACCCTGTATCAATTTACATTAATTCAATGTGAATTTTATTTGATTTGTGATAAAGCAATACATCCTATAACTAACATCGACTGATCATTCATTAATACCTTATATAGCTTATTTCATTTAATCCTGAAGCAGATTAAATCCAATAGGAGTTATTATCATTTCTGCTTTATAGGTGAGGAAACTAAAGCCTGGAGAAGTTTTGTTTTTGTTTTTTTTTAAATTGAAGTAACATTAGAGTTTAAATAACACAAAAGAGTTTAAATAATATTCAAAAATACACAATTATACATGGTGAATTAGTTTGTTTGTTTTTTTAATATTCAAAAGGGAAGGCTTAGTATATGAAAAAGGAAAGGGAAGAAAAGGACACTTACATAGACATAAGGGGGCAGAAAGAGTTGCCCCCAAAAGGGACAGGTTTGTTAGGAAAAGGAGAAAGAGGGAAGCACATGTATAGACACAGGCAGACAGCAGAGTTGCTCCTAGTTTAAACCCAGACATTCTGATTTTAAGTGTTCAGTCTTTTAGCCATTTTGTTTTATTTATTTTGTAATTTTTTTCTTTTAAAATTTTATGTGTTATAGAAATCATATTAATTTATGTAAAAGTTCTTTATTAAAAAAATAGTATCCAAGCCCTACTCACAGAGCACAATAGTTCTTATTTTTTCTCTGAATCCATCTAGTCTTTGTTTACAGACTCACTCAAAAAAAATTCAATAACTTTCTACTTAAAGGAAGAATTAGGTCACTCATATAATTCAGTTACATCACTGTCACTTTTTTTTCTAGGAATGCCTGTAAATACAGAATACTTGAAATGCTGAAATTACAGCACATTTCAGATAGAGCTGGAAAGGACCTCAGAGATGATCTGGTTCAACCCCAGCACTGTAGCTGTGGCTGTAATATCAGTCTAGAAGTTATTTTTTTAACTTTTGTAAATTTACTTTGTTTTTAATAGTTGTAAAAGAGTTAAAAAAAAGATATATATACATATAGCTAGTTTTGTATTTGTGTATGTTTAATTAATGTATAATAAAAACAATTTAATTTAGCTTTAGGCATTTATAAACAATTTTTTTTCCTCCAGAAGAGGTTAGAGGAAGAGAAAGAGGCTTTGTGGGGTTTACATTTACACATTGTAGCAGAGTGGAGATTACAGGTCCTGATTTTGAATCCTGGGGGCTTACTACTTATTTGACCATAGACAATTTGTTTAACTACTTTCTCCTTCAGTTTCCTCATTTGTACAGTAACAACCCTTTTAGGGTTGTTATGAGGATTAAATGAACTACTTATTACTGAGTGTTCAGAACAATGGTAACTGAATAATATGTGCTGTTATTATTATTACTAGTAATATTATTATTTGTTCCCGGCTTTTTTTTTATTTTTATTTTTTATACAAGCACTGGGTACAGTCAGAAGTGCGGGAGGGTGAGAGAATTCACCAGAGCCAGAGCGGGGTTCAGAGCAGGCAGAAGGACCGAAGCACACTGCTGAGGGGAGCAGCGGGCGGCAGGAGAGGTCTGCACGCCATGTGGGACCCTCCTCCGGTGGCCGGGGAGCAGCCGGGGATCGAACGGGCGCTGCAGAGGCTGCGGGCAGCTTCGCAACCCAGCGCTCAACCGCTGCGCCACCGGGGAGGCCCTGTTCCCGCCTTTTTGAGCTCAAACACTACTATTAGGAATACAGAATTTATTGAACCTCAGTCCTGTTTCTGTGCTGGCATAAGCACTATATATGTTGGCCATTTTAAATTTTGGTATATATTTCTCTACTCATTACAGGCATACTAGTGCCGGAATCATTCCCTTTTGTTGACTTAATCATAATTAATTCTGAAGATTTCTGCTGTGTGAATGTGAATGAAGACATCCACATAAATGGATAAAATTACTTTTAAAATGTAATCAAAATCAAATGTGATAGAAGAAGACATCAAGAATGATAGAAGAAATACTAGGAATGAAAAGACTTGGATTTATACTATTCCTGGCTATTTGCTGAAAGTGAGCAAGTTGGGAATGCTGGTCTGTTCTCCTTACAAAGTTCCAAGGGAAAGAGTGTGGGTGTTTTCTTGTGCAAGCCATCTCTAGAGCTGAGGAGACTGCTTTCTTTCCAGGGAGGTCTGAGGGCATCATCATTATACTTCTGGTAATGCAGACACTAGTCTCTGGTACTGCATGCTTGAACTCTAGAGGTCTAGCTGAGGTCAGAGGAGATTGTGGACACCCCACTGGGAGAATTTAAGCAATGTTCCCCTCACTAGTGAGAAGAAAGATGTTTCTCCTCAATATTCAATAATACTAAAAACAACCCAGCCTGCTAGGGAGTGGAAGTGCCTGGGAGAAGGAGAGAGAACAGGTGGGATCAGAAAATCAGTGAATCATCAAGGAAAAACCCAGGTAGGGGTGGGATGCTTTTTACTTTTTATTCTGTTTACTTTTGCTCCCACCACCTGGACTTCATTCTTCGCCCTAGCTAATGAAACACAGGAAGAGCCAAAACAAGGAACAGAAAGCCCAAAATGCATGAGGAGTTTAGAAGAGCAAGAAATCATCCCCTTTATCCACTACTTAACAATTTTTTTATTTTCATCTCTTTGGTTGGTTTAACCTCAGGTTTTGGCATGGCTATGGTCATTTCAGTCTAGGAATGATTCTGTATTCCCTTTGAGTTGAGTATCTAATTCCTCTTTCTTTTGCTAGAATATTCCCTAAAACCAGTGATAAAATTCTAGCATAATCAGAACCCGTGTGTTCTATATCTTGGGAGAAGTTCACAGCAGCCCTTTTAAAAAGGAATCATAATTGGGATACTTCATGTTCTTTCCTTGTCACTTGATATTATGTGATCTATACTGCTAGCAGAATGTGCTAATGACCTCTGAGTAATAGAATATTAACAACTCCTGATAAGCTGAACATCATATTCAGACAGTTATTTAGAAGTGATTTATAAATTATATAATTCTGTTCTTAAGAATTAAGGATTAATGTCTGTATAGTCCCCTCATAAAATAATATTTAAGGATTGATAATATATTTGGTCTTTAACCTTCTAATGATTCATAATGCTAATATCTACTATTTTGTAAGAGTTTTGATGGAAATTTAGGGCCTGCTGGACTTCTTTGGTATCTATAACTTTGAATTTTTTCAAATTTTCTTTGAAAACCAATGAATATATCAAATAAAGCCCTTTAAATTTCATTCATGACTGAATCTGAAAGGATCATGCTCTTATCTGAGAAGTGGCAAATTACCAAAGATGATGATGCTATTGAATTACCAACTAGGGAGAACTGCTGAAGAGAAGGGTGGGGGATGAGGAGTTGGGAAAAGGAGAATCTGCTAGAAATAAAGACAAATTCTTTCCATCTATTTTTCACTGAAAAACTATTATTTTAGCACCCACTGTGCCTTAGACAGGATGCTGAGTACTGGGATGAATAGAATATGAATCCTTCTTGGAGGAGCTTAATGATTGATCAATGAGTGATTGCAGTTAGGGAGTGCAGTTGGTGGGTTACATATACAATGTTATAGATATTGTATTAAAGGTAAAAGTGACATTGAGGTGAGAGGCCTGAATTTATGGACTGGCCTTGGAACTGACAAAGAAGGAAGTAATGTAAGAGATACTATGGATGGAGAACAAGAAATACTTGACTGTCAATTTGCTGAGGGAACAGTTCAGAGGACTCAATAGGAGCTAGAGTTTCCAACCCTGGTGGTGGGAAGAATGGGAATATGCTTGGGAAAAAATATTTGGGGGGAGATGATGATAAGTTTGGTTTTAGAAGAGAAAGTACATTGGAACATCCAGGTAGAAATACCTATCAGGTAGGTATGCAGACTTGTGAGAGAATTCCTGGATCAGAAAAGAAAATAAGGTTGTGTTAATAAAATTAAGACCAAAGCATATAATAAGTAGTTTGAGATAAAATGTGTACTGAAATTCATTAAGTAAGAAATTGAAGATTCTATTATTTACAACATTGAATTTTAGTCATTTGATATGACTGAAATGAGCCATGTAATTATATTCATTAAGCTTCATTTGATAACGTGTATCTGATTTGCTTAATATTTCTCCAAGAGTGGCTAAGCTCAAATGTTTGATGCCTGGGCCTCCCCTGGTGGCGCAGGGGTTGAGCGCTGGGCTGCTGGGCTGCCTGCAGCCTCTGCAGCGCCGGTTCTTTCCCTGGCTGCCAGCGGGGGTCCCACAAAAAACAAAACAAAACAAAACAAAAAAACAACAACAACAACAAATGTATGATGCCTACTTATCTTTAAAAATATATAAAATATTGGGGCCTCCTTGGTGGCGCAGGGGTTAAAGACAGCTGCTATTAAGCAATTAGTAGCCACAGCAGCAGTAGAACTAATGGTAAAGGCTGCTTTTGAATCAGTTTGCCATTGCTTTGTGTCTGTAGCTCTTCAGTCACCTAGTCTTGCATCTGCTTGAGAGAAGCCATATAAAGGCCCTTCATCAAGCCACATCCCTGAAAACACAACTTCTCGAGGGACAAGGGCTCAGATCAACACTGGCCACATTCTTTGTGACTGTCTTTACCATCTGCTGACAGTGGCAGAGTTTGTGTTCATTATTTTGATGTGATAGACTGTCTGGGCCGGGGGCCGGAGGAGAGGAGCATGGCTGAGACCCCAAATGCTCTTCTAGTGAATATTTAAAAGCTATTTAAATAGATTTCTTTTTATCCCCTAATTTCCTATTGATGACAGCACTGAAACTACTTGTCTCATTTTTCAAATCAAAGCTTCCTAAAGCAAAATGGCCTAGAGACTGAACAGCTCTTGAAGCTCTATTAATCATAAGGGGGTGGGGATAAGAAGTCCAATAATTGTTCAGGGAGTGGAAAAATACTTAAAACTCAAGACCACCTCTCCTTTCAGCCAACCTTTTTGCACTGCTTCTTTGAGGCTGGTTTTTGTGTAATCTTCCTCCTCCCCCACCCCCGAAATGATTTTTTAAGAAACTTCTTTCAACACATACCTATTGCTTTCTGAGAAACCTTTGCTCTGAGCCCAACTGATGTGTCTGACCTCAGAGGATGTGACTCTGAGACAGCATCATAAGGCAGCTCACACTGCCACCATCATCTCCCTTAGCTTTAGGAAATGGAGAGATGTGGGGTTGAAATCCCTGCCTCAGCCATTGTTACCTGGATGACTTTGGGCAAATGATTTAACTTCTCTTCACAGGAGTATCTATAAAATCTCCATATTGGGACAATAACATCTGTCTCCCAGAGTAGCTTTCAGGATGAGTGATAATTCTCTATTTGTTGTTGGCAAATCATATACCAGCTCTGGTTATGTTGCATGGGTTTGGTAGGTATTGAGGTTTAGAGTCCTCTTCAGGACTCTTTTTAAAGTTTGGGGGTAGGTTGCTGATAGATATTATGTGGGGTGGGAGTGGGGACTTTAAAGACTTTATGGGCCCCCTTGGTGCATCCATTGCTCATCAACTTTAGCTCCATAAAACTTCCCTTTTTCCCAAAGTTTTTTTTTTTTTTTACTTATAGAAAGATAGTAACAGTCTCTACTGCATACAGTGCAGTGAGAAATAATAAGAACTTCATATCCCATTGCCTGCTTAATTTTTCTGTTTAGGTACCTTTCAAAAAATTTGTTTTAATTTTCTTACATAGTTATTCATTTTGTACAGCAACAAAATGAATCTCCCTGCAGGTGTAGACCCTATAGTACTGCAACCATATCACCTGTGAACCATCACCATATTCCCTTGTGTTCTTCCTTCCCCTGTTTTGACCCCCTTCCTTTCCTGTCCCTTGCTGTATGACTCAGATCCATGGTCAGCTTACTTGTTTGTATGTTTCTTGACCTTTTGTTCAGTTTCTCTATATTCTGCATATAAGTGAAACCATTGATGTTAATCTTTTCCTTCGGGCTTATTTGGGCTTGCATAATCCCTTCCAGTTCCATCTATGTTGCTGCAAATAGCATGAGCTTATCTTTTTTGATCACTGAGTAATATTCCAGTGTGTGTGTGTGTGTGTGTGTGTGTGTACATATGGTACATAAAAGTTTTATATATATATTATATATATATATATATACACCTATAAATTCATATGTTTGGGGACATATGGGTTGTTTCCATATCTTGGCTATTGTAAACAGTGCTGCAATAAACATGGGGGTGCAAGTTTTCTTTAGAATTAGTGTTTTGTGTTCTTTGGTAGATTCCTAGGAGTGGAATTGCTGGATAATATGGTAGATCCATTTTTAGTGTTCTGAGGAACCTTCAAACAGCTTTCCTTAGTGTCTGGACCAGTTTACATTCCCACCAGCAGTGTAAAAGGGTTTTTTTTCTCCACATCCTCTCCAGCATTTGTTGTTTCCAGTTTTTTTAATGTGGGCCATTCTCACTGGTGTGAGGTGGTATCTCATTATGGTTTTGATTTACATTTCCCTAATAATTAATTAAGTTGAACATTTTTTCATCTGCCTGTTGGCCATTTACATTTATTCTTTGGAGAAGTATCTTTTTAGTTCTTCCCATTTTTTCAACTGGTTGTTTTTGTTGAGTTGTGTAATCTCTTTGTAGATCTTTAATAATAGTCCCTTATACATTGTGTGGTGTGATAATAGCCTGGTTTCATTCTTTCGTGTGTTGCAGCCCAGTTTTCCCAACATCATTTATTGAAAAAGCTTTCCTTGTTGCAGTGTATTAAATTTGCTCCTTTGTCATAGCTTAATTGACTATATGTGTGTGTTTTTTTTCCTGCACTTTCAATTTGATTCCATTGGTCTGTGTGTCTTTTTATGTTCCAATACCATGCTATTTTTATTACAATGGCTTTGGAGTATTATTTGAAGTCTGAGAGTGTAATACGTCCATTCTTCCCCCTTTTAGTAAGGAGAGCTTTTGGTGTTTGTGATTTTTTATGATTCCATATGAATTTCACAATTTTGTCCCATTTCTTTGAAGAATGTCATTGATATTTTTATTGGAATTGCATTAAACCTGTAAGTTGCTTTTGGTAGGATGGCCATTTCGATAATGCTCATTCTTTTAATCCATGAGTAGGGGATATCTTTCCATTTCCTTGTGTCTTCTATTTCTTTTGTGTTTGTGTGTTCTATTTCTTTTAACAGTGTTTTGTAGTTTTCCTTGTATAGGTCTTTCACCTCCTTTGTTAGGTTTATTTTCAGGTATTTACTTTTTTTGGGGGAGTGAACTACCTTTCAAAATTTTGCTTATATTGGAGTTACCTTGCTCATCATAAGTGTTCATCTTCCTCAATTTCAGTTCCATGAGATCAGAGGTATTTGTTTTGTCCACTGCTCTATTATCTAGCACACCACCATGAATGTAATAGACACTAAATAAATATTTTGTTGAATAATGAATAATGACTGCATAGAACAGTGCCTGAAATATCTTAAGTGCACATAAATGTGAGCTCCTTAAAAAAAACACACACACCAAAAAACCCCATCAGCTAGTATTTATAAACTGGGCATAATAAAATATCTACCTCATAGAATAGGATGAGATGATACAAACAGTGTACCTGGCATAGCATTAAGTAGTCTCTCAGCAAATGGTAACCGGATTATTTATGGGTGACTGTTAATCATTTTCAGCTAAATTATTTTATGAAAAAAGTGCTTGTAATAGTACTCTCCAATTCTGTTTAGCTCATTGTTTTATAAAAAAATTTGACTTCATACTTGGATAAGGAAAAGGGGTACAAGGAGAGATTTGAAAAAGGTAGTGGATGTTAGGAAATGGTAGCTATTTTAAAGTGAATTCAGTTCATACATCCAAATAGTATTTAGTGACTTCTTAACATTTCTGGGCCAAGAGGTAACAATAAAGAAAGATGGGAATGATTTCCTCTCACAATCAGTAATGATTTCCTCTCACAAGCAGCAACTTTTCAAAGTGCCTGGGCAGCTGTTGGAAGTACTCTGTCTGGAAAACTTACAGTGACCTATGCTCTAGATATTACCAGTGCCAGTGATATATACAAAGACACACACATTCATCACACCATTAAAAATATTTAAACCAATCTAAATGTCCTAAAAGAAGAGGTTGTTAAAAAATTTATTCTTTGGTCATTAAAGATAATGTGGAAATGTCTTTATGATATGGAAAAACATTCATTTAAAAATGGTTATAGTAGAACATAAGTTTTGAAAGAGGATATGTAGGAATAACTTATAGATACTTAAACACTTTGAAAATTGTTTTATTTTGTTCTTTTTTTTTAGATATACATAAATATTAAAGACATAGAAATCTGGATTGATATTCATTCAAGTGTTAACAGCCCCAGAGAGATGACTCTGTTGTCTTCTTTTTTTTTTTTTTAAAGATTTATTTATCTATTTATACAAGCACTGGGTACAATCAGAAGCGTGGGAGGGCGAGAGAATTCACAAGAGCCAGAGGGGAGAGCAGAGCAGGTAGAAAGACCGAACTACACTGATGAGGGGAGCAGCGGGTGGCAGGAGAGGTCTGCACGCCACGTGGGACCCTCACCCAGCAGCCGGGGATTGAACCGGCGTTGCAGGGGCTGCGGGCAGCTTCGCAACCCAGCTCTCAACTGCTGCGCCACCAGGGAGGCCCTGTTGTCTTCTTTTTTTTTAAATTAATTTGTCGGGCCTCCCCTGGTGGCGCAGCGGTTGAGCGCTGGGTTGCGAAGCTGCCTATAGCCTCTGCAGTACGGGCATAATCCCTGGCGCTGTGAGGGTCCCACATGGCACGCAGACCTCTCCCGCAGCCCGCTGCTCCCCTTAGCAATGTATTTCAGTAGATCTGCCTGTTCTGCTCTCCGTTCTGGCTCTGGTGAAGTCGCTCACCCTCCCGCACTTCTGACTGTACCCAGTGCTTGTATAAATCAATAAACAATCTTTTAAAAAAATAAAATTAAATTAAATTTGTTAGTCATTTACATGTTTAGATAATGTTGGGCTTACATTTTTACTTGTCTGTAGGTGTATATGCATCACTCACCTTCCACCGAACCTCCCATGCCAATGCCCTATCTCCTTCCCTCCCCTACTCCTCTCTCCCCCGTTTTCCTTATGGTAACCAGTAAATTTCTTTAAATGTAAGATTTGTTTATATATATATACACACACACACACACACACACACATACACATATATATATATACACACACACACATACACATACGCTTTTCCCTTTAGCATAATCACCTCAAGTTCCATCTTTTTTTGTCCCAAAAGGCATTATTTAATCTTTTAAAATATCTAAGTAGTATTCCATTGAGTTCATTATTTCATAATTTCTTTATCCAGTCCTCTGGTTCTATGTGGACAGTGCTTCTATGAACATAAGCATACACAAATCTTTTCATGTAGAGTTTTCATAGTCTGGGGTAAAAACACAGCAGAGGTATTGCTGGATCTCAGTCCCCTGTGGGGTATGTCATTCTTTTTTGTGTGATTATAAATGGCATTGGTTTTTAAATTTTCCTTTCCTCTAATACATTGTTTGCATATAGAAATACAACTGACTTTTGTGTATTGATTTTGTATCCTGCCACTTTGTTCATTTATTATTTCCAATTTGGTTTTTTTTAGTCTTTTGGGTTCTCTTTATATATTGTCATGTTATTTGTGAATAGTGATACTTTCATTTCTTTTCCAATTTTGATTCTTTTGTCTTGCTTATTTGCTCTGGCTAGGGCATCTAATACTATGTCAAACAAAGTGGTGACAGTGGACATCCTTGTCTTATTCCTAATCTTAGTGGAAATTCTTTTAGTTTTCCACCGATAAGTATGATGTTGTCTGTGCTTTGTATATATTATACCTATTATATTAGGTTATGATGATTCATTTATTTCCATTTTATTGAGATATTTTATTATAAGTGGATGTTGAATCTTGTTGAATGCTTTTTGGGTGTCTAGTGACATGATCATGTGATTTTTATCTTCCTTTTAGTTGATTCGGTGAGTGACATTGATTGAATTGCATATGTTGAAACAGCCTTGCAACCCTGGGATAAAACCTACTTGATCATGGTGGGTGATTCTCTTAACATGTTGTTGTATTCAGTTTGCTAGGGTTTTATTATCTGTGGTTTTTTGGTATTGTTTTGTATCTGTGTTCATTAGGAATATCAGCTTATAGTTTTCTTTTTTGTACTGTCCATGTTTTGTTTTGGGATGTGTTAGGGAGTTTTCCATCCTTTTCAATATTTTTGAAGAGTCTGGGTAAGACAGGTATTAGGTTCCCTTTAAAGATATGGTAGAATTCTCTGAAAAAGCTATCCTGTCCTGAGCTTCGTTTGTGGGGAGACTTTTTATTACTCTTTCAAATTCTGCACTTGTGATTGGACCATTTACGCTGTCTATTTCATCCTAGTTCAGTCTTAGAAGCTAATATGAATCAAAGAATTTGTCCTTTTCTTCTAGGCTGTCCAGCTTGTTTGTATAGAGACATTCAAAATAGGTTCTTATGATCCTTTGTATTTCTACGGAATCTATCATAATTTCACCCCTTTCATTTTTGATTTTATTTTTGTAGTAAACCTAGCTAAGTGCTTGTCAATTTTGCTTATTTTTTTCAAAGAACCAGCTTATCTTTCGTGTACGGTAGCTTGTCTCTCAATTTTTATTAGTCTCTAGACCTTTTTCAGTTTCTTCTTTGATTTCTTCATTGACCCTGGAATTGTTCAGAAGTGTTTTGTTTAGTCTTCACGTGCTTTAGTTTATTCTAGGTTTCTTTTTGTGGTTAATTTCTAGCTTTATACAATTGTGATCTGAGAAGATGCTTGGTATAATTTCTATTTTCGTGTTTTTTTTTAAAGATTTATTTTTTATTTATACAATAGCTGGGGTACAGGTCAGAGGTGCTGGAGGCGGAGAGGATTCACCAGAGAAAGAGTGGGGAACAGAACAGGCAGACAGACCGAAAGCACTGCTGAAGGGAGCAGCAGGCACAACAGGAGAGGTCTGCTGTGCCATGTGGGAATCTCCCTGGCCAGCCGGGAATCGAACCTGCGCTGCAAAGGCAGAGGACAGCTTCACAGTGCTGCACTCAACCCGCTGCACCACCAGGAAGGCCCTAGTTTCGTGTATTTTTTGAGACATTTTTGTGTTCCAGCATATGATCTATTCTTGAGAATGTTCCATGTGCACAGAGAAGAAAACATGTTCATCTTTTTGGGGGGATAGAAAGGCTCTCTAAGTGTCCATTAAGTCCATCTGGTCTAACACTTCATTTAAGGCCTTAGTTCCTTCTTAATTTTCTGTCTGGATGATCTATTCCTTTGTGTCAGTTGTGTGTTGAAGTCTCCAGTAATAATTGTATTTAAGTCAGGGTGTTTTTTTAGGTCTGTTAATAATTGCTTATATAACAGGGTGGTCTTTGTTTTAGGTGGAAAATATTAATGAAAGTTATATTCTCTTGATGAATTGTTCCCTTGATCATTATGTAGTGTCTATCTTTGTCCCTGATTTTCCCTTTTGGCTGAAATTCTAGTTTATCAGATATGAAAATAGCAGTTCCTGCTTTTCTATCTGTTATTGGCTATCGGCACCCTGCTTCAACCTTCACTTTAAGTTTGTTTTTGTCTTTCAGTTTTAATTAGCTTTCTTTTTTTTTTAAGATTTATTTATTTATGTATACAAGAACTAGGGTACAGGCCAGAGGTAGGGGGTGGTGAGAGGATTCACCAGAGACAGAGAGGGGAACAGAAGAGGTAGACTGACTGAAATACACTGCAGAGGGGAGCAGCGGGCAAGTCAGGAGCGGTCTGCTGCACCATGTGGGTAACTCCCTGGCCAGGGATCAAACTCATGCTGCAGTGGCTATGGATAGCTTCATAGGTTGCGTCTTAACTGCTTGTGCCACCAGGGAGGCCGTTAAACGGATTTCTTAACAGATGAAGTCTAGATGGTGAAAATTTTCTAACCCAGTTTGTCATTCTGTGCCTTTTAATTGGTGAATGAATTTGGGGGGATGATTATTGCTAAATGCTGTTTATTAACTGTCATTCTTTTTTTGTTAATTTTATTTTTCGATTGTTTTATCTTTCCATTGTTTTTTACCCATTTTTTCCTCTCTTTTCTTTCACTTGGATGTCTTTCTCCTTAGCGATTCTCTCACTTTCTTAATTTCTTCTTCTGTGTGCCTTTATTTTAGATTTTTGGTTAGTGGTTACCATAGAGGTTATAACAAATTTACTATGTCTAAAAACATCTATAATGAGTAGATGCCACCTCTCTGACATTTAACTATATATGTTCTGTCCTTTTCTTCCTCCCCTTTAGTAGTTCTGTTGTTGATTCATACTCTTCTTGTTCATACTTTTGATTTTCATTCCTACTGTCACTTTGCTTAGGGTTTTGTGTTCTGGTTTTTCTTTTATTATATAATTGAACTCCTTTTAACTTTCTTGTAGGGCAGATGTGTTGCTGATAAGAGTTTTCCCAGAGTTCTGTCTTTCTGGGAAAATCTTTATTTCATCTTCATATTTAAATGATAATTTTGCAGGATAAGATATTCTTTTCTTTCCATTCTTTTCTTTCCTGGAGACTGACTATGGTGAAATCCAAGGAAAGCCCAATTTGAATACTTTTGTAAATTACTTTCCTTTTCCTGTAATTTTTTTTAATCTTTGATTTTTGACACTTTAATACTACTATGGCTTTTTTTTTGGGGGGGGAAGGTGAGTTGGATTTGTAACCTGTTGAGTTGAATGTACCCATGGAATATGCTGTTTGTGATGGGGTTTGGGACTAGAGGCAGGACTTGAGATGTAGTTTTCACTTACTAATTCATTTGTATAGTGAATATTTATTGAGCATTTAGCATATGTCAGATAATGTATCAGTCATTGGGAATACAAACATGAAAACATAAAACCTGGCCCTGTGAGTTTCCTTTTGCTATATCTAGCTCTGAACAGGATTAAGATGAAGGTATTACTTAATTGATATATTGTATAAATTGAAACCTCAAGATCATATAGTGATTGAAATGTTCACAAATCTTTATGCTTTGTAGCTCTTCTATGATTATAGACTTGTATTAGAAGGAGTTTCATCATGCAACATAAATGTTTATAATTTATAATCTAGGGTTAAGGAAAACCTGCTGTGATCACCAGAAGAAAGTTTGAGGATATATATGTCTTTGACTTTGACCCATGATTAAGTCATCTTATCTACGTATCTAACATGGTGAAACAGCACTTGAGAAAGAGCCAAAAATACCTATTCCAATGTGGTGGAATTGGAAGGCTTCTGTTTCTCACTGGAGCTTATCAAAGGGTGTAAATTCTGTGGATAGTTTTAGCAAGGGTGTCAATTTTGTGCCATCTTCAAAAAGGAAACAATACCGCCTACACTCAGTCTCAAAGAAACAGGAATGACTGTTTAATAAGATTCCTGTTATTATTTTTCTGCTGAGAAAGGATGAGGTACTGCAGGCAAGATAAAAAAACTGTTGGGAGAATTCAGGAGGCATTTGCAGGGTAAGTGGCAGAAGAATCTTGAGAAAAGGGGACACGAGTTAAATTATAATTATGAATTATAATTATCCTGTTTCATATCCTTCATTATCCTATTTTATTTGCACAACAGCACCCAGTATTGAAAATTGAACAATAATTATCTTTCCCACATTAGAGCAGGAAATTGAAGCACAGAAAAGTTGTGATTAATGTTACAGGACTAAGAACTGGCAAAACTGGGGTTTGACCCATGGCTTTGATTCCAAATCTAGGATTGTGTGCACTGCACTGAACTGTTAGGAGATTCTGTATGCTCTAGTACCAGTGCCACACATTGCTCAAGCTTGTAGCTGAATTTAATCATCCTTCTCTCCCTTTGCAAGGTTTAAATCCTAACTATCCTCACACATCAACTTCTCTATGAAACTTTCTCAAGTTCCACCAACAAGTACTCAAATCTCTTTTTCTTAACCTCTCATGTGGAGGCTCTCCTTCTCTATCAGTTGCATTACATTTTCTACTAGCATTATAGGATTATTTATCTGTACATTGTATCTCTTCTGGTAAACAATAAACTTTTAAAAGATAAGTCCAGAATCTGATTAATCTTTACTTTCACAGAGTGCTTAGCACAATGCCTTGCAGGTAATTAATAAATATATATTTAATGAGTGAGTCTTCATGTCCCCTGATCTGAACCAGGTAAATAACTACCCAAAACCTCTTTGTCTCTCCAGTGTAGGACTAATATTATCTAGGTATTATGTAAGTAATAGATTAAAAAAAAAAAGAGGGCAAAGTTTATTTTACTTTATGCAGGTAAAAGAGGAAAATGTAAAAGTAGTGAATGGGTGGGCTTAGAACTAAGATACAATCTGTATGATTGTTTGAAGGTCTTAGGGAAAAGCTTCCAATAACTTAGCTTATATAAATTGGAATAATTAACACTCTGGACTGTGCATTTGTGTTATTTGGTACAAAGAGAACAAAAAATGTATTAAGTGTGTACAAGTGAGGTCAAAAAAGATCAAACATAAATTGAGACCATGACTGTTCCAGTCATTTTTACTTTGGGCACATAGCATAATGGGCTGATGTCTGAATTATCCATTTTGGAGTCATATAGTTCAGTCTGCAGCTGGACTTCCTGGTGTGCTTAGAGCAACAGCAATTAATTCAGCAGCTCCTTGGCTCATATCCTGCAGACCGTACTGGTGAAGTTTGGCATAGTAGTAAGAAACAATTGAAGATTAAGGATGAAGAAGCAAATGGAACTGCTGCCACTTCCCTGGATGAAATCATCCCTGTGCCAAAGAGGTATTAATAATTCTCTAACAGTCAAAGGGAGGAGGCAAGAAGAGTAACTCAACCTTAGCCTTTTTTGTAACTGCTGTGAAGAGAAATTAAAGACTTTTCAAGTTTGGAACTACAATATAGGTTTAAATTTTGAGACCCTGGTGACCATGATTTTAAGGAATCCACATGTATATTATGCAATACCTGTTCTGGAATTTGCTCTCACTGACAGTTTGCTGAAGAACTAAAATTAATTCCCTTATTGGAATGAATGCATAAAGCAGAACTTAGGAAATTTAGACAAAAGTACATTAACACAATTTTGACCAGATAAAATAAACTGGACTTTAAATCTTAAAAAGCTAAACATTTTAGGGCCTCCCTAGTGGTACAAGGGGTTAAGTCGCAGCACTGCGAAGCTATCTGCAGCCACCACAGCACGAGTTCAATCCCTGGCCAGGGATATGACCTGCATGGCGCAGACCTCTCCTGTCTTAGACACTGCTCTCCTCAGCAGTGTATTTCAGTCAATCTGCCTTTTCTGTTCCCTGATCTGTCTTGTGGATCCTCTCACCTTCCGCACCTCTGGCCTGTATCCCAGTTCTTGTATGCATAAATAAACAAATCTTTTTTTAAAAAAGCTAAATTTGAAAGCAGTTGTTATTTTTTGTTTTTCAGGAAAGCATTCATAAAAGTGACATTGGAGGGGATGGAGGGAAGCAAATATTGTTTAAAAATGAGCAATGATGTAAAAAATAAAAAAAATTAATAAAAAATAAAACAAACAAAAAATGACATTGTAGGCACAGTTGTAAATCAAATACAGTTAGTAGGAATAGGCCTGGGTTCTGCTTTCTATTACTACCAAAAAAGCCAGTAAGTAGAGGCAAGAATTGAATCTATATGCACTTTTATTTTTCAGCTTTCTGGCCATTGATCTGAGAGAATGGAGGGCAGAACAATGGCCACCGATCTGAGAGAATGGAGAGACCATTCTATCATCTCATCTCATTTTTATAATGAGTTAAACAAGCAGTAATAAGCAACAGCTCAACAAAATAAGCAAACAGCCCAACAAAACAGCCTATCATAGTTGCATCAGTTTATCAGAACTGATCTACAGAAAAATTGAATATATAATGATTAAAACTGAGAATATCCTGGTGAAGTTATTAAATTTCAATGTTAAGAAAAGTTTCCCTCACCAACCATGCTAAGGAAGCATCACCTACAAGACAGAAAATATCAGACTGGTCTCAGATTTGTCTACAGCAATATTAAATATCAGAAAAAGAATACTAATTTTTATAAAGCATTAGAAGGTAAAACCTTTATCCAAGTCAAGTTATTTTGAATATGACAGAAAGATATTTTCAATATACAGGATATTAATAAACACTGCTTAGAAAGAGAACTTTGATGATGAAATATGGACAACTAAATGATATATCACAATTAAAAAAATAGGAATGAGAAAGCCATGGTATGAACTAATATATATTTAAGTATATATAAATATAAAATTTGTTTAAATTACTCACTAAATCTGGGGCCTCCCTGGTGGTGCAGCGAGTGGAGTGCAGCACTCTGAAGCTGTCCACAGCCTCTGCAGTCTGGTTCGATTCCCGGCCTGCCAGGGAGATTCCCACATGGCACAGCAGACCTCTCCTGTCTCGCCGGCTCTTCCCCTCAGCAGTGTACTTTTGTCCTTCTGCTTGTTCTGCTCCCTGCTCTGTCTCTGGTGAATTTTCTCACCTTCCTGCACCTCTGGCCTGTACCTTAGTGCTGTATAAATAAATAAATCTTAAAAAAAAATTACACGCTAATCTTTAAAAAAGAATCCTCAAGTGAAATGAAGTTAGCAATTGTAATTTCATTTTCAAAAGGAAATTAAGCACTGCTTATAGTTATTTAAGGGGTAGATTATTATTAAGTGTAATTTTTTCCTCCTTTATTGAGGTAACATTGGTTAACAACCCTGTATATATGATTTAGGGGAGAAGTATCACACCTCCTCAGATCACTCCAATCCACCATTCAAACACCCGTAGTCCTTTATCAAAGATCCATATGCTCCCTCCTTCCTTTGTTTCTACCCCTGTCTCCTCTCCCTTCTAGGGGATAGATTAATACTGAGAGTTAGAAGAGATTCACAAGATTTGTTAAAAACATGCATAAGAAAGGTGTCCACAGATTATATCTTGTATTTATGTAACTATTGACCTTTTCTTAACATGATTCTACTCAAAAGTTTAGATTTGTTGTTGAATTTTGCATATTTTTAAAGATACTATGAGAACCAAAGAAACAGAAACAGAGGATAATAAAAATTTCTTCTTGGGCCTCCTTGGTGGCGCAGCGGTTGAGCGCTGGGTTGCGAAGCTGCCCGCGGCCTCTGCGACGCTGGTTCAATCCCCGGCTGCTCCCCGGCCACCAGAGGAGGGTCCCACATGGCGCGCAGACCTCTCCTGCTGCCCGTTGCTCCCCTCAGCAGTGTACTTCGGTCCTTCTGCCTGCTCTGCTCCCCGCTCTGGCTCTGGTGAATTCTCTCACCCTCCCGCGATTCTGACTGTACCCAGTGCATGTATAAACAAAACAAACAAATAAAACATGCCTCTATTAAAAAAAAAATACTTTATAAAAAAATAAAAATAAATAAAAATTTCTTCTTGCTGAAATTCCCTAGAAAAATCGTTTCGAAACTATTTTTAATGCTGAGCTCACTTTCACAAGTTAGCACTGGAACCTGGTATGTTTACATATAGTAATTTTTCTCGATCTTCTTCTCTGCCACCCACAACACACACACACACACACACACACACACACACACACACACACACACACACACGCATGCACTGTTGTGAGACAAGCCCCAGTTCAGCATTGGAAAGAAGGACTGATTACTTTGAATATCTCAAACAGATAATGGCATTCCAATATTTCATGACACCTCATTTGGTTTTAAATGACTATTTCTTTGATTCATTTAACACACACTAGTAGGGGGCCTCCCCGGTGGCGCAGCGGTTGAGCGCTGGGTTGCGAAGCTCCCCGCGACCTCCACGGCGCTGGTTCAATCCCCGGCTGCTCCCCGGCTACCGGAGGAGGGTCCCACATGGCGCGCAGACCTCTCCTGCCGCCCGCTGCTCCCCTCAGCAGTGTGCTTCGGTCCTTCTGCCTGCTCTGCTCCCCGCTCTGGCTCTGGTGAATTCTCTCACCCTCCCGCACTTCTGACTGTACCCAGTGCATGTATAAACAAATAAATAAATAAATAAAATACGTGCCTCTTTAAAAAAAAAAAAAACACACACTAGTAGGCATTAACTATATGACAGGCACAATGCTAAGTGGGAATGACAAGATTGAACTGAAACATACTGTCCCTGTCCTGCAGCTCACATTTCACTGACCCAAACTGGAAAGCTAAGGTTTTTTTTCCTATTTTGGTGGAAATAGTCATTTGCAGAGAATCTTGAACTTTGAGATTTTTGAAATTACATTCTATATACACATTTTTAATTTAAAAACTTGTCATTAATTTTATATAATATGGGAAATTTGTGCTATTCATTTTTGAATACTAGCAAGTAAAATTAGATTTTTTTTTTAAAAAGGGAGATATGAGTTAGTTTTTCTTATGCTGGAATATAGTGTTTTACCATTTTGCTGAAGAGTAAACAAGGACCATTACTTTTAAAAAAAATTTATTTTTTAAAATTTATTTATTTGGTAGAAGAACTGAGGTGTATGCCAGAGGTTTGGGGAGGGGTGATGAGAGAATTCACTGGAGAGTCAGGAGCAGAACCGGGAGATCGGCTGAAATACACCATTAGGGGGAGCAGTGGGTGAGACAGGAAAGGTCTGCTGTGACATATATGGGTTATGCTCCCTGGCCAGGGATCCGACTGAGGCCATAATGGTGATAGCATTGAGACTTAACCCCTAGGCTACCAGGAAGACCCCTAAAAGTGGACCATTTCTGCTAACATATTTGTTAGATTTATCAGTGACTGAAGACAGAGTTGAGAGAGCCTTTGACAAAAAACCTTATACTGTTTTAACTGCTGCATCTGCAAATCTGATTGTAATGTATGTGATTAGTTTTAAAATGGAGAATTCAGAATTTATAATAAAGAATTAGAAAAGAACTTAAAATACTAGAATATAAAATAAAGACAAAACAGGCTAATTTGAAAGAGACCCCGGAATTCATAATCTTGTCACAGTACTTTGTCTCAGGCTGGCTGAATTATTCTTTTTATTTTATTTATTTATTTATTTAGAGGCATGTTTTTATTTATTTATTTATTTATTTGTTTGTTTATACATGCACTGGGTACAGTCAGAAGTGTGGGAGAGTGAGAGAATTCACCAGAGCCAGAGCGGGGAGCAGAGCAGGCAGAATGATGAAGTACACTGCTGAGGGGAGCAGCGGGTGGCAGGAGAGGCCCACGCGCCATGTGGGATCCTCACCCGGTGGCCGGGGAGAAGCCGGGATCGAACCAGCCTTGCAGAGGCCATGGGCAGCTTCGCAACCCAGCGCTCAACCGCTGCGCCACCGGCCTGAATGAAGGATGATCTTAAAATAAATGAACAGGACATTGTAGCTTTCCTAAGTTAATGTTGCAGCTATATCAGGATATGTGTAGGAAGTTGTAACAATGCTATGGGGTGAATTTTAATTCAAAATTTATTTAAAAGTATCATGTTAATTCTTCATAAACAGCAGCCAGAATAACATAAAGTTATTTTTAGTTTTTATTTTGGTTCTGTGTATTAAAGAAAATTTTAGGAGTCACATATGCAAAATCAAATCAAATCAAATCATTGGAGACCTGTTTGTTTCAAATAATTGATCATGCACAAGATCCATTCTATAGGATTCAGAGAATATTTTCTTGGATGAAATGGAATAGAGATGTTAAATTTCAGTCAATATCAAGGAATTGCTCGAATTAGTGAGATATGTGATTTTGTGTCTATTTTGAGTCTTTTCATCATTGAATTTTTTTTTCGGAAATGAAAGTTCAGAGCTCTTATTGGTCTTGTCGATTCTGCCATCTTTTGTAGATTCATCTCAACATCTATTTTTGAGATTATTTTTTACATTCAGTTAGATGTATAGATCTTAAGTGCCCATTTCAATGAATTTTGACAGATGCCTACAACTGTCATCCCAATCAAGAGAGAGAATATTTCTGGTCAGCACGGATGACATAACAAGATGACAATCGAGGAGGCATGGTTTATTGCAGAAAGTATTGTTATAAACATTTCCTGTACCAGTCTTTTTGTGGACGTCTTTCAGTTCTTTTTTTTGAAATTTATTTATTTATGCATACAAGAACTGGGGTACAGGCCAGAGGTGTGTGTGGAGGGGGGAGAGGATTCATCAGAGACAGAGTGAGGAACAGAACAGGCAGACTAACTGAAACACACTGCTGAGGGGAACAGCAGGCAAGACAGGAGAGGTCTGCTTCGCCATGTGGGTTTCTCCCTGGCCAGGGATCGAACTCGTGCTGCAGTGGCTGCGGGTAGCTTCATAGGTTGCATCTTAACCCCTTGCGCCACCAGGGAGACCCTCTTTTTTTTTTTAAGATTTATTTATACATACAAGAAATGGGGTGTAAGCCAGAGGTGTGGGGTATGGGAGGATTCACCAGAGACAGTGGGGAACAGAACACTGAAATACACTGCTGAGGGGAGCAGTGGGTGAAGCAGGAGAGGTGTGCTGTGCCATGTGGGTTGCTCCCTGGCCAGACAGGATTCAAACTATTGTTGCAGTGACTGGCGACAGCTTGATAGCACTGTCTTTAACCCCTGTGCCACCAGGGAGGCCCGTGTTTCAGTTCTTTTAAGTAAATACCTAGGAGTGGAATTGGTCAGTTATAGGATAGGTATTATGTTTAACTTTATAAGAAACTGACAAACTGTTTTCCAAAATGTTTGTATCATTTTACAGTTCTCTCAGCAATACATGATATTTAAGTTGTTCCATGTCCTTTTTAATATTTGCTACTGGGTTGAATTAGCTTTAATTTTTTATACAAATGAGTAAGTTTAATAAGTTTCTAAAAAACAGTTGGAATTTTCATTAGATTGTATTAATTTTATTTACTCCTTGGTTATTAATGATATGTTTATGATAAAATGTTTTCACATTGAATTATAGTGAAGTAACTTTTATTTATGCAGTGAATCTTCTATTTTTTTATTAGAATTTTTTAAATTCAAGCATCATTGGTTTACAATGCTGTATATGATTTAGTTTTTATGCAAATTTTAAGATTTTCTCAATAAATTTCTTGTGTATCCCTGTTTAGTTAGGTAGTAGATATTTACAGTTTTGTTGTTCTGCTGAATGGTATAATTAAAAAAATATCTTTTGACCAACTCAACCATTTCACCAATTCCTCTACTTCAAAGCAGTTCTAGGTTAGCTAAGGTTTGTTTTCCATTTTGGTTTCACATGGAAATGAGATCGTACAGTATTGGTCTTTCTCTGTCTGACATATTTCACTTGGCACACAAAGTTTAGAATTAGCACACAAATTTTAGGATTATTCTATTTTTGAGAAAAATGCATTGGAATTTTGAGAAGAATTGTACTGAATCTGTGGATTGCAACATTTCCATAACATTACTTCTTCCAATATGTGAGCATAGGCTATCTTTCCACTTATATCTTCTTAAGTTTCTTTTGTCAGTTTCTCATAGTTTTCATTTCTTTCACCATTTGGTTAAATTTATTCCTAGGTATTTTTTTATTTTTGATGCAATTGTAAATAATATTGCTTCCTTAATTCATTTGCTGATACTTTATTTTTAATTATAGAATGCAAATTTTATCCATTTTTCTTTCTGATTAGTTAATTAATAAACCCTATTAATTAATAAACCCTATTAATTAATTAATAAACCCTATTAATGTTATAAAAATTCTTTTTTTTTGACTAGTTAATTTTTCGTCTTTTTTTCCTGAAATTATCTGCTATCTTAACTATTTTCTCAAAGGATAACGTTCCTCTAAATGTTCAGATAGGACTCCCTAAGATGTCTAGAGCAGGTATTTTCTCATATGACCTTGGTGTGTAAGCAAGGTCAATTGAGGAACTGCAGGCTTCAAAAGAAACTGCTACCATTACCTTAACTATCCAAAAGAATGAAGATTACCCAGATTTGTAGAGTTCATCTCTAGAAATAACCTTTGTATTGGAGAAACATGTCATATGGAAGACAACTGTTTGTCACGTTAGTCACCCTTTCCTTACCATGTGAGTCTTCTCTCTTCTCTCCTTGGTTTCTCAGAAAAAAAAATACTCATTATCTCAAGAAAAAGAAACTCTTAGTCTATTTATTTACTATAAAATTTACAGCTAAATTCCATACACATATCAGTAAACTTGCTCTTTTTTTTCTTAGTAATCTTATATTGATTTCTGGACTGGGAAGAGAAAATTTCCCCTCCACCCTTAAACTTCCTTCTTTTCTTTTTGATTTTGCTTTGTAATGCTCAATTTTTTGAGGTAATCCTTACTTCATCTATTTGATATTTATTTTGTATAAAATATATTTAGTGGTATTAACTTTCTTCAGGTATGGTTAACTGCATTGACTAGGTTTGGTCATGTAGTGTCTTTGTTATCATTCTCTTCTAAATATTTCTTTATTACTGTTTTAGCTAGAGCTATTTAAAAAATCGTAGACTAAGCATATGGAATTTAAAAAAAAGTTCATTCTGTTCTTACAGATTTAAAATTTATTGGATTATGGTTAGAAAGTTGAATTTATAAAATATTTATTATTTAAAATGTATTATTTTAAATGGTCTAGCACATGTTCCATTTTTTTTTTTTACTCTTCTAAGTATGCAAGACAAGACTAGTGACTTTTCTATCACTATGCTTTTCTCTTTTTTTCCATAGGGTTGATTTTGGGATTGGGAGACAGTGGCCCATGCAAACTTAACATCTCGAAAAATAATACTTTCATATTTATATATTTAAACTATTCAATTAGTAAAATGAAATTTTTGGATCATTACAGAAAAAGACTCTCAATGCAGTCAAAGTGTAGATTTAGACCTCTTTCTATTGTTATAGAAAATGTATTTTATTTTTCTCAATTTTATTAGAGAGATATAACTTTGGAAAGTTTAAAACTAAGAATCCTAAGAAAATTCAGTGATAATGATAAGATTTTGATAATTGGACCAATCTTTAGGGAAGGATTTTGCTTCCTTCCCATCTCTATACTTTTCTTCCTGCCTCTCCTCAGGAGTCACATACAATAGAATCTTGGGCATATCCAGATGGCATTTTTTTATTTTAACTTGGAAAACTTATGCATATGCAAGTTATAAAAATGGTGGACAATTATTTTCCAAATAGAGAGTTTCTATTAACCAGAAGACTCTGCTCAGCAAAATCTAAGATGTATTTGAATATGCAGATTAAGTGGTAGAAGCTATAGTTCTATTGTATAGTTTTGCAGAATTATGGAGGAATGCCTGAAGTTAGAGGAAGTTAGAGGAAGATGACCCAGAGATAATTGGCTGGAAAAAGGGAATTTAAGCGAACTGAAGTATCAAATGGAGATGTTTTAAAGTTGAATGATCTTATGGTGTACCTCCGTGGTGTAAAGCCTGGTAGCTGACTTTTTTTTCTTGGAATGCAAGTGCCCGACTTAAGCTCTGATGTTGAGGCATCCACTTCAAATTTGGCTTGCTTTAGGGCTACCACAAACATATTGCCAACCACACTACTAAAGAAAGAACTAGGCTTTCTGCTCCCCCTTATTCCTCCCATAAGACTCCTTTGTTTTGCAGATCCTGGTTAAGTTAGATAGTTGGTCAGTTGGTATGGCTTGTTTTTTTCTTCTTTTGTCTTGTCTCTCTTCCTGAGCTTTAAATTCCTACTATTTATGATTTAAATCTATCAATTAAAAAGTTAGCCTGTAGAAACCCTATATACTCTATGCTCAGTTCCAATAAAATCAGGCCCATCTGTTCTTTCTTTTTTCTCTACCTGTAACCTCATTGTGAACCAGATGTTCTGAAAAATTTCTAGGCCTTATAAGTACTAAACATCTATTTAAAAATTTTTTTGATGGTTATTGCTGAAGGGCATTTTGCAACCATAATAAAACCCCAAAGGACTGGTTAAGTCTTAATATTGGTTTAAAAGGGCATATGTCCATGGCAAACTCATTGTGGTCAAGGTAAGTGCCCAGGCACTTCTGGAAGATAATATTATTATCAACAGACTGAAAAAGACCCAAAACACCTATTTTTATTGTAAATTTCTCCTATTAAATTTAAGTGAAATCCACATAAAAGAGGATGTAAGACTAGATGACAAATGGCATTCAATATATCACTGAAACTGTAGGGGAGGAAAAATAACTTTTCTTCTATTCTTTTAGGCTCAGTAACTGGGAGGGGGTGTCTATGAATTTAACTGACCAAAGACAGTTTTATAGGAGAAAAGATATACAAACCTTGATTGATACAGTATTTTGATAAAGTATTTTCATATGTACAGGGGCTTCACAGAAAATAAATGAAAAATCCAAAGGCTTGCTAGACCTGGAGACTTACATACCATTTTAACAAAAGGTGATAAATTGTGGAAAAGTAACTAAACAAAGGAAGATAGTTTCTTAGGGGATACATTGTGGAAAGGTGACTAGGAAATATATGTGTAATGTTCATAAAAATGAGAGGTTCCATGTTCCCTGCCTGATGAAGGTTGAAATTGAGTGGGGAGGAGAAACTAGAGAAGACTGGGAGTAAAGTCTTGGAGACTTTGAGGAGGCACATAGAGCAGAGACATGTGAAGAAGTCCTACTTGTTTCTTGACTCTGGACTTGCACCTAGGACTTGGAGTACATGGAAGGAGACACATGGATTTGAGATATATAATGACACTTGAATAGACTTAGGGGAGAGACCTGTAGAGAGGCTGACAATGGCAGTCTTTAACTTGATTTGAATTTTTATTTTGTTCCTTTCATTCCAGACATGCTGGCTCTTTCTGCTCCTTTCCTTATCTGGTTCCCTGCCAGAAAGTGCCTTAGATTTGTGGCAAGTTTTTAGGCCTCAGTGCCCTCACTTTGGGCCAACCCTGTTTAGCTGGGTGTTCTGCAACCCTCCCAGGCCAGGTAGGTTCACCGTCAGTTCAGGTAGCTTGAAAGAGAAACTTGTTGTCCTTGGCATCATCCCCACAGGTTTTCTAATAGTATGCAGGGGAAACAAGCCAGTAGGGACATAGCAACTTGGGCCCCCTTGCAAATCTCTATATGCTCTTTCCTCTGTAACCTTTCTCTGCTGCTCTCCACTGCTCTCCACTGCACTCCCACACATGGTCCTCTGCCACACACCATCCTCTGTGTGACACCGCCCCTATATGCTCAGTCTCTCAGCTCATCACACCATACTCCAGGTGTCCACCATCAGGTATGCATACCCCAAGCTCATGATCCCAAGCAACTCCTGCATTCAAGGCCACAGCTGATAGCCACAGAGACCAGTGGCACAAAAGCCTGAGCAATCTTCATTTATCCTGCACTGGGCATTTATTCGTAAGGGGGTGGGTAACTTGGGAGATTTTATTGGAAAAATCTTTATGCACACTAATCCTATTAAAGTTCTTTCACACTAAGAGAATATGTTGTCTTTATGTGGCAGATGGCAGAACCTATTTAGAGCATGCAGGTTTGGGTTCCTGGGGCTACCCCTCAGTCTGCATACTAACATATAAACTAATGGTAGCTAAGGTTGTTTATGAGGACTTATCTTGTTATCTCCAGTGATAATGTAATAGGGTGGTCCCCAGAAACGGGGGAGATTCCAGGTTTCCTGCCCCACCCAAAAGGAGAGTGGAACTGAGCAGGGAGGAGAAGAAGCTGCAGAGGAGACTGAGGAAGGAAGGAAGCAGGATGGAGAGCCAGGAGACCTGGAGGAGGCACATGGAACCGAGAGACACATGAAGAAACTGCGCTTGCCTTTTGGTCGTGGACTGGGTGACACAGATGTGGGTGAGAGACCTGAGGGGAGGTGACAATGGTGGTTTTTGTCTTGATTTTGATTTTGCTCTTTTCCCTCCAGACTTGTCTGGTTGTTTCTGATCCTTTTTTGTGGGTCCCCACTCTAAGATGCTTTAGACTTGTGGCAGGCCTTGGGGCCGTGCTCTGGGCCAATCCCATTTGGATGGACTTTTACCCACAAGGGGACGGGTAAGTTTGGGTGCTTGATTTAGAAACTAGATTCTTGGCTTTTCCTGTATTGTTTCCTAATTGTATTAAATTTCCTTCCCATTAAAGTCTCATATGTTTTGTGTTGATGTGGTGGATGGCAGAACCCATTTAGAGTAGGCAGGTTTGCGGGGTCTGGGCTGACCTTCTCCCTGCCCTGTAACAATAAGAGTTGTTCTCTTTCTGTATGGAAGAGGTAGTTACTTTTACCAATCAGTATTTCCTTAGGAAATTTATTCCTGCTTTTAGTCAGGAAAAGGACAGAAGAGCATCTCCTGTGTCTTCTATTTCTCTGTCTTCAGCTCAAAATAATCCTTATGCCAAAGTGGTATATTTTGGGGTGGCATACTTTGATTCCCTTCAATACATTTTATAACCAATAGGTCTTGCAGATATTTTTTTTGGCAAGAGTTCCTTTGCCTTTATTTATTTTTTTATTTATTTGAAGGCAATCTGCTACTTGAGGCTGACAAATTTTGCTCTACCCTCACTACCCACACCAGTTCTCCAAAAGAGTCAGTATTAAAAGCAAAAGAATAAAGTTATCGGAAATGGATTTCACAAGTGTGGGGAACCTACTTACAGGAATTCAATCTGTCTTTTTGTAATGTTACTCAATTATCTCAAGTGATACAAAAATCACTTGCTAAATCAAAGTCAAGTTCACTGCCCATTATAACTGTGTCTTCTTCCCAGTGCTTTCCCATTTGATTAGATTTTATCAGATGTACTGAGTCAGGACACGGTCCTGCCAACATATTGAAAAAATTTCTGGGACTCACTCCCCCTCCCTACTCTAGAAGGCAAGAAAGCAAAGCCATCTCCACAAATCTAAACGGGTTCCACCCTGTAGCCTTGTAGAAATCTGTTGCCTGAAGCAAAACAAGTCTTTTCACATCCACTGATGACCAAGAAGCCAGATACAGAAGATTTAACAATGGGTACCCAGGCTTTGTATTTTTGCAGTACATTCTTTAAAAAGAAGAGATTAAATACTTCATTGCCTTTCTCTGTCATCAGCATATCTTTAGGTCCATTTAGAACTGAAAACCCCTCCTGTCAAGAGTAATTACATTCTTATTGATGTCAATGCCTCACTGTCCCTACCTTTATACACTAAATTCAAACTTGTGTTTATTGGAAGAGTTATCACAGAATAAAATCTGTCAGACTGATTCCCAGGTTAAAATCTTTACTTTAATTAACTAATAAACTCTTTGCCTAACTATCATTGAGACTTTATTTCCAGTTAACAGTCCCTATGGTCTTAGTGCCCATTGAACACTCACAGTTGATTCACTGAATGGGGAAATGTCATGGTTCCCCATGACATTTTGAATTTCTGAGCTCTTGCATCAACCAAAATATCAGGAGGGAGGAGGGAAAGCCAATTCTTTGGTTCAGTAACTCATATCCCTTTAGATCTGTGTGGCAAATGGGAAAAGCTTCTACCAAAGCCCGAGACTCTAGAAAAGTCTTCCCTGTCAGTCATGAGCTAAAGCAGTAATCAGGATGGAGACCCAAAACTACCCAGTGCACCCAGGCTGAGTTGCTCTTAACAAGGGAGAAGCATTACAATCTTCCCTGGTGTAGGAAGAAGATAGAGCCTGGCAGGGATACATCCCGACTTCCTTTCTGTCCTTAAAACTGGGTTCAGCTGTTCAGCCTTTCTTTGTGATATATATCACTTCTCTTACCAGCTGTGAGGGCAGGCGGTAAAGCGATTAAGGGCATTATTAATCACCAGATTCCTACTGAGAAGGGTCAAGTTGCAGCAGGATTTGACAAAATAACAATTCTATCACCAATGAGTTAGAGTAGTAGATGGCGCCATATCTTAGAGCTGTATTTGGGCTTATTTTTTCTTGGCTCTAAAAATCCTTATTGAACGTGAACATCCCTGAGGTGATTAGACACTTACCCACCTTTAACTGTTGAAATTATTTGAGTTCTAACAATATTTGAGTTTGGAATTCTTTGAGTCTCCTTAGGGAATTTGCAGCAAAATGGATTGGAAAATAGTGTGTGCTTGTACAGACAGAAAGGGAAAGGGAGGGAAAGGGTCTCATTAACTTTTATAAAGTCTATACTAGAGATTCTTCTTCCCTGAAACCATGGGAAGTCAGAAAAACATTTTATGGGATTAATTATGTAAATGCATTTAAAATAACCATTGAAATTCTGTTTATTTTATAGCAGCAAGTTTTGCCATAAGTGAACATTCTGGTTAAGGACGTTTTTAGAGTGTTGTTGGTAGAATGGGATGTGGGGAAGAAGGAAGAAAACTAAGAATAAAGAAACTTAATTTTATCTCTTCCTGTATGATCCCTTCCAGTTTGCAACATCAACAAAAACTCCTCTAGGCTAAAAAATTTAGGAATAAGCAGATTTAAACCCTAACCACCAGATTGTATTCACTTTTTAGGATTAAGTGTTAACTCAATGAATTGCACTCCCTGTATCTTCTAGAGATTAACTGGCTCCAAATGTATTCCTGGGAATTTGAAAAATTTAGGCTTAAGAAATAGAGAAATTAAGTTACATTTCTAATAGAAGTCTCTGTGTCCCTCTGAAGCTGACATTGGCATCAGAAACAAACCTTTGAGCGGGAGGTGGGCATAGGGATGATTAATATAATCATTAAAACCAGCTATGCAAATTTCACAAGACCAGGAACTTGCAAGTAGGGGAGTAGTGAGGACTAACAATCTTTATGGCAAACCAACCTAAGTCTGAAATGAGAAATTCCACAAAGCAAGAAATTCCACTGAGAACAATACATAATGCTACCCTGCCCTTTCAAAAACACAGTCTTTGCCTGCTTGTGTCTATGCAAGTATCTTGTTTTTCTTAATGAACTCACCATGTGAGTTAATGTGACTTTGCTGAATTAATTTTAAAAGGGATAAGAGACTCCTCACTCATCCCTCATCAGATTCAACCCAAATACCCTCAATGCAGACAGGCACAGGAAACACAAGAATGACAAGAAGGGAAATGACAAGCAGGACCAAATAAAACATTCACTGGAGCAGCAAAGCTTCCAGGCAGGGAGGAGGAGTTTCAATTTTCCCCAATACCATGCTATTTTCTTTCATTTACCCTAAGTGAATCCTCTTGTCTCAGAGGGGTCCTCCTTAACAGGGCTCTATGAGAAGTAATTTGTATTTAAATAGCATCTTGAGAGCTACCTGAGGAAAATGCTAGGTCAAATGTTAGGGTTTAGAGATGAGATTAACCAGCGATTTAGTTGGGATCATTGGGACAGTCATTGAAAATTACTCAGAAAGGAAAAAGTGTTAACAGAATATTTAGGGTGAAACTCAAAGGATAAAGGGCTAAGTAGATATTTTCAAATCCTAGGAGTATACCTGGATTGTGACTTCCTTTCCAAAGTATCCCAAATCACATCCTTCTTTGTGTTGGGTGAACAGTATGTTCTGAATGAATCCCACCCACTGATGTTTTATGGACCCACTCCCACCTCCATGCCAAAGAGATCCCAGGCACTGAGTTCCCAAAATTGCCACTGTAGTGGCAGGAAGGGCATAGAGCAGGTTCTCTATGACCTGAGCAGATGGGTAGAGGAGAGAGTCCTGGAGCCCTCGGTGGCTTTTTCAGGCTTTTATTGGGATTTTACCAGGCACATGGCAGGCAGGGGTGCAGGGGGCTGGCAGGCCTCCAGGCCTCTGGTGAATCTTCACTCTTTCTGGGCTTTCTGGTATTCTCTCATGGCCTTGTTCTCTCTCTTCTGCTGGTTCCGTTCTCTTCTCTGCTCGTTTCTTCTACCACTGCTACTCTTTCTCTTTGGCTCTCTCACTTGTTCTCCTATCGTTCTGCTTTCTCTTTCATTCTGCTGCTCTTGTTCTCTTCTGATGGTTCCCCATGATGTTGCCCTTATTAAACTCAGTCTCAGCCCAGGTGGATCCACCTACATATGCCCATACCCCACTCCAGGTGCCCGCATCAGGCATGCATTCAGGACCGCAGGGATCTATCATCAATGCTAATGGCAGGAGGGCAGAAAAGCCTGATAATCACCCTACAGCCATGAATCTGCCATGATGCTTGTCTTCTTGAAGGGGGAATTGCTGGAAACTGAGGGTGGAGTTGTTATACCAAGCATGGCTGCTTGGTATAAACCTGGACACATATACGCCTGGAGGTAACTTGGTTTTGCCTCAGTGTGTACCTAGGGTCCCAGCTCAGGCAGCATTACCATTAGGTCATATTGAGCAATTAATTTCTCTCTATCTGGGCCTCCCCAGTGGCGCAGCAGTTGAGTGCTGGGTTGCAAAGCTGCCCGCAGCCTCTGCAGCGCTGGTTCAATCCCCGGCCACTGGGCGAGGGTCCCACATGGCGCGCAGACCTCTCCTGCTGCCCGCTGCTCCCCTCAGCAGTGTATTTTTCATCAGTCTGCCTGTTCTCTTCCCCGCTCTGGCTCTGGTGAATTCTCTCACCCTCCCGCGTTTCTGACTGTACCCAGTGCTTGTATAAATAAATAAATCTTTTATTTATATAAAAGATAAATATAAATAAATAAATAAATAAAAATAAATCTTTTATAAATTATTTTTAAAATAAATCTTGTATAAATAAATAAATCTTTTACTAGCCTTTCCTTGTGTGCCTGTCCTTGGGTCTTGTTCTGAGGTTTTTTTTTTTCAGTTCCCTTTGGGGTCACCCTGTAACATTCGCCCACTGCTATATAGAGTCAAGCAGAATAACTCATTTCAAAAGTACTTCTCACATTCCTCTTGAAATAATTTTAAAAGGTATTTTAGTTTTGTTCTGATATTTCAAATGCTGCACAACAATCAACAGAAATGGTAAAGATCAGTTAAGTTGGTCTCACACAACCACACTGAAAAGTTATCGAGAAAACATTTACTCTCTGAGAAGACTGACTCCTTTACATTATTAATAAGCAATGAATACTTGCCTTTTATTGGTAAAGAAATTGAATGAGGAATCAAACTGTTATAGAGCAACCCCGATATTAAACGGGTTCCTGGCTGTGGGTCCTCACCCGCGCACTTTAAAGGGACTTATGAATACTCTACTACAGACACACGCAAAAGGGTTAATAAAAGGTTTATTTACAAGAGAAAAAGAAATAAGGAAAATATACAACTCAGGGAGAAGATAGGGAAATAGTCTTTAATGCGTCCTACCCGATCCAACGACCTGGAAACCCAAAGTCACTCTCAGAGCTGGCCGGATGCTGCGAGCTGGCGGAGAGCCAAAAATGGAGAGCCCCCAAAGCCCACGTGTCTGCCTTTTGTATCCACCTGGCTGCTTAACCCCACCCTCAGGTCCCAGCCACCTTCCCTTTGGTGGTGATGGGATTTGGAGTTCCCAGTGTCTTTGGCTTTGACCTGGGGTGGGGGTGGAGTCCACAAAGCCTATATGGAATTTGCTTTGGGACATCCTTTTCCCCCTAACAAAACGAGGTATGATTTATCATAATTTGTATTTCATAATATGGAATTATTTAAAGACTGTGTTGTAGTGATTAAGGGTATGAACTGCAGAACAGACTGACTCGGTACATGTCTGGCTCTACTATTTCCCAGCTTTGTGACTTTAGGAAAATTGGAGAAGATTGGAGAGGTTTTACAAATAGTGGCCCCAGTGCAAGATAAACTAATAAGGTTTGCGTTGCTCTGTTCTGGAATGTGCATAGCTGTTTTTCAGACTGGATGGGGGAAATATGAGCTATAACTATTGTACTATTGATAGATTCCTGTTCTACCTCAGGGTGAGAAACTGTTCACCTGAACCTATTCAGTGTTATAAACCAACTTACCTTAATTAAAAAATTATTCAGTTTCCCAGTTTTGCTTGTTGTGGGTTCTAACTGTTGGTATTTTCCATGTTGGAAATTAAAACAATTATACAGTAAGTCATTTAAAAATGGTGATAAACCCATTACATATTAATATAATTAGCATACTTTAATGAAAATTAGCTGTATTTTCCAAAACAAAAAAATTATGAGATGTCATCTTGTTTTACATTTTTGCCAGTTTCTTATATTTGCTTTAATAGAAGACAGTTGAGTTTTTCATATCAGCTTCTGCCTTCAACATGTTGTGATATCATACTTTGGAATGGCTACCCTGGGGTAATTTCAAGTTTCATGTGTGAAATGCTTTGGAAATGGTGAAACACCATAAAAATGTTAGGTGTTTGCTATTTCTATACAGGGTTGCTAAAACAGGAAGTTAACAGGAAATTCCTCCTTTGAGGCTTATCACACCTCTTTGACTTAAATACACCCGAATTCAGCCCACCCAAAAATGAGGTGTTTGTTTCTTTATACAGTTTTAGAAATAACATTCTCACAGAAACTCATAAAATAAGTCTGTTATTTCACCAAATACCAAAGCAAATATGACTCTATGCTAGACAAACTGTATTTCCCAGAATTTTATGAGATAAAGTAGGGAAACATTCACGTGATTCCACAGTACATTAAAAAAGTTTTTACGGGGCCTCCCTGGTGGCGCAAGGGGTTAAGACACAACCTATAAAGCTAACCACAGCCACTGCGGCACAAGTTCCATTGCCGGCCAGGGAGCTACCCACATGGCACAGCAGACCTCTCCTGACTCACCCGCTGCTCCTCTCAGCAGTGTATTTCAGTCAGTCTGCCTGTTCTGCTCCCCATTCTGTCTCTGGTGAATCCTCTCACCCCCCGCATCTTTGACCTGTAACCCCGTTCTTATGTGCATAAATAAATAAATCTTAAAAAAAAGTTTTTATGTACATTTGTTTCACTCGACTCTATACCTTTGTGAGGTAGGTACTCTGAGGCTCAGAAACATTAATGAAAAGTGACTTGCCAAATGTCATAGAATTATGATAAGTGGAAAAACTGAATCCAGCCAGATTTTCTGACTCTAAATTCAATAACATTTTCCCAATACATTGTATTTTTCCAGTTCTTTTAAAGGAAGAGCCGTGATTATGGTTATATTTATGGTTATATTTTTAGTGTCTAGCACTGTTTTGGGGATACATTTTAAGTGGCCTTGGGCAAGTGATTAACTTCTTTTTGTGTCTGAAAGTTTACCAAACTGGAAATAGAAATAACACATATCTCATAGCTTCACTCTGATTAGTGTCCATACATTTAAAAACTTAAAGTAGAATACTCAGGGGTTTTCTCAATAAATATGTCTATAAACAAATTCTGTCATGTAACTTTGAAAACCTCCTAACTTGGCTCTCAAAGCCAATATATGGACAGTAGAGCCCAATGGTTAACACATGGATTCTGAAGTCAGGTTGCCTGGTACAAATGTGAGTTCTTTCACCCATCAGTTCTGCAACTATAAAATGGGAATAAAAGTTTTATCTATCCCATAGTCTCTTGTGTCCCTGGCAATTAGTAAAGACATATTATTTTAAATAAAATAAAAAATACAAAGGAGTGAGAGTGTGCAGACGTTAGGCACCATGTGATTAGCAGTGACAGTTGATATGTGATGCTTATAGTTCCCAATTAAATTCCAAAGCAAACCAACCTCAGTGGCTCATTTATTGGCTGTTCATACCTGACAATGTACCTTTTCCAAGAGATTCCCATTTCCTAATGGAATGCAGACTGTTCTCTAAGAGAGTAAAGTATCTATGAAGGGGATGCATGAACACTGATGATTTTCAGGGCAGAATCCACATAATTGCTACAATTTTCAATGTCTATTGTGAACAAATGGCCGTAGGCACAGTGGTTAGGACAGATTTGAAGGGGCCTCAATAGTTGGAAACACAGTTGTGAGCTTTGTGTCTGGGGTTTGACAGACTTTGGGATTATTTCTGACAGTGGGAAGAACAACTGCCCTTTGCCTAAACTCTTGTCACAATGTCTGAAGGGAAATGTTGACATATTTATGATAGCTCTGTTCATTTACCTTGGAAGGCACAAATGTCCATAATTAGCCTGCAATTATTCAACATGTGGCCTTCTCTGCTCTTCTTATTTTCACTGACTGCCTTTTGACAGCTTCTATACTGAGTAGCTCATGTATAAAAAGGCATCAAATCAAACATATCCATTGTACTATTCACTAATAGCCCTGATTGGAGGATTTTAGGCCAGGAAACTACAACCATTGGCCAAAACAGAGTTTGTACTAGTCTTGTGCTATGGATTGAATTTGCTACCCCCACTCCCCTCTCCCCTCCAAAGTTGGAGAATGTGGTCTTATTTGGCGTTAAGGTTTTTACAGAGATAATCAAATTAAGATGAGGCTTTTTGAGGGGGCCCTAATCCAATACTAATAGGTATCTTCAAAAAAGGAAATTTGGGCATAGAGAGACATATACATAGGAAACATCCTGTAATGAGAAACATCCTGTAATGAAGTCAAGAAGAGAGGCCTACAGCAGATCTTTCTCTCATAGCCCACCATCAGAAGGAACCAGTCCCACCAAATCTTGAACTTCTGGCTCCCAGATCTGTGAAACATATATTTCTGTTGTGTAAACCATATAGTTTGTGGTACTTTGTTGTGGCAGCCTTAAAATATAATACTGGATTTACATTAACACTGTTATGTGAGTCTGGTGGCTTTCCCAGTTGGTGCCTGGGTGAAGATTATCAATGACTATGATTAACAACAGTGATATTTGGCTCTAGCCTCTATCAACAGAATTTCTAGACTCCAGATTCCTTGTCTACCTTGGTAGTCATCAAAGAGGTTTTGCTATAACATTTGGTGCTCATTTCTGCTCAGACCTGTAGTGTTAGCCATTATAATTGACCCAGCTAGGTTCAAAGTAGCCCTGTATAAAAGGAATCTATGTATCTCAGTTTCACCAAATACTTATGAGACTTATTTGACCATGGTACACCTTTTGGGAATTACTACTCATTGCATTTTGATCTTCTATGAATGACTAAAGTGACTTTTCAAGGAGAAATTAGGATTAGACACTGGGTTGGGAGATAGAGGTCTTGGGAATCCCTTGAGGTAGATGTTATAGTCATTAATATGAGGCAGGTGACATTTTAGATTAGATAGTTATTTGTTGTGACGGGCCATGCCATGCTTTATAGGATATTTAGTAGCATCCCTCACTTCTGCCTACTAGATCCACCTCCAACTCATTATAATCTAACTCTGCAGGCTTTTCCAAATGTTCCTTAGGGAGGGAAGGTGCAACTGGTTATAAATCAATAATCTAAGGTACTTTTTCTATATGAAAAAGTTGACATGCTTTTTCTATATGAAAAGTGCCAAGATAGAGGAGTGATCAAAAAAAATTGAATAGAGGGAGGGATGGAGAGAGAGAGAAAAAAAAAAGAGGAAGGGAGGGAGAGAGAGAGAAAAAGAGGAAGAGAGAATGAAAAATGTGTCTTGGGGAGGGTTAAGGTAGAAAGATAGGGGCTTTCATGGGATCATTTGCAAAGAGAAACACAGAAGGAGCACTAAGATAACTTAGGGTCATATTTACTCTGTGACTTTTGTGAATTTAGTGGAATCTTTGTAACTTCCCAATTTTTGCTGGCTTAGTTACTGCTTGGCTATATTCCAAGTGTTAGTAAAACTCTTATAGAAACAAAAAATTATATGCTTTAGAGAACAAACACTATGAGGGAAGGTGCACACACAATGAGCTAGAATTGGTGGGAGACTTGCTTGGGACCTTCACATAGCATCCTCATTCTACTTGGAATACATTATCAAAGGATTTTCTGAAACATTGCTCTCAGGGAAAGACCTTTCTTAATCCCTCTAATACTCTTTAAACCAGATTTTTTTTTTTTTATAAATTGCAATGGTTAATTTTCTTCCAGTAAGGGGACAAATATTTTTAATTATTTTATTTTATTTATTTTTTTTGTGATTTTTATTTATTTTATTTTTTTTAATAATAAATTTTATTTTTATATTCCCCATACAATTGCATCCCCCCCATTCTGACCCCAATCCCTCCCCTCCCGCCCCTGCTCCCCTAAAAGTGTCTCTGGTTCATAGTTTTTTGTTGATTTTGATTTTCACTTTCTTACAGTTATTCATTTTCCTGGTCCCTTATTTAAGTTTTCTAGATTCCTGCTATGAGTGAGACCATCCGGTATTTTTCTTTTTCTTTCTGGCTTATTTCGCTGAGCATGATCCCTTCCAGCGCCATCCATGTTGCTGCAAATTGCATGTGTTTATCTTTTTTGAATGCTGAGTAATATTCCATGGTATATATGTACCACATCTTCTTGATCCAGTCATCTATTTTTTTTTTTTAATAGAGGCATGTTTATTTATTTGTTTGTTTGTTTGGTTTTTGTTTATACATGCACTGGGTACAGTCAGAAGCGTGGGAGGGTGAGAGAATTCACCAGAGCCAGAGCGGGGAGCAGAGCAGGCAGAAGGACCGAAGTACACTGCTGAGGGGAGCAGCGGGCGGCAGGAGAGGTCTGCACGCCATGTGGGACCCTCCTCTGGTGGCCGGGGAGCAGCCGGGGATCGAACCGGCGCCGCAGAGGCTGCGGGCAGCTTCGCAACCCAGCGCTCAACCGCTGCGCCACCGGGGAGGCCCGATCCAGTCATCTATTTTTGGGCATTTGGGTTGTTTCCAAAGCTTAGCTATTGTAAACAGTGCTGCTATAAACATAGGGGTGCAGGTGTTCTTTGGAACTGATGTTTCTGTGTCCTTTGGGCAAATACCTAGGAGTGGAATTGCTGGATCATATGGAAGCTCTATGTTTAGTAGGTCCAGAAATCTCCACACAGCTGTCCACAGTGGTTGGACCAGTTTGCACTCCCACCAACAGTGCAGAAGAGTTCCTTTTTGTCCACACCCTCGCCAACATTTGTTGTTGCTAGTTTTTTTAATATGTGCCATTCTCACTGGTGTAAGATGGTATCTCATGGTAGTTTTGATTTGCATTTTCCTGATGACAAGTGATGTTAAACATTTTTTCATATGCCTGTTGGCCATTTGCATTTCCTCTTCAGAGAAGTTTCTTTTTAGCTCTTCTGCCCATTTTTTGACTGGATTATTTTCTTTGTTGTTGTTGAGTCTCATCAGCTCTTTGCAGATTTTTGTGATCAGTCCTTTATCTTTAATGATTTTATTTTATATGCTTTCCTCCTAATGTTATCTTGTCTGTTGAGAATATGATAATTTTATTAATGTCACAAAAAGTTTAATATCATAAAGTCAAGTGTGAGATAAAGAGAATCATTTTAAATACATATCAGGAGGAAAGGGCCTCACTGGTGGCACAAGGGGTTAAGACGCAACCTATGAAGCTATCCACAGGCACTGCAGCATGAGTTCGATCCCCAGACAGGGAGCAACCCACATGGTACAGCAACCTCTCCTGACTTGCCTGCTGCTCCCCTCAGCAGTATATTTCATTACCTCTGCCTGTTCTGTTCCCCACTCTGTCTCTGATGAATCCTCTCGCCCCCCACACTTCTGGCCTGCACCCCAGTTCTTATATGCATAAATAAATAAATCTTTAAAAAAAATTCATTATCAGGGGGAAAATACCAAGTAGGCCATGTAGTAATTTATATACTGTCAATAGACTATACTACAATTTCTGGCTGAGTCAACCATGCCTATTTTTCATAAATTGATAGTTATGAATGTGACAATATTGCTTTTCTTAGAATCAGGCTTAGTGATTTATAAAAATAAGAAATTTGTTAATTTATAATGTTTTCTGTGTATCACTTTGTACCATTTTTGTATTAGTTGTTCTGATATTTCAGTAGATATATGTGACTCATCATAGTCTAATGGCACCAGCATTTTACCACTTTGAGTGTAGTGTTCAAAACTATTTCTTTTTTCACTTTTAAATATCATTGTGTTGAGTAGCAGATGTTAATCATTTTTGTTTCAATCATCAAATATGATGCAGGATAGTTACAAGAAGAAATTAGTCATTGTGATTGTTCATATTTCTTCTCTTTCTGTTATTCTTTTCCTTTCTCATGCAACAAGTTTCTTTTATCATTACCTTTGTTTGAAAAAACTTCCTTTAGTTATTATTTAATGTTTTATTTTAGTAGGTAGTTACCCTGTTTAGCTTTAGCATGTAAGTCCCGACCTATAGTTTCAATGACAGTTTAATTTTCAGAACCTTTGTGGATATTTTGGCTTGCTTTGATTATCTTGTGCCTTGTGATTTTAATGGATCCCTGCTGGTACACTGAGGAGGTAGAAGGAGATTCCTTAGGTTTGTATGGAAGCCTGGGGGACAAAGGGCACTTTTTGGGTCAAGCTCTTGTATTCGAATCCTGTGACTTCCCACTGCCTCACATCTTATAGAGACGATTGTCTTAGGCCTAGTAGAGTGAGTGGTGTGGAAGGAAAGCCTCTCTATCCTCTTAATGTCAGCAGAGCTCCAGATAGATTCTTCTTGATGGTTATGTTGGGTTTGTTAAATCCAGAAATTTAAATGCCGATTATTTCCTCCCTAGTACTTGCTTTCTGAAATTATTTTATTTATATTTTTGATTTTTCATTATCTGCCTTCCACATTAGAACATAGCTCTGTAAAGGCAGAGATTATTTTTCTTTCTAAAACATTTACTGCTGTATTGTAGTACCTAGACAAAGAAGGTTCTCAATAAATACTGTTGAAGGAAAGAAGAAATTAATCGAGATAGAAAAGATGGTGACAGCTATAAGGAGATTAGAAAAGGCTGAATTCTTAAAATATTTTTGTCTTTTTAGGCAAACATGCTAAGACTTATTACTACTTTATTTCCAAAATATTTATCAGATTACTCTCCTGAGCCAGAAACTGTATTATGACCTGTGAATTCAGTGAGTAAAATGTAACTTTTGTCACTAAGGGACTCATGGTTCACTTGAGGAGATAGATCCATCAATCTGTGTCTTCTTGTGTATTCTCCAACATTGATAAAGGCCTAGGGTTTGCTATGTGAAACATCTGAAAGATGATAAACTAGCCTGGGGTAGTCTGTCCCACTTCCTCAATATTGAGCTTACCCAAAGCGGTGACAATGAAATAGGAGTAGCTTTTCTTTTAACATTTAAGCAAGGGCTCCCCTTGCATGAAAAAGACTTTGAAAAAGAGTTCTGAAGATCTTAAAGCTTTTTACTTGAGTGCAAGAAATGGTAACCTTATATCCATGTCCCTCAGGAGGAAGACATGTGTGTATTTCTTCCTTCCTGCTGTATTTTCACAAGTGTTTATTGGGTAGCATCATGGGCACCAGGCTAGATACAAAAATACAAGATAAGGTCTTTTCTGAGTTAACTGGGGAGGAAGATGGAAAAAACTTATAAAAAAGGAAGATGGTTACTCTTACCAATGGAGGTAAGGATAGGAGGATGCAAGGGAAAAAATTTCCTCTATCTGCAGTGGAATCAGCGACTTTCTAGGGAAGTGCTTTGAGCTGGGCCATGAAGTATGACAACTTCCCAGATGTCCTGGAGGAGGGCAGCTTTGCTGGACTCAAGAGCCTGAGTAAATTGTCAAGGAGGTATGTTGTGTTTGAAGATTTTCAAGAAGTTTAGTATTTTTGGCAAACACAAATATTTGATAGGGGTAAAATGTGGGAAAAAAAGTGGAACATGATGTCTGGGACCAAACACTGAACAATCCACTGTGCAAGCAAAGATCCTTTGCTTTTATTGCCTGGAATACTGGTTTTCTAGCTGTAATTATAGTTATCTGGGTAAATGTTATGAAAGATAAATCCTAAAGATTCTGACTTAATAGGTGTGGGATAAGACCTGACCTTCTCTTTTGTTTTCAAACTTTTTATTGGAATAAAATGTATATAGGTATCTAACCGCTGCTCTATTACCTGGTCCCTGGTTGGTCTCCAAATGTGCTGTTCTTTCCCCACCTGTGTCTCTAATACACATAATGCTCCTAGAATATCTTTCAATTTGACCTTGTTTTCTAATTCTTAATTAGCTATTATGACTCACCTCTAGCATCACTTCCTCTAGGAAGACTTTCCTGATCTTTCCTGGCAGAGTTATGATTCTATCTATAGCACCTTATGACTGGTGTCCAGTTGGGCAGAATACCATGATTAAGCTATTCCTCCTAGATTGCCTCCAATAGAAGAGGCAAAATTGGGTGTTAATTTCAGAAGGGGTTTGGATACTGGGTACTTTTGAATGTTGTATAAACCTGTATTGTTCCTGAAAATATTTAGAGTGGTTATCTTTCTACTAGTCTATGAGTTTCTTAAGGACAACCATTCTGATATGAATCTTTGAATACTTAGCTTCCAGTCAAGTTCCTGGCTCAGTAACTGTTTGTTGAGTGAATGATTTCTGCCCTCAGTTTTAAAACAGAGGTTTCTGAACTCAAGTTTTAAAATAGAGGTGCCCAAAACATAGAGAATTTATTGATTTGTGGTAGAAAATGTTACTTTAGTTGTTCCCTATGCTGAATTTTCCATAAAGATCTTTTAAAACTTACATTTAAAAATTGGAGGAAGAGAACAGCTGATAGTCAAGGATATTGATATTAAAGTGCTAGTTTATAAATAGTTTTCCTAAGTCCTAGGTCATTTCAAAGTTTCCATTTAATGGGTGTTACACCATTTCCTTGGAAGAAGGAATGTTTTCGATCAAACTCACTGCTTCTTTAGAGATGGACTTGGATTTGGTTTTATGAACAGTAATGATTTTTTGTAAGGAGCATTTTGCTTCTACATAGGGTGGTATGATTCATAAAATAAAGCTCTTATGCCTTAATTATCCCTTCCAGGAATAAACCCCATTTCCTGTGACTATAATTCCTATTGTAAACCTGCTAGGTCCTTGTGTATAATGTCTTTCAATTGGTTGTTATCTCGTGTGGCCCCATTAAATGCCATAAAATGTTTTAGAATAGGAAATGAAAAAAGGAGAAGGAGGAGAGAATAGATGGCAGAATAGCAGCTGGTGGGGTTGAAACTCCTCCTTCTCCCCAAAGAGAATGTTCCAACACCCAAATATCTACTGGGGCTCTGGGGAGGAAGACAGAGCACATGGCTGCACTTTTTTATTGAACTGACCATTTCCATAGAAGTTAGCACAGACTGATCAAAGCACTCTTCCAGTGCTGAGAATGAAAGATGGACTATTTTCTCCTTCCCTCCTCACTTCCCTTGCTGGTCAACACTTATCTGCACACCTTGGATTACTGGACTAGTTAACTGTCTTAATAGAAATAATAAGTACTATAGTGGTTTGTTTGCAATCCACTCCTTCCTGTTCTCAGGATAGGAACATCTTTATTTTCCTTTGGGGTAAATGTTGGGGGACATGACCAAGAATCCTGCTTACCCCCATTTCTCCTTTTTGGAGGCCTCACGACTGGTTTATAGGAATAAAAATTCTTTGGTATGTGATACAAATATGCAGCATAATAAAAATTACATTTTAGGACCAATAATTTGGCAGCAAGGAGGCAAGGGGTAAATGAGCAGCCAATGAGAACAGTTTAGCAGGAAATGGGCCTCTACCAGAACTATTAATTAGAGAGAATTTTGCCAAAGTATATACATATACTGATAGCCTATTAGGAGTCAAGCCCTGTGGTAAGTGCTTTACATAATCTCATTTATGACAAAAGTAATCTCTGAAAATCAAAAGCACCCATACTTTTCTTTTGTGGCACTTTTCATATGGGTAACTGTGTATTTATTTGCATGATTGCAGGTTTTAACATTTGACTCTAACTACTTAGTTTCCAACTATGGGCCTGACTCATAAGATGGTCCAAAGTTTGTTAAATGATTCAACGATTATGTCTTAGTTAAAACTTTTGTGGGACCCAGATTTTTTAGAAGAAACCTAATGGGATTCTAGGAAAACCTGCATAGCCATTCTGCAGGAAAAGGATAAGCAGGACAGCTGTAGGAACCTTCGCAACTTCACCAAACTGGAGAACTTGGCATTCACATGACAGCTCCCAGTGCTGCTATGGTATGGCTCCTGTAGTTTAAATTCTTGAATAAGAAAGATAACTATTGGTCTTGCTTGGATCAGTAGCCCATTCATGAGTCAATCAGCTCTGACTGAAAAGATGAAACCACATGGCAGGTACATGTCAGCAGGATTCCTCCCTTGAGGGTGGTGGGGAAGGCAGTTCTCAAAGAAAATGCATCACTAGGGGCTGAGAAGTTAACCCAAATGGTATTACCTATACTATGGGAATGGAAGGAAGACTGTGACATAATGTATGGAGATAGTTTGAAAAGTTGTGCAATATGGCATTGTTTAGATGCCAGGGTTCAAGGTATAGAATCAATACCACATTCCATGTGATTCTGGGAAAATTACTTAATTTCTTCATGTTTCAGTATCCTAATTTGCAAAATGAAGATCATAGGAATATTAGCCATGTTGACTTATTGTGAGTTTCTGGCATTATAAGCTCTTGAAGGATAGGCTTCGCAAAGATGTTTAAGTAGGCCTTTTTATAACGCATGTCACTTTGGTATATGGATTATTTATAGCTGAAGTCCTTTCAAGCCCTGCAAGCTTATGAGAAACTTTTACCACTCCCTCGGTTACCTAGAAGAGTGAAAATTGGGGGTCTTACCTAGAATTCAGGTTGTTTACAGAATAACTTTTATATCAGAGAAGCCTGGCTATGTGACAAGGTGAACGTCTAATTACAGAGATCTAGTCTGCTGCCTGAATCACCCTTGTCTCCTCATGTGAACCTCCTTGATGCCACTGGATCCTATCCCACTCTGTAGCTCAGGATATATGCCCCCATTTTGCCCCACTGCCTTTGGAATTCTAATTTTTTTGGAGATCTCCCATATGTACATAGATGAATTTGTTTTTTTCCCCTCCCAAGCCATCTCATGTTAATTATTATTTGAAGAGCCCAAGAATAGTGTAGGGGCAATTTACTCTCTTCTCTGAAACACTCAATAGAGGTTAGGTAGCAGCATCCTTACAAAGGGAGATGAGGAAATTCCATCTAGAACATCTTTTTTCCTCTTTGTAAAATTAAAAAAACCCACCAGGACTCTTTTAGGATAGTCAATTTTGGGGAGTTAGTAGGACTTAGTATGATGAAGAATTTCAAATTTGGAAAGATGATTTGAACAAGGCCAAAGTTTCCGTAAGATCATTTGATCCACAATTTTTGCAGTTTATTAAAACAGTAAAGTTAATTTAATGTTAAGTTCCATACAGACCATTAAAAAAAAAAAATCAGCTTTGGGCCTCCCCTGGTGGCGCAGCGGTTGAGCACTGGGTTGTGAAGCTGCCCGCAGCCTCTGCAGCGCTGGTTCGATCCCCGGCCCCAGGCGAGGGTCCCACATGGTGCGCAGACCTCTCCTGCTGCGCCCGCTGCTCCCCTCAGCAGTGTATTTTCATCAGTCTGCCTGTTCTGCTCCCCGCTCTGGCTCTGGTGAATTCTCTCACCCTCCTGCACTTCTGACTGTACCCAGTGCTTTTATAAATAAATAAATAAATCCTTAAAAAAAAATCAGCTTTTCTGTATTTGCTAGTTGCACTGGTAGTGGAAGACAGAGATTGCATTTCACAATCGTGTTTGTGACAAACTCCAACACAAAAGGCCAGTACTCATAGGCCTGTACTAACAGAGAATCGATGAGTTAACCATTTGACTATAAATCTCCTGACCTAATGACTCTACTAATTTTTCTAATTTTTTAAGGATAATGTAAAAATATTATTATCACTAGATGTTGAAGCAGGCAGAACAGACAATATATGTTTATGGATCTTTAAATCAAAGGTCATTGATTGTCTTTCTTTACATTTAGTAGCACACTAGAACCTGAAACATATATTGCACATATTAACCAATGTTTTTCAAAATTTAATATATTCCTCTACAAAGTGTCCGAAGGGGCAATAAAGATTAGCTTAGAAAAGGATCCTTCAGAAATGTGTGATTTTGTGATTATATTATCAGATGTATGTTTCTCTTTCAATTTAATCACGTTTCCCATTTGGGTCCTTTATGTCTGGGTTCTTTCTTTACATGCTAAGGGATATATTAAGAACAATTCCATTTAAAATCAGTCTATGGAAGGAAATACTATATTTTGTTTATAGTTATAATAATTCCTTTGAATTATTATACCTTTTATTGTATGCCTTTGAATTATTTACCTTTTGATTCTATTACTTTCTTTTTTTAAAAAAGATTTATTTATTTATTTATACAAGAACTGGGGTACAGGCCGGATGTGCGGGAGGGTGAGAGGGTTCACCAGAGACAGAGTGGGGAACAGAACAGGCAGACTGATGAAATACGCTGCTGAGGGGAGCAGCAGGCACAGCAGGAGAGGTCTGTCGCACCATGTGGGACCCTCGCTGGCAGCCGGGGATCGAACCGGTGCTGCAGAGGCTGTGGGCAGCTTTGCAGCCCAGCGCTCAACCGCTGTGCCACCAGGGGAGGCCCTCTATTACTTTCTTTTGGTTGTCAGGTCATTTGTCATTTAATGAGGATGAATTTTTTAGGTTGAGTCAAAGCAAAGGTTTCTTTTCCTATAAAAACATCTCATTCTGTGTTTCAAGAATCTTAGCACTGGAAAACAATCTGCTGGCCTATACACTATGTATGATAGATGAGAAAACTGGAGGTCAGAGAAGACACATGATTAGTTCAAGGTCACTTATGCAAATAGCAGCAGAGATAGACTCTGATTAATAGATCAAAGTTCTTTCTACTGAATATCAAGAATGAAAAAGAAGTTATACTCCTGCCATTAGTCTTATAGAAAAACTTGTTTCTATGAAGTTTTTTCCTTATTCTTTGTGGTACTGATGTGTTGACAGTTCAACTTTTGAAACCTGTTTTCCAAGGTCCTTAAAGTGCTTGATAGTATACTCCATTAAAAAAAAAAGAGATAAAATTGCTTTACAACACTGTATATGATTTAGTTGAATAGGTTTATACCTTCTCAGATGCACCTCATCACTCAACACCCACCATCAAAGCACCCATAAAGTATTACTACATCAAGGCATCTATTACAGCCTATTGGGTCCCCTTCCCCCCTTCTTCATACTACCTCCTTTACTATCCCTCTAGACCCTCAATTCTGCAGTTATATTTCTAGGGTTTGTTTTGTTTTTATTTTGTCAGTTTTTTGTTTTATTTCTTTCAAGAACTCCATCAGAACTTTAATAGGGATTACATTGAGTCAATATATTGCTTTGAATAAGATAGATGGCCATTTAACAATGTTAGTTCTTCAAATCTATTAGCATAGAATATCTCTCCATTTTCTATATCTTCTATTTATTTTAATAATATAGTTTTTGCTGAATAAATCATTTACCTCCTTTATTAGGTATTTATATAGTCTTTTGTATTTAATGTATTTTAATGCTACTGTAAATGGGATTGTTTTCTTTATTTCATAAGGATACAACAGGCTTTCGTGTATTGGTTTGTAGCCTGCCACTTTACTATACTATTTTATTGTTTTTAGTTAGTGGAGTCTTTAAGGTTTTCTATGTATATTATTATGCCATCTAAAATAGAGATAGTTTTACTTATTTGTTTCCAATTTGGATTCCTTTTATAGCTTTCCTTTGCCTAATTGTTCTAGCTAGGACTTCCAGCACTATGGTGAGCAGTAGTTGTGAAAGTGGACATCCTTGTTATATACCCAGTCTCAGAGGAAAAGCTTTCAGTTTCTCACCACTGAGTATGATGCTCCTGGGTTTGGCATAAACAGCCTTTATTATGTTGAGGTATATTCCTTCTATTCATATTTTATTTAAGAGCTTTTATCATACATGGGTGCTGAATCTTGTCAAATGCCTTCTCTGTATCTATTGATATGATGATATGATTTTTGTCTTTCCTTTTGTTGATATGGTGAATTACATTGATTGATATGCATGTGTTTAACTGTCTTTGCATCCCTGGAATAAATCCCACTTGTTCATGATATATGATCCTTTTAATATACTGTTGAATTTGATTTGCTAAGATTTGGTTGAGGATTTTTTCACTTGTGTTCATCAGGATTTGTAGTTTTATGTTTTTGTGTTCATCTTTTGGCAATTATATGTGTTACAGATAACTTCTCTTACTTTGTGGTTTTTCTTTTCTTTTCTTTTTTTATGATAGTATACTCCATTGAGTAACAACTAGAGATCATGTGGTGAAATTGAAAACATAAAAATGAATTTTTATGAAAAGTATCTTAGTAACTGACTCAATTTTGATGTATTGGTTTCCTTGGTGCTGCCCTGTTTGTGTCCCAGAAAATTATGGGTGTTCTTCCTTCAACATGCCATCTTTCTCCCTACCCATGCAAGAGCAAGAGCTAAAGTATGAGAACCTCTTGTGAATGAGCTCCTGCCAGAAAAGTTCCGTCTTTGCTCTTTTTCTGTGAAATTGTCTTGGCTATTTTGGACACTTTGCACTTTTGCATTTCCATAAAGGTTTTAGACAAAGTCATAAATTTCCACACCAAAAAATGATTGTGGTTGGGATTGTAATTTCATTTAACCTTGAGATTAAAACTGGGAATAATTGAAATCTTTACAGTATTTAGTTTTCAAGTCAATGAGCATTGTACTCGCATCCATTTAATTGGTCTTTTTTGGTGTATCTCAATTAAATTTTCTTAATAATCTTGCAATTTTCATGCTTTTATAAATGTTCATTTTCTAATTTTTTGGTTGGCATACAGAAATGCAATTCCTTTATCTCATTTCCTGTGGCCCTATTACTACCATTTCTCATTAAGCATTATACTTTGCTTATTATAGATTTTTCTATGAATAAAATTATATCATCCAATAATGGCAGTTTTGTTCTTTGAAGGCTCTAATTAAGAATATTCTCACTGTAGCCCCCATGTCTTAATCTTTTTGATTTTCCTTGTTTCTCTCTCCCCATTCTGGATGACTTCTTACATATCTTCTAGTTCATTCACTCTATATAATCTAATGTTAAACCAATCAGTAAAGTTTTTATTTTAATTATTAAAATATTCTGGAAATTTTGTTTGGCTCTTTTTCAAATTTGCTTAGTATCATTTTGTATATTTTCATATTTCTTATAAATATTTAAAAATTTGACTTTTATTTCTTTAGGCCAAACAAATAGATGCATTATATTCCATATCTGTTAACTCCTTTATGAAGGAGTATAATGATTTAAGCTTGTTTCTATTCTATTTTTTTCCTGCTGAATCTCAGTCATGACTTTTCTCCCTGTCTGCTTAGTAGTTTTTGACCATGAATGTATGTTTGCATGTATTTAAGTTTTTGAAAAAGTCTTCAATTCTGGGATAAAGGTATATTCTTTTAGAGAGGATTTGTGTTTGTTTTTTTTTTTTTTTTTTTTTTTTAAACATGTTAGAAGTGTTTTTTTTTTTTTTTTTTTTAAGATTTATTTATTCATTTATACAAGCACTGGGTACAGTCAGAAGCGCGGGAGGGTGAGAGAATTCACCAGAGCCAGAGCGGGGAGCAGAGCAGGCAGACTGATGAAGTACACTGCTGAGGGGAGCAGTGGGCGGCAGGAGAGGTCTGCACGCCATGTGGGACCCTCCTCCGGTGGCCGGGGAGGAGCGGCCGGGGATCGAACCGGCGCTGCAGAGGCTGCGGGCAGCTTCGCAACCCAGCGCTCAACCGCTGCGCCACCGGGGAGGCCCTGTGTTTGTTTTATTGTGTTTGTTTTATAGGCTATCCAGGTCCTGTAGAATGTTAAGGAATTTTATCAAATTCCTTAGCAATTAATTTTATCAAATTCATTTAGCAAATGAAGTAAAATAGCCAAAGTTGCTTACTCCTGGAGGAAAAAAAAGCGAGGTGACATTATTTCAAGTAAAGAACTACCTTTTTTGTTGACTGCTTATTAAGTAACACTAGACTGTAATTTGAGGTGATAAGACTTTGTCATTTCAAAAAAGGAGAGAAATTATCTCTAGGGCTAGGTAACAATTATCTGTCTAAAAGGTGTAGCTCTTGGTATGAAGATTTATTCATATTCTGGGTCATGTCCCATAATTATTACTATGTCTCATTTTCAGAGTAATTTCAGTGAAAAATTATTTTATGCTGCTGCAATTGAGAATAACTGCTGCCTTACTGTCTCCAATCTGTTGCTTGAACATCCCTGAAATATTCTAGTATGAATAAAAGCAACAGGGGCAAGTCTTATTTTTAGGAGTTTGATAATGTTAGGTGAAAATAGTTTTTTTTTCCCTTGAAATTTTCAAATACCAATAGATTTCTATGAGATCACACCATCTTTATGTCCAGGTTCAACTAATTTTACTGAGTACCTGCTAGCATTGTGCTAGGTATTTAAGATAAACCTCCATTTTTCCTCCATCAGTGGTTATACATTTTTTAAATGTACAAAAAAAAAGGAAATAATTTCACAATGACCATTCTTACATCCACCACCTATAGTCTACATTTAATATTTTATAATTTTCTCTGTCACATCACTACCCATATACCCATCTCTCTATTCATCAATCCATCTTGTTTTTGATGCTTTTCAAAGCAAGCCCCTAAATATATCACACAGTATATATATTACCAACTATGCATTACAACATTCAATAAGTTCTGATTAAACCATGCACCCAACCTGTAACAAACTAAGAGTATTACCATCATCTCAAAATTTACTTCAGGCCCCTTCACATTCCCCTTCCTCTGAAGCCACCTCTAGTCTCTTTTTCTTATTGATTAATTTTGCTCTTTCAAGACTTGTACAAATGGATTCATACTGTATATGTTCTTCTTTTTACTTTTTACATTTTATTTTGGAATAATTGTACTATCACAGATGTAAGAAATATCAGAGTTTTTTATACTCATCTTCCAGTTTTACCCAATGTTGCCATCCTGCATCACTATGGTACATTATCACAACCAGGAAATTGATATGAGTACAATCCATCCACCTTATTCAGCTTTCACCCACTCTAAATGCACTTATGTGTGTGTGTGTGTGCATATATAGTTCTGTATAATTTTTATTATAAGATTAGATTCATGTGATTACTACCACAGCCAGGACACTGAATAATTCCATCACAGGATCCTTTGCATCACTCTTTCATAGTTACAGCTACCTTCCTCTTTCCCTCACAAATCCTGGCACCACAAATATCTCTATTTATATACTTTTGCTATTTCAAAGACTATTATATAAATTGAATAATACAGAATGTAGCTTTTTGGGATTTGCTTTTTTTTTCTTTTCCAAAATTCTTTAATGGATAAGCTTAACATTCAGCAATATTTGTGTATAAATACACTAATGAAAAGAGCAACTCATACTGGTCAAAGGTAAAAAAATTATAGAAGTCATTACTTAATGACTTTGCTTACTAGGCTGATAAAATAAGAAAGCCAATTCTGTTTTTCTTTCTCTGGCCTCAATTCTTTTGCAATTGCTGAATTTGAGAATAGTGATTTGGAAATTAAATGGTTTCTGATACCAATGTGATATATAAATGTTACATATACCTAGGAAAGATCAATATTGGGTGAAATCCTTATTCTATAATATTCCATAGGCTTTCACGTTAGTTGTTTTCATTTAAGTAAAAGGTTTTCATTTAAGTAAAAGGTCTTCTGTGAAAGGAGACACAGTTTAAAAAAAAATAACTTATGATGGAGGAAGAGGGATGAAGCTCTTCCTGGGCAAGATGCCTTTGCAAGATCATAGACAATACCTCAAGGAAGTTCAGAACTCTTGTCCTCAGTTAGTACTAGATAATTTTCTGGAACATAAATGTGATGAGGCTTTCATTTGGGGTTATCAACAAGCATCTACTCTGGGACACCCAAGTATAACTCTTGGTAGCCACTTTGAGTCCCAGTCTTGTTTGTACCCCAAAATATGTTGCCAGGTTTTTTTTTTTTTAAAAAGATTTTTTTAATTTTTATTTATTTATACAAGCATTGGGTACAGTCAGAGGCGCGGGAGGATGAGTGAATTCACCAGAGCCAAAGCGGGGAATAGAACATGCAGACTGACGAAGTACACTGCTGAGGGGAGCAGCAGGCACAGCAGGAGTGGTCTGTGCGCCATGTGGGACCCTCGCTGGCAGCCGGGGATCGAACCGGTGCTGCAGAGGCTGTGGGCAACTTCGCAACCCAGCGCTCAACGGCTGCGCCACCAGGGAGGCCCCATCTTGCCAGGTTTTGATATATAAATGTTGGAAGAATAAACGATATCAGTCAGAACTGCAGATTCATTGACCTTTTCCTTAAGTCTTACAGATCTATATCACTCTCTGATTCATGGATAATTCACTCATCTGTCTCTAATACTCCATACCCAGCTTCCTACACAATACCTTTGTCTTCATCACTGGCTTTGGGAGGCCTCTGTACTTTCTGCCTGTGGGTACTGCAACTTCATGGGAACAGCAGGTTACTTCCTTGGGATTACTCAGGCTTTAGTGTAGGGATCATATTGAACAAACTGGGCTCCTTTCCTGTTATCTCTCAACCTGCCCTGCACATATATGGGCAGAAGCTGCAGCAGCTGCTAACATTCATTTTTCTGGATCCGTATTGACAATTTTTGGTCCATAATATCCCTTGTGTTCCTCCATTACTTCCCCTACTGTGTAGGACCTTCTTCTTGCCATCAAAGTCTTTAAGTGGAAAATCTCATTTTTAGATTCTACTTCCAATATGAAGTACCATCCTGACTGACAAATTTCTTCAATCAGTTTACCTTCTACTGCAATATTATCCCTGCTGAGGCCCACTGAGTCCTGCCTCCTGGTCAGTGCAACACCACACTACAGCTTTCAACTAGCTCCTACAGCTCCTGCAAGTACATCAGGGATCTGATTTTTCCACTTAACATACTTCTTTTGAGAGTCATCTAGGATGTAGTGAGTGGCAGTAGTTCTTTATTGCTGAGTGCTATTTGATGGTATGGTTGTAACGCAGTCTGTTTAATCTTCACCTTTATTTCTTGCATGCCTGGCTTGTCTCCTTTTTTTTTTTTTAAATTTATTTATGCATATAAGAACTGGGGTATAGGCCAAAGGTGTGTGTGTGTGTGGTGAGGGGGTGAGAGGATTCACCAGAGACAGAGTGGGGAACAGAACAGGCAGACTGAATGAAATACACTGCTGAGGGGAGCAGTGGGCAAGACAGAAGTCTGCTGTGCCATGTAGGTTGTTCCCTGGCCAGCTGGGGATCCAACTGGTGCTGCAGAGTCTGCAGACAGCTTCACAGCGCTGTGCTTAACCCCTTGCGCTACCAGGGAGGCCCCTGGCTTGCCTTCTTTTCTTCACACATTTATTGAGTACCTATTTCCATGCCAGGTACTATTCTAGGCACTGTGGAAAACACGGAAAAATCCTGTTCTCAGGAGCTTGCATTCTAGTAGGATAGATACACAATAAACAAGTAAAGAAATCAGAAAGGAGAAGGGAGGAGAAGAAGAGAGGAAGGGAGGAAGGAAAAAAGAGAGTTGAAGGGAGGAAAAGAGAGAAGGAATTAAGAATGTCCATAAATCCAGAAGTTATTAAGTGCTATGAGGGAAGTAATTAAGTGAAGGAGAATGCATGATGAGAGGGAGGTAGCCCCAACCTGGAGTGTGGATACTATATACCCACCTCCTGCCAAAGTCCTGCCCTGCCCCTATTTGTTGCAACCATCACTGATCACTGAGGGTGATGGGATTTCTTTCCTCTCTGAACTCATTTCTGATTTTGTGGCACCTGTGCATTGCTGCCATCTATTCCCATCTCTCCTGTGTGGTTGTAAGCTCCTTGAGGACAGGGCCTGGGCTTTTCAAGTTTGCATCTGCTCTAGAACATAGTGCCTTGAAATACATAACCCTTATTTTTAAAATAAATTTTATTTTTTAAAAAAGTTTTAAAAATTTAGGAAATTATATTTTTCTGTTATTTCTTTTAGATTCCTTCTCAGATTGTGCGCACTAAACATGGTCTCTGTTGCTATGCAATTCTTTTGCTCCTGCTGAGCTGGGCCCACCTGCATCTTCAGTCCTTGTGGTGACAGCCATTGTTCTAATCGAGAAAAGATGAAGGGCCTCTCAGATTGTACTCCTGGCCTCATAATGAGAATTACCAGCAGGACTGGATGGATTCCTAAATAATGTGCGTCTGTTTTCCTGCAAATGTGTTTAATAATAAATGATGAGAAAGGCAGAAGAAGCGATATATTTATTTCTTTAGTATGGAAAGTTCCTGTAGATTTTCAGTGTCCAAATTTAAACCAAAATAGAAAGAAAACTATCTATTCAAGCCTTTGCATATTAAGAAACAATTTCAATTTGGAATGGGATAATGACTCTTTCAGAACAGAGAGGTTTCCAGAGATTATGGAGGCATTTCATTTTTTAGGCTTGGTTTGAGCATCAACTTCTCAAGAAATCTTTTTGATGTCCTCATAAGCATCTCCAGCATGCAATGCCACATTTTATTGTAATGGTCTACTTAGATCTCTTAGCGCTCTCTCTCTCTCTCTCTCTCTCTCTTTCTCCCCACCTCCCGCTTTCCCTTCCCCCTCTCCTTCTCTCCCTGTCCCTCTCTGTCTCTCTCCAGACTGTGAGTTCCTCAACTCTGAACACCATTGCTTCATTGTGCATGTTTAATGATATGTACATAGATTACTGATGGGTTATCTCCAAGAGATGACACTGATTACTGTGTCTTATCTTTCTTTTTTTTAAGATTTATTTATGCATACAAGAGCTGGGGTACAGGCCAGAGGTGTGGGGGGGCGGTGAGAAGATTCACCAGAGACAGAGTGGGGAACAGAACAGGCAAATTGACCAAAGTACACTGCTGAGAGAAGCAGTGGGGCAAGTCAGGAGAGGTCTGCTGTGCCATGTGGGTTGCTTGCTGCAGTGGCTGTGGATAGCTTCATAGGTTGCGTCTTAACGCTTGCATCACCAGAGAGGCCCTTCGTCTTATCTTTCAATAGACTTTGCTATCTGGGCATTGACTGATGGGCACAACCAGTTTGTTTCTTAGATAGAATAATGCTGGTGTTTAGATAAGTTTTCCACGAACCACCTCTAAACATCACCTCTGTGAAGTCTCTTGGTGCCACTTTGTTGATGAAAGGAGCTCAAGGGAAATGATTTCTGAGTCTCATCATTGAGGACAGCATGAAGCCAATTACTTACCATCTGCCTACACCTGGACATGCCAAACCATGTCTCAAGGCGGGAGCTCCAGAAAGAGCAAGTCCCAGAGAAAATTTGACTCCTTGGGGGTTTTCAAGATCTAGTTTATACAGGAAACTTCTGTAGAATTCTCAGTAGATAAGTATGAGGCTTCTCTCTACAACCAAAAGATAGGAATAAGTGAACTATTTTCTAGAATTCTCAGAAGTTTTTCCCTCTGAGTTTGCTAACATGTTTGCCTAAGTCGTTCTAACTCAGGTTGCTTCTAACATTGGCAAGAGCAAGTAGCTTTTCGAGCAACAACAAAGGCATATCCCAAGATAGCAGGATAGGGAGAGAATACTGTAAATGGAACTGAGGTGTCTAGACCCAGAGACCTGGATTGCTCAGGCAACCCAGCAAGTCAGTTAGCAGGGTAACCCAAGGCTACTAGGAGTATGGAAACAGAGAGCATGATTCTGGTAGGAATTAGGGTTCTGCAATGTTAATTTTCATGCTAAATGAGGAATTGAAGTTGGCCACCAAGTTTGTGAAAACACAATTCTGTCAGAATTGTGAAGGAATCCAGGATAAAATAAAAGAAGCAATATCAAATGGAAATAAGGAACTTTAAGATTTTGATATTCTGATCAAAATTAATGGAGGATATGCACGTGACATGTGACATAAAAGTAATTCCAAACTATTGAAGTACCTAATAATTGTTAGCCCTCACCCCTTCTCTCCAGCATTGCAATGTGGGAGGCTTTCCTTCTCCTCTGGGAAGGGGCAGTCCTTTCTATCATTCAATTACTGAGTTCTCAGACTGTATTGTAGTAGATTTTAGGGATTTAACATTAAACTAGATAGAGTTTTAAGGTGTTTTTGTCCTTCCTGTTTTCTCTTTATTGCTCTGAAAATTTAGTCCAGCTATTGACCTTGTCTGAATATTCTTTCCTTTGGTGGAGGAGGGATGAATATGTCTGTGTGTGTGTGTGTGTGTGTGTGTGTGTGTATGTTAGGCACTGAGGCAGGTGAATGATGAGAGACCAGGGTACTTTCTTATTAACTTGAGAGTCAACAGCAGACTTGAAGGGAGGGAAGACTTGTTTTCCTTTGGATAAAAAAGTGCCTCTGAGGCCTGGTTGGACTGCACTGTTGTCAGAGTCAAGTTACCACATACAAGCGTATTTGATCACTAGTTGCATCAGTTAGACCTTAGTAGGAAATATGTACATGGTCAATTAAGAGAGTTTAATAAATGGATTTTTACAGATATGAGCAGTGCTAAGGAAATCAGCAACGGATAGCACCCAAGGAATAGCAAGTGTGGAGAATGCCTTCTGATTAAAATTTGACAATCCCATGGGGCTGTCACTTGGAGACAATGAACCAGCTGAGGACTCAAGCATCTCATAATTGCAATGCATCATTTCCTTTTCATTGGAACACCTACATGTATTATTAAACCCATTTTACAGATGAGTCATGTTAAGAAATTTGCCAAATACCACACTTCAGTAAGCGGGGGAAGTGAGATTTGAATTCAGATTTATTGGAATCTAAACACTACGTACTTTCTGGCGACAGCCATTACAGCTCTCAGTCAAGGCAATAAGAAATTGGGGGAGGGGTAACACCATTCTTATCTGTCCCTTTTAGTAAGAAAGAGAAAACTGTGATAGACATACCTGGAAGACTTCTGCTTATTTCTCATTGGGCAGATGTTATATGTTATATGACCACATTATGTGGTTCCTTACATGATCCCCTTCATTCCTGCTTCTTCCTCCTCTAGCTGAAAAAAAGGCTGGGAAAGCAAGTATTTGGCTTTTCCTTCCTATATAGTGGAAATTGACAATGGGACAGAAGTTGAGAATGATTCAGTTGTTGATATCTTTTTTCTATTGCTTTTGTGGCAATCCTGTCTTTAGATAACTTTACATTTTCTATCTGTTTTTGGCAATTAATGTAAGACTTTTTGCTGTGTCAGTATTTAATGTAACAGCAGATTCCTGATATGATAGATATTCATTTTATAGTTTAACTCAATACGTTTTTATTTTATTTATTTATTTTTTTATAAAGATTTATTTTTATTTTTATACAAGAATTGGGGTACAGACCAGAGATGCAGGGGGTGAGAGGATTCACCAGAGACAGAGCGGGGAACAGAACAGACAGACGGACTGAAGTACACTGCTGAGGGGAGCAGCGGGCGAGACAGGAGAGGTCTGTCCCACCATGTGGGTTTCTCCCTGGCCGGCTGGGAATCGAACTCGGGCTGCAGTGGCTGCAGATTGCTTCATAGGTTGCGCCTTAACCCCTGCGCCACCAGGGAGGCCCAATACATTTTTATTTTTCCTATCTCTGGGTGTATGGGGGACACTTCATAGGAAAGACTGTGGGTACTAATAATATTGCCTATTGTACTGGGATTAGAGTGGAAAGCCTTGAAAACACACACAGACACACACACATACACACACATACACACAGAGAGAGAGACAGACAGACAGAGAGAGAGAGAGAGAGAGAGAGAGAGAGAGAGAGAATTAATACAGGTAACCCATAATTCAAGCAATGAGGTGCTTCCATACTGTCTCTACCCTATTTTAAGAAGTATGTTAACAATCCTGATCTTTTTTTCTCGGTGTGTGTTGCAATTTTTAAGGAGCCATTCCATTACCACCTGATAGTATTTTTTGGCATCCTTGTAGCTTATAATGACCACAAAAAAATTTCTCACAGGACAGTGGAGCACAGGCTATCAGGAACTCAGCAATCGCATATGAGATCCATCCATGTGAGCAAATATAAGCTGGGAGTTACTACAAATAAAGGGACTCTCACCTGCTGCTAGTGGCAGTATTCTGAGACCAGTACCCTAGGAAGGATTCTGGTGATGCTTCATCTTTCTGGTCTGTTTTGTGATTTTTGTGAAGACATACAAGGTAAATTATCAAATACAAAGACATGGTAAATAGTGAAAAGTTTTCATGTTGGAGAGTGGTTTCATATGTTCTGATTCTTTGAGTTGAGCTCATAGAAATCAGTTGCACTTGGGGTCTCATGATGTGATGTGAGGGGAAGGAGGAGCATAGGGCTGGCCTATGGAATGTAATCAGGCAGCTGCGTCTTCAGAGCTCAGAGTGAGATAACACAGGAAAGAATGTGATTAAGGGGCAGCACTAAGATGTGTTTATGACAGGAGGGAAGTAAGGAAATGGGCCCTAGGTGTGGACTACTATAGAGTAAGAGGTGAAAAAACCAGGGTGCCCCAGTAGACGAGACCAATGATTTCTCTGGGAATTATGAAGAAACCTGCTATTCCCAGTGTGCTAGGAACCAAATCACTCTGGTATGTAGAATTTATGAGGTCTGTGATAAGCTCATTTACATTTTATTAGTAGGTATAGGGTGTGTGGATACCTCAAAGCTGTTCCACAGTTCCTGCCCAACTGTTCCTAGCAAGTTTTTAGTCTATGTCCTTCAAATTTTGATTCATGTGAATTTTTGGGTTTGGGCTTGGAAAACTGACTTTCTCTAAAGGAGCAATTTTCAAATTTATTTTTTTAAACCCACTGTAAGAAATACATATTCATCATAATACAGTATACCTACACTGAGATATATACATCTTTCATATATACATGAAACTGAAACAAGTTTCATGAAATTTACCTTTACCATATTTGATTTTTAAAAATTTTTATTTTATTTTATATATTTTGTACATCATTTTTCATTTTTGCACAATGTATGCATTTTCATCTTGGTTATAGTCCCTATACAATTCCCACCCCCCTTATTTTGACCCTACTCCCTTCTCCCCCCTGTAGTGTGTCTCTAGTTTATAGTTGCTTTGTTGATTTTGATTTTTACTTTATTATAATTAGTCTTTTTCCTGGTCCCTTATTTAGGTTTTCTAAATTCCTGCTATGAGTGAGACCATCTGGTATTTTTCTTTTTCTTTCTGGCTTATTTCGCTGAGCATGATCCCTTCCAGCGCCATCCATGTTGCTGGAAATTGCATGAGTTTATCTTTTTTGATTGCTGAGTATTATTCCATTGTGTATATGCACCACATCTTCTTGATCCAGTCATCTATTTTGGGGCATTTGGATTGTTTCCATAGCTTATCTATTGTAAATAGTGCCACTATAAACATAGGGGTGCAGGTGCCCTTTTGAATTAATGATTCTGTGTCCTTTGGGTAAATATTCAGGAGTGGAATTGCTGGATCATATGGAAGCTCCATCTTTAGCGGACTGAGGAATCTCCACACAGCTCTCCATAGTGGTTGGACCAGTTTGCACTCCCACCAGCAGTGCAGGAGAGTTCCTTTTTCTCCACATCCTCGATAACATTTGTTGTTGCTAGTTTTTTTTAATATGTGCCATTCTCACTGGTGTAAGATGGTATCTCATGGTAGTTTTGATTTGCATTTCCCTGATTACAAGTGATGTTGAACATTTTTTTCATATGCCTGTTGGCCATTTGCATTTCCTCTTTGGAGGAGGTTCTTTTTAGCTCTTTTGCCCATTTTTTGACTGGGTTATTTACTTTGTTTTTGTTAAGTCTCATCAGCTCTTTGCAGATTTTTGTGATCAGTCCTTTATCATTAGTGTTGTGTGCAAAAATTTTCTCCCAGTCGGTGGGGTGTCTGTTTTGATTACTGTCTCTTTTGCTGTATAGAATCTCTGTAATTTGATGTAGTCCCAGCTGTTTATCTTTACCTTCACTATCACTGCTTTCGGTGATGTGTCTTTAAAGACGTTATGGAGGTCTATGTCATGCAGTGTTTTGCCTATATTTCCTTGTATATATTTTGTGGTTTCAGGTCTTATGTCTAGTTCTTTAATCCATTTTGAGTTGTTTTTTGTGCATCGTGTGAGATAGTAGTCAAGCTGCATTCTTTTGCATGTAGCAATCCAGTTTTTCCAGCATCATTTATTGAACAAACTTTCTTTGCTCCATTGCTTATTCTTTGCTCCTTTGTCAAAGATTAGTTGACTGTAAATTTGTGGGTTTATTTCTGGATTTTCTATTCAGTTCCATTGGTCCGTGAGTCTGTTCTTGTTCCAATACCATGCAGTTTTGATGATTATGGCCTTGTAGTATAGTTTGAAGTCTGGGAGTGTGATACCTCCATTCCCTTCTATTTTTTTTCAGGTGTGCTTTGGCTATTCAGGGTTTTTGGTGGCTCCATATGAATTTCATCAAGAATTTGCTCTATTTCTTTGAAGAATGTCATTGAAATTTTTTATTGTAATAATATTGAATCTGTAAATTGCTTTTGGTAGGATGGCCATTTTGATAATGTTAATTCTTCCAATCCATGAGCAGGAGAAATGTCTTTCCATTTTTTTGTGTCTCCTTCTAGTTCTTTTAACAGTGTTTTATAGTTTTCTTTGTATGGGTCCTTTACCTCTTTTGTTAGATTTATTCCCAAGTATTTGATTTTTTTTTTGTTTCAATAATAAAAGGGATGGTTTTTTTGATTTCTTCTTCTTCAGATTATTGTTTGTTTATAAGAAGGCTACTGATTTTTGTGTGTTGATTTTGTACCCTACTACTTTATTAAACTGATTAATTAGTTTGATTAGTTTTTCTGTGAAGTGTTTGGGGTTCTCTATGTATATTATCATATCATCTATGAATAGTGATAGTTTTACTTCTTCCTTCCCTATTTGGATTCCTTGTATGTCTTTCTCTTGTCTTATTGCTTTGGCTAGGACTTCCAGTATTATATTGAAAAGCAGTGGTGAGAGTGGACATCCTTGTCTTGTTCCAGATCTTAATGGGAATGCTTTCAACTTTTCACCATTGAGAATGATACTGGCTGTTGGCTTGTCATAGATGGCCTTTATGATGTTGAGGTATGTTCCTTGTATCCTGAGAATTTTAAGGGCCTTTATCATAAATGGGTGTTGTACTTTGTCGATAGTTTTCTCAGCATCATTGATATTATCATATGGTTTTTAAACTTCTTTTTGTTGATGTGTTGGATTACATTGATTGATTTTCGGATGTTGAACCATCCTTTTGTCCCTGGAATAAATCCTACTTTTACCTTTACCATATTTGAAGAATGATAATGTAGTTCATTCTATTCAACTTGAAAAAATGCTAATCACAACATACTGTGTTGATGCATATTCCACTAGTGGGTCATGACCCATAGTTGGAAAAAACAGTGTTGGAAGATTCAGGCTTGACTTTTGTCTGTTAGGGTCATGTGCCACCTTGGGTAGCAACCTCTTTCCTATCTAATTCCATGGTTGGGCTACCAGGACAAGGTACCTCTCCTCTGAACCAATAAGATTCTTGTATAGCAACTCTGGAGACTGAATTTCCTTTCCATTTTCCTCTCTGAATCCCAAATACTCTTTTTGCTATATATGCCACTGGAATAACTTGAGGGTAAAGAGTTTGTAGCAAACTTTTTTTTTTCTTGTACACATATGTTTTGTGTCTGTCCTTTGTGTCTGTTCTGTGGATCACAGTATATATAACTTTGTCTTACATCACAAATATTCCTTAACAATGTTTTGACTATGCAAGAGCTGGCATTGCAGAAGCAGCTGTCTGTTGTCTCCATGACATGTGACAATCTCACTCATTAATTAGGAACAAGATATATGTATGATTTATACCTTCAGTTTATGCCTCTCCAACAGGTGAAGTCTCAGTTGTTAGTATGTGAAATATTCCTTTATAAAGCCTAAAGTTAATACAATAGAATGTGAATGGCAAAAATGACACACACACTAGGCACTGGTAAATATTCCTTATTTTGTATATCTTCTTTAAATGTGAAATTAGTGTGCCAATATAAGCACCTAGAGATTTCTAGAGTCAAAATTTTAAAGCTTCAGTGAATTTTGTTCAAATTTAGGATCAGTATCTTTGTATTTGAAGGATATTTTCAAATGGTTTTGGGGAGATGGTTTTATTGCTACAAAGGACATGAATCATGCATAAATAAGTGGAAAAAGATCTTACAATTATTTCAAGAAAGTAGAAACTTGGTGAATTAAAAATACATTTATCTCTAGTTATGAAACGAAATCATTTATTGTTGACAATTTACAAAAAATACATATAAAATAGAAAATAGCATACTCTTAATACCCCAGTTGAACTGTCAAGATTTTAAGTATATCTTCCTCCAGTCTTTTTCAACATATCTCAAATAAACATGTGTGCTCATATGTTTATAAAATTGAAACCAAACTCATCATACTGCAATATAGTTACATATATCTCTGCTTTAAAAAATATTGTCTATTAGAGAAAAACAAGACTCCCGGAGACCTACACACAGCCCCAGGCCAGCGGTAAGCTTGTGCAGAAAAGTGGTGCACTTGAAAAGGATACACAGATCGTGGCTGCCCAGGTCCTTGTGCCTGCGAGGCCCCTTCTGGCCTGCAGTCCGAGCCCAGAGGGGGAGCGGGAACCCACCGCCGGAGCAGACCAGGCATGCAGGGGAGCATGTCCCCGCATTGATATTTTAGAATAGGGACCTTTCTTCAGTAAAGACTGCTTGAAACTGACAGATGGCTCCCGGAGGAGCCAGAGGGGAGTGGAGAAGATCACCCAAGATGCTGGCCAGTCCCAGCAACACAGTATCCCAATGCATGCGGCAAATTAGAAAACAGACAGTAGGGAGTAGAAGAACCACACGCAACCTAGCAACTCCTCAGGAAAAAAGCACACCACAAAAAGAAAACCACCCCCCAGATTGCAATGACAGTAACTTGGAAGAACTTCTGAGCCTTCCAGAAAGAGAATTTAAAATTGCCATGATTAAAAATATGACAGAAGTCATAAAGGAAAACAATGATAAGGGAAAAATAATCAATGATCAGAAGAATGAAATTGAGTCCCTAAAGAGGGAAGTAAAAGAAATAGAAGAAGACACAAAGAAATGGAAAGACATCCCCTGCTCATGGATCGGAAGAATAAACATTATTAAAATGGCCATCCTACCAAAAGCAATATACAGATTCAATGCTATTCCAATAAAAATTTCAATGTCATTCTTCAAAGAAATAGAACAATTATTGATGAAATTCATATGGAATCACCAAAAACCCCAAATAGCCCCCAAAGCTCTCCTGAAAAAAAAAAAAAAAAAAAAAGGGAATGGAGGCATCACACGCCCAGACTTCAAACTATACTACAAAGCCATAATCATCAAAACTGCATGGTATTGGCACAAGAACAGACACACAGACCAATGGAATTGAATAGAAAATCCAGAAATAAATCCATAGATTTATGGTCAAGTAATCTTTGACAAAGGAGCAAAGACTATGCATTGGAGCAAAGAAAGTTTGTTCAATAAATAGTGCTGGAAAACTGGGTCGCTATATGCAAAAGAATGAAGCTTGACCACTTCCTCACACCATACACAAAAATCAACTCAAACTGGATTAAAGAACTAGACATAAGAACTGAAACCATAAAATACATAAAAGGAAATATAGGCGAAACACTATGGGATTTGCACATCAAAGACATCTTTACAGACACATCACCCAAAGCAGTGATAGTGAAGGCAAAGATAAACAGCTGGGACTACATCAAATTAAAGAGCTTCTGCGCAGAAAAAGACAATAACAAAAACAAAGAGAAACCCCACCGACTGGGAGAACATTTTTGCACCCAACACTAATGATAAAGGACTGATCACAAAAATCTGCAAAGAGCTGATGAGACTCAACAACAACAAAGAAAATAATCCAGTCCAAAAATGGGCAGAAGAGCTAAAAAGAAACTTCTCTGAAGAGGAAATGCAAATGGCCGACAGGCATATGAAAAAATGTTCAACATCACTTGTAATCAGGGAAATGCAAATCAAAACTACCATGAGATACCATCTTACACCAGTGAGAATGGCACATATTAAAAAAACTAGCAACAACAAATGTTATCGAGGATGTGGAGTAAAAGGAACTCTCCTGCACTGTTGGTGGGAGTGCAAACTGGTCCAACCACTATGGAGAGCTGTGTGGAGATTCCTCAGTCTGCTAAAGATGGAGCTTCCATATGATCCAGCAATTCCACTCCTAGGTATTTACCCAATGGACACAGAAACATCAATTCCAAAGAGCATCTGCACCCCTATGTTTATAGCAGCACTGTTTACAATAGCTAAGCTTTGGAAACAACCCAAATGCCCAAAAATAGATGACTGGATCAAGAAGATGTGGTACATATACACCATGGAATATTACTCAGCATTCAAAAAAGATAAACACATGCAATTTGCAGCAACATGGATGGCGCTGGAAGGGATCATGCTCAGCGAAATAAGCCAGAAAGAAAAAGAAAAATACTGGATGGTCTCACTCATAGCAAGAATCTAGAAAACTTAAATAAGGGACCAGGAAAATGAATAACTATAAGAAAGTGAAAATCAAAATCAACAAAAAACTATGAACCAGAGACACTTTATGGGGGGTGGGGCCCAGGGAGGGGAGGGATTGGGGTCAGAATGGGGGGGGGTTGCAATTGTATGGGGAATATAAAAATAAAATTTATTTAGCAAAATAAAATAAAAAATAATATTGTCTAAAGAAATTCCTTTTTTGGACATTCTGATTTGTTTTTAGTCATACATTGCTATGTTTTTACATGCAAAATCCTAAAATCTCTACATGCTGGAAAAGCACTGCAAGAAGTTGAAAAATAAAAACATAAATATTTAGGGCCTCCCCGGTGGCGCAGCGGTTGAGCGCTGGGTTGCCAAGCTGCCCGCGGCCTTTGCGGCGCCGGTTCGATCCCCGGCTGCTCCATGGCCACCAGAGGAGGATCCCATATGGTGCGCAGACCTCTCCTGCCGCCCGCTGCTCCCCTCAGCAGTGTACTTCAGTCCTTCTGCCTGCTCTGCTCCCCACTCTGGCTCTGGTGAATTCTCTCACCCTCCCGCGCTCCTGACTGTACCCCGTGCATGTATAAACAAAACAAACAAACAAATAAAATAAATAAATAAATAAAAACATGCCTCTATAAAAAAAAAAACTATTTAAAAAAACATAAATATTTCATGTAAAAGCAATGTTAACATTAACATTATTGGTTTGCAATGATTTGGTTAATGAGGAATCATCAGGTACACTGCAGGTTTGGTTTTTTTTGACAGCAGAGGTACTTTTTATTCTACATTTGACTTTACCCAGCACAATTCCTCTAAACCCCTCCCTTCCATGTTGATTGGGATGCTCCCCACTTCCCTTTGGTTAGTGGTGTTAGCTAAAGGTGCTGATCAATTAAATTATTATGCCAACTTCAGAATGAATGCCTTTTATTTATGGCATTCTTTGACTAATAGATTTCTCTTTAAATGTCATCTTTCCATAGTAAGATGTTTCAATAAGACCTGAGATATTTCAGTAAATTACTGTTTTTCAAGAGATTATTTCATAAAGAAAGAACTTGAAAGTAGCCTTGAGTTTTCCTACATTCCCATTCACCTCATAACTCAAAGAGGCAGGAGGTGAAGATTTCCCAAGTTTCCTGAGAGGTTGTTAAATATACTGGTTTTGAACTTTAATTCTAGAGATTCTATGAGTTTGGGATATAGTCCACATTTTGAAAACCACCTTCCTGGGGAGAGGATTGGGTAGTAGTAAGATGGATGGATTTTAATAATTCCTTCACCTGTTCTAAGAGAAAATTTTTTTAAAGTGAAAAAACAGAATGTAGTACTTACCACACTTATTATAAGCTTCAGAAAATCAATGGCTTTCAGAAACATATACTGAACCAGGGGATTACAAGAGGTCACTCTATAAGGCCAAGTGGTTACTAGCTGCTTTCCTTCTAGAAAAACTACAAAATGCTTTGCCTGGTATTTCTTTCTCCTGTTCTTTACTCCTCGATGATTGAATAAACATATCTATGATGTGTAGAATGATGCTAATGAATATTTTCAGACAAATGAGAAAAGGAGCAAAAATAGGTATTTAGCTTTTGCAATACCAGAAAATTTTCAGTGGGCAATATGATGGCCATTAATTTTTACATTATTTGATGAATATCTTTATATCTTCCAAATTTTGACATGTTAACAGCTGTAATAGTTATTACTTCTCTCAATTATTACATTATCTTAGATTATGTTTGGGACTCCTAGTGTGGTTTCTCATGATTAACTGAATAATAATTGGACAAAAGGCAGAGTTGACTCTTAGTTTCCTACCTGCTACCTGCACACCTCATATTCCAGCCATGAATCCAAAGGAAATGTGTGGCTGGATATATATACATCTGTAACACGAAATATCTCTGGAAACCCCACTAAATTCTCAGTACCAGACTTACTGAAGAGGACTGGGGTGACCCTCATTGCTCCCATGCTATCAGACAAGACAAGTATGGTACAGAGAGAACAAAAATTCCTCTAGGGGTTGTTTAGAGTGTCTGGGTCCTGAGAGTCCTTTGTGTTCTACCTGGTCACCAAGCATCTCTTGATTCTCACCTGACCTCCAAATCCAATAATGGTTCCAGGAATTTCTTTGCCTGTTGATGTAACTACCAGTGTGATTCCTCCCCCACAGTGTCACCCTCATAGGGAAAACTTCCCTAATCAGATGTTGGTCCAAATCAAGCCCGTAGCATTCAAAACCCCAAACAATTCATTAACAGTATATTTCTAACAGGAGAAGGATAGTGGTTTTGAAGCAAGGGAGGGCATTTAGTATGCACTGTCTGCCTGATTGCTTTTCAGCCCTGGGGGTCTGGGCTCTTGCTAATTTGTCTGGCTGTCTTAGTGTCTTAAGCTCTAAGAGTGAGAAGTACTGTGTACTGGGTTGGAAAGGTCACTTGCCAGAAAGAGATTCTATCCTTGTTAACATCTTGGCATGATTAATCTCTGCTGTTTCTATCTATCCCAGCAATTTTTGTTCACTGAGATTAGTTCACCATTCTTTTATTTATTGAAATTTGAATGGAGGAAACACAAGAGGAGAAGGTTTTAAACTTTAATTTCTCACTATTTGGAGTCAAGCAAAACTTTTTCAGGTTGGAATTGTTTGGATAAAGCCAATCTTTAATTTTCTCTTTGGTAGATTATCCTGGATATTTTATTTTATTCTATCATTCATAGTTACTAATAGTTTGTATGGAACAAGATAGTTTTATATTACATGATTCTACAGGCATGAATAGAGATTACACAGATGATTATATTCAGCATTCATAATGCACACATAGATACTTAGTCATTTATGATGATAAAAGTTTTTTAGAATGTGGGGTGATATAATGTTTGTAATGGAAAATTTTTGTTGGTGGAAAATAAACTTCATTTTTATAGTAATAAAATATCAAAAACAATAACTACCTTCAATGCCTATTTCTAAACTATAATTCCTTGTAGGATCCTATTCTTAAACAATAGTGGGAAGAAAAATAGAAATTAGAACCTGCTCCCCTTGAGAGTTTCCTTTTTTTACTCACCTTTCCCAGACCGGAAGCTTCAAATTTTTAATGATGAGTTTTTAGAAGAACTTTGTTTTGCATTTCCTGGGCAATATATCATGCAGTGACTCATGGAGCTGGTCTGTGCAGGCAGGTACATTGGGTTGCTGTAACTGAGAACAAGACAATGTGATGTCGTAGAGTCAGCTCCGTATAATGCGTCATCTACACAGTATTACCAAGCATCTCTTGATTCTGAATCTCAGAAGATGCTGCAAAATGCTGGAGGGAAATATATGGCTTTATGGGACTGTCTATTTGCAGGCATAAAATAATAATCAATTTGATCCTTTGAAGGTACCTTCGCACCCAAAGGATCCTAGTGTACTCAGCTTCTGCCCCAGGAGTATTAGTCATACATCTGTGAAACATTGCCTCCTCTGTGCTAGAAAAGGCAGCCCCCCCCCCTTAGGCAGCCCTCTTTTGCAACAGGTTTTAATTTGAGTGTGATGTTAAATAGTGTTTCTAATTAAAATGACAGCAGAAATTGTAGGAAGGTAAAATATATTTTCCCATGTTGGAATTTGATCTAGACACAGTAGTTAATAATCCTCTTTTTTTAAATAGTACTGTGTTACCTAAAGAGAAAGTCCCTTTTATTGCAGAGGATATAGTGTGAATCCATAGGGATCTAGATAGGATCTGAGCAGGTCAATACTAGTCAGCAACATGTTTTTATTGATAAAGAATATATAGTATATTTTAAATTCAATCAAAAAGATAAATATACATCTAAATGACATAGAAAAATTTTATTAATTTCTCTCAACCATCTAAGCTTCAGCCTGTCTGTGCAATTCTTATCTTGCTACCCAGTAGTCCTCTTTGTTTCTTAGACATGCTCTTTGGGTATCCAAAGGCAATTTTTCAGAGTGAGTATAGCTTGGTGTCCCTGAATTGCTGGGCCCACATCATTCTCATTTCCTGGTGCCAACAGCAAGATCAACTCTGTTATTGATGATGGCAGGCTTGGCCTTTGGTGTTTGATGGATGGAGGTTTGGCCCAGGCTTATGGATTATATTTTTAATGGGACCTAGCCAAAACCAAAGGACCTTCTTAGAAAGACCCTGTCTACAAGATGAAAGGAGTCTATTTTTAGAGTAGATGGATGAGGTCTCTCAGGGGCAGAAGGAATATATCAAGCTTTATCCCTGTATTCATCTACTCCATTCATTTATAAGCGCATGATTTTAACACAATATTGTCCACTTGATGCACAGTATTGATATAATAATCCGGACCCTACACTCAGGGAGCTTTCCATCTAGTTGCAAACAATTTCCATCAGCGCTGGTGCTTTGGTTAGGGAGGAGAGGTGTTAGAAGAGAACTTAGGAAATATACTGTCCTGCACCTCTGGTGTCATACATTTCTTAAGAAGCATGTGTGAGTAAGTGGAGATGTGAAGGAAGAGTAAGTGTCAGCTGGTAAGGAGAATATAGAAATACTGTTCTAGGTATAGGTCACAACTACTTTGGAGACTGAGAGAAAGGTGTGTGAGAGGCTCTACAAGAGTGCCAGAGCACAGGCATGGGGTGGGAGTGCCCTGGGGTTGGGGCAGGAGCCATGCTGTGCAAACCTTAAAACTCACCAAGATAGGGCCTCCCTCATGGTGCAGGTGGTTGAGCACAGCACTGTGAAGCTGTCCGCAGCCTCTGCAGCACGGGTTCGATCCCGGCTGGCCAGAGAGATACCCACATGGCGCGACAGACATCTCCTGTCTTGCCGCTGCTCTCCTCAGCAGTGTATTTCAGTCAGTCTGCCTATTCTGCTCCCTACTCTGTCTCTGGTGAATCCTCTCACCCTCCTGCACATCTGGCCTGTACCCCAGTTCTTGTAAGCATGAATAAATAAATGTTTAAAAAATTTATCAATAAAAAACCCCCCAAAACCAAAACTCACCAAGATACCTGGACTTCCTCCCAAAGAGAATGGGAGCCTCTGGAAAACTTTAAGTGGAGGGGTATGATCGCTCTTCTCCCTTAGCAATTTCCATCTCCTCTTGCAGGATCAATAATATTTTAATTATATGTCCTGTGTCAAGTTTTGTAAATGTTTCCTAGACCCATATTTCATTTTATCCATGTGCAAGAATTAGAAGTAAATACAAAATGAAGAAAATACATGTGTTCTATTCTGTCTCTGGGGTCAATTGTAGCCTTTCTCAGCTTCCTGTCTCTATGTGCCTAGTTCTTGCAAATCCTTGTGATTCAGTCCTGGACTCCTGTCCAGCAAGTCCTCTTGTTTGGTACAGGAAGTGAGTTCTGTAGGGAGTGGCAGGGAGTGAGTTCTGTTGTTGCAAGTGGCAGGGTTTTCTTTTCTTTTTTATGGTTTATTTATCAATATAATAATATTCATTCTTTCTATCTATTGATGGATCTATCTATCTCCTATTATCAATCTATCTCATATCTTTCTGTTGAAGAACACTTAGGTCTTGGCTATTATAAATAATGCTGTCATGACCAAGGCAAGTGGAGCAGGTATCACCCAAGATAGTGATTTTACTTCCTTTGTATATATATCCAGAAGTGGGATTGTGGGATCAAATTTAAAAAACTCTTGTTTTTAATTTTTTGAGGACTGTCCACACTGTTTTCTGTGGTGGTTGGGCCAATTCCTATCACTACATTCCTATCAACAAGAGTTGCCTTTCCTCCACCTCCTTTTTAATAACATCCATTGGAATGGAGGTGAAGTGGTAATTTATTGTAGTTTTGATTTGCGTTTCCCCGATGACTAGTGGTATTTAGGATCTTTGCATGTTCTTGCGGCTATTGCTATGTCTTATTTGAAAGTATCTGTTCAGATCCTCTGCCCAGTTAATCAGATTTTTTTTTTTGTCTTTCTAGCTATTGTGTTGCATGATGTGAATTCCTTATATGTTTTGAATATAAACTCCTTCTCTGAGATATAGTTTGTAGATATTTTCTTATGTTCATATTTTCTTATGTAGATATTTTCTTAGGTTCCTATTGAAACTTCCGTTCATTGATTTTATTTTGAGCTCATTAATTTGTCCTAAATTTTGTTGTTTTTTTCTTTGATTAGTTTTTCTGAATAGTATTTCTTTAACTAGGCTTCCTGAATTCTATTATTTCTTTTACTTGCCTTTCTGAATTTTTTTTCTATTGATTTTCTTTGATTATTGTTGTTTATTTCTTTTGCTGTGTATCAAACTTTCTAGTTTGATGTAGTCTGACTTGTTTATTTTTGTTTTTGTCATCCGAACTGTGATTTTGTGCCTTTTTATTGGTGAGTTCAGTGCATTTACATTTAGAGTGATAATTCATATATGAGGATTTGCTACTGCCATTTTGTTTTTGGAGTCTCCTTTCTCCATTTATTTTATCAGGAGTGCTTTGACTTAGTTAGGAGTGCCTCTTTCAACCCTTCTTGAATGGGGGGACAGACTTTGTTTTTCTTAGAAAGCTTTTATTTCTACCTCATAATTGAAGGAGAGCCTTACAGGATATAGTATTCTTGGTTACAATTTTCATCTTTAAGTATTTTGAATATATCATTTCATTTTCTCCTTGCACATAGGGTTTCCTCAGCTAAGTCAAATATAGGCCAACTCAAATTGTACCTTTATAGGTTATCTGCTCTCCCCACTCCCCACCTTCAATATTCTATCATTGTCTTGAAATTTTTCTAGTCTTGAACTACGTGTCTTTGTGTGGTCTGTTTACTTAGGTAACCAGATGTTCTTTTAGTTTCACATGTTTACATATTTAATTCCTTCCATATGTGAGGGAAATTTTCCTCTATTATTTCCTTGAATAGGATTTCTGTTGCCCTCTCTCTTTTCCCCCTTGGGATACTCATTATTCTTATGTTGTTTTTCTTAATGGTTTCATATGGTCATCAAATTGTCTTTTTTTTTTTTAATATCTTGTTTCCCCCTTTTCTTCCACCTAGGTCCTTAGTGCATTACTAGTTTCAAGATCACTGATTTGATTTTCCACTTGATCTATGCTTTGCCACTGACTTTCTCTAGAGTTCTTGACCTCATTTATCATGCTCTTTATCTCCTAAATTTCTTATTATTTAAAACTTCAATTTCCACCTTCTGTTCATTGATTTTATTTTGAGCTCATTAATTTGTCCTAAATTTTGTTGTTTTTTCTTTGATTAGTTTTTCTGAATTGTATTTCTTTAACTAGCCTACCTGAATTCTCTTATTTCTTTTACTTGCCTTTCTGAGTTTTTTCCTATCTCCTTGAGTTTCTTTGTTATAGCAGTTTTGAATTCCCTGACAGGGAGATGTAATCTTCCATCTTTTTGTGTTTTGATTTTGGAGAGTTGTCCACAATTTGCAATATGCTCTCTTAGAGTCTTATATTTCCATGTGTCACATATTTTTGTCTGCCTATTTTGCTATTTGAGGTCTATATTATTACTATTTTTAATATCTTTACCAGTTGCTTAAAGTGCTAAATTATTTTACTTTTCCCGTAGGCAGCAATATGGATTTGTTTAGTAACTAGAGGCTGGGGTTGGCCAGCTCTGGCCACTGACTACTGGAGACCCAGAGCTTTTGGACTCTCATTCAGACCACTGGCAGATGAAGGCAGTATTCTGGTTAGTGGTAGGAGGTTAGAGGCAGGATCCCTTGCTGGCAACTGGAGTCTGGGATTGCCCAGTTCTTGCTGATATAGCTGGTGGCATGAGGTTGAGCTCCCATGCTGGTAATAGATGCCATGGATGGTCTGGCTTTCACTGCTGGAAGTTGGAGACAGGAGTCCCTTGGTTAGCAACTGGAGGCTATGTTCCTATATCTGGTAACTGGATGGTGAAAGCAATCTAGCTCTCACTTTCACAGCTGCCAGCTTATGACCAGCCACCCATGGATGGTAGCTGGTAGCTGGGAGTAGCCAGGCTTAGGGTCAAGCTGGTGGCCAGGCTCCTGTGGTGGCTGATGGCTGGACTAGGCCCACCCTCTATGGTTGTTGCTCCCAGTGTACACTGCAGCCCTCTGTCTTACGTTTAGAAATTAATGACTTTGTTCTTCTTCACTGGAGCTGAAAGTACAAGGAGGCAAGCCTGTATCTTCATTCTGCTACCATTTTGCCCCTATCTTCAATTTCTTTCATCATTGCCTTATAGTTTTCTTTGTACAGATCTTTCACTCCTATTTAAATTTATTCCTATATGTTTCATTGGTTTGGGTGCTATTGTAAATAGTAATTTATACATCGATGTTACTATATTCCTTCTTTTTCAGATATTTCAGTGTTAGTATATAAAAATGCAACTGATTTTTGTATGTTGATTTTGTATCCTGCAATGTTACTAAGTTTATTAGTTCTAAGAGGTTTTTGGTGGAGTCTTTGGGGTTTTATTCATATAAGACCATATCATCTGCAAACAAACAATAGCGTTCTTTTTCTATTTGGATGACTTTTCTTTCTTGCCCCTTTGTTCTAGGTAGGACTATTATGAAAGTTTAATGGTACTTAGGAAGTACTCAAAAATGATAAAAATTATTATTAACAAATTGACATATAATACAAAGCTAGCTATTATAAATATAACCACCAGGGATGGAAAGCAAGCACTTTAGGAAACTCCTATCTGTGAGAACATTAAGAATCTCTGCATAGTAGACGTAGCAGGATTCTTCCTAAATAAGTGTTTCTGCCAAGGCTGCATGACTTCTCCCTATAGAATCACATACTTTGCCTTCATCATGAAGGATACTAGCACATCAAAATGATATATGTAAGACAAGTTGGAGCTATGCCATAACAACCCATCAGTTCATAATGGCAATAAAGGAGTGAATCTCAACACATTATGCATTGACCAGGCCCCCATGTATGAGCAGCCCCTATTCAGAGGCAATAGCACCATTTCTTAATTTGTTAAGTTGGTGATAAAAGGGTCAGCTCAGGCACAATCTCAGGTACAACAGTTACTGAAGGACAGCTGTGATCTGTAATTCCAAATGAATCTTCAACATTCTTCCCATAGCAGAAGTAGAAGATAGTGATAGTGTTTTTAATTTTAAATTTGCTTTGGGAAGGACAGATACTACAGACTGAAACAAAGGACCCAGTGCCAAGCAATGCTCCCAGTAACTCCAGCCATATCAGGGACTAAGGTCAATTCCAAGTAGCCTTTCACAAACAGCAGGTGCTAATGTGAAGAAGCAGTGGCAGTCACAGCATGTGACTTCCATGCATGTTGGAAGCTGCACATTTTATCTTTGAGTCTACAGTTGCTGTTCCACCACAAGGATCTTTGCCTAGAAGAATGGGTTCATAGGGCTAGAGAAAGGTCAGTAAGGAAAATAACTGGAAAGAAAACACCCTTCTTTGTTTTGGCAACCGCTCATAAGCAGAGCTTGAAAGATGACATTCAAGGCAAAGGTTTGAAGCTCCTGAAGCTTCACCTCATGCGTCCCTGTCTTTGCTGAAATTTCCAGCTGTCAGGACCAGGCTGGTATGAGACAAATGGACTAAATTTGCCAGCTCACCTAGTTGTCCTTGAGGCTAGAGTCTGGACAGAGGTCACTCAAGCCTGCTGACCATGTGTTCCCTTGTAATCCTGTGGTGAAGGCAGGTAATGGGGCCAGTGGCACAGCTTGCAAAATCCATCACCATCTGTGTTCATTCATCAACAAATGTTTGATGCCCATGATGTACCTGGCACTGGGCTGGGCGGGATCTGAGGCTCCAGAGATGAAAGTCTTGGTTCTTTCTCTCAGAGTTATGGTCAGGTGAGGACACAGACAAGTGGACTTTATAATACGGTGTGACGAAGACTAGGCAGCACCCTGGGGAATAGCAGGGGAAAGGGCTTCTGGCCCAGCTCAGCCAGGAGGCAGTACTTAAGCTGTGGCCTTGAGGATCGTTATAAATTGAATAGTGTCCCCACCAAATAAGATATATGGGAGTACTAACTAACCCCCAGTACCTCAGAACGTGACCTTTTTTAAGTTACATCTTCAGAGAAGTAATCAAGTTAAAATGAGGTCATGAGGGTGGGGCCCTTACCCTAAATGTATCTTTATTAAAAGGGGAAGATTTAGATACAAAGACAGACACACACAGCAGTAACACAAGAATACTGAAATTATATTGCCACAAGCCAAAGAACTACCACCTGGAACAGGTCCTTCCTGGAGCCTCCAGAGAACACAGCCCTGACAACACCTCGGTTTCACATTTCTGGACACACAGTTGTGGGTAAGTTTCTGCTCAGAACTAGCCAGTTTGTGGTAAATTATTATGATAGACACTATGACACTAATACAAGGACTCAGGAGTTATTCAGGTGGAGAAAGGGAAGGAAGACCCCAAGTCAGGCATGGAGACAGGGCCACAATGCTCTGTGTTTATTGGTACAATCTGGACATAGGAATAGCCCAGGTGGGGCTGTGGCAGGAGTTGAGGTGGGAAGGGGGGTGGGCACACTTCCCCTCTTTTTCTTTTTTTTAAAGATTTATTTATTTATTTATACGAGAACTGGGGTACAGGTCAGACGCACAGGAGAGTGAGAGGATTCACCAGAGACAGAGCAGGGAACAGCACAGGCAGACTGACGAAATACACTGCTGAGGGGAGCAGCGGGCACGACAGGAGAGGTCTGCCGTGCCATGTGGGACCCTTGCCGGCCGGCTGGGATCAATCGAACCTGTGCTGCAGAGACTGTGGACAGCTTCACAGCGCAGCGCTCAACCGCCTGCGCCACCAGGGGAGGCCCATACTTCCTCTCTTTTTCTAGCTGATTCATTTCCATGTCCTTATTTAGTCTCCTAGTTTCTGCCATAAAATGACTGGAGAAGAGAGAATTGCTTAAATCATGAAGATACGTAAAGAAACGAGGAATTTGGGTTTTATCCTCTAAGCAATGAGGAGCTACAGAGAAACTCCATCACAGCCAACTTGCCTCTTTGGCAGCGTTGCAGAAATTGAGCTGCAAGGAGTAGAGCTCAGAGAGAAAGGCATTGACCTTCTTTAGAGATTACTGCAATGACCCTGACAGGGAGACCCAGAATTGAGGAAATGGCTAAGGAAAGATGGACCAGAAGGGGGCTCTGTGGAGGATATGGTGACCATCTGCCCATGGGGAACAACTAACAACTCCCAGTTCAAATGCTCTGTTTTTCTGATCTTGCCAATTTATGCTATGTGTCATCACTGCAATTATGTGGTGTCAGTCAGTGTCAGTGTAAATAACCCTGAGTTTTGAATCCAGAATTTTTATGTGGGGTGTGATTCTGTCACAGAAGGATCTTGCAGTGGCTTCATTTTACTTAGTTTCTTGTGTCTCGGTTTCCTTACTTTAGTCCTAGCTATGGTCACCATTAGCTCAGATTGCAGAGGGTTCAAGTGAGATAATATCGGAAAATACGTTGATCTCTTAGAAGGAAAAGTATCTGATAACTGCACATTTTATTATTGGTGTTATTAATATGTTCCCTGCTGGGAAGACTGTATTTTTTTAGACTCACTGATGGGAGGTCACGCTCAGCATTTGATTTCTCTTCATTCATACCTCATCTTTTCCCAAACTGGCTCTCTTTTAAGGTTCACGTTCAGGTCCAGAGTACCTTAAAATTGGTTTTCCATTAGTGTTTTTCTGTCACCTTCTTTTCAAGTGACTCTTGATATACTTCTATGAAAGAACATACTCAGCCCAAACTAAGGGCTGCACTTCTCTCCCAACAATGCCAGCTACATTCATTTTCTAACAACCGGGTAAATTATACTCTCTTTGCTCAAGACCTGTAAGTCATCCACTCACAGTAAAAAGGCAGAACTGGATTCCTCATTAGAAGATTCTCATAAGGATAAAAGGAAAGGCTTTATGACTATTAACATGACACCATCATTATCCAGAAATTTTAGGCCATTAACTAAATAAGGGGGACTCATGCATTTCAATTATCATCAAACCTTTAATATTGGATACCATGATTTCCTGGCTCTGCATCAGTTCCCTGACCTGGAAGTATGCAGAGCAAGGTCCAGAATCCGCATTTTAAAGAAGTGCCTCAAGAGATTCAAGTACATATTCAAATTTGAGGACTGCTATAATATTCCAAGAGCACTATCATGGCCTGTGACATTAGGGATGGAAGAAATTTGATCTCCTTCACATAGCTTCCTGCATGCTTATGCTTATTCATTCATCCAACAAGTGTTTTATTGAAGGCTCACTCCAGAACAGATGCTGTGCCATGTGCTTGATAAATCCTTGCTGACACAATAATGAGCAAAGGAGACAGTTGAAGTTCCCAGGGACCTAGTATTCTCTGCTGTGACCTCACTGAGGGTTGGCTGAATGAGGGAAGGCAGGTCAGAGACCAGGAACAAAGGAGATTCTTGAAACGGGGGGGTGGGGGGGAGTGGGAGGACCTGTATAACTCCTCCCTTCTGCCTTTCTTGATTTTTGCCTTTCTGCCACAAATATTTATGGAAGCCATCACTTTAGGATGTGGAACCAGATTGCTTTGGTTCCAAGTGCCAGACACAGAGACTGTTATGCCAGGTCAGTTCCTTCTTTGACCTGGAGCCTCCTAGCACCGGGAGGGTGGTATGAAAGTGTGGATATTCAGTGTGAAGTCAGGGCCTGGAAACAGTAGGAACTTGAGGAGGTGACAAGACAAGGCCGCCCCCTCTCCTAGAGCTCGTGTTCTGGTGGAAAGAGGCAATACAAACAAGTAAACAATGAAGCAAAGCAAATTCAAATGGTAACATTGCCATGAAAATATGAAACCAGGTGATGAAATCAACAATGATTTTTTTAGGGGTTGGAGGTGTTAGGGGGATGCCACTGAGGAAATGCTGGTTTAGCTAAAGCCTGACATCTGCCTTGCAGAGATCTTGTGTGATCTTTGTGTGAGGGGGCATTCAGATTGAGAAACAGCAGTTTGAGCTCAGCCCTTTTGGTCAGTGAGGGCATGCTGATGGCCTGAGTGTGGTGATGAGCAAGGGGAGAAGGTGGGAGGTCCACTCAGAGAGGAAGACAGGAGCCCAACCCTTGTAGGGTCTGGTGAGAACATGGGGTTTTATTTTAAGTGAAATTGAAAATCATTAGATGGGAGGTATGTGTTTTAATTTTTGTGTAAAAAATACCTCCCTCCCTTTGCACTATTAAAATATTCCCAGTGGGGCCTCCCCGGTGGTGCAGCGGGTTGAGCACAGCACTGTGAAGCTGCCTGCAGCTTCTGCAGCACAGGTTCAATTCCTGGCCCACCAGGGAGATACCCACATGGCACGGCAGACCTCTCCTGCCTCACCCACTGCTCTCCTCAGCAGTGCCTTCGGTCCGTCTGCCTGTTCTGCTCCCTGCTCTGTCTCTGGTGAATCCTCTCACCCTCCCGTGCCTCTGGCCTGTACCCCAGCTCTTGTGTAAACAAATAAATCTTTTTAAAAAATAAACAAAATATTCCCAGTATTCACCCAAATCTGAAGCTGGATTGGTTTCAGACAAAACTCCAGGTTTCGCCATGCATTGGTGACGCTTGGCCTTGAAAAGTCAACAAGATTTAGGGTAGACTTTTCCTTCTCAATCACTCTGAAAATATCGCCTGTTCCCTGTTGTTCACTAGTACAGGGCACCAGGCACACGACTTCTCTATTCTGCCTTGAGGGTTGCCAGTGGCTCTCAGGCAGGCAATGGCTTTATTCACAATCACCCAGGACTTTTTTTCAAGTCTCTACTCACTCCCGGTCATTTGATTCTGTCCTCCTTGTGTGAGTTGTGTTTTTTCATAAGGTTAGGCTTATAAGTTCGTTTCTTCACTGTCTCTGGTTTGTCTGGAGACTTGGGTCCCTGACAGCTGCCAGCTCATTCACAAATTCTTAGGACTCAGATGGGCAGTTTGGTGCATGGCTTTCCCGTGTGACTCACCTGACCCTCAGCAGGGTCTGGCTGGGATGCAGCTCTTCTTTCTGATGCTATGCTTCAGTCTGATGACAGTGCTTCTGTTTGGAAAGGAAGGGCTGCTTTCTCCTTGGCATATTTTCCTCATTTTCCTAGGGTCATTCAAAGTGAATCCCCTGTGGAGTATGTTTACTGGTTATTTATGATACTCCAACCTTATTCCAAATAGCCTTAAGATATCCAACAAACTACATAAAGTACAGAAAAACTTGAAAAAGAAAAAAGAAAAACAAGATTGGAGACAAAGTGGTATAGAAATAAGATCAAAATGCAGGCTAATCTATATACTTGCAGTTGTTAGCATTTGTTATCAAGGTGGGCATGTTGGTTGACAACTGGCTAAAATTTATTGAAAGACAATTATATGAATATATATGTTGTCTCATTTATCCCCACAACAATCCTGGAAAGAAGGCATTATTATTGTTACTCTTAAGGTATAGAACTGTAGACTTAGAGAAGTTAAGTAATTTGACTAGATTACTAGTCTCCATTTATCTTGCCTTTAAGAGGATAAAAAAAGTGGTCTGAGAAGGAACTTAAATACTATTCCAGGAGTACTAATAGAAATATTAATTGTAAAAATAAATAACTTTTATTGGATACCTTTTTGTGTTGGACATTGCACTTAAGCATATTACATGAATTATCTTACTTTAAAACAACTATCTGGCATAGGTATTGTCATAATGCTTGTTTTTCATTTTTGTTTTTTGGGTGATGACAAAGAAGCTTAGATATGTTTGTTGTCTTAGCAAGTTGAGTGTCCAGAATTCCTGAGACAAGGAGGAGACGTGGCTCATTTGTGTGTTCAACAACTAGTCACTACTAGCTGACACCTCCCAGTCACTGTGCAAGGCCCTGGGGGTCCATGATATGCAAAGAATTGTTGCCTTCATAGAGCCTGGGAATCTTGAGGTATAGACAGGCAGGATCTGGATGTAAGTCTTTTGTCCCTAATACTGAGATTCCTTCTCCTAAACTACACTGATGGGAGCTACGGGCTACCTCCCAGCCTTCTGGGCTGTAGTCTTAATACAGTCTTATTTTTTTAAATGCTAGGTGGAATTTCATCAGCACTAAAGATCTTATTATCTGGATTGGTGTTTTGTTTTTGCTATAGACCTTTCTTCATACCAAATCTTCCTTAGAACCTAACATTGAAAGAGAACACAGCTGGAACTTTCTGGTTTAAGGTGGGGATGTAAGTGACCCCTCTCATTCCCAATGCCGCTGGGAGGCATCTCCCCAAATTCAGGAATATCCACTTTGAAACTGCTCTTCTAGATCATTATACTTGAGGTACAGGAAGGACAAAGAGATGTTTAGGCATTTTCATTCATAGAAATGGTCCACTCGTAGAAAATCTTGTTCTTTTGATTCTCATTATCCCTTTGGTTTCACCCTTTTTTACATAATTATGACTTATTAGCATCTTCACATGAAGGTTGACAGGAAAGGTCAAGGTTGTTTGTTAACAGCTAGAAAAAGACTTATTGGGAAGACTGGAAATGGAAATAATGTTACAGGACAGGGAGAGGGATACCCCAGAAACCCCAAACCTGCCTGCTCTAAATAGGTTCTGCCATCCACCACTTCAAGACAAAACATATAAGACCTTTAGTGGCAAGGAACTCTAATACAATTAGTGTGCAGTACAGAAAAGACAAATATAGTTTCCAAATCAAGCACCTGAAGTTACCCATCCCCTCGTTGGTAAATGTCCAGCCAAACAGAGTTGGCCCAAAGCAGGGCTACAGAGGCCCAAAGGCCTGCCCAAGTCTAAAGCACCTGTGGTAGGGACCCATAAGAACAGGGCAGGCAAAAGCAAAAGCAAAATCAGGATAAAAGCTACCATTGTTAACCTCCCCATGGGTCTCTCATCCACAATGATTTCAACCAGTCTAGGACCAAAACCAAGTGAGCTTCTTCACATCTCTCTTTTCCATGTGCCTCCTCTGGGTCTCCTTGCTCTCCATCCTGCTTCTTTCCTTCTCCAGTCTCCTTTCCAGCTACTTCTTCTCCTTACTCAGCTCCACCCTCCCTTGGGTGGGGCAGGGAACCTGGAACCTCCCCCTTTCCTGGGGACCACCCTGTTACAATAAGAGGAGGATTTTCCATTGGGTCAGCTGATCTGAGCTCTGCCAGTCCAAAAACCAGAGAATCAGGCTGTTCAAAGTTAAGGACATTTTTCTCATTTAGTCATTTGTTGTTGTTGCTTAATTTCTTTATTTCTCTGAGGGAACATGTACAAAGGTATATGTACTCCTTGCGTGTTTGGAAATTGCTAGTGATGCCATAATCAAGGCAATAGGTATGTTGCTGGGGTTAGATGTAAAAGGAATGCAGATGATGACTCTAGAGGGTTCTTTTTTGGCAGGGTAAGGAGGACTATACAGTACCCCAGGAAGAGTGCAGAGATGGGTTGAAGGAGAGGACACTGTAACAAGGGGCTCATGAGTGAAGTCAAAATGAGTGTGGAATAATATTAATCATGTGGACAGGCTGCATTTGGATAGAGGAACATTCACCATCCACCTTGCTGGGCCAAGTGGAAGACAAAGTTAAATGGCCTCTTATAAATAAGTGGGAAAAATAGAGTATGTTCTGAATATCTTCTTTGGCTTCTAACTTTGATTATTATTACATCATATGCATAAACAGGAAGAAATTATACATATGTATTTCCCAGAGGCTACTGCTAAACCTCTGGGAAAAGAACATTTGCATTTCTTAAAGAATTGATTGAGATTCTAAAGCCACACTGGAAAGTTAATGGTAAAAATGCACAGCTTGAAAGACTGCTTTTTGGCATGAAAGAGGAGACCAGATTGACTCTAACTGTGACACAGGTTTTAATTAAGTGTTTATAATGAGACATTTATAGCCACTCAAGAGGCCTTTTTGGTCCTTTGGGGAGGAGACATGAAGGAGGAGATGTCTGTGGATTCTAGCAGAAATTAATATATAAATGAACTTCAACATGCAGTTAGAAAAAATGAAGTAGGAAGATGTACTTTGTGAGGTGAAACTTGTCACACAAATTAAAACTGAATACAATGGGGAAAAACTTGGGAAATATATGTTATCTGTTGTTTCTTACTCCAAAACACGTGTTACTGGAAACCAGTGTTAATACAGATTAGGAAATTATATAACACTTTTAAGTTAATTGATTCACATTTGATTTTGATTTAATAAGCATAATGTTAAGTAAATACCAAATGTTCCCTTAAATCAATAGAACTGGAAATTAATTGCAACAAAATAGATGAATTTCTATTTCTTATGTAGCTACTAAACTCAGTCAGTGGTTTGCTATGAATTCACAATGACAGGCCAGGCCAGCTAGTTAGAAAGGGTCTTGGCTAAAACTGTATGTTATTAATAGCAGGGCTGAACTATAAAATAGTAGCTAAATTTCCTCCCAGCTTCATACCTTCAAGCACATGGTTTCAAACTTCTCTAACGCTGCAAATTCTAGCTGTATCTCCCCGAAAATAGACTATGTCTTTGAAATAAAAGATTGGCATCTAATATTTGTGCTTTCTTTTTTGTTTGGCATTTACATTTATTTATTTATTTATTTATTTATTTATTTATTTATTTATTTATTTTTTTATAGAGGCATGCTTTATTTATTTGCTTGCTGGTTTGTTTGTTTGTTCTTGTTTATACATGCACTGGGTACAGTCAGAAGCGTGGGAGGGTGAGAGAATTCACCAGAGCCAGAGCGGGGAGCAGAGCAGGCAGAAGGACTGAAGTACACTGCTGAGGGGAGCAGCGGGCGGCAGGAGGGGTCTGCACGCCATGTGGGACCCTCCTCCGGTGGCCGGGGAGCAGCCGGGGATCGAACCGGCGCCGCAGAGGCCGTGCGCAGCTTCGCAACCCAGCGCTCAACCGCTGCGCCACCGGGGAGGCCCTATTTATTTATTTTTAAAGATTTATTTTTATTTCTACAAGTGCTGGGGTACAGGCCAGATGCACGGGAGGGTGAGAGGATTCACCAGAGACAGAGTGGGGAACAGAACAGTTACACTGACGAAACACACTGCTGAGGGGAGCAGTGGGTGAGACAGGAGAGGTCTGCCGCGCCATGTGGGATTCTCGCAGGCCGGCCGGGATCGAACCCGTGTTGCAGAGACCACGGACAGCTTCACAGTGCGGCGCTCAACCACCGGCGCCACCAGGGAGGTCCAGCATTTACATTTAACTGGGAATGTGTGGGATACTTCATATTGTTGGTCAACTCTTTCTAACTAGTATTTGGCTGCCTATATGAAGACCCAGAGTTAAAAACACAAAGGTATTAAGAGAAACTGCTTGAAGTGGGCAGACCAATTGTTGTTTGTACCCGTTACTCTGGTGACAGAACAAGATAAATACAGTCTTCAAGAACATGCCCTGAACAACAATGCCAGAATGAATCCCCATTTTGTGTGGCAACCCAGCTGTAATGTACTGGGAAACTGGAAAATATCTGTTCTCTTCAAATAGTACAGAATCTGGCTATGGTTCCTTCCTACACTTTTCTTTCCAGAAGCAACCTTGCTACCTTTGGAGGGCTCTCAAAGGCTCAGAGCACTCCTATATGGCCTAATTGCATTTTCTCTGACCCTGGTGCAGGCATAGATTCAGACCTGAGAGTCATTGGGAAATGAACGCTATTTTATTTTGGCTTTAGTTGTTACTTCTCAGAAACAAAAATCAGGTAAACTAAGGATATGCCAGTGTTCTTCCATGCCCAGTGGCTGACCAGAGTTCAACAGTGAAGGAATTCACCTCCTGCCTTGTGCACACAACATTGAAGGGGCAGGTTGGAAGCATGCAGATTGAGAAGTGTGAAGAAGTTGCAGTTCTCTCTCTTCTTTCCATTCTCCTCTGGGTTAACAGATGCCAGTAGACAGCAGGCACCATGCTAAGCTCAGGTGGAGCAGCTTAGGAAAGTGCCCTTAGATCCTTAGAGAAAAGTTGTGTTTAATCACTTCTGCACTAAGAAAGTTTTCTGCGGGTATGCTGATCTCTCTGCAGTTCTTAGGTCTGAGTGGGAGCATGTCTTCATGTCTTTGCTTTACTATTATCTTAATGAGGTCTCCTCATCACTCAGTGTAAAATTGCACTTTCCCAGTACTCTTATGCTCCTTTGGCCTATTGGACTTTTCCTTTTCCCATAGTACTGTCACTCTCTAACATATCATATAATTTTTTATTATTTCTTTTCTTAATTATCTGTCTCTCTCCCTAATCCCTGCTGTGTGTATGTATATGAGAGAAATGTCTCCTTTTTCTTCTTCCTTTTCTTCACCTTCTTTGTCTTCTTATCCCCTCACATTCCTTCCCTTTTCTCTTCTTTTATGTCTGATGTATCTCAAGCACCTAGAACAGACAGGTACCTAATAAGTAGCATATTTATTTTGACAAACTAGACACATTTACTTTCCCCCAGAAAGTTCCCTTATGTGCCTTTCCAGTCAGTTCAGAGGCAATGAATACCAAATCAATACCACACCATCTTGATTATTGTATTTTTATAAGTCTAGAAATCGAGTAGTGTAAATTCCCCAATACTGTTCTTTCCCAATATTCTATCAGCTATTCTTCATAATTTTTATTCTCATAGGATCAATTTATTGATTTAAAAAATCCTGTTTTTACTTTAAGCCATGCTCTATTGATTACTGTAACGTTTTAGTTTAGTTTGAAACCAGGGAGTATGACACCTCCATTTTGGTTCTTTTTTGTCAGGTTTATCTTGGTTTTTCAAAGTCTTTTGTGATTCCATATAAATTTTAAGATACTTTTGGTTCTCTTTCTGAGAAGAATGTCACTGGGATCTTAATAGGGATTGCATTAAAACTCTATATTGCTCTCGGTAGAATGGTCATTTGGACAATATTGATTTTTCCAGCCCATGGGAGGTTATATGATTTAAGGAATTTATCAGTTTTCTCTAGGTTCTCCAATTTGTTGGAATACAGATCTTCATAGTAGTATCTTATGATCTTATATAGTTCTGTGTTATGTATTACAATGTCTCTTCTTTCATATATGATTTTATTTATTTGAGTCATGATTTTATTTATTTGAGTCTTTCCTTTGTTTTTCTCAATGAGTCTGACCCAAGTTTTTCAATTTTATTGATTTAAAAGGAATGTCTTTTCATTCCATTAATCTTGTGCATATTTTTCATTCCATTAATCTTGTGCATATTTCATTTATTTCCACTCTGATTTATATTATTTCCCTCCTTCCACTGATTTTTGGCTTCAATTGTTGTTCTTTTTCTAGTTATTTTAGGTGAAAGGTTAGATGGTTTATTCGAGTTTTTCCATAGTTTTTGAGATTAGCCTATATTCCTATACACTTCCCTCTCAGTACTGCTTTTGCTGCATCCGAAGGAGTCTGGCATGTGGCATTTTTATTCTCATTCATCTCTAGACACATTTTGATTTCTCCTATGATATCTTCAGTGACTCAATTCTTTGTAGCATGTTGTTTTTTCTCTGTAGAGTGGTTATTCTTGCTTCATTGCTGAACTTTCTAACATTTTCCATTCCCCCAACTGCATGTACCGCCACATGACATTTCTTACTTTCGATTTCTACCTTTGGTATGGTGCTTGGTGCTTGTAGTTATTTCTTTTAATGACTAATAGTCCTCCTTGAGACAAAATGAAAATTCTACTGCGTAATTCTGGAATTTATACTTACTATAAAACAGAGCCTGGGCCTCCCCAGTGGCGCAGCGGTTGAGTGCTGGGTGCAAAGCTGCCCGCAGCCTCTGCAGCACTGGTTCAATCCCCGGGCGAGGGTCCCACATTGTGTGCAGACCTTTCCTGCTGCCCGCTGCTCCCCTCAGCAGTGTACTTCGTCAGTCTGCCTGTTCTGCTCCCTGCTCTTGTTCTGGTGAATTCTCTCACCCTCCCGCGCTTCTGACTGTACTCAGTGCTTGTATAAATAAATAAATAAATCTTTACAAAATAAAAATAAAACAGACCCCAATTATTTATAGAGCCTTCTATAATTTCCCAAAACATAGTTAGAAGCCTTATTTCCTATGTTCACTCACAGTTCTTCACATATTCTTGCTTTATAGCAGCAATCATATTGCATTGTAATTATTTGTTTCTCTGTCTCACCCACTAAGTAATATCTTTGAATTATTTACCATATTCATCTTTGCATTCCCAGACTGTGCTTAGTGTCCTCTAAATAACCACTGATGAACATATGAAGCATATGGAAATGAAAGTTAAATAGCTAAGCATATTTTCACCTTTATTTTTACACTGGACATTTGTCTCTTCTCCAATAGATGATCTGTGTGTGTGTGTGTGTGTGTGTGTGTGTATACATCTCTACACCTGGCGATATTTCTTTAAATGTTTTCTTCTTTTATCTTTACATTGGTACCTATGTGAAAATTCCTGAATTATTTGGAAAAAGGGTTCTGTGTAGAAGAGAGTAAAGATTTCTGGCAAGTGATGGCCCTGTAATAGACCCAACTTTGCTATCTGAAATAAAAGAAAAAGTACTTATTCAATTCATTTTGTTTGCTTTGTTTTATTGTTATTGTCATGTCATACATATGTTTACTTTAAAAATGAAATGCACTGGAGTATATCCTCCAGAACTAGAATACAAATCATACTTGGATTCGAAGTGACTGGTTAGCTTTTGAAGTTAGAACACTTTTCTTATGAATGTACATATTCTTTTTTCCTTTCCTCTAGTATTCATATCCAAGGTAGTATTAATTTGGAAAAAGTTCTAAGTGAAATATTCAGGCAATTTTGCATAAAAACGCTTTTTCTTCCCAAGTAGTATCCTTTACTTTTGTCTTTACCTTGAAGTATTGAGAACATAATTTCTTAAAGATTTCAAATAAAGTGACTTCCTTTTCTAATTTAGGCTCTTTATTTCTTCTGGAGAAGGCCTTATCTTTTCTTATGGAAATTTTTCATTATGCCATTTTCTTTTCTCAGATATTAAGAATAGAATTGAGAAAAAAGAACTCAGGAAAGTCAAATTCGCCATATTTCTTCCCAACTAGAACAATTATGTGATTTGCATCCTGGTTTTCTTGTAAGATTCATTAAAATGTGAAAGATTTATATGATCTGAAGAGAACACAGATGTTCCTAATAACATCCGTTAACTATATAGTAATTCTGATAATATAAAGAACTAGGGCCTCCCTAGTGGCACAAGGGATTAAGATGCAACCTATGAAGATATCCGTAGCTACTGCAGCACGAGTTTGATCCTCAGTCAGGGAGCTACCCACATGGCACAGCAGACCTCTCCTGAGTCACCCACTGCTCCCCTCAGCAATGTATATCAGTCAATCTGCCTGTTCTGTTTCCCCACTCTGTCTCTGGTGAATCCTCACACCCCCCCACACCTCTGGCCTGTACCCCAGTTCTTGTATGCATAAATAAATAAATCTTAAAAAAAAGAACTAAACTTAATCATATTAAATATAAAAGTTGGTAACCATGTTCATGGCAGACAAGATTTAATTACTTAGGCAAACAATGTAATTATAATTATTTTCTACATTGGTGACATACATTTAATGTTGATGTATGTATAGTTAAATGTAACTCAAAACTAAAATACAAAAATAACCAAGAAAAAGTATTTAAATTATAATTTATTTTTTGGCAAGTTTTTTTTATTTAATAAACTTTAAATTTCAATAAGCCTTTAAAATATAATTTACATTATAAAATGAACAATGATGTAAATTGAATTTTAAAAACTCATTGAAATGTAAAGTTTATTAGGGAAATTTTATAATCTAATCCAAGTTCTTGTATCATTTTTATATAAGGAAATGATGATCCAGAGAATTTAATAAGCAGAACTGATATGTTCTAGGATTTTTTATGTTATTGTGTTTCCCCCAAAAGGAAATAAATTTTGATTGTTTGAAATTGTTGTTTATGAAATTATATATTTTTTAAATGAGTACATGTCTACATTCTTTAAAAGATTCAGATAATAAGTAAGGATGTAGAGTGAACTATGTGATTCCCTCCTTTATGATCTCACAGTCACCTGTACATGCATAATCATACACAATACCACATTAAATTTTAATAGCATAATTTTTGGCCATTTCACTGTTGAAAGGAACCCTCATATGTAATTTAAGGAGAGAAAATATCCAAATATTTGGACAAGGAAATAGAACCAGAAAATGAAGACAAAATGGTAGTAGCAGATCCTCATATATCAATAATCACCCTAAATGTATATAGACTGTATGCACCAATCAAAAGTCACAGAGTGGCTGATTGGATCAGAAAACAAACTTTCTGTTGTTTCCAGCAGCTCCATTGAGCACCAAAAATAAATATAGGCTCAAAGTAAATAGTTGAAAAACAATTCTACAAGTAAATGTGACCCGAAAAGGGCAGGACAGTCAGATAAAATGACCTCCAGCTAAAAAATGTAACAAGAGACAGGAATGGTCATTAAATAATGATTAAAGGAAGAATATATCAGGAAGACATAACACTTATCAATACATGTGCACTAAAGTGAAGCAGCATAAAAATATATAAAACAACTATTAACAAATCTGAAAACAGACACTGGCACCAAAACAATCATTGTAGGGGACTTCAACATCCAATTCTCAATGGACAGATCAACCAAGCAGAAAATCAATCAGGAAACAATAATTATAAGTGAGGAATTAAACCAAATGATATTAATGATAAATATTTATAGGGCACTACATTCTCCAAAAGTGAGTACACATTCTTCTCAAGGACATGCGGAATATTCTCTGGAAGAGCCCTCATGTTGGGTCATGAAACAAGTATCAATAAATTCATGAAGATTGAAATCATATCAAGTATCTTCCTTGATCACAGTGGTATCAAACTAGAAACCATCACAAAAACAAAGCAGAGAACTTCCTCTAATAAATGGGTATTTAACAACATACTACTGAATGACCATTGGATTAATGAGGCAATCAAAGAAGAATTAAAAAAAAAACCCTGGAGACAAATGAAATTATCAGAGCCTATGTGATGCAGCAAAAGCAGTTCTATGAGGGAAGTACATGTATAGAAATGCAGGCCACAATAAGAAACAAAAAGAAGTCAAATAAATAATCTAATTATACCCTAAAGAGCCATAAAAAGAAAGAACAAACAAAACCAAAAACAGTAGAAGAAATTACAAAAGTTACGTCAGAAACAAACGGAAATAAAAAGGACATTCCAAAAGATCAATGAAACCAAAAGCTGATCTTTGAAAAAAACAAATTAGAAAAACCCTCAGTTCTCAAAGAAAAAGAGGGAGAAAACTCATATAAAATCAGATATGAAAGAGGCAAAGTAACAACAGACATCTCAGAAATACAGAGGAATATAAGAGGCTACTGCAAACAGTTATGCCAATAAATTGAACAAGCTGGAAGAAATGGACAATTTCATAGATGTATGCAAACTTCTGGTGCTGAATGAGGATGAGACAGAAAACCTGAACAGATCAATTAGAAGGCAAGAAATTGAAACGGCAATCAAAAGTCTACTAAAATAACTAGCAGGCAAGACAGGAGAGTAGCAGACACCGGGAAGAGGGAACCTAAGGCCGAGCTTTACAGCATCTACCCACCTGCCAGAGTCACCCCTGCCTCTGGCCTGCGAGGTGGCCGATGAACACGCTCAGCTCATTGGCAAAAATGGAGGAAAACCATGGCCCAGAGAGTTTTCAATGTTAGGATGCGAAGGACTGTGCTGAGTCTCAGGCTCCCAACATTATGTTGTTTATTATGTCAGTTGATAGTGTCGTGTCATTTTGAGATGCATCAGAGTTTAAGGCAGCCACAGTATGGAAAGACCTTTAAAGGCAAAACCTAGGACAGGTTTTCTCACTACAAATGAAATGGGATAAATTTCAATCTCTAGTAATTCCTGTAAACATACCTCTTGGCAGTAGCTTTTTCATTAAGGCTGAAAAACCACTGGGGTTTCCCTCCACCAATGAATGTGAACTCTGGCTCTGACGCCACAGAGCCACTGTGATGGCACCAGCAGAGCCTACATAAGCCCTGTCCCTAGAAGCCAGGAAGATTTTGGATATTGACCTGTGGGCTCAAATAAAGGTAGCGTATTTTCGTTTATTTGGTTTTCTTTTGGTTTATTTATTTTTTTACTTATTTAGTTATTTGTTTTAGCTATTTATTTTAGGTATTTTATTTTTGTTTTTTTTTCTTATTTTCCTTTATTGTTTTTTTATTTTCTTATATTTTTTTCTATTTTTCTTTTTTCTTTATTATTTTAATTTTTTATTTCAGTTTTCAGTTTTTTAATTTGTGTGTGTGTGTGTGTGTGTGTGTGTAATTTTCCCCATTTCCCCTTCTGTTGTTATTTTGCTTTTTGTTCTTTTTTCCCCTTTGTTCTTTGTCTGTTTTTTTTTTTTTCAGTTTTTAGTTTCTAATTATTGTTTGTTCTCTTGTTTGTTTTATTTGTCTTTGTTGTTGTTCTATGTTTTATTCTTAAGTTTAGTGGTTAATTTGTAACTGGTTTGTTTTTATCATATTTTTAAATTTTTACCTCATTTTTAATTTTTTAAATTTTTTTGGTCGTGTATTTTCATTTATATTTTTGTGTAGTTAGTTATTATTAAAATTGCTAGTAAGGTTAGTAAAGTCAGTATTGCTGGTAGAGTTAAGTAGCACTGTTAGTATTAGTGAGCTTAGTGAGTACTTTTTGAGTACTATTAATACTAGATTAATATTATAATATTATAGGAGAGCTAGTGCTGTCAGCCAAGGTAGATCAGGGCTCTTGGCACAGTCAGGGCTGGTGAGTGTAGTCAGCCCAGTCCACACTCCCTTTGCTTAAGTGCCGCCCTCCCAAGGGACCTAAAATAAAAAACCACCGGGTGCTCAGGACGCAGGGGGAGAGAGCGCCCACGGCAACGTGAAGCTCGCGCTGCCCACGCTCACGTGCAGGAAGGTGGCCGTCAAGATCATCCAGAAGCCCAAGTTGCCCGACCTCCAGTCCCTGCCCCGCGAGGTGGGGTGCATGAAGGCGCTGCACCACGAACAACGCTGTTCCATGTTGTGCACACCAGACCAGCTGCTGCTGGGGGTGGAATACGCAAAGGGGGGCGACCTGCAGAAATACCTGCTTGAGCATGGGCACCTCATGGAGAGCGAGAGCCATGAGGTATTCCAGCAGATCCTCTCAGGCCTCACCTATTGCCACGCCAAAGGCATTGCACACCGGCATCTGAAGCCTGATAACATTCTGATGGACCATCAGAGAAACATGAAGCTGGCAGACTTTGGCCTCAGCGTCCAGTGCTTCAACGAGGCGCTGAGCACGTACTGCTGCAGCCCGCTATACAGGGCCCCCGAGGTCTACCTTCATGAACATTATACCGGCCCCACCGTGGACGTGTGGAGCCCGGGTATCATCGTCTACCAGATGGGACACTGCCCTTCCTGGGGACCAGCCTCGGGGAGATCAGGGAGCGCGTCCTGCGTGGACACTTCTACGTGCCCCAGTACCTCTCGGCCCACTGCCGGGACCTGTTAAATAAAGTAATGGTCCTGGACCCCCAGAGACGCAGCACCCTAGAGAGTATCAAGCAACACCCCTGGGTGCGAATGAGGAAGGGACTCCTGCCCTTCAGCGAGCCGTCCCATCACCACCAGGACCCGGCCATAACGAAAGCCATGGTCTGCATGGGTTACGAGAGACACCAAATTTGCAGAGCCATTGGGGAGAGCAAATATGATGACATCATGGGAACATAACTGATGCTCCGCTCCAGGAAGCGGGAGGAGGAAGAAGACCACGAGGAGGAGGAGGAAGGGCTGAGCCATGCCTTCTTCTGCGAGCCCTTCCCTTAAGCTGTGCCCCCCCCCCCCGACCAGGCTCCTGAGGAGTGACGCCTACAGCCTGAGGTTTCAGTGAGGTTGGAGGACGCCTGAGAGGACAGCACCACCTCCATGCCAGGCCCCCTGCTGGAGGATGCCCAGGAGCACAGCACCACTGCCAGGCCAGGCCCCCTGCTGGAGGATGCCCAGGAGCACAGCACCACTGCCAGGCCAGGCCCCCTGCTGGAGGATGCCTAGGAAGACAGCATCGCCTCTGTGCCAGGGCCCCGCTGGAGGGCCCCCCCCATCCCAGTACCACCTCCTTGCTAGGCCCCCAGCTGAAGGAAGCCCAGGAGCACAGCACCATCTCCATTCCAAGCCCCCTGCTCGAGGATCCCCAGGAGCCCAGTACCACCTCAGTGCCAGGCACCCAGCTGGAGGGGGACCAGGAACGCAGGACCAAATCCATCAGTCCAGCAGCCCCTCCCTCCCCCGCCCTCTAGCACCACTGTAAGACCTCTCCCAAGGAGGCGCTTCCTGTTCTGTAGCAATGTGGTGGTCCCTGAAGAAAGCCTTGGCCATGAAGCAAATGGTTGCACTTTAGACTATACGCTTTATTCCAGCCAAGGTGGGAAGACCAGAGCTCGGAGGATAATAAACACAATATTAACATTTTGCTGCATCTGTCCACCATTCTGACTCCACAATAGAGTGCACGCAGCCAGAGACTGAGACTATCTACTGCCACACCCTGCAAAAGTCCTCCCCAAAGTGCAGCCACCCAGTGGCCATGGTGAGCAGGAGCACACCAGGGGAGGGTGAGGCTCTGGAGAGGGGTCAGGGGTTGGGTCCAGTCAGAGGGGCCAGGAGCATCATGAGACACACAGGACTGAAGCACAGATGTCCAGGGAGCACTGATGTCCAAGGAGCATAGCAGGTCCTGAATGGCACGGGTGGCAGCCGCGATGGACAGATGGGCTCCCCACTGCAGGGGGGACCTCCAGGTGACCAACAGTGCCTGTGGGGTGCTGGAGCGTGGAGGCATCTGAATGCTCTTTTTCTGCCTGATGGAGACAGTCAGAAATGCATAGTTTTGTTAAAATGTCTATCCCATGGCATATTAGATCAGTGTTTGACACTGGAAAAAAAAATCTACTAAAACACAAAAGCCCAGGACCATATGGCTTGACTACTAATTCTACCAAACCTTCAGTGACAAACTAATGCCTATCTTTCTCAAACTCTTATCCCAAAATTGAAGAATATCGAACACTTCCAAACACGTTTTATAAGGCCAACATTACACTGATACCAAAAGTAGACAAGGACATCATGAAAAGCAAATCGCAGACCAATATTGCTGATGAACACAAATAAAAATCCACAACAAAATCTTAGCAAACTGAATTCAGAAATGCACTCAAAGGATGATACATCATGATACATCATGAGCAAGTGGTAATTATTTCAAGGATGCAAGAATTGTTGAAGATCTGAAAATTGATGATGTAATTCATCACAACAAGAGGAAAGATAAAAGCCATATGATTATTTAAATATGTGTAGAGAAAGTGTTTGATAAGATTCAACATACGTCTATGATAAAAACCTTCCTGCCCTCCCTCCCTCCCTATTTCTCTCCTCTTCTTATTGGTCTTATTTTTCTGGAAAACCCTAATGCATATAGAATAGATACTGATTTGTTTTGACACTATACATTTACAGAGGAGTGACAAATTTATTTGAAGTCATGCCTCCTTTGGCTTATTTCATTTTTTCTTTTATCCCTCATTTTGATTTTTTTAGGTCTTTAGGGGACAGAAACTTATGTTTGCAAACTTACATTTGCTCAACGTTTGCTCTCTGTTATAGAGGATCAGTAAAATTCAGAAAACAGTAAATGTTGGATAATTAAGCATTTATAGTGTAGTCACACACATTAATATATTAACCTATAGGGTAATTGAAAGTATTCCCATTTTAGAGATGAAAAAATAAGAATAAAACCAATATTGTGTATTTAATTGAAATTTCTGGGCTAAGCACAGCAGAGAAATGATCTGTAAACCTCACAGGATCCCGTGGCATGGGTGTTCTTACGACTCCTAATTTGCGGATGAGCACACGAGGAACACGTCCAATCAATAATTGGGCTAGAAACGGAACTCTGGTCAACTGATTCCAATGGAGCCTGTGCTTTTTATTCCCAGGGAGAGGGGCTTTTTCATCCCTCAGCCCCCCTCCCCACCCCCACATGGACAAGGTCTCAGAGCCTTATTTCTGGAACTCAGTTAAAAATCTGGTATTCAATTAGGACACAAATCAAATAATTCTAGGCATAAAACCAGTGTCTTGCTCCTCCTGAGTCAGAGATTCTCATTTATGGCTATTAATATTGAAAGGAATGAGATAAGTCTTTATATCAGTCATCAATTTTATTCTGCCTTCACTGTAGAACTGGAAGCCAAATCTGGGGATACTTCAAGTCACCTGAGGAAGTAAGAGGAAGCAGAAGATAGAGAGTTTAGGAGCAATAGGGATCTTAGTTTCTTATCCTTTTCCTTCCTATGATAAAGAAACTGAGGAAGGGGATTAAGTAAAGGTATATTAGACTAGAGCAGCTAACATTTTAAGTACAGGTTTGGTGGAGTGTGAGTGGAACATATGTATACATAGAACAAATACATGACCCCCCAAATTAGAATAAAAATGTTTAAAGTAAAAATATAATGTATACATGAAATCTTGAATCCTATTAAAATGTAGTTTTGATTGTATAGGATTGGGATGGGGCTCAGGAGTCTGCATTTTCTAACAAGTTTACAAGTGATGTTTCTGCTCCATGGGCTCCATGTGAGTAGGAAGGGAGAGTGAGACATTATGACAGAGAGGATACTAGACATGGAAGGAGGGAACAGGGTTTCAATAGGGCCCATAATGGGCCCATAATTAAACTTTTAGGAATTGGGAGAAGAAACTTGCACAGAGGTTTGCTGCCAGACAGAATGACTGGTCTTTAGAGTATTTATTAATACTTATTGATGATGACATGATTTCAAGTGTTATCAAGGGGGTTAAGAATTTTAATAGACTTGAACAATAGATTTTTAGTATGCTTAAAGTTTGGCAAAATGAATATAATACGGAAAAAAACTGGCGGAGCAACATGGCGGCGAGGAGACGCTGCGAGTAAGATCTCCCATTAAAAAAAGTTAATAGGGAGGAAAAGCGGCAGGTCCCAGTGAGAACTGGGACACGGAAGATAAACGGACGACTCCAGCAAATTGCCCGAAGAAGAAAGTTGCCATAAAAGAGGACGAGAAGGGAGGGAAGCGCAGAACCCTGCTCCCCTCCCCCGCCCACAGAGGCGGCACTCTCCCACCAGCAGAGACGAGGGAAACAACAAACCAAAACGCCCAACAAGAAAAACGGATGCAGCAAGCGGGACTGTGAGTGGAAAGGAACTATTTCAGCCACCACACCCCGTGAACGGGAGCTGAGGCGAACCCTGCAGGATCCACCACGGAGGTGAGCTCCAGGCGCCATTAAAGAGAGCCCCGCCCACCAGGAGGAGACCAGCACCAGCACACAGCCCCGGCCGCCCGGTAAGCTTGCGCGAAAGCGGTGCTCGGATTGCAGCTGCCCAGGCCCCTGCGCCTGCGACCTAGGCTTGCGGGGAGACTGCGGAGGCCCTCCCTGAGTGAGCAGGAACAAGGTGCCCAGGCAGGGGAGCGGGATTCAAAAGGCGCCATTCCCGCGCCACTGATCTGGGCTACAGCCCGTGTCCTGGAACTGAGGGCTTTGGAACTGAGACCCGGGCGGAGGCCCTCCCTGAGTGAGCAGGAACAAGGCGCCCAGGCAGGGGAGCGGGATTCAAAAGGCGCCATTCCCGCGCCACTGATCTGGGCTACAGCCCGCGTCCTGGAACTGAGGGCTTTGGAACTGAGACCCGGGGCACGAAATTAGGGGCGTGGGTTCCCCACGACGGTGGGGCACAAGGCAGACACAGCACCCCAAAGCCGTTGAGGTGTACCCTACCATCCCCGCTCTGCTCCCTGTCCCACGGGGTGGAAAATCAGCTCCCCAAGGGCTCTAGGAGAGATCTCTGGCGCCACCTAGCGACTTGACCCCAGCACAGGCTACTGAAGGAGCTAGTGGCCAGCTGGGGAGTTAGCCCACACCTGGCCCCTTCCGAACAAGTAGTCTGAGCCCACAGGGAGAGCGAGCACCCACAGCCGGGGCAGACCAGGCGCGCAGAAGAGTGTGCCTGAGACCAGAAGCGCAGGGAGTGTGTCCCACATCACCATTTTAGAACAGGGACATTTCTTCAGTAAAGACTACCTGCAGAAGGCTTCCTCAGGAGCCAGAGGTGAGCGGGGGAAGTTCGCCCACGCCAGACCCCCTCTGGCCTGCAGTCCAAGCCCAGAGGGGAGCAGGAACCCACCGCCGGGGCAGACCAGGCGCACAGGGGAGTGTGTCCCCACATCGGCATTTTAGAACAGGGACCTTTCTCCAGTAAATGCTGCTTGAAACTGACAGATGACTCCTGGAAGAACCAGAGGGGAACAGAGAAGCCCACCCAAGATGCCGGCAAGTCCCAACAACACAGTGTCCCAACGCATACGGCAAATTAGAAAACAGACAGTAGGGAGGAGAAGAACCACACGCAACCTAGCAACTCTCCAGAGAAAAAGCACACCACAAAAAGAAAGCCAGCCCCCAGATTGCAACGACAATAACTTGGAAGAATTTCTGAGCTTTCCAGAAAGAGAATTTAAAATTGCCGTGATTAAAAAACTGACAGAAGTCATAAAGGAAAACAATGATAAGGGAAAAATAATCAACGATCAGAAGAATGCAATTGAGTCCCTAGAGAGGGAAAACAATGGTCAGAAGAAAGAAATTGAGTCCCTAAAGAGGGAAGTAAAAGAAATGCAGGAGATCAAAGAATTAATGGAAGAACTAAAGAATTCTGGGAAAAGCAATGAAAGCAGAATAGATGAAATGGAAGAACGAATAAGTAATCTTGAAGACACAGAAATAAAAAGAACCAAAACAGAAAAGGAAAGAGAAGTACGAAGGAAAAAGAACGAAGAAAGACTTCGGGAACTATCTGACTCCATGAGGAAAGGAAATATAAGAGTTATAGGAATACCAGAAGGAGAGGAGAGAGATGTAGGAACAGAGAAAATATTCAAAGAGATAATTGAAGAGAACTTCCCAAATGTGAAGAAGGAGCTGAAAATTGATATACAAGAAGCAAGAAGAACACCAAACTTCCACGACGAAAGGAAAAATACAGCAAGACACATAATAGTAAAGCTCCCAAGAATCCAGGACAAGGAAAAAATAATGAAGCTGGCAAGAGGGAAGAAACAGATAACATTCAAAGGAAAACCAATCAGGCTGACATCAGACTTCTCCGAAGAAACACTACGGGCAAGGAGAGAGTGGAGGGACATAGTCAACAGACTCCAAGAAAACAGATGCCAACCAAGAATACTCTATCCCGCAAAGCTCTCCTTCCTCTTTGAAGAAAGAATATGGACCTTCCCAGACAAACAGAAACTCCGGAATTTCATTGCAACTAAACCCCCACTCCAAAAAATACTACAAAAAAAAAAAAAACAAAAAATACTACAAGGAGTCCTAAAGCCAGAACCTCAGAGGGACGAATAACAATGAAAGAAGGCCAAAAAAAAAAAAAAGTTATTAAAAGAATAAATAAATAAAATCAAAGGAAAGACAAACACAATGGCAAATACAGATGTTAACATATCAATATTAACTCTAAATGTAAATGGACTAAACTCTTCAATAAAAAGACACAGAGTTGCAGCCTGGATTAAGAAACAAAACCCAACCTTTTGCTGTCTCCAGGAAACACATTTAGCTACAAAAGATAAAAATAGGCTCAAAGTTAAAGGATGGAAAACAATCCTACAAGCAAATGGACCAAAAAAGAAAGCAGGAACAGCTATACTTATATCAGATAAAACAGATTTCAAACTCAAAAAGATAAAAAGAGACCCCAATGGTCACTACATTATGATCAAGGGGACAATACTTCAAGAAGAAATAACACTCATTAACATATACTCACCAAACGAAGAAGCACCAAAATATATCAGACAACTGTTGTCCTCTCTGAAAACAGACATCAGAGAAAACACATACGTAGTGGGAGACTTCAACACACCACTATCAACAATGGATAGATCAACAAGACAAAAAATAAGTAAAGAAACCAAAGCTCTAAATAAAGACCTAGAGCAATTGGGCTTAACAGACATCTATAGAACACTAAACCCCAAAAAAACGGAGTACACATTTTTCTCAAGCGCACACGGATCATTCTCCAGGATCGATCGCATACTGGGGCACAAGACAAACATCAACAGATACACCAAGATTGAAATCATATCAACCATCTTTTCTGACCATGAAGGCATCAAACTAGAAATAAACCATAAAAAGAAGGCAAGGAACTTTCCTACCTCATGGAGATTAAAAACCACACTACTGGAAGACCATTGGACTAATGAGGAGATCAAAGAAGAAATTAAAAAATTTTTTGAATTGAACGACAAGGAGGACACCAATATCCTAAATGTATGGGATGCAGCAAAAGCAGTAATAAGAGGAAAATATATAGCAATAGAAGCTCACATCAAGAAACAAGAAAGAACGCAAAGAAACAACCTAATCTCGAAGCTCAAAGATCTAGAAAAAGAACAACAAAAAAACCCTAAAACCAGTAGAAGAAAAGAAATAATAAAAACCAAAGCAGAAATAAATGAAACTGAAACTAAAAAAACAATCCAAAAGATCAATGAAACCAAGAGCTGGTTCTTTGAAAAAATCAATAAAATAGACAAACCCCTAGCCAGGCTCACAAAGGAAAAAAGGGAGAAAGTACAAATAAACAGGATCATCAATGAAAGAGGAGAAATCACAACGGACACAGCAGAAATCAAAAGAATAATCAGTAACTACTATGAACAGTTATATGGAAACAAGTTTAACAATCTAGAGGAGATGGACAAATTCCTACAACTCTACAATCACCCAAAGCTAGATAAAGAAGAAATAGAACACCTAAACAGACCAATTACAATTAGCAAAATTGAAATGGTAATCAAAAACCTCCCCAAAAACAAAAGCCCAGGACCTGATGGATTTACAAATGAATTCTACCAAACATTCAGAGACGAATTAGTGCCTATCCTTCACAAACTCTTCCAAAAAATTGAGAAGGAAGGGACAATACCAAACACGTTTTATGAAGCCAACATTACACTAATACCAAAACCGAACAAGGACAACACAAAAAAGGAAAACTACAGGCCAATCTCCCTAATGAACACTGATGCAAAAATCCTCAATAAAATTTTAGCTATCAGAATCCAACAATGTATCCATAAGATAATTCACCACGACCAAGTTGGATTCATTCCAGGGGCACAAGGATGGTTTAACATCCGAAAATCAATCAACGTTATCCAACACATCAACAAAAAGAAATATAAAAACCATATGATAATATCAATAGATGCTGAGAAAGCTTTCGACAAAGTGCAACACCCATTCATGATAAAAGCCCTTGAAATTCTTGGGATACAAGGAACATACCTCAACATCATAAAGGCCATCTATGACAAGCCAACAGCCAGTATCATTCTCAATGGTGAAAAGCTGAAAGCAATTCCATTAAGATCTGGAACAAGACAAGGATGTCCACTCTCACCATTGCTTTTCAATATAATACTGGAAGTCCTAGCCAGGGCAATAAGACAAGAGAAAGACATCCAAGGAATCCAAATAGGAAAAGAAGAAGTCAAACTATCACTATTTGCAGACGATATGATATTATACATAGAGAACCCCAAAAACTCCACAGAAAAGCTAATTCAACTCATCAATCAGTTCAGTAAAGTGGCAGGATACAAAATCAACACGCAAAAGTCAGTAGCCTTCCTATACACAAACAATAAATCTGAAGAAGAAGAAATCAAAAAGACCATCCCTTTTGTTATTGAAACAAAAAAAATCAAATATTTGGGAATAAATCTAACAAAAGAGGTAAAGGACCTATACAAAGAAAACTATAAAACACTGTTAAAAGAAATAGAAGAAGACACAAAGAAATGGAGAGACATCCCCTGCTCATGGATTGGAAGAATAAACATTATTAAAATGGCCATCCTTCCAAAAGCAATATACAGATTCATTGCTATTCCAATCAAAATTTCAATGTCATTCTTCAAAGAAATAGAACAATTATTGATGAAATTCATATGGAATCACAAAAAACCCCGAATAGCCAAAGCTCTCCTGAAAAAAAAAGAAGGGAATGGAGGCATCAGACTCCCAGACTTCAAACTCTACTACAAAGCCATAATCATCAAAACTGCATGGTATTGGAACAAGAACAGACATACAGACCAATGGAATCGAATAGAAAATCCAGAAATAAACCCACAGATTTATGGTCAACTAATCTTTGACAAAGGAGCAAAGACTATGCATTGGAGCAAAGAAAGTTTGTTCAATAAATGGTGCTGGGAAAACTGGGTCGCTACATGCAAAAGAATGAAGCTTGACCACCACCTCACACCATACACAAAAATCAACTCAAAATGGATTAAAGAACTAGACATAAGACCTGAAACCATAAAATATATAGAAGGAAATATAGGCGAAACACTACGTGATTTGCACATCAAAGACATCTTTACAGACACATCACCCAAAGCAGTGATAGTGAAGGCAAAGATAAACAGCTGGGACTATATCAAATTAAAGAGCTTTTGCACAGCAAAAGAGACAATAACAAAAACAAAGAGAAACCCCACCAACTGGAAGGCAGCTATGCTCACCACTATACCACCAACGCACCTAACCCCACCAACTGGGAGAACATTTTTGCACCCAACACTAATGATAAAGGACTGATCACAAAAATCTGCAAAGAGCTGATGAGACTCAACAACAACAAAGAAAATAATCCAGTCAAAAAATGGGCAGAAGAGCTTAAAAGAAACTTCTCTGAACAGGAAATGCAAATGGCCAACAGGCATATGAAAAAATGTTCAACATCACTTGTCATCAGGGAAATGCAAATCAAAACTACCATGAGATACCATCTTACACCAGTGAGAATGGCACATATTAAAAAAACTAGCAACAACAAATGTTGGCAAGGGTGTGGAGAAAAAGGAACTCTTCTGCACTGTTGGTGGGAGTGCAAACTGGTCCAACCACTGTGGAAAGCTGTGTGGAGATTTCTGGACCTACTAAACATAGAGCTTCCATATGACCCAGCAATTCCACTCCTAGGTATTTACCCAAAGGACACAGAAACATCAATTCCAAAGAACACCTGCACCCCTATGTTTATAGCAGCACTGTTTACAATAGCTAAGCTTTGGAAACAACCCAAATGCCCAAAAATAGATGACTGGATCAAGAAGATGTGGTACATATATACCATGGAATATTACTCAGCATTCAAAAAAGATAAACACATGCAATTTGCTGCAACATGGATGGCGCTGGAAGGGATCATGCTCAGCGAAATAAGCCAAAAAGAAAAAGAAAAATACCGGATGGTCTCACTCATAGCAGGAATCTAGAAAACTTAAATAAGGGACCAGGAAAATGAATAACTATAAGAAAGTGAAAATCAAAATCAACAAAAAACTATGAACCAGAGACACTTTTAGGGGGGCGGGGGCGGGAGGGGAGGGATTGGGGTCAGAATGGGGGGCTGCAATTGTATGGGGAATATAACAATAAAATTTATAAAAAAAAATAAAATAAAAAAATAAGAAAAAAAAATGAATATAATACGAGGAATTCATTATACCAGTACATTGTACCAATGTGAATAAGACCTAGAGGCCATAATTACTTGTAAGTTTACTGAGTCAATAGTATGATGCGGTTGTACTAACAAAAGTACAGTGTGTGAGAGAAGGGAGGTGATGCTTCCTTCCATAATATACAAGTTATAACTTGCCTAGAAGATGTGCTCAGTTCAGTATGTGCCACATTAAAAATGAAACCAGAAGTGTGTCCAGATGAGGATGTATGGAGACATCTGTGGATGTGTGGATGAGGCATCTAAGGAATAGTTGAAGAAATATTGTGTGTTTAACCTAAAGATTAAAGTGACATACCCAATATTTAAACTCAAATATTTAAAAGTACACCATGTGTTTGAAAATATTAAGCTTGTTCTGTGGGAACTAAAATCAATAAAAGTAGAAACTAGAGACATTGCAACATAATCAAAGGCAGCTGTGGGAAAACTGAGGAAGAGAACTGGCTTGGAGTTGGATTCCAACTGTGTGGCATTGAGTAAAATCACTTATCTACTGTTTGTTTCAAATTCCCCATTGTTGAAATCGGGGACAATCTTCCTCTCTGGTGGTTTTAGAGTCAAATAGATAATATGTGAAAAAAGATGGCCATGCTTGGTAGAATGCTGACTCAATTACTTTTAAAACAATGTCTTAGAAATAGAACAGAGTAGCCACAAAGTGGAAGCTATAAGTTTCCTGTCACTAAAAGGGTACAAACCGGAGACAATTAACCTCTTAGGAATTGGGAGAAGAAACTGCCAGACAGGAGGTTGATGTACAATGAGCATGATTTATAGGATCCCTTCCAATTTTAAGAGTCTGTGCAGGCTGGCATCACTACTCTTTCCTTGGCTATTAAAAATACAGGTGGAAAAATCAATAAAATAGACAAACCCCTAGCCAGGCTCACAAAGGAAAAAAGGGAGAAAGCACAAATAAATAGGATCATAAATGAAAGAGGAGAAATCACAACGGACACAGCAGAAATCAAAAGAATAATCAGTAACTACTATGAACAGTTATATGGAAACAAGTTCAACAATCTAGAGGAGATGGATAAATTCCTACAACTCTACAATCACCCAAAACTAGATAAAGAAGAAGTAGAACACCTAAACAGACCAATTACAAGCAACGAAATTGAAATGGTAATCAAAAACCTCCCCAAAAACAAAAGCCCAGGACCTGATGGATTTACAAATGAATTCTACCAAACATTCAGAGACAAATTAGTGCCTATCCTTCACAAACTCTTCCAAAAAATTGAGAAGGAAGGGACAATACCAAACACGTTCTATGAAGCCAACATTACACTAATACCAAAACCGAACAAGGACAACACAAAAAAGGAAAACTACAGGCCAATCTCCCTAATGAACACTGCTGCAAAAATCCTCAATAAAATTTTAGCTATCAGAATCCAACAATGTATCCATAAGATAATTCACCATGACCAAGTAGGATTCATGCCAGGGACACAAGGATGGTTCAACATCCAAAAATCAATCAACATTATCCAACACATCAACAAAAAGAAATATAAAAACCATATGATAATATCAATAAATGTGGAATAAGCTTTTGACAAAGTGCAACACCCATTCATGATAAAAGCCCTTGAAATTCTTGGGATACAAGGAACATACCTCAACATCATAAAGGCCATCTATGACAAGCCAACAGCCAGTATCACGCTCAATGGTGAAAAGTTGAAAGCATTTCCATTAAGATCTGGAACAAGACAAGGATGTCCACTCTCACCACTGCTTTTCAATATAATACTGGAAGTCCTAGCCAGAGCAATAAGACAAGAGAAAGACATACAAGGAATCCAAATAGGAAAAGAAGAAGTCAAACTATCACTATTTGCAGATGATATGATAATATACATAGAGAACCCCAAAAACTCCACAGAAAAACTAATTCAACTCATCAGTCAGTTCAGTAAAGTGGCAGGATACAAAATCAACACGCAAAAGTCAGTAGCCTTCTTATACACAAACAATAAATTTGATGAAGAAGAAATAAAAAAAACCATCCCTTTATTATCAAAACAAAAAAAAATCAAATACTTGGGAATAAATCTAACAAAAGAGGTAAAGGACCTATACAAAGAACACTATAAAACACTGTTAAAAGAAATAGAAGAAGACACAAAGAAATGGAAAGACATCCCCTGCTCATGGATCGGAAGAATAAACATTATTAAAATGGCCATCCTACCAAAAGCAATATACAGATTCAATGCTATTCCAGTCAAAATTTCAATGTCATTCTTCAAAGAAATAGAACAATTATTGATGAAATTCATATGGAATCACAAAAAACCCTGAATAGCCAAAGCTCTCCTGAAAAAAAAGAATGGAATGGAGGAATCACACTCCCAGACTTCAAACTATACTACAAAGCCATAATCATCAAAACTGCATGGTATTGGAACAAGAACAGACATACAGACCAATGGAATCAAATAGAAAATCCAGAAATAAACCCACAGATTTATGGTCAACTAATCTTTGACAAAGGAGCAAAGAATATGCATTGGAGCAAAGAAAGTTTGTTCAATAAATGGTGCTGGGAAAACTGGGTCACTACATGCAAAAGAATGAAGCTTGACCACTTCCTCACACCATACACAAAAATCAACTCAAAATGGATTAAAGAACTAGGCATAAGACCTGAAACCATAAAATACATAGAAGGAAATATAGGCGAAACACTACGTGATATGCACATCAAAGACATCTTTACAGACATATCACCCAAAGCAGTGATAGTGAAGGCAAAGATAAACAGCTGGGACTACATCAAATTAAAGAGCTTCTGCACAGCAAAAAAGACAATAACAAAAACAAAGAGAAACCCCACCGACTGGGAGAACATTTTTGCACCGAACACTAATGATAAAGGACTGATCACAAAAATCTGCAAAGAGCTGATGAGATTCAACAACAACAAAGAAAATAAGCCTGTCAAAAAATGGGCAGAAGAGCTAAAAAGAAACTTCTCTGAAAAGGAACTGCAAATGGCCAACAGGCATATGAAAAAATGTTCAACATCACTTGTCATCAGGGAAATGCAAATCAAAACTACCATGAGATACCATCTTACATCAGTGAGAATGGCACATATTAAAAAAACTAGCAACAACAAATGTTGTCGAGGTTGTGGAGTAAAAGGAACTCTCCTGCACTGTTGGTGGGAGTGCACACTGGTCCAACCACTATGGAGAGCTGTGTGGAGATTCCTCAGTCTGCTAAAGATGGAGCTTCCATATGATCCAGCAATTCCACTCCTAGGTATTTACCCAAAGGACACAGAAACATCAATTCCAAAGAACACCTGCCCCCCTATGTTTCTAGCAGCACTGTTAACAATAGCTAAGCTTTGGAAACAACCCAAATGCCCAAAAATAGATGACTGGATCAAGAAGATGTGGTACATATACACCATGGAATATTACTCAGCATTCAAAAAAGATAAACACATGTAATTTGCAGCAACATGGATGGCGCTGGAAGGGATCATGCTCAGCAAAATAAGCCAGAAAGAAAAAGAAAAATACCGGATGGTCTCACTCATGACAGGAATCTAGAAAACCTAAATAAGGGACCAGGAAAAAGAATAACTATAAGAAAGAAAATATCAAAACCAACAAACAACTATGAACAAGAGACACTCAATGGGGGTTGGGTGGTGGGCAGGGGAGGGATTGGGGTCAAAATAAGGGGATTGCAATTGTATGGGGTATATAAAAATAAAATTTATTTTAAAAAATACAAAAAAATACAGGTGGAAAATTGCTTCCTTTAATTGTAATACTACTCACCTCACAACCCAAGGAGGCAGAAACAGATTTTATTTTTAGTATTTCATTCTCTACTCCCCAAATGAACCATTTTTTTCCTTTGATTCTAAAATGGTATCATTTCCATTTTATAAAGATATCAAGGGAATATGTATCATACAGAGTAGCTTTCTGTGTCACGTGATTTCAGAAGAGCAAAGGCTCAGTTGCAACGTAAGCATACTCTACGGGCAATATCATCTTTCATGTTCCCCTTCCTTGTCCCTATAATACACACGCTTCTTCTCACCTACATAATTTTTCCTGTCCTACTGGCTTTGAAAAGGTAAAGCACTGCTCCAACTTCAGGCATTGTTATCAGTAAAGAGATTTTGTCTTTTGTGAAGCTGGGCTTGCCAGAAAGGAGGTTTTTTATATTTTGTTTATGAGGTTTCCTTTTCATTCATCAGTCCACAGTGAAATGAAATAGCTTTAATGAGGCATGGGTTAGGCTGACACCAAAAAGAAAGAAGAGTAAGGGCCAAGAAAAAAGTAAAAAGAATATTCAGATGAGGAACATCTTCCATTGCTTAAGGACAAGCCTGAAGATTTCCTACTGGAAGCATTTGCAATTTTGATGGCAGATGAAATATAAGTTCAGTTTACTTTCAGGCAGTGAAGGACATATCTTAAAAAATATTTGATGCATTTTAATATTCTATTCAGATACATGCAAAATTCATCTATCTATTCAGATAGATGCAAAATTAACAGACAGTGACACCTGAAATATATCAGAGGCCATAACCCAACAAAAGTAAATTTCTGAAGAACGAGTGGTACTGTATCTCCTCATGCTTCAAAATCAAGTCCAGAAATCCAAGAGGTTATTTTTTTTTTAATTCTTTGAACAGAACTGAAAGACAAGTCCATTAAGCAAAGGTATATGTATGTGTGTGTGTATATATATATATATATATATATATATATATACATTATATATATATATATATATATATATATATATATGAGTTGCACATGCTACATCATAGCATACATGACCTGACATTCTGTATCAAAAATGTTCCATCACCTTGAAGTTTTAAAGTGAATGGTGTTCTTTCAAAAAAAGAGAACCACAAAAACCTCCACTGTATCATATTACTTGATGAAAGCTAAGGCCTCCCAACCCTTTGACCAAATGTTAGAGAATAAAAACTCCAAATTTGCTCATTATCTTACTTTTTGCAATATTGATGGCATTGGTGTCACATTCTTTAGACGGTTGCACATATGAGATTCTTTTGTGACTGAAGGGTTTTATTTATGATGATAGAAATCATACAAGTGTGAGTGGAGGTGGCAAGTTGAGATATTATATCATAAGAATCCAGGTTGGAGCAAGTTCCAAGATGTGTTGTATTTCCAAACTGGTAACGGAGATCAAGACCCTGAGAGAGTGAATTCATGTAGCTGGCAGCCCAGAACTCTGCCTCTCATGGCAGTGGTTACCAACTAGTCAGATTTTCCTATGGTTTAAAAAAAAAAAGATTTGAAAAGAAAGGTGACCCAAGGTTGCTGATAGAAGTAAAGAGAAAGTTGAGGTCAAAGACAGTTATAGTTTTTAACTAGAAAACAGAAGTTTGTGGTAAATCAAGCAGCAGAATGAAAGTCAGCAGTGACCCGGTTCTATGAATATAGAATATAGCAATTCACCATATATTCGCCAAAGAAAGGAGAAAAAAGTACTTTGTGGAACAGTTTCAGCTGGTTTCTCAGCTAGTACAAAAATTGCTCATCAAGTAAAAGATAAAATTTTAGTGGAAATTGAAGACAATTTGTAGTATAATGATATGCACAAGAAGACTATCTGTATAGAAAACTCATTTGGATGAAATCCAGAAATTTTTATAATTAAGATCTTGGGAATTTGTGAAAAACTAGATACTTATCTTTCAAATGGCTTAGGAATCTGAAGAAATTTACGTCTATCCATCTACCTACCTATTATCTATCTATCTATCTAGTCATGTTTTTTTTTTTAAACCAGTGGTTCTATGTAGCAGGCATTGTGCTAAGAAGAGGGATACAGACATGAAGGGATAAAATCTCCTAAAGGAGGAGGTCTAAGACATAACCACAGAAGAACGTTTATTATGGACTAAGCTGGTATAGGTTTGGAAAGAACATAACTTATGGTTTATGTTTCTTACCCATTCCCACTCACCTTACTTTTCTGCATCAAGCGATTTGAGAGGCGGGCAAATCTACTCAGAGGGCTCTTTCTCCTGATTTTTTTCCACCAGATGTTTTTCAAATAATCCTTAATTAATTGGTCCTCCAAAATATGCATCATAAAAAATGCAGGAATGAAAGCAAGAATTCTCACTTTTGTTTTCTGTGACTTTCTAATGATTTGAGAACAGGCATTAATGATTGTTTTGTTGTTGAAAATGCCTTCCACATGGATGGAGAACCACCATGGGTGCTGACAGTTAATGTGGTTTTAGAGGGAGGGGCCAACTTCTATCTTCCAGTGTCTTAATTACCTCACTTTATTCAACTTCTTTCCCCTCCCTTTCCTACATGAATAACAGTAATAACAAACACATCACATGATGGAACAGTTACTAAAGGATCTTTCCTGTATTACAACTACCTTTAAAGGTAGATGCTATTTTTATACACATTTTAAATATGAGAAGGTGCCCAATGATATTTAGTAACTGTTAGAATTCACAATGCTTATAAACTGTGAAGCTGGGACTCAAACCCACACATCTGGCCCAGAAGACTCTGACTACAAAACCTCTTACACCAAAGTTAGCCAGATGAGGGAAATGTCCCCCATCCACTGTTTCCTCCCATCTCTTACATGTGACGAGAGACTCAAACAGGTCTTCCATCCAGTGGGCTGTCTCTTGATTATCCACCTCATTTGATTAACTTACATGGAGAAGTATCATTTCTTAATTATATCAACTATCATTAAGAGCTTTAGAGCATATCTTAGTGGGAACTGGGAGAATTATGAAACCATTCCTAAGTGTGTTCTGGTTGTGGTCCTGACTCCACATTCATTGACCAAAACAAAGATAATGGAAGTAACAAAAGGTGCTCAAAAACAAACATTTGGGGCCTCTCTGATGGCGCAGGGGTTAAGCACAACGCTATGAGTTTGATTCCCAGCCGGCCAGGGAGCAACCCACATGGTGCAGCAGACTCTCCTGACTCACCCACTGCTCCCCTCAGCAGTGTATTTCAGTGTACATCTGCTTGTTCTGCTCCCTACTCTGTCTCTGGTGAATCCTCTCACCTCCCAAACCTGTGGCCTGTACCCTGGTTCGTGTATGCATGAATAAATAAATCTTTTTTAAAAAAGCAGACATTATATGTTCTCTTATAACTATAGCTCCCTTGGGCCTCCCTGGTGGCACAAGGGGTTAAGATGCAACCAATGAGCAATCTGCAGCCACTGCGGCACAAGTTCGATCCCCGAACAGAGAGCCACCCACATGGCGCAGCAGACCTCTCCTGTCTTGCTCGCTGCTCCCCACAGCAGTGTATTTCAGTCATCCTGCCTGTTCTGCTCCCCACTCTGTCTCTGGTGAATCCTCTTACCCCCACCCACACCTCTGGCCTGTACCTCAGTTCTTGTATGCATAAATAAATACATCTTTAAAAATAAATAAATAAATATAGCTTCCTTACTAGGCAACTAGTAGGTATGAGTTTGCTTGATGAGCAGAAGCAAAGAATGCTGTTTGGTTTTTGGGGAATTCCGTTTCCCCCATTCTTCTCAGACCATTAGTGGATGCTAGATGTGATGGAGGGTCTGTAGAAGTCCTGGACTGATGCCAGGCTGCTCCTTTCCTGACTGAACTTCTCCAACGGCTTTTCACTCTCTCCTTTTAAAGCAATAATAAAATATATCAAAAATAAAAATCAAAGTTCTCAGCTCAAAAAATGGGTGAGCCAGCTCCATATATTCTTGACCTTTGTCTGTGAAACATTTTTGGAAACTATTTTAAGTTGTTAAAGGAACATTCCACTTGAAGAAAAGGTTAAAGCAGTCGTGACTGGGACAAAAATCCAGTGGAGTGAGCTAAAGTTGCAGGGGCTTTGTTGACCTATTTCTGCCGGTTTTGCAAAGCATTGTAACACCCTCACCCTTTGAATGGTTGGATGATAGTCTAGGCCTCCACAACAGGCATCCCCTCTGAGTCTGGAATTTGTTTCTCTGACTATCTGCCCAGGTGACCACAGTCCCCATGGTGGCCAGGCTGTCCTGAGCAGTGGGAGAGTAGGAAAATGCCTTCCCCCACCGAATATGTCACCTCCTGTTTTCCTTTCCTTTGGGACCTAGAAGAATGTATTGTGATTGAGGGGACAACATCAAAGTGAACTCACAAGATATAGTCCTGAGCGTATTTGTCCCAGTTGTGCTAGATCTGATTAGATCAGATGTCTCAGGACATTGAAAGCATGTGGGGCATTGCCGAGATTCACAGGTCTGGGTCACAGCTGAATTTACACACCATCTTGATTTACTCCATACTTCTATTTTCTGGTTAAGAACTTTATCTTTGGGCCTCCCCAGTGGCGCAGCGGTTGAGTGCTGGGTTGCGAAGCTGCCCGCAGCCTCTGCAGCGCCGCCGGTTTGATCCTCGGCCGCTGGGCAAGGGTCCCACGTGGTGCACAGACCTCTCCTGCCGCCCGCTGCTCCCCTCAGCAGTGTACTTCGTCAGTCTCCCTGTTCTGTTCCCCACTCTGGCTCTGGTAAATCCTCTCACCCTCCTGTACTTTGGACTGTACCCAGAGCTTGTATAAATAAATAAATAAATAAATCTTTCAAAAAAAAAAAAAAAAAAGAACTTTATCTTTGCCCTCAACTTTCCCTTTGTTTCTATAAGCAAGAGTGCCACATTATTCAATTTTTCTTGTTTGCTTCATTTTTTCCTCATTTTCCTAATTATAACTTTTTTTTTTAAATAATTCAAACTTGATTGAGTTAAAAATTTATCTGTCTCTTTACATTGCTGAATCTTTAAAGTCATTAGCCTGTGCCTTCCCTAAGTGACACAGAACAGAACTCAATAAAAGTCCATTAAGTAAGTAAACATTTGTACCACTGTCTGTTACTGGGGACTAACCACATCACATCCATTCTTTCCAATAACTATAATAAATCTCTTGATACTTTGTGCCATTTCTGTGTGGGAAGCCGATGCTTTACCACCAATTTACTGTGTATAACTCTCAGTGTCATTTATAAAAAAGGTCCTCAATTGTAAAAATTGTTGAAAATAGGCCCTGATTCATTGGGTTGTTAAGAAGGATTAAATGAGACAATCTTTGTGGTGTCCTTACAGCATTGCCTGGCTTATAGTACCTGTTATACCTGCTTCAATGTCCATGCTTCTCATAGGACATACCACTGAGTTTCTGTTTTCTGCTGACAGATACTTTCAGAGTGGAGATGATTGGTCTGTGGTTTTTTTTTTTGTGTGTGTGTGTGTGTGTGTGTGTGTAGTAAGATGGGGGTCCTGGGCCTCAGGTTTCCATGTCTGAAACTCTGATGTTTTCTCTATTTTGTAATGCCAGGGTCTTCAGCTGGAAAATCTCAGTTGTCTGGGGCTTTGTCACTTACATATTTGTTACCTGATGTGTTAGTTTTCCAAGGCTGCTGTAATAAAATATTATAGGATGGCTTGCTTAAAATAACAGAACTGTGTTCTCTTATAGTTCTGGAGTCTAAAGGTCTAAAATGAAATCTAAAGTCTAAAGGCCTAAAATTAAGGTGTTGGTATGGCCATTCTCCTTCCAAAGTCTGTAGAGGAGAATCCTTGCTTTTTTCTTAAGAGTTCTGGTGGCCCAGGTATTCCTTAGCTTGTGGAAACTTAATTTAATTTCAGTCTCTGTCTCTGTCTTCACATAGTCATCTTCCCTGGTGCCTGTGTGTTCAAGTGATGTTCTCTCTTGACGGACCACTTAAAGACCCACTCTATTGCAATATGAGCTCATCTTAACCAATTACATCTGTGATTACTCTATTTCCAAATAAGGTTATACTCTGAATACTGGGGTTAGATTCAACATATCTTTTTGAGAGGACACAATTCAACCCCACAATGCCTGGGATGACTCCAAGTTGACACTATTGATGAAAATATGTGGTCTCTCCATGTGACTCAGGCATCTCACAGTACAGTGGCTAGATTCTGAGAGGGAGCAACCTGAAAGTAAGCATACCAAGAAAACCAAATGGGAGCTACTTGGTCATTTATGACCTAGCCCTGAAGTCATATAGCATCACGTGCTGTAGTCGGTCAAAGCAGTCTTAATCCACTCATATTCCACCTTTTGCTGAGAAGAATGTCAAAGAATTTTGGGACAACCATTCTACCCTATCCCCTCACACACACAACCTGGGAATATATAAAGCACAGGATATCCTGAAGAAATATGTTGTTGCCGCCCACATTCACACAAAACATTTTTCAGTATCATTTTACAGGTAGGATACTAGGCTGAACTAGTGCATCTTTATATTTTAATTTAAAAATAACCAAAGAGGGCCTCCCTGGTGGTGCAAGGGGTTGAGTGCTGCGCTATGGGGCGATCTGTAGCCTCTGTAGCACGGGTTCGATCCCCGGCCAGCCGGGGAGCAGCCCACATGGTGCAGCAGACGTCTCCTGGCTTGCCCACTGCTCCCCTCAGCAGTTGTCTTCAGTCAGTCTGCTTGTTCTGTTTTTCACTCTGTCTCTGGTGAATCCTCTCACCCCTCATATCTCTGGCCTGTGCCCCAGCTCTTGTATGCATGGATAAATAAATCTTTTTTAAAAAATCACCAAAGATGGTCTCCCTGGTGGTGCAAGGGGTTAAGCACCACACTATTAAGCAATCTGAAGCCTCTGCAGCATGAGTTCGATCCCCGGCCAGCCAGGGAGCTACCCACATGGTACAACAGGCCTCTCCTGTCTCACCTGCTGCTCCCCTCAGCAGTGTATTTCAGTCAGTCTGCCTGCTCTGTTCACCACTCTGTCTCTGGTGAATCCTCTCACCCCCCACATCTCTGGCCTATACCCCAGCTCTTGTATGCATAAATAAATAAATCTTTTAAAAAAAATCACCAAAGAATTTTAAAGAGGAAACATGAGTCTGAAGAAAATTATTTTTGAAAAAACAATTTCATATGAGCTGAAAATAAAAGACATGACTGAAATGAGTATAAGTTGTTGCCAGGAGGCAGGAAGAGTCTGTCAGGTGAAAATGCCATGGTTGGTATTAAGAATTAAGGCCTCAGCATAAGCTTAGTTGTTGCTGCTTGATTTTAGAGAACAATCTGCCAAAATATTGTGGACAGATGATCTGAATGTCAAATCATTCTATGTTTTTTTCTAACATAGTCCTAAATATACTCAGCATATACTTACTGAACCTTCTAAAGTAGGACCCAGAAAATCAGATACACACACACACACACACACACACACACACATACATGACTATCTACCCTTGGGGCCAGATAGTATCCAAAAAAAAAAAAAAAAAGTGTTGCCGTATGTTTACCAAAAGCACTTATCAAGATGGGGCACTATTTGAAATGGTCCCCAACTAGAAGTTACCAAAATGCCCATCACAACAGAATGGATAACATTGTGGCATATTCAGAGTAGGATATTCTGCTTGTAGTAATCTACTACTACAACAATGTGGATGACTCTCATCATGTATCTGCATAATTTATACAAAAATGAACATGCCATATGGTCTCAGTGTTATGAAGTACAGATCCAGCAAAACTAATCTTTGCTTTTGCAAGTCCAGATGATAGTTTCTCTTGGATGAAAAGTGACTGGAAGGAGTGAGGGGAAGGGTTTCTGGTAATTTTCTGTTTCCTGACAGGTGCTGGTTGCATAGTACATTCAATTTGTGAGATTGTGTGTGTACTTTCCTGGATATAAGTTTTGCCGCAGTAAAAAATTAAAAATCAAGTATTTATCCTTAAATAACCACTAGTCTATAACAGAAGAGTGAGTATCATTAGAGAATATATAAGAATGAGTGTTGACACCTACAGTGCTCATACCCAAGTAACTAACTTTCTTCGTCTTTCTGGTGATGTTTTAATTCAGCAAGGTATTTTCCCTTTTATTATAGTAAAATGGATACTGTCACTTAAATCTCAAAAAAAAAGTCTTTTAACTTAGGTCCTTGCTTAAAGGGAAATTCAAAGAATATAGGGATCATTGATGGCAGAAAATTTCTTATTCATCCCTTTGAAGGGACCCAAGACTACAGAACAGAGTAATTGATTGCATCAGCTCTGGAAGAGAGGGAATAGGGAGAGGACAAAAATACATAGATAAAATATGAACTTTTCTAGGTTCTATATTAATTCTCTTCCCTTTAGAATTGAGAGTCTCTCTGTCTGGGATCTATCTGGATTCCAGTTTTCACTCTATCTCCCATCTCTCACTTCCATTTACCCACGTTCTCTAACCCCAGAATATTCACGTGCAGTTATGTGGAAACTCCTTCTCCCTTGGGTGTTTTCCTTCTTCACTGGAAATACTGGTCACCTCTGGGAGATCCTTTGAGGATGCAGACTAATCTTCTAGACTCTCTTGTGCAATAAACCAGGTTCAGATTAGGATGAGTATGGTACACAGCATGTTTCCAATGCAATGACAGGGAAGAAATGGAGTTCACTGGGGTTTTTTTTTGTAAAGTTGGCAGCAGTTCCCTGGGAGAAAACTCTCTGCTGATTCAAGAATGCCTGATGAAGGGAAAATGTAGTCACCAGCCAAGGCTTGAGCCAAGCAATTTCTTAAATGCAGCCACGAAAAATGTTCTTGCAGGCAATACATACACATTAATGATCAGGAAGAGGTCCCTTTACTTTGAACTGCACTCCGCTCCCCCTGCGATGGTGAGATGAACAGCATATTTAATTTCTGCTGCTGGGGCTTTCTATAAGCCACAAGATCAACCCCATTCTTCAGCTGTGCTTGCTCCCCTGTTCTCAGAGAGCAGCATTTTCACTTGGTACACACTGTGAGGCACTGTCTGAGTAAGCAGATTGGTTACTAATAAGGAAACTGGCACTGACAGCTTTTTAGGCTCTGATGAGAGAAAAGAGATGTCTTCACATCAAAATGGTTTAACTCTCAATGTAGCATATCCATGGGTTGAAATTTAGAGAGAGAAAGAAAGAGTAATTTAATTGTCAGGCTGGGGTACAGAGTGTCAAATTTACTTAGATTATGAACAATACATTTTTTCAACAGCGTAAAGGCCACAGCTCTCATCTTTTTTTTCTGGTATGGTCAGCTCAGATGGGACCCCAAATCCCCGCCTGTAAGTCAGAGTTCTGTCCAACACTCAGCAGAGGAAACAAGTATTTGACTGTAGTATTAGCTAATACATGTTGCCTATTAATCATATGATCCTAAATACATGTTGCCTATTAATCATATGATCCTATTAGCTCCTCTCATTCCTGTCAGATTTATAGATGTTTATCAGAGATATCTAGAATGAGAAGGGTCCCGAGAGATATTCAGTCTCATATGCTCATTTTTTTCCTATTCAAAAAGGCAGTTTTATTATAAAAAGGGAAGGGATGCTTGCACAGACACAAACGAGCAAAAAGAGCTGCCCTAGAAAGGGTCAGGTGTGTTAAAAGAGAGGTCTGCATAGTCACAGATGGCAGTCTTGGCGGGGGGATCTGCCTCTGTTGCTTTGTAAAGTGAGAAGGTTGGTGAAGAGAAGCTCCTCATAGTCACAGGTGGGCAAGAGAGCTGCTGCCTCCTTAAAACTTTTTTTAAATTAAAAAAACAAACAAAGGTAGACTCAGAGAGATTAAGTAACATCACTGGAGTATTCTGTTAACAGCAAAGCTCATTGTAGGGTAAATAAATGATATTAGGCTTTTCTGCCCTCCCTCCATTAGGATTGATGAGGGATCCCTGTGGTCCTGAATGTATGCCTGATGGCGGGCACCTGGAATAGGGTGTGGGCATGTGTAAGTGGGGACACCTGGGTTGAGAGATTGCGCTTATAAGGGCGGTGTCATGGGGACACCAGCAGAACAAATGGAAGAGCAGGGACAACCAGAGAGTGCCGGAGAGCCCAGATAGAGTGAAGGCTTGCTGGGGGCTGCACCGCAGCACCCCTGCCTCCTGAATACCTAGTAAAATCCTAATAAGAGCCTGAAAAGCCACAGGGCTCCAGGATTCTTCCATCCGTCTGCTGGAATCATAGAAAGCCTGCACTGTGCCCATTCCTGCCACTACACTCATGTCCTCCTTTCTCCATGAATCCAGAATGTCAAGCCATTTTCAGTATCAGTTGAGGGCCTGGGACTGAACACCAAGGACTTCTAAGGAGTCTGCTTCAATCTAAATGGTTGTGTCCTGAGCCAGTCTAGGAATATGGGGCCCCAGAGGGGGAGCATTTGGGAGCATGTGTAGATGGAGGTTGCTCTGATTTAAGGTTAGGTATTTGGTTCTTTGTGAGACCCTGTAGGGTAAACAAATTAATCGGGAATTTTGTGCCACTAACCTCTGCAGCTATCACCTGCAGCCTTGATTGTGTTAATGCAGAAGGTGCTTCTTGGGAGCGTGGGCTTGGAACATGCATGCCTGATGGTGGACACCTGGAGCATGGGTGTAGGCATGTGTAAGTGGGCACACCTGAGCCTGGAGGCTGAGGCTATAAGGGTAGCCTCACTCAGAGCAGTGGCTACAAGAGGGGGCCAGCTATGAGAGGACAGGTGACTATAGAAGAAGCGAGACCATGAGAGAATGCCAGAGCCCAGAGAGACAGTAACGATTCCCATGGGCTGGGAGGCTCTGATACAGTCTGAGCCCCCGGGCCCCCTTCTTTGCCAGCCTGCAGGCTTGCCACAACAGACTCTCATTGCTACACCAAGCCTGAACCATGATTTCCAAATACCCAAGGTAATAAAAATGTCTCCCTTTTCCTCAGAAGTCTTTCTGACATTGGAAGTCCTAAGAGAGAAGCCAAACTTTCAGAGAATTTCTACTGAGGTTTAAATTTACCTGTAGGGCTTTCCTGGTGGTGCAGGTGTTAGTCTTAGCACTATCAATCTATCGCCAGCCACTGAGGCATGAGTTCAAACCCTGGCCAGGGAGCCAACGCACATGGTGCAGCAGACATCTTGTCTCTACCACTGACCCCCTCAGCAGTGTATTTCAGTAGATCTGCCGGTTCTGCTCCCTACTCTGTATCTGGTGAATCCTCTCACTCCCTGCACCAAACATTAGGAGACTGCAGTATTTCCTTAACTCAATTGCTTTTCCCATGGCATTGTTTATCCTTAGCAGACAACCACAGTGAATCCAAAAGAAAATTCTGCTATTTTCTGCACTACAGATGTTCAAAGTTTTTCCAGGCAGAATTTACAACTAATATCAATGAAGCACATCACAGGCAACACTGTGTGCCACAAACATTGCAGGTCATGGCACAGTTAAATGAACTGACAATTCTCAGTTCTCGGCTCATCTCCATGACCAGTGCAGCTGTCAGAACTAGAGAGGGCAATGCTAGGAATTCTAGGGATGCCTTAGATGTGAGCCTTTCATTATCGAAATTCTTCTATTTGCTTATGTATCTCTTGGAATATATATATATATATTTGCTTATCATCTCTTGGAAGATGATGAAAAACAAGCTTTTATTAAGATCCCACTTTGTGCTAAGCACTAACCCATACTTGTCTCAGTTGTATTCAAAATACTGTTGTATGTTAGGACCTCTTACTTGCAGAGACTGAAATTGTGATACAGAAAGTATAGGCAAATTATTCAAAATATATAGAGACACAGAGTTCTGATTTAACCTGGGTCATCTGATTTTGTTTTCTGGGTAGTTTCTTTATCTGCCTTCTTTGGTAGTATACCCTTAACTTCTGAAATTGTTGGTAGGAAATAATGTGTGGTTATTTCACACACACAAAGAAAAGAACCCAACAAACTAAAAATCCTCAGTTTGGTCAGCAATCTAACTATATTTAATATGCAAATAATAGTGATTTGCTATAATGGATGATAAACGTAGTGTCATTTATAATCTATCTAGAAATGTATTATATATGTCCTATTGACAATAGATTTAACTTCACTATTTGGCTCATCTTGATTTAAAAATCATATTCTGATTTATTTGACTCATAACAATTTAAAAGTAATCTGGAGAGCAGACAAAAGTCAAGCTAAAACCACTGTGTGTGTGTGTCGTAACTCTAAGGATCCAAATGTAGGCAACAATAAACAAATAGAGCAATACCAGTCACTAAATCTGCAACTGAACAAAAATATAGATAACAGCACATCCAATACCTTGCAGAAACAATTAAGTCCTTTAAAGATCATACAGTCCTAAATCTGAGAATGATCTTAGCCAAGAGGATAAACTTTGGAATCTGAGAAATCAGGTTCAAAACTAGGCTTTGCCAAACTAAACTTCAGCTTCCTTCTCTGCACAGTGGTGTGTGTGAGGGTGGAGGAGGGTGTATGTAGTGCAGTGTAATAATACCTCCTTCCTAGCATTCTTGGGAGGCATAAATGCCTCTGAACACAGGATAGAGCACATGGGAAGTATACCATACTAACAGCTATTGCTATCATCATAAAATATATTTGTCGATAAGCAAAATAAAAACATAGCTTTCCTCATTTTTACTCAATGAATTAAATTTTTTCAGGCAAGCTAAGGTGTTTCCTGGATTAAACATCTGATGAGAGGTAAGACAGATTGACCTTTCCGTTCATTACAATGCTGTAGGTATTGATTTTATAGTAAACCCCTTTTAGGGGCTGAGTGTTAATTCTAAGCAAGATTCTGATGTTATGAAATTTTCAATTAGGCACAATATTAGGGAATAGAGAAAATAAAATATCACCAAGAAAGAAAACCACAGAATGAACACGTGCATTCATTTCTACTCTTGTGTAAAACCTCACAGTGCAGGAATTTAAAATGCATACACCTATAAGTGCAAGAGAAAGAGAGATTTATTAAAAGAGAATAAGTTTTGGGATCTGGAAAGTAAAATGGAAGGGCAGTGACATGCTTAGTACACTAGGGACAATTGAAAGCTGTCTATGTGTGGAAGGGAGAAGCCAAAGGAATGAATGAGAGAAAGGCAAGTCAATTTTGATGTGAAACCTAGGAAAAACATAGAACAAGAAACATCTGGAGCCAGGAAGCAAGAGTGCTGAGCAGGGCTGAAAGTAGGTTGAAGGTTTGTAAAAGGAACACTGGTACCCCAGATCTCTTCCTTGTCACTTAGCCAAGTGGTTACCCAAGTTCCAGCTCTCATCCAGCTTTTCCATGATCACCTCTGGCCATCTCACAAGAACCTCAAAGCATGGAGACAGAATCTCTATTTATTCTCTAATACTTACTAACATAATATGAATTAATGATTTAAACAAAACTGATTTCAGAGAAAAGGAAAACAAAACAAGCTGCATATATCACTATTCCTAGATTCTGTCATCACATCCCTTTGAGGACAATCTTCTACTGGTCTTCTCTTTCCTCTGGTCCTAGCCTGCTGCTCCGGAAATAAGGGTCTACTCTTCTCCATAATTAGGCACCTCCTTCATTTCGTCCTCCCTAGACCTATAGTCAAAATAAGGAAACTTATTGACAGTATAATAGTTGACTATATAATATATAATATAATATATTATAATAGTTGACTATATAGTTGATGTAATAGTTGACTATATAATTGATGTATCTTTCATAGCTTAAAGATAGACTAAAAGTGTCTCACCAAAATGAATCACCAAGTACAAGAGGACCTACCTCTCAAGTTTATATTCTAAATTCTACCCCCCAAAAAGAAGATGCTTCTAACAACTCTCTAGAGCCAGCCCCCCCACCCCCCCACCCCCGCCACTGCCCTGGCCCCAAGTCCCAGCTATATTAAGATTAAGACATAATCTCTTTGAAATCTATTTCAAAAATGTCATTGGGTTTTTTATTTACATTTCCCTTCTGATTTCCTGGACAATATTTCTTGCTGATACAATATTTCTTGTATGTTTATACAAACATTAGAATATAGCTCTACTGTGTATATTGCTATTTATTGGTGGGTCTGTATATCCTGGTAAGTCCTGAGCTATTTGAAAGTAAAGAGTATTTTATTCATCTTTGTATTCCTGGCACATAGTAGGCACTCAGTAATGCCGCTGCTGAATTGAATTGGCTGTGGTAAGAGAACAAATGCTTCTTCTCCGTCAGCATTTGTTTCCTAGGATACATTCCAATATACTTCCAACTCAAAATGTGATTTAAGAAATAGGGAGAAAGTGAATTGAACTGAATGTTTTTGCAAAAACACCTTGCCTTTAAAGGTGGCAGGGGGAGTCGGCCACCCTCTCAAGATAGATATTTTGTCCCACATCTTGAAGTAATGAAATGGGAAGTACTGTGATCAGAAAGGACCCTCGAAAAATAAATAAAAATCCAACTCTAGTAATACATCCATAAGCTATGAGGGAATGACGAAGGATATCATTATTATTCTGATATTTTTAGAAGTTCTTTGGTGACAGGTCAGATTTTTGAGAATTGGAAAGTGATAAAAATAATCTTGTTATTCCACAAAGGAGGCTCTATATATATCAGGCCGGTTTTGAGCACTGCTTGAGAATGTTGAGAAAATAATTTTAAGTGTTAGTGAAATGATAGGCTTTGGAAGCAGACCCAGCCTTGCTTTATAGGAGATTTATCTTGGGGGGTTGGGAGAATTTGAGAGATTTTAGTGATTTTGGCATCATAAAAAATCAGCAATGGATGTAGATTTTTATTTTTCAAATTTCCAGGAGAAGGGTCTGCATAGAAAAGTTTCTTGAGCTTTGTAGAAAACTGAAAGTTGCATTTGAAGTTGTAAGGTGTCTGGGGAGTCATCCTTGCACATTTACCAGATGCCTGTCTAGTTCGTAAGGCACCTTTGTTTTGCATCATTTTCAAACTTTAGAATTCTGTAGGATTCCTTTTGCAGCTTGCATTTGTAGCTATTGCTAAATGGCCCCATAGCCATGTAGCTAAAGGGATTTGGGGCTCTGGTTGCAGGTAGAAATGACTGTTTATTTGGGGTGTTTGTTTCTTTAAATACTCAGCCATCTGACTTGCTAATTGTTTAGGATTAGTCATAAGTTAAGTAGGACAGAGAAGATGTTATAAATAGTTTATTGCATATCCATTCAAGAAATTCAGGCTGTTTCTATTATCCTAGCCACTAAAGGAGAGAACCTATGTGTTTATTTAAAACATTTTGGTTGTTGTTTCATTTAGAATATATGAGTCTAATATGCAATTGATTCTACAAGATTTATATGTAAGTTGTTCTTTTTCTCATACTTATTTTGCAATCTTTTTTTCTTGTTTTTCTTAAGTCTGAATTTGAGCCTTTGAAAATATTCCTTTTATGTCTTTTTAAAATATTTTTTAAAACATGAGTTAAAAATATAAGTCCAAGGAAACAAATATAAGTTCAAGTCCAGGATACATTGTACACTTATTATTATTATTATTATTTTGGAGTGGGGAGGTGATCTCCATCAATACTGAGTTTATTTTACTAAATAGTGTAATTTTGATAAATTGATACTTACTATGGCCCATGCATGAAACCTGATCATGAATCTGAAATAATATAAAATATAATATCGAGAACTATGCAGGGACCAAAAGGGAAATACCCTGTATTATTACCTAAAGCACAGTTGACAATAGATTTCTTTTTTTTTTTTTTAAAGATTTATTTATTTATTTATAGAAGCACTGGGTACAGTCAGAAGCACGGGAGGGTGAGAGAATTCACCAGAGCCAGAGCGGGGAGCAGAGCAGGCAGAAGGACTGAAGCACACTGCTGAGGGGAGCAGCGGGCGGCAGGAGAGGTCTGCACTCCTTGTGGGACCCTCCTCCTTTGGCCCGGGAGCAGCCGGGGATCGAACTGGCGCTGAAGAGGCTGCGGGTAGCTTCGCAAACCAGCGCTCAACCACTGCGCCACCGGGGAAGCCCAACAATAGATTTCTTAGTGGCCTATGTCATTCATTATGTGCCCTGGTCAGGTCTGACATGGGGCTTAAATGTCATAATGTGTTACTTTTTTGGGATGTAACTCAGAAGTTCTGACTTATTTTATCTTATAGGTGATAATCTTCCATCTTTTCAAATCTGAATTCTGGAGACGTGTTCTCACCTTGGTATTTCATATACCCTTAAGGTCCTGTATTTCCATGTGTTATATTTTTTGTCTACCCATTTTGCTACTTGATGTCTAGGGGAACCTCAATTATTTTTAATATCTTTAACAATTTTATTTATCTATTTCAACCTTTTTACCTTCTGTATGTGCTCAGATCTCTTTTGTAGTTGCTGAGTCAGCAGGGTGTGGAGGGACTTAGAATGATCTAGATGCTGGTGTGGATGTGTTAGGGAGACGCTTGCTCATGTCTGTGCACTGCTGATATCCCTCCTCTCTGGGACTTGGGATGAGAGACTCAGTAGCCCCTATGCTCCTAGTATGCCTTACAAAGTGAGTACAAATTCCAGGGAGGTTAAAAGGAGAAATGCACGTCAGGATGCCTGATCTGCTATTACCTTTCCTGGGGACTCAGTCTGTGTGGAGTACCCCAGCACCTCCACTTGCCTATTTTAAGGGAGTGTGTTTTGGACTCTCTACTGTCAAAAGGATAATCAATTCCATTCTTGTCTGTGGGATTGCTTCTCTGAAAAGTGTCCCTCTAGCTCAGTTCTCCAAGATCAGCAGTCAGAAGGGACCCTTGATAGGGCCTGCTCAACTGCTTGCCAGGGTCTGCCATGTTTGGGCTGCTTCCACGTTCAGACTTGACAGGGTCTGCCAGACCTACTGCATCATCATCATTTGTAAATTTTGCCAGGGCTCACCTCACTCACCTAAGCTCCCCACTTGGCCCATTTTGCTGCTCACTGGGTCCTCCCTCCTCCGTATATTGCTCCTAGTGTGTGCTGTGAAAACCTGAAGTCTTCACTCAGTCTTGTGGTTGCTTCCTCTATATATGTTTATGCCTTTCTAAAAAGACTTTTCCCACTCACTTTTGATTGTTGGGATGAGTATGGAACTAAAAGTTGACAATTATTTCAACTCAGAAATTTGAAGGTCATTATGCCACTGTGTGGTTGATGATGAGGGATCTGATGCTGGTTAGAGTTCTTGTTTTTTATAGGTATTTTGTAAATTTTATTTTTTCCCAATGAAGCTTCTCAGTATCTTCTCTTTGTTATTGATTTAATGAAATTATATAATCTGTGCCTAGTTATGTATTTGTGCCTATGTATGTATGTGTATTTGACATAGGTAACCTTCTGCCTTCGGTACTTGAAATGGCATCCTTATTTGGATACTCATGTCTTTTTTACTCTGAAGAAATCTTTGGTGATATTTCCTTGATGATCCTCTTCTCTGGCATTGTTGTAAACAGAGTTAAAACAATACTAGGCACAAAGTGGTCACTCAAGTATTTGAATACATTACTGAATGAATTCCTCATGTAAGTATTATTGAAACAGAGAATAGGATATACATATCAATCAACCATGATTCAGAAACTAAAGGGGATATTGGAAAAGAATATAGAGGAGTCCCTTCTATCATAAAATTTATAATGTTGAAGAAATGAAATAAATTATTCACATGGTAAGAAAAGAATGCTCTCCTTCCAGGCTGTGCTTTCCCCTGCAGACTGGTCTCCAAGCATCTCTTCCTTCCTTGGATCCCAGAGGAATTACAGTCCAAAGCATCCTTTCTGTTCTCCAGCCCAAGTTTCAGTGTCTTCAACTGGTCAAGGTCATGGGCCACATGGGCCAAGGTCTTGGCCCCTCCTGGAGTGGATTTAGAGGGCCCGGGCACATCAGTGCAACTCTCTTGTACATGACGCATGTGTGTGTTTTGAAAGCCTCATCAAAGTGATGACTTTGATGGGCAGCAAGAGCCCTCCAGGCTGCAGACTGCCAGTATTGTCAGCCCAAACGGGGTGGGGGTTCTTGGGGTCAAATCACCATCTGTCAAGGTGTTAAAAGAGACCTCAGAGTTCGTGTGGACGCAAAGGATAGAGATCAGCAAAACTGAATCACCGTGTGTAATCTTTAAGGAAGCACTGGGTAATAGTGCTGTCCTCTGAACTATTCCTGTAAAATTCTATTTATTCCTTGTTGTAAAAGCCCAAATTTAGTGCACCCAATACACATGCACATGCCCATTGATCATGCAGAATACATAGGTATCTCACAAATAACACAGATGTAGGTAGTTATGTGAGTGCTCATGCACACACACACATACACATACACATACACATACACACACCATTGCAAGGCTTGTTGTCCTTAGCCTTAGTTCAGGGAAATAACTAAAAGAATGAATGAATGAATGAAACTGCAATTTTATATTACATAAAATATAATATTAAAATTGCATATTAATAGGGGGAGGGGCATAGTTACCATCTAGTCTCAATCCTCTCAAAATAGACAAAAATCCCTAACTTTATGAAGACAACACTAAGCCCCCAATTTAATAAGATAAATGTGAGCACCAAGGAGGGATTGTAGAAAAGAGGTTTTCAAGTGTGTGGGGAGAAAAGGTTAAAATTTAGATAGGGAAGTTCTGAGAAGATCTGCGTGAAGACCAGAAAGATTACCTCAGCTAAGTAATGTTCCAGTGTGTAAATATACCACAACTTTTTGATCCATTGGTTTATTTTGGGGCATTTGGGTTGTTTCTGTATCTTGGCTATTGTATGTAGTGCTGCAATAAACACAGCCATTTGCAGCTACATGGATGGAGCTGGAAGGGATTGTGCTAGCTGAATTAAGTCAAAAGGAAAAAGATAAATATTGGATGGTCTCAATTATATGTGGAATATGTAGAGAGGAAACCAAACAAAAGGCCATGAAAAAGTCAAAACTAGCAAGGTGATCATAAATCTGAGGCAAACAGCAAAGGAGAGGGAGGGAGGGGGGGTCAATACAGGGGAGGGAAGAGCAGAGGGGAATATGTTGAAGGCTCACAGGTGATATGGTGGTAGGAGAACTATGGGGACTACAGTGATCTAAGAAAAAATTAAAATTAAAAAAAAATTACCTTAGCTAAATGGTGAAAGGTACTTTTGTTTGAATCACTTTGTATTAGATTCACCAAGTGGATATTTTTTGATTGTTCAGAGGAACTGATGTCTCTTGTTTTTGTCTCAGCCAATCCCTTTACCTATGCCTGGGTTCCATTTTTCTCATCACCAAGAGGACACTTCACTTATCAATATGTAACTCTTGCTTTTTTTCAGGCTCTAGTTGATATTTGCTTTAAAGTTTTCCTTCTTAATAAATAATCACTCTTCCTGAATGCTGAGTCTACCTCCTTCTACTACTACCTTCTCTTTTCTCTTTTACAGCAAAATGTCTTTTTTTAAAAAGATCCCTATTAACTGTCTTGACTTCTGCTTCTCAACCCATTGCTAGGTGACTTTCCTCTGAGCCACTGAGATTCCCACATGGTGTGGCAGACCTCTCAGGTCGTGCCCGCTGGACCCCTCAGCAGTGTTTTTGGTCTGCCTGCCCGTTCTGTTCCCCACTCTGTCTCTGGTGAATCCTCTCACCCTCCCGTGCCTCTGGCCTGTACCCCAGCTATTATATAAATAAAAAATAAATCTTTAAAAAAATTATACATGTGAAGTCACTGTGCCGATTATAATGCCTGTGCCTAGCCTTAAACCACCTTTCTAGACTCTGCTAGAAGTCAGGGGCCAGGAATCTACAAACTGTGTTTCTCCTCTGACATCTGGTTTCCACTGGGTCTTGCTGAAATGGAGTAGTTAAAGGAGATTAGAAGGCAGGAGGAGATGACAAGGATTTGTTATTTTCTGTTGCCTATTACTTTGGTCAGCATTTCCTCAGCAGTAGCCCCACACTCCAAATGCAGTAGTTGGTTCCAGTCTCCTGCTTCTGCCAGCCCCCTCAAAACCACCTTCATACCCTCCAGCTCAGATGAACCAGCTTCTGCTGTGCCTGCCTTCTAAGGCACCAACTTCAGCTGAGCCCCTCTTCCTTAAGGCTCAGCTCCCTGAGGCCCTTCTTTAAGCTCCAGAATATCAACACCAGCTGGGCAGTGCCCCCTTCCCCCTAGAGGCCAGAGCCTAGCTCCATGGATCCTCTCTTCTAAGAGTGTGTGTTCCAGTGGTCTCTCACCTGTCTTTCAGAGTTCTCTCTCTTGTCTCCTTGCTCCCTCTTTTCTGTTCCCCTGGGGAGGAACAGAGGTAGTTGCTTGCTGCAATTAAAATTTAAGTGCTTCCTCAACATTTCCTTTTGCTTTTTCAGTTCTCCAACTTCTTTACCCAATTGTTATATTAAATTTTGTCTGTTGAAATAAGTGTGGTTTCTCTTTTGCTAACTGGATCCTAACTGACACAGTTACTAGAAGCCTCCATGTTGCCAAATCCAATGCCTCTCTCTCAATCTTAATATCATGGTACTTCTGTGTTGCATTTCACATTGCTAATACTCTCCCTCTCAGCAACACTCCTGTCCCTGCTGCCTCATGGTACCATTCTTTCTTGACTCTCCTTCTACTCTCGAACTACACTTTCTCAGTCTTCCCCATTATCTTCAGCTACTTTTTAAATCTTGACTTTCTTTAACTCACACCTGGTCCTCTTCTTTTCCCTATGCCCTCTTCGGGCATGCAAAGCCATGCTGGGATTTCTGTTCTCTAACCCTGCCTAAACGCTCCAGAACTCATATGCCTATTTACAACTGCAGGTTATTTATTTCTACCTCAATATTCTCAACTAGCAAGTCACAGATATGGGCTTTGAATTGTGGAGCCTGACTCTCAACCACACCGTTTGGCAGCCTCTCAAGCAGCTGGGGCTGATCTTAGCTTGTCCGCATCAGTTTGGTGGCTCTGCTCTTTTTTTTTTTTTAAGATTTATTTATTTATACAAGAACCGTGGTACAGGCCAGATGCAAGGGAGAGTGAGAGGACTCACTGGAGATAGAGCAGGGAACAGAACAGGCAGACTGATGAAATACACTGCTGAGGGGAGCAGCGGGCGAGATAGGAGAGGTCTGCTGCACCATGTAGGATTCTCTCTGGCCAGCTGGGATCGAACCAGCGCTGCAGAGGCTGTGGACAGCTTCACAGTGTGGCACTCAACCTCCTGCGCCACCAGGAAGGCCCTCTGCTCTTGTTCTTGCTCATAATTGTGCCTGGCATACAGTAGGCATCTAAAAGTGTTCATCATTATCATTTTGCTTATTTTCCGTCTTGTTGAAATAGCCTGAGTACATTTTGTAAAATACAAATCTCGTCATCTCCTCCTTAAAGCTTTCACTGACTCCCCGGCAACATGAATGGAGCTAGAAGGGATTATGCTAGCCAAATTAAGTCAGAAGGAAAAAGATAAATATTGGATGGTCTTACTTGTATGTAGAATATATAAAAAGAAACCAAACAAATGGTCAAACCCAGGACCATGTTTCAGGGTAGGGTCCTCCAGGAGCTGGCACTCACTGTCCTCTCTAACTTTACTTCAAACACTTCCTCACAAACTACAGGAAATCACTTGAGTTCCTGGAACAGTGTGAGCTTCCCCACATCTTCTCATCTTCTAATCTGAGTCTGGGCTGACCAAAGTGATCACCCTTCCTCTGCCTGTTGATATTCCTGGTCTTCCTACTAGTCTCATCTTTGGTATTTCCCGTACTGTGGACCTTTTCACAAACCCTTTCTTCAACTTCCATCAGAATAGTCTCCTTATTTGTACCCACAGAGCATTCACAATAAATGGTATTAACATGTCTTCCTTGGTGGATAATGAATACCTCAAAGGCAGTAGGGATATTGTTCATTTTCATTTCCAGCATCTATCACAGGGAAGTAGTAGGTGCTGAGTAAATGTTTTGGGATCTAATGAGATTTATTTTCATCACTCACTGGCCAGTAGAGTTCGATGGTTAGAACCTGAATTAGAACCCTACTCTGGGCACAGGTGCATTGACTGACGTATCCCCAGGGGCAATCACAAAAACAGAAGTCACCTGTGTCAGGTTAAATTGGCAGGGTGATCTTGGCTACACTGACAATCCCTGGGATAATATAAGGAAAATTTGACAAAACAATGTGAGCCGCTCTTGCCTTTGAGAGTCTTATAAAATGGTGGGGAAATAAGAAACAAGATACACAGTAAAGGAGCATACTAATCAATTCCTTGTGTCTTGTCTCATGCTATAAGAAAAAAGAATCATGCAACTGTTGTATAATTGTTTGTCTTCATTATGTGAGCTTTTTCCTCACTTCATTATGCATAGAATTTGCAAGTTGCTTTCTACTTTCCTCTCATTTCAAATAGCTGATTTGAAATTTCAGGAAAGGCACATATTAATTAGTAGGCTCTCATATAGCAAATATTAATTTAGAAACTGGTGTGAAGCATAAACATCAAACTATAACAACCATTCTAGAATGGGAAACTGTGCAAATGTTTTCAAGGCCCAGAGAGGTGAGAAGGTTGGAATCTATTTTTAGGATCTGGATAAGCACATTTGTTAGTAGATTGTTTTCCCTGTTGCTCCTGGGGTTGTCAGCAAAGGATGGATGGAATGGGATGTCAACATGACCTATAGAAAAAGGTGTGAGGATTAAACATAGAAAGGAAAAAACAATAGCAAACAGAAGAATGTATAAATCATGCTTAAGTTTCCAGAGATGTTTCCACTGAGGCCAAGTGTTTTAATTATTGTTCTCTTGAGTGACATGAACATAAACAGTGTGAAATTCCTTATATACATTGTGGTTAGTCCTGCAAAAAGAGACAAACAAGAAACATGGAGTAAATATGAGTCTGTTCCTTCTCAACCATGAGATGTTGTCCTGCCTCCTCAGAGTTCCTGGGAGGCCTGAGGATGCAAAGAAGGATAAAAGGAAAAGTTCTTTGTAGATCTCAGTGGCCCTCCACATATCAGCTAGGAGACAGCAGCCAAGTTACTTGCCAATTTGGAACCTCCATTTCTTTAACTATGGAAAGTGAATAATAATATCTACTTCTTAACATGGATCTCGTGAGTATTACAAACAAGGAAAACAAAGCATCTGGAAGAAATTTGGACAATGGGAACCATTATTATACTTTTCTTGTTCAAAAGGGAGGGAGCTGCAGTCCCAAAGTTCCCAAAGGAAAAATCCCAGTTTCTAGTTCCTAAGAAAATACTCAGCCCTAGTCAGTGCCCCACAAAATATTTTTGATAAAATTCTAGCAGATGCAAACATGGGATAGCAATTATGTATTTCATCAAAACTCGAAAGCCCCAATTTTTAGTCACTATGTTTATTTTTGCCTTATTCTTGGTTCTTTGTCCAGTACTTTGCCAAAAGAAGCAATTCAGTGTTGGAGAGAGTTGACATGCTGTTGCTTTGGGATGTGATTGAGAATTAGATAGATACAGGGGCCCTGCTTAGAGCCATATCCTCTTTTTTTTTTTTTAAAGAGCTATCTATCTATCTATCTATCTATCTATCTATCTATCTATCTATCTATCTATCTATCTATACAAGCACTGGGTACAGTCAGAAGTGCAGGAGTGTGAGAGAATTCACCAGAGCCAGAGCGGGGAACAGAACAGGCAGACTGATGAAATACACTACTGAGGGGAGCAGTGGGTGCGGCAGGAGAGGTCTGTTGCGCCATGTGGGACCCTCCCTGGGGACCGGGGATCAAACAGGTGCTGCAGAGGCTGTGGGCAGCTTCGCAACCCAGTGCTCAACTGCTGCGCCACCAGTGGAGGCCCGAGCCATATCCTCTTGATGCTCCCAGTCGCATCCCAACCAGTCTCACCATCCCGGCCCTGCACTAGGGAGTCAAACCATGAGAACCAGAATTGAGGTACCGATGGTACCAAAGCTCTGTGATTAGAAGTCCCACGATTAGACACTGAAATTATAGCAGGAGGAAAATAACAACTCTGCTAGAGAAATCTAATCACACAGCTTCAGAAGCCTGATGAAGAAATTACTCATTCCTCATCTCCCCCATCAAAGAGCTCCGTGGTAAGTTCAAGCACCCAGGAAGATGTCTTTCAAGAAGGCACTGGAGGAATCAAATAAATATATCTATGCATTTTCTAAGTGGAGAAACATACTGTTTATGAATGCTTGAAAAAGGCATAAACATTAAGATGGTAGAAGCTGAAGTGCTGCAGAAGAAACTACATTTTACAAAAGAAAGAGAAAGAAAAGGAAAGAAGGGAGGAAGAAAGAAAGGGAGGGAGGCAGGATGGAGGGAGAAGGGAAGGAAAGAACTACATCTTGAAATTGTCATGGATATGAAGTCTGGAAGACCTGCTCATCTAGGGCTGGCCTTCTGGGAAGGCAGGAAGGCAGCTGTACTTGTGCCCTCCCCACCTCTTCTTTCTCCAGCTAGATGAAGGGGGATGCTCCAGAGACTGTTTCAGGGAGAAAGATCAGAAAAGGGCGTTTTTAAATTTTATCATGAATGATTGTTTTCTTTTGCCTTACCTTAGAGCAGCAACTAAGAATGTCATGATAGTATGGTTGTATAGGAGCATGTTTTGGCAAAATAATGAATTCTCAGTCAACTTGATGTGACTGACTATCCAGGTCAAATTTGGAGAATTTCACAGGCCCATAGCAGTGGGGCAACTAGAGACCCACTAGTAAGGGAGAGAAGTACTGATCTTGGACTGGAAATGTTAAATATGTATTCTTGAGTTTGGTTTTCGATTATCAATTTAATTCTAATTGTCAATTGTTAAGTTAATTTGCACCTCTTAATGTGCAAAATTCCCCTTTGAATGGGCCTCCTTTCAGTTAATAAACATTAACTTGAGAATAGAAGTTTCAATGTGGAAATAATCTTTAAGTGAGCAGACATTTACTAAGTAGAGAGAACCAGCCAGATATTTCCCAAGTCAAAAAGATGCTATTTTTAAGTAAAAATATCTTTGTTTTAAAAAGATTTGGAGGAATCTAAAATGCACATCTCTAGGTAAAAGAAGCTCGTTAAAAAGACTATGTATTGTATGATTCCAACTATTCTGGAAAAGACAAAACTATAGGGACAGTAAAGGGCTCAATGGTTGCCAGAGATGGGGGTGGTAGGGGTGTAGGAAGGGATGAATAGTTGAAGCAAAGGGGATTTTTAGAGCTATGAAATGATTCTGTGTAATAATGTCATGGTAGGTACATGACATTATTATGCATTTATCCAAACACAGAAATATAACACAAGAGTGAACCCTAATGTAAACTTTAGACTTTAGTTAATAATAATGTGTCAACATTATTTCACCAACTGTAACTTGTACCACACCAATGCAAGATGATGATGATGATTATGATGATAAAGATAATAGAAAACTAAGTGAAAGGTGATGAATATAAAAGGAATATATGTGAACTCCTTGTAATCTTTGTTAAATTTTCTGTAAACCTGAAGTTGCTCTTTAAAAAAAAGAGTCTATAACAAGGACATCACACAAAAAAAATATAGACCAGTTTCCCTAATGAACATAGATGCAAAAATGTTCAAAAAAATCTTAGCAAATGGAATTCAAGGACACATTAAAGGGACCATGTGGTATTTAGTCCTGGCACACAAGAATGAGAAACATCTAAAACTCAGTAGATGTAACTCACCACGTTAACCAAAGGAGAGATGATTATATTAGTAGATATAGAGAAGGTATTTGATAAATTTCAACATTCATTTATGATAAAAATACTGAAAATGGGGCCTCCCCTGGTGGTGCAGCGATTAAGTGCTGGGCTGCGAGGCTGCTCGCAGCCTCTGCAGTGCCGGTTCGTTCTCCGCCGCCGGCGAGGGTCCCACAAAAAAAATACTGAAAATGGGGGTACATGGAATATACCTCAACATAATAAATGCCATATATGACAAAAACACAATAAAACACTCAGTTGTGAAAAACTGATAGCTTTTCCTCTAAGATCAGGTACAAGATAATGATGTCCACTTTTACCACTGCTATTTAATATAGTATCGGGAGCTCTAGCTAGAGTAATTAGGCAGTAGATTAATATAAAATAATGCAAATTGAGAAAGAAGAGGAAAAACTATCATGATTTGCATATGATGTGATAATATATATGGAAAACCCAAAGGACTCCACTAAAACTGTTCAAAACAATAAATTAGCAAAGAAGTAGGTTACAAAATCAATTTACAAAAATCACTTGCATTACTATATGCAAATAATGAACTAGAAGGTGAAGAAATAAAAAAAAATGGTGAATTTATGTTTGACTCAAAAATAATTAAATACCTAGGAGTAAACGTAACAAAAGAGATGAAGGACCTGTACAATGAAAACTATAACACATTGTTGAAAGAAATAGAAGACACAAAGAAATCAAAAGATGTACCTTGCTCATCAATTGGAAGAATTAACATAGTTAAGATGGCCATCTTACCCAAAACAATATTCAGATTCAGTGCAATCCCTATCAAAGTTTCAATGGCATTCATCAAGGAAATAGAACAAACACTACTGAAATTTATTTGGAATAACAGAAGATCCTAGATAGCCAAACAAGAAGAGGAATGTAGATATCACATTCCCAGACTACAAACTATACTCTAAAGTTATAGTAATAAAAACAATGTGATATTAGAATAAAGATAGACACAAATAGAATAAAAACAGACAAATGAAATAGAATTGAGGTCCCAGAAATAAACCTATACTTATATGGACAGTTAAACTCTGGTAAAGGAGTCGAGAGTATACATTGGTGAAAGGAAAATCTCTTCAACAAATGGTGCTGGGAAAATTTGACAGCCATGTAAAAGGATGAAACTAGGTCACTATCTCATACTATTTTCAAAAATTAACTCAAAATGGATTAAATACTTGGATGTAAGGCCAGAAACCATAAAGTACATAGAAGAAAACATAAGGAAAACACTCCATGACACTGCCATCAGGGATGTCTTTGGGGACTTCAATCCAGTAACAAGGGAAACAAAAGCAAAAATAAACACATGGGACTATAGTAAACAAAATTTCTTCACAATCAAAGAAACTATCATTAAAATAAAAGACATTGTACTGAAAGAGAAAAAATATTTGCTCATCATACATCTGACGGGGAACTAATATCCAAAATCTACAAAGAATTCATACAACTCAACAAAAGTAAAACAACCCAATCAGAAAACAAACAGAATACCTAAAGAGACACTTCTACAAAGAAGACATAAAGATGGCCAACAGGCACATGAAAAAATGCTCTTCATCTTTGATAGTCAGGGAAATGCAAACAAAACCTCATACCTATGAGAATGGGCCATATCACAAAGTCCAGAAATAATAAGTGTTGGCAAGGATGTAGAGATAAAGGAACTTAAATAAACTGTTGTTAGTAGTTTAGACTACCTATAAAAAACAGTGTGGAGTTTACTCAAAATATTAATAATAGATCTACCAAATGACCCAGACTCTCCAGTCCTAAGTATCTACCTTAAGAATGCAAAAATATTAATTTGAAGGGAGATATGCACTCATGTGTTCACTGAAGTACTACTTACAATTATCAAGTTATGGAAACAATCTAAATGCCTTAGGATAGTGGATTGTAAAGATGTGAGATGTACACACACACACACACTCACACATACATATACACACATGTGATGGAATACTAGTCAGCTATAAAAAGTGATAAACTTGCCATTTTCTATAATGTGGATGGAACTGGAGGGGAATAAGCTAAATGAAAGAGCTCAGAAGTAGGAAGACAAATACCAGATGGTTTCACTTATATGTGGAATATTGAGAAACAAAAGGAGACATCAGATAAACCATACCAAAAATATACCCTAGAAATGACTAGAATTGAGGCTACCAGAGGGGCAAGGAGTGGGTATAAACCAGAGATACACTATGGGGGGGAGGGAGGAAGGAGTAGGATCAAAACAAGAGGGGTGGGAATTGCATGGGGACTATAACCAAGGTGAAAATGCATACATTGTACAAAAATTAAAAATGATATAAAAATATATAAAATAAAAAATGAAAAAAACAAAACAAAACAAAAATATACCCTAGAAATATGACTAGAATTGAGGTTATCAGAGGGCAAGGAGTGGGTAGATAGCAAGCTGGGGAAAGGGTCCAATGGACTATGGTGGAGGACTTGGTGGTGGGTGTGATGTGGTAACATACTCTTGAAGAGGTATGATCCTACACCTCTGAATTATATACAATATTGTAAACCAATGTTACCTCAATAAAGTAGTCCATTAACTGAAAAAAATATTTAAGCAGATTAGTATCTGAAAAACCTCTGGTATTAGGAGAAAAAATTGAGTGATCATATTTATTATTTCATTAATAAGCATGTGTAAAGCCTAATAAATATTGGGCCTGATGCTAGGCTCTATGGAACTAGGGTTAGGTAGAATTACTACCTTCAATGGTAACAAGTACATTATTAGACCACCCACAACAATTACTAATGTCTAGTGAATGTTTCTTATATTCCAACCCTTGAATAAATATCATTTAATCCCATAACCCTAAGAGGAACAAATAAGAAAACACACATTTTATATTCCACAAAAATGGAAATAAAATTGGAAAATTTAAATAACTTTTCCTTGATCAGCCAGCTAGGAAATAATAGAGTCAAAATTGTATTAAGCTTATCTGACAATTCACATCCACGAAGCCTTGATAAAGTTATAAAAACTTATAAACTCTTGCCATTTTCTATAGTATGGATGTGTGTCCCAATAGAAACGTGGAGTAAGGTAACATTCTTTATTTTATTAGCAAGATTGCTTTAAAGAGGTTTTTTTCTGAGTGTAATTTTCAAGTAAAAATATTAAGCTAAATTCTATTATAAAGAAGGCTCAGATATGGTATTTTTCCTCAAAAAGACAAATAACTTTTCAGAAGAAATTTATCAAATTACATAATTGTATTTCTCTATTAAAATAAAAAAAATTCCTTTATTGCAATTACTGTTGTTTCTGGGAAGATAAAAGTACATTAATACAAGGCAGAAATTTACAGCTATAAAGAGGTACAAAGAAAACAAGTTGGAAAATGAGGTGAGGCTCAAATATGTATCTATATTTAACTTTATATGAATAGGAACATTAAACTTCACTGTTGCTTGAGGCTGTTAAATCTTTGCCATTATCCTGGGAACATTGTTGCTTAGATCACTTATAAAAATTTATGCAAAAGAGAACAGTGAATGTGGCAAATCAGCTAGGTCTTTTTTTCCCCTACACATGGGTTTCACCTAGCTACGTTTCCAGGCTTTGTTGACTCATAGTTATGAGACCACCTTGAAGTGACGTAGCATTTTTCTTAAATTGGACATACATAGTCAATTTCTAACAATCAACAAAAACTTGCCATGTGTAAGCAGTGTACTAGAAGCTACAGACTACAAAGAAGGGGGAAGTAAATTCACAGTTAAGCTGTGAGACAAACAACCACACACACACACACAAAAAAAAACAACTAAATCTCATAATGGAAGCTAACATCGTGTTTTCCACAGATAGGTAACAGAAGCTTGCAGATATGAAAAGAGCTTGCAGCAAGGTTCACAAAAGATTTGAACCTGCAACCATTAATGTGTTTGAAATCCTGAATTGTCTCTGAACTTGAAATCCACAATTGTCTCTGTGTTCTGCAGTCCATGTTGCCAATTCCCTCTTGACTAAGTCAATTAGTTTTTTTTTGCGAAAAACCCAAAGTTACTTACAGCAGTTTTTTTTTTTTTTTTTTTTTCTGGAGCACTTATGCCTTTTCACACCCAAAGTAGGTCCTTCTTTGCAAGTAAGGCCCACCAATTCCTACTGGGCTAAATTACTGTAGGGAACCACTCCTTCCCCTGATCATGAGTACTGAGTGAGGGATCAACAACCCTTTGCTGTTAGGTGATGCTTCCCAGGGCAGGTAATCTCAGAAAAAGTGGAAATAGACATCTTCCCATACTCTGTTCAAAGGTAAAAAGTGTCATTTTGAGGTTTTCTCCCAAGAATGGTAAAAAATAACTCAGTAGTCTAATCATGCACTTAAATATGAATGGCAAAGAAAGAAAATATAACTGGACTCCTCATAAAATACCTTAGCATATTGTAGTTCCTAACTAGTCCTACAATGAACAGGAACTGTGATTAAATAAATCTGAAATGTTGTAGACTTGGGGAATTACACTAAGGAATAAAAATGTAAAAAGCATTATAAGATGTGTTTAGCCTTTTTTTCAATAGCCTACTTCCCTCCCTACCCTCCTACCCTGCCTTTGTAACACCAGTAGCATCCTTAGGAGTCTCTTTGGGAAATCTTTCTTTGGAGTCAAGAAATGTTCATGAATATAAATACCTATTCAGGATGCTTGGTTGATGGATTTCTTTCTTATGACCAACTGTTGTTAAGATGATTAGTTCTTGCACATTGCCCTTCTTGACAGAAAGTTCACACACATCCTCTCACTGCCCTCTATCCATTATCTGGAGCCTAAAACAGAAAATTCAATGTATTATGATGTAAATAGAAAGGTCAGTCATGTCTATCAAGACAAGGGCTTGTTAGAGAAGCAGTAACGTGCTCCTTTTCTGGTGCTCTGAGTCATCTCCCTGAGGGATGATTTGCTAACTTTTGGAAAATCAAAAGAACAGGTAACAAAGTTTTTGCTATTTTCTGAAGAAAAGGACGTCAGACACCCAGTGATGCTTTCTTGATGCTGAAATAGTTATTGTATGATGGGGAATTGAAAGGCATGCCTCCACCAACCTCTAAAAAAGGAGGTGGCTACCCACAGGTAGTATCTTGGGCTCCTGAAGCAACCCACAGGAGACCTTTCCATTGTTTGTTCAACTCTGCCATCACTGGCATGAAATGCTCATTTACTGGAGACCCAGAGGTTATGAACAAGTGCCATAATTCATTTGTCTGCCTCCTTGTCTCAAAGAATTGTTGATCTCTCACTCACTACTCATGAAATGATTGTTTGTTTTCATAATTCCTGATCAGGGGAAGGAGTTGGCCCTACAGTAATTTAGCCCAGTAAGAATCTGTGGACCTTCCTTGCAAAGGAGGACCTTCTCTTCATCTCCTATCTCTTGATCTCCTATCCCCACTGTATTGAAAATGCAGGCGGTTTTCAGGGCTTGGCAACTCCAAGTATCACCAAAGACAGACATGAGAAAAGGAGTCAAAATAGGGAGGTTACTTTAAAGTATTTCTATATGGGCCTCCCCTGGTGGCACAGCGGTTGAGCGCTGGGCTGCGAAGCTGCCCGCAGCCTCTGCAGTGCCCTTTCTATCCCCAGCCGCCGGCGAGGGTCCCACATGGAGCACTCGCCTGCTGCTCCCCTCAGCAGTGTATTTCCTCGATCTGTCTGTTCTGTTCCCTGTTCTGTCTCCGGTGAATTTTCTCACCCTCCCGTGCTTCTGACTGTACCCAGTGCTTGTATAAATAAATAAATAAATCTTAAAAAAAGGTATCTCTATATAGAAAATCAACTCCTCTACCAACCTCACACATCTCATGTGAAGAATGATGAATCTGTAAATATCTGTTAAATGAAAATCAAATATAAAAAATACGCAAAATTTATTGGTATTCTTCTGTGGATTGAATTGTGCACCTTCCCACACTCATATGTTGAAGTTCTTAATCCCAGTACCTCACACTATATTTGGATATGGGATCTTCAAAGAGATAATTGAGGTAAAATAAGGGTATATGTGTGTGCCCTAATCCTATATGACTGCTGTCTTTATAAGAACAGATTAAGGCACTGACAGGCTCAGGAAAAATTGACTATGCGAAGATATAGGGAAAAGATCTTCATCTGCAAACCAAGGAATCAGTTCTGGCAACACCTTGGTTGTAGGCTTTTAGCCTCCAGAACTGTGAGAAATTTGTTTTGTTTTGTTTCTATGTTTCTATGTTTTGTTTTATTTGTTTTGTTTTTTTGTTTTGTTTTTATACTATGAAGCAAAAATCAGAACTATAAAAAGGGATAAAGAAAGAAAAAAAAGGTTGGAAGTTGAATTTATGGTTGTAATTTAAACTAAAGGAAGAGCTGGAGCATATTAAGAGACCTTCCAGAAAATGAATCCCAAACAAAGAGTCCTAAGAGGAGTGAAAATAGATAACATAGAGAGCCAATCAAAGGAAAGCATCTTATAATAGAAGTCCCAGAAAGCAAGAACAGAGAAAATGGAGGAATTTTTACAGAACCAATGCAAGAGATTTCCTCACACTTTAAGAACTAGAATCTCCCAATTAGAATGAATAAATGAAAAAAGACCCAACACCAATGTAAATTTCAGAATATTAACAAAGATAAGATACTAAAATTGTGTAGGTAGAATAAGGGGATAAAAACAGGTGCTATAAAGAAATAAGAAATAGAATGACATTGGATTTCTTATCAGTAGCTCTGGATGATAAAAAACAAAGGAACACTACGTTGGAAGTTGAGGTTAAAGATTATGTTCAACCTGGAATTGTATACCTTGTTAATGTATCACTCAATTATCTGAATTAAAAATAAAATCATTTACAGAAGTTCATGAACTTGCAAAATATATCTATTGTACATCTTTTCTCAGAAATTTGTCTTTGGATGTGCTCTAGCAAAGGAATAAACTCTGTGATTATAGACAGTGGATTCAATTCAGAAAAGCAGAAAAAAGAAGTCTCAGGAAGAGAACTATGCATCAGATTTAGAAAGTGGCCAGTCTAAAAGCAAAAATTAGAGTGCTCAAGGAGAGAGGTCTTTTCACGAGGGGGAGGGCTTGATGGATTACACATCATGATTGAAACTCTGGAAAAAAATAGGGAATAAAATTAAGGCAGTAATTCTAGGATAAACCAAACTGGGACTATTAAAAAAAACAATTAGTAACTACAGGAGAGCAAAAACAGAATATGACTTTGTGCAGCAGAAAACAACTTTTAAGTAGTCAGTAATTTAAAACTATCTTGCTTTTTAACTTTTAGATCAATCTATAGTCAGAGCAAAAAAAAAACTTAATTAGAGTTATAAGAAGATTAAGACTGACAATCTCAATGTAAAAGTACAGATGAGAGAACATGGAAGTTCATAGGGCAGGAAATTGTGTGAAAAGTCAAAGGTACAATAATATTCTCATTGTACAATCTGGGGTTGAGTTACTGTTTATATTGAAAAGATCAGGAATGATTCTGTGGGTATATTACTTAAACGCAAAATGTACAAAGGTAAAATAAAGAAGAAGAAAAAACATGTTAGTTATTAACCATGCAGTTAATAAAATAGATGTCACTTGATATAGAAAAATGTTTTAGTTATTATTTTAAGTGAAGAAAAGTAGATTATAAAATTTTGGTTTGTTATCTTTTTAAATATGGATGATAAGTTTATAGGTGATTTTTCTATACTTCAATACATTTTCTATAGTTCAATTATTCAAAAGATTTCATGGATATCTATCATGTTGTAGCACTGTGCTAGGAACTGGAATAATGAATATAGCAGTTTATAAAGACAATCAAGTTTCTGTCATGCTGTTTACAATAAAGCAAGGAAGATACATGTTATACTGGTAACTATTATGTAAAATGTGAAGTTTATGATAGAAGGGATTCATGATGTTGGGAGAACATAAGGCATAGACCCTAAACCTAATCTAGGAATCTGGGAAAGATTCGTCCATTGAGGACTTTTAAGTTTTAAATAAGAGGTTTCTTAAAGCAGATTTTTACAATTAGTGACACAGTATTACCCCAATTATGTAAAATTAATTGTGAAAAACTCTCTAAGGAAACAAAATATTAACAGGAATTATTTTTAAATTCTGGAATCTGAGGAATTTTTATAGTTTTCTGATTTTCTCAAGTTTTCTAGGAGGATAAATAATCCTCCTTTGATAATCAGGAGAGATTAATAAAATAACTCTTACTGGTGAAGTAGTTTGATATTTGTGCTGTTTGAGATCCTTTCCCTCACTGTATCTATAGACATAGAAGGTAGTTACTAATTTAGCTGAAGCACATTTACAATTTCCAAACTACTTGTTCACCCTAGGCATTTTTGTTTTTAGTGGAGATTCATAAACTTGAATTTATTCAATATAAAACCTCATCATTTTTCATTAAAATCAGATAACATATGAATGAAGAATTTAAAATTTGAATTTATTAAATTTTCTTATCTGCAAAAGGTTTATTTTTCAGTATTTTACATCAATTAAACAAACTATTTTGAATTATTTTAAACATCTTTTTCATTCAATTACTATTATTTTATAGCATGGTATTTGATATGGAGGTATAGGATAACACACTTCAAGCATATGTTACCACACTACACCCACCACCAAGGCACCCATAGACCTTTACCGTACTCCTCTTCCATAGCCCATGTCAATCCTCCATACGTTGTTCATCCCTTTCTCACTCAAGTAGCCTCGGTTCTCAGTGAGATTGCTAATTTGAGATTGGTTTGGTTTTATCCGACCCTTTATATTGTTTCTCTATATTCCACATATAAGTAACACCATCCAGTATTTGTCTTTCTACCTCTTACTAATTTTTCCAGTGTAACCCCTTGCAGTTCTATAAGAAAGTGAAAATCAAAATCAACAAAAAACTATGAACCAGAGACACTTTTAGGGGGGCGGGAGGGGAGGGATTGGGGTCAGAATGGGGGGCTGCAATTGTATGGGGAATATAACAATAAAATTTATAAAAAAAAAAAAAAAAAAAGAAAAAACAAATAGCAAGAGTTCATCTTTCTTTCATAATTGAGCAATATTCCATTGTGTATATATGTCAAATCTTCTTATATTCACCGACCTATCTTTGGGCACTAAGATTGTTTCCACAAATTAGTTATTGTAAATAGTGCTTAAATTAACATAGGAGTGCATATGTCCTATGAATTGAATTATTGGGTTTATTTTTTATTCACGTTGGAGTTCATAGGTTTGTTTCAACAAATGTTTCAGTTAGCAAACTTGGAGACTATCTTTGTGATGACCTTAGCTAATAGAAGCACCTGAAGATACAAAAGCACAAGAAGATATAGGTGATGAGAATAAAACCATCAGTTATCTATTACGATATTTCTTTATTCATTAGACTGCTGTGCCATGTCTACTTTAACTTAACCATACCCTATACTATATTGTTATTGCAAATATGGTTTAAAACATGAAGTAACCCCTAATCCCTGTTTTTGTTCCCATGTTTCTTGGATTGTATTTCTCTGTTCTAAAAGAATTTAAATTGACTCTTCAATAAAAGTTATTCTTATATTTAAGATCCAATCTGGTGATTTTTATGGATTTGTATATTTAGTTTACTACACATATAAGTAGTATATTACTTTTCCAATTACATAGTAGTATCCTTATATTGAGATCCCTATCACTCTATAATATTTTATCCAAAGATTTCTTTTTCCCCAAGATAGGCTAAGGTGGAAAATCATATTAAGGCATATTAAGTTAGCAATGCATTTTACAACCTCATGTTATAGTTATGAGTCAGCCAAAAGGTAAATTGCAGTGTGTGTACTCAGCGACTAAAAATAAGCATTCACAGAAAACCTTAGGAAATTTATTGATATAAGGAACAAAGAAAAGGTACCTCAGGAGTGATAGGTGAATATGTTGATTTACCTAAATTAATCTTCTCAATTTAGCTTATTTGTGTGTGTCTGATAAAAAAAAGGAAGTTCAAAATTATATGACAGAATATAGACTGATAGTCAAAAGAACTGGGTTCTAATTCTTACTTATCACTAACTAGGTGAGTGACTTTATTTTATTTTTTTAAAAAGATTTATTTTTACTTATGCATACAAGAGCTGGGGTATAGGCCAGAGGTGTGTGTGTGGGGGGTGGTGAGAGGATTCACCAGAGACAGAGTGGGGAACAGAACAGGCAGTACACTGCTGAGGGGAGCAGCAGGCAAGACAGGAGAGGTCTGCTGTGCCATGTGGGTAGCTCCCTGGCCAGCCAGGGATCGAACTCATGCTGCAGAGACTGTGGACAGCTTCATAGTGCAGTGCTTAATTCCTTGTGCCACCAGGGAGGCCCTGATGAGTGACTTTAGATAAAACACTTAAACTCTCTGGTTCTCATTTGAACCAAATGATAATTTCTAACGTGAATATCCAGTAATTTGGTGAGATCTACCTTTGGATAATCTGTGGTAAGTAGGTGCTTTCTGCACAGTCCACCCTTGTCTGGAACCCAGGCTTTTGTTCCTCACCCCTAATCAGAGCCACTTTGTCCTCCACCAACTATCTATTTCAGGAAAGCCTCAGAGCTGGGATTCAGCAGTGAGGAGGGGGTTATATAAAACATCATATCCATTGATCCAATAAGGTAGAGACCTGAAGGGGTATGGGATTAGTCAGAGCCCAAAACATGTTATGGAGGACTCCCAGGCCTACTCTGCTAAACTCATCCTCTTATGCCTTTCCTAGTTCTCTGTATCCATTTACCTGAGCTTCCCCCGTATGAATCTGCTTCCATATAAAGATTAACATCCAAGTTGAAATCTGCCAATGAAGACAGAGAAGCAGTCATATCGGAAAGTAAGCAAAGAAAGTTGAGAACCATTCCAACTGAAAGGGAAAAAAAACCCACAATAACAAAAACTAAGGTTCTGTATGTCCCCTATTAACATAAAACACATCTTTCCTCAGGAACTCAACTATTTTCCATAATCATGATCTTTTATTAACAACTCACATCTTCCCAGAAGACACATTTATTTTTCTGTTCTCTTATGTCAAAATTATCTTCTGGGGGCCTCCCTGGTGGAGCAGGTGGTTGAGCGCGGTGCTGTGAAGCTGTTTGCAGCCTCTGCAGTGCCGGTTCAATCCCCACCGGCCTCGGAGCAACCCAGATGGTGCAGCAGAACTCTCCTGTCGTGTCCACTGCTCCCCTCAGCAGTGTACTTCTGTCCTTCTGCCTGTTCTGTTCCCCGCTCTGTCTCTGGTGAATCCTCTCACCCTCCCGCGCATCTGGCCTATACCCCCGTTCTTGTATAAATAAAATAAATCTTAAAAAAAACTTCTGATGTGAAATAATACAGATATGGGCTGACTTTTATGGAGACTGCCAGAATTTCTCTTTCTACCTTTGCTTTGTTTTTAAGAGCAGTTGGTTAGTATAGATCCAAAATAGGAGTTGAAATATGCAATGTTAGCTACAGAGGAAGCAGCAGGGGTAACAAGAAATGAGAAACAGGAAATGTCTGGTAAACAACTCTGATGGTTATCTAAAAGTTAAATTGAATCACAGACACTAGAAATTAGAATTGGATCTAGAATTGCAGACTTAAGGATAACTAACTGCCTCCAATCTATATCACAGTGTCAACTTAATTTGTAATTTTTATATGATGTTATTGGCATTCTATTCTGTGGTAGCACCGGAGAGCATTTATTTATTTATCATTCTCCCAGTGAGCACATTAAATTTGGAAAGAGAAATGATTAAGGCAAAAAGCCTATGTGCCCCTAGTATGTTTATTATCATGAACATTGATTGCATTTGGAATTAAAATGAATGAAGTTACCTTTTCATAGTCTTCATATTTATAAGTGAAAATGTGTAACTGATGAATTTTGCCCTATTATTGGGCAATTTAAACCTTTTCCAATATAGGATAGGAAATTAGAATGAATGTTTCTTTCATAGCATTTACATTATGTAGGCTAAATAAATTGATTAACTAACATACTTCTCACTGGCTCTTTGTCTAATTTGGGAATAGTAAAGTCCATAGTTAATTTCAGATTCTGAGAGGAGAGACAAAGGAGGAGCCGGTACAATTTAAATTGTTCTGCAACAATTAAAAATCTTTGCCACCTTCCTGTGCAACTCTGGTTTGTGCCCCTTTATCATGGGAGTAACTCTTGCCATCATTAAAAAACCTTGAGCCACATTTCAGGATACTTATTAGTGAGGCCTCTGCAGATTTCTGATCTCTTTATTCTTGGGGGGAAAACAAATAGAAACTTAAAAACTGGGTTCCTTGCACTCCCATCCCCTCGTTCTTCATTCATATCCAGAAAGGTGATGGGACACTATTTCTCTAGCAAAGGAATGTTTTCACATACTAGCGTGTTGTCAGAAACAACTGGTTAAAGAAGTTAAGGGGGGGGGGAAGGGAAGAGAGGAATCCAGATCTACCTCCTATAGCTGGTTGTTGCTTTCCCCACAGGCCTCTGCATTGATAGACCCCCCCACACACACGCATTTCCCCTTCCTCTCTCCTCACATCTGCTCTCTTTTCTGACTCCCTGCCCCCTAGTTTGGCCTCTCATAGTAAGAGGTCAATATGTGTTCACACTCGGGAAATCTCATTGAAGAATTTTTGTCAATGGACAAGTCATAAGAAGCCCTTCCATTTTAGGGCTTGTTGACGTCACCAAGGAGGCGATAAATATCTGTTGATATAATTGGATGTGAGATTCAGTGTTGAGATAGCAAAACTCTGCCCCTCGCTCCCTGGCAGGGCCCTATGATTTATGCAGGAGCAGAGGCAGCACGCAATCGAGCTGTCAAGAGAGCGTCAGCTTATTAGGCAAATGCTGCGTGGTTTCTGAAGAGGGTCGACGCTATAAAATCCCACTCCAGGCTCTGGTGTGGAGAAACTCAGAGCCCAAGTGAAGAGGAGAAGAAAGAGTAGAAGCAGAAAAGAGAAGGAAAGAAAAACCCTGAAAAAGCCCCGGGGACGTCCCTCTGCAGAGAGGCAGAAGTGCCCGCTCATCTGCAGAAGCGCCTCAGAAGGTAGGGAGCTCTTAGACGGAAACATGCCTCCAACTTTGCACTACTGAGCAGCGGCGGAGCCGGCTGTTCTTGTGCAACTGTGTGTGTGTGTGTGTGCGTGTGTGTGTGTGTGTAGATTCCGATAGTAGCTGGGATGTGACAGAAGTAAACTTAGACGGCTGCTCATTGCCATCTGAACTGCAAGTGCCAGTTACTCCTCGCCAGTTGAGTATATGAGCCCCCCCCCCAAGATTCCCCAACTGTCCGGACCCCCGAGAGAAGGTCGCAAGGACAGGGATGGAAAAGGAGGAGGCGAGAGCAGCTCTCAGTTTGGAGGAAATTGCTGAAATATCGGGAAAGGGGTGGAGGGGCGGTTAAAGCGACTGAGATCTTAAATTTGTAATTCTCTAGAGCTCGGGGAATCGGTTTGAGGAATCATTAGCAAGGGGACTCAGGGACCGTCCCTTCGAGGGCCTCGTAAAGAAAAGGTCCACTCCAGCCTGGCGAGGGAGACAGCTTTGGCGCCGAACCCTACAGGCGACCCTTTTTCGACTCTCCCTCTCTCTCCAACTCTAAAAGTCCGCGTACAGGGAGTTCAGCACCGCGGACAGCGACCACCCCCACCTCAGAGCCTCGTCCGTGTCCTGTGGGTAGACCCCATCCTACACCTCCCTGCAGAGCTAAATTCTCACCAATTCTTTCTTTCTCTCTCCTCTCGTTCCGCCCTCTGTTCACCTCTGTGCGGCAGCTAGAGCCCCTAACATGCGCTTGCCGCTGCTCGTGTCCGCGGGTGTCCTGCTGGTGGCTCTCCTGTCCTGCCCGCCATGCAGGGCCCTCCTCAACAGGGGGCCCGTCCAGGGAGCCCGTCAGGCCCCACAGCCCCTGGATTTCTTCCAGTCGCCGCCGCAGCCCCAGCAACCCCAGCAGCCGCAAGCTCGTCCCGTCCTGCTCCGCATGGGGGAGGAATACTTCCTTCGCCTGGGTAACCTGAACAAAAGCCCTGCTACTCCCTTCTCGCCGGTGTCTTCTCCTCTTGCCAGTGGTAGCGGTAGCGGCAGCAGCACCGGCAGCCGCCTCTCTACCGACGAGGCTGCCGCCAACTTTTTCCGCGCTTTGCTGCAGCAGCAGCAGCAGCAGCAGCAGCTGCTGCTGCCTCGGCGCCCGCTCGACAGCCCAACTGGTCCCACAGGGCGCGGAGCCGAGAACGCCCTCGGCGGCCGCCAGGAGGCACTGGAGAGGGAGAGGCGATCGGAGGAGCCGCCCATTTCGCTGGATCTCACCTTCCACCTCCTCCGAGAGGTCTTGGAAATGGCTAGGGCGGAGCAGTTAGCGCAGCAAGCTCACAGCAACAGAAAACTGATGGAGATTATTGGGAAATGAAACGGTTCGTTTGGCCCAAAAGATTCTGTATTTAGCGCACACACACACAAATAAAAAAATTACAGCATTCTGTACCATAGCGTTGCGCCTATACCATTTGTTTATTTTTATATAGCTTGAAGCGTAGGGGATGTACAGCAAGAGAAACTATACTCCTTAACTAGCATGCACAGAGTGTATTCACGTGCAGAAAAACAACAAAATGTTATTTGTATTGTCTACTTTTAGTTTCCATTTCCAGGTGTCTTTATTGGTGTTCTCAAGAGAGTATGGACCCGGGAGGAAATGTTGTGAAGAAACGGACAGAAGTCATACAATTGATTTTGTTGTGGTCTGAGCCAAAGAAAATGTCATTCTCTTGGGTGGGTGAGACAAAAATCTGTAAGCTCTTTGAATCAAGTTTTCTTGTAAACATGTCAGTAATAAAACATCTTTCCAATCCTTGGTCAATTTGGTTGTGCAACAGAATGTTGAATATTTATATTTTTAATAAAAGCTGCAAAGTTAATTATGATTTTATTTTCCTCTTTAATACTAGTAGGGGAAATACTCTTGGCTCCTGGATTCTTCTTGACTTCAGTAGACAGAACTCCTTGCATTTTATTTTCTATTAATAATACAAACACATGTCACTGGCCCACACAAGCCCTGCAATAGCCTGGGGCTTACCTCTGTACCTCTGATTAGTCTGAGGTTGAGTGAAATAATTTGAAAATAGTTGCTTGCAGCTGTAAGATCATAATTCTACAAATGAAAGATTGATTCATGTGGAAATGACATCTAACTCTAAGATGTAAAATAATAGAGAGGAATAGAGAAGGAGGAAAGGAAAAGAGAAGCTTTTGGCAGGGCATTCCTCTAAGCACACAGGGCCAAAATGCTGCATTTTTTTTTTTTCTGTGAGAAAGGACTGCTTTATGAAGTCACTACTTTGGTACCATAAAATATTTTTTCTAAATTACTTTCCAGTGCCTACTTTTAAAAGGAGAAGTGTAATAGCACCTCCACTTTAAACAACCAAATTTAGTTGCTATAATATGGCATGTGGGAAAATATTTCTTATAAAGAATACTTTGACTTTAATAATTTCACAAATACCCTCCTGATTTAAATCTATGCCAACACTAGTCACTTTCATTCTTAGCAATATAAATTACCTCTATTCACTTCTAAAATAAAAAACACATCTTATTAGTTTGCAATGCATTCACCTTTGGTAGTTTGGTTAGAACTTAAGCATTTCAATCAAATATTTAACATTTCTCCTGGGACCCTTTAAATACAGTTGACTAATAGATTAATAAGATAATATGAAAACATTGAATAAATCATTATAAGACTGAATTGTTAAAAACAGTCTTTATTTAAGAGTTTATACAGAGAAGTTATACTTATATTCTGAAGAAGATATTATGGCGTGACAAATAAAGTATTATTTAAATATTCATATATATTAATATATATGTTGCGTGTGTGTGTGTGTGTGTGTGTGTGTGTGTGTGTGTAAGAACAACATGGAGTTGTCCTTACTGGGTTGGTACCTCAGTATACACAATGAGAAAATAGATAGTTTCTGTCGGAAAATCTTTTTCAATGACAGTGACTGATATATGCATATCTAAAACGAGGATTAGAAAATATGTCACAAGAATGTCCCAAACCTGCAGTTTTCTGGACTGTGAAAGTGTCACCAGAGTCAAAACATTTCTAGTATGCCTTCAGCAACATCTATTATGGAAAAGGGAAAACCTTTATGAAACATTTCATACCTTTGGTCAATGATTTACCTTTTGTCCATATATTAAGAAATTAGTCACTTCTGAATAACAATGAATTTCACTGACCATCTGCACTGTTAATGAAGAAAGAAAACAAAAACTACTATGCTAGAATAATTAAAACAAGCGCCTATCTGAGGATAGCATAGTGCCTACTTTTTTCAACACTTGCCACTTGTCATTGACACATTCACACACATACCACACCTACACACCCTTCCTAATATTTTCCACACAATAAAAGATAAGCTCAAGTTTCTTTTTTCCAATGCTTTTTGCAACTATTTTCTCAAAGTATTATTTTCCCTCTTTGTGTTAGATAAATCATCTGGAATTAGAAGTTTCTTTGTCTGCTTTGAATAAATCCTGTTCAGCTGTCCCTTTTATCATCTGTATCATATTGATTTTATTTAGACTCCCTATTGCCTGTGTACATTTCAGCCAGGCAGACAGAGGGGCAACTGTTGGAATGAATGTCATTCACTCGGGGAGTTCAACCAGGAAAAGGAGAAGACGTGGCGACCTGGCTCCGAATCATCTCCATTCCCACTCCCTGAAGCTGCAGTCTGTCCCTGCAGGGGCGGGTCCTCAAATCCAATCTGCAACAGAAGAAAATTGATATCAGAGAAAGAAGAGACTTTTTCTTTGTGGCTAGGCTCAGTCACTTTTCTAGTGAGGAGAAAGGATAATAATAGTTATTATTCTAGAGGACATAATTAATAGTAGGGATAGAAAGCAAGCTCCAGTTATCTTGCCTATGGCTAAGAGCCATGATAGTAATTCACACTCATGATCCAAAAGGGGAATAGTAATACATGCGGTGAAGGAAAGCTCTTGGGAAAAGTCCCGGGCTATTCTAATTTTTTGAGTCTACTTGTACATGATTTACTGAGATGAAAATTGCATTGATGTTAACATGAATTTGGGTTTAGAAAAGACTGCACAATAAATAAAATCTTAATTTAAGTGATATTTCTACGTCACATGTCATTCATGTTATGTCATTTCTTAACCATGAGAATAAGAATTTCCATCAGAATATGTATATGTGTGTATATGTATATATACATACTTATACGTATATGTGTGTATATATATATACATATATATTTTTTTCAAAACTGCTGGCTTAATTTTGAGCAAATCATGATTGAGAGGACTTTTTTCTGTAAGTAATGAAATCTAATAAACATCAATACACTTTTCTAAAGAATTATCTATCCTTTGCATAGCTATCTCTATAAAATATATTTATAAATAACTGACAGATATAACTTGTCCTTTTGAAGCAAGTGATTAATGTAACCTCACAAGTAAAATTTATATTGTTTTGAAATAAAAAATAATAGTGGAATGAGGGAGAATCATAAAGAAGCCTCGCTGAAATGCAATTGACAGATAAACTCCTTACATTTAAAGGACCGTGACAAACACAGTTCTTCCTAAGAGGACTTCCAGAACATCATATTCTGATGACGCTCCTGATAAAATCATCCCACCACATTAGAATATTATTGATTTCAAAGCAATGAGGTAGGCACATGCATTCAACTCAGAAGCCCCAGGTGATGAAGCTGCTATCTGGATGGACAATTTCAGCACAGGCAAAGCAGAACTTTGGTAAGCATGTTGTTGCTGCTCAAAAAATTGTTTCTTGAAAATAAGTGACTGTCCTATGCCGCCAAATTTTATCCTAAATATGTGTTTAGGGGTTATGTTCCAGGTTCTCAAGTACTTGTGGGTTTGGACTTACCCTTCCCACTGCCATGTTGTTTCCTGATAGAAAGTTTTAAAAAGCCATGAAATCATATTTTGGTAATAGTAAAATAAAACCAAATGTGATGTTTTCTATGAAAGAATAGTTGAGATATCAAGTGAAATTGGACATTTTTTAAAGACTGCAATTAGATTCTGTTGGTAATGGGTTAAATACCCTAGTGTCCTTGAAGATGGGGTAGAAAAAACATCCTGACAGAATTCCTGTCTCTGTACACAACAAACTCTTTTCTTCCCCATCATGATCACTTTACTCTCAAGAATCCTAAAAAAAATAAAATAAAATAAAATAAAATAAAATAAAATAAAATAAAATAAAACCCACAACAACAAACAAACAAACAAACAAAAACAAGTTACCTGGGCTTATCGTTGATATGTAAAAAACTTTTTCATTCTTTTTTTTAATTGAGGTAATGTTGGCTTATGTTGCTGTTTTTATTTTGGAAGTATAGGACCCCCTCCCTTCTGGTTATTTTACCACAATGCTACCACCACCAAAGCACCCTCAGTCTCACCACCACAGTCGATTTTGTGCTCACCCTCTTCTTTTCCCCCTCTGAATGCTTCAATTCTAAAGTCTGCTTTCAAGAACTAACTTTTGAGTTTGGTTGTAAAAGTGTTTTTTCTAACCATTCTATAAGAGTGAATTCTTACTGGATGAATAGACCCTCAGGATCTGTAACTCATCTTCCTTGAAGGTAACTCCTAATCTAGAGGCAACTTCCATGAAAACTGTTCTGAAATAGTTAAGGATAAAACTAGTTGAGTAAGAAATTTTTAAAATTTATTTATGCATACAAGAACTGGGGTACAGGCCAGAGGTGTGGGGGTGAGAAGATTCACCAGAGACAGAGTGGGGAGCAGAACAGGTGGACTGACTGAAATACACTGCTGAGGGGAGCAGCGGGCAAGAGGTCTACTGCACCATGTGGGTAGCTCCCTGCCCAGGGATTGAACTCGTGCTGCAGTGGCTGCCAATAGTTTCATATGTTGCGCCTTAATCCCTTGCACCACCAGGGAGGCCCTGAGTAAGGTATTTTCTGTAAAAGATAAAATCTCGGTGAATCTGCTGGTGTCTAACAAACTATTGGAGATTACATTTAGAACAAGTGTATATTGTTGTGCTTTTCTGTACTTGAGATTAAAAATCTATCTTCTATTTAAAATATTTCTGCTGTTAGTACTGTACAGTCTTCAAAACTTGGTATTATACAGTTTGAGTTTGTTTCTTTTATATAACCCTGTTTTCAGGCAATTATTAGATTTTTCCTCCAAACAATATAGACCAATGCAGTCCTTCAGAGAAGAAAGGTCAGTTCCACCAGCTACCAAGAACAGAGATTATCCTTTATATCTTTAGATAACATACACCATCTCCTTGATCATGTTTATGTAAACTTTAAAATCACCAATTATCTTAGCAAGGAAGTACTGTGTAAAGAGGCTTAGCCTGGTTTTGAAGCCCAGACTGTTTATTAGCTTATTATAAGACTTGGCCAAGTCACATAACCTCTCTGAATATTGGTTATCTATTTTGTAAAAAGGAGATTATTTCAAGGACTGAATAAATAAAGATACCTAAAATATTTTGCACATGAATCACTTATATTAAGTATTTTATAAGTTTCCTTCCTTCCTTCCTTCCTTTCATCTTACGTTAGTGAAGATGTTCCTCGGCCATGCAGAATCACATGAGAACTGTTATGAAGAACTACACACAATAGCAATGACCTCCAGAAAGAAATATTGCATATGCAATGTTCATCTTTCCAGAACTGAACAGCACTTATTTGATATAATCATAATTATCCATGACCCTTGTCAGTATACCTCCAACTTTATTTGTGCCTCCTCATAAAGGAAGAATGAGTTAAAAATTTAGAAACCTCCTTTCAATGAGCACAACCCATTAAATCATAAACAGACATTTTTCTTATAGCCTTCCCTAAATGGAACTGTATATATGTATTCTTTAAATAGTTTTCCAAGTGCTGGCTGTCCTCACAGGAAGTGCTGAACAAAGGACAGAATAATAAGCACTGCCCTCTTGCACTTGCTTTTGAGTTTGTCTTACATTCCAGTTTAGTTGATGGTGTATTAAACATGAAAAAAAGATTTTTTTTTTTTTTTTTACTTAAACAGCAGATTTATTTCTCACAGTTCTGGAGGTTGGGATGTCCACGACCAAAATGGAAGGATTTTTATTCCAATATTATTTCTGAACTTCATATATTTTCCTCAGGAGTCAAAATAAACTAACAACCATTTAATACTGTGCTGTATCATAGTGGAGCTTCAGATAATATGAGAAATAAAAAGTTGTGTCAAAAATAAAACCAGGAAATAGAATAGATAACTGTGAGACCCAAGTCAGTTAAGATCCACAAAGACTAGCAGACAAGAGTGATATACTTTTGCTTGGAGGAAGGACTTTTTCTCCAAGATGAATTTGATAAGAATATCTGGATATTCACAAAACAGACGCACTTGGAAACATAAAATCTTTTGATTTCTGTGCTTTTGCTATCAAATTTGTTTTGCAAAGGGAAAAATTACCAGATTATGAAACTCGTTATTGTTTCATTCCACAGAAGAGCAAGGTGATGAGTGACCCTTCCACCCAGAGCTGTGTGAAGTACAAACATCATCCTTGACAGGTTACAGTATCCAGAATCATTTTTTGTTGATGGAGACTAAGGAGCTTATGGACTCTGGTTCTGGGAGCTCTCAGGACAGGTCTAGTATAGGCCGTCTTGGCTGACTTAAACTGTGTATATGGTATTTTGAAAAAAAAATCTTGAATTAGTTGCAAACATTAAAATATCAGGAGCAAGAATGTAGAGAAATATTGTCCACTGTTGGTGAGAATACAAAATGGTGTAACCAATGAGGAAAATGTGGAGATTCTTCAAAAAATTAAACCCAGGATGACCATATGATTCAACAATTCAACTTTTGGGTATATGCCAAATGCATTGAAAGCAGAGACACACAGGCAGTTGCACAGCCATGTTAATGGCAGCACTGGCTGAATAACCAAGACGCAGAAGCAACTTGTGTGCTCAATAATGGATGAATGGATAAGCAAAACGTGGTATGTACATATAATGGAATATATTCAACCCAGGAAGGAAATTCTGAGACATGCTATAACCTTGGTGAATCTTTGGCTTAGTGACATAGCTGGTCACCAAAAAACAAAGACTTGTAGACTTGTAGGAGGTAGCTACAGTAGTCAAATTCATAGGAACAGAAAATGGAATGGTAATTTTCAGTGACAGGGTGGGGGTAGGGGAGAGGAAAATGGCAAGTACAGGGTTTCATTTTAACAAAATGAAAAATTCTGGAGATTGCACAGAATAATGAATACAATTAATACTACTAAACAGCTTAGAAATGGTTAGGATGGTAATTTTTTATGTTATGTATTTTTTAACCACAATTAAAAATTTAATTAGCAGATTTCACACTAAAATCTGAATTTGCAGCTTCCCTTGACAAAATAGACTTTAGCAACCCAGAGCTTGTATGGACAATTGAGCAGCAGAGCTCCTTTTTCCTCTTCTGCGGCGGGGTTCAAAGGCCACATGTCATTGTGCTTGTAGAGCTGTTATGCTCACAATAAAGAAGCAGCAAATGTTATCTTGTATTTATGCTTCTATCAACATTTTTCTTTTTACTTGGCCTGCCTTTTTATTAATGTTACATTCTTGGTGTCTAAAGGCATATAAATTCGTTGCTTTTAACAGAAGGTTAGCTTTTATATAGGAAGGTGTGAAAAAAGAGTAAAATGTCCAGTGCAGACTTTGGTTGGATTTATGCTAAATGTGATGATTTCTTCAAAAAGTCAACATGCTTCTGTGGCAAGATATTTGACCAAAGTATGAAACTGCTTTCAATGTTCAGTTGAGGTCAGATGTTTCTCTGGGTACTTGTTATAGGAAATATAGCTGGGGGTAATCTGGTGAACATGCTTTGGTTTGGGCTTGGGGAAATACCATAACCCCTTTTCCTAAGTGCATCTTGCCCCATGTGATTCCCTGACTGAGCAAAACCAAACAGATTCTTTTCTGATATTTACTCTGGCACAAATCTGGATAGTCATTTATGAGGGAAATTATTTTTCAGCTAGTCCAAAATAATTGAATGAGATCTGCATCTATGCTTTCAGGGCCTCTTTAAGGCCCCAGCCACAATCCTTCCCCAAATGATCTCTCTCTATGCCCAGAATTCTGATCCATTAAAATTTACCAGCATCATGCTCCAATCCCTCAGTTTTATCCAAATGATAGTGATAGATTTGATTGCCGAATTGCAACTAAGAAACTAGTGGAGGATGATGGCTTAATGGACATCCCTGAAAGATAAGATTTTACCTAGAATGACCATGCCTTATCCTGAAGGATGACTGCTTTGAATATGTTACCTACTGTGCCAGACACTTTAGGGGACTTGGGGGGCAGTGAGAAAATTTGTATCCAGGTCCCTACACCTCTCTCTGCTGTAGTGAATGCCAATTACAAATTCATTCTGACAGAAGACTCTAATTACCACTGCATGTTAAATGCCAGTCCTTCTAGACCAATTGAGAAGAACTCTTGCCCATTATAATAAAATCCATTTGCGTTAAAGGAATGTGGGTAGGAGGGGTAAGGCTAGACTTGATGCTGCTGAGTGGGCAAACACCCAACAGCTATCTTGCACCTGCTAGGCTGGGTCATAGAATCAAAGCCAGATGCTGGAAACAGGTGTGAGTAGGAATGCTGAGATCAGGTTTAGAATGTTTATTCAGAAAGACTAAATCCAAGCATTGGCTTATGTACCTACTTCGCATTCCTGAACCTCAGACTCTTAAATGGTTTAAGCACTATGGAATCCAGGCCAGAAAGGAGAGTAAGTGAAGAACATGAGCCAATCATCAATGACTGAAAAAGTAACTGAGACATGATCTGTGACTCCCAGCAAGGGTATAAGCCTTAGAAACCTGTTGGGCAGGTCTGTCTTCATGGGATTTGTTTCACAGAAATGAGGACATTTCTGCTTGGGGCAGAGCACCAAGATATGTTGGGAATGAAGCACAGAGCTGTGAAAATACACCACATTCTCCATGAATGTTAGCGAGAAAAGAAAATAGTTGCCTTGCCTCCCTCAAAGAAAAAAAAAAGACCCTCAGAAAGAAAACTTTCACTAGAATCATTTTTTCCTTGGGAGGAGTTACAGATGCACACAGTAAGTGATTGTAAGAGATGGGTAAAGGACGTTGATTTGGGGACTCACTGCCATTAACTACTTTCTTTGTGCCAAGAGAAGATCAGAAGCCAGAATAATTTCTTCAGACTTTTGGAAAAAGAAAAAATTAAGCTCACTTTTCCTTAACCTGGAGGAAGAGAAATGGTATATATTTTTTGGTTTGTCTTAAAAATTGGTGTCTAGGTATTGATAGGGTCAGGTTGGAGAACAGGAAAGAGAAACTAAAACATCGCTATCACTGCCTGGCAAAAACAAAGCCAGCCTGGTTCTCAGAAATGGGCATAATGATTGTGTGTCCAGTATAGAGTGTGTGTGTTCTCAGCCTTTCTGAAAGGAGAGCTGAATTACAAAGAAGTGCTAATTAGATCATTGATTGCTCCTTGACAGCAGCATCCTGTCTTTGCCTGTTGTTAAGCAAAAAGGACTAAGATTCTCCTCAGGAGCCAGGGGAAGTCAATAGCATTATTATGCCTAATTTATGGACAAGAAAACGCAGGCTCAGGAAGGTTGAGGAACTTGCTCAAAGTAACTGTAAGTATAAAGTTCTGAGAGTGTGTTAAAAGTGACCACAAGTCCAAAGAGGAAAGAGTAGCTAGTGCTTCTGAAATTATGAGGTGCAGGCAACAGGGCTGACTCCACCACTGATAGTCAGGGAGAGGTAAGTTGGTCAGCAGCAAGGGGTCCGACTAAAGGATTGGTGTGCTGTCATTGGCAATGAGCATACACATCCCTGCAAGGACTGGAGGCCTAGAAACAATCTCTCTGTGCTCTGCCAGGCTGTGCCAATGTGTCATGAGCTGTGAGTCAAAGCAGGGAGGCCTTGATCTCACTGTTTTTTCATTGGTCACATCGGCCAAATAAAGTGGGGATTCACTCACTTCCTCCATGGTGTGACCTGAACACACACACTCTGTGGTGGAGGACAAGGACTCACTAGACACCAAGTTCCCAGCTGCTCTGTGACTTTCAGCAAGTCATACATCCTCTAGGATCCTCCACTACAACATGGAAAAGTTTCATAACTCCTCCTGTACACGGTTACTGTGAGATTTCAATGAAAGAATGTCTATGAAAGAATGTGTAGTGATAGATCAATGCATGTACATTAGTTGCAGTCAGTGCCATGTGGTTTTTTAGATGCACTACATGATGGTGGATTACTTCTTTGCCTTGTGGGCTCTAGTGGAGAAAAGGCATTTTGTGGAAATCACTGAGATACATAAAGACAGAAAAAAATACTCAGAATGTACACCACTACCAAGGGTCTTAGGTTAAATCAGTAAAATAAACAATTTGATAACATAGGAAGCAAAACTCAACAAGTTAGGTCAACTCAACCAGAAAGCTTTCTCTAGTTCCTGCATTGCTTTCTCCAGTTCCTGCATTGCTGTTTTCAAGGGCCCAGGTTGCCAGGCAAAATGAATTCATTGCACTGCTCACACATGATTTACATTATATTTGTCTCTTTAAAATGCATACAGCCATTTTTGCTTCCATTAAAGTGATATCTACCAAGGATGCTATTATATCCTAAGACATATAGTTTACAATTTTAGTATAGATTTTTTTTACCTTTTAGAAAAGCCCCCAAATTGACAATTATTGGGATATCACTTTCCTAGCAGGAAAAAAATCCCCCAAAAAGAAAACTGCAATTGTAGGATACAAATGAAAAAACATCAATAATGTTAATGTAATGGCCTCATTAAGACTTGTTAAAGAAAAACCTTGCTCTCCTACAACTTTTAAATGTAAAAATGCCTGCATTTCATTATCACATAATTTCCAAAATTATTAAGCCCTGGAAACTGTTATGCAGTAAATATAGGCCAGCTCTGAACATTGATCAGTTTTCCTTTTTTTTTACCAACTTGAAATTCCAGCAGAGTCAGGGCTCCTGGCATATCAGCGATTTGTAAACTTGAATCTCCTAATTTGTAACATAAGCAATCACTCTCAGTAGGGATTTCTGTTTGAAAATAATTTGATACCCTGGATCCCTCAATTAAATTTAGAGAACATAGTTAAGTTTTCATTCATTTTAGTTTGTTTTGGAAAATTAAATAGACCATTTCAAAGAACACAGGACTTATAGTCACACTCATGGGAAATCATGTTCTTGGTCTCCTGCTTTATTTTTTAAAAAAATGTTCTGTAATACCTTGTGAAATTAATCTCACAGAGAAAAGAAGCTTTCTTGCTCTCTAGCCTCTAGGATCTCTCACTGCTTAGTATCTAAGGGCAGATAGAGTTGATATTTGCCCTTGAAATCAGAATGAATGGTTAGGTCTGAAAGGTCATCTGTATGAGAATAATTTAATCTTTTTGTCTGTGATACCTTATTGAAACCCAGGGATCCTTATGGCTGCTTCTACATAGAACTTTGGTTTATTGTTCAGCTAGCTTTGGGGAAATATGAATTATCAAGGGGACTTAATCTGGGGATGCAAAATTTGATAAGGTCTCAGATCTGGGGGCACATGTATTGGTTTCTGTGAGCCTAGGAAATAACTCCTGGCATTCCAGAGAAGACTCTTTGCTAGCTCTCATTTATCTTTTTAACCACTTAAATCATCAATTTGACCTCCTTCCTTTCTTCCATTGTTTTTATTTATTCATTTTTTATTTTTTACTTAGGTAACATTGTTTCACAACATCCTATGTGACTCAGGGACACAGGATCACACCTTCTCAAATGGATATCCTCATACTCTTTCATTATTTTATGAAATGTTTTTTATTTTTCTCTGGAGACATCTTTTTAACTTCACATAACAACATATAGAGCCAAAGCTTGGTACTAAGAACTGGCCATGAACTGGTTTCCTTTAGTCATAGTTTCCCCATTAGCCTTGACCTGTGTATATCCCTTATGATATTTTAGGTTATGAGTTGAAAGTTGTGGGTTTTCCTGAGGTTCTGTCTCTAAGCTTATGATATGCTAGACAGGGAGGATCTGGGATCACTTGGAATAGGAGAAGGGACCATCTTCAACGTCTCATCAACAACTGCGTTGACAACCTCATATCTTTTCAGGCAAGGGAATAAAAGACCAGTGCTGGAAGTCCTACCCATTACGGGGTGACGTCTACTGTTCTGTAGCAAGTGGTTAGACAGAACAGGAGTGTGTCATGAAAATGTACAGAAATATTGACTCATAAAGTAATTCATATCAAAACCAAAATTAGGGCCCCACACATCACTGACAACTAATAGGTTATAAAATTTAATCTAGTCACTTAAATATACCAGACACGTCATTGATTCTGGTCTTTGCATACTTGGCTCTGTGTGTGGCTAGGGGAGGAAGGGGAACCAAGCTTCTTGGACTTAGGCCATGAGGCCTTGCCCATGCCAGCCATTTGGAATGCCTTAAAGACTGTCAGCACCTTCTTCCCCACTTGCCCCCTAACTTTTCAAAACTACTTTAAAGATACTATATGTGAAATAGAGCCCTCTCTGTACCCATTTAGACAGGCAGAAACAAAAAGATAAACAGAAAATAGCTTTTTTGTTTTAACAGGTATCTTGAGATATATGATTCAAGAAAATATAATAATGTTCAATGTGATTACATCTACACAGGGTTTCAAAATACATGAGGCCAAAACTGATAGAACTGCAGGGTAAATGTTAAAATCCACAATTACAGTCAGATATCTCAAAATTCCTCTCTCAGAAGTTAATGAAGCAAGTAAACAGAAAATCAACTGACCTAATTATCACTTATAGAACACTCCACCCAAAAACAACAGAAAAACAAAGTTTTCCATTGCACATGGAACATATTCCAAGTTAGATCATATTTTGGCCATAAAAATCTTAATATTTTTGAAAGGATTAGAAGAAACATGTAAAAAATGTTCTCTCTTCTCAGTAGTCTCAAACCAGAAATCAATATGAAAATTACCTGAAAAGTATCCAAATATCTGAAAGTTAGGCGCCACTCATGTAAATAATCCATGGGACAAAGAATGAATCACAAAGTAAACTCAAAAATAATTTGAATTAAATTAAAACAAAAATATAAGTCAGTAGTATTTCAAATCTTATAGGATGCAGCTAAAGCAGTGAATAGAAGAAAAATTATAGCATTGAATGCTTATATTAGAAAATAAGAAATATTTCAAATCAACAATCCCAGTTTTTACCCTAAGAAGCTAGAAAGAGAAAAGAAAATTAAACTCAAAATAAGTATAAGGATGAAAATAATAAAGAGCAGAAATTAATAAAATAGAAAGTAGACAAAAATAGAGAGGGCAGTGGGTAAAATAGAGAAAACAAATAAAACCAATAAAGTCAAGGTTTTACATTACGTGACTTAGAAACTTCTATAAAAATCAAGGCAGTGTGGTATTGACAATATATACCATATATAAAGATATAGATATACACAAACATCCTATCAATAGAGTCCAGGCATAGCCCCATACATGCATGGTCATCTGAATTTCTACAAAGGCATCAAGATAATTCTCTGAGGTAAAGGTTAGTTTTTTCAACAAATAGTACTGGAACAACTGAATATCTACGTGGGGAAAAAAAAAATAACCATAAAACAAAACCTTGGGACTTACCTCATATATACAAAAGTTAACTTAAAATGACCTTAGATATTTTAAGAGTTAAAACTATAAAAATACGGAAGAAAACATGGGAGAGAATTTTTGTGATTTTGAGTTAAGCAAAGATGTCTTAAATAGAACATAAGAAAACAAATCATAAAGGAAAAATTGACAAATTGAACTTCTACAAAACTAAAAAGTTTGCTTTTCATAACACACAGTTAAGAAAATGAAAAGGCAAACAAAACACATGGGCAAAATATTTGCAAAAAACATCAGATAAGGGAGTATTATCAAAATACATGAAGACTCTCTAAGAAGATAAACAACCCAACCAAAAAAGTGAGCAAAGTGTGTGAACAGATACTTTATCAAATAAAATATAATGACTGATAAACACTTAAAATACGCTAAATATCATTAGTAATCTGGAAAATGTAAATTAAAACAACAAAATATACCATGTACACCCATTAGAAAGATTAAATATGAAAAAATGACCTAATACCAAGGGTCAGTTAGGATGTGGAATAACTAGAACACGCTAATATTTTTGGTGGAAACACAAAAAGAATAGCCACTATGGAAATCTTTGACAGTTTCTTATGAAGTATAGCATGAACTTAGCATACAATTCAACAATTCTACACCTAGGTATTTACTCAAGACAAATGAAAACATGCATTCACTTCTAGAAGACATATGTGAATGTTCGCAGCAGCTTGTGCTAACACAAGCATACAGCAAGTGATGAATAGATACACTGTGATATAGACATGCAATGGCATACTACTTGGGAATAAAAAGAAAGGGGGCTACTGATAGATACAACAAAATGTATCCATCAAAAAAAGCATTATTCTAAGTTAAGAAGGACAATCACAAAAATCTTACTACAGCTTATCATTTATGAGACCTTCTAAAATTGGTAAAACTACAATGATAAGCAAACATCAGCTGGGATAGAGGGAAAAATTAACTGCAAAGGTACATGACAGAATTTTTTTGGAGAGATGGAAATATTTGAAGTCTTAATTGTAGTAGTGGCTATATAATGCTACATATTTGTCAAAACTTACTGAATTGATGAAACAGGTAAATTCACAAAATCACAAATCTTTCATCTCTCTTCATTATTCTAATATTATGTGGCTGCCCCTGATGTGTACATTCTAAGTCTTTGTTCTATTGGGCAACAAGATCTTTAGAAGGTCTGAGTACCTTTGAGAAGGACTTCAGAATTGAGCCAACATGGATTTTATGGAGTTTATTGCACTTAAAGTGATAATGGCAGCTGTGTAAACATTCAGCTAAATGAGTGCCCAGGAAGAGATTTGGAATACAGTTTGGGATGTGGAGATTTATGTAAGAACTTCTTGGCAAGACATATTTTGAGAAATGCAATGGATTATCTATTTCAATGAGAATCTATTATTTTTGTCACTCAGAATGATTTATGTCAGGCCTCAGTCCATAATCCTCCTAATGAAAGCATCCTGAAACAAATTATAAGGTTCTTTGTACTAGATTTTTTTACTCTCTATTTTTGTGTAAATAAATGAATCTTTCATATTTGATTCATTTGATCAATGCGAAAACTGAGGCTCAAATAAATTAAGCATCCAGAGTCAGATGTACAAGAGACAGGACCAGAACAAAGTCCTTTCATTTAATTACATCAAATCTTTCCAGTGTCCTAAGCCTTAGCAGAACTTCTACTCAACTTGTCTGTTTTCAGATTTGAAGACTGGAATGTGAAAAGTAGGTAGTCTCGTCTTGAAACAATAAATAGTTATTATATGGTAAAGTTTTTAGGGACTTTTACAACTAATGCTCTAGTGAAATAATTTGAATTGTGGTTCTTTATAGAGGCAGAAATTACAAATATTTTAATGTCCAAGTTCCCTCATCCAAAGCAATTGGTTCTCATTAGTTGGGAAATAATAAAAGCAGGGGAGAGGGGGCCCTCTGACCTCGAAGCAGCTGCCATGGTTCAGCTCAAATATCAGCCAGAGCAGCTGCCACATTAGTCCCCCAACAGGGAGACTTTTCTCTAGAAATCCCTGTTCCCTAAACAGCACCCATGAAATGGTTTGGACAAATTCTTCCACATGAGGCCATCAAGTCTCATTTGGAAAAGGAGAAGGAAAAAGGAAGGGACTTTTATTATTGCTGTTTATACTGGGAAAATCTGATTACCACATATATTCCCAATAAAATACCAGTTGTCCATGGGGGTAGGGGTGGGGATGATTCGTGCATAATTAATCCCCAAATATAATTTGCTTGCAAGTATTACAGGAAAAGAAGGGATGGATGGAAACAAATTAGACAGGGGAATGACACAGGAGGACTCCCCAGGAGATGATGCTCAGAGATAGCTTTCTAAAGGCTGCTATTCTAGGTCCTTTTTCTTCACTTTATTTTAGCCCTGTCATCTGAGATTGACTAGGGTATAATGTAACTTTGTCAAAATAAATTTAAAAATTGCCACATGAAGTTGACCAAATTTTGTTTCCATCAAACTCTTTTTGCATTAACTGAGCATACAGCAGACATGGCCTAGCAGGGTGGAAACTTAGAGGGTGATTTTGTGTTAAAGACCAGGGATGCATAGGGGTTTTGCTCAGTATGATTTATGATGTCTTTCACAACGTTTTCTGGGAAAGATGGTATATGACTGGATTCAAAATACATCCTACAGAAATGAGTGGGAGCCAGGAGGTGAAATTTGATGTAGGACTGAGTTCAAATCTTTTTTTTTTAAAAGATTTATTTATTTATTTATACAAGCACTGGGTAGAGTCAGAAGCACGGGAGGGTGAGAGAATTCACCAGAGCCAGAGCGGGGAATAGAACAGGCAGACTGACAAAATACACTGCTGAGGGGAGCAGCAGGCATGGCAGGAGAGATCTGTGGTGCCATGTGGGACCCTCGCTGGTGGCCGGGGATAGAACCAGCGCTGCAGAAGCTGAGGGCAGCTTCACAGCCCAGCGCTCAACTGCTGTGCCACCAGGGGAGGCCCCTGAGTTCAAATCTTATTGGGAAATTATTTTCTCTTTGACAAGTAGGCTGGGGATGCAGCAATGATACTCTGATCTAATAAAAAGCCAGAATCTCCATTAACCACTGGTGGAGAGAGGTGATGTCTGGTTTTTGCCATGACCAGTTAATAAAAAAGAATCTGCCTATGTGACTAAGTGAACAGAGAAGAAAAATAATAAAACAGAGATTAGATAGCATCAAAAATCACAGTCATCAAAAGAAAGGGCAGGTTTCACTATATGAATAGCTACAAGGAAAGCACCCTGAAATAGAGCATTTATCTTAAAAGATTTGTGTTTCCAAAACCAACAAGCAACTATAAACCAGAGACATACAACAGGGGGGTGGGAGGGAGAAGGGAGTAGGATCAAAACAATGGTGGTGGGAATTGTGTGGCGACTATAACCAAGATGAAAATGCATACATTGTGCAAAAAATGAAAAATGATGTAAAAATATGTAAAATTAAAAAATAAAAAATGAAAAAAAAAGACTACAAAAAAAAAGAAAGATTTGTGTTTCCACTTATGGTGGCCGAAGTGGGTTTACAGTTCAGCAAGTGAGCCTCAGATGTTTATGAGCTTTTAAGGCAATCTTATTCCCTGCCATGGGACCACAGTTAATGAATCAAGGAGAACTTCTGTGTTACATCCTAAATGTTCAGAGAAAGACTAAGGATGAAGTGTGAAATTCCAACAAGGTAACCTTGTATTTGACACATATTAGATTAGTGCATTGTATTCTTAGATGATAAAGGGGAATCAGGCCTGTAAAAAGAATCACAGAGGCCAGGAATTTGATACTATGAGTAGGTCTCTATAGATCTATCCATGTCCCCTTTCAGGGATCAAAAATTGGTACTCTGTCATGAATGGATTTATTTCTCTATGTGAAAGTCCCTTTCTCAAACACTGAGAACTATACCAGCAAGTTTCTTTGAATATTGAAGATCCATCCATCCTACCCCACCACAATTGTCTCAGCTTCATCTTACCAGGTTGCCAGATGAATGTGAGCGCACATTACATGGGCTCAGTAAATGACAGACAAGAAGCATGACTCCCCTTTCAGCCTCAGAGAAGCATTGCAAGGACATGTGGTGACAAAGCCCCAAACCTAAATTTTCCAAATGTAAACTGAACTCTTCAAACAATTATTCATATCCACAATTAGGATATTCCACTAAAGCATGGAGTTTGCTCTCTTCCCACTTGCCCCACCAAATTCATAGCCAGTACATCCTTCTACTGCTCTTCATCACAAATAATGATAGGAGGAGGAGTTATGCACCTGAGCAGACTATAAGGACCCTCAAAAACTCTAGGATACACAGGTTATTGGCTGACTATTAGACACTGGGGGCAGGTCTCACTCCCCTAAAATTACAGACATGACAAGGACCTGTGGAGGTCCCACCACCATCACTGAATAGTTAATGAGGCAGAAAGGAACTATATGTCCAGTCAAAAAAATGGGCACAAGAACTTAAAAGACACTTCTCCAAAGAGGGAATGCAAATGGCCAGCAGTCTTTTGAAAAAATGTTCAACATCCCTGCTCTGTCTCTGGTAAATCCTCTCACCCTCCTGTATATCTGGTCTGTACCCTGGTTCTTGTATAAATAAATAAATAAATCTTAAAAAAAAAAACCACAATAAGACACCACTTTACACCAGGAAGATTGGCACATATTTAAAAACTAGCAACAAGAAATGTTGGTGAGGATGTGGTGAAAAAGAACTCTCCTACACTGCTGTTGGGAATGCAAACTGGTCCAACCACTATGGAAAGCGGTGTGGAGGTTCCTTAGACTACTAAAAATGAAACTACCATATATCCCAGCAATTCCACTCATAGGGATCTACCCAAAGGACACAAAAACATTAATTCAGAAGACTGTTTGCACCCCTATTTTTATTGCAGCACTATTTATAATAGGTAAGATTTGGAAACAAACAAAATGCCCCAAAATAGATGACTGAATCAAGAAGATGTGATATATATACAAAATGGAATACTATTCAGCAATCAAAAAAGATAAACTAATGCCATTCTCAGGAATATGGGTTGATCTAGAAGGGATTATGTTCAGTGAGATACATCAGAAGGAAAAAGAAAAATATCAGATGGTTTCACTTATAGGAGGAATATAGGGGAACCAAATAAGATCAGGGAGAAAAATAATAACAATAAAAACCACAACAAAACAAAACAAAAATAGCAGACACTATAAATCAGAGACATTCTGCAGGGGAGGGGGAGGGAGAAGGATCAAAATAAAGGCAGAAAGAGCACAAGTGACTATGGTGATGGAGCATGGGTGAACTGGTGGTGGAAATTCTATGGGAACTACAGCTGAGAAAAGAAAGCAAACACCAAACAAATATGAGCAATGATGCAAAATATATATAAATAGATTTTAAAAAATGAAAGGAACTGTATGGTGCAAGCTTCAAGAAAAGTCAATGTCAATCCAGAGAAAAGTCAATGAGCCAGAAATAGCCAAAGCCTTTCAGCATCAGTCACTCTGAATTGCTTCTCAGCTAAAGGCACAGGGAGCTGGGTCTCAAGTCCAGCAGGGTCTTTTACTCAAATGTACTTGGGGCTTGAATTTTTTAAAAACTATTAATTAAACTGATAATATTCAAATGTTATTAAAAGAGTATGAAGTCAGTTTGTAAGCAAGATTCATAACACTAAACAAGAAAAGGCTTGACTATGATAAATGTGACTCAAAAATAATATGCAGGGGTTGTTTGTTGACTTTGTAACCTTGCTTTGCTTTGACTTTCTTAAGGCTCCTAGATGAACCCTGATCTTTTGACTGTTAATTCATTCAGAGTTCAACTGACTACAACTGCCCTGATGTTTCTGTACACAGGCAACTTCCTCCTTTCTCAAGAGAGACTCTGAGGGTCTTGAGGGCTGAAAAAGAATTTACCAACCTACCAACGCAAAAACCGCCTACAACAGTATCCTTGAATGGGATCATCAGACCACTCCCTAGGAAATTCTGGAGTGAGCAGATGAAATGCTGCTACCAAATCTGCAGAAATCCTACATATTCCTGAGTGAGTCCTTTGCTGCTCCTCTTTATACATTAAGAGTAGGGAAACCTCACACTATATGAACACCTTTACAAACTGGCATGCCCTTATAACCATTATAATGAGTTTCCTCCAACTGGATTGCTGAATAATTGCCCACTGAGTCACTGTTGTGAGTCAGGAGTCCCCTCCATGCAGGATTAGATAATTGAGCAAGTCTCCTCCAGGAAGGTGTCTTGAGGCAATTGCATTGTCAGGGGCTTGAGGCCATGAGATTTGTCTAGGATCTTGGTTCATTTTAGATGGCTGAGGCTCAAGGTTGGGGAGAAATTCATCTCTGGGCCTACAGAAGAGGAACATTATGGAAGAAACTACATGAAATGTTAGTCAATGGAAAAGAAAATATTTCCTACCCATTAAAGTAAAAATCAAGCACTGAATCTGATGCCAGATGTGAAGTATAAGAAAAGCCAAAAGCGCTAGGCAGATTGCTAACTCCTGTGAGAAAACAAGAAGAAAACTTCACTGATATTATCACAAATAATTTTTCCAACATCATTTAGATGGACTTTGTATTTTGACTCAGAGCCTTATTACATGTTCCTCTGTGTTCAACTTTCATCAGCTATGTGGTCTTTTTAGAAATAACCTGTCTACTCCATTTTTCTAACTTAAAATATTTCTTCAAATCTTTCTTCAAATGTTTCCTCACACCATTTATTTTCAACTAGTTAGCACAAAACCCTATTACTTTTAATTTTCCAAAAGCCATTTCCTTTTATTACCTCAAGAAATTGAAATTCACTTGAGTAATTATCCAATTTCTGAAAAAAAAGTTTGTTGTTCATAATCACCTGATGACCCAGGAGTAGGGAATTAGAATATTTCTTTGACAGCACCTTGTTTGGGCAACACTCACACACACACAGCATTTAAGAATGCTCATGGGTATGGAGTGACCATGAACATTTTCCCTTGTGAAGAAGTCATAGATTTCTGCTATGGGATCTTCAAGTCATGCAAATATCTGCCCAGTGTTAGGAAGAAGACATTGACTTCAAACGTTCGTTATAAGAAGGAAAAATAAAAAGGTATTGAGTTTCCCTTCAAAAAAGTGAAGAAAACCTGTGCTTTTCTCAGCTTTTCCCAGGAACACATGCTTAGGAAGCATCAGTTTAATCAAGCCCAAACTGCCTTTGCCTAGCTACAGCCAGCACACTCCCCAGATCCATGAATCAGAGGTTATTTTCCAGAGCAGACTTAAAATTCAATTCAAACGTGCTCCTTGGGGGTTGCTGGGAATGACACAAAAGCAGGTGATTAGTCTTTGAAGCCCAAGGAGGAGCAAGGGCAAGTAGCCATTGCAAAGGACAACCGGAGACAGCAGCCAATCGCCACAGACAAACCAGATTTCAGTTGCATGCCTCAGGGCCAGGCTTGCTTGCACCCACTCCGCAGAAGTCAGGTGTGAGGTCACCGCACATGGGCACAGTGAATTTAAATTTGGTTTTCAATTTTTCTTTTATATATGGCTTAAACAACAAGCCAGCCTGAGGTGAGGAGGGATTTGAGTTGTTTCTGTGTTTTTCCCAAGGACATGGTTCCTCTCTGCCCCTCTGAGAGCCCTTCTTTCTTGCTGTGATTCCAACAGGACCCTAGGCAGCACGGGGAAGCATCCAGACACAAGAGCATCAACACTAACCTGAGAAGTAGCTGCAGGTGAACTAGTTTCCTTACCACTCACTGCTGCCCTCTCACTGGCTGCGGCTTCTGCCACTTCTGCCTTCTGCACATTCGACTCCTCAGCGTCTGGAGGCCCTATTTGCCCCAGACCTTGGCTCCCTGGGGTGGTAGGTGGGTTGGTAGTGGCTTTCCGAGTTTGGCCTTTATACCAACTAGGGTAAAATAAGGGATCCGCAGTGTCCGTTGCTGCAGGGACTGGAGTTTCAGACTCTGTGGTCTGCTGAGAGTCAGTGGGCACAACCTCCCCCTTAATCAGGACAGATAAATTCAAAAGTAAAAAAAAAAGGAAGAAGAAAAGCAATCGATTTTAGTTTCCTTCAGGTTTGAAAACTGTGAGCTCTCTGTCTGCAGTGCCTAATGTAGTGTATGTTTTAGCTCATCCCACCCTGGCCAGTGCTGCAGGAAGCGATGCTGACCCAGCCCTCTCCCCAATCCCCCCACCCCAGGGGCAGCCCCATGTGCCCCTCTTCTTTTCTGGGCTTGTCTTTTACTACCTGGTAGCCCAAGAAGTCAGAGCAGAAGCCCAAAATGAAAGTGGCTAATCAAATATCAGCTATAGAAGGTCAAACTATTGACCTGAATTAATTTTTGACATTATTTGTGGACCCCCTAAGCCTCTTTTCTGAAGCCCCAGATTGATCTTATTCACCAAATCCAACTCTCATTTGCTAACCACGCCTTTTTCAGTTTAAGAGCAATTGATTATTCCCAGAATTTCAAGATCCTAACAATTGCAGATAGTATTTTAACCTGGTTTCTTATAGAAAAAAGACTATAATTCCATAGTCTTCTCAGAGGAAGTCTCCCTCTGAGCCTTGTTTCTATAAATCATTTCAGTCCTCTCTCAAGGTAGGGGCAAAACCAGGTCTTCTTTTGATAAGTCTATAATGCGCATAAAATCAACAGGTTAGGACCTGTCTGCTGTAGGTATCACGGAGTCAACACAAAGGCTTGAAAACTGGACTGTGACATCTTAGAAGACAAGGTCAATCAGTCAGGTACAGCATCTGGGATGAACTAATTTCCTAGAAATTTTTGAAACAATTCTGTCAACATAATTTCATCAAGTGACAGTCCCATGCTAGGCTTCATTTGTTTTTCCAATGAGTGAAACATATAATTATATTTCAGGGTAAGTAAGAAGGACATAAACTATTGCCACTTCAATTCTTAAAGTATAATCATTTTTATTTTTTACTCAATACCTTATATCCATTTTCAGCTCATACCTAATCCACATACAACTTCACACACACACACTTTCCAGACAAAGATTGCTTCAGATTGCTGGGCACGTTATCTTAAACTAAGTTCTTGCCAGTCAGTTACATAACAACAAACTTGTTGAATTATCTAAAAGGCTTTTCTCCCTGACCCAGCACTGCTCTGAAATCTTTTGTCTTCCACATATGAAAGTCTGGCATATAGTTATCTTTTTCTTAAGGTAGAATAAATTGTTTAGGCTATTCAGCCAAGAAGCACATCTGCATCTCTTATAGGAAGGAACTCACAAATGGTTACCTGTGCCACTAGGGCATCTGCAGCAGGAGGCTCCGGAGAGGAAACTGGCTGTGCCCCCGAGGCAGCCTGGAGCTCGGTGGCCAGCTGCGAGGGCTCCAAGCCTTCCTCTGGATGCTCATCTTCTCCTGATGACTCTGTTCGAATATTTTCTACCTCTTCTGTTTCTATGATTTCTCCTTCTTCTATTTCTCCTCCTTCACCATCTTGTTCTCCTTCTCCTTCTCCTTCTTCATCTTCATCTTCTGGTAAGGTAATGTGTTTTTCAAATTATTATAATTACTACTGCAGCCATAGAAACAATTAATGGCCAGTGCTTATAACCCAGATTAAAGTCAAGGCTAGAAAAATCCTCTCCAACAAATGCTGGACCCACGTTGGGACTTTGTGCTTCTAGTTAAATGTGGACAGCACAGTGTGAAGGTGAACACAATCATCACCACCCTCTGCTCCCCTTCTCAGTGCAATGTGCGGTCTCCCCACTGCTGGGACCATCTCCCCACCCCCATACACATTTTTAAATGCTCTGTCACTTCTGCAAGCTTCTAGAGGGCTGGGGTTGTCATTTAATTATCTCTGTCAAATTAAACGGAAATGCAATCCTTTCCTTCTCAGAAAACATCCAAAAGGCTCGTCTTATTTTAATTTATCACCTTTGTTCAGTGAATGCTCAATTTTGACACTATTAATGCCATGCCTCTTTTCCTGACCCATCAGTCTTAATATTTACACAGGCAATTATGGACAGACAACATTATATAATTTTTTTTTTCAAAAAGATCCATCCTGAAGGTCCCCTTCTATAATTACATCTGTGGACATTGATGCAGCTTCCTGCCACTGCGAGCGGCCTGGCTGAGGAGTTGTGTCACATCGATCAGATGGGTTAGGGTGAATCAGGAGATCAAAGTTTTGATTAGTTCCAGGGTTACTTTTCTCTTTTCAATTATTTCATCAGGATAAATGTCCAGGAGTGGGACTTCTGGGCCAAATGGCAGAGGGATGTTTATAACTTCTGGAGTATATCTGGTTACATAGAACTGGCTTTATTTCCAATTTGTGACTTTTTTCTGACTCATTACTCTTCTTGCCCTCTAAAATTTAAGCGGGTATCTACAATATTTACCCAAGTGGCTTTTATGTTTTATTTTTAGTGCATCCTTAACTTTGCATCTGATGATACTTTACATCATTATGGCTAACCCCTTGCGTAGGGTTGAAGCTGAGATAGCTCTTCATCACCGTCAGTTATTATTTCACTACCCAGAGTCAAATGCTCCAAATGATGGCAGTAGAATAGACACTATGATATGAAAAGCTAAATAAACACAGCCAACAAACTTATGATTCTGTAATGAAATAGAGCTTCACATTGGATTATGTTCCTTGTAAAATTGTCGACATCCATTCTGGAGGTGATTCTGAATCCCCCTTTCCTCCCACTGAATCCTTCTGCAGCTTTCACACACCTGCAATTTTTGCCCAATGGTCACAAGAATAACAAACCTCTGTAAAAATCAATTTCACGTATTATTTTTTCTTCTCTATTGAGGTTGACTGTGAAGTGGTTCATGTTCTCATAACCATGTTCTATTTTCTCCATCTGAAATGCCTTTGATGCTTCAGAAATTCTGCAACAAAGACAAGTTGCCACTTTCTGTCACTGTTTAAAGTTTGATAACCTCAGATAAAAATGAAAAGTATGCAATTTTTATGAAATGAAAATTACTTACTTTTGTAACAGGGTTTTGGCATTCTGTGAAAGTAAACAAAAGACAGGCCTACTTAAATTCTTTTCATCAAAGACGGTATTGAGACTTAATTCTTTGCTGACTCTGAAAATCTCATAGCTTAGTTTTTAAATGCCATAAATAACTGCTGTTTTATACCAGAACTCTCTTATACTTAAGTGATGTCATAGTCCCTTAAATATATGCTTATGGAATTGTTTAAACAGATGGAGATAAAAACTCCTAACACATTTATATTTAAGTTAGTAAAATAGATCAAAATAAGATAAGCAAAATAATAAAAATATGATGACAATGACTTCTCCAGCACCCACCTTCTTGGCTAGTTCCCTCTGGTGCCAAAAGGAGGCTTACCTGCAAAAACACTGCCATTTCTGGCTCATCCATGAACTGGATTCCTGATTCTACCAACTTTGATACATTCTCCAAATGATCAGAATACTTTTTGATCAGAGCACGGACATGATCCAGTTTCTCCTCTTGGGTTCGAGTAATGACTTGGGCCATTTCATTCTTCCTCTCCTCCAGAATGCCATACAGGTAGTCAAACTTCTCACAAAGCTCCTGCTTCTGTTTTCTGCAACATTCCTGTTAGTTGGGTTACCACTGTTAGAAAGTGTTTGAAAGGACTTAGAAAAATCACTGGAACATTTTGGGGGACAATAAAATTAACTTATTATAGGATTCCTTCCCCTTTAGGACATACAATGTGTTGATGCTTTGAAAAATCCCATTTTTATCAAACTTGTTAATTGATAAGCCAGAAATCAATCAAATTTGCTAAATGCATCAGTAACTTTTCAATCTTCTATTCACTATAATTGAAGACTTTCAGAAGAATAAGAAAGGGTTTGTGTTAAGTTACATATAGATTTTATAGCTTATAGGTTTATATATTTTTTAGGAGTGTATGTGTGTGTGTGTGTGTGTTTGTGAGTGTAAGGAAAACACTATGGTACTTCTTGTTTGCCCAGTCTCTCTGCTCCACCGTTACTGCCACTGACCTAGTTTCATCCACCAATGTAGAGTATGAAACTTCCCAATAAACGCTTCTCTGGGGTTACCCCCTTCAAGGCAACTCACATATTGCAGCCAAATTCACTTACTTGAAGTACAATACTTTTTCTCTTCTATGACTCCCTGTTGTCCCATTTAACCTTTCAAGCCCCTTCATGATCTGGTTCCATCTTTCCTTCATGTTATTCTACTATTCTCCATCACATAACTTGTGTCTACCAAAAACAACCAATTACTTTCTTTGCTCATGCTCTCCCTCCTCTTTAGATTGTTCTTCACCAGTGCACATTGCAAACTCTAAGCTACCTAAGACATTGTTGAAATATCACTTGTATAATGCTTTTCTTGATCTCTGGCTGAATGTCATCTTTCAATCTTTTGAAATCCCATAATATTGATAGTTACCATGTACAGTAAATACGTGGAACGACCCTGCTCTCTATTTATTCAGTACTGCCTTAAAGGGGAAATCTGGATCTAGACTTTGATTCCTGAAGAGAAAGGCAGTGTGGAAAGTCAGGTCTCTGTATTTGCACTGTGCGACTAAAGCATTTCCAGTAACATCCAGTTCTGTTTCCTCTGTGTCCGTGTCTAAATCATAATTAAAGGGTTTTCAAGATCTAATAAGTTTGGTGTATGATATGCTAGTGTCCTTGGACATGACCATGTCTAGGTCTAGGACCTTATAGATGAGAGCAGGTTTTAAGCTATGATGATCCAATCTAGCTCTCCTGCCTGGTGGGGACTTCTTGGGAATTCTGGCCAACTTAGCCTCTGATCTTTGTATTATTCTTATTACATGTTCTTTCAGGTAAACATTGATCTTGGGTGTCAGGTATTGCTTTTTTCTCTTATGAATGCTTCTTAAATATCTTAACTACAGTGTTTTTGATGATAAATGCTCCATCTGTCTAGGATTCATAGCACTATGGACAATAAATGTTTAGTAATGATATTGATATGTTGAATGGATTTTTAAGAATTATGTTTCATTTTCCCCCAATTTCTCCACTATTCTCAGGGAAGGGGGAATAAAGGATGACAAACCAAATTGTTGATTTTAAAGATACTCCACAGATGTGCAAGAGCTTCACCCCTCATTTCACTGCCCTGTTTGGAACATAGTCAATTTTCGCCACATTTTCTAACCAAACTATAATGCAGGGAGGAGATCCAATGATTCAAACTATTTTAATAGCAAATGCCAGTTATTGCTGTCATCTACCCATCTAGCCATTCAACAAAAACATCTTACGCATGTTATTTGTGTCAGGCACTCTGGGAACCCATCAATGAACGAAACATAGTTCCTCTTCTCAAACTGCTCACAGTTCACTGAATGAAAAAGACTATGGGCCAATAATGTAATGCAACCTAGTAGGCTGGATAATACAAATAATGTTTGAAATTTACACAAGATATACATATTGTATGGGGAGAGAACATTTGTGGGTGTGGGAGGAGGTGGGTGTGTGTTGACTCGGGGAAATCTTCTTAGAGGAAGTGGTACCCAAGTTTGGCCATAAAGAATGAGTAGAGGACATCCCCTGGTGGCACAGCGGTTGAGCGCTGGGCTGCGAAGCTGCGCGCAGCCTCTGCAGCGCCAGTTAGATCCCGGAGAATGGTGAGGGTCCCACATGGCGACAGACCTCTCCTGCCACGCCCACTGCTCCCCTCAGCAATGTATTTCATCAGTCTGCCTGTTCTGTTCCCCACTCTGGCTCTGGTGAATCCTCTCACCCTCCCCACGCTTCTGATTATACCCAGCGCTTGTATAAATAAATAAATCTTTTAAAAAATTAATTAATTAATTAAAAAAGAATGAGTAGAAGCAGAGAAGATGCAGGGAGGGGATGAAAATATGTGGAGCCTCTGCAGTTGTCAATATAATAAGACAAGGATTCACACACTATGTCCAGACATGGAATTCACTGAACTTGCCAAATTTCTGTCCATTTTTATCTTTCTAGCTTGAGATTTTGACTATTACAAGGCCTAGAAATTGAAGCCTCTTAGTATCTTCCCAATCAAATTTCCTTCTCCTTTCACTGTATTACTTTCTGTTCTAGGCTTACAGGCAAATATGTGCCCACTGCTTTACTGTTTACTGTGGAATGCACAATGGTTTTTAGCTTATTTTTCTAAAATGAATTGTGCACTGGAAACATTTATAATGAATTTTATATTAAAATGTGATACCGACTTGTTTCACAAGTTTTCTTCTACATGATTTAATAAGTGTGAGGACATTCAAATTTATGAAAAACAAATTACATACAATGATACACTGATGTGAAGTCATGTGTCATGGTTGGTATATTCTCTCAAGTCAGATAAAGATAAGATCACATATATCAGCCATGTCATTTTTATTTAGTATTTTAAATGAAATGAATACTTTATTCTTATGTTATTTTCAATTCCAAGTATTATTTTATTTCTATTCTTTTTTAATGATTTGTATTATGTTGAATTTTAATAAAATTACTATCATTTTAATAGTAATATCATTTACTTATAATTTACAGTATAGGAAAATTAATTATGCATGCATAGTTAATGCTTAATTATTATTATTGCATGATCACATACCGTGTAAAGCACCTATAAAATTACCTGGCACACAACAGGTACTATATCAGTGCTTATTAAATTTAGACCCAATTTTCCTTAATTTGAATTATTCAGATGTGGAATTTTGAAGCTGCTGGGAATATTAGAATTAACCTGCTCCAAATCAATCACTCCACCTATAAAGACTCTGAAACTCAGCAGAGTTAAGTCAAGTTTTTCACGCTATTCTGCTATTTATTTATTGTTGGTGCCCTGCCTTGAAACAAGGTCTTTGAACTTTTGGGTCATTGCTACTCTTACCATACTCAACTCTGACATACTTTTAAATATATGACCTTTAACAAACTAGTATCCTGTGAGTCAACTTTAAGAGGTAAGAAACTTCAAGTGGTTTCAGTATTATATTCATTAGTTCTTTCCTCCAACAAAATTCACTAAGTGCATACTATGTACTAGACATTATAAGATTTTAAAACTTGCCATGATTTTCCACTGTTCAGGGGAATGGTACAGAAATTATTTTATTTTCTAATTTCTAAAAAAACCCAAAAAACCTCATTTCTTTTTTTTTCTCTGCTTAATGTGGCTTTAATATAATTCTATGCATAATGTAAGAGTTAGACAAATCTGTTCCTGAAATATGAAAAAAGCACATGCCTTTTGCTGGGAATTTTGCAATTAGTCCTTACAAACTTAAAAAATGAACTTAAGATAATCAGGTGAACTTACCAGCAGATTTTAGATTCAAACAAGAAATAATCCATGGAAATGAAATTTTTCCATTTTTTTATATTCTCTGAAGTAGAAGCAACACATCAGAGATGAATGTATGTAACCTTTAACCTTTCTTGGCTATAAGACCTTCAAAGTGCTGTAAACTCAATGTACAACGAACACCTCAGTTGATCAGCTCATCCTCTGAGGTAATCGCCAAAAGGTATATGCCATCAAAGAAAAAAACAAAACTCTCAGAGGCCACCTCACTAGTGATTGTGATTATTTTAAACTTTGGTATCTACTGTGCCTTTGCAAATGTGGGCCTGAAATGTTTCAACATTGAGTTTCTGAAAAATGGAATGGGAAAAAAGTCAATGGCATTATCAAAACAGCTGCAGATAACATGCTGTAAAGGATAATTGTTACCTGCAAAAAAAGCATGGTAGCAACCATGTTTATCGCCATGCCACAAAAACTTGCTCACCTCAGAGATTTCTCCTTGCTTTTAATATGCAATCTTTGGAAACCATTTAGTCTCAGGGCAGTTTTCTTAACCTGTACAATAAGGGATGTGATTGGATGATTGCTAAGGCCCCTTTTGACTCCACAATGCCAAGACTCTATTTCAGGTAAATGTGGCAATATTTCCATCTTCAGCCTATAAAATGCCTCTCCATTCTTGGAAAGTTCAGAATGGTCATCTGCAGTACTAAGACATAAATTAGATGCTCTCCCCTGCAATGTCAGGCCAGCTTGGAAATGTGCCAAGATCATGACAGGAAAAACCTAACACGATTGGGCCATTGTTCTTACCATCTAAGGAGCACGGCTGTGTAACTGAAATAGAGCCAAAGATAAGCTCGCAGCCCTGCGCTTGTCGCTGAGCAACTGCGGCTCTACCGGCACATTCATATCTCCACCGCATTCCTCCAACGTTCATCAAGACTCCCTTGTTCCAAGCTGTCTGGAAGTGCCCACTCAGCTTCCTTTGAAATACAGACCTTCAGATTCTCCTTCATAAAGTCAAACAGGATGTCCTTTGCCCACCACCAATCTCCTCCATCCCACAAAAGAAAAAGAGAAAGCAGACAGTAGATTAACTATGCTGAAGAAAAACTAAATCAAGGTAGGAAGGCTATCTTGAGAAAATCAAGCTAACTCTTCACTCAAAAAGCTCCAGTTCCTTGGAAGAAATCTCATGTGGGCAGATTAGGATGAGAACCTAGGTTTCTGCTGGCCTAGATCAGAACAGGAACAGAAATATTAGAAACACACTGTAGCTCCCTGCACCCCTGCTGGAGTCCAGCCCTAACCCCAGACCCCAGCCAGGCCCTTTGTGTGGTGCTCAGCGAAACAACTCTTCACTGGCTCTGGTCTCAGGACACCCATCTTATGCTCTTTTCTCCCAGCTCAGGTTGCCACCCGCTTCATAGTTGAAGAATAATGATGTTATAATTTACGGGATTTCTAATGCTAATTCCTGGGAGTTTTGGCAAAATGGGTTTTCTGTATTAGTGCAGAACATTTACAAGCTCCTTGAGTAAATCCCCCCAAGACCAAGAGTCAAACAAGTCATCTTGCCTTGAGCCCCGTACAGTGGCAGCGACAAGGCTGTGCAGGCTGAGCAGCTGTGAATTCGTTGCTGTCTGCTGTGATGGTTGGCATGTTTATCAGAAGAGGCTTAGCCTCCCTTGGTTGCCAATATTTCCAGTTATCACAAAGCCTCTTTAGATAAAGAATAGAGCTAATAATATCCACTCCCATTCATTTTCATTTTTTCCCTCGGCAGGCATCATATTTGTACAAGAAACGGATATATCTTATTCTGACACCATTTTAAAGATGCTTTAGTTCAAATGATTATCAGCACCATTAGAGTAAGTGTTGCTCTTCCCAAGCTGGCTCTGAGAATGATACAAGGTGTCGCTTATGACTTAGTCTGCACACTGACAACATGAAGGGGTATTACTATCCCCATTGTACCACTGAGGAAGCTGAGGGACAGAGAACTTAAGGGACTTCCCCAAAGTCAAACAATTAAGTGGCAGCACTAAAACTCAAAACTCTGAAACCTGTTCTTTTAAGTATATGTAAATTGCTTTAAAAATATTGCCTTGAAAGTCCTTGCATGTCCATTGAAATGATTCTTATATTCATACTTCATATTTGTAAATGCATGGACAATATCTCAGAGCTACTTGGTAAATTCACTATTTTGGAAATACATTATTTGTTTTCATTGCAAAATCACTGGGAAACTTTATGAAAGTTGTCATTTTTCAGATATTGGAAATGTTCAAGAGCAAATATTTATTATTCAAGTGGTAGCTGTTCCCCATGTAAAATAGAATTATTTCTACTCCTCCCTAACTTGGGGCAGCTAGAAACAATAGCCTGCTTCTTGATTATCCACTGACATAGGATAAGTGACATTCATTAAAACTACAAGAGGGGGCCTCCCTCTCCCTGGTGGTTCTAGGGATTAAGTCTCAGCACTGTGAAGCTATCCACAGCCACTGCAGCATGAGTTTGATCCCTGGCCAGGGAGCTACCCACATAGCTCAGCAGACCCCTCCTGACTTGCCTGCTGCTCCCCTCAGCAGTGTATTTTAGTAGATCCCCTTGTTCAGTAGATCCCACTCTGTCTCTGGTGAATCCTCTCACCCCCAGCCCCATCACACACACACACTCCTCTGGCCCAAAATATGTCTTTAAAAATAAACAAAAACAAACCCAAAAAAACTACAAGAGGGAGGTTGTTTTTTTTTTTAACGATTTATTTATTTATTTTGTGCATCAAAGAACTGGGGTATAGACCAGAGTCGGGGAGGTGAGAGGATTCACCAGACATAGAGTGGGTTGCAGAACAGGTGGATTTACTGAAATACACTGCTGAGGGAAGCAGCGGGTGAGACAGGAGAAGTCTGCAACACCATATGTGTATTATGCTCCCCGGCTGGGGATCAAACTCAGGTCATAGCGGTGATAGCACTAAGACTTAACCCTGAGGCCCCAAGAGGTTATGTTTTCTAGGAATTAAAGTCAATCACATTTTTCTGGAAGCAGAGAGCTCCAGAGTAGTGCACTTCTCCATTCCTAAAGTTCCCTACTCAGTCTCAACCTGCTCCAGGACTAGAAAGGTATAGGCAGCTCCAGACCATACTGGGGTCACCTTGAACAGCCTGCAATCCAGAGCTCTGGAAACTTCTCAGGCTGTCACTCTCAGCCAACTCTCAGCCAGCTAAAGAGTCTGAAGGTTTCTTTACTTACCATTTACCCACAGTGAAAAGGGAGAATGCCACTTTCCCCTTCAACACATTTACCCTGCTCTTTCGTGACTGGTGTACCTCTCAAAGCAGCCCTCATCATCACTGTGAATTCACATCAACGACATGCTTTATTTTTAAAGGACAACAAGGAGTCACAGTGTGATGCACCCTAAGCTCAGCAGCTCTCGAAGGCTGATCCTGGGCCAGACCTGCCAAGATCTGCCCACACTACATGATTAGTGACAAAATTAGAAACATGCAAGGATGGCTACTACATCAGCACAGGCCAGGTGTCAGGCCCCAAGTGGGGAAGGCAAGGTAATTAGGAAGGACAGTGCTCACCCCAGGGACTACTCCATTTCCCATCCCTTGGGGGCACATCACCAATCAGAAAAGAGAATTCTATAACAGCAACTCTCCACCCCTTGGCCCAGAGCCTTCAAAGACTTCTCAAAAACAAAACAACCACCCCAGCAGAACAGAAGTTCCAGGAGCTCTGTAATCCAGACCCTGGTACCACATTCACCTGCTCGGCAAGGCAGGGCCACTTCACCAAGACAAGGACCTGCTGTGTGCTCCCCTGCAGGCTGGTGCAAAGGGGACAGCTGCTGTTTCACCCACTGACATAGTCCTGGCTGTTCAGAAGATCACCTTAGTAATTACAGGCGAAAGGTATGGCCACTTGTGGCAGTGTCTGTCCTCAGGCCTTGTCAAGTGGAGGATATTTGAACTAAGCAGGATTCATAAAATAAGAGATCCCTTTGGGGCCCTGAGCTAATAATTCCTACATTTCCGGATGAGCCGACTAAATTAGTTCGAAAGAACTGTGCTTATCAGCCATATTTGTTCAGTCATTTATTACTTATTTTATTGGTTATTAAAAATGCCATGCTTTGCTTTTGAAAAATGGGAAATACAGGAATTTATAAGGAAGGTATTAAAAGTCACCTGTAGCTCCACTATATACTGTTCTAAACCTTTTGATTTGGAGTTTTTTTCTCCTTATAAATGTAGTTGGGAGTTATTTATGAATATATGCATTCCATATTTTTTGGTATACTTACTTTTCATCTTACTTCCTTAAAGTAAAATCCCAGAAGTGAAATAAACAGGTAAGTGTTGATGCTTGTAAGACTCCTGCCCATGTGCAATCTTTTTTAAAAAATTCAATCTTTTTAATTTTATTTTTTAAATACTTTTTCAAATTCTTTTTTTAATTTAATATTTTAAATTGGGGTAATATTAGGATACTCCTGTCAGGTATTGCCACCAAATCACCCACTGTCCTCTACCATAGTCCACTGTGCATCCTTGCCTCTTTGTTCTTACCCTCTGCCCACCCACCCCCCTCTCCGGATGCTCAGTTTTGTAGTCGCCTCTCAAGGGTTGAATTTTAAGCTCTGCAGGAAACGATTATATACCCTATTCTAGTGACCTGTTGGAATACGTATTAAAGTATGTCATTTCAACAGATGATTTGGTCAATAATAGTAGTGGTAATAATCCTGACCTTGACTGTGAGTAAGTTCTTCCTAATATCTGCATTAGAAAGTTCTTCCTAATCCCTTTGGCTGGACTTAGCTTCAAAACTGTTCCTCCTTGTCTTGTTCTCTGAAAGAATAAACAGCTGCTTCCTATCACTCCCCTGACCCACCTCCGGGAAGAAACCCAACTGTCAAGTCTCTCGTTGCCTGCTCAGTGTCCTCTGATGCTGGCAAATGGAGCCCAAGATATTTGCATTTGCTCAAGTCAAACATAACCTCCAAGACTTTTTGTCTGTGTGTTCTCTAGCCTTCCTGTCCCCACAGAAAGTCTGTTCACCTAACAGGTCTCTGATGAAACCAGACCAGAGACCAAGATAGAGATTACCTCACTTGCCCACAAACAACACACTCCTATTAATACTCTGAGGACTCAGTGTGGCAGAGCACTGGCGTGTTGATTCATGACTTAATGAATAAGTTACATTTCCCCTTTAGTGTAAATAAGTCAACAGGAAAAATTTATATTGTCTATTCCAGGATCTCTTTAGGCTCTTCATCAAGAGAAAACTTTCCTCTAGAAGTGGATCCCAGATTTATCATGGGTCTTTGGGGACTATGAATATGGAGAAGAAAGGAGATTTATTTTAATGAATATAAATCTTAAATGAGATGATGATGGTCAGTGTCTTCATGTCATTATGTAGGACTGGCCTTTGACTTTTTACAGAATTTGCCTTTCCAGTCATAAAATAATAAGACTAGTGCATTTATTGGTGGTACTCACCATATGCCAAGCAGTGTGATCAGCATTTTGCTTATCTTTATTTATTTAATTCCTCATAGTAACTCTAGAAGGTGGGTACTCTGCCCCATCCTTATAGAAGAAGAAAATTGATGGATTGAATGTACATGTGAATGGATCTTAAAAACATAATGTTTTGTTAAAAAAAAAAAGGTACAAAGCAAAAAGAGAAGCACAAGAATCCCTTGAAAGATGTGCATATAAAAATACATATTTTGTAAGAATACAGGTTAATGGAGCATCAAACAACTAGAATGGTTACCTATGGCGAGGAGAACAGGAGTAGGAAGTAGGGAATAAAGTGCAAAAATATATAACAAGAGTGGCCTCGCACACGGCGAAGAGGACAATACGCCATGAACTGAGCAGTACAGTGCCTCAACTCTCTGTACTTGAACTCCAAACAAAAACAAAAGGCAACCCTAATGCTTACAGCAGAGAGGTAGGAATAAACTGCCCCAAGTTAGAGAACTGGACTCAAATCCAGATGTCTGGCATGTGTGCCCCTGCAGCATGGCTTAACTAGCATGGGAATCTTCAATTCTTGAGCAGATATCCACTACATAGCTAAACCACTTTAGGTTTCAGTGTTTCGTCTTCAGCAATTGCATAGTTCTATATTTCAACTTGAGAAAAAAGGATTCATAGTGTTTCATACATGCCAAACCTAAGTATGAGTTAAAGATCCAGTTAGTAATCCACCATTTATTTATCAGATTTTTATTGAGTGTTTATTATGTGTCAGTCACTAGGCCAAGCAGAAGGCAGAGATGAAGGAGCCAGAGGTCTGACCTGCCTGAGCTCCCAGCTATCCAATGATTCTCTGACCACAGGCAGGTCTTTCTCTTCCTGCTGGCCTTTTTTTGCAGCACTGCTCTAGAGCTCAGCTGTACAGCCAAACCTGACTCCATAGCACTAACTAGCACTTGTTAAGACCTGGTGGATTTCCTCAAAGGAATTGGGTTATCATGGTGGACAACAATCATTTTCATTACTGGAAATTGATTTTTCTTGTAGCTTATCTCACAGGATGGGTTGACCAAGAAAGAACACAGGTAACAGCAACTCTAGTAAATGTGGTGAAATCTGCCTCATTGACTCACGTGGTAACATTTCTTTCTGTGCCAAGAGGTGAATATTTTAGAAACATGTGAGGATGGAAGTCATTCTATAAGAAAGATCAAGATGCTGGATTGGTAGTGAGAGAAGCTCAAAGCCCATTTGGAGTCTCTTTGACATACCTCGATTGTTTTACAGGTGTCTTCCAGCTGGGTGATCACTCCCTGGACTCGATCGTTGCTCCCCACGAGGACGGCAATGCCATCACTGAGTTCAGACTAAGGAAGACAGAAGGGCACAAGCTCTTATGGGCTTTCTAGACAGCACTGAATGTGGATTAATTGTGGTATTGTCCTCATGGGTACTTAATCTAAGGTCCATGGAACTCCAAAAGGCTAACAGTGAAGCTGGGAAATATCAAGATCTTGTAAATAATTTTCTGTATGAATATGTACATAAATGCATTTGTCTTGGAAGAGCCTCATAATTTTCATCAAATTCTTAATGGAGACTGTGTCCCTATTAAAAACATTAAGAACACTGAGTTATTGGCTATAAAGAACAGTCTAAAGAATGCCTTTTTATAAATTGAACAGTGTCTAATATGTGACTTCAGGGACCCAGAATGAGTTATTTTCCTAATGTAACTCAGGGTTTGTTTTACTAAGAAAATTTTCATAGTAAATATTTACTTATTCAACATGTTATTCAGTTTTGATGTGATAGACACGCAAAAACTCACATACTAGACTAAGTCATTGCAAATTTGAAACTTACATTTGGTTCTTTCTAAGGGAGAAATTTCAATTTGACCCAAATAAATCTCATTGTTTGTATTTACCCCCACCCCAGGCTGGCCCACAGAGCACCAGGGACCACAGAATGGGACTTAGGAGCCATTAGTGTTTGCACCAATTCTGCCTTTAACTTCTCTATGATGTTGGATAAACATGAAATTAATTGGGACCTTATTAGGATTAAACTAGTGGTTGTAAACATTCTAAAGCTGCAGAACACTTTCTTCAAATGAAAGCACATATGGAATCCCAACAGGTAAAAGTGAAGCTGCTTTGGTCAAACAGAAATGGGATGGAAGTCCTGCCAGTCTGTCCTTCTGTCCATCCTACATGACTCCCCTGGGCTCTGAAGGGATGTGTGAAACAGGTACTAATCAATTCTAACTGATTAGTTAGAGGGGTGGAAGAAAAATGGAATATAAATCATAAGTGGATTAAAAAATAAATAGTATGGTTTTCTTATGAAATCCATATTTAGTGGTTAAAAATCACTGGTTGTTGCCCAAAAGTTTGGTTTCCAAATTTGATTCCAACTCTGATTGCATGTTCAAACACTGACCAAATGTGAAACTATGATTCTTTCAGAAAGAAACTGAGATGTGGAGCTGCTCAAATTCTAGGTGCCTGGAAGTACTGCACCTTAACTCTGCATTTATCCTCATCAAATGGATAATTTCCCACTTGTGGGGTGACACCAAGTTGTCAGGGTAGTGGTAAGCTGGGGGACCACTGTATTTGGTCAAAATGAAGGGGCTAAGGCTGAGGTCCTATGGTGAGGGGCAGGTGCACACTCATAGGAGGCCTAGGTTGAAAGACTAGGAGCCCAGTTTAACCTAACCTTCAGGGATAACCACAAGTAATGTCTGAAAGTTGTTTCTTAACTAAATCCCATTCACAATAACTCTCACCTACTAGGGGAGCCATCCACTCTGAGGGGGAGAGATTAAGCCTTAAGGAAGGAATGGGGGGGCATTGGCAAAGTATTCTGTGACTGGAGTAAAAAGTTACCCTTTTCTTATCTATAGTCTGAACTTCAGTAATGCTTGAGCTCAGATAATATCCCCAAACACTGATCCCCTTGAGCATCCTCTACAGGGTACAAAAACAGTGACCCTTCCCTTCTGCACCCCTTTCTGACCCTCAGCAACCCTCTCCTGCCCTCTTTCAGGGAAACTGCATGAGGACAGCCATGAACCCACCACCAGCATCCCTTCTGGTTCCACCCTCCATGTCCAGGCCCTACATGCTTAGCTGGCCCTCCTTGCAGGTAGGATCCAATCACCAATCTTTCCAACTTGTGCAAACAACTGAGGAGGAGGGACCAGAAGGGAGCTTACCTTCTGTCTCTGAAACACATGAGTGAGGGGGGCCACCTGGCAATCCTTGTGTGCCCCAAAGACTTTGCACAGAGAGCAGGTGGGCACTTCACAGTTCAGACAGTAGATGTTGATTCGCTCTTCTTCATGCTCCTCACACATGGGCTGGTCTGACTTCTTTTCTGGCCTGGGAGGAGGTGGGCAGATAAATGTGTCAGTTCCCAGTGGGCACAGTGTGTAGAGCAGAGAGGGATGATCAGCATCACAAACCCTAGCTCCCCCGTATCCCCCCAGCAACCCTGTTCCAAAACACTCCCAAAGTACTTCTCATGTGCTTAGAGCCCTCCACATTCAGATTCCCAGGTTTAGCAGTGGTTTGTTTCCAAATCTCCAACAACCAGCCTAGGGTGGAGCTGGGACGTGGAGACTCTGATCTGTAGTATTTGCTCACTTCCATGGTGTGAGTATTCCTAACACAACGAGTTTCAAATTATTGAAGGTTTAAAATTGAGCTAGTGCAACTCCTGAAAGTTGAACCCTGATCCTTTTGGAAGGAGGATGCTTAGCTCTGTCTCCACATGCCCACAAGTTTCTCAAGAGATACTTTCCAATTAAAATGGAAAGCAAATCAAAGGTGAAGAAAGGGAAGCTGATGATAAACTAAATCTTGAGTTTGCACCAGCATTAAGAAGGCACTAGATCCCATCCCCAGCAAACACATTTCCCACCAAAGGAAATGATGATGAGGGTGGGATTGGGCAAGCCCAAATCTCTGATTACTCATCTAGACACTGGTTGGAAGTAACTCTGTATAAGAGAGAAAATATCAGCATATGCTTTATTAACTGCTTTGGGTCTCCTGCTGTCATTGATACAGAAAATCCAATGTAATAACTTCCTGAAAACTTAGCTATGATTAAGAATGGTCAGTATACTCTCAGTGAGTGTGAATAGTGTGAATAATTATATTAAGTACTTTAGGCAAGAAGAAAAATGCAGAATGCTATTCTCAGACATGGTGGTAATTGGGAGGTGTATCACAGATAACATGCAAGTTCCTGTTTTCTCAATGGGTCGGCACCAACCAAAACTTTTCAGAACTGCAGCAGGTAATAATGGACTATAGGATTTGCATGTGCTAGTGAGATATGATCAAGCAAGGAAGGATCAAAAACATAAGGGAGAGAGTGGCAAGTCATTGCTACTGAAAAATAATTTGCTAACCATGTAAATTATTTTCAACCCATGGTATATGGGTTGAGTTTTCAACCCATGGTATATTCCCATGGCTTTGGGGTAAGAATCAAAGCAAAATTATGCCAAATTGCGGTACTTCAGATTCCCATGGAGAACATACTGGGAGACGTGGGTATATCCTACTTAAACAAAACCCTGGAATTTGATGTAGCCTATCTCTAAAGACTGAGGCTCTTAACAATTTTCAGAAGTATTTGAAAAATTTAAATCATACCCAAAATCTGTCCGCATGTTCTCAAACATATGGTTATTTAGATTATCTCAGATTTGGCACTGCATATTTTTAGTTATTTTCCGGATCCACTTTTAAAAACTGCAGGATTTTATGGACCATGAACAAAAAATTATCTATCTATCTATCTATCTATCTATCTATCTATCTATCTATCTATCTATCTATCTATCTATCTCCATACTTCCATGTTTGAAAATCATTAATACTGATGTATGGTATCATATAGCTGCAGCCCCCAGAACTGAAGAGCAAGAGAGAGAGGCAGAAAATGTGCTGTTTTAGATCTCTAAGTCACTAGGTGGAAATCAAATTGTTGGGCTAACTGTTGAGAAAATTCTTGAACCTGGTGAGAAAACTGTATGAACTTTCAGCTGAAAGATTTTGGAATCTAAGTTCTGCAAAAGAAATTTTTGCCTGGACTATGATTTCCATAAAGTCTATGTTCTCCTGACTTGATTTCTGCCATATGCTTGGAAAGTGAACTCTTCATCTGAGAAAATGATCCCGCCTCCCATTATCTGTCTGTTGCTTTCCCCAGAAAGAAGCTTCAGGAAGGTAAGGCCATGCTCTGTCTTCATTTTTACTGGCTTCTCAGTGTCCAGAACAATGCCTAGCCCACAGTGGGAGCTCAGCAAATGTGTGTTGAATAAATAAGTGAGAAATAAAAGGGAATTTGCCAGATTAAGGAAGAGTATTTCCTGGGCACTAACATAAAACCACTCGTCTGAAGGAGGCATGGAACTATGGGGAAAGCCTCAGGTTACTTGGCACTCTAAGTGGAAAGGAGAAGACTAGTCAGCAGCCTGAGGGTTCCATTTACAACTGACAAAGCCCTCTGGGGCTTAGTTAGTGATTAGAAATGGTGATTTGGTCTTAGTTTGATCAAAAGCTTCTCCACCTCTAAACCCCTCCTTCCCTTGTATCTCTGCCTTGTAATAAAGGTCAAGCAGGAGACTGGAGCACCTTTATTGGAAAATGGCCCAAGTGGCACTACTGCAATGCCTCTGCCTTCGCACTTCCTGAGGGCGGCCTGCATTCTGGTGCTGCTGTGTTCAAATCTCTGAGCTCTGTACCAGGCCCTGGTATAGAGCTCAGGCAGGCAGAGTTTGCAAACTGTGGCAATATGAAAACAGCCATAAGTCTCTTCACTTCATTTTTGACTGATTATTTACATTTTCATAATATAGACTGAACTACTTGCCAGTATCCTTATTAGCTGTTTCTTATTTGGGTGGCAACACAGGTCTACAAGTACTCCCCCTCCCCCAGTTATAAATGGGTGTAAGTTTAAAGAAAGCTCTCAGACAAGTTAAAACATAACAGACCAGGGGCCAACATGGTGTGTAGAATGATGTGCGTCCATTTTTGTGAGGTGAGAGTGGCCAAACTCTCAGTTATGGTTCAGGGCTGTGTCAAATGCTGACGGTGGCTCCCAAGCCATTCAGGGCCGGTTGGGAGCAAGGAGTCTGTGTCTGTTCTCTCTGGCCTCTGATGTTGCTGGGATTACCCTAGCGTTTCCTGAAGGGCAGGCAATTTTTCTTGGTGAGGCATTTTGGCAATACTTTTATAATCAAACTGATTTTAAAGCTTGACTCTAGCTGGGCTTCTCTGCCCCATGACTGTGTGGCCTTAGCAAGTTCACTTCTGTCGGACTCAGCACTTACTTATAGCTAAAATTCGGACTAAGTCTTTTTGTTAAACATGGCAGAATGAACACATGCACCTACCTATTTGTTTCTTCCTGATATTCCAATAAAACGAGAGTAAGGAAATAAAAAGGTATAAGCCATGATGGACAAAAATTGAGCAGGATACAGAGGGTAAGAGATGTGAATGTATTGGAAAGGGGGAACATGTGGATGAAAGGTGACTTATTTGAGGTGCATCTTAGTTCTGCTATGTGCCTGCAGGGGAGAAGCCCACAAGAAACAAGCTGACTTGAACTGTGGAAGCCCGGGAAGGCTCTGGAACTGCAGAAGCTGTGAAGGCTGGAGTGTGGGGCAGGCTGAGAAGAGGAGAACTTTTTCATACATCTTAGGAACTGCATGAGAATGTGCTCCACAAAGACAGTAGAGTAAACCAATAAAGAGGAAGATGTGGGATCCAGGAAGCAAAGTGTTCAACTTGGGACAATAAAGGTCAAGCAGAAGAAGCCTAACCTCATGAGGGCACAGTCCTACTCATCCATAGTGAAGTCAGTGACATCTAAAATTGAGAAATCAAAAAGCAGAATCATGCTGGTAGCATACACATGTCCCTGGGTGACAAACAGCAGAAAAACAGCTGAAAGAATTAGGAGTGGTTGACTGTGAGCCTCCCTGGTGGCGTAGGGGTTAAGTGACAGCGGTATCATGTTATCACGCAATAACCCATGGCTGAGGTCTGAGTTTGATCCCCGGCCAGGGAGCTAATCCACATAGAGCATCAGACCTTTCCTGTCTTGCCTGCTGCTCCCCTCAGCAGTGTATTTCAGTAGATCCACCTGTTCTGCTCCCTGCTCTGTCACTGGCAAATCCTCTCACCCCTCCACCCCACTTCTGGCCTATACCCCAGTTCTTGTATCCATAAATAAATGAAAAAAAAAAAAAAAGAAGTGGTTGATTGATTCTGGGAAGTGAGACTTAGAGGTAAAGAGGGAGAAGGTGGAAAATTCCACTCTCATTAGCGAGCATTTGATGCTTAGAATTACGTATTTGAGTTACTTTGAGTAAAATATGAAAAGTTTTAATATAGTAATCATAAATGCCACCTCAGGATTGTTGTAAGAATTAAAGAATTACACACAATTCATATAAGGCACCCTGAACAGTGAACTCAATACATACTAGTGTTACTATATTTTAAAGTTTATGATGTTCATTATTAATGTTAGGAAAACTAGTTTCTTCTCTTGTCATTTCTGCCCAGCTATGGCTAGTTCAGCACCATGCAGAATTCCAGAAAAGTAGCCCGGGTTTTCTGGAGACTACAATCTCAAGTCTTTGTGTGGGAGGTCAGGGTTAACCAGCCCCTCCTCCCTCTGGTCCCTAGACCAATTGCTGCGGGACCGAGCTAGAGTCATCTCATTCAGTATATCCAAGATTATTTCAAGGCTGTCTAATACCCCGAGGCTTAGGGTTTGGCCTGGTAGGATTGCCTGTCTCCAGGGAAGAACTGGGTTTATGTTCAAACACATATCCAAGCTCTCTGAGCAATTTGTGGTCTTGCCATCAAGTAAAAATGTCCCAAAGGAAAGTCACAAGTTTAACAACTTGAGCTTAACAACAGCATAAGAATTTGATGATCAGAAAAACACCACTAGTTCATTCAGCTATGAGCTTCGATGCTGGAAATTTGATTCATTGCCTTTATGCAATTTGCTCACTTGGGCAGATGCACCAGACAGACTTTACAAAGTCAGGTGTGTCTTATAGTTTTACTAACACTATAATTTTTAGCATCTCCTCTTTCTGGATTTCATAGACATTATTATTTCATATGTTTCAAGCTATGTCTATGGCAAATAGTAAAACTTAAAATTATTGCAATAAATAGAGCATAAAATGTTTATTCAGCTGATTCATATGGGCAACTATTCTGTGTAAGGCACTGTACTAGGCACTGAATCAGTTTTTATATAAACTTCCTTAATAATTGATCAGTTATTAGTTGGTTTTTTTTTTTTTAGAGTCAATGTGTTACTTGCATTTTAATGTAATGTGATATAATGAGAGCAGCTCTGTGAAGCAATAACTTTACAGCTTTACTTCTCAAAGACCTTGAAAGTGAGGAAAATTGCCAACTCCGTATGTCTGTCATATGCCATCAGCAAGTTTTTTTCTTCCCCAAATCTATCTATATTCTGGCACTAATTTAGTTTTGAATCTTAGGCAAAATACTAATAGCCACAATGATTATAATGATTATTTGTTAGATTTGTAGGAAGCTTTCCTTCTAAGAATGCAAGGCTCTTAAAGCCCTATATATGTTCTATAAATACATGTCTCCTCGTGAGAATCACAATGAGGTCATTTCTAGTTGGTCTCAATAATGCTGTCAAGCTTTGTGGACTAGACTGACCTGTGCACAATTGAAAAAGGGCTGTTCACACCATGCCTTCTAGGAATGAACTCCCCTAGTGTTTCAGGAAAGCAACTCCATAGCCAATGTGATATGAAGAGTAAGAAGCCTTTTTCTTTTAATGAATGGATGTTTATAATAACAAATGGATGGAACAATCAATCAAGAGGTGAATGCTAAGATTATGCAGTAAACATGATCTAGGAAATAAAACCTGACCTCTATCTTTTTTTCCCTCCTATGTCTCTTAATTTTAAGTTGCTAAAGGCTAAGACCAAGCCTTGCTTTGTAACTCCCCAGAGTTAATATCACAACTCCCCAGAGTTAATATCACAACTAAGTACATTAGAGGATTTTAGGTTTTTTTAATCATCATTCAGATCATTTTAAGGTAAGACTGTTTGAACTAGGAACTGGACTATTGTGGGAGATGTCATTTCTGTTAATTTTTCTATAAAGTGTTATACTATAATTTTCTAGCTCTGTGGAATATGAAACTACAAAGGATCTGTGAAGTATAGAAATATCTAAAACATATCTAATGCAAGACCTAAAGGGGTAGGCCTCTTCCATCATCACCATCTGAAATAGTGTCCATGAGTTACTTCATTCTTAAATTAGTAATAATAATTTTTAAATAGCATGGACGCTTACTCCTTTTTCTCCTCCCATGAGTACCTCATACTCCCACTGGGAAGGACTGACTGAGCTGGAAAAATATTTTCTATGTAACAATTTGCTCATGGTTTGTAAATAAGCATTCCGTGTTATAATACATTAGAACAGATAGAAACAGCTTCAAATGAGTTTGACACATGAAGACCAATACCTGGTGGACTCCTGCTTGTATATGTCAATGATATTCTCCACCAGCAGGTTTCTCTGAAGTCCATATATCCCGTGTCTGTCCAAAACCACTTCATGTCTACAGGAAGGGCAGCGAAATCGGCCTCCCGATGCCACTGTGGTGCCGCCTCTTGTAGGCAAATATGGGTTAGAGGCCTGTTCTTGCCAAGTAAGAAAAGAGAAATTGAAAAATGCCTCAGGCAGCTTTTTTGAGACATCACTTCACTCTCTGGTAGTACAAATAATATCAACTTCTACGCTAAGCTGGCCTTAAAATAATCCCTTCAGGCTTTATCAGCAGTGTCCAAAACCACAGTCCGGCCCTTAATCTACAGTGAACTGCAACATATCAGTGTCGGCAGGAGGCACTTCTCCAACCTGGGGTTTCATAACCAAAAGTTCCAGCCAGAAACTCCCAACGTTAATGTCTTGGGCAGTGATTCATTTACAATTTTGAAACGGATTCAGTATTTTTTTTAAATAAATGTGATTCCTAGTATTGAAATACAACTAGATTTAGGAGTAAGGAGGCTGACAGTAAAATACAAAGCAAATCATTTAAAATTTTTCTTTTTCTTGATAATGAAGGTAGCCTTTAAAAATTATGTAAAGGAATTTATCTCTAAGTTAAAAACATGACTAGAGAAGAGGGAGTCTTTTCCACCCCTAATTTCCAAACAAACCTACCTGGAAAATATCACTGGCACATTTCCTACACAGGTTATGCTGACAGGGGAGAATGACCACAGGTTTCGTGAACATCTCTAAGCAGATAGGACAGATGAGTTGCTTCTCCAAGTTATCCATGGTCTGCTGCTCTTTGGAAAAAGACTTGTAATTCAAGGATGCGCTCATCTCCTGGCCGTCCCTGTGAGCACTGCCAGGGGAAGGGTCCTCTGAATGGTTTCTGCAAGTGTTTCCTGGAAATAATTCCAAGGATTGTGTGATCAAGTGTCCTTTATGTTTCTGTCGGTGGAGGACATTGTTTCAGGACCAGGTTCAGAGCGGGTGCCAGGGCTGTTTTTAGCAGCGGGGTCACGTGACAGCTGGCTGACTTGTCCATATAAGCCTGTGACAGGAAGATGGATTCCGACAGGTGACAGAGAACAGGAGCCAACATTCCTGCCCCAGGGAGTGAAGACAGTGGGTGGGAAGGAGGTTTATAAACCCCATTTAGACTGGGTTGTGGGGAGGAGGTCAAAGTTCACAGTTGTCAACAACAAATGCAAATATGGGTGCCTAGTCGTGGAGACATGCCCTCTGTGAGAACTCAATAAAAACTTGCTGATGGGTTTCTCCAAAACTGGGGTGTATTGGCCTGAGTCTCACTGTATAACGGATGTCATTTCTAACTTGAGACTGTAAGAAGTGAGTCACCAAAGGTAGCGTGAACATAGATGAAAATAAACAAAACATGCCTTGAAAATCATTACCCTGGCTTGCTTGACATGAAATATTTCATCTTCTGAAGGGTGTGGTTTAGAAAAAAAATCCAACTTAAAAACTTATTTCAAATCTTTTCACCATAGGAGGATACAGACACACACACACACACACACACACACACACACACACACACACCCCCAAATGCCAGTTGATGACCCAGTTACATTTTTTAAGTTGTATAATACAACAAAACACATACATAGCCCAAAACACAATTTGACTATCTTTTAAAATTTTAATTTAGGTTGCAACAATAATCAGTAATGACTTAGTATCTGGCATGTGGGGAGGCAGGCCCATTACTTCATTTTGCCATTGAGCAGGGGACAGATATCAGTGCCACTGCCAACTGGAGTGAAAACGGAGTCCTGCTTCCATACTTGTGTTTCATCTGCTCTAAAATACTCACACCCTTCCAAAACATTGATTTTTTTAAATGATAGTTTTCCTGGTCATTTCTGATATATTTGGTCTGTTTTTGAGTCATAAATATTAATTCTGATATTTGATGGGATTTTGTGAAACCAATATTTTATCAATATATGTTGCACTTAAAATTTTTAATCAGATAAAATGAAAAAGAAATACGTGTCTGATTTTTGTGATGAATTAGCAGCTTCATTTCTCTTGATTTAAAAAAAAAACTTAAACAATGAACACATTTTGTGGATGTCGCTGGTGTGCACTTAATCATCAATGAAGAGTAGCTCCGTGTGACTGGTTAAGCGCAGTGTTATGTGCTGTATGTCCTGAGAGTTTATTGAGAATCTAATAAAATCCATTAACTAATAGTAAGGTATATGTATTCAGAAACATTTTTGGCATCTTTTGAGAATTTTAAAATTCCTTTCAATATCTATTTAGCAACAGCAGTGAAGAAAGGAATTGGTGAACCTTTTTTAATGAGTTAATTCAGTTCACCTAGTTACAGAATTATGGAAATCTGAGAGCAATATGTGATTTATTTTCTAAGAAAGAACATTTCTACTATAAAAGATCTTGCAAACTAAGGAAAAGCTCTTAAATAATTAATATACATTGTAGCTGAGTTTATTCTTATAAGAGGAATTCATTCTTCCAAAATACATTATCCAGTGCTTATCACGGTCTCCATTGTGCTTGCTTGGTGGGGGGGGGGATTGGAAAACAAGACAGGTCATTGTCCTCAAGGTGCTCAGTCTAATGGTAGAGATAAGATATGCACATACAGTACCACAGTACAAAGCAAAATGTGGCAAAGAGCTTCAGAATTTCAGTTAGAGGAATCAGAGGGCTTCATGGGTGGAGTAGCATTTGAATTGACCCACTGAGGAATGTGGACAGATGGCCCTGTCAGTTGGGATATAGGCGGGGCTGCCCAAGAAAAGGCACAGAAGCAAATACAGTGAGCCTCAGGAGTGCAGAGAATGCTCAGAGCTAGCGTGCTTTGGGCTGGAGCGCAGAGCATGCTGCTGGCATCCTGGCAGGCCATGAACATTGGGCTCGAGAGTTTTTAACACTTAATAAATTAGGCAACAGGAAGTTGTTAAAAGTTTCTCACAGTGACTTTTCAGCGAGAGCTGTGCGTTGATTAGATTAGTGTCTCCATGGTGGTTGGGCTAGATTAGAGTGAAAGAAGCCTGGCTAAGGACCAGAGAGAGGGTTGTTGCCAAGATCCTAGGTGAGAGGTCACTATGCCTTGGCCCAGGGCAGTGGCAGTGGGGAAGGAAAGGAGGAAATGGACTCTGGGGCGGCTACGGCTATGAAATTAGAATTTGCAGAGGTGACTCTGATGCTCTGAGTCTGAGGAACTGCCAGTGACATGTGAGAGGCTATACAGTGGGTCAGGAGACAGGCCTGCTGGTTTTGATGTCCACTTCATGTCATGGTTGTGGGAACTGATCTCACCTCACTAGACTTCAGTTCTTTTATCTGCAAGTGAGTGGTATGTGTAACCTATTTTATTTGTATGTATAGGAGGAAAATTCCCAAACCTTTGAAAGATCATCAATTTGTCATTGAAAATGCCCAGTTTGATTGTTTGGTATTTCCCTCTGTTCCTTCTTGCTCTCTGCCTTGCATTTTTTTCTTAGAACGCACCCTGAAGGCTGCATGGGAAATTAGCAAGAATTCAAGAGTAAGCCAAGTTGATGGATAACAGTCATTTTTCCCTCTTCATCCTCTTTTCACCATTTCTTGCTCCTCCCACTCTCAGAGAACAGCAATCTACAGGTTGAGTATGTGACCAGGAGAGGGATGTGTGAGTAGCACTCAGCTCTAGGGGGAACCAAATAAGTAAAATAACTTAAAAAGTACTTAACAGATGCTAACACTGTGGCATTTCTTTCATTAGTTTGCAAACTTCTTGCTGAATGCTTTTTTTTTCAACTTGATAATTACTCCTCCAGATCCGTTGTTTATAAATTTTACTTCATCATAAATATTTCTGAGAAAATGTTAGAAAACTAACATATTGGGCTATCCCTGAACATTTCTTGGCACATATCACATGCTAGAAATGAACAGTGACAGTCCCAACTAGGAGCAAATACTTTAGCTTAAGGCCTTCCTGCTGGCCTTGTCTGAACCTTTCCTTAGGTCAAGGCCCTCCTTAACTCCGCCCTCATCACACACAAGTCCCTCCCCCATTTCTCCTACACCCTAGTCCCCCAATTGATTTACGTGAATTTGCTCTTGCCTTCTGTTAGTCTGTTTCTCATGGCTTCACTGCCAATTTAAATGTCATTAATATTCATATTACCCTCAGAAAAAACACTAATTCTTACGGTGCTCTCTGTTGCCTGACATGATTTGGCCCCTGCCAACCTCTCTGATCTGCCTTGTCCAATAGAAATAAGACGTAGGTGGCAAATATGTCATACATATTATTTAAAACTTTTAGTAGCACACTGAAAAGCAGAAATATTAATTGAATGAAATTAATTTTAATATATTTTAACCTCAAACATATAAACTATTACAATTTCAGCATGTAATTAATATTTTTAAAAAGCTCCTGTAAATAGAAATAGTTTTACAATGTCTTTTCTATTCTGAAGTTCTTTTTTTTTCCCCTTGCTTTATTGCACTCTGAAGTTACCATCCTCGCTTTGTTCCTAATGTTGAGAGGAAAGTGTTTTGTCTTTTACTGTTGAGAATATTGTTAACGGTATGTTTTTCATTGATTCTCTTTATTAGGTCAAGTGAGTTTCCCTCCCTTCCAAGTTTGTTGACATTTTTTAAAAAATCAGAAACAGATGTTGAATTTGTTCAAGTGCTTTTTCTGCATTCACTGAAATGATCATGTGGATTTTTTCTTTAGTTTACATACTACGATGAATTATGTTGATTTTTGACAGTTGAACCATCTTGTATTTTTGGAATAAATCCCACCTGGTAATGATGTATTTTTCTTTTTATATATTATTGGATTTAATTGACTAAAATTTTGTTAATATTCTTTGTATCTGTTTTCATGAAGGATATTGGTCTGTATTATTCTTTTCTTCTGATGTTCCTTGCCTGGTTTTGGGTTCAGGGTAATATTGGCTTCATAGATAGGATAGACAATAACTACCTCTTCAGTTTTTTTGACATTTATGTATTATTGGTACTATTTTTTCCTCATATCTTTGGTAGAAGTTACTCATTGAAGCCATTTGGGCCTAGTGTTTTCTTTACCAGAGAACAAATGAAATACATATGATATAACTAGAATTGTGTTCCTCTCATAGGAAATGCTGAATAACAGTTGTTAATCACTTTAATTAACAATGTAATATTAAATTAATATTTTCAGTTAAAAGTAGTGTTTACTGAAGAAAACATTAAAAATATTTTCAAATTTTAAGGAGGAAAAAATTCATAGTAATCTTACTCTCCAGAGGTGACTACTAGAATTATAATGCACATTTTAGTTTTTTCTGTTGATAATTTGTGCTTGTGAATATTGTTATTGTTTGTTGTATTTCTGTGTCTACCTTGTTTTATTACAAATAAATCATTTTGAACAATAATATTTAATTACAATAGTGATTCAAAGTCATATATTCAAATTTTCTCTGTACCCTCTTTATTCATTTAACATTTGATTATTAACATTTCCCATATCAACAGAAGTCTTAATAAAAATAAATTCAATGGCTAAACATATTACATTAAATATTTATACCATAATTTATTTAACCGTCCTTTTGTGGTTTTAGAATTATTCTACTTTCCCTGCACAGTAAATCTACTTCCATAATTATTGGTCAAAACATATATTCAGGGGCCTCCCTGTTGTCACAGGGGTTGGAGTCTCAGGCTGTCAAGCTACTGCCAGTCAGAGCAGTGTGGGTTGCTTCCCCACCAGGGAGCTGCCCACATGGCGCAGCAGACCTCTCCTGTCTTGTCTGCTGCTCCCCTCAGCAGTGTGTTTCAGTGGATCTGCCTGTTCTGCTTCCCACTCTGTCACTGGTGGATCCTTTCATCCCCTCACCTCTGCCTCTGGCCTATACCCCAGTTCTTGTATGCATAAATAAATAAAAATAAATCTTAAAAAAATAAAAATAAACATATATACAAACCCTCAAAATATTCTTTCTAGGCCTTCCCTTTGTGGTATGCTGATAACATGCAGTAACATACTAAAGTTTATTATATATTTACTTTGTACCAGATACTGTAATAAGGGCTTTACATGTTATACCTTAAGTAGATACCATTATCATTCCTGTTTTACAAATGAGGCAAACAAAATACCAAGATGTCAAATAACTTGCCCAAGGCCACCCAGGAAGGGAATAAAAAAGCCAAGGAAGGCCATCAGGTTTCCTAACACTATCAGCTAAGCTATATAGTTTCTGGATTTACACCTTTAGACATTTTATGTAAATTCCATTCCACCTCTGAGTTGCTGAGACCTTGAGATCTTGCTCACCTCACCTGCCACAAACAAGAGTTGTCCACCTGGGTTTTGAGTGTATTTCTTTCTATTCCTTTGATTATTACTGATTTCTTGTTCTTCTGGCCATTGATAGTTTTACTGCTAACTCCTTTCAACTAGTTGAAAGACCCATAATTCCAACAGGAAATTGAGACCTATTATCTGATAAAAAGATTCTTTTTCGAACTTTGTAAATTTGTTTTTACAAAAATGATATATTTTAAGTGAAGCACAATACATTCAATTAAAAGACATATTTGAAAAGAATAAAATGAAGATAAAAGCTGGCATAGAAAATGAAAGACATAGCAACAAAACATAGCCATTCGTTCATTTTGGTAATGAAAACTGTACAGGTAGCCTAGAACCCTAATAGTGGACATGGGATACAAGAATCATTTAGTAGTTGTAAGTTTAAAAAAAATATATCATATCACTTTCTTTGGCTGGAAGATTAATACATCCCGCTGAGAAACGCATGTGCCATTCCAACTGCTGTTCGGTTTTGTTTTTGTGGTTGTATTCTAGAAACTTAGGATAGGGGGAATTTAGTACAGAAAAGCCTTTGTGTGTCCTGCTCAATCGCTGAACCTTTTAGTGTGTTTGGTTTGTTTTTCTCTTGACAAAATAAACTACACTCCTGAGCAGTCCTAGGTGGAAATTTTGTCCAGTTTTGTCCTTAGTGCTAAACAATTCACTGCTCCTTCCCTGGAAGAAAATGTCTTTAGAACCCTGCTCCAACAGCAAGCCCCTGGGTCCAGGGCCTTTCTCCACCTCCTCACCTCTCCTCAGGTGCCCTTGCCTTATCCCACCCTTTTCAGGTAGGCCCAGAGCCCGCACTGAACGCAGCTGAGATGGAGCAGAACGTTCAGCCCTTGCTTCCTCGGTGCAACATAAGTTTAAAGTAATCACTAGCGTCCACTTCCAAGTTTTCTGGTTTTTTTTTTTTGTTATCCCGTCTGTCAGTTCACCGACTACGTGTCTCTGGAAGTGACACTTAGTGATAATCACAAAATACAAAGGAATCAGTGACAACAGCAGCGACTGCACTCTCGCCAATTTTTTAAGAGGGGGAAAAAATGCCAATTTTGTGTACTTCTCAAAGTAAACGGCTCTAAAATATTACAATTAGAAAATTAAACTGCCCCAGCACGATATGCCTTGTCTGGGAAGTTATGCATATAATTAAGCCTCCCCGCCTCTGATTTTCAGCTCCAATTTCACTTGAGAAAAATGAAAGAAAAAAATGGACACAACACAGCCGCCGATGGGGAAAAAACTGGAGGATGCGGGCATCGATCCCGCTACCTCTCGCATGCTAAGCGAGCGCTCTACCATTTGAGCTAATCCCCCACCGCTGGGCACGGCTGGTTATCTCTTCCCCTAGAGAAGGGTCAGAGCGTTTAGAAAGACGATAAATTTTCTCAATCTTGTCCCGCAGCTGAAACCAAAGTAATGAAACCAAAATGTGCGTCCTTCGAGCCGGAGTCGAACCAGCGACCTAAGGATCCCCTCAGACTTGTGCCTACAGTCCTCCGCTCTACCAGCTGAGCTATCGAAGGGCACGAGGGGGCTTTGTGTCTACTTGTCATCATAACTTGTAGTCATTGCGCTTCAGGTACTTTGTTTTCTTCCTGATGCTCAGACCCCTTGATCCTTCTCACAAACTTCCCACCAGTCCGCGGCAGCGGGAGCGGAGCACTCGCCTCGCCGAACCGGGCCGTGGCTCGGAGTGGAAGGGCGGAGACCCGGCCGCGGAGGGCGGGCGGCCGGCCCAGGACGCGGTGTGGCGGCGCGGGCGTCTGAGGGCCTCCGGGGGCTCCGAAACGCCGCCGACGCTGGAAAGCGGCAGACGCCGCGACCCGGCAGCCGTCCGGCCTGGCGCGGCCTCCCCGCCTAGCGCGCGCGCTCGGGCCGCGCTTACGCACCGGCTTCCGAAATTCGCAAAAGATTTCTCGCGGGGAGGTCGCCCCAGGCCCGGCCTGGAGCACGGAACAAGGATTTTCAACTACACGCGGCGGTGTGTGGTGGGAAGAGCCATAAATCATAGGAAGTTGGGGGGAAAAAAAAAAAAAATGCGACAGTCTCCTTCGAGCCGGAATCGAACCAGCGACCTAAGGATCCCTTTATAGTTGGGAACTAACTACAGTCCTCCGCTCTACCAGCTGAGCTATCGAAGGGACGGGCAGGCCCCTCTCCCTCTGGAGAGTCAATTCCTAAGAGCCAGAACGCGCCCGGCCGTTAGCCGGGTATCACATTGAGCATGCGCAATCCCAGAGGCCGAGAGAGGGGGCGCTAGCTGCCTGCGAGTTGTTTTACGCACGCGCAGAAAAATACAAACAAACGGGGCTCTGACTCCAGGGAATCTCACCTGGGAAAAGACCCCCAACTTTTACCTCAACTGCTGTGTCCAGGGCGCCTGGTGCCAAAATTTAGGATTCCCACACTCTCCTCATGCTGGTAGCACTTTTCCTTTACTCCCTCGTGTTGGGGTGACATCAGGTGTGGCCTAAACCTCTATAATTCTTATTTCGCCTCAGTTAGCGCCCCGAGTAAGGGGCCAGTGGCGCAATGGATAACGCGTCTGACTACGGATCAGAAGATTGTAGGTTCGACTCCTGCCTGGCTCGGACTTTTGACACCCCCCACCCCCGCTTAGGTTTTAGAGCTCTGCTTCTTCCGAGTTCTCCAAACTATTAATGTAGTCTTCGCTTCATGGCAAGTTTCCAGCGAAAGGTTGGGGAGGACTAACCAGAGATCCAGGTCCCCCGGGCGCCCGCCCACCCCGGAGTAGGAGGGGGCAGAGGGCGGAGCGGCTGGAACCGAGACTGCGAGCGTTTCTCGGGTGGCGGCTGGATGAGATGCCCCTGCGCTCACAGCGCACCTCATCGGACCTTGTAAGACATTTCACTAGCGAAAGCATCCCCCACACAATGTAGAGAGGGGAAAAAAAGTGAAGCTTATTTACAATCTTTTTTTTTCTTTTCTTTTTTTCTTTTTTTAATATATTTTTTTACATCATTTTTCATTTTTGCACAATGTATACATTTTCATCTTGGTTATAGTCCCCACAGAACACCCCCCCACCCCCTCCGTGTGTCTCTGGTTTAGAGTTGCTTCTGGATTTTGATTTTTACTTTATTAGAATTAGGGTTTTTCCTGGTCCCTAATTTAGGTTTTCTAAATTCCTGCTATTGTTAGGGGGAAAAGGATGTCCTAAAGCTAATTCCATACAGGCTTTGTGGACTCCACCCCCACCCCAGGCCAAAGCCAAAGACACTGGGAACTCCAAATCCCATCACCACCAAAGGGAAGGTGGCTGGGACCTGAGGGTGGGGTTAAGCAGCCAGGTTGGTATAAAGCCAGACACGTGGGCTTTGGAGCCCCCCCCCACCACCACCATTTTGACTCTCCACCAGCTCCCAGCACCAGGCCAGCTCTCAGAGAGTGCTTTTTGGGTTTCCAGGTCAGCGGATTGGGTAGGACGCATTAAAGACTTTATTTTCCCTATTTTCTCCCTGAGTTGTACATTTTCCTTATTTCCTTTTCCCTTGTAAATAAGCCTTTTATTAACCTTTTGTGTGTGCCTGTAGTGGAGTATTGATAAGTCCCTTGTAAGTGTGCGGGTGAGGACCAACAGCCAGGCAACCCGTTCAATATAGGGGCTGCACTATAACAACTGGCGCCCAACGTGGTTTCCATGCTTCACCCGTGGTTGACCAGCCCAAAGTAATTTTTCTTGCGTTGGTCACCATAAAGCACACTAGGTCTGCAGGACTCGCAATGAGTGAGACCATCGGTGTTTTTCTTTTTCTTTCTGGCTTATTTCGCTGAGCATGATCCCTTCCAGCTCCATCCATGTTGCTGCAAATTGCACGAGTTTATCTTTTTTTGATTCCATTCTGTATATGTACCACAGCTTCTTGATCCAGTCATCTATTTTTGGGCAGTTGGGTTGTTTCCATAGCTTAGCTATTGTAATTATTTACAGTCTCTTTTTGATCATTTTTCTGTTTAACGTTTACACGTTTAACAAAGGTATTGAGCCTGTCCTCAGTTGTAAGCAGGGTAAAACCCATCAGTTGTAAGCAGGGTAAAAACCATCTAATGAAAAAAAAGCATCTAACGACTTGGCTTCTGCCCTCAGGTGTCTGTTAATCAAGAAAGTATAATATTGGTTTCTGCAAACTGAGTTTTTATTTTAAAGTTATTAATTTTGGGGGCCTCCCTGGTGAGCACAGTGCTGTGAAGCTGTCCTTACCCTCTACAGTGTGGATTTGATTCTTGGCCCTCCAGGGAGATCCCCACATGGCGCGGCAGACCTCTCCTGTCTCCCTCACTGCTCCCCTCAGCAGTGCTTTTTGTCTGCCTGCCTGCTCTGCTCCCCACTCTGTCTCTGGTGATCCTCTCACCTCCCACACCTCTGGCCTGTACCCTAGTTCTTGTATAAAAATAAATAAATCTTAAAAAAAAAGTTATTAATTTTATTTGTGGAGTAGTGTTTGGAATTATTTCTTAACTCTTCCCCAAAAACAGGCCAGCTCCCCAAAGTAAAAGCTTTAATAAAATGTGAAGTTCAGGAAGAGATAAGTCTGGGGAAAGAAAATGTGAAATTAGGAAAAGGGGCTAGTTTTTAAGTGGAAAACTGCTTTCCCAAAGGCTACATAAACGTGGTTAAAAGAAATAAAAAATTTCCGGGCGTGGGTTTTTTGGTTCCTAATGAACATTTTGCCTTTTTCGCATGTAACAAGCTGACATAGCGTTAAAATTAGTTTCTGAGAATTAAAAAAATAGTATGTCCGTGGGATGTTAAGGAGACATATTACACCCTTCCCAGCAAGTTTATGGTCAGAACCTTGAAACAGGGCGCGCTTCCAACTTTATTCGTACCTTATTCTCATTTTACACGGGTGGCAAATAAAGTGTTTATTGTCTGCAGAAGTCACGGTCTTGGCTATCCCTACACTGTGGCAGAAACTCTGGTCCTTTGGTGTTGCACCTTCTGGATGCACCCTTTAACAGCCACCAGACCAGAGTAAAACAGTCCAGAAGGCCAGATGGTGTATGATTCCTGACTCTCTTGTGACAGAAATTCATCCAGAGCTAGTGTAAGAAAGACAGCATTTATGTAATGGTATAGGATCTCCCAAGAATGAAATGTAACTGGACTTTCTTAGGGTTTTTCTCACCATGCCCCTCAGGCCCTCTCTATGCTGCTCTAAGGCACACAGTTGGAAACATGGTGCTAGTTCCTCCCCCACCCCCAATGTTCCTCATCGTGATCTTCCCGCCACCTTATTACTGTAGTTTGAATGTTTGTTCCCCTTCCCACCCAATTCTTACGCTGAAAATCCCCAACGTGAAGATATTAGGAGGAGGGGTCTGTGGGAGGTGCTTAGGTCTTGACAGTGGAGCCCTCAGGAATTTTGTGAGACAGACACCCCAGAGCAGAGACCTCTCATGCTGTGTGAGTTCAGCACTCTGCAGATAGGAATAGGAACTTGGTCAGAACCTCCTGGTTCTGATCTTGGACTTCAGTCTCCAGAACTGCGAGAAATAAACTTATGTTAATAAGCCAGCCAGTCTGTGGTATTTTGTTACAGCAACCTGAATGTACTAAGAAATCTATCAACCAGAGACTCATTTTCTTTACCTTTGCTGACTGCAAGCTTCATGGTTCTGGCCTCTTACAAGGGATCAGATTACATGCAGCTGTCAGTCAGATTGGTTCACCTCTAGCAGATGGATAGGCGCATAAATTTGTAGTCCCTTCTTCCCAGGACCCCAATGAAAAGAGAATAAAGATATACAAAAGAAAAAGTATTGCAGCATGGGAAAAAAAAAAAAGGCAGGTACAATCAACTCACCTGAGATTTGGAATTTGGAATGTGGAAAGTAAATGAGATTGTATTGATGCATAGCTTAGAGCCGGGAAAACCACAACTCAGAATACACATTCTAGGAACTAACAGAGGCAGAATTATTCTCTCCAAGAGGCACAGAACAGGGTGTGAAAGTCCCCAATACTCTGTAGCTCCAGCTGCTTATGTCCCCAGCTGGAAATGGCTGAAGAACTGCTTAAGTAAAGTATTTTGCTTTTACAATTCAGGGATATAATGGGCTGGAGAGAGAAAGGCCGAGTAAAATCTAATAATAAACATGGAGAGAAAGAAAGGCCACTCAGTTCCTCTCTCTGAGGGAGTCACTCCTCGTGAGTTTCTCTTTCAATCTTCCCATCCTAACCTCCCTCTCTCCTTCCTCCTCTTTCCCCCATCCCTTGTAAAGAAACCTTTAAAAAAAAATTTCTGTGCACCTGCCTTGGATTTTGTCCCTTGTTCTACAGCACAGGGGTAAGGACAGACAACTAGGGTCACCTTCATTACTCTCTGCATTGCCCTTTAACAAGATTTTCTTCAGAGATTCTTATTTATTCCTTTCACAAAAACTTACTTAGTTTCTACTCGGAACAGTGCGAGGAACTGTTCAAGCACAGTAAGAGCAGTAAGCAAAACAAGAAAATCTCTGATAGAGCACATACTGCGAAGGAGCAGAGAGGTAATAAATTGACAATGTATATAACGGTTTGGTAGTGACGAGTGCCCAAGGGAAAAATAAAATGCAGGATCCAGAATGTGAAGGGTACTGTGCTTCTCACAATGGCAAATTGACAGAGACCCAAAGGAAAGAAATTGCTACTGAATATATACATATATTTGTATACATACGCACACCCTCCCATATACTTGTATACATACACACACCCCAGATTCACATTTATTTTAAGTGGTGGCAGATATTAAACTCCCTTAGAAAAGTTAGTCTGTAAAACAGGGGCTATTAAAGCTGCTATTACTTGTACTATATGTGGTTATAACAAAGGAATGTATAAATATAAAATATATTAACTCTTAGGGCAGTGTCAGATACTAAGCACTGTGGCTATTGGTTATTATAGTTCATTGGACATATTTATTTTTATGAAAGAATAAATTGCTTTTTTAAAATAGAAATTTGTGATGCTAAAAGCCAATACTGCCTGCCTCTCAAATCCTTTAGTTTGGGGTATGGAAGGTGCTGGAAAGAGTTAAGAGAGAGCTATGAAAAAAGAGACAAGCCGGGAAATGAATCATTTTTATTTTGTATTAAAATTTCATCCTCTTACTCAAGATAACATAGATCTTTTGGGTTTGGTTAACTAAAAATTTAAATTTTTAGTATGCCCTATATTGAGTTAAAAATAAACCCCACACTAAATAATAGCTTTTGAAATGAACTATATAAAACTTTTACGCTACAAATATATATATTAACTTGTTATTTTTTTATTGTCTGGTGGCTTTCATTCATTAGTTTTAAATATTGCTTTCTGCAATTATAATCCTGAAAAGTCCCAGTTTAGTAAATAGTTAATATATACTTGCCCAAATAGACCATTCTGAATGTTTACATGTCCAAGTGGGTCATTCGAAACAATTTAAGAAAATGCTAGCATTTCATTCTGTAGGGTAAAGAAAATGTCAGGCTTTTCTGCCCTCCCGCCATCAGGATAGATGATGGATCCTTGAAGTCCTGAATGCATGCCTGATGGCGGGCACCTGGAGTAGGGTGTGGGCATAGGTAGATGGGATTCACCTGGGCTAAGACTGGGCTTTTAAGGGTGGCGTCACGGGGACTCCAGCAGCAGCAGCAGAAGCCAAAAGAGCAGAAGTAGAAGCCAAGAAGCCGAGAGAGAAGCAAAGAAGCAGAAGCAGAGATCACCAGAGAGACCAGATAGAGTAAAGATTTGCTGGGGGCTGGGAGGTCTGCCAGCCTCCCGGCCCCCCAGCACCCCTGCCTGCCATATGCCTGGTGAACCCCAATAAAAGACCTGCAAAAAACCACTGAGGACTCTGACTCCTCCTTTACCCGGTCTGCATGGGATCAGAAAACCTGCACTTTGGTCCGTTCCTGACCCTACACATTCCTAAAGTGAAAATCTGCACTAAAAAATTTCCCCTGATTGTTTTCCACCAGCAAAGAAAGTATATTGCAGACAAAACTTCATCTGAGGAGAGGAATCTGAACAGCATTCCAGATGGATGGAGATAGCTGGGTACGTAAGCAAAAGCCAAAGCCCAGGCTAGATAGGATTCCTTCTTGCTGATCTTTGTAGAAGGATGACCTGAGGCGTCTCAAGTACTGGGGAGGCTAAAATCAGATTTGCAACACAGAAAACTCAGTTGGTAGGCCAGCAGAGAGCAGAGAGCCAGAGAGCCCTAGCTGTTCTAGGAATTTGATTCTGCTGGTTTGATTCTAGGAATTTAGTTTTACTTCTTGGGGATGGCCCTGGAACAGCATGAAAGTACCAGAAAGTTGTATCACACTTATCTATTCATTGGCACTGAGTTAAAGTTTAGATCTCCTTTTGGAGAAATGTTTTCTCAGAAATAGTGTAGATTATGAGAATTAATCAACAGTATTTCTGGCCTTTTGTGGTCTAGAACTGCACATGAATGACATAAAAATGAATATTACATAGGTGCTTAAGAGGACTACGGGCTGTAAAAAGGTGTTTTGGAAAGGAAGATTGTTCTTGAAAGGTTTTTCTCTGCACGGAGAAGGACTAGTGCCCTGAAAATGCACATTTGCCTTCATACCGATGAGGAGTAAGGGAAGGCAGGCTGCTGGGATGTTTAAAGAAGATAACTCTGTGTCAGAGACTTGATTGAGAGCCAAAGTAACATATTTTCATTATGTCAATTAATTAATTTGGCGAACTGATATGCAATAAATTAATGTGCTGAGCCTCACCCAAAACTAAGGACCGTGGCTGGCAGCTTTTGCATTTTCAGCAGGTAGGCATTTCTCTAGTCTAAATATTTATTAATTTAACAAATATCATCCCCTCCCCAGTTCACCATGTCAGGCACTGTTTCAAGCACTGGAAATTCAGCAGGACACAAAACAAAAAATTTTTTTCCTGTGTAGTATGGGAGACACACTAATCAAGATTAAAAAGCATGCTGGTGAAAGGTACTAAAGAGAAAAGGGAGAAAGATGTTGTGTGCAGGGTGGTCTGAGGCCTACACACATTTGACAAAAAAAACTGGGGAGTCTCTTCATACTCTATATAGTGTATGTTCAAAAATCAACCTAAATCTGACTCAGAGTTGCAGCTTCACAGAGTAGGAAGCAACTACATTTCAGCCAGGTTTTGAGAGTCTCTCCTCTTCTGAGGGCCATAAGGGTCTGCCGGTGTTTATGTTTTGGTCTTTGTAGGGTAAATGATTGTCAGGCTTTTCTGCCCTCCCGCCATTAGGATTGATGATGGATCCTTGCGGCCCTGAATGCATGCCTGATGGTGGGCACCTGGAGTGGGATGTGGGCATGCGTAGGTGGTGTCACCTGGGCTGAGAGACTGGACTCAAAAGGGTGGCGTCACTGGATGCCAGAGCAGCAGAAACACCAGAAGAGAATGACAGCCCAGAAAGAGCGAAGACTTGTTGGGGGCTGGGAGGCCTGTCAGCCTCCCGGCCCCCCAGCACCCCTGCCTGCCGTGTACCTGGTAAACTCAATAAAAGCCTGAAAGTCACCAAGGGCTACAGGATTCCTCCACCCATCTGCTCGAATCGTAGGGATCCTGAACTGTGCTCTTTCTTGTACTACTGTCTTCCAAGTAAGTTTCCAACCCCTTATCTTGCTCCAGGCTTCTTTGAGGTCTCACTGTCCAGCCCATCAGTCCTTGAGGTCCCAATGTGAGCACAAAATTCTTTTTATTATGACTGTGAAGCTATGACTTAATTTTGTCATCCATCAGGCAAGTGCTATCTCAGCACAGAGACTCTGCCCCTGGGGACAGAGTCTACTCTAGGAACTCCCAAACCCATCTTTAGTCTAGGGGCCCCTCAGGATGGGGCTACTTCTCTTTCTCAAAATTTAGCATGCACTTTTCTGACAGTCCCTCTGGAGGGGCAGGACAGGCCACTGAGCAGGTTTTCTATGATCCCATGCAGACCAGGTAAAGGAGGAGTCAGAGTCCTCAGTGGCTTTTGCGGGTCTTTTATTTAGATTTACCAGGTATATGGCAGGCAGGGGTGCTGGGGGGCCGGGAGGCTGGCAGTCCTCCCAGCCCCCAGCAAATCCTCACTCTATCTGGGCTCTCTCCAGCCTTCTCTCTGCTTCTCTTCTTCTCTCGGCTTCCACTCGTTCTTGGCTTCTGCTGGTGTCCCCGTGATGCCGCCCCTAAAGGCCCAGTCTTAGCCCAGGTGAATCCCATCTACCTATGCCCACACCCTACTCCAGGTGCCTGCCATCAGGCATGCATTCAGGACTGCAAGGATCCATCATCTATCCTGATGGCGGGAGGGCAGAAAAGCCTGATACTTTCACCTTACCCTACACCCTCTAACAGCCTAAGCTCTCAAACCCAATCTGCCAAAATTGGATTTGTCGGTTTCTTTTCCCTCTAGTTGTTTAATTATCTTTGTTTTTAACCTCTTTGGTTATAGTAGCAAGGGAAAGACCTTTCTAAGATGAAACTCAGGCAAGCCTCATTCCCTGGAGTCACCTAAAGTGATAAAGTAAACTTACTGTCTCAATAAATTACCTTATCATTACATTTAAATAATATTATGGTCTTTATAAATTGTTAGTCAATACAATCAGAGAATTGTCTAAAAAATACTTTTCTTTCCCCTCTGTCTACTAACATTGTGATCGTTTGTGCTTAAAGTTAGGGGTAAAAGACATTCCTTTAAGAGTATTCTGTTTACTCAAACTATTTCCCTCCCTTACCAGTTGGAATAAATTCATAATACTGCAGTTTATCTAAAAGACTAGAAAATGGGGTCTCCCTGGTGGTTCAGGGGTTAAAGACTAGAAAATGGGGTCTCCCTGGTGGTGCAGGGGTTAAAGTCTCAGCACTATCAAGCTAGCACCAGCCATTGCAGCATGAGTTCCAGTTCCATCTGGGCCAGGAGCTAACCCACTTGGCACAGCAGACCTCTCCTGTCTGGTGACTGCTCGCCTCAGCAGTGCTTTTCAGTAGATCCGCCTGTTCTGTTCCCCGCTCTGTCTCAAGTGAATCCTCTCACTCCCTGCACCTCTGGCCTACACCTCAGTTCTTGTATGCATAAATAAATACAAATAAGAAGACTAGTAAATGTAATGTATAGAGTTTTCGGGTGGGGATGGGAGTGGAGGTGAGGGGTAGGATAGAGGAGAGTTTAGGGCATTAAAACAGAGAAATGAATATCAAATGAAAGAAAAGGAGAAGTGGGAGAAGACTAGGGAAGAAGATGGAGTACTGAGAAACAGGGAGGAGAAGGGACAAAGAAGAAAGTTAAAGTTAAAGATGTCACTGGGCTGATATCAAGGTGTTGCAAGTGCTATTTTTTTCTGGAGTCTCTCTAGGAGAATCCATTTCTTTGAGTTTTGCAGCTTTTAGAAGCTACCTGCAATATATGGTGATTTGTACCCTCCTTCTTCATCTTCAAATCATTCTTTGATTTGCAGTTGTCGCTGACAATTCTTCTGTAGCCCACCTCCCTCCCTCCCCATCCCCCAATAACCAGGAAAGTTTCTCATTTATAACTTCCCATGTGATTATATTGGGTCTACTTGAGAATCCAGGATAATTTCCCTATCCCAAGGTCCTTAACACTCACACCTACAAAATACCTTTTGCCATGAAAGGTAATATATTCATGGGTTCTTAGAAATAGGATGGCAGAGTCTGTTGACTCCCACATGATGCTTAAGTAGCCTCTTCTCATGAAGTGTTGATTCTGTTTCTTTGTAGCTAAGAATTCTGTAGAATGTGTTCCCTCTAGATGTTCATGTCCTTGTATTTATCACACATCATTGTAACTGGAAACGACCCTTTTGTGGGGAACATTGGCTAGGACCCCTTCAGGAACTTAATCCCACTGTCTAATTCTTATTCAAGCCCTGTTCTCATCTTAACCACTCTTTTATCAGCTCTGTGGACAGTTTGGGAGTGGAAGTAAAAAAAAAAATAAACCCGAGAAAGAAAAATGAGGTCTGGAGAGAAAATGAGGGTGAGTTATGTGATTTGCTATACAAAAGTACGCCTGACCTTTTGCTTAAAGAAACCTCAGGAAGGAAATTATACATGGGTGAGGGTGGGGCTGTTCATCTATTGTTCCCTTCAAATGGAAAGTAGCATTTGTTTGTTGAGTACAGTGCTGAGTACTTGTTGGCATCTGGGGCTGTTAGTACTGGGCACCTTCATGGGTCTTAATGGGTGAGAGAGTTTATATACCCAAGTAATCACATTACCTTGGCTATGTATCAACATATACATATACATTGGCCATGTGTATCAACATGTACATATAAATTCATGTGAAAACATCTTACATTTGCTAAACACTCGACTTCATAATTCTTTCACCTCAGCTACTTTATGTGGTCTCACAGCAATGCAGAAAGAAGACAGAGTGAAAACAAAGTCAGAGATTAGCCATACTGTTGTCATCTCACCTGGTCACAAGGCTAGTTAGTGAGAGCTTAGTTTAGAAGCAGGTTTCATAACTTTCAAACCAGAGTGCTTCCTAGTGATTATGTTGATTAAAAAGAAATTCCAGTAACTCAACAGTTTTAATGTAGAGTTTTAATGATATCAGACCTGTCAGAGCAATAACACCAATTCTCGTTTACAAGATATATTTAGCCTCAATTGACTATAATTTGGTGTTGGTGGGAATAAGTAACAAAGAAAAAGAAAATGGCATTTCATAGAATATTATATAAAAACATAACAAGATCTTGAAAATGCAACATTATATAAAGAACTAAGAAAAACCTAGGAAAAAACAAGCACTTGCTGTTGTACTATTTTAGAAATTGTACATGGTTTTGAACACATGGTGAATATAAGGATCAGACAAGCAAATGCAGAGACCACTGATTTAAATATTCAATATGCAATGTAATTAATCCACAAAATGGGTAAGCGCTAGGTCTTTACATTTAAACCATAGAATTTAGAATTCTGCCCTTGTTTTCTTTCCTTTGTCTAATTTAGGTCAGTTGTATAAAATTTTTTTTAACTTAAAAATGATCAACATATTGTTGGGGGCTGGTTTGTGCACAGAATGATTTTCTTGACCATGTTTAACATTTAAATAGGCTAAAGTTTTGTTTTTGCTTTTAATTACAGCCTGAAGTACACACAGCACATGTTTCTTCCTGGTTTTACTTGTCAATTTTCAGTAATGCCATTTATAATCTTTCAAAAATATATTTTAAAATAATGTGATCTTCTTAACTTAATAATTTCTTCCTGCTTCCTGAAAAATTTTTGTAATCATACTGAATATTGACAGTTACAAATCTCCACATAATCACAATTCCTCAGAAATTCTCTTGTCTATTTTGTTGATGTTATTTGTGGTAGATGTGAATATTGCATTAGTTAAATAAATGAACAGTAGCTTCCATATGGGAATACTACTTCAGTCTGTAAGTTATGAGGTCCAGCTCACATAAAAGGCAAGTTCACAAAGCCTGTCCAGTGCCACTGTCTCTCCTCAGACAAGGAGCAGGAATCAATTTTTTAGGTCTTTATTCATCAAAATGGAATATTTCATTAGGAGTTTTACTCAAAGAGTGAATCTGCATCCTAAGAAAATTATGTAGCAAACATCTTTCCCTAACCTAAAAATAAAATACAAATGTGGAAAATTTCACAGCAGTCCAGCCCCTTCCCCCTCCCCCATGACCACGTGGTCACATGACTGAACAAAGAGGAGGTACTGTGGACTCTTAATGGATTCAATATTAAGAGTCTGTGCAATAACTTCGAGGTCCTTCTCTAATTAGCTGTGTTTTCTCATTTGCATTTGTAGGTTGGAGAAGAACTGGAAAATCCACATCTGAAAATAAACAAAGCAAAGCAATAAACATTCTCTTATCGTGTTACATTTCCTTTCATAGAGTGAGTGGTAGATATTTTTCTTGACATAATGATTGGCAAACCAGTTGAATTCATAAAATACTAAGAATACTTACCCTTTATAAAACTGCAAGAAAGAGGAGACAATGTCTTTACTCTTTATTTATGTTCTATCAGTTATAGAATTATAAAACCAAGCACAGAACACAGCTTTCGCCTTGAGGCAATTTCTAAAATTAGTGAATTTGAGCTTTAGTTTTCATTATCTGGTGGAGTTCACGACGTATGTCCTATAGACTGTCAAGTTTATCTATCTGAAAAATACCCTGTAGAGGTGTGCATATATGGCCTTGGTTGGGAGAGAGGGCGAAACCCAGAGCTTGTTTATGTGAAGAGTCTAGCAGGGAGCGCTCCACATAAAGCTAGTACCTCAAATGGTTATGCTCTCCTTATCACCATCCACCTAAATTGCAAGGAAATTTGTTATTCTTCAGATTTGGTACTGAGGAGGGAGAAAAAAACTGCTAAAAAATGTCTAGTGGTAAGTCAATAAATACACAAGTTGCCAGACCAAATTTATGCCTGTGTTCTAAGAAACCGGAAGCTTTTTAGTTTAATTTAAAATAGTCCAGTAGGGCCTCCCCGGTGGTGCAGCGGTTGAGCGCTGGGTTGCGAAGCTGCCCGCAGCCTCTGCGGCGCCGGTTTGATCCCCGGCTGCTCCCCGGCTACGGGAGGAGGGTCCCAAATGGCGCGCAGACCTCTCCTGCCGCCCGCTGCTCCCCTCAGCAGTGTACTTCGGTCCTTCTGCCTGCTCTGCTCCCCACCCTTGCTCTGGTGAATTCTCTCACCCTTCCGCACTTCTGACTGTACCCAGTGCATGTATAAACAAAACAAACAAACAAACAAATAAATAAATAAAACATGCCTCTAAAAAAAAAATAAATAAAATAAAATAGTCCAGTGTAAGATGTGCTCCCAAACACTTTGCAGAAGCGGGTGGCCTCACCTTCAACCCAGGCCCCAAGGAATCACTAAGAAATTGCAAGAAACATGACTCATGGTAAAAATAATAGAGAGATATGGGGGCGGAGGGATGAGAGAGAGAGAGAGAGAGAAGGAAGGGAAAGATTACACATAAAAAGAATGTACATTCGGTGCTAATAGAAACAGCAAAGCCTAAATCACACTCAGAAAGACTTCAAACCTACACTTACAGGACAGAATAAAAATGAATTAGATTTATTTTTTTAATGATCAAATGGATTTTGAAATTAAAGAATTCATGGAGATTTGTACAATTATGTATTAGCTCAGAACATTCTACAAAATCTAATAGAAATCCAGTAATATACAAATTCTTGAAGAAAAGTTTAAAAAGAAGAAATATTTCTACATTTATTTCATGGGATATAATCTTGACTTAGTAAAGAAAGTTTGGGAAAGGGAAATTATAGGCCAATCCAACTTACTAACATAGATATTAATGTCTAACTCAATATTAGAAAATCTGTTTCTTAAAAAAATAAAAGTTAAGGTGCCTCCCTGGTGTTGCAGTGGGTTAAGTCTCAGCACTATGAAGCTATGGACAAACACACCACTGCACTGCAGCACATTCTATCCCTGGCCAGGGAGCTAACTCACAAGGCACAGCCGACCTCTCCTGTCTCGCCTACTGCTCCCCTCAGGAGTGTATTTCAGTCAGTCTGCCTGTTCTGCTCCCCACTCTGTCTCTGGTGAATCCTCTTTACTTCCCCCCACTGCACCTCTGGCCTATAACCCAGCTCTTGTATTCATAAACACAATAAATCTTTAAAAAAAAATTGTTTAAAAATTAAAGTCAATACATCATGTCTGCCCTAACTATATCTTATTAATAAGATGACTTTAACATTAGAAAACTAATTCACATAATTCATTTCATTAGCAGATTAAAGAACAAGGATCAAGACCATCTCAACTGATGAAGAAAAAGGTATGTGATAAAATTTCACACCCATGATAAAGTTCTAACAAAATAGAAATAGAAGATGGTTTTCTTAACCTTATCAAAACCCATAGCCAACTTCATAATTATGAGGCAATCTTGAAAGCAGCTTTTCTTCAACATTTTATTGGTAGTCTCAGGAAACACAGAAAGGCAAGAAAAACAAAAAAAAATTTTTTTGAAAAGGAATGGGAGGGAAGAATTGAAACTGTCATGATTTAGAAATGATATAAACATTTATATAGAAACCCTAAATAATTTATAGGCCGATAATTAGAATTTAGTTGGTTTCTTGAATTCAAAAGTAGTATTAAAAAAGGTATAAATCTATATGCCAAAAAACAAGCAGAAATATATATATATATTTAGAATTTAGAATTGTATTAAAGTAGATTAAGTATCCAGCAGTAAGTGTAACCAAGAATATATAAGATATACCTTTAGTGAAAACTAATAAAGAAGATTTAATCAAAGGAGAGACATAGCATATCATATATTAGAAGACACATTCTTAAACATGTTAGTTCTATTTAATTGATTTATAGAGTTGCTATAATTCTGAAATTCCAAAGGTTTTCTTTAAGGAAATTTTGTTAAAGAACTTGACAAAGCTAATTCTAAATTTATGTGGAAAAGCAAATGACCAAGGATATGAGAGACGGTCCTGAAGAATACTTAGGAAGATTTGCCTAAACAATTTTAGGAATTATTAAAAATGGGTCTGGTATTGCATACAAATAGGCAAAATGACTAGTGGGCCAGAACAAAAAGCCCAGAAACTGCTCCATTTATTTATTGAAACTTTATACCAAAACCAAGATGAGAAATGACTGTGCTTGGACAATTTGTTTTCTATATGGAAAAAGAATGAAATTGGAACCTTACATCATACCAAATACAAAAAATCAGTCCTACATGATTAAACATATACATGTGAAAAACAAAACAATACAACTTTGAGAAGAACATATAGGAAACATCTTTATATCCTTGGGATAAGGGGAGATTTCTTAATTAAAATAAAAATCACTAAAGGCAAAGAGTGACTTTTTGCTACATTAAAATTAACTTTGGGTTCTCAAAAAAACACGATCATAGGGCCTCCCCTGGTGGTGCAGTGGTTGAGCGCTGGGCTGTGAAGCTACCCGCAGCCTCAGCAGCGCCAGTTCCATCCCTGGCTGCCAGCGAGGGTCCCACATGGCGCAACAGACCTCTCCTGCCACCCGCTGCTCCCCTCGGCAGTGTACTTTGTCGGTCTGCCTGTTCTGCTCTCCACTCTGGCTCTGGTGAATTCTCTCACCCTCCCACACTTCTGACTGTACCCAGTGCTTGTATAAATAAATAAATAAATCTTTAAAAAAAAAAAGGATCATGAAGAATGAAACACGAAATCAAACTGGGAGAATAGATCTTAAGCAAACACAGTCAACAAAGATTGAATACCAAGTACTTAAAAATTATTAAGAAAAAGGCAGCTGATATATTAAAAAAAAATTGCAAAAGATCTTGGGCATTTTATAGGAGAGTCCTGAGTGACCAGTTAGCCTAAGAAGAGATGCTTTATTGGTAATCAAGGAGATAAAAACTAGAACCACAATAGTAAATCATTTCCCACGCACATGGGTGTACATTTAAGTCCGGTGATATCAAATGTTGGGCAAGGACTTGGAGCAATAACTATTTGTGAGATTGGAAATTGAGCCACTATTTTGCAGAACAACTTGGTTATCTAATAAGTTGTAGACATGCGTACCCTTGAATAAAAGTATTCCATTCCTGTGCATACACCTAGAAAACTTGAGCACTCACGCACCAGGAGACATGTACAAAACATTTACAACAGTATTGATAGTAATGGCAAAAAAAAAAAAAAAGGGAAACTATCCAGATATCCCTCAGATATAGAAAGAATGAATAAATTATGAGATGTCCCCACAGAGGAATACAATGGAATACAATGATGAAAATGAATGACAGTCTTAAAGTGAGTAAATCTTAGAAATATGATATAGAATAAAAACTTGGAGTATAGTTGCTGAATACAAACCCATTTATGACATTCAAAATATGCAAAACCAAGTAATATTTGAATGATTATTATGTGTGATATATTTGAAAATTGTCAAGAGAGATTGTCTTTATAAGGAAAAAACACTGATTTTTTTTTACTTATATGAGATGACAGATGCTAATCATTTCACAAAATATTTAAGTCAACTCATTATACTGTAAAACATCAACTTACATAGTGCTGTATGTCAATTAAATGTCTCTATAAAACTCAGTGAAAAAAATGATTACAAATAATTTCAGAGAGCAGTTACTGCTGATGAGGGAAAAGCAAACAGGGAACTTAAAAGGTCATGGCAGTATTTTTTTTGAAAGGTAGAAAATCTGGTGATATTGTCTGCATTTATTTAACATTTAATAAAAATAACAGATCAAGGAGTTAATCTTTATCTTCCTGATTACTCATAATGAGGCAGTAATGAATAGAACTGGGGTTCGAAATGAGACTGACTGACTCCAATGCCCTCTGTCTTAGCCCTGGCTTAGTACTACTGCTCTTAAGGTAGCTGGCATGAAAGACCAAGGAGGGCCTCCTGGTGGCACATGCGGTTAAGCACCACACTGTGAAGCTGTCTGCAGCCTCTGCAGAGCCGGTTCAATCATGGCTGGCGAGGGTCCCACATGGTGTGGCAGACCTCTCCTGTCTCGCCCCCAGCTCCCCTCAGCAGTGTATTTCAGTCAGTCTACCTGTTCTGTTCCCCACTCTGTCTCTGGTGAATCCTCTCACCCTCCCACGCATCTGGCCTGTATCCCGGTTTTTGTATAAAAATAAATAAATCTTCTAAAAAATAAAAGACCAACAATCAACTGTATCATCTCCTGATACTTGTGCATATTGATGCCTTAACTTAGGTCTGTGGTATCCTCTACTCCCTACTATAAGTGAATTTTCAGAGGACAAAGAACCCTCTCCTTTTCTGAATGAAGTGTGTTTAACATCTTTCTGTAGTCAAATTTCTGCCTACCTGTCTCCTCCACCACACCCCCCCCACACAATTTGTATCGATGTATATAATTGAGGCAAGAGTCATATAGTTTACCATTTTAAAGTGAACTGCCAATTTAGTAGTATTTAGTACATTCATAATGTTCTAAATGTGTGGTTTATCACCTCTATCTCATTGCCAGAAGCACAGTGTCCAGCTGCTCCCTCTCCCTCCCTCCCCGTCAGGCTATAGCAATCACCAATTTGCTTTCTGCTTCTGTGGATTTACCTAGTTTAGAATCATACAATATTTTGCCTTGTGTTTGGCTTATTTTACTCACTTAATATATGTTTCCAGGTTTATCACATTACAGCCTGTATCAATACTTCATTCTTTATTATGGCTATATAATATTTCATCTCTACTTTTCTGCACTTTCTTCCTTAGAACCTTGTGGGTTTCTCTCAACTCCTTTTTCTCTCTTCCTAGTAAAACCCTACTGCTCTTCTCTAACACACTGTCTATATTCCAGGTGCTTTTCACCTACTGCATTTCACTTTGATAGTTTGAGCCCTTACCTGAGTATATCCCAGATTGGCATTACTCACAACTATGATCCCTGTCCAACTTCTGCATCATTCAGTTTCTTTAACAAATTATTCAATAGAACAGCACAATTTGACTATACCTTCTTTGTGTGGCATCCAGAGCACCGCTTAGGATCTTAGCCAAGGATATAAGGTGATACCGTGCAAAAAGCTTTGGTGGTACCAAGAGTCATTCCTTCTACGGTTCTCCATTCCCAAAACCTCCTGCATTTTAACTCTTTCTTGTTCTTTGAGTTTTCAGCTTTTTTTTTTTTTGCATTATACTTTTTATTTTGTATTGGTTTTTTTTTTCATTTTATATAATTTTAATATCATTTTTTCATTTTTGCACAATGTATGCCTTTTCATCTTGGTTATAGTCCGCATACAATTCCTACTCCCCTTGTTTTGATCCTACTTCCTCCTACCCCCCAACCCCCATAGTGTGTCTCTGGTTTATAGTTGTTTGTTGATTTTGATTTTTACTTTATTATAATTAGTCTTTTCCCAGGTCCCTTATTTATGTTTTCTAAAATCCTGCTGTGAGTGAGAACATCTGGTATTTTTCTTTTTCTTTCTGGCTTATTTTGCTGAGCATGATCCCTTTCAGCTCCATCCATGTTGCTGAAAATTGCATGAGTTTATCTTTTTTGATTGCTGAGTAATATTCCATGGTGTATATGTACCACACCTTCTTGATCCAGTCCTCTATTTTGGGGCATTTGGGTTGTTTCCATAGCTTAGCTATTGTAAATAGTGCTGCTATAAACATAGGGGAGGTGCCCTTTTGAATTAATGTTTCTGTGTGCTTTGGGTAAGTACATAGGGAGTGGAATTGCTGGATCATATGGAAGCTCCATCTTTAGCAGGTTGAGGAATCTCCACACAGCTTTCCACAGTGGCTGGACCAGTTTTCAGCTTTAAATGCCACTTCCTTGGGGAAGCTGCCCTTACTTACATTCAGGTCAGATCCTATAGTGTTCTCTATCAAAGCTCTATGCTTTGGTCAGTTTATTAAACCTGTAAATATATAGCAATTTTCTGTCTCCCCATCTTCTCTGCTATATTGTAAGGCCAGGCCCGCAGGAGCCATGTCTTTCTTTTCTCTAGTCCCTAACATAGTGTGGGGCAAATATTATATGCTCAATAGATGTTTTTCTCCTGAATGATTATCTTGATAAACCTGACTAGTAAATTTTCTCATTAAACCGTGATGCACAAAAAATCAAAGAAACCAGAGAGAAAAAAAATCAAAGAAACCGAGGGTCCACTTTGAGCAAACTACTGTCACTCTTACTAGTCCTGTTTCCCTGGCCTTAATGATATTTATTTATATGCTTATATAATGTACAAGCAAAGGGCTTTGGACTAGTAGCAAGAACTGGTTTCCAAGATTCTAAAATTCAGTTTTTTTTTTTACTTGAAGGGATAGAAAGATTATTTAGAATTTAATCTCTTCCTTGGTGCCCTTTTTCTGGGCCATAACGTAATGAATTTTAAACAGCAAATGTAATAAATGTCTCAATATCTTGGCCTACAGCAAGAGTCTAATTACAAGCCATATGGCCTCTTCAGCTCAGTGGTTGTGAATTTTTTTGAGTTTCATCCAGGTGAGTGGCAAGAACAGTTAAGCAATCAACAGATATTTCTGTGTTCTAAATTTCACATTTTTAGATCCAAGGTCAACACCATGAAATTGTCTCATTTAGATAATTCATTTCCTGACCTTAAAAAAAATGGAGAAATCATGACTCAACAAGAAATGTTTAGGGTTTAACTTGGAGTTTTCAGTTTACTGCTTTCAACTTGGAAAAAACAAACTGAATTTAGCTCTTGTATTTTCTGTTTGCTTTGCCAGGCTGTTAAGAGACAACTTGTTCCCATTTATGTCCCTGTTTCTGTATCTCAGTGTTCTCTGCCCTCTCCCCTCCCCCCCCCACCCCCAACTCCCTCACAAACTCCCAGGGAATGGGGTTCTATCTCAAGGTAGTCTATAAAATCCTCTTAGCTGGTAAAATTCTGATTTCATTGTGGTCTTCAACTAACAGAGGAGTACAGGGTGTAAATGAATTTGTTTTAAATATGCCATTCAAAAAGCCAAATAACTTGGCTTCTATTACCTTTGCCTTTCAAGTTTCAAATATTCCAAGAAAAGAAAAAGGAGCATTGCTGCCCTCCCCCTCCCCGTGGCCCCAGCCACTATCTCTGGTTCATTTGATCCTGACTGCTTCATAAAAATAATAGAATTATCCTGGGTTCCCAGGATCCCACTGGAAATAAATTTTTATTTTGAAGAAGAAATGGGAATTAGTTTATAAATTCTATAGTTTCCAAAGAATATTGAACATGCCAGTGCTCTGAACTTCCCTGCTTTATCTCTGAATGGTGGAAGCTGGATTATACCCTTTTACATAATTGAAAGAGATAGGATGATAAAAAAAATTCCTTCTCTTCCAGACCCCACTCTGTACCACTACACTTGAAGCTACTGATACCTTGTTATAACATCAAAAGGTATCTTAGTTTTTAGTTAATGTCAAGGAGTAGGCATGTTTGAAAAAATAAAAAATGTACAAGAAAAATCACAAGCATTATATATAAAACTAAAATTATTAAATGATCTCAAGACAGGTGAAAAACATGTCTAATGTTTTTTTAATAAGTCAATCAGTCAAAAAAGGATTTAATATTTCAAATTTTGCTTTTCATAAATTAAATATCAAAAAACCAAGAAGAAATATCTACAGTGCCCTATAATATGTTCCTAAAAGTGAAATTTGAGGTGTTTACTGAGTTTAAATCAGAAATGTATTTATCTAGTTAGCTCCTGTTCTTTCCTCTTCTGTATTAGGCATAAGGAGACAATAAAGTATTAAGCAACTACAACTGTTATTCTAAAGAGAGGATTATCTCATATTGATTTTATGATACTATGTATCTTGGCTTTTCTGGAAAGTCTAAGAGAATAATATAAGAAATGCTAACCACAATTCTTTAGAAGTTAATATCCATATATGAAAAATTCCCAGTTATATTCTTCATATACTGGTCAAATCTCCAAGTACAGTATAATCTGTAGCATAGTATTTTGATGGGTAGTTAATTAAAAACCCTTCTCAACCTATTCCCCGCCCCATCATATTAATTCAACTGTGACCTTTTCACTAAGAGTATTATACTCTGGAGACATTTTATCCTATTTATTGCCAGTGATTATTAAACTTGAAATCCAGATTTATTGTCTTCCAAGGAAATATTCTGGTAGTACTGTTTATATAAATTGCAAAACCCATTACACAATTAAAATGTGATATATCTGATTCAAATGTTAAGAGTTTCAAGATGGTGATGACAGAGCAATAAACCAAGTGATAGAAATCATAGATAGCACAATAGGTTTAGAAAAAGAAATGATCACACTGAAAAAAATGTAATATTATCTCTACTTGCAAATGAAATGATTGCCTATATAGAACATTCGAAGGAATTCACACAGACACACAAACACAAATTAGTAAATAAACTTGATAAGGGCACAGAATGCATAATTAACATGAAGATAATTGTAAATACTTGCAATGGACAACTGGAAATCAAAACAAAAACCAGTGCCATTTACAATGAAATGTAAATGAAATACTTAGGTATCTAAAGTATTAGATACCTAATGAAATACTAAATGAAATACTTAAATGAAATACCTAAATGAAATACCTAAATGAAATACTTAGGTATCTGCGTACCAAATCTGTATGCCATAAACTACAAAACCCTCATAAAAGAAATCAAATGCATTCTAAATGGAGACACGTATGTGTTGATGGATTGGAAGTTTCAACATAGTAGAGATGTCAGTTCTCCCTAATCTGATCTACAGATTTAATGCAATTCCAATAAAAAATATCAGCAGTATTTTTTTCTGTAGATTTAGATAAACTGACACTAAAATTTATATAGAAGACAAAGAAACTAGAATAGCTGAAACTATACTGAAAAAAGAATAAAACTAAAGGAATCATACTGGCTGATTTTAAGACTTACTTTAAAGCTGCAGAAACATGACTGTTGTAAGTAAAGGAATAAACATATAGATCAATGGAACAGAATACAGAGTCCAGAAACAAACCCATATATATACATATATATGTTCAATGTTATACATATGGTCAATTTTTTTCGAAAGAGATGCAATGAAAATTCAACAGAGAGAAAAATCTTTTCAATAAATAGCTTTGGAATAATTAAACATCATGTGCAAAAATCCCCAAACAACCCTAAAACTTCACATCTTATACAAAAATTCACTCAAAATAGATTACAGATCTAAATATTAAATATAAAACTATCAAAATAATTAAGACAATCTTCATCATAAAGGCTTAGGCTTAAGAGTTAGGACTACGTTAAGAGTCCTTAGACACTGAAATATCAAAAATCCATTTTTTTAAATTGATAAATTTTTCATCAAAATTTTTGCCCTGCAAAAAAATAGCAATCTGTAGATATGACATAACATTTTTGCAAAAGAGACAAAAAACCATAAATATTTGTACATTTGTTTTCAGAAGTACAGTGAGTACATGTCATTTATTGGACCATAGTCCAGAAAACAGTTTTCAGATAGAATCTGCTTTTTTCATCCTGGCAAGTTTTAACTTGCATTAAGTTTACCTGCAAACTACACTGTCTTTGAATTAGTGGAATAAAAATCTAAATGTAACTAATACATTAAGTAACTACAAATAAGGCATACATTCTTACAATAAAATGTTTGACCCAAGAGCAGTGTGAATTTGCTGCACAGTTTATGAAATTTAAGCTTCCAGAACCTGAAGGTAACTGAGCAGACCCATTGCAGTAGATCTTAGCAATGTGCTCACTATTGGGTAGATCTACAAATGTCAGTATTTTAACTCTAACAGGCAAAAACACTCTCTTTCCACTTTAACGTTTTCTCCATCACACTTTTTCTTCCAGAGTGGTGACAAGGGGCTATGGATTTTAGGAATTTGACTAAGGGGAAGTAGAGTTGCAAATAAGTTTCATTTGTGTTTAGTAGGATATGTTTTTGTGATTTGCATGAATTCTATGTAGAGTTAATGTAGTTCATTATTGCTAGCCACAGCTATAATGGCATAGGAATGGCTTTAGGAATAATCCTAGACCTCACTTTAGGAGTAATCCTAGACCTCAATTTGCTTGTTCAGCAAATGAAGATCCATGCTTGTGGTATTTCACCTTTGTGTCCAAAGCGCTCTGGTCCTGAGAGGATTGGGTGATGTAGGAACAATGAGGTTTGAAATAGGTGGTCACAAGGTGATCTGTGGAAATTCTTCCAAATTTTATGTCTTATATATGAAATAAACCATGAAAGTTTCCCCAAAATTGACAATTCCTAAAGATTTTGAAAACATGAGCTGTAATACCATGAAAAAAATGTTCTGATCCACCAATAATAAAACATTTCTAATCAAATACATTAGCAGAAACATAGAATTACTTTTCTATTCTCCCAGAAAGCATGAAAGAATGTTTTATAGAGTTTTGCCAGACAGTTAATTAAACTATTGCTATTTTTCTAGATTTTGTGGTACTTGTGGTATTTGTCAGCTTTTAAACTTTGCAATTTTGTAACTTCTTTTTCTTACTCAAAATAATCACTTTCAGACCTAACTCTCTAATTTTGTGTTTTTTCTATAACAGGTCTTACAAAACCTGCATCAACTCTACATAGAATCTTTTAAATATTTAGGAATATGATAAAGCTTTTCCTTTTGGTTAAGGATTCTTAGTAACAGTCAAATAGAATCATGATTTACTTAGTCTAGAATCTGACCTCTGCAATAGAATTGATAGTTCTGGGTGTCAGAACTGAAAACAGTGAGACACATAGATTTATCATCAGTCACCCTGCAGAAAGGGAACCTGGGTGGAATTTGGCACAAAGTATGAATTTCTGTTCCAGAAAAGAAATCTGCTGAAATGACCTGGTAGAGCTTTTATTTAATTTAAAAGAGGAAACTTTTCAGAGAAGCATGAAATACCACATTTGGAATATCTAATTTCAAGTCACCTAGTTTTGGTTTCTGCGCTTCAAAAAAAAAAAAAAAAGTTAAGGTTGACGCAGTGGGTTATAATGGCAATATCTCACTTCCTATCCACTATCAGTGACCAAGTACTGTACTGAATTGAAGGATGTTATAGACTATTCTATGGACAACAAGGCCAGCAACCTCTGAAATTATCTTATAACAGTTTATCCTCTCAAAGGACAGATAGAATTAATGGACCAGGATCATCATTCTTAAGCAAGCCCCACCCTGAAGAGGAATTTACATAGAAATACACAGAGGTAGAGATATAGAGATAGAGTTGACCTATTTGTTAATAATCCTGTGCCCTTGCTCTCTTTGGTATGGATGACCCCATTAAAGTGTTAACTTGTGCTTTTATATCCCAAGTAAGGAAAAAGAAAATTGTAATTGTATTTCACCACGCACCCATAATTTAGCTCCAGGGGCAATAATATAAAATCATTACTGCCACTATGCTATTTGCTGAATTTGCAACCCAGTGGTTCCCATAGGGAGGAATCACAGGCTGCAGAAAGATTTTGCATTCTCCTGACCTCCCAGTCCTAAGATGGGGGTTCACATGATGGAGGACTCCTTCTGTCAAGCTGGAGTCAAGGTTAGTAATAAGTGATACTAAGTATCACTTATTACTAACTTATTATTAATAAGTAATACTACTTAGCATCACATTTGATAGGGAGGAAAAGGTATGTGGAAATCTTTAAACAGTCTCTACTGTTTGATATCATGGGAATTCTGTTTCAATGTGATCAAAAGGATGAGAGTCCAGACAAGTATATCATGCCTAATATCTGCGGTTCTGACCACAGTGGGTCACTGCCTGAATGATCAAGTAATTGTATCTTATTTAATCTGGTTCCCCAGGTTCATGATAATACAGTCTATAGTAGAAAATTATAATAGAATTGTAGCAATAAAAATAGAGGGGTTAATGGAAAGTTTGGCTTCAGCTAATTTAAACAAAGGCATTTCCCAAAGAACCTGAAGTATTTCTAATGCTGTGAAGTTTGTGAGATTTTTTACTTTTTTTTTTTACATTTTTTCTTTGTAATTTTTGAATAGAATGAACTTGAAGAATCAGGTAATAGATCATGACCATACATATACATATGTATGGTCCCCCATCTTAGGACTGGGAGGTCAGGAGAATGCAAAATCTTTCTGCAGCCTGTGATTCCTCCCTATGGGAACCACTGGGTTGCAAATTCAGCAAATAGCATAGTGGCAGTAATGATTTTATATTATTGCCCCTGGAGCTAAATTATGGGTGCGTGGTGAAATACAATTACAATTTTCTTTTTCCTTACTTGGGATATAAAAGCACAAGTTAACACTTTAATGGGGTCATCCATACCAAAGAGAGCAAGGGCACAGGATTATTAACAAATAGGTCAACTCTATCTCTATATCTCTACCTCTGTGGACATGGGAACTGGTTTAGCAAAGTAAATAGCCCCAATGACATAGGGCAATATTCTTGATTGTGATTTGAGGCTCCCCTGAATGTGTGCATTTGGAAGGAAAATACATTTCTGGGGAAGAAAGACCCATCTTCTTCCAGTTCTACACATACTCATGATCAAGTAGTCAAAGAGAAGAAAAGTCAAAGATTTTTGACTTCTCTTGATATCTATCCATTTGAATGGGTCCCTAAAGTAACAGGCTGTAATGCTTTTCCTGGGAGAAATTTTTATCTTATTTATCCTATCCTGTACCCTCCCCACCCAAATCTCAATAATGTATCATGGCCAGAGCTCACGCTCTTGTAATGAGATTGTGAACTGTTCTAGCTTTGCTTTGCCATCAGCAAATTTCATGACTTCTTTCTAATGACGTCAGGTTCTGCTTTTCTCTGTGCTGCCAGTCTTGGATTCCTCCTGCCACCCCCCCACCCAAATCTGGTTGTTGGATCTCTCTCACTTTTATGAGAATCATCACATGGGACCTGGTGCTGGCCTCGGGGCTATGGTAAGAGACACCCACTCCCTCTGCTCTCATATTACTCCACCTTTTTCCATGTCTGTTTTGATCTGCTCCTCAAGATCCTCTGCAGACACATAGAAGTCCTCTTCTGGTATTGATGCTTTTGGCCGGCAACGTCCACAGCAGCAGTTACAACAGCAGCACAGACAGCAGCAAAAATAGCAGCCAGTCAAGAGGCCAATGATAACAAACAGAGTCTAGGGAAACAGAGGCAAAGCAAAACAGGGGTGAGGAGTGGTGAGTGGAGGGGAGCCCTAGAAATCAAGCACACACCCATGTGCTCCTGGAGACCTGAAGACGTCATAATTCAACCCACAGAATGTCCTTATATCTTTTTTAATTTCCTTGGAAACAAATTCCTCATGAAGTTTGCCTAACATGTTAAATCCCGAACAAATGACTTGTAGCCAAAGTAATCAAGTAGGATACTTTACTCGTAAGCTGTAGTGATCATTATTGAGAGAGGAGCAAACCAAACAACAAACAAGTGAACAAGCAAAACTTCTACAGGTCAAATGAGCAGCTAATAGGGGAGATTGAATCATTCTTCCCAAAGAAGAGCTATTGACAGCTCCCCCTCTTAACCCAACATTCCTCTTAGTTACCAAGTCCCACAGAAAATTTTCTCTTCAAGATCTCTTTCATCTTCCTCCCTTGTCTCTGTCCTCCCTAGTAAGGCTTTGGGATAGATCCTATTATCTCTTCCCTAGACACTTCAGCAGCTTCTCAACTAGTCTCCCTGCTCTACTCTTTATTTTATTTATTAATTTTTTTAAAGATTTATTTATTTATACAAGCACTGGGTACAGTCAGAAGCGCGGGAGGGTGAGAGAATTCACCAGAGCAAGAGTGGGGAACAGAACAGCCAGAGTGACAAAATACACTGCTGAGGGGAGCAGCGGGCGCAGCAGGAGAGGTCTGTCGCGCCATGTGGGACCCTCACTGGCAGCCGGGGATCTAATCAGCACTGCAGAGGCTGCAGGCAGCTTCGGTAGCCTAGCGCTCAAGCACTGAGCCACCAGGGGAAGCCCTTTATTTTATTTTTTTAAGATTTATTTACTTATGCATACAAGAGCTGGGTACAGGCCAGAGATGTGGGGGTGGGGGTGGGTGGGTGAGAGGATTCACCAGAGATAGAGTGGGGAATGGAACAGGTGGATTTTCTGAAATACACTGCTGAGGGGAGCAGTGGGAGAGACAGGAGAGTCTGCTGTGCCATGTAGGTTAGCTCTCTGGCCCGGGATCAAATTCAGGCCAACACGGTGATAAACTTAGCTGAGACTTAACCCCTACGCCACCAGGGAGGCCCCTGTAGCCTTATTATTAGAAAGCTACATCAGGAATTACTTAATATATCCTTACACTACTGGATAGCTTCTGCATATGTACTTAAATTAACAATTTTGTCAATGTCCTGGTTAAGGAAACCCATTCTCATTGATATGGAGGCAGTCCCCAATATGTACTCAGGTGTCAGTGAGTAAGTTATTGAGAACTCCAGATGTACCTTCCCATGGAAAGTGTATCCTGCCTGGAGGTTAGGTTCCCAGCCAAAGTCCATGAAAGCCCACATTGTTAAATAAGTTTCCATCTACTATTATAAGTGACATTGTCAGTATCTACATTCTCATTCCAGTTTCAACTCTGCTTTGCAGGAATTTGTTTTCCTCTCTAGTCTTCAATAATAGAGAAAGAGGATTTCAGAGGATTTCCAAGAAAAAGAATTCTGGGGATTGCAGAAGAAAAATGAGGCTTTAGAGTACGGATTATCTCTTCATGCTTATATACAAAAACATTCTCTTTCTTCCTGTATGTACAAAACTCTTCAATTACCAAGATTTAGTGGAAGAAAACAGAAATAAGAACACTACTGATCATGAAACCTACCTTTCTGGAGACTTGCAGTTTTTAAAAATTATTAATTACAACTCATGAAGCTGAGTTAATATAATTTCACAAAATGTATGAACAGTGAACTGTTTACATGTGTGAACAGTCTGAAAACTATGTCGGTGGACTCTGTGTGGTTCATATGCAAATACACTTCTATCACAAGAATATTAAACTCATAAACAAATATAAAACCATTACCAAACATACACACATACTAGAACTTACTATGAAAAGAACACAAATTTACTGTCAAAAGTCAATTTTGCTTGCACTAAGTCCTTAAATATATTGTATTTTTCTTGATCAGATACATTTTCTCTCTCTTATTTCCTCCCTTTCTGTCACTCCAACTCCCTATTCCCCATTCCTTAATTCTCACCTTTCCCCCTTCATTTCCCTCTCCACTACCTCACAGCAGGCTTCATGTGAACCTCTGACATAATTACCACACAGTCTCTTAAGTATTGTGGTTGCTGATGTAACCTGTGCTATACATAGTAAAGTACATGGCTAAATCTGTCCTATAATAATTTATTAAACAGTTGTCACACTAATAAATTATTTTTGGTTTTGAGCAATGAGTCAGTTCTTAATTAGTCATTATCAGGAGAGGGAGGGCAGGCAGAATTAACCTGAAGCTTCAATTTCAAATATAATTAATGTCTAGAAGTATTTTAAGTCATGCTGTATTTTATAATCATTTGATGAGCTAAAGCAGAAATGATCTTCAAATAATAGCTTTCAATTGAATCACTATGTCCTTTTATTTACAAAAGTTTAATAATATGGGAAGGTTATACTTTCTTTGAGATGGAGCCTAATAGACTGAATAATACATTGGTCTTTCAGGAAATCTTTTTTTAATGAAGTACCATTATTTTACATCCTTGTTAATATTTTGACAGTGTAGGATTTCTATTCTCAGGCGGGGTCTTGTAACTTTCCCACCACCAAAGCACTATAGTCTGCTTTGAAAGAAAAAAATCTGACTCACCTTTGCCCACCAGCTTGATAGCATGAAGTAGGTATTAACATTTTCGTCTCCAAATTGCTCAGCCACATAGAGTCCCAGTGATCCGTACTTGTCATATATGTTTCTCTTTGACCGGTCAGTAAGTATTGTGTGAGCATTGTTGATTTCTTTAAACTTCTCAGCAGCAGATGGATCATCTGGATTCTTGTCAGGATGGTATTTCAGGGCCAATTTTCTTTCAAAATAAAAAAATGAACAAAAGTTACTTGACCAGAATAACAATGACATTTTAGAAAGTGATATTCATTTGTGCACACTTTATACAAGCAAGTGCTATGAGTTTTACACTAATGATTATGTGAGTTTTCACTAAATATTGTCTCTTGCATCTAATATACAGGCACAATAGTATTATTCCTCCCCTCACGTGCTCAAAGGAATTCTCAGTAACTGCAGAGCTGTTGAGTTGTAGACATTTTGTTATTGGCAAATAGGTGAAGTTTGTTTTTACCTGCAAGCTGATTAGTAACTCACCCCAACATGTGGAGGCCTCTAAGAGTTCCAGCAATGGGACAACTTATACCAAAATCCCAATTAGAAGTGGAAGAATTTTCCAGAATCAAGAAACTTCACACTACAAATTTCTTAAACTCAACTATCAAAAAAAAAAAAAAGAAGTTCTTATTTCTATCCCCTTTGAAAAACTATTATGACTGCCTTATAATCCATGAATCCCAGCTTCCTTTTATTTTTCTGCATACCGTGACTCTTACCTTGTATTCAAATATATATATTTGACCTCATTTCACATAGTTTTTTTCATTTTATGTAATCTGTAGAGATTTTCATGTAAGTCCAAAGTCCCCTCCCCTCTGTGGATATGTGTTGTGGTGTGGTGTGGGGTAGGGTAGGGTAGTGTTGTGCGCGTGTTTTGAAGGGGATGGCTTTAGAGGTATTCTTTATTCTTTGGTTATAGTCAAGCATAAATGGAAAAAAATGGATACAAAAGCTGAGCTATGATAATCAGGCTCTGGACCAGTGGTCATTTCCCTATACAGGTGATATAACTAGTGATTAGTCATTTGGGCTTGTGATGGAACTTGAGGTCTTATGCTAAGTGAATTAAGTCAGAAGGAGAAAGACAAATACCGAATGATTTCAGTCATATGTGGAATGTAAAGAAACAAAGCAAGCAAACAGACAAAATGAAAACAAATCCTTGAAGCCTGAGAGCAGAATTGAAGTTGAGAGGTGGTAAGAGCAAAGGGTAGACGAACTCCAGTGGCCGGTGTGGAGGGTTATTAATGCTTGGTGGTGGGCTGGGTGTGATAACCTGCATGAGAAGAAGTGTGACCTTGCACTCCTCAAACATATATAGTGTTGTAAACTAATGTTATCCCCCCAAAATAAATAAATAAAATAAAACTATCATTTTCCCCTAAAATTACATTTGTGGTATGTTTTCCTCTACAAAGTCTATTTTATGATTCTTTATTGGAAGGTCTACAAAAGTTATTTTCTCTACTGTGACCATCAGTTTCACCTTAAGCTTGTTTATAGAATTATTTCATTTTAATAAATGAAAGGAATAAAAGACCAAAATAGAGCATAAATACAAAGTATACCTTGTAAATCAATCTTCATGATAAATTGGAAAATATCACCCCTATTTCAGGAATTAAAGTATTGTTGATGAGAAAGCAGTGAATAATTAAGTCCCACAGCATCAAGATGCTTAAAAACACCAAAATATTTGAAATCGTGTGTCATGGTGTATAATCCACTCTAATTTTATACTCAGAATAAAAATAGTAAAAAAAATTAAGTTTCATTTTAAATTTGACTGAAAAAATTTTCACCCTTATTTTGAGAGTTGTTGGGATATCTATAAATTCTTAGAGTTGGGACCTTTGGAGACATGCTTTTCTTGTTTGTGTGCAGAATTTATGGTGAAATCTTGTACTAATAACACACAAAATCTTTTTGTCATTAAAAAACTTTCATGACAGTATGGGATAACTATTATATAGGATCTGACTGTAGTTTTTGAAGTATCAATCAGTCTTGGAGAAAACAAAGGCAAAAGCAGGAAGACTCTTAGGAATAAGAACTGATAGTTTGGACCAGTATGGAAGTGGGGGATACTGTGAGAAGTGGTTAGATTCTGGATATATTTGAGGGTTAGGTGATGGATTTGATGTACAGTATAAGAGAAAAAGAAGGACCAGAGATAGCACCAACATTTTGTTAAGTATCTAGAAGTTTGGCATTACTATCTAATGAGCTAGCAAGCAACTTTGTTTTTAGGGAAAGGTTGACTAGGACTCACAGTTCTATTTTGGACAACTTTGAAATGCCTATTTTTTTTTATTTAAATAATAAATTTTATTTTTATATTCCCCCATACAATTGCAAACGCCCCATTCTGACCCCAAACCCTCCCCTCCCGCCCCCCAACCCCCAAAAAGTGTCTCTGCTTCATAGTTTTTTGTTGATTTTGATTTTCACTTTCTTATATTCATTTTCCTGGTCCCTTATTTAAGTTTTCTAGATTCCTGCTATGAGTGAGACCATCCGGTATTTTTCTTTTTCTTTTTGGCTTATTTCGCTGAGCATGATCCTTCCAACGCCATCCATGTTGCTGCAAATTGCATGTGTTTATCTTTTTTGAATGCTGAGTAATATTCCATGGTGTATATGTACCACATCTTCTTGATCCATTCATCTATTTTTGGGCATTTGGGCTGTTTCCAAAGCTTAGCTATTGTAAATAGTGCTGCTATAAACATAGGGGTGCAGGTGTTCTTTGGAATTGATGTTTCTGTGTCCTTTGGGTAAAAACCTAGGAGTGGAATTGCTGGATCATATGGAAGCTCTATGTTTAGTAGGTCCAGAAATCTCCACACAGCTCTCCATAGTGGTTGGATCAGTTTGCACTCCCACCAACAGTGCAGAAGAGTTCCTTTTTCTCCACATCCTCGCCAACATTTGTTGTTGCTAGTTTTTTTAATATGTGCCATTCTCACTGGTGTGAGATGGTATCTCATGGTAGTTTTGATTTGCATTTCCCTGATTACAAGTGATGTTGAACATTTTTTCATATGTCTGTTGGCCATTTGCATTTCCTCTTCAGAGAAGTTTCTTTTTAGCTCTTAAGCCCATTTTTTGACTGGATTATTTTCTTTGTTGTTGCTGAGTCTCATCAGCTCTTTGCAGATTTTTGTGATCAGTCCTTTATCATTAGTGTTGGGTGCAAAAATGTTCTCCCAGTTGGTGGGGTTTCTCTTTGTTTTTGTTATTGTCTCTTTTGCTGTGCAGAAGCTCTTTAATTTGATGTAGTCCCAGCTGTTTATCTTTGCCTTCACTATCACTGCTTTGGGTGATGTGTCTGTAAAGATGTCTTTGATGTGCAAACCCCGTAGTGTTTCGCCTATATTTCCTTCTATGTATTTTATGGTTTCAGGTCTTATGTCTAGTTCTTTAATCCATTTTGAGTTGATTTTTGTGTATGGTGTGAGGTAGTGGTCAAGCTTCATTGTTTTGCATGTAGTGACTCAGTTTTCCCAGCACCATTTATTGAACAAACTTCTTTGCTCCAATGCATAGTCTTTGCTCCTTTGTCAAAGATTAGTTGACCATAAATCTATGGGTTTATTTCTGGATTTTCTATTCGATTCCATTGGTCTGTATGTCTGTTCTTGTTCCAATACCATGCAGTTTTGATGATTACGGCTTTGTAGTATAGTTTGAAGTCTGCGAGTGTGATGCCTCCATTTCCTTCTTTTTTTTTCAGGAGAGCTTTGGCTATTTGGGGTTTTTGGTGATTCCATATGAATTTCATCAATAATTGTTCTATTTCTTTGAAGAATGACATTGAAATTTTGATTGGAATAGCATTGAATCTGTATATTGCTTTTGGTAGGATGGCCATTTTAATAATGTTTATTCTTCCAATCCATGAGCAGGGGATGTCTTTCCATTTCTTTGTGTCTTCTTCTATTTCTTTTAACAGTGTTTTATAGTTTTCTTTGTATAGGTCCTTTACCTCTTTTGTTAGATTTATTCCCAAATATTTGATTTTTTTTGTTTCGATAATAAAAGGGATGGTTTTTTTGATTTCTTCTTCTTCAGATTTATTGTTTGTGTATAGGAAGGCTACTGACTTTTGCGTGTTGATTTTGTATCCTGCCACTTTACTGAACTGATTGATGAGTTGAATTAGCTTTTCTGTGGAGTTTTTGGGGTTCTCTATGTATAATATCATATCGTCTGCAAATAGTGATAGTTTGACTTCTTCTTTTCCTATTTGGATTCCTTGGATGTCTTTCTCTTGTCTTATTGCCCTGGCTAGGACTTCCAGTATTATATTGAAAAGCAGTGGTGAGAGTGGACATCCTTGTCTTGTTCCAGATCTTAATGGAATTGCTTTCAGCTTTTCACCATTGAGAATGATACTGGCTGTTGGCTTGTCATAGATGGCCTTTATGATGTTGAGGTATGTTCCTTGTATCCCAAGAATTTCAAGGGCTTTTATCATGAATGGGTGTTGCACTTTGTCGAAAGCTTTCTCAGCATCTATTGATATTATCATATGGTTTTTATATTTCTTTTTGTTGATGTGTTGGATAACGTTGATTGATTTTCGGATGTTAAACCATCCTTGTGTCCCTGGAATGAATCCAACTTGGTCGTGGTGAATTATCTTATGGATACATTGTTGGATTCTGATAGCTAAAATTTTATTGAGGATTTTTGCATCAGTGTTCATTAGGGAGATTGGCCTATAGTTTTCTTTTTTTGCGTTGTCCTTGTTCGGTTTTGGTATTAGTGTAATGTTGGCTTCATAGAACGTGTTAGGTATTATACCTTCCTTCTCAATTTTTTGGAAGAGTTTGTGAAGGATAGGTACCAATTCGTCTCTGAATGTTTGGTAGAATTCATTTGTAAATCCATCAGGTCCTGGGCTTTTGTTTTTGGGGAGGTTTTTGATTACCATTTCAATTTCGCTAATTGTAATTGGTCTGTTTAGGTGTTCTATTTCTTCTTTATCTAGCTTTGGGTGATTGTAGAGTTGTAGGAATTTGTCCATCTCCTCTAGATTGTTGAACTTGTTTCCATATAACTGTTCATAGTAGTTATTAATAATTCTTTTGATTTCTGCTGTGTCCGTTGTGATTTCTCCTCTTTCATTTATTATCCTATTTATTTGTGCTTTCTCCCTTTTTGCCCTTGTGAGCCTGGCAAGGGGTTTATCTATTTTATTTATTTTTTCGAAGAACCAGCTCTTGGTTTCATTGATCTTTTGGATTGGTTTTTTAGTTTCGATTTCATTTATTTCTGCTTTGGTTTTTATTATTTCTTTTCTTTTACTGGTTTTGGGTTTTTTTTTGTTGTTCTTTTTCTAGATCTTTGAGTTTCGAGATTAGGTTGTTTCTTTGAGTTCTTTCTTGTTTCTTGATGTGAGCATCTATTGCTATATATTTTCCTCTTATTACTGCCTTTGCTGCATCCCATACATTTAGGAAATTGGTGTCCTCCTTGTCATTCAATTCAAAGAATTTTTTAATTTCTTCTTTTATCTCCTCGTTAGTCCAGTGGACTTCCAGTAGTGTGGGTTTCAATCTCCACGAGGTAGGAGAATACCTTGCCTTCTCTTTATGGTTTATTTCTAGTTTGATGCCTTCATGGTCAGAAAAGATGGTTGGTATGATTTCAATCTTGGTGTATCTGTTGATGTTTGTCTTGTGCCCCAGTATATGATCGATCCTAGAGAATGATCCGTGTGCGCTTGAGAAAAATGTATACTCAGATTTTTTTGGGTTTAGTGTGCTATATATGTCTGTTAAGCCTAAGCACTCTAGATCCTTATTTAGAGCTTTAGTGTCTTTACTTATATTTTGTCTTGTTGATCTATCCATTGTTGATAGTGGTGTGTTGAAGTCTCCCACTACGTATGTGTTTTCTCTGATGTCTGTTTTCAGAGATGCCAATAGTTGTCTGATATATTTTGGTGCTCCTTCGTTTGGTGAATATATGTTAATGAGTGTTATTTCTTCTTGAAGTATTATCCCCTTGATCATAATGTAATGACCACTGGGGTCTCTTTTTATCTTTTTAAGTTTGAAATCTGTTTTATCTGATATGAGTATAGCTGTTCCTGCCTTCTTTTTTGGTCCATTTGCTTGTAGAATTGTTTTCCATCCTTTAACTTTGAGTCTATTTTTATCTTTTGCAGCTAAATGTGTTTCCTGGAGACAGCAAAAGGTTGGGTTTTGTTTCTTAATCCAGCCTGCAACTCTGTGTCTTTTTATTGGAGTGTTTAGTCCATTTACATTTAGAGTTAGTATTGATATGTTAGCATCTGTATTTGCCATTGTGTTTGTCTTTCCTTTGATTTTATTTATTTATTCTTTTAATAACTTTCTTTGGCCTTCTTTTGTTGTTATTCGTCCCTCTGAGGTTCTGGCTTTAGGACTCCTTGTAGTATTTTTTAGAGTGGGGGTTTAGTCGCAATGAAATTCCGGAGTTTCTGTTTGTCTGGGAAGGTCCATATTCTTTCTTCAAAGAGGAAGGAGAGCTTTGCGGGATAGAGTATTCTTGGTTGGCATCTGTTTTCTTGGAGTCTGTTGACTATGTCCCTCCACTCTCTCCTTGCCCGTAGTGTTTCTTCAGAGAAGTCTGATGTTAGTCTGATTGGTTTCCCTTTGAATGTTATCTGTTTCTTCCCTCTTGTTAGTTTCATTATTTTTTCTTTGTCTTGGATTCTTGGGAGCTTTACTATTATGTGTCTTGCTGTATTTTTCCTTTTATCATGGAATTTTGGTGTTCTTCTTGCTTCTTGTATATCAATTTTCAGATCCTTCTTAGCGTTTGGGAAGTTCTCTTCAATTATATCCATGAATATTTTCTCTGTTCCTACATCTCTCTCCTCTCCTTCTGGGATTCCTATAACTCTTATATTTCCTTTCCTCATGGAGTCAGATAGTTCCCGAAGTCTTTCCTCGTTCTTTTTCCTTCGTACTTCTCCTTCCTTTTCTGTTTTAGTTCTTTTTATTTCTGTGTCTTCAAGAGTACTTATTCGTTCTTCCATTTCATCTATTCTGCTTTCATTGCTTTTCCCAGAGTTCTTTAGCGTCTCCATTAATTCTTTGATCTCCTGCATTTCTTTTACTTCCCTTTAGGGACTCAATTTCATTCTTCTGGTCATTAATTATTTTCCCCTTATCATTGTTTTCCTTTATGACTTCTGTCAGTTTTTTAATCACAGCAATTTTAAATTCTCTATCTGGAAGGCTCAGAAGTTCTTCCAAGTTACTGTCGTTGCAATCTGGTAGATGGTTTTCTTTTTGTGGTGTGCTATTTTGCTGAGGAGTTGCTGGGTTGCATGTTGTTTTTCTACTCCCTACTGCCTGTTTTCTAATTTGCCGTATTCCTTGTGACACTGTGTTGCTGGTACTGGCCGGCATCTTGGGCGACCTTCCCAGCTCACCACTGGCTCCTCTGGGGAACTTCTGCTGGGTTCACAAGTCTCCAGCAAAGACAGGTCCCTGCTCTGTCTCCTCGGTGAGCCTTCTGCTGGGTTCACACAGTCTCCAGCAAGAAGGGTCCCTGCTGCAAAATGCCGGTGCTGGCGACGTGCTCCCCTGCACGCCCGGTCTGCCCCAGCGGTGGGTGCTGCTTCCCTCTGGGCTGGAACTGCAGGCTAGACGGTGCCCGGTGTGGGGAAGCCTCCCAGCTTAACCTCTGTCTCCTCGGTGAGCCTTCTGCTGGGTTCACACAGTCTCCAGCAAGAAGGGTCCCTGCTGCAAAATGCCGGTGCCGGTGACGCGCTCCCCTGCACGCCCAGTCTGCCCCAGCGGTGGGTGCTGCTCCCCTCTGGGCTGGAACTGCAGGCTAGAAGGCGCCCAGCATGGGCAAGCCTCCCAGCTTACCTCTGTCTCCTTGGTGAGCCTTCTGCTGGTTCACACAGTCTCCAGCAAGAAAGGTCCCTGCTGCAAAATGGCGATGCGGGAACGAGCTCCCCTGCACGCCCGGTCTGCCCCAGCGGTGGGTGCTGCTCCCCTCTGGGCTGGAACTGCAGGCTAGAAGGTGCCCGGTGTGGGCAAGCCTCCCAGCTTAACCTCTGTCTCCTCGGTGAGCCTTCTGCTGGGTTCACACAGTCTCCAGCAAGAAGGGTCCCTGCTGCAAAATGCCGGTGCTGGCGACGCGCTCCCCTGCACGCCCGGTCTGCCCCAGCGGTAGGTGCTGCTCTGTGTCTTTTTATTGAAGAGTTTAGTCCATTTACATTTAGAGTTAATATTGATATGTTAGCATCTGTATTTGCCATTGTGTTTGTCTTTCCTTTGATTTTATTTATTTATTCTTTTAATTACTTTTTTTTTTTTTTGGTCTTCTTTCATTGTTATTCGTCCCTCTGAGGTTCTGGCTTTAGGATTCCTTGTAGTATTTTTTGGAGTGGGGGTTTAGTCGTAATGAAATTCCGGAGTTTCTGTTTGTCTTGGAAGATCCTTATTCTTCCTTCATAGAGGAAGGAGAGCTTTGCGGGGTAGAGTATTCTTGGTTGGCATCTGTTTTCTTGGAGTCTGTTGACTATGTCCCTCCACTCTCTCCTTGCCCGTAGTGTTTCTTCAGAGAAGTCTGATGTCAGCCTGATTGGTTTTCCTTTGAATGTTATCTGTTTCTTCCCTCTTGTCAGCTTCATTATTTTTTCCTTGTCCTGGATTCTTGGGAGCTTTACTATTATGTGTCTTGCTGTATTTTTCCTTTTGTCGTGGAAGTTTGGTGTTCTTCTTGCTTCTTGTATATCAATTTTCAGCTCCTTCTTCACATTTGGGAAGTTCTCTTCAATTATCTCCTGGAATATTTTCTCTGTTCCTACATCTCTCTCCTCTCCTTCTGGAATTCCTATAACTCTTATATTTCCTTTCCTCATGGAGTCAGATAGTTCCCGAAGTCTTTCTTCATTCTTTTTCCTTCGTACTTCTCTTTCCTTTTCTGTTTTGGTTCTTTTTATTTCTGTGTCTTCAAGAGTACTTATTCGTTCTTCCATTTCATCTATTCTGCTTTCATTGCTTTTCCCAGAGTTCTTTAGTTCCTCCATTAATTCTTTGATCTCCTGCATTTCTTTTACTTCCCTCTTTAGGGACTCAATTTCATTCTTCTGACCATTGTTTTCCCTCTTTAGGGACTCAATTTCCTTCTTCTGATCATTGTTTTCCTTTATGACTTCTATCACTTTTTTAATCATGGCAATTTTAAATTCTCTTTCTGGAAGGCTCAGAAGTTCTTCCAAGTTGCTGTCGTTGCAATCTGGGCAGTGGTTTTCTTTTTGTGGTGTGCTTCTTTCCTGAGGAGTTGTTAGGTTGCGTATGGTTCTTCTACTCCCTACTGTCTGTTTTCTAATTTGTCGTATGCATTGGGACACTGTGTTGCTCGGACTGGCTGGTATCTTGGGTGAACTTCTCCGCTCCCCTCTGGCTCCTCCAGGAGCCATCTCTGGCTTCTGGGGGAGCTTTCTGCTGGTTTTAGGCAGTATTTACTAAAGAAATGTCCCTGTTCAAAAATGGCGAAGCGAGATGCAGTCCCTGAGCCTCCGGTTTCAGGCATACTCTTCTGCGCACCCGGTCTGCCCCAGACGTGGGTACCTGTTCCCTCTGTGGGCTCAGACTGCTGGTCGGAAGGGGCCTGGCGAGGGCTAACTTCCCAGCTGGCCACTGGGTCCTCCAGAAGCCTTCTGCCCTTTTCAAGAAGTCTTTTAAGAAGTTTCCCTGTTCTATGGGGTGTTAGTGACTTTTTTTTCTGGTCGCTAGGTGGCGCCAGAGATCTCTCCTATTGTCCTTGGGGGGCTGTTTTTCGACACCCCCCCCCCCTGTGGGACAGGGAGCAGAGCGAGAATGGTAGGGTAAACCTCAACGGCTTTGGGGTGCTGTGTCTGCCTTGTGCCCCACCGTCGTGGAGAACCCATGCCCCAAATTTCGTGCCCCGGGTCTCAGTTCCAAAGCCCGCAGTTCCAGGACGCGGGCTGTAGCCCAGTTCAGTGGCGCGGGAATGGCGCCTTTTGCACCCGCTCCCGTGCCTGGGCGCCTGGTTCCTGCTCACTCAGTGAGGGACTTTCACCTCAGGGAGGACCTCCGCGCGTCTCCCCGCAAGCCTAGGTCGCAGGCGCGGGGACCTGGGCAGCCGGGATCCCGATCTGCGTTTGCTTTTCAAGCGCGCCAAGCGCACCACTTTTCCGCGCAAGCTACCGGCAGCCCGGGCTGTGTGCGCGTCTCCCGGGGTCTTTGTTCTTCTCTAATGGCACCCGGAGCTGTTCGCTCACCGCCGTGGCGAATCCTGCAGGGTTCTCCACAGCTCCCGTTCACAGGGTGTGGTGGCTGCAATAGTTCCTTTCCACTCACAGTCCTGCTTGCTGCGTAGTTTGTTCTTGTTGGTCGTTTTAGTTTGTTTTTTTCCTCCTCTCTGCTGGTCGATGAGTGCCGACTCTGTGGGCGGGGGAGGGGAGCAGGGTTCTGCGCTTCCCTCCCATTCTAGTCCTCTTTTATGGCCACTTTCTTCTTCGGGCAGTTTGCTGGAGTCACCCGTTTATCTTCCGTGTCCCACTTCTCACTGGAACCTGCCACTTTTCCTCTCTATTAACTTTTTTTAATGGGAGATCTTACTCGCAGCGTCTCCTCGCCGCCATGTTGCTCCGCCCCTCTCTGAAATGCCTATTAAGCTACTAAATGGATGGAGGTAGAATGATATAGGAGCCTGGAGTTCAGGTGAGAATTATTATTTTTTAAATAATATTTACTTTCCCCCACCCCCTCAGGTGTAGTCCCCATAGAATTTCCTTCACCAATGCACCTGTGCACCATCACTACAGTCCCCTGTGCTCCTCTCCCACTCCCTCTGATCCCGCTCCCTCCTCCTCCTCAGGTGAGAATTATTGTAGAAGACATGCATTGAGGAATTCTAAGCAGACAGATGTATTTAGAGCCATAGAAGTGGGAAAGATTCCCAAGTGTAGATCCAAAAATATCTCTTAAGCCTGGGATTTGGGAAAGAAGAACCAACAAAGGAGATAAAGACCAAGGAAAAGTCTTAGAATCCATGCAAACAAGGTATTTCAAGTGAGAGTGATCACCTGTATCAAATGCCACTGTCAGATCATGTAGAAAAGGACTAAGAACTGATCACTGGGTTTAGTATATAGAAATCTCTCATGACCTTGATACACATGTGCACAAACACCTACACACATTCACACACACACACACACACAATTGTATATTTGTCTTTATGTAGGGAAAAATAAAACAGAAAATAAGTAGAAAATAAATAAGGAAATGGAAGGCTATAGCTACAATTAACAGTGCTTACAAGTGGCATATTGGGGTTATAGGTGATTCTTTGTTTCATTTTTGCTTGTTAAAGAAAATACACATATTATTTGTGTGGTTTCTTTCATCATTTTCAAGTTCAGTTACAAATTTTGTTCTCTTTTTAATAGCTGAAAATTTAGAGTTTGTTCCCTTAAATGACCCACTAGAACCAGATTTAAAAAAGTGGAAGGCAGGGAAGAAAGGAAGTCCTCAAACTTCAATGACACAATCATCATCATAAAGAGTCAAGTAGATTCTTTAAGCATATTAATTTTAATGATACAATGTTCCTGGAATTCTCACTCTGTGCACTGGAATATGAATTGCAGCATTTTCCCTTGGTACTTCCACAAGTCATGTCCAGGCCTATGAAATGTAAGTGCTATTACTTCTGCCTTCTGCCTTGATACCTGAAAAATGCCTTTTTTACAAACATTTCCTTGTTTCTAGGTTTCAGCTGTAGACTGATAACACTGCCCAAGACTTAGCCAGAGAAACCTGGCTTCCTGACATATTTTAAGTTGCTTGTCTTTTTGTCAGCTCACAGGGTAGATGGCACTCAATCATTTATCACTCCACTCTAACAATGGAGTTGGAAAATTCTGAGGGCTGGCACACCTTCATCTGTAACAAATTCAATTCCAGGTCATCAGCAACATTTTGAATCCTCTTGGCAGAGGCTCTTGGCTCTGAGAAATCCTGGGGAAATATGGCTAGCAGAGGCAGCTGCCAAAATTACACAATTGCTAAGGAGGTGCCCTTGGGAATTGTCTATAGAGCCAGAAACCAGAATTAAGGAATTGGAGTACATTTAAGGAGAATATTCACATATGCATTTTTAAGCTTTTTTCTTAAAACTTCTAATTTTATAGTTAAAAGTGGTAATATTCTAACATGATGTGAACCTCTATATACTTAGTCATCTGTTAATCTCTATGGTTATAACTAATATTAGAGATAGCATCCTATCACCAATTTCCACTTCAAAATCCAATGACAGCTGTCAACTGAAATGCATAATGAATCAGTGATAGGCAAATTCGATAAATATGGGGTTCACAGTTGCAATTATCTAGTTGCGATTATCTAGTTGCAATTAGCTCTTAAAAGCTACCTATTTTCAGGGAAAATTGTAATAATATTCTGCCCAGTTCTCCTCCTCACCTCTCTAACACTCAAGTGGGATCTACCTACTACTTTGTACCCATCTGAGTCACCTCAGTCCTGGTTCTGATCATACTGCCCCAGTTCTATATCAAAAGTGTCTCTGTGGGGTTGGAAGTCAGAGCCCTTATTTGGGAGAGCTGGCTTCTGAGACTCAGGAAACCAAGTTCACCCTGGCATGGCTGTCTATACCTGCCTTTCCCCACTCCACACATTTGCAGCTGCTTTCTCCAATTACTTTCTGTTGCTTCTTGCAAGTATTTCTACATTGTTGTGTGACTTTCTGTTAATCCACATCAGTCACAAAGTTTAGCAACCCTGCAATATCCCAGGGAAAAAGTCACCTATTGCCAAAGATGAAAAAGTGGAAGAAGGAAGGGGAGGTATTGATTTCTTCCTATATTCTAGAAACTATTAAACTACCCTCATGGCAAAGCCAAAATCTACTGCAAAGGTAACAAATGAAAGCAAAATTTGATCTGAAAATGTGCACTGATAAAAGCAAAGAAAATCTGATTATCAGTTTAGTTATAAACCAATAGATAAAATTGGCTATGCTGAGAGGGAAAACTGCCATAAACCAGGGCCTCTCTGGTGGCGCAGGGGTTAAAGATACAGTGCTATCAAGCTATTGCCAGCCACTGCAGCACAAGTTTGATGCAGTACAAGTTTGAAGCAGCACAAGTTCCATCCTGGCCAGGGAGCTAACCCACATGGCTCAGCAGACCTCTCCTGTCTCTCTCTTGTCTTGCCCACTATTCCCCTCAGCACCCCCGCACCTCTGGCCTATACCCCAGTTCTTGTATGCATAAATAAATAAATCTTAAAAAAAAACTGCCATAAACCAGAGTTTGCAAGTGAAAACTAAGCCTAGACTAGAAATCCCTAGGTGTGTAACAAGTTTTAAGACTATGGAACTTGAGAGTATGTCACAATATTGGAATTTCATTCGAACTCCTATGCCCTCCTGGACTCAGACAACAGTCAAGTGAAAATATAAGAAACCAAAATATGAATTCCAATACACAGCTCCCTGACATTTGCTGTTGACAGACATTTTAATGTTTGACACTCATGATTATATACACACATATATACCTGTATATACATATTATATCTTATATACATTATATACATATACACATATGGTTTAATTTACATAGTTCTAACTACTACTGAGTCTGATATATACATCAATCATTTGGATGTCCTCTATTTCAGTTCATGCTCGTCTTTCACAAATTTTTAGTTTGATACTTAAATATATATAACTTTTAAAAATAACATTCTATAAATGATTATTCTGACAGTTAAATGTATTGCATATACATGAAAGTTCCCTTTCTGGGAACTTTTTGTTGTTTTTGTTATAATTGTTGTTAGTTTCTGTAAGGAAGCTTTCGGTGAACAGAGAGTCTTAATTTTAATTTAGTTAAATTAATCTAGGGCCTCCCTCTAGCACAAGGGATTAAGTCTCAGCACTATGAGGCAATCTGCAGCCTCTGCAGCATGAGTTCTATCCCCAGTCAGGGAGCTAACCCATATGGCACAGCAGACCTCTCCTGTCTCTCCCGCTGCTCCCCTCAGTGCCAACGACCAGCCTTGGAAAAATGTCGTGTCAGGAGTCCCTGAAAGGATGAGACGGCCTAGGCGAAACTTTAAGGCCTGAAGGGAAGGGGATGAGGTAGTGAGGAGACACTGACACTGGATGAGGCGCAAGTATCTTCTACTGAGGGACTCAGCAGGTCTTTATTTATTCATTTTTTGCAAGCAGTGAGATGACATCATCATATGCATGGAAGCAAAGCAGAAACAATCAGTACTTTTTTTTCCCATAGACTTTTGGCTGCTACATGCTCTCAGCAAGAAGGCAACCTTCAAGGTTAATAGATTAAAAAAACTAAGCCTTACACTAAAACTTATTATTTCAGTTTAGATAATTACCTAAGACAGCCGATAGCCGCTAGTACACTTCTATCAGCTAAAGACTAAACATCAAAAGACTCTTCTATTCTAATGGCCTTCAGCTGGAGACCAGCGGCTTTCTGGTTATCAGCTAGCAGGGTTTTCTACCAAGAAACTTCTTAACACGATTAACTTCATTTAAAAACTTTCCTAAGAAACTTCTAAAAAACATAAGAAGGACTTACTATAATTGTTGTCCTGGGTTGCTTTTCAGGCATGTACAATAAATTGTCTCCCATGTCAAGTGGGCCAAATTGTTTAATAACTAATTTTTAAATAGATAATTTTCCATGCCATTTACTTATAGTATGCTGCTACATATAATTTATTGCCTAATGTACTTTCTGAGAAATTTTTTCTCTTTTTATGACCAAGAACAAAAAACAAAGGGATGTTAAATCTTCAGCCCCACCGTGTGAGGCACAAGGAATCTTCAGCTCCATGGTGTGAGGCTCTTTGAGCTTCGGCCCCACAGTGTGAGGCCCTTTTCTTAGCTGCTTGCCAGTGTCTTATCTGGCTGGGGCATCAAGGCCCTCTGCACCTCAGCAGTGTATTTCAGACAATCTGCCTGTTCTGCTCCCCACTCTGTCTCTGGTGAATCTTCTCACCCCTGACATCTCTGGCCTGTACCCCAGTTTTTGTATGCATAAATAAATATATCTTTAAAAAAAGTTAATCTTTTCCTGAATTCAGAAAGATGCTGTGTTATAAAACTATAAATTCTGTATAGATTTGACTTTCACTTGGAAGTCAATGTCTTGTCTGTAGCTCATATTTTAATGGTGCATAAGTCCCCCTTTTCCAGCTCCCACTACCCGGGAGGTTCTTTGGCCTCCTCCCTTTCTGAGGATAGCTCCCATGTCATAGCCTCTGGATGGCCTCAAGCTGTGAGGGACTCCCTTCTCGTGCAGTCTTGTTTACGCATCTTCCAATAAAATCTGTTGTCTGTTATGCTTCTCATGGTCATATCGTCCCCTTGTTAAGTACCAAAGTATCTCAAAATGCTTACAACTATTTCATACTTTTGTTCTCCACAAGAAACTCTTACACTGCTAAGAGAAAGACAGAATAGAGTGTTCCTGGAGTGCAAGGAAACAGGAACCACTGACAAAAATGAATGCAGCGTCCTTCATGAGAAGCAGAATAGCTAGTTCAGGTATCACATGGCTTCATGTTAAAGTAATGATGCCAACACTACCCCTGCTATGTGATCATTTCTGAAGCACCTGCCACATAGTGTGTGACTGAAACATTTTCATCACCAAGGCTCCACTCAGGGGATTCTGAAGGCCGCGTGACAAAGCTCCATAATTTCTGCACATTTGTAGATGGATGTGAGCTCACCTCAGAAATTGTGAGGGTGATCTTTCATCTTCTGGGATCCATAGTCACACCCATGATTCAAAACAGATGGTAGGTGATTGCACTAGGAACCATTAACTATCTTTTTCAGAGAATCCGTCTTTTCCCTCATGTAATAATCACATTGAGAGTCAAGTGCTGACCTCTAGCGGCAGTTCAGACAGTGAACTCCTTGCACTTCAATGATTTCCTGGCGGATGATATTCCCAAATTTTAACTGAAATGAGCAATAAACATGATGAGGCATTATACTTTCACTTTTTTAAATATGAGAGTGAAAATACAACAGTAGTTAAACCTTTGGAAATGTCAAATCAACATAACTTTGTTTTAAATATTTTCTGTTCACTACATTTCTTTTCTTTGTCTAATGAAGAACCAGCTCTTGGCAATGGCAAGGTGAGCACAGAGTGAATAGGAGGGGGGTCGCCTCCTTCATATACTAACAACTGAAATTCCTCAGACCGAAATCAGTAACCCCGAAGGAAAAGCAGACAACTGCAGTACATAGCAGAAGCAATGGTCTGGCAGAAAATAATAGGACAACCTACTGTGGTTATAGTGATAGTAGGGCAGTGCAACCCTCGAGATGGAGGGGTACCCTACAGCTGTTGAGTCAGGGGCACACTTACATTGTGGACTTATATTGGGGACTTTTGAGACCCACCACAGCACTACAAAAGGGGTATGCAGTATTGGCATCCAGGACAGAGGGTGCACTAATGGAGAACTGTAGGAGCAGGGGAGCGGAGGGATTATTGGCTTGATCTGAAGTTCCCAACATCTGGACAGGTGGGGAGAACCTGATTAGGTCAACTATGTCTCCTCAAAGAACAGGCTTCTACTTGCACCTCAATACTGGGATAATCAAAATACCTGCCCTCCTTTCCCTGGGCAAAAACTTTGACAAAAATTGTGCACTCACTGGCAGAGTTTTGGCTCTGTTTGGGAAAAAAAAGAACAACTCCCATTTTGTGACCCTGTCTCAACTATAATTTGTGCCCCGTGCTCAAACCTAGCCTACTGGTGGAGGCTGACACAGGACACTTAGACAGAGGAGCTGGCCTAAAGGGGGTCACTGTGGATCCCACCACACAACTCTGGTACCACAGAACCATAGGGATGTTGTGATCCCTGACTCTCACTGGAGCTGACTTTTGGTGGTCTAGGTATTCAGTTCCTTTTTACTTATAACTTATTGCCTGTACCAGTTATATGATTACTTTAATAGGTACAAAGGCAACACTCAAAGTCTTTCCCTATTACAATCCATAAAAACTAAAAATGAAGAGATAGGAATACTGCTCAAATGCTGAAGCAAAACTGAAACTTAAAAAAAAAAAAACAATCCCAGGTCTCACAGCAGAATTGTGGAACATTTATTCTTTTTTTTTTAAAATAAATTTTATTTTTATATTCCCCATACAATTGCAACCCCTTATTTTGACCCCAATCCCTCCTCTCCCGCCCCCCCACCCCCCAAAAAGTGTCTCTGTTTCATAGTTTTTTGTTGATTTTGATTTTCACTTTCTTATAGTTATTCATTTTCCTGGTCCCTTATTTAAGTTTTCTAGATTCCTGCTATGAGTGAGACCATCCGGTACTTTTCTTTTTCTTTCTGGCTTATTTCACTGAGCATGATCCCTTCCAGCGCCATCCATGTTGCTGCAAATTGCATGTGTTTATCTTTTTTGAATGCTGAGTAATATTCCATGGTGTATATGTACCACATCTTCTTGATCCAGTCATCTATTTTTGGGCATTTGGGTTGTTTCCAAAACTTAGCTATTGTAAATAGTGCTGCTATGAACATAGGGGTGCAGGTGCTCTTTGGAATTGATGTTTCTGTGTCCTTTGGGTAAATACCTAGGAGTGGAATTGCTGGATCATATGGAAGCTCTATATGTAGTACGTCCAGAAATCTCCACACAGCTCTCCATAGTGTTGGACCAGTTTGCACTCCCACCAACAGTGCAGGAGAGTTCCTTTTTCTCCACATCCTCGCCAACATTAGTTGTTGCTAGTTTTTTTAATATGTGCCATTCTCACTGGTGTGAGATGGTATCTCATGGTAGTTTTGATTTGCATTTCCCTGATGACAAGTGATGTTGAACATTTTTTCATATGCCTGTTGGCCATTTGCATTTCCTCTTCAGAGAAGTTTCTTTTTAGCTCTTTTGCCCATTTTTTGACAGGATTATTTTCTTTGTTGTTGAGTTTCATCAGCTCTTTGCAGATTTTTGTGATCAATCCTTTATCATTAGTGTTGTGTGCAAAAATGTTCTCCCAGTTGGTGGGGTTTCTCTTTGTTTTTGTTATTGTCTCTTTTGCTGTGCAGAAGCTCTTTAATTTGATGTAGTCCCAGCTGTTTATCTTTGCCTTCGCTATCACCGCTTTGGGTGATGTGTCTGTAAAGATGTCTTTAATGTGCATATCACGTAGTGTTTCGCCTATATTTCCTTCTATGTATTTTATGGTTTCAGGTCTTATGTCTAGTTCTTTAATCCATTTTGAGTTGTTTTTTGTGCATCGTGTGAGATAGTAGTCAAGCTTCATTCTTTTGCATGTAGCGACCCAGTTTTCCCAGCACCATTTATTGAACAAACTTTCTTTGCTCCAATGCATAGTCTTTGCTCCTTTGTCCAAGATTAGTTGACCATAAATCTGTGGGTTGATTTCTGGATTTTCTATTCAGTTCCATTGGTCTGTGTGTCTGTTCTTGTGGAACATTTATTCTTAAAGAGGAGTTCAAGGTGCCACAACCTACAGGCATTTCTCTGCACCCACCTCTGGCTTAATGAAACATGCAGCTCTTCTGTGTTCCTTCTGATGCAGTCAGTGGTGATGAAATATCCAAGAGCTGTTCTTGTTTTGCCACGGTCCCTTTCAGGTGCAGTGAGGGTGTGGGCAAACTTTCAGATTATTCTCCAGGAGCAAAGCAAGAAATGTAGTCTCCTGACATCTTTGATTTACTTTATCATATTTTTTAAGAAGGGAAGTGATTTTTTTTCTGTCAACACTGCCCTTCAATAATGATCTCTTTCCCTTCACCATAACACTTTCAAATCATAGTTTACATTAAAAAAGTTGCAAATTCAGATTCGCTAATGAATTTGCTCTTCACTGTAAGACAGACTAAGTGTAATCTAATGACTTATTGTCAGCTCTCATTCTTCTTGACCTTTCTGCAAGATTTTTTTTGGCAATTCCTTCTTTGCCCTTGGCTTCCTAAATGTCTTCCTGATACTTCCTCTGGACATTAGATGGTTTCCCCTTTTTGAGTATTATGAAGAATGTTGCTATAAATATTCACATACAAGTTTTTGTGGGAATATATGTTTTCAGCTATGTTGGGAATATATCAAGGCAAAGAATTGTTAGGTCATATGTTAACTGTATCTTTAACATTTTGAGAAACTGCTAGACTATTTCTCACAGTGGATGCACAATTTTATATTCTGACCAGAAATGGATGAGTCTGATTTTTCCAATCCTTATCAATATTTGTTATATACATATATGTATATGTGTGTACACATATATAATGATAGGCAAACTTTGCATGCCTCTTAATTTTTTTTGAAACCTGACATTGTGAGTATTACAATTTGCAATTCTATAAATCAGATTCTCCATTTACTGATGGTTTTGTTGCTTGTTGTAGCTGTTTCTTTAGTGACTCTTGTTAACCAAAATTTTCTAAAATTTGTATACTTATTCATGCGTGACCACTGAAGTCTCAGTTCCACTAACTTAAAGGTCAGCTAAGGCTTAGATGAAGAGTATCTTATACATCTGGAACCAAAACTCCCAGTCTTTGCAGATGGGCTCTGTGTTGCTGTGTTAGAGCATGCTGCAGCACTCTCAGCCAGGTGGTTTATAACTCTGTCCTTCTCTTCTTGGTTGCACAGTTATTAAAGGTAAGAAAGAAGTGAGAAGGTAGGGTTTTATTTGTTCTTTGCTGAGCATACATGAAGCTCTGGGCATGTGAGTAGTTCTAGATTCCCAGGAACATGTCAGAGCTTTTCATAGTCTCTCTTTCCCAAAGCATCTTATTTTCTCCCAATTTTTTTTTTTTTAGCAAGTCTAATCTTTGCAACTGTTATACATTGTCTCAGATTTAAAAGAACACCTACAAATGTTCTCAATAGATGCCCTCCCCCACTGTGCATGCGCGTGCGTGCGCGCACACACACACACACACACACACACTCTTTCATTGCATGTTTAGGACTGGATAAGTTTTGATTTAGGTGAGTTAAAACAGTCCTTTGAACAGCTCTCCTAGGGAGCCGCTGGGAAGATCATCCAAGGACAACTATTTGCAAATGAGATCTTTTCTGCTCCCTCTGGTACTGGTACTGGCATTGGGGATGTGGGCAGTTATTTTCAAGGTTACCATTATGCTGAGGAAGTATCATGAAGTTCAACATTTTCATTAAGATTTAACTTAAAAAAATAAGTGCACCTCACTTGCCACAAAAATCTGGTTAGCTTTCACTCTATAAAAGTAGATTCTGACAGTTTTTTAAATCAGATTTTTAGTTGCCCTTCTAGAGGAGCAGACTTTGAGTTCCTTTATTATTTTTTTACTGACACTGACATCATCACTTATCAATAGTTTTAATATTTATACTAATTTCAGTAAAATACATAAAAATGTGTAGAAATTCTCCTTTGAAAGTATACTTTTTAAATATACCCTTTTGTTTCAAGAGTATTGATAAACATAAAGCAGATTTAATGAATTTTAATGAATATTGTGGTATTAAGGTAACAATTTTCAATAAGGTCAAACAGTATTATTTTTGTTATTTATACACTTGTTTCTACCACATAATTTCTTTCAGTTACTATATTAGAGTAGGTGACTGGACACCAAACAAATTGGAGCTAAAGCACGTAGGAAGAATAGTGATGCTTTCTCTCATTCATTTATATTTTATGCATGCATTTTTTTACAAATTATTAAACACCTAGTCCATCAGAATAGCTATCAGTACAGAGTATATAGCAGGAACATATGGTGAATGAGATTTTATTTTATTGACAGTTGTCTTAAGAAGCAGTTGGACTTAACAGTATTGCTGAAAAGAACCATATTACATTACCTTAGAACTAGAACTGTAAGGACTGGCTTGCAGATCTTACTCTTTTAACCATCATATGTATAGAGTCTCAACAATGAATATGAAAAGATATTTTTACCCAGTGCAAGGACAGATGTCACATTAGCTGCAATGTAGTCATCCCTGGGATATTCCAATAGTGAACCCTCTTATCCACACTGTCTGGAACTTAATTAAAGCTCTTCGTTGCTTTCAAAATGTTCATTCTGGATCCTTCTCCCCACCTTGGCCTTTAAACCCAATCTGGGACTAAGAAAACTGAATTTTATACCCAGCCTTCCTTCTTAGAAAAAAAACTCCCCTCTATCTGCCAATATGGGCCATTACTTGGATTCTGACTTTTGAATCCTTTGCATTCGTGGTAGTTATGATAAAGTCAGTGATTCAGAGGAGTAGAATCTGGAGTAAGACAACCCACATGACAATCTCAACTCCAGCACTGCTGTGTGAATGTAGATAGCTACATAATCTACCTTTTTAAGTCTCAAATTCCTCAAGTATAAAAGGAAGCTAATAATAGTACCTATAATACAAAGATGTGAGAACTAAATAGAAAAATGAATATAAATCACCGAGCATAGTGGCACATATTCAGTGTTCCATAGATGCTGGGTATTTTTTTAAATTATTCTTGTATTTAATGACTCATTGTGACTTGGGTTTTTCCTTCTGTGTTTTGGGTTTTTTCTCCCTTTGGTTACATTCAATATAAATAAGAATTATTTGTACTAAAATTAAGACTACATTTGCTTTCTGAAACCTCTAATCCCTAGTCCAGATCAGTTATCTATGTTACATACTCCCATGGAACAATGCTCTTTCTTCCAAAACACTATCTCATTGGTAATTGGATGCTCATTTTTATCATCATAGAATTATTTTCTGTATCTTCCACTAGACCTCAAGTTACAACAGATCAGTGGCCATAGTTTGTTTATAATTGTATCCCCTATAACTTAGCATGTTATTTAGGACAGAATGAAAAATGGAAGCATTTGCTTTCATTTAAATGATTAATACGAATATTATGCTGAAGTTAATCTAGCTTACTCAAGATGGTCTCCCTTGCTTGAGTTCATATCTTTTAAACCTCAGTAAGTCTAACTCTTTATAAAGTAAGCTCTTTAAGTGGTACTAACTCTGCTTACATATGGACATAGATACAGATCACTATAGATAGATATGTAGAATTATCTCTCATAGTATAATATAAATAAGTAGTCAATACTAAATAGCCAATGAGTAAATGAGTGAGCAGGAAAAAATGTCATTGATCACATTAATTCTAGTACCCAGGAATCATTAAATTTCAAGCCGCATGAAGAACTAAGAGGGTCAAGTGGAAGCTTTACTATGGGATGAGGAAGGATATGCAACTGACCTGGAAGATAACTCTGACATTACCTTACATACTCTTCTTTTAGTGGAAGGTTTTAGAATTCAGCAAACAAATTAGTTCTTGATGGAAATTAATTTCAATTTATCTTGTGAGGTTGAATCATTACTTTGCCTTGTAAATATTTACAATTCTCCTATTAAATATGCATCCCCCTGACATTTACACTTTATTCATAAGCAGCCTCTGTTATGGCCTGTAATTGCTAATAAAAATGGGTAAAAGCACCACAGATTGGGGTCACCACATCACTATGTAAATGACACTTTTTTCTGCCCCTTGTGAAAATAGCATTTGTCTCACTTTGGTCTACTCTGAGGCAACTTACCTCTTCAGAGATGGAAGGTGATTTCCAGAAAGTTCCATGTGAAACTGAATGGGATACAAGAATCAACTGAGTGCCCTGCTGCTCTGTGAACCAGAATATTTGATACCGTGTCAACAAGGAGAAATTAAGCTTATCCATGAGGCACAGAGACTCAGGTGCTGATATGCAAAACTAGCTCACTCTGATTTTGTGGTTCTCTGAGGACATAAAGAAGAATTAGATCTTTTGTCTGAATTCCCATCCAGTAAGTTAGCATTTTCTTAGCACCTTGCCCCAAGATCATTAGGGAACCCAATTGACTTCCCTTTGGGGCATGTTAATCTAGTTTCTATATAATTTCCAAAATGTGCACATCAGTGTAAAAAAAAAAGTTACATAAGATATTTTGAATATTCGTGATTCATTCTGTAAGCTGGTTCTCATTTATATAGTTTCCCTTCCTTATCCTAATTTTCTGACTTAAAAGTCTCAGGTCACACAAAATGCATCCTGTTCCAAACTGAAACTGTTGTCTTTTCAATTTCACGCTGATCTGTCTCTATTTACTGGGTCAGTAAATGACTCCTTGTTCAGCTAGGTGATCAAACATTTGAGAAATGTGCCTGAAGAAGTTAAGAATATAATCAAGGAAAAGCAGACATACATCCATTGACAAAGTCTATGCTGATCAATTCATTCTTATATTTGATAAATATTAGCATGGTGATGGGGCTGGAAGTATGGAAGACAAAGCATAGAGCCTGTTCTCAGGGAATTGATGAAGGGGAAAAGCAGAAAAGTAGGAATGACTGCCTGTGAGGATTTCAAGCTCCAAGGGACAGTACAATGGGCCATGGAGCATACAGAGGGTGTCAAGGAACCCTCCAGACCTCCCTCCCCAATCCCATCTATCAAAAAATGGATCTTTGTAATCATTCTGCATTTGAAGTTTGGGTTTCTTCTCTCCTTTCCTCATCTCTTGTTCTCTCTCTAGATTCTATTCTAACATTCCCACTAAATTTTTTTTTGAGTTGTTCTGTCAACATTTTCAAATTGGTCTAATTTTTTAAATAAAATTAAACAGATCCAAAAGGTGTGATTGTCAGCACAATACAAACACAGGCATGTTAGACCAAAACAGTTGTAGTACTTTTAAGTGTTTTTAAAGTATTCAGTGGAACTTAAATGTCACAGAATATAAATTCCTTCCTCCCCTTTAATACCCAAACACCCCATCCTGCTGCGTTCTCCACAATGATCCAGACAAGTTTGAAGAATGCTGTCCTATAAAGCTATTTCTCTGACTCATTATGTATCCTCTGTGGTGCCCAGCACCTATGTACTAGACTTTGTCTAAACACTTAGTATGTATCATCTTTAGTCTTCAGCAACCCTCTGAGGTAGGTGACATTATCTGCATGTTACTAAAAGAAAATGAGATGGGCTTTGAGTCCAAGTCTTTCTGATTTCATACGCTATACTCTTTAACTGCTACTTTATCCTTAGAATTCACTGCAACCAAGGGACTTTAGTCTTAAAATTTATGTGTGACATCTCAAGGAAAATGTGTAACTTTCCACACCACTCCTATTGCCCCCTATTCTCCTACATACTTTGCTTTTCTCTATAGCACTTACCAGCATCTGATACACTATAAGTTTTACTTATTATAAGTCTCCCCAATAGCCAGCCCAGAATATATGCCTCAAGAATGTAGGGATTTTTGTCTCTTTTGTTAATTGTTCTTTTCTTAGTGCCCGAAAGAGTGTCTTACACATAGCAAGTACTCAATAAATATTCATTAAATAAGGAAGGAGACTTCCTGCTATAAAGCATTTAGGATTGCCAGGTTTTCCAGGCATACTTGTGTTGATAAGTGCTCCAGTCAGCCTTTCTGGCTTCTGCTGTAATCAGGTAGCATTACAAAGTACAGGTCCAGAGTCTACTGCCTTTGGAATGAAGGATTTTTACATGGCAGCAAGATCAAGAAAAAAAGGACCTAATCATATACCTAAAGGGCATTCTGTGCAACAGTGTAATGGCGAACTATTTACCTCATTCACTAAGAAGACAGAGTCAGGTAGCTTTGTTGTAGGATTGTGGTGGGGATGCATCTTTGAGCCCTAATAGCCTACTGTTCATGGAGGCTGAACACATCAGGATGTGCTTGGATGCCCAGCTGGGAGGCCTCCCAGAAGTCCCCGGTAACCACAGCTGGATAAGTGTGATCAAAGAGTGGCACAGAGTGAAAGAAGCTTCTCTGGGGGTGGAAGGAGAAGTGAGAGTAGAATGAAAACTGTAGAGTTTCTGGGGGGAAAGTGCATCTTAGAGAAGAAAGAGCCAGGCATGATGAGCTTGTCCTGGCAACAAGTTTTGTCTGTAGGAGAGGATGGGTAGTCTTTTCTCATTTGAATTGCGACTTTCTTGCTTTTTTGTACAATGAGTGATTTATTACTTTTTATTTTTTGAAAGATTTTTTAATTTTTATCTTAATTTAATTTTTATTTTTTAAAGATTTATTTATTTATGTATACAAGAGCTGGGGTGTAGGCCAGAGATGTGGGGGGTGAGAGGATTCACCAGAGACAGAGTAGGGAACAGAACAGGCAGACGGACTGAAATACACTGCTGAGGGAGCAGCGGGAAAGACAGGAGAGGTCTGCTGCGCCATGTGGGTAGCTCCCTGGCTGGCCAGGGAATCGAACTCGTGCTGCAGTGACTGTGGACAGCTTCATAGTGCCATGTCTTAACCCCTTGCACCACCAGGAAGGCCCCCAATGATTGATCTTAATCTGGACATTTTAGTTATTATGTTAGGAAACCCTGGGTCCTTTTTAAAATTATTTTAATAGGCAGTCATGTTTAGGTTTAGCATGCAGGTCATACTCTACACATTTTGTGGGATGCAGTTGCAATGACAGTTATTTTCAGAGCCTCTCTGGTGCTACTCTGTTCTTCTTGATTTGTTTTCTGTCTCTGTAGTCCCACTAGTTGGAAGAAGTGAAAAGAGCTTTCCCAGGCAGGGTTGCCTTGTGTCTTTAGGTGGGGGAATCTCCAGGCTGCGTGGTACAAAGTGCTCCCTGGTCAAGGTGCTTGTTGAGACAGAATCTACCTTGCTAATGTCTCCTGTCAAGTGGGAGCTCTGGACAGGAGAGAAAAGAGGAGTCACAGACTGGTAGGAAAGGAATCTGGATGGTTATTGTTAGGGAGACATTTAATTAGTCACCCTTGTTATTTCTGCTGGACGTGCCTAAAATTGTTGCAGAACTCAAGCTCAATTTGGAGGAAGAAAAGAGTATCTGACTACCTTCAATTGCTCCAGCGGATATCAGGTAAGGCAAGGTCTCGATTACCTTCTGTTGGGTGGGGAGTCATAAGATGCCCTGCCATTGTTTTTCCTTTGGTTCTGTGGTCCCTAACCAACTCAGCTCCCCTTTCTACCTTCCATGGTTCTCTTTTAGCTGTCTCTTGCTTTATTTCCAAGTCTTGTAGCCATGCTTACCAGAGAGGATAGGGAAATATAAGCCTACCCATCTTGTCCAGAATAGGTCTCTATACATGTGATATAGGCATAAGAGTTCTCTAAAAGGCACAAAAATAATTGCATTCCCTGGGAAGGGAGCCTGGGAGATATAAAGTATGAGAGAGATTTTTCTATATACTTGCTGGTATGTTCTCATTTTAATCAGGCGAATATATTATCTATTTAAAAATAAAATGTAAAATCAGAAAGAATTCTCCTATCAACCTTGTTTTCAAGAGCACGACTCAGGATTACATAAGGTATAATTATATAAATCATAAATCTATTAGGGAGCTAGGGCTAGATGATAGAATAAATAATAAAGACTCTGTGCTCACCTCCTGCCCACATATCCATTTAAACGCACATGGATTCAACAGTTGGTAATTTTATTAAATTTCACTGATTTTTAATTCACTATATTGTGAGTGATTTGATTTAGATCCCTGCATATAAGAATAATATTCTCAATGGATTTTAAATCTGCTCATACATTTTGAATAACTCGAAGAATACAAATGTGCAATTTAGGTAGAAGTAGATGCTTATGACAGCATACGAGTATCCTAATCAGCTGAAAAAATAATATTTGTATGACATTAAAACAAAATTAATAGCAAGATGCTGATTACATGAGAAGACTTTGGGTTATAATTATTGAATTTGCAAATAACTCAGTATAATTAGTGCTTTAATTAGGATATGACCTGAAATTTTAGTTTAAAAAGTTAATAAAGGCAATTAGAAGTTATATTTGTGAAGTAAAGTGGTTTCAAAACTTAAAAGGTAGTTAAATCCCCCCCCCCCATTTTTGGGAGGATCTTTGTAAGTATTTTTTTCTTTTTTTTTAATTTATACAAGCACTGGGTACAGTCAGAAGCATGGGAGGGTGAGAGAATTCACCAGAGTCAGAGTGGGGAGCAGAACAGACAGACTGACGAAATACACTGCTGAGGGGAGCAGCGGGTGAGGCAGGAGAGGTCTGCAGCACCATGTAGGAATCTCCCCAGCCAGCCAGGATGGAACCCGTGCTGCAGAGTCTGCAGACAGCTTCACAGCACTGCGCTCAACCCGCTGCACCACCGGGGAGGCCCTTCATGTTTCTTGAAGGCATTTCAGTTTGCAAAATCTACTACATGTTGAGGATTTATTCCAAAGCCAAGGAATTTCACATCAATAAAAATGGAATATTCAATACATTTTGGTGGGCAGGTGATTTGGAAAAAGCTAAATCTGGAATTCTACTTTCATTCTTCATGTTGAACTCCAAATAGAGTGAAGATTTAATATAAAAAGGAATGTCATAAATCTATTAGGGAATTCTGGCTAGCTAACAGAAGATTTGACTCTGTGCTTACCTCCTCTCCAAATATACAATAAAGCATCATAAAAACTTATCAAAACAAGACTGGATGACTGAAGGATCAGCATTTTAACAAGGAAAAGTACCAGAAAATGTCAGAGAAGGTAGGAAAAATTGTACCATAATTTTGCTTGGAATGTCACTGAGACACAGTGACCCAAGAGGGGAGGGGCAGTTGCTGGATGGAGACTTTTTGATGACTGAGGGCTCATACCTCTCTCAGGGACGCTGGTACCTGGGGACTGTATTATAGAAGGGAGCATACACAACCAGATGTGGAAAATGGAGAGTTCCTTCTGAGAGTGATAGGATACAGGGGAGCAGACATCTGTGGGCAAGTACTTGGGGAGCAGATTACACCAGCAAGGGGAGATGCCACACTACTAGAAATCAATCAATGACCCAGGCATGGGGGATAAAACACCCTGAAATTAGTGAGCTTAGAGGCCATTAGGCAATCTTTTTGATTACTGGTGCAGAACTGCTTCAAGGTAATAAATGTCAGCTTGAGCCTGTAAACCCTGATTTAGACAGCTAAAGTCTGAGTTTTTGGGGAAGGCCTAATTAGTGGAAATTTTGGGGAGCAGAATGAGTTTTGCCTGTGACTCCCTCATGAGAGGCTTCTTTTTTTTACAACTGGCTTCTGTGTTGTGAAAAATACCTATCCCAGTTCACTGCTGAGGAAATCTTTGGGATTATATTTACCTGTGGTACTTGCTGTCTTTAGTCAGAATTTATAACATTTAGGCCCTGGCAGGAGGAGTTTGTGCCTCCAGGAAAGCTCGGTTCATGGAAGTTGCTAGAAACAGACTCTAGATCATACCTTCCTCCCAAATGCAGCTCCCTTCCAGGGGAATCTCTAAGAGGGGAGGTTAAGAAAGGACAGCAAGGGAAGCAAACTTTTATGGATGGTGCCCATAGGTGCTGAAAAATACCCATCCCTTATCACCTGTGACCATTATTGGGGCTAAGGCCTGTCTGCAGTCTGAACCTGCAGCTCCCAGATCACTCTGCACCTGCCCACACTGCAGAGTTTACATGCCAGAGCTGGACCAAACTGAAGGGTCTGTGTAAGCCTGCATTTAATGGAAAGCTCTGTCTAAGAAACCAACCTAGAGGAGAGGGTAATTGTAGCTCTCCTCCTTAGCTTGGTATCACAGATAGCAGGAAGGCTTAAACTCTTGTTATGGTCTAGCAGCAACCTCTTTGCTTTCCACTGCCCCAGAAGCGCCTACCTTGTGCCAGCACTAGCACTCCAGGCGTCAAAACTGGCACAGAGGCATCAGCTATAAAATAAAAGAGCTGCCAGTATCCTGGGCAAACAACCTAGGACTATTTCTGCAACCTGTAATCTTAATAGAAGGTCAACACATCAACTTAAGGGAAGAAAGTTGTTTATCTTAACCAGTAGAAATTAACTTACAGTTTAAAGCAAGATGAAGAAATAGCAGAATATACCACAAATGTTGGAGCAAAGCAAAACCCTGAGGGGGTGGGGAAGTAAAATACAACAGAACTATGTAACTTTTCTGAACAAGTTCAAAGTAGCAGTCCTAACTATGTTTATTGAAATAAGAACAATCAATGAACAAAACAAGAACTACAAGGATAAAGAAAATAAGAGAAATATTCAAACAAATAATACCTGAACTTAAAAATACAATAGAAGAACTCAACAGTAGACAAGAAGATGCAAATAAAATCAGTGAGCTGGAACAGAGGGTAATGGAAGCAACCAAACAGACAAGCAAAAGGCAAAATAATCAAAAATTCAAAAATAACATGAGAGATTTATGGAATAACATCTAGAGGAACAATATATAACAGGGACCCCAGAGAATTAAATATACAAGTCCACGAAGCATAAAAAATAACCAGTAACCTAAAGACAGCAAAACCTACATGAAAACACGTGGTAGTAAATCTAGCAAGTGTTCAAAAAAAAAAAAGGAAAGAATATCGAAGTCTTCAAGGGGGAAAAAGCAGGTAACTTATAAAGATACTCCCATCAGAGTGCAGACTTCTCTGCAGAAATTGCACAGGCAAGGGAAGAATGGAATGATGTATTCAAAATACTCAAAGATAAAAACAGTCAGCCAAGAATACTATCTGTTGGTAGGAATAGAAATTGATGCAACCATTTTTGGAAAACAGTATGGAACACCTACAAAAAACTAAAAATAGAACTAACAAATGATCTAGCAATCCCACTTCAGCTTGTCTATCTGAAGAATATGAAATAATTATTGTAGAATCATTATTATTTTTAATTTTTATTTATTTATGCATTCAAGAACTGGGGTGTAGGCCAGAGGTGCGAGGAGCGAGAGGATTCACCAGATACAGAGTGGGGAGTGGAACAGGTGGATCTACCGAAATATACTGCTGAGGGGAGCAGCAGTCTAGACAGGAGAGGTCTGCTGCGCCATGTGTGGGTTAGCTCCCTCATGGAGGATTGAATTTGCTGCAGTGCCTGGTGATCACCACAGTGGCTGGTGATAGCTTTATAGCATTGAAACTTTAACCCCTATTGTAGCATTATTTATAATGGCTAAGATATGGAAACAACCCAAGTGTCCACGGATAGTTGATTAAATAAAGAAGATATCCCATATATTCATAATAGAATACTATTCTGATAAAGTTTTCCCATCTGCATCAAAACGGAAGGTCCTTGAAGGAATTATGGGAAGCAAAATAAGTCGGGAGAAAGAAAATATTGATTGATATCACTTAAATATATAGTATAAGTTTTAAAAAACAGATAAATGGACAAAACCAAATAAAAACTGCTGAATATCAACAATAGAACTGAGGTTACCAGAGAAGAAATTAAGTGTGGGATCAAGGAAGAAGGGGGTCTAGTGCATGGTAGCAGGTGTTTTATTTTAAATAAACTGATATATTCCTCCAAAAATAAAAAAGGAAAGAATAAATGTATTAAATGAATGTATAGGTTAATATTTCATATTTTCATTGGGAAAGATGTTTTTTAACTCCATCAGATGAAACTTATAAAGGAAGTGACTAACAAATTTGCCTATTTAAAATTCCACACTTCTATATATTGAAAAAACTAAGTTTTAAAAACCTAAATCAAGGTCAAATCAAGAATTAATTGATCAAAATCTGAAAAATTCATTTATACTTTAATTCATTATTTTCTCTAAAGACACAGCTTTATTTCTCAATCAGTAAGAAAATAATTGGTAATATGCATCATGGCTTTATACAAGCAAGATATTAAATATAGGAAAATATTAAAAGAACTGACATGTGAAACAATTACCTCACAAAGAAATGAAGCTACAGAATAGTCATAGGCTAGTGATTAAAAATCAGAATATTTAATAATATGAAGATGTTTTCATGATAGGACCTTGTTAAAAAGAGATGGATGAATCCAATTTAATTTTAAAATGTCTTATCTAGAAGGAAACCAAAATTTTTTTAAGATTTATTTATTTATTTATGCATCTAAGAGCTGGGGTGTAGGCCAGAGATGGAGAAGGGAGTTAAGAACATTCACCAGAAACAGAGTGGGGAACTGAACAGTTGGATTTACTGAAATACACTGCTGAGGGGAGCAGGGGCTGAGACAGGAGAGGTCTGCTGCGCCATGTGGGTCACTTCCCTGGCCCGGGATTGAATTCATGCTGCAGTAACTGCGGATTGCTTCATAATGCCGATGCTTAACCCCTTGTACCACCAGGGAGGCCCCAGGAAACAAAATATTAATAAATATCACTAGACAGAATTGTTGATAAATGATATTTCCAATTTCCTACAACAACAAATTATTTTTGTATACTCAATACTTTATTCCATTCCTTTGAGTCTTAAAGATAAAGGTATTTCAATTGTTCCCAAAAACAGCTAATTTGGAACTATATCAGATATGAAAGGCCAACTTTAAATTCTTGAAAAGTATATAACATGTAATGCAACAACTATGACAAGTCCCCATTTATTTATTTTTTTTTTCGTTCTTCTTTAAGATTCAATGGTGTTATAGCATATGGATCAAATCACAAGTGCTGGTCATTCGTTCATAGTAATTCAGATTCTCTCTTCCTCCCTCTCTCCCTCTGGTCTTGAACACAGGCTGCCCTTTCTTGAGGATTGACATTAGGAGAGAATTATGTTATAAGACTGATGTCATGCCTATTTATTCTTAAATGTCTTTGTAGTACAAGAGAGAACAAATCTCACATAACTTGGTTTGGCAAGAACTTATATCTTTGATTGGAGGCACTGGCCAATTACAAAATAGCTATCACTACTAGTGCTGGAAATGTCATCATTGCACTTCCCCTGTACCTGTAGGTTTTTTTAATTTCTTCATTTGATGCTCCGTTATGTAGACCAAGAATTTCATATAGAGCTTCTCCAGATGTCGACAAAGTCCGCTGTCTTTGGTTAAGCATGTTACTTGCCATTTTCTCAGGCTGCAAAACCAAAGGAAGAAATTAGCCAGGAAGGTTATACATACTGGATCCCACTCTCTAAAAGGGAAGAGAGTTCATTTTAGCCATTTGTTGGAGGATGATCTGAAGTACATTTTTGTGCCAGGTGCAAAAAGGGGGAGAAAGGAGTTAGGAGAGCCAAAGATATAGCTTGAAGCTAAAGTGTTAAAGGCTACAGGCAAGAAACATGGTTAAGTACAAGCAAAATATTATTTAAATACCCAGCTAATACAGAATTATTGGGAATCAATCCTCACAGGTCAGGTATATATATGTGTTTTGTTTTGTTTTGTTTTTGCCATAATTTGTATAACTCCTTTTTTATGTTTTCCAAATTTAGCCAACAATGGAAATAATCATCCATTTTTCTTTGAATCTATTGGAATAATCATCATTACAGCAAGAATTTAAAGAAAAACAAAGACAAAATTGACGCTTCACGGGGTGCTGGTGTTGGAAGCAGCACAGGATAAGGGCAAGATTACTCATAGTCCAGCCGGAGCAGTGAGAAGCCTGGAGTAGTGTGCACCCCCATGCAAAGACAGTCTTGTATTAGCATTAAGTTCAAAGGTGGGGCAAGTCCATAGGGAATGTACTTGGGGGAGGAGGAGGAGGAGGAAGCGGTTATTGGGAATGTAAGCTAAGGTGGAGTGACCAGGGGCTATAGCCAGGGGCAGGGGTGGGGGGGCTCCATTGTTCCTGTTGGTCAAAGCATAGTATTTCTATTCTCTGCCTGCTGTTTTCAGCAGATACTGGTTTTCCAGTATGTTCCTCATACCAGGACTTTTGCCCTTGGTGAGAGGCCCCTGCATGACCCTACACCAGCTTACAAGCAGGAACTCTGGGCACCAAAACAATATCCCTAAGAACAAGGGGGGCTGGGGATCCCACATAAAACCAGCTTTTGTAAAGATCGGAGGGAAAAAAATCCTGATCTCATCTGGGAACGGGGTTAGAACTTCTCTTAGGTGTGGAATAGAGGAGTCCTGGAAACACCCTGAGATTACTCCTACCTGGGCTCATGAGTATCCCTCACATACTCCTCTTCCCATTGGGGAAAAAAGAGGGGAGATTCCATTTCTCAGGTAGCTCATACATAGAGACTTACACCCAGAGAGATATGGTAACTGGTAACTGGCTATTTTCTTGGTTTATCTCTATTGTCAAATCATCTCTTCATTTAGAAATCCCATCGCACTGTGACTTATTCTTGTGAAATGAGACCCAGTCACTGATTTGCTTTATGATTTTAGTTGAACAATATCCAGGATTTTTTTTTTAAGATTCATTTTTATTTATTTAAGCATACAAGAAGTGAGGTCTAGGCCAGAGGTTCGGGGGTGAGAGGATTTACCAGAGACAGAGTGGGGAGCAGAGCAGGTGAATCCACTGAAATACACCGCTGAGGGGAGGACCCGGTGAGACAGGAGAGGTCTGCTGTGCCATGAGGATTAGCTCCCTGGCTGGGGATCAGTGACTGGCTATAGCTTGATAGTGCTGAGCTTTAAACCCCTGCGCACCAGGGAGGCACCAGAATGTGTTTTGCAGAGAGTTTGGAAATTGTTTACTTTCTGTTTCACCTTCTTTGCTTTATTCCCAGCTGATGTTCCTTCAGACAGATAACGTCTCTTAATTAAGGTGTTTAAAAAAAAAACAACAACAACAAAAACCCTTTTACATCAGTATTAGAACACAAGATAAAAATAGTTGGCTGAGAGTTTGTCAATGCTGTATCTATAAACTGGAAAAAAAAAAGAAAGAAACCAAAAGGCAACAAGATTGCTTTCTATGCATTAAGCAGCAACAACACACTAGTTTTTCTCTCCTTGTTGAACTAGAAACCATACTCTTCATATATTATTGATATAGATGGCATTTAGTTTCAAATTCATTAGTACACATTGAAATCCTTAGTTGCTTTAATGTGTGAAACTAAAGTTGTGTCCTGGTGTCCTGAGAACATATTAATTACAGAGAAATAGACAAAACATCCCTAAAAACTCTCCTTAAATAAATATAAACAAAGTAATAGAGCCATACCTTCATTTAATTTCTTATATAAAATAACATTTTATGAATTCTCTTCTTTAAACTTTTGAATCCTAATATTTCCATGCAAGATTTAAATCTTTATAATCTCTCATGTATAAGTCATTCAATGGAGGAAAAAAATGTCATGCAAAGTTATTTACTAATTTAATTTAATCATCCAGTTCATAATCTTCTGATCTTAAATTACCTTCTAGCTGCATTACAATGCCAATAACATAATTTCTTAAAGCTTTTGCCACTATACAGTCCTGTCAAATCACATACAGCTCACCTATCTTTTAATAGATATAATGGATAGAAGTTTCATCTCTCCAGTGATGATGGATATATGATTCATAATAAAAATTTATTTTATAAATTATAATCCCAGGAGTTCTACAACTCTGATCTAAATATTCTTTTCCAAGCCATAAAAAAAAAAAAGCCTCACATATCTGTTACGTGAATTCTGAAAAACGCGGAAAAAAATCAAACTATGTCTCTCTTGGCAGGGTCCATTTTCAGCTGAGAAAACAAATGTGGGCAGGGAAACCAAATCATTAAACACAGCAAAAACACTTTCAAAGCCTGTTATTGGGGAAAACAACATGCTTTATATTTTGTTATTTTGTGATTTCTCCATCAAAATCCATTTATTGGATCAAAATCTCCTTCTTCAAAGAGCATTATATCTTAAAGCAAAACACACATTCAAGATGCTTATCCTAAATTTACAAGGAATAATTCTACCTTAGTCTGATGACTTATTTGCTATTAATGAATTATCTCTTAATTGCACTGGTCCTTATATAAACAGAAACCTGAAGACACGGACACCTTAGAAATGTTACAAAATAACCCACAATACCTGTTCTTGTAACTCCAATTCTGTGTTCTCAAACAGGAACAACTTGCTGTTTTGTAATGAAATGAAGGAAGGCAATAATGAAAGATGTTCCATACCTGTTCCACTGTTTCAAAGAAAACGGCTGCTCCTTTCCATAGTTCCCATGTAAGGTTAAGCGGGTCAATGGAGTCAGGTTACTTTTCATTGGTTACTCTATCAGCCAATTGGTTATCCCTCTGGAAAACATAACGAAGAGAAAATAAAACATGCATGACCATAAAGGTTGCCATTACAAGGCATCCAGTGATAACAAAATAGATGCTTTATCTATTTTTCCAAATTCTATGAAACCACCTACAGATTTCCACCAGAACATTCAATTAAGAAAATATGCTAAAAATTCATATTGACTTGCAATGTGGGATCTTTAAACTTTTATTTTCTTTCTGATCTAAGGCTAGTATAATAAATTGCTTTCAGGTTACCAGAATGACAATGGAACATAAATATGGGCAAAACTATCAGTTGCTCACTAGATTAATCCAAGTATTTTCATATCTGAACATTTTACCCTAATCTTAGTCAAGAGACACTGAGTCACAGTGGTGACTGAAGTGGTTAAATGATCTCTTGTTAAAACAATGCCAAAACCCTCACACAATCAAAGGTCACACAAGAGAACAGTTCCTAGAATTTCCAGTGGGCTCCTACAGACTAAAAAAGTCTCAGATGAGAAAGTTGTTGCTTGTGAATTTGGCACAAATTCAGGGGTTGGGTTCCTGAGGCTGAAGGCAGTTTAACCATGCTGCTTAGCAACACAGGTAGCAAAGCCTGGGGTTATTTTGTGTGAACTTTTCAGTGTACTCTCACCTCTAGAGGGCATTGGGTTTTTTAGACAAAAAAGAATAAAAGTTTATTTCCTATAGATTCTTATTTCCAGTGAGAGTTGGGGAAGAAGCCTATCATCATGCAGAGAAATGGGGTTCCCAGAGGAGGAAGACCATAGACATTTAGAAATATCCAAGTTCCAGCAGCACATCTGTTTAAGGATAGTGTCTTGATAAAATGAAAATAGTTGCTTTATTAATGTTTGCTATATTAATTTGCTATATTAATAGTTGCTATTATATATGGTGAGATTATGGGATGATTTTTAAAAATATCTGAGTTCATGTTTTAAATTAAATAAATATTTTTTGTAAAATTCATTGTTTTTACACTTTTTGTAAAATTCATTATTTTTACACATTTTTTGTTTTACTTTTAATGCAAATCATTACTTTTCATTGTTTTAAAGTGTTGTATACAAAATGAATTCAAAAAATTTATAGCAAAACTCTTGGGTGAGGCAGAACTACAACTGTGTTTCAAAGCAAAAACACAGCTTCCTATTCATTTAGTCATTCAAAAATCAGTCCTCTACTAGATCCAGCCACTGAATTAAATGCTATAAATGCACTAATAAACAAAACTAAACACAGCCTTTAGGTTTGTGGGTCATAGAGTTACAGCCTATGAAGAAAGACAGATATTAATCAAATTATCAGTCATATAGGGGCCTCCCTGGTAGCACAGGGGTTAAGTCTCATCACCACAAAGGCCTGAGTTCAATCCCCGGCCAGGGAGCTAACCCACATATGGCACAGCAGACCTCTTCTGTCTCCCTGGCTGCTCCCCTCAGCAGTGTATTTCAGTAGATCCACCTGTTCTGTTCCCCACTCTGGTCTCTGGTGAATCCTCTCATCCCCTGCACCTCTGGCCTATACCTCAGTTCTTCCATATGTAGATAGATGAATCTTTCAAAAAATTATCAGTCATATAAATAGAAAATGGAGAGATGTTACAAAACCATGTACATTGGCAGAATAGAGGGAGAGCTGAAAAAGTTTTCCTGAACAAAAATAACCAAGCGGAGATTTGAAAACTAGATGAAGGGGTTTCTGTAGAAGCAAATACATTCTGGGCAGGTAGAAGAACTCATTCACTGGCCCTGAGAGTTTAATTTGGAGAAATAAGAGACATGTGCTTTATGCCTCATGCATAGGACGTCAGCATATGCCCACACTGATACGGCTTCTGATATATCATCTAAAGGTACAGTCAGAGATTAATGGCTTCATATTCTACTTAAATGGGTGAAACTTTCTAGAAGTGCAGGTTCAACTGTTATTTGCAAAAGGAAATAACTCATGGTAAGCACAAAATGTACTAGAAGTACTGTAAAAATACTGACAATTAAATCATGCAATTTTGAAGAGGACAATTTAGATACTATTCCAGGATTGATCCAAAATCATATGACGTAGAAAACTGGAGAACCCTGCTTTTTTTTTGGGGGGGGGAGTGGGAATGTTATGTGCTAATTTTTCCTGTGTATTCTATTTTTGGGGGGGTTTGCTATTGCCTTAAGTGCTCCTGGAAATCTTTTATACACCCCTCTCAATAAGTGAGTAGGGTTAGAGTCACTATTAGAAATGACTAACACATTACCTCAGAATCTGCAGCAGGTACCAGGTGAATTTGATTATATTAAAAAATAATCTTAACAATTACAAACAGTAGGGTGCATAGTCATTCAGTCAAATTTCATGTCTCAGCACAGACAAAGGAATTATTTTTGCTATCATTGTTATCATTTGCTATCACTGTTACCATTTGCTATCATTGTTACCCCTCTACATTGTTTAAGTCTTTATTATTACAATCTATGGAATCCAAGTCATCATTTTGTAAATTTCAAAGGGAAATTGTCTGGGCATGGTTCATTCTGTTGAATTTAGAAAGGAAAAAGGTGATTACTCTTTTTGAAATGAATAGGCTGTTGGCTGCTATGCCAATGGTAATGCAGTTTTACTCCCAGAACAATAGTGGCAATTCTGTAAAATCAACTGTTTATGTTTCAAAAGAGCAAATTGGTCATTCCTGTTATGTTTCATAATTTTCTGAATTTAAAAAGTGTCCCTTTGAATTAGAGGTTCTAGAAGAGATGGAATTTTAATATGCCTAAATCTTTAAATATGTAGAGAACATAGAATCATAGATGCCTAAGAGAGAACGCACTAGATAGGAACTCTCTCTAGAGTCACTTGGAAAGATTTTAAGAATTCTGATAGCTAGTCCCCACTCAGGTTATCCCAAAGCAGAAGCTCCCAGAGTGGACCACGCATAAGCACTTCCTTTTTTTTTTTTTTTTTTTTTAAGATTTATCTTATTTATACAAGAGCTGCAGTACAGGTCAGAGATGCAGGGGGTGAGAAGATTTACCAGAAACAGAGTGGGAAACAGAGCAGGCAGACTGATTGAAACACACTGCTGAGGGGAGCAGCGGGCGAGACAGGAGAGGTCTGCTGCACCGTGTGGTTTGGTCCCTAGCCGGCTGGGCATCAAACCGACACTGCAGAGGCTGTGGACAGTTTCACAGCGCGGCGCTCAACCACCTGCGCCACCAGAGAGGCCCTAAGCACTTTCAAAGCTCTGGGTGGCTCTGAAGAGCTTCCCAAGTTTGAGCCACTGTTCATCATTTCCCTCCTTCACAGCTCTGACAGGCAGAGAACCCCCTCAGTTAAGTAAAATGGAAAACACTTGCCAACCAAGCAGCTCTCTGGAGGAATTTCCCGCTGCCTGTGTTTCCTCAGAAAACATTTACTGAAGATAATGGCATCCATGTGATTAAACATAAAATAAAATTTGGCTTCTGTGAACATATTTTAAAATGTTCTGGGGATCCCCCTGTCTGCTTTAGCAGAAAAAAAGAGAAAAGCCATCTGCATAGATTTGAAGTCTGAACAGTTGTGCAAAAAAACTACCACCTGCGGGTAAAGTCAACGTTTCAATTCTCACTAATGACCAGAGTTGCCTGATAAAGAAGTTTTAGGGCCTCTCTGGTGGTGCAAGCCGTTAAGCATAGCACTGTGAAGCTATCCACACCCTCTGCCCCACAAGCTCAATCCCAGTTGGCCAGGGAGCTACCCACATGGTACAACAGACCTCTCCTGTCTCACCTGCTGCTCTCCTCCAATGTATTTCAGTGGGTCTGCCTGTTCTGCTCCCCACTATGTCTCTGGTGAATCCTCTCACCCTTCCTACACCTCTGGCCTGTACCCCAGCTCTTGTATGCATAAGTAAATAAATCTTTTAAAAAACAAAGTTTTAAACAATGATCACCAACCTTTGCATCTCCACTGTGTGTTCTTCAGAAAGGAAGACATTAACCCCCAGCATCTGCCTCATCTATACATAAATAGCATCAATTTATCTTTAGGTGAAGCACCCCCACCCCACAGTTAAATTTCTTATGTCAACTACTCACTGTTCCTGTCTACATAAACTAAACTCAAACTTGTGATTGTTGGGACAGTTCTTAATACTAAAATCTGCTAGACTGCTCCCCAGTTTCAGTCTTCATTTTGATTATCTAATAAACCCTTTGTCTAACTATCATTAACACTTCAAGAAGTGTTTACCTGAACAAGGAGTACCCAAAAATAGCAGACCTATTTCTTAGACTTTGAGAAATTATTTTAAACCTGTATCTTCTCGGGGCCTCCCTGGTGGCACAGGCGGTTGAGCACTGCACTGTGAAGCTGTCCACAGCCGCTGCAGCGTGGGTTCTATCCCAGCCGGCTGGCGAGAATCCCACATGGCAAAGCAGATCTCGCCTGTCTCGCCCTCTTCTCCCCTCAGCAGTGTATTTCTTCAGTCTGCCTGTTCCGCTCCCCACTCTGTCTCTGGTGAATCCTCTCACCCTCCTGCACATCTGGCCTGTACCCCGGTTCTTGTATAAATAAATCTTTAAAAAAAACCTGTGTCTTCTCTATAAAACAGTAATAACATGTGAGCATTTTTTATTTCTCAGATCTTTTCTACGTCTAGTACAGCGTGCCAAGAATAGCACAGGAACTTTATAAACACAGTTTTAACAATTAGTTTCAAGGTTGAGGTTTGCCCTTAACCTTTTCTCCCCCCAGTCAGAACTAAATACACTGGAATTTGTGCATTCAAATTAAAAATTTGAAAATGCAACCCTGGTAAACATCACCCCATATCTATAATTCATCAGTAGGTAGAATGAGTTCTACAATGAATGGAAAGTGTTCTCCTACTTGATCTAGTGCAAGGCACACGTGAGAATATTGTGAGGGACTCAGAGGTGGTGATGATGGTGATGGTACCTAACACATAAACTAGATGATTGCAATGAAATTCTACAAAAGTAAAAGTTGCTCTCATATCCTTATTTTACAGAAGAGGAATATAAGATTGGAAAGGTTTAATGACTTGCCCAAGATCATCAGCCAATAAGCAATGAATAGACTTTGAACACAAGCTGGCTGACTCCATTGTCCAAGCTCTAACTCACTAGAGAGCTTTGCTTCAGGAGTTTACAGTCTAATTCCAGGGATCTGCTGCTGCTATATTTTCTTGCATATCAGTCTGTGAGTGAGCCAGATGGTAAACGTGTTAAAGCTCAAGGGAAAAAAGGAATAATGGCTTTAAACAAGGAAATACCAATAAGGACAATCATTAATGAGGGCCAAATTGTTGTTTGATGTCATGGACGATACCTATTTGGACATCTATTTGGCTGAAACTCTAAATATGAGACCTATGTTACTGAATATTTTGACTGAGTCCAATCCCTGCTAGGAAACATGTATTTCACAGGTGTTTATTTGACAAAATGTCTGTACACAGAAACTTGATCCTTGATTTAAGTCAATAATTCTTCCCTGTTCACATCAGCACAAGATGTCTCAAGTTAGTTAGCTAAAAAAAAAAAAAAAAAAAAAGGACAAAACTTTTTTTCAAGGCAAAAACACTTTTCAATAGGGTTTCCAATACAAACAGTATTATTCTACAAATTATCATCTAAATGTGGCTAACTAAAAAAAAAAGTGGCTAACTAGCCTACAAAACCAGTGAATACACAGAAACCAAAATAGTTTTCATTCCTATTTATTTGGCATTTAACTGGTGGTTTAAAAGGACTGGCTTAAAGATAATTCCATCTCTAAGCCCCCTTTCAAATGAAGCCTCACCTAGCCCAGGTAAAATGGAATCAAGATAGGGAAATCCTATGAATTTCCTCTTGAGATTAATAACTGTGCTTCTATCACAGTAACAATTTCCTAAGTGTTTTCACTTGCCATATATATTATACTTTGTGCTTGTTTTAAGAAAGTTAACTGGGTAAAGATGGTGATATAAATCTCCACAAGCATGAAAATCAATAATAAGGGGCAAAAGCTAGAACTAGGTTCTCTATTTCCAAATTCTGTTCTTTTATATCCTTATTAAATTAAAAGGCTGGATTGAGCAATGGAAATGTGAATGACATCTTAAGTGCACATGGCAGGATAGACCCCACAATTGTTACAGGCCTCAGAAGCCGGGAAGTCCTCTGTCTGCCTCCTGGGTCTACCAAGCCCCAGGTATCAAGACCTTGCACCAGTTTCTTGTCTCCACAGTAGATCTTTCAGTAATACTTTTCAACTTTCAGTAATGAGGGCCTAGATCTTTCAGTAATACTTTTCATCAGGATAATGGCAGTGAACGTGTGTCTTCTTTTATACATACTCTCCCCTCATTCTGTCAGTTTCCTTTATCAGATAAACAGCCAGGGTCCACTGAATTGCAACTAATCCATTTGCATAGATTTTGGCCAGCAAGGCTTTCTCTGTCCTGCCAGGCTTTCTCTGTCCTGCAAGGCTTTCTCTGTCCTGCAATTTGCTGTTGACATGTTTGTGCTAAGAACAACACTCTTGTCCTCTGCTGAAAGTGCCCAGAACAGTATAACTAAAGCTGAGCTCTGTCTCTCAGGGCACAAAAGTGGACAGGCCTCTTTCTGAACAACTTATATAACCTAGTGCAGATTCTTCTATAAATACACATACATATCCATTACTTGCAGGCATGCAAGGTTAGATGGGCTCTGTGATACTGGTGGTATCTCCTCTCTGCCACCCACCTAGGCAGGGCAGCTGTCCAATTTGGGCTCTTCTCAGACTTCAGAGCTCCAAAGCCATGTCCTCCCGTGGATGTCAGTCCAACTGAACTTCCAAGGGCCCTTACTACTATTGTCAAGCTTCCCCATAGTCATCCTCAGTGGCTCTACTTCTGCTCTTTATAGACTCTTCCATGAGCCATACTAAGTATCTGCATTGCTTCAGAAATCATTGAACATTCTACAGACCATCCTTACTACGAGAAGTTGTGGGTGGAGCTGATCCAAGACCACAGACACACAAACTGGTCAGCTGGTTGTTGTCACCAGAGCCTTGGGGTAATTATTAGGACTTTTGCAACCCCTGTTGGGGTCTCTACTCTTGGGCCTTTTGAATCTCTCAGGACCAAGCCTCACCTCCAGGTAGTAAGTGGAATAACCTCATGAAACCAAGTTAAAAGAGGTTCTGGAAGTAACAATCTGGGTCCTTAACACAAGGTAACTCTAACCTAGGCCACAGTCCAAACCTTCCCACCGAGCTTACCAGAACTGACAATCTCAGGATGGAGTGGGAGGGAAAGTGACAAGTGCTTCCCCACAGAGGAAACTGCCACAGTGGCCACCTGTGGTCTCCCTGCCCCAGGCCCCAGAGCTGGGGCATTCAGCAAACAGTCTCAAAAGCCTTCTCTAACATTCTTAAGAGACCTGAGCCTATAGTCAAATGACCAAATAGTCCACTCAGCATTTGTTCTCATGTTAAAATGAAAATCGTTGATTCCCAGGATTTCAGTTAAAGCCAGGAAGGCGAGCTATTCAAATGACTGTATCGCCCTCTGGTGTTCAAAAAGAAATGAACTGTAAACAGGAGCTTCCGCAAGAAAGTATTCCTCTCCCCAAATCACCCTTGATTTGCAGTATCCCACTTTCCCCTGCCACCTGAGAGTCTGAGAAGTGTCAAGAAAAACACTCACAAAAATAATCAGGGTGGTGGAGAGCCATGTGGAGGAGAGACACCGCCCTTTGCTGCATTCTTTTGCAGCTCAAATTTTGCAACAGTGTCGAGAAGCTGGTCAGTTGGGGGATTTAAATTATAACCTTATGAAATCTGCTTTTGAAGTTTCTGTCTGAAAGGAGAAACTTTGGGGCCATGATTGAACTTCTGAGGTCTCAGAGCCATCCACACACTGATGGGCCAGGACCCAGCCACGGATCCAGCCAGCAAACTGTGAAACTGAATAAAAACCTGCTGACTGCTGTTGGGGGAGGAAAAGACCAAGAGACACCCCCCTCTCTCCGGCACACTGTGGAGATCCCCAAATGACAGGTCTTAGTCATGTTTTTCTTGGCCGTCTGGGTGGGGTAAGTTTTATTTAAAGGCAGACACACATTCCAGTCTGAAGTTCTTCCCCCTGTGTCTCTCTCAACAACTCTGACCCAGGAGGTATCTGAGTTTACAACCTCTGGCTGCCACCTAGAAGAGGAGGCAAAGGAGCTACACTTAAAGCACAGCACCCAACAGTATAAGGCAGCTAACAAGGAACACCAGATGGTGGTTCGTAAAATATGTGCTGGAGAAGGGCAGTCTCTAGGTGAGCCAGAGCACGGGGGCAGGGGACTGTGACGTTCCCTTTGTGGGCCACATCGGAGAATTTCCACTTGCCTAGTGCCCGAACTTAACAGCATTACAGGCACATCAGTTTCCTAAGGCTGCTGTAAGGATGCAGCACACTCCGGGTACCTTTAAACAACAGGAGTGCATTTTCTCATAATTCTGAAGGTTAGAAGTCTAAAATCAAGGTGTCTGGCAGCTCTGAGGAACAGTGTTTCACCAATCAAGAACCTGAGGATCGACAGTTTCATGTAAACATTATATAGTTATTAACAGAGCCTGGGTAGACACAGATCTCCCAATTCCAAGAATTCCAGGTCAAGGAATAAAGGGTGACTTGTCCAGAGATGCCACCAAGTCCTTGGCAGCCAGGGAGAGCATCTGAGTCTCCGGGCACCTTCCAAATTCCTTCTCCACCTCTAGAGTGTGCTGCCTTCTCAACAATGGCCCTACTGCTCTCAAAGAATCTGAAGTTCATTTACCCTTTAGGTTTAAAAAATATTAAAAAGTAAAGTGGTTTTAAAATCAATCTGCAGTTTTATGTTCCTTTCTTTTGAGAGTTTTTACTGCCAACGATTATTTCCATGTGCAAACGTTTTTGGGCAGTGTTTTCAGAGTCTTGGCTGAAACGACCCTGCTTGCCCTCAGCTCCTGTCCTATGGGCCACAGGCTCTGGAAACAATGCCAGTGAGGAACTGGAGGGAGCTGGACCAAGGATCTGGTCTGGAAACATCATCCCACAGAACCCAATTGCTAAAAAGGCACCAAGGAGAATCCACTGGGTGAATCCATGTGGACTTATAGACAAACTGATTTTCTGTAAACACATGATTCAAGCCAAAGCCACTTCCTTTGGGAATGGGGGTCATGGTGAGTCATTCACTACAATTCCAGACAGATAGAAGCTTGACTCTTTTCTGACCTTCCAATGAAGCATGCAGGCCAAAGAGAATTCACTGTTAATGCAAAAAAAAAAAAAAAAAAAAGACCACCCTACCCCAGTGCTGTGCATTTTTGCACATGGAGGGGCATGTGTGAAAGAGAGGCTGACCTCTCATTTTGTCTGGTACATTTGCCCCACAAGCTCTGCTTCTGAGATGTGCTGCTCGTGGACCTGTCCCCACTGGGTCAGATTGCGGGGCTCTCCCACCTCATCCCATTAAAAGTGATATCTCTACCATACACCAGAAGCACTGAACTGGGAGACAAGTGACTTGGCGTGTAATTGTGTGAACTTGGCAAGACACACACCCTCCTGAGTCTCAGATTCCTCCTCTCCAAGTCCAGAGGCTTGCTGTGACTGACGCTAACTCAGCGAGACTGCTCATGTTGCTATGTCAGAGGTCACTCCTGGAGAGCAACCCAGAGAAAGCCGCAGGGAGAGGGGACAGGGCATCTGCTTTAAACAAGATTGGTGTAGGGGATTAAGTTTACTACTGGACAGTCACTACTGAAGTCAGAAATGAGAAGCGGAACATGTCAGGCCATGAGTAGCAAATCAAACCGGAGGGAAAGCCCAGGCCTGTTCCATGGGTGAATCAGCAGACAGTGCACACCTGCAAAACTATTGATTCATGCAGTGTTACGCCGACTTTATGGGCAGATTTAGGGGAGGGGTGGAACAGGATTGGACTGGCCCACAGGGACATTTTGGGAAATGTAGGGCACTCTCGTTGGCTCTTAGGATGGTGCTTTAAGAGGGATGTCTCAGTCCCTGCCCTTGGCTGTCCCTTTAACCCTGTCATCTCCCATGGCAGAATGGGGTTATGAGAAATGTTTTTTTTTTTTTTTTGCAAAGATTAAGTGACATTTCCCATGCAAATCACAACACAGCTTTCAGTAAAATGCAGCAATCATTAATGTTCTGTGGGTGACCTCAAAGGCAAAGGAAAGCCGAGCCCACACAGTGGTTCCAAGTTACACTCAAATCCAAATGTGAAAGCAGGAATGAGCCCACCTCCCCACAGCTGCTCCTGCACTGTGACCAGTAGATAATGACTTTAAGACCTGTCCCACCCAAGTCGGTGAGCCCCAGTACCTGCGGGGAATGCAGCAACAATGCTGGGAGTCACAGACCACAAGATTAAAAAGTATCCAGTCAAAGTCAATTAGATCAAGGTTAGACTGCCATTTACAAGCTTCATGCCTCTGACTAGTGACTTCAATTCTCTGAACCTCAGTGTCATCATCTCTAAAATATACAAACATTTGTTGAATAAACATCTATTGAACAAATGGGAATAAAACAATTTCCACATGGGTCTTTGTGTTGATTAAATGAGATAATTACTGAGCCTACTTATAGGCTATGTGTGACAATTTGACCAAGCCATGCGGTACCTAGATAGTTAGTAAATGTTATTCTGGAGTATCTTATAAGTGTGTTTCTGGATAAGATTAACATTTGAACCTATAGAACTAGTAAAACAGATTGCCCTTCCCAATTTGGGTGGAAACTGTCCATTTAGTTGAGGGCCTGAATAAAACAAAAAGACTGACCCCTTCTGAAAGTAAGAAAATTTCCTCTTAACAGACTGCCTTGAGTTAGGATATCAATTTCTTCCCCCTGTTCTTGGGCAATAACTGAAATATTAGCCCTTCCAAGGTTTTAAATCTTCTGGCATTTGAAGTGGAACTGTATCATCAGCTGTCCTCAGTATACCGTTCACAAATTGCAGATCTTGGGACTTGCTCACCACCATCATTGCATGAGCCAGTTCCTTATAACAAATGTTGTGTGTATGTCACATAGCTCTCCTATTGACAGTTTCTCTAGAGAACATTGGCTAATAGTGTAGGTGCCAAACAGCTTAAAATTTGTTTTTATTATTGCTACTTTATTTCAGAACTAAGCAAGAAATATCGATTGAAATTATGTTTAAGAGGCAAGGGGAAGTTCAGATAACAGCCTAAATAGCTGTTCATAAGCTATTTAGAAGATGCTTGATCTTTTAAAACCAGCATTTATAGTATGTGTCTGTTGAGATACATATTAAACATTATAATTATATACATAATTTTGACAATATCATCTTAAAACCTGAGAAAGGTAATTTACATTTGCATTTATAATTATCTTCTATTTGTATGATTCTCTAAAATTTAAGAATTATATTATTTGAACTGTGCTTTTACCACCTCTGAGCTATGAGGAAGTCACTGAAATGCAAACCCAACTCTCATCTAAAGAAGATAAAGAAACTTTCAATGACTCTTTTTCTGCGGTTTTGCAGTGGTGGTGAGGGGCTCCCACACAAGAACAGCATGTACTCAGGGAAAGTCATCAGGCCAAGATTCCAGGTGCAGGAAAGGAAGGGCGGTGGTGACAGCGGCGAGACAAGCTTATCCACCTGGGTGGGACAGTCTGGAGACATGCTGCTTCCTGATTTGAGGGACCTTCAAATGATTAATAGGGACAGGAAACATGAAGTCAGAAGAAACTAGGTTCAGTGACTTTGTTCCAGGTAGAAACAAAAGATACAGATTCCCGGGAGTTTTCCCTAATCTCTTGTTATGGACACCATCACTTTAAAAGACACAGAAAAATGTAGAAATCAGATAGCTGGCCTGGGATGATGTCAAAGGACATGATTTGATATTCTGGCGATGACCTTGGCTACCATACAGTAGACACTCAGCAAGGAATGTCATGAAACTTATGAGGGCCATTAATGACGTGACTGGCAGAAGACTTATCTTCTAATCAAGGATTTTAACTGAAGCCTGAGTTGGAAAGGAAGAAAGGGTTCAATTACAATTTATACTATGAAGGGCAATGGATGATAAGATGCCCCACAATTCTCAGTAAAAGAGTAGGAACACCACAGAAACAATATTTATAGGCACAGACGTCTAGTCACCAAGGTTTATTGAATATCAAGGTGCCCATGGAACTATAAAAAATGGGGTCAAGGACCCATATCAACGTGTGTCCTCTAGTAGCAAAGTGTCTGAGGAACGCTTGACCAACCTTGTTGAAGGTTTCATCTCTGAGAAGAAAGAAAAATCATGGCTACTCTGAGCCAATTCTCTCAGAAGTTAACTGCATGAGTAAAGACCATAGAGGCAAGAAAGAGCTGGGCAGACTGGAGAGTAGAGATCCCTGTCTGGTGCAAAAGGGAAGGAGGAATGGGTGACAGAGAGGGAGGGATGGCTAGACAAAGCTCGAAGAGGTGAAGGGTCTTGAGAGTCCCTTATTTTTCAAACAATGGGAAAAATTTGAACCACTCTTAAACTGGTGAATTTAAGAAATTTATGACAAATAGAGTACAGAGGAATGAAGTTGGGGAGCTGAGTGATTTTAGAAAAAGATGATGAGAGACTCTGAACAAGATAGCATGATCATCTTGCTTCACTCCAAAGATGATCCCCGAACAGCTAACCAGAGGGATGTACATCCAGACTCCTGTCAGTTGGTGTGAAACTGGAGCACTTCTTGGACGTCAGCGACCAGAACATTCTACACCAGGAGGGACACAGAGTAGATTCATGCTTCATTTATCAAGAGATGGGTGAAGGTCATCCCTGGTGGCACAAGGGGTCAAGACGCAACCTATGAAGCTCTCCATAGGCATGGCAGCACGAGTTCGATCCCCGGTCAGGGAGCTACCAACGTGGCGCAGCAGACCTCTCCTGACTCACCAGCTGCTCCCCTCAACAGTGTACTTCAGTCATTCTGCCTGTTCTGTTCCCCCCTCTGTCTCTGGTGAATCCTTTCACCCCCACACCTCTGGCCTGCACCCCAGTTCTTGTATGCATAAATAAGTAAATCTTTTTTTTTAAAAAAAAAGAGGTGGGTAGAAAGAAACTCCTGAAGGTTGTGGTCCAGGGTGTGTGTCCATGGCTGCCACTCAGCTCGGGGCCCTGAGGAAAGGAAGAACTGAACAGTATGGAGACATAGACCCTTGACTGAGGAGAAACATGTGCAGAGGATTTGGGAGCTCCCTGCAGACCAGATCATTCCCTGACAAAAAGAACAAAGACCGTTGCTGGAATGCACTCCCCTCCCTCTGCAGATTGAAACTGACCTCGTGAAGTGAACTAAGAAGGCACAGACTGCCATCTCACAACTGGAACCCCATAGAGGAGAGATATCAGTAATGCCACAAACATAAGCCACCAACACATTCACACCAACAGCTAGACCCCTGCAAGTCACTCAGTCACCCTCTGACTCAGCAACTGCAAATATGGGTTAGAGTAGCTATGAACACCAGCAAAGGTCAAAAAACTACAATAAAATCATATCACCACCAGCTTGGAAAAGTAGGCATAGTTCCAAATTTCTATATTACTGTTACTGATACATTTTTAAAAATAGGGACAACTAAAGCAGCAAAATGGGCAAACAAAAATAAATATAGCTGGCACCTGGGAGCCTCAATGAAATATTTCACAAGGAGAGAACAATTACCCAGAATCCAATGACAACAACATGGAAGATTATAAATACTGTATCTTAAATCACTCATCTGTTCTTGGACACTTAGCTTGCTTCCACAACTTGACTTATTGAAAATAGTGCTTCAAAGAACATGCAAGTGCACATGTACCTTCAAATTAGTGTTTTTGCATTCTTGCAGTAGATACCCAAGAGTGGAATTGCTGGATCATATGGTAGATATATTTTTAATATTTTGAGACACCTCAGTACTGCTTTTCATAGAAAATGACCAGTCTGCATTTCTCACAAGCAGTGTGGAAGGGTTCCTTTTTCTCCACAGCCTCACCAGCACTTGTTTCTGTTTTTGTTTTTTTTGTTTTTGTTTTTTTTTTTAATATGGGCCATTCTCACAGGTATAAGGTGATATCTCATTGTGATCTTGATTTGCATTTCTCTAAGAAGTTATTGTGAACATTTTTTCATGTGCCTGTTTGCAGTCTGTATGTCTTCTTTGAAGAAGTGCCTTTTTAGTTCTGCCCAATTTTTATTGGGTTATTGTTTTGTAGAGTTTCATGAGTTCATTGTATATCTCTGATACCAATCCTTGTCAGATGTATGGTGTGCAAATATTTTCTCCCATTCAATAGTGTCTTCGTTTTAGTTGCGGTTTCTTTTGCTGTGTGGATGCTTTTTAGTTTGATGTAGTTCCAGTTTATGTTCTTTTATTTTTTTGCTGTTGAGGATGAATTCCTAAAGGAGTCACTAAAGCTTATGTCATGAAAATTTTTGGCTATGTTTTCTCCTATGTATTTTATGGTTTCAGGGCTTACATCCAAGTCTTTTATTCATTTTTTAAAAAAAATATTTATTTTATTTAAGCATACAAGGACCAGGGTACAGACCAGATGTGCGGGAGGGTGAGAGGATTCACCAGAGACAGAGCGGGGAACAGAACAGGCAGATCTACTGAAATACACTGCTCAGGGGAGCAGCGGGCAAGACAGGAGAGGTCTGCTGCACCATGTGGGTATCTCTCTGGCTGACTGGGATCGAATCCGCCCTTCAGAGGCTGTGGACAGCATCACAGCACTGCGCTCAACCACCTATGCCACCGGGGAGGCCCCTGTTATTCATTTTTTAATTGATTTGTGTGTATGGTATGAAATAGTGGTCTAGTTTGAGTCTTTTGCATATAGCTGTCCAGTTTTCCCAACACAATTTATTGAAGAGGGTATCCTTGTTTCAGTGTAGGTTCTTGACTTTGTCATGGAATAATTGTACATATATGTGTGGATTTATTTCAGGGCTCTCAATTCTAGTCCATTGGTCTGCGTGTCTGTTTTTATTCCAGTATCAGGCTGTTGTAATTGTTATGGCTTTATAATTTGAGGTCATGAAGTGTGAAATTTCTATTCTTTTTCTATTTTTTCAGGATAGATTTTTGCTACTCAGGGTCTTTTGTGAATCTGTATGAATTTCAGTAGTGTTTGTGCCAATTCCTTGAACAATGTCATTGCTTTTTTTATTGGGATTGCATTGAATCCATGTATTGCTTTGGGTAGGGTGGCCATTTTGATGATTTTGATTCTTCCAATCCATGAGCAGGGAATATTTTTACATTTCTTTACATCTTCTATTTCTTTCAACAATGTCTTATAGTTTTCTTTCTATAGATATTTTACCTCATTTGTTGGGTTTGCTCCTAGGTGTTTTTTGTTTTGTTTTGTTTTTGGTGTAATTGTTAATCATGTTCTTAATTTTTTCCTCTTCTATCTCAATGCTTGTGTATTGGAAGGGCAGTGATTTTTGTGTGTTGATTTTATACCCTGCTGCTTTGCTAAACTGATTGTTTCAATTACTTTTTTCTGTGAAATATTGAGAGTTCTCTATGTATATTATCATACTATCTGCAAATAATGATAAGCTTTACTTTTTTCTTTCCCAATTTGGATTCTTTTATATCTTTCACTTGTCTAGTTGCTGTAGCTGGAACTTCCAATGCAATGTTGAATAGTAGTGGTGAGAGTGAATATCTTTGTCTTATATAAGATCTTAATGAAAAACTTTTCGTTTTTCACCATGAATGAAATTAGCTGTGGGTTTGTTGTATGTGGCTTTTACTATGTTATGGTATATTCCCTTTATCCCTGGTTATTGGAGAGTTTTCATCATTAATGGATGTTGGATCTTACAAAGGCTCTCTCAGCATCTATTGATATGACCATATGATTTTTATCTTTCTCTCTGTTGATGTGGTGAATTACATTGATTGATTTTCAGATGTTGAATTATCCTTGTGATGCTGGTATGAATCCCACTTGGCCATGGTATATGACCCTCTTAATGAATTGTTGGATTCATTTTGTTAGAATTTTATTAAGGATTTTTGCATCTGTTCTCATTAGGGAGATTGGTACATAATTTTCTTTTTTTGTGTTGTCTTTGTTTGGTTTTGGTAAGTAATGTTGCCTCATTGAAAGTATTTAAAATTATTCTTTTTTTCTTCAGTTTTTGGAAGTATTTGAGCGAAATAGGTATTAGTTCACCTTTGAAAGTTTGGTAGAATTCTCTTGTGAAGCCATCTAGTCCTGGACTTTTTGGTTTTTGGAGAAAGTTTTTTTTTATTTTATTTTTATATTCCACATACAATTGCAACCCCCTTATTTTGACCCCAATCCCGCCTTTCCCTGCCCCCCAACCCCCACAGAGTGTCTCTGGTTCATAGTTGTTTGCTGATTTTGATTTTTTCTTTCTTATAGTTATTCTTTTTCCTGGTCCCTTATTTAGGTTTTCTAGGTTCCTGCTATGAGTGAGACCATCCGGTATTTTTCTTTTTCTTTCTGGCTTATTTCGCTGAGCATGATCCCTTCCATCGCCATCCATGTTGCTGCAAACTGCATGTGTTTATCTTTTTTGAATGCTGAGTAATATTCCATGGTGTATATGTACCACATCTTCTTAATCTAGTCATCTATTTTTGGGCATTTGGGTTGTTTCCAAAGCTTAGCTATTGTAAACAGTGCTGCTATAAACATAGGGGTGCAGGTGCTCTTTGGAATTGATGTTTCTGTGTCTTTTGGGTAAATACCTAGGAGTGGAATTGCTGGATCATATGGAAGCTCTATGTGTAGTAGGTCCAGAAATCTCCACACAGCCCTCCATAGTGGTTGGACCAGTTTGCACTCCCACCAGCAGTGCAGGAGAGTTCCTTTTTCTCCACATCCTTGCCAACATTTGTTGTTGCTAGTTTTTTTAATATGTGCCATTTTCACTGGTGTGAGATGGTATCTCATTGTAGTTTTGATTTGCATTTCCCTGATTGCAAGTGATATTGAGCATTTTTTCATATGCCTGGTTGGCCATTTGTTATTTCCTCTTCAGAGAAGTTTCTTTTTAGCTCTTCTGCCCATTTCTTGACTGGATTATTTTCTTTGTTGTTGTTGAGTCTCATCAGCTCTTTGTAGATTTTTGTGATCAGTCCTTTATCATTAGTGTTGGGTGCAAAACTTTTCTTGGAGAAAGTTTTGATTACTGTTTCAGTTTCCTTGTGATTCATTTGTGCAGGATTTCTGTTTCTTCCCTATTCAGTCTCAGATGATTTTATAAATCTGAAAATTTGTCCATCTCTTTTAGGTTATTGAATTTGTTCATGTATAGATGTTCATAATAGTATCTAATTATCCTCTGAATTTCTGAAGTATCTGTTGTGATTTCTACTGTTTCATTTTTGAGCCCATTTAGTTGAGATTTCTCCCTAATTTTCTCGGTTAGCCTTGTTAGAGATTTGTATATTTTGTTTTCAAAGAACCAGCTTTTGGTTTCACTGATCTTTTGGATTGTCTTTTAAATTTTATTTCATTTACTTCTGCTTTGATTTCTTTTTCGAAGTATTTTATTAATTGCGATCCATTTTTTAAAAAAGATTTTTCTATTCATACAAGCACTGGGGTACAGGCCAGAGGCATGGGAGGGTGAGAGAATCCTCTAGAGACAGAGTGGGGAGCAGAACAGGCAGAAGGACCAAAATACACTGCTGAGGGGATCAGCGGGTGAGCCAGGAGAGCTCTGCGTGTGCCATGTGGGAATCTCCCTGGTCGGGAATCGAACCGGAGCCGTGGAGGCTGCAAACAGCTTCACAGCACTGCGCTCAACCTGCTGCACCACCGGGGAGGCCCTGCTTTGATTTTTTTATTATTTATGTTCTACTGGCTTTGGAATTTTTGCTTTCCCCCCCATGATTCCTTGAGTTGAGTGAGATGATTACTTATTTGAGCTCTTTCTTGTTTCTTGATGTGAGTCTGTATTGCTGTGTATTTCCCTCTTAGTACTGTTTTTTCTGTTTTCCATAATTTTTCTATAGTTTTGTGCTCATTTTCAATTTGTTTTTAGGTACTTTTTAATTTCTTTGATTTCCTCATTAATCCAGTATTTTTCAATAGTGTGTTCAGTCTTCATGTATTAAAGGATTTCCCTGTTTTCTTTTGATAGTTGATTTCTAATTTGATATCTGTATGCTTTGAGAAGATGCTAGGTATTATTTCAATCTTCATGAATTTGCTGATATTTGTTTTTTGTCCCAGAATGTGATCCATTCTGTAAAAGGTCCCATGTGCACTTGAGAAAAATATGTATTCAGCTTTTTAATTTTTTTTCTGGGGGGTATAGTGCCCTGTAAATGTCTACAGGTCTAGTTCTCTACTTAAGGCTATCATATCTCTGTTTATGTTCTGTCTAGTTGATCTGTCTGTTGGTGATTATGGGGTGTTGAAGTCTTCTACCACAAATGTGTTTTTTTCCAATATTTGTTCTCAGAATTGATAGGAGTTGCCTAAAGTAGTTTGCTGTTCCTTAACTTGGTGTATACACATTGATGAGTGTTATAGCCATACAACTTTTGTGCCTAACAGCAAAAGAGTGAATTAAGATGATGTGGTGTATATACACAATGGAATACTACTCAGCTGTAGAATATAATAAAATCTTGCCTTTTGCAACAACATGAGTAGAATTAGAGGGGATGTTGCTTAGCAAAATAAGTCAGGAGGAAACAAATACTGGATGATTTCACTCATATGTGGGACATAATGAAACAACACTAAGGAACAGACAAAAATAAACCAAAATGAACCATTGAAATCTGATTGCAGAACCGAGGATACCAGAGGGAGGAGAGAGGCATGGAGCAAAGCAATGGTGGGCTCAATAGGTGATGGTGGATGATTATTCATGCTTTGTATGGGTATGGGGTGGTAGCATACATTTAAAGAGTTATGAACATATATCCCTAAAACATATACAGTATTGAAAATCAACTTAACTCAATAAACAGAACTATAAAAAATGAAAGAAAGATGATGAGATAAGAGCCAAGCCCAGAGGATTTAGAATGACAGGAAGCAATGAGATCAAAAGAGACATGGCGCTCTAACTACTTGGATTTGATGACCAAACATAGGGGAAGAAAGACCAGGAGATAGATAGAACTCCTCATTCTACCCAGAGTAATTGGGAATATGACCAGGTCATTGACTGAGATAGGAATCACAAAAGGGAGCAGGTTTGGGAAAGGATAATGATTAAGATTTGAAACACATTGGTTTTAATGTGTGTGGTCAGGAAGCCCATATGCATAATTAAAATCAGATAAGACATTGGTTACAGCATACATGGCCTTGCACACTAATCACCTGTTAGATTTTGTTTCATCTTTCCTGATTTTGGCATATCTCCATAACTTCAGTTTCTATAACCCCCAAATCTACATGAATGCTTTGCTTTGCTTGCAAAGAAGGAGTTGCAAAAGTACAGGAGGAGTAGAGATAAGTTCTGTGAGGGGTCTTGCAAATCTTAGGAGAACTGTGCCAGGATCAATATTTGCACTAGAAAATGTTTTTACCCCAAATTTGTGACAGTCACTATTCTGTTTCACTAACTTTCAAAATCCTCTCAAGTCCCAACTCTGCCATGATGGGCAACCTGAACACTTGAGGCAAGTTTACCTTCCCTCTGCACTGTGCCCTGGGATACTTTGAAGCCAATATGCAAACATTTTCCATTATTATGCACTTCCTCTTTTGCTTCTGAACTCTTTACAGTTGTTTCTATTGCCTTCCCAACTAAATTCATAATTCTTAAAGAGCCAAATTCATGCCAAATATTTTGATTTCTTATTGCCACAGCACTAAGTGTTTAGAAATACAAAATGGGGCCTCTCTGGTGGCACAAGGGGTTAAGACGCAGCAGTATGAAGCTATCCATACTGTAGAAAGAGTTCGATCCCCAGCCGGCCAGGAAAGTGACCCACATGGCTCAGCAAACCTCTCCTATCTCACCTCCTTCTACCCTCAGCAGTGTATTTCAGTCAGTCTGCCTGTTCTGTTCCCCACTCTGTCTCTGGTGAAACCTCTCACCCTCCCACTTCTGGTCTGTACCCCAGTTCTTGTATGCATAAACAAATAAATCTTTAAAAAAGAAAGAAAGAAAGAAATTGGATTAAACAGACACTGACCTCATTTAGGGTAAGAAAGGAGAACAAAAGCTCTTTGAAAGGACAGAGCACAACAAGCAATAATATGTTGATAAGAGGAATGAGATGGTCAGTTCCTAACAAACAAGGTACATATTCTAACACAGAATGTGTCCCCCTTTTCTAATAATAAAAACCCTGCCTACTAAATGTGTTTGACAGGAGGAAAAGAATGCTGGTGTTTTGATTATCAATTAAGTTGTCATCTCTGGCTAAAATATCTGTTTTTCTGGGACCAGCTTTTGTTTATAAGCAACATTGGTAGAATAAAATACAGAAGTTGCCATTTACTGTTAATTGTACTAGTGTACTAAACAGTGTTCAAAAGACAAGACTCGGGGGTTTACTTTCACTTCCTTTTAATTCTAACTTTGGATTCTTCCTTGTAGGTAGAGGTCCACTCGTGTGGCCATCATGATGTTTGGGTAACTTAAAAGAAGGGTGTTCATGACTTAGCTCAGAACATAATTCCTTCTGCAGAAGAGGTAGGACAACCCTAAGTATTGCCAGCGGCCAGATGGTGTGTTTGTCACAATCGAGGAAAATGTCTGAAGCCAGGTAGAAAGAGGTAGGAAGCTGGTTATGTGTTATCAGTTGCTGAATGCAGATTGGCCTCTTGATCACAAAGGTCTTCCCAGTTTCCTGCCATCAGCACTTGCCACTCTACTACCAACATCATTATTTAATATGGAATTCCGGTTAAGTTCATACTTTACCCTGTGCAGGGCACTGCAAGAATGGGGCCTCGACTCATGTTTTTCAGTAAGGGGACACAACTAGGAGTAGGAAAGTTGAAAGTTGGTGGCTCAAAAGCGTATCTGCTTCTACCCTCCGGAGCAGCATGAAGAATGCCTCTGGAGCTTGGTAAAGGTACAGGAGTGCTTACTTCAAAATCCTTCCCAGGGTCTGATTCCCTGCTCATTTTTAAGCATACCTTTCCCCCTCTGAGATTCCCATGAGACATAGGGTAAACAGCAGGAGAGCTCCTTCTGGGCCCTAGTGGCACCAACATCTCTTGGCACCGGGTCACATTCCTTTCTAGACTTCACAGGACTCAGGTTACAAAGGCCTCATTGCACAATTCTTAGGAGAGCAGCATGGGGGCTGGGCTGGGATGAGGGGGAGTGCCCTGCATGTGTCAGAGACCTAGGTATGGCCAGACGCCAAAGCACCCTGAGTGGTAGCTGCAAAAAAGAGAGCCAAATATCTCAGGATGTCTGGTGAGGGAGCTTTCTGTTCTTTTCTTTCTTTTCTTCTCAAGGCTGTTAAATAAGGCGTGTCAGGCTGCATCGGTAATTCGAGGGAAAACATTTCAAAAGTTCACTTGGCATACCTGTGTTTCAGTTTACTGGAGAGATTTGAGACCTCAAAATCCACAACGGAGTACCTGAAACTAAATTCCTTTTATCCCTCTATTTTTCACAAGCTGCATTTTTTCTCCTGCAGTTTTACGCTATAGTATGTGCAAAATTACTCAACATATTGCACAACTTTTGAAATTAATATGGAAGCTGAAAGATTTTACCACAGACTTCTTTAAATCCTATGTAATGAGGGAATGTTCTTTCCTGTTGGTAATCATTTCATAATGATCTTTTATTAAAGGTAATATATGTGGAAAACCAGAAACATCCGGATTATGTTTACAAGGTACGCACTTTTCAGTTGGTTAGCACAATCTAATGCCTAGAAAATATTCATCAGAACTTTGGAACTGATGTCTATGAAAATGAGGACTATATATTCAGGAATTCTTTTTTTCAACATTTTTCTTTCAGATGTTCAGCATTAGGCTGATACATTTTCAATGAATTCTATCATAAAAATTTCCAAGGATCTGCACTTAGGAAGTGACTGGGCTCAAACTTACAAATTAATTGGCAATACAAGACATATATAAAGCAAACCCTGGACAAGTCCAAGGCAATTCCTAAATTGTCAAGACAATTCCAACTTAATTATTAGTCCTTAGAATAAGTCAGGAAAGACTCATATAGGAGATATATTAGATAATTATAGAACAATTACAACAGATGTTATAATAACCTTACACCTACCACATTAAATATCTACCCATATATAAATTTGCAGGCTACTCGCACACACACACACACACATCACAGAACACAAAAATACAAATTGATCTACCTAAAATGGAAAAAGCAAGGCCATAAGAATTCTATATATTTATTATAAAGCAAAAAGTTTGTTAACTGTAGAAATGTTTTTCTAAAAAATGGATTATTAATCAAGGTTCCAGGCAGAATAGCCTGCCAATATCCCTGGATTTATTTTCATTGTTATTATATAAGCCATGTGGATTGGGGTTTGGGTGCCTTTTCTTGACCTTGACCAAAGTTTGTCTTGTTTGGAGCTGCAGAGGCTAGGGAAGCTTTGGTGAATAGTGTCAACAATATAGAATATTTGAGTTTACCAAAAAACACATCAAGGTAATAAAATGAGATAGCCTCATCTCAGAATATTTTAACTTAGAAACTAAAATAGCTCAAATATGAACCTAATAAATTCCTTTAGTGTGAATGAGGGGCAGGAAATGTTAAGAGAGACCACCATTCTAAGAGTGAGAAGAAAGGCTTACGTTCTCAACCTAGCTCTGGCTCTATTTCAATGACTTAAGTTGAAAACTTGAACTTGAAATGCTGGTTTCCTCTTCTGGAAATGAGGATATTGGAATGTATGATCTCCAGCTCTGAAATTCTGTGGTTTGTGACTAACACAATGGTCAGAGAACATTATAGTCAATAAATGTAAATGTAGATGAGTTAGGACATTCTGTATTTTGTAGATGTTATTTTAGGTTAAATCTAAACTTTGTTTTCAATGACTATAAAATGAACATGCTCTAAAAATGGCAGCAATGAGGTTTAAATATTCAAGGATTTAAGAGGTATCATAAATTTAACTGTGAAAACCGTAGTGGCTTCTTTAGATGGAAGTTGAATATGAACTTGAATTAATGTGCAAGTCCATTTTGCTTTTCTGTAATTTAGATGCATTCTTTGGGTCATTGCTACTATTATAATGTGGAAGTACTGATGTTACTGCTGAAATTTGTGACATGTTCAAGGCTAAAGAGGATTGAAATTGCAGGCTGTGGATAGAGTCTTTCTCTTCCCGCTGTTTATTGTCATTGGGTCCCTGGTGGGTAATTAATCTACCTGTGAGAACACTGGGTGCTGCTGCTACTGAGGGAAAACTGCAATAAACTGGGATCTTGCAGGCGAATTCCAGCATGTCTGCCTGGGCAATCTCTGCTCTGGGGTCGCAGTGTACTGAGTCAGGACCTGGCACCCACCCAGCACCCCACCCTGCTGGTAAACAGAACAGATGTTTGCCGTCACTCAGGGCCCCAGGACTCCAGGAAGAAACAAAATACTTTAGAAGCCAAACCCCAAGGCAAGGTAAAGAAACAACTGTCCACATCCCCAATGATTATTTCACTGGCGGGAATTCTGTGGAGGGGGAGAAGTGTAGATGGTTCCAGCTGAACTGTTTTACTTAGTACCCTAAAGCATAAAGCCTTCTCTCTGTTACAGGGGGTGACCTTTTGCCTTTTAAGCTTTGGAATTTCCAAAACCAGGGTTTAGAATCCACCTCAGTGGCTAACCCATAATACATCTTTTCTCCTCCTCCCTTTATTACTTTTGATTGTAGTTTTTGTGCTTTTATTAAAATACTTCTTTCAGTAAGCTTATTTTTTGCTTAGTTTACTCTTCCCGATCATTCTGAGCAGAAGCTATTAATAAATATCTAGATGAAAAGCATAAACATCACCAGAGAGCCAATGTAGACTACTTTAGAAAGTAATGTATACACTGACCTCCTGAAGTACTTGCGCCTTCTTCATTTTACCAGTGGTTAGGGAGAGATTAGGGAGAGGACAATCTTGGAATGTCTTTGTGGTTTGACTTCATATTATTAACTCCAGGCTGCTTTCTGGTGGGCCCCTCTTTGACCTTTCTTCTGCTTATTTGGAACCTTTACATAACCCCCAAAGTATCTGGTGCATAGACTCTGTGCTTATACTATTATTCTTAAGCCTGGAGACACACTCATCTTGTGGTCCTCTCCTTCTGTTCCTTTAGACACCAGCAATTTCTATTCTGGGCTTAGCAAATGGCACGCACCTGAACAGGAAGCATAGCTGGCTGATTCCTTCTAGCTCTGTCAGGTAGCTTCCCACCTCTAATATATCAAAAGTTGAACCTCCTGTTATCTTCTCCTGAGTAGCCAAGGGTGAGACTGGTTGGATATTGTGATGTCACAAAGTAGAATCCTTGCTCCACCCAGAGGCCTAGCTGAAACCCTGGTATCCACATTTCCTCTCCTGCCCCTGAAGGAAAAGTAGAAGGACATCCCCTAATTTCTATTTACTCTGCCATTCAAAATCTCTTGTAAGGAAAGAACTTGAAGAACTTCTAGTGGCTACATTCTAGTCTAACTCCCTTATTTTACAGATGAGGAAATTGAGACTTTTGTGGTTAAGTGGCTGAGCTAAATCTAGTACCCATATGTCCTCACTGTTAGTTTCCCCCAAAGCTCCCATTACCACACTGCTCTGCTCTCTGGATTTTGTCAACATTTTTTGGTAGGCAAGTCATCAGATGTTTCTCTAACCTGGATCTATTCATGACATCCTTGTATCAATTGCATTATGGGAAGATAACAGTTTCAGCGAAGATCACTTTTCCAACAACCTATAGGTGTCAGAAATAGCTCTGATCCTAGCCTGAACTCAGAAATCCCAGACCTCCAGATTAGTCCTAGTTTAATAAGTAACGTGATTTGGAAATAATTCATATTTTCATTGAGATTTGACAGTAAGCAAAAACACCTTGAAAGTCCAGAATTAGTCTTGACTACAATGCCGCACCATGTTCTAGTGTTTGTTTAGGAAGGAACAATCAGTGAAGGAATAAATTCTCACAGAAATTTAGTTCTTCTGATGAGTCTCAACAAAAACAAAATAAACAATTCAGTCAAAAAATGGGCAGAAGAACTAAAAAGACACTTCCCCAAAGAGGAAATGAAAATGATCAACAGGCATATGAAAAAATTTTCAACATCTCTTGTAATCAGGGAAATGCAAATCAAAACCACACTGAGATACCACCTTACACCAGTGAGGATGGCACATATTAAAAAACTAGCAACAACAAATATTGGTGAGGATGTGGAGGAAGAAAGAACCCTTCTACACTGCTGGTGGGAATGCAAACTGGTCTAACCACTGTGGAAAGCTGCATGGAGATTCCTCAAACTGCTAAAAATGGAGCTTCCATGCAATTCAGCAATTCCATTCCCGGGAATCTACCCAAAGGACACAAAAACATTAATTCAAAAAGACACCTGCACCCCTATGTTTATTTCAGCACTTTTTACAATAGGTAAGCTATGGAAACAACCCAAATGCCCCAAAATAGATGACTGGATCAAAAAGATATAATATATATACAAAATGGAATATTACTCTGAAATCAAAAAAGATAAACTCATGCCATTCACAACAACATGGGTGGAGCTGGAAAGGATTAAGCTCGGTGAAATAAGCCAGAAAGAAAAAGAAATATATCAGATGGTTTCACTTATAGGAGGAATGTAGAGGAAACAAATAAGGGATCAGAAAAAAAAGTAATTATAATAAATTAAAAAATCAAAATCAACAGGCAACTATAAATCAGAGACATTCTGCAGGGGAGGAGGAGGGAGAAGGATCAAAACAGGGAGGGGAAGAGCGCAAGGGACTATGGTGATGGGAAATGGGTGAATTGGTGGTGGGAATTCTACAGGTACTATACCTGAGAGGAGAAATCACATATTGTACAAAAATGAAGAATGATGTAAAATATATATAACATAAAAAAGAGAGAAAAAAAGAAATTTAGTTCTTTTCTCTTTCACATTCTTCACTTTTTCTAGACATTGTCCCTATATGGTATTAAAAATATTATCTGCATTGCATGAGACAACTTGTGTCTGTATGTCAAAGAATTGTGCATTTGGAATCTTTCAAGAGGGAAGCATATATTGCGCTTTTATAACACCAACAACTAACATTTTATATCATGCTTTAGCATTTACAAGCCATTTTCACATATATCATTCATTTAATCTTCACAACTCAGTGAGGTAAACAGTGTATTATTTTTAGTACAATTTTATGGGTGAGAAAATTATAGCTTTGAGAGGTTGTGACTTGCACAAGATCACAAAGCTAATTAAGTGGAAAGGGTAACATTAACTACAAACCAGATCTTCCAACCAAGCATTTTCCCCACCACAGGGCTTCCCCAGGGTGGGAGAAATTGTTATTTGGTCCTAGAACACACTTGAAGGCAATTGATTAAGCAATCCCTGAGTAACACAGAAAGGTTATAAATACTTATAAATATCTTCATAAAAACCTAAGGAAATGGCTAAAGAACGCTAATTTTAAGCTTTAAAACAATATAATTATTTTCCACCCAGCAATCCTGCACCTTTGAATTCTCCTCAGGGAATCATCTTGGATTTGAATAATATTTAGCTACAAGAGGTCTTTGAAGTATTGTTTATAATAGAGAAGAAATTAAATGTTAAATATTCGAAAAGTGATAAAATGAGGCATGCTTAACTCATGAAAATAATGTTGTGAGGTTTTCCCAAACTTTAATCATTTCTGTGCCATGTTTGGAATATTGCCATCTGTACTAATATCCACTTAACATTTTCTTTTAAATTAACTCATACATTTTACTGAAACAAGAGTATTTAAAGGCGATATTTTATTGTTACACAAGTAGAAATACAGTTTCAATTACCTAAAATGTCACATAACCCTAAAGATAAGTAAAATGAAAACAGTTAGGCAATTAATGTATTAATAATTAACTAGCTCTTCATATCTAGTGGAAAGCATATGATCTATTTAAATTGAATCACAATACTCTTTATTTCTATCACAAACTTCACCTTTCTTCAATAATTTTTTTTTCCAGCACTAATCTACAACGGGTTAATAGGGAATGATGTCCATGTCTGATTCCAAATCGCAGTTTTACAATTATACTAAATTAGTATTAGTAAGTAAAACTGTCATATTAAACAACTGTCAATGTCCGAATGCAACCCTTTGATGTACCTTAGAAAAGAACATGGATGGTCAGTATATAACAAACCAAACTAGTCCCCATCTGCAATTTTCACAAGTAGTTCTCAGGAGCCTAGGAAGATTTTAGAAAGTTGTGGGTGATTTTGGCTGTTGCCATAACTAGGGGTTGGAAGGACCACGGGCTTTGTTGGGCCTGGGCCAGAGATGTTTCACAGCTGGTCATACCAGGCGTGGTACCATGTGACCTGTAATTGATAATTGATCCATTGTTCCAAGTGACTAAATGTTCTACAGAAAATCTGTCAGCAAAAAATCTGTTGAGCCAAATTTAAACATTATTTTTAATGTATAATTATCTGCACCAGACTTAAATTCATTTAACATGTAAAGGCGAAAGTTTTGCACCACTTTAATATATGACTGTTTTCACAGAACTGCAACTGCTGTGTACAACAGGGTAAAACCATACTTTATCTTGTGCAGAACTTCACCAAAAAGTGCTCACAATTTTGTAAAGTCAACATCACCAAGGCCCTGCTGCTGATAGTAGCTGAGTAACCATAAAGCTCACCTGTCTCTGTACTTGCAGCATGACAGTCTCCGTGAGTCTCTTGTGACTCCATAGTAGATAAGCCCAACTGTGAGAGAGCAGTAGGTCTGGCAGCTTCACCCCCTGACTTCCCTAATAGGGTTACTGGGACTGAAGAGAGGAATAGGGCCAGTTGTTGAACATTAAAAGATCGAACTAGCTGCCCAAATATGGGGCTTTTTCGGCCAGCTCCTGCCTGAGATGGGGGCTGTCTTGACTGGCTTCAGGCCCGTTGCTTCCAGCACTATTTTGGCTGACTCCCACCAGCCACTTAAGAGGGCTATCTTGGCTGGCTATCCTCCTGCAGCTACTGCCTGGAACCAGATTTCAGCTGGAGGCTGTCTGGGGTAGGATAAATGGCACCTGGCCACATGCCAGCCAATAAATTTTCTTTTCCTACAATCTCTCCCTATTCTCCCTCTTTCTTTGTCTCTATGTAAATATACCCTTTTTGTTTCTTCCATGTCTCCTGGTCGTGACCTGCATTCTGAAGCATGTGGATAAGGGCATACCAACCAGGTCATTCTCTTTCCCCCAGTTTTGTCCCATTTCACAGGCACTTAATTCATTGATTTTTATATCCCTTTATGCAAGTTATTTGGTTTCATTTTACTCCAGTTAGGGCATTCTATTGATTTGAATTAATGGGGTGCCTAGGTAGGAAATCTGTGGCTGTGATTATGGGATCAAACAAGCAGAGTTAAAATTTTGCCAATAAAAGGGTACATTAGGTCTAATAGGGTTGGATGGCACCCATCAATTCCCAGCATCTATCAGACACATTCATTGGCACAACTGAGGTCAAGCTGTAATTCACTCATTCTTCATAAAGTCCATTATCACAGTGCTACCTTCTTTTTAGCTTTATTCCAAGCAACAGTAACTGCAAAATTACAGTTTCAATGTATTAGTTATATTTTTTCAATTACAAACAAAAAAATCATAAAAAATGTTTAAAATGTATACATGTACAGGCACATCTTGAAGATACTGAGAATTCTCTCCCAAGCCACTACAATAAAGCAAATATGGCAATAAAACAAATACATTAATTTTTTGGTTTCTCAGTACATTTAAAAGTTATTTTTACATTATACTGAAGTCTGTTAAGTACATAGTAGCATTATTTCTAGAAAAAAAAAGTACCTATCTTAAAAGTATTTTATTGCTAAAAAATGCTAGCCATCATCTGAGCCTTCAGCAAATCATACTCTTTGTGCTGTTGGAAGGTTTTGCCTAAATGTTGATAATTCCTGGCTAATGAGGCTGCTGGTTGCTGAATTTTGGGGTTGCTGTGACAAATTCTTGAAATAAGACAACAATGAAATTTGTCACATTGATTGACTCTTCACGGATGATACCTGTGTAGCATAGATGTTGTTTGACTGCAATTTAAACACAGAACTTTTAAAACTGGAGTTAGTCCTCTCAACCATTGCTGCTGCTTTAGCAAATAAGTTTATGTAATGTTTTAGATGCCATGTTATCATTTCAACAGTGCTCATAGAATCTTCATCAGGAGTGAATTCAAAACCATTGTCTTTGTTCATTCATAAGAAACAACTAATCTGTTTTATCATAGGAAATAGGCAATTCAGTCACATATTCAAGGTTCAACTTCTAATTCTAGTTCTCTTGCTATTTTTACTACTTCCACAGTTAGATCTTCCACTGAAATCTTGAACCATCTATGAGGCTGGAACCTAACTCCCCATTTCCTGTTAATGTTGATATTTTGACCTCTTCCTGTGACTCATGAATGTTCTCAATGTCACTTTAAATGGTGAATCCTTCCCAAAACATTTTCAATTGATTTTGCCCACCTCCATCAGAAAAATAACTATGGCAGCTGAAATGACTTGAAAGTCAAAATTACTCCTTGATCCATGGGCTGAAGAATGGATTTGTGTTAACAGCAATAAAAACATTAATCTCCATCTCCTTGTACATCTTCATCAAAATTCTTGGGTGATCAGGTGCATTGTCAATGAGAAATAATATTTTGAAGGGAATCTTTTTTTTTCTCCTGAACAATAGTTCTCCACAGTGGGCTTAAAATAGTAAGCCATGTTGTAAACAGATGTACTATCATCTGGAACTTTATTGTTCAATTTATAGAACACAAGCAGATTAGATTTAGCATAATTCTTAAAGGTCCTAGAATTTTTGGAATGGTAAATGAGTATTGGCTTCAACTTAAAGTCACCAGTTGCATTAGCCCTTAATAAGAGCGTCAACCTGATCTCTGAAGCTCTAAAAATAGGCATCTGCTTCTCTTTGTGAAAGTCCTACATGGCATCTTACAAAATGAGGCTGTTTCATCTACACTGACTATCTGCTGTTTGGTGTAGCCACCTTCATTAATCACCTGGATATCTTCTGGATAACTTCCTGCAGCTTCTACATCTGCACTTGTCGCTTCACCTTCTGCTTTGATGGTATGGAGGTGGCTTCTTTCCCTAAACCTCATGAAGCAAACCCTGCTAGCTCCAGCTTTTTTTCCTGCAGTTTTCCTCATTTCTCTCAGTCTTCGGAGAATTGAAGAAAGTTACGGCCTTGCTCTGGATTAAGCTTTGGTTTAAGGGAATTTTTTGACTGGCTTGATCTTCCATTCAGACCACTCTCATTCCTCCCATATCAGCAAAGTCTTGTCTCACTTTCTTAACATTTCTGTGTTTACTGGGTAGTACTTTAATTTCCTTCAAGAACTTTTTCTTTGCCTTCACAACTTGAGGGTTTGGCATGAAAGGCCTAACTTCTCAGCTTTTGATATTCATACCTCACTAGTTTAATCATTTCTAGCTTTTGATTTTAAGTGAGAGACATGTGACCCTTCATTTCATTGGAACACTTAGAGGCCACTTTAGGCTTATTAATACTATAACTTCAGTATTATTTGTCTCAGGGAATAAGGAGGTTTAAGGAGAGGAAGAAAGTTGGGGAACAGCAAGTCAATGGGGCACTCAGAACACACACAATATTTGTCAATTAAGTTTGCTGTCTTATTTGGATGTAGTTTATGACACCCCAAAACAATGATAGTAGTAACCTCAGAGATGACTGATCACGTGAGAATTACCAGATGCATAAATCATCTCATGCATCAACTGTGGCACATAGTATATATTAAGCTTTAGCAAATACAAGATTTTCCATGTTAATGATATAGAAAGTTGCCAACTATCAGAAGATATTAGTAAGCAAAAACATAGTAAAAATTTTTGATAACTACACACATGGAAAAAATTTGAAAGATGTAATACACCAACATATTAACAGTGGTTACATCAGAATACAAGATTGTGTGATTCATTTCATTGGCTTGTATACATTTTCTAAATGTTTCAGAGTGGCCACGCATTATTCTAAAATTAAGGGAAAAGGCTATTGAAATATATATTTAGAAGATAAAACTGGAAGGAGATATACATATTCATATGTATATAAAAAGTCTATTTGACTTTTTAAATAAAAATTATTGTTTTTGCTATCAAAAAAGCTAAGTAGGAAATAAAGCAAAAATGTTCAAAGGAATATAGTTATAAATATAATGAGTATCAATTCTTCTCAGTTGATCCATAAATATTATTATAGATATATCATAACTAATTATAGATATTTATATCATAACTAACTAAATAAACAATATGATATTTATATCATAACTAAACAACACAGTATGAAACCAGCACATAGCATATATGTTTCTTCTTATTTATTTGGTTTCCAAAAAATACTTGCTAACATGTTCTTCCTACCATCCTAATTGAAAATATCTATAGAGCATGAGGAAATTCACTAGAAAAAAAACCAACATTTTTTTTCTACTTTCATTATTATTATAGTAGTGTTTGTGGGTTAAATAAATAAGTCCCAAAACTTCCTTTAAAGGTCACCGTACTTAGAATAGAGTATCTTCATGTGAGAGTATATAAGGACTGAGCCACCTTTGTCCAAAGTGGTCTTTCTTCAGCTATCATCTAAGGGAAAAATAAATAGAACCTTATTTGTATTTTATCTTGACATAGCATGTGCTTAATGCAATTGACCCTTGAACAACATAAGCATGAGCAATGCATACAACTTACACAACCACAAATCCCTGTATTATTTATAGTCTCCCTTCAGTATATGTGAGTTTCACATCAGGAACAGTTGGTTGAACAGATTCAACAGTTGGTCGAATACAAAACCTCAGATGGAAAAAAATCCACATATAAGTGGACCCACCCAGTTCAAACCCATGTTTTTCAAGGGTCAACTGTACTTTTACATTGTATGAAAATATAGAGAGATCACTTTCCCTTTAGCATGGCTTCTGTAATGAAACACGGGTAACACCTGACGAGGAGGTGAGCAGAGAATTGCAGTTAGAGACCATGGAGGTTTCCAGGCCCTTGGGATGAGGGAAGTGTGCATTGAAGGCATACATCCACACTTATGATGTTCTAAATGAAATTATAATATTTGGAAGTCAGAGTTTAAGGGATCTTTGTGCAGAAATACAGGGGAATTTTGTAGAGGAAATTACTAATTTTGTCAACACTTAAATTTTTTTTCCAAGTGTTTTATTTTTTTAAATTTTTTTATTGAAATATTTTATTTTATATAATTCTTACATCTTTTTTCATCTTTGCACAATGTATGCATTTTCATTTTGGTTATATTCCCCATACAATTGCACCCCCCCCCTTATTTTGACTCTAGACCTTCCTTTCCCCGCCCCTCCCTTCCCCCCCCCCCCAGTGTGTCTCTGGTTTATAGTTGCTTTCAACACTTAAATTTTACTTCAAGTCGGAATTTCTCAAATCATGATCTATAGACCACCTAGACAAGAATCACCTATCTTAAAAAGGGTTGTACAGATTCCCCTCATCCCCCAGCTCTCTGGGTTCACTGCTTCTGAATCTCAGAGCCTGGGGTGGGACCCATGTGTAGGTGAGCCCTCCAAGGGAGACTGCTTCTCAGACAGTTTAAGAACAGTACTGAGGACCCACGTTTCTGTAACTAGAGTAAAACAAGAGAGTATCCGGAGGGCTTGTTAGGCCTTCCGGATTGCAGCCCCCTCTACAAATTTCTGGTTCTGGAGGACTGGAGGGAGGTCCAAGTTTCGGTATTTTCAACAAATCCTAAGATGGTGACGGGGTTGATTGTTGGGACCACACTGCAAGGTGTTCCTTCCAAGAAACTAAGGAATTCTAAAGGTATTTCCCAGGACCTAGGAAATGCAATTTGGGATCCTAAATCTTAACCTATTAAAGATTCAGAAAGGAGTTTGTGCACAAGGAATTTTGTTCTTATTTTGTTTCTGTTTTCCTTTAATAAAGATTGTTCCCCATAAATAATTTTTATTTTTTATTTTTTACACTAAATGTTTGCTGTCTATGTCCATTCAGGATTTTCTAAGCTTAAATAGAATCACTTTTCCTTTATTTTGTACCCTTTATACGTGAGAATATTGAAGTATAAACACAATGGCTGTTCTGACATTTCAGATGCCTGCATTAATTTGATTTCATGACCCACTGACCACCAGCTTTAGCATAACAACAGTTACCAGAAGCCAAAACTACAAAATAGGTAAGTAATATGAGCAGACTATGGTGCTAAGAGATTTTAATTAAGCCTTAGCAACTCTGAATTAGATTCCTTTAAAGGATGTTATGAGAATTCACCGTAATCCTGAAAATGCAAATTGAAATCCAGGCTTTTTCCCAAGCCACACTACATTTACTTAATAGAAATGTAAGCATACCTAGAGAATAAGAAAGATACATATTTCTAGTATTTGTTCCCATGAGACTCACCTCCTGTTCTCATAAAATCATGTTTTCTCAAAACATACACACCAACATAATTCATTTTAAGTGGTGCTAATGACATTGCTAAAAGAAAATGTCAACCCAACTGCAATAAAACATTTCCAACCCAATGAAAGTAGCTTTAGTTGAAGGCTTTAAAATTATTGGCTTTGAAAGGTTAAAATAATAGGTGATAACAGATCCAAGAAATATAATGCTGAAGTCATTAGCAGAGACATATTTTTTAAAGATTTATTTGTTTATTTTAAATATTTATTTTATTTATTTATACAAGCACTGGGAACAGTCAGAAGCGCGGGAGGGTGAGAGAATTCACCAGAGCCAGAGCGGGGAGCAGAGCAGGCAGAAGGACCGAAGTACACTGCTGAGGGGAGCAGCTGGCGGCGGGAGAGGTCTGCGTGCCATGTGGGACCCTCCTCCGGTGGCCGGGAGCAGCCGGGGATCTAGCCGGCACTGCAGAGGCTGCGGACAGCTTCACAACCCAGGGCTCAACCGCTGCACCACTGGGGTGGCCCTGAGACATTTTTTTTTTAAAGATTATTTATTTATACAAGCACTGGGTACAGTCAGAAGCACAGGAGGGTGAGAGGATTCACCAGAGCCAGAGCGGGAAACAGAACAGGCAGACTGACGAAATACACTGCTGGGGGAGCAGAGGGTGGCAGGAGAGGTCTGCACGCCATGTGGGACCCTCGCCAGGGGCCGCGGAAGGAGCCGTGCTGTAGAGGCTGCGGACAGCTTCGCAGCCCAGAGCTCAACCGCTGCGCCACCAGGGGAGGCCTAGCAGAGACATTTTTATGCCGGATCGTTATTAAAATCTCAGGGACTTCTCAGTTTAGATCCTGGAATGTGATCTCTGCAGGACAGCTTTTACTGTGTGACTTTACTCAGAGCAGAAAGTTATATGAAGTACCAATAATACAAACATTTTAATTTTGTTAGGATAGTACTGCTTGGTCTTCTAGAAGTACTTGAAACCAAGCACTGTGAAGAACTCCATTCCTGGGGCCTCCCTGGTGGAGTAAGGGTTAAGATGCAACCTATGAAGCAATCTGCAACCACTGCAGTACAAGTTTGATTCCTGGCCAGCCAGGGAGCAACCCACATGGCGCAGCAGACCTCTCCTGACTCACCCACTGCTCCCCTCAGCAGTGTACTTCGGTCTATCTGCCTGCTCTGTTCCCCGCTCTGTCTCTGGTGAATCCTGTCATCCCTCATGTCCCTGGCCTGTATCCCATATTTACCCCATATTTATTTATGTCCACATAAATAAATAAATCTTTAAAAAAGAAAAAAGAACTCCATTCCTAAAGATGAGCTGATATTGATCTATCTTTCCCACCAAGCCATATTCTTAGAAAATGTTTCCACTTCTTGTACCCGTGGCAGGTCAGACACAATCACATCTCAGGAATAAGGGAATATGTATCATATAATGAACTTTGTGATTAAGTATTTATAAACATGCATCTTTTGTCACCACTCTCTTGTGAGATAGGTATAATATTATCACACATGTATCAGGACATAGTTCTGATAGAACTATGGAAGAAAAATTTGCCTTGAGCTCCTTAGCAATGAGTGGTGGAGACAACACTAAATTTGAGGAATGGGGACTCCAGAAGTTGTGCATTCTATTCTCCAGACTGAAGAGAAATTAATTAAATATAGAAGGAATTATATTATTACACCTTCCCCCACATCAAAGACAGTAAGTATAGAGTTTCTGAGAGGAGTACAAATAAAAATGTGAACAAAAGGCTTTGGAATCAACTCTTTTCTATCAATATAATGGTGAAAGCAAGACTTGTTTCAAGTAATCCAAAGTAAGTGGTTACACACGTACTTTATTTTTCACAAAGGAAGTTTTCCTACTTCAATTTGAAACTTTTCCTACTTCAAATTTTGGAACGTAACTGCTTTTAGTTGAGTTGAAATTTTGTAAATTATATGTGATATACATTTAGGGAACTCACTAACAAAAATACAGTCAGTTCTTGATTGAAAGAAAGAATTTTTATTGAAGCATTCTCTTTTTTTCTTTTATTGAGGTAACATTGATTTATAAAACTATGTGATTCAAAGGATAGGATCACAGCTCTTCATGTTCATGTCACCCAATCACACCCACCAGCAAAGCATCCTCAGTTCTCCAACATAGCCCGTTGAATTACCTCGCCCTCTTTCTTTTTCCTCCTCTATCTTGATCTGTATCCTCAATTCCACAGTCAGAAATTTAGGATTTGTGTTTGTTTTGTTTTGTCTGATCCTTTGTTTTGTTTCTTTTTATTCCACATTTAGGCAAAACCATCCAGTATTTGTCTTAGCATTATACCCTCCAGTATCATCTGTGTTGCCACAAATGGCAAGAGCTCATCCTTTTTTTTTTTTTTTAAATAGCTGAGCAGTATTTCATTGTGTATATATACCCCATTATTCTAAACCACTTCTTGGTCCTTGGGTACTTAGGATTTCTCCATAACTTGACTATTGTGGAAGTGCTGCAATGAACATAGAGGAGCATATATCCCTTCAAATTAGTGTTTTTGCATTCTTCAGGTAGGTATGTAGAAGTGGAATTGCTGGATCATTTGGTAGATCTTTTTTTTTTTTTAAGATTTATTTATTATTACAAGAACTGAGGTATAGGCCAGAGGTGTGAGAGGTGAAAGGATCCACCAGAGACAGAGTGGGGAACAGAACAGGCAGACAGGCCGAAGTACACTGCTGAGGGGAGCAGCGGGTGAGATAGGAGAGGTCTGCCGTGCCATGTGGACATCTCCCTGGCCCGCCGGAAATCGAACTGACACTGCAGAGGCTGCAGACAGTTTCACAGTGCAGCGCTCAATCCCCTGCACCACCAGGGAAGCCCTTGGTAGATCTATTTTTAGTACTTTGAGAAACCTCCATACTGTTTTCCATATGGACTGGACCAGTCTACATCTCTACCAATAGTGTACCACTGCATTTTTCTCCACATGCTTGCAAATATTTGTTATTTCTGGTCTTTTTGATGTGGGCCATTTTCACAGGTATGAGATGTTATCGCACTGTGGTTTTGCTTTGCATTTCCCTCATAGAAGTTCTGAAAAGCATTTTTTCATGTGCCTATTTACCATCTGAGTGTCTTTGGAGAAGAGTCTATTTAGTTCTGCCAGTTATTTGATTGGGTTATTTGTTTTCTTTTTACTGAGCTGCATGAATTCCTTATATGTCTTGGATATCAGTCCTTTGTCAGGTGTAAGATGTGCAAATATTTTTTCCCAAGTGTCTTTTTATTTTAATGATAGTTTCTTTTGCTGTGCAGAGGCTTTTTGTTGATATTGACCATTTGTTTATTTTTGCTTTTGTTTCTCTTGCTGTTGGAGAATTCACAAATACATCATTAAAATATATGTCATGGAATATTTTGTCTATTTTTTAAATTTTTTTAAGATTTATTTATTTATTTATACAAGCACTGGGTACAGTCAGAAGCACAGGAGTGTAAGAGAATTCACCAGAGCCAGAGTGGGGAGCAGAAAAGGCAGACTGATGAAATACACTGCTGAGGGGAGCAGCAGGCACAGCAGGAGAGGTCTGTGTGCCATGTGGGACCCTCGCTGGCCAGCTGGGGATTGAACCAGCGCTGCAGAGGCTGCAAACAGCTTCACAGCCCAGCGCTCAACCGCTGCACCACCAGGGAGGCCCTTTTTCAATGTATTTTAAAACTTCATGTCTTAGATCCAGGTCTTTAATCCACTTTGAGTTAATTATTGTGTAAGGTGTGAGATGGTGAACTACTTACATTCTTTTGCTTTTGGCTGTCCAATGTATACGCTCAGCTCCATTGTCATAGATTAACTACCCACATAGGTTTGGGCTTATTTCTGGGCTCTCAATTCTATCCCATTGGTCTGTGTCTATTTTTGTTCCAGTACCATACCATTTTGATTACCATAGTATTGCAGTATAGTTTGAGGTCTGGGCATGTGGTATTATGTTTCTTCATCATCCTCAGGATTGTTGTGACTATTATGGTCTTTTGTGGTTCCATACAAATTTAACTAATGTTTGCTTTATTTTCTTGAAGAATGTCACTGGAAACTTAATAGGGATTGCACTAAATTTGTATATTGCCTTGGGTAGGATGGCTATTTTGACAATGTTAATTCTTCTAATCTGTGAGAAAGGAATAGATTTCCATTGCTTATGTCTTCTATTTTTTCTTTTATTTTAAGATTTATTTATTTATTTGTTTGTTTATTTATTTATTTATTTATTTATTTATTTATTTATTTCATATAAGAACTAGGGTGTAGGCCAGAGGTGTGGGGGGTGTGAGAGGATTCACCAGAGTGGGGAGCAGAATGGGCAGATTTACTGAAATGCACTGCTAATAGGAGCAGTGGGCAAGACTGGAGAGGTCTGCTGTGCCATATGTGGATTAGCTCCCTGGCCAGGGATCAGACTCAGGCCAACACGGTGATAGACTTAGCTGAGACTTAATCCCTATGCCACCAGGGAGGCCCGTGTCTTCCATTTCTTTTGACAATATCTTATAACTTTATTTGTATAGGTCACTAATTTGGTCATTCATTTGGTCTTCTCAGCTTCCATAGCATTTCTGCAGAATTTTAAAATTCTTCTATTGCTCTTTTTGCATCCTGCAACTCCTGATGTTCTTGTTTAAATCTTCAGTTTTTAATTTCAATTCATTAATTGTTTTTCTCATAGCATTCCTTTATCACCCATTTTTTTGAATTTCTTTATCATGGAAATTTTGAACTCTCCATTTGATAAGAAGTTATCTTCCGTTCTTTGCAATTGGGTTCTGAATTATTCTGTCCTTTTGGTGACATGGTCCCTTGAGGTCTCAAGTTGCCATGTGTTGTAATATTTTTGGCTTCCCATTTCTGCTTTTTCATATATTCTCCATAGGAGTTCTGCGTCTCCAGTAGTAGCAATTTGTGAGCGTCAATAGAAACCCAAGAGAGAATCCCGGGGGGTAGATAAGTATCACTCCTAGTTCCCACATTGGCTGCCAACAACCAGGTTACTCTGTATTCCAGGATGCATTCACTGTGTTCACTCATAGTTTCTGATACACACACTGGATACACACCCAGAGATCACATAGAAGTTAGTGGTGGGGACTTCCCTGGCTTTCCAGTGCCCATCCAGTCACCCCCTGTAGATAGGGCTACGAACGATATGCCTGGAGGACCTGCATTCTCCCACTGTGCAGGGAAACAAATGCCAGAAATCACAACATTCCATGCCTGTGCTTTCACTGACTCTCCAAAAAAAAAAAAAAAAAAAAACCAAAAAACCTGTGGCTATTTAGAGAACTTTCTATGTACTCTAGGCAGGGGCCAAAGATCAAATAGGGAGAGGGACAATGGTTTCCTTGATTCTCCAGGGAAGATACAGACAATCTGATAAAATATAGATAGAGCCCAGAGATTGCATAGTGCAGAGAAAAGTGGTCCTCCCCACTATTGAAATTAGACCACCTGAGTGCCCTTTGTTGAACACTTGAGCAGACCATACTCTCATTGACAGAATGCATTCTTAGTTCCAGGCTGGGACCACAGGAGAGCCCAGGAGACTGGTGGTGGTAGGAAAGGTATCCCTCTCAGCTAACAGGTACCATTTATGACTTGCTGTTTTTCATTCTTTCCTACCACTCTGGTGGTTTCTTTCTGTTCTCCTTGCTAGAACACTGGTCCTCACACCCTCAGCCACATTTTAGATGTGACTATTCCCTCTAGATGCCTTTTCTCGACTAATGACTCAAGGATCCTGTTCATCCACCCCCTTCCTCCTACTCCAGGTTATTTACATTCTAACTTAACTGCTTCAGATGTTGGGATTTCCACTTCATAATTCACTAAGTCAACAAGTGCTAATTGGAAACTTACCATGTGCATTGCACTATGCCAGCTGTTAAGGGTATGAGTTGAACAAAGTCATTGTCCTCATAGAGCTTAGAGCCTAATGGTGCATAAGCCAAATTCCAAAAACATTCTACCAGAATTCAGTGCATAAGTATCTTAAAAGAATTCTCATTAAAGTTCTATGATATCATTAAAGAAAACAGAAATAATATCTAGGTATGGCAAACAGGGAAAGGTTCAGGAAGTGAAGGCATATTAAATCAGTAGATGGATGGATACTTTTTTGACAAATGAAATTGAAAATGAGAAATGAAAAGGAATATCTGGGCATATCTGATTTATATTTTTTCTATAATCAGTAATCCTAATCAAGTCAAACTCTCACTGTTAGTTCTACAAAATGCAATCAAGAAATAAATTTATTAGTAATCTACTCTAGAAAGAACAATTAACTAAACAACACACACAACAAGATAGTTAAAAATAAAGGTTACATGGTACTTTCTGTATTTTCTGCAGTTTGTCTATAAATCTAAAACTGATCTAAAAATCGATACACTATTAGTCAAAAAAAAAAGGCAACTATGTTATACTTCAATTAAACATTTAAAAAAAATTTTAAGATTTATTTATTTATTTATACAAGCACTGGGTACAGTCAGAAGTGCAGGAGGGTGAGAGAATTCACCAGAGCCAGAGCAGGGAACAGAACAGGCAGACTGACAAAATACACTGCTGAGGGGAGCAGCAGGTGCGGCAGGAGAGGTCTGCACAACGTGTGGGACTCTCGCCGGTGGCCTGGGATCGAATCAGTGCTGCAGAGGCTTTGGGCAGCTTCACAGCCCAGCACTTAGCTGCTGCACCACCAGCAGCAGTTTTTTAAAATGTTTTTTAATTAAGGTAAAGTTATCCTCAACATAATGCCAGTGTTCAAGCTAGGCAAAAAGCACACAAAAGTGCTCAGTCTTGGTAATTACTTTAACCTTAATAATTCCCTTCATGAAATTACTTCCAAACTCTCCCAAGATGTCCTTCAAGCTACAGCTAGTAGACAGACTATCCATGTCCCTGCTTTAAAAACTGTTCATAGAACTTTCATTTGACTTTTCTCATTCTAATGCAATTGCCAGAATGTCTGGGAGTGGAGAATGTACAGTTCAGGATCAGACACTCCTGGAATTCTGGTTACCCACACACTGTGTTTCTGGCTTACCTTGGTTTGCTATCTCAAAAATGTAAGCCTCCAATAGTTTCTCTCTTTTCATAAAACCTTTGTGCAATCTGCATATTCTCTTGAAACCAATGAACACACAATTTTTTATTTTTACTCAGGTCCCTCTGATTACTTTCTCTTTAAATTTCAGTTGCATTCCCCTCTGAAAACTCTTCTGCTTAATATGTAACTTTCAGATATCTAAAGGAATCTACCTCTGTAGTGGTATAATCTTTCCTCTGTGTGGTTTGAACTCTATCTAAATTTACTTCCATAACTACCCTTTGATCCTAAGGTTGCATTGAAAGGAGGCATCAGCCATTAACAGCGTTTTAGGGGAAAAAAAAGAAGAAGGAAAGGACTACTATGTAAATCAAAATATCTGTACTTATGTTCCAATTTAAGATACACTTAAGTGTGGAAAAAGAAACTGCTTTTGGGGACATGGGAAAAACAGTATTTATTGATTACTCTCTATGCAAGACACTGTTGGAATACAAAAGGATATAGTGATGGTCACATGGTATCTTCCTAAAGGAATACCCCTACTGAGGTGGAGATAGAAATCACACATAATTCAAAAGCAAAGCAAGTGTCCTAGTAGAGTTGTTATAACTACATTTTTTTAGATTTAAATCCTGGGTTCAAATTCTTGCCCAGTTTCTTCACTGAGAAAGCAAAACTAATGATGCCTACCTTGGCAAGAGTGCTAAAAAAAAAGAATTAAATGCACAATGTAGAGTTTAGCATGGTTGAAGCATATTGAATGTTCTCAGTGATTCATGAGATTTTTTTACTATTACTATCTCTATTGTTATTATAGAAAAACAAACTAGATAGCCAAGAAAATCACATCTTCTTGGGAGACTCAAGCTCAGTGAAATAAGTCAGAAGGAAAAAGAAAAATATCAGATGGTTTCACTTATAGAAGGAATATAAGGGAACCAAATAAGACATTAGGGGAAAGAATAATAACAATACAAAACACAACACAACACAACAAAAACAAACAGACAATTACAAACCAGAAACATCTGGCAGGGGAGGAGGAGGGAGAGGGATCAGAGGGAGGAAGGGAGGAACACAGGGGACTGTGGTGATGGTGCACAGGTGATTGGTGAGGAAATTCTGTGGGGACTATACCTGAGGGGGGGCAGAGAAAGCAAACATTCTTTAGAAATGAACAATATTGTAAAAAATATATATAAATAAAAAACATAATTAAAAAAAAGACTTTCATTTAGTAGGTAGCTTTTGTAATAAACCCTGAAAGGTGAAGTATATTTCTTTAGGCAGAACAGAGGAGCTACATCTCTCTCTATCAAATCCTGCCATAGAGACCCTGTGTCTGCCAATGTAACCATTTTGAAGATCATGGGCAGAGGTAAAACTGTACATGTCAAAATTTACAATACTTATTTATGATTGCACCTGGTAGATTCATTTATTCAATAACTTCTTTTTTATATCTTTGATTTGAAACAGGCAATACTTGTTGAGGTACTATAATATTCAAAATAGTCAAAGATAAGGAAAGGATATTTTGATTAAGTGTTATTGTGAAATAACTTCAAAAGAGCATAACCTGTTATCAATGACAGGCAGTGTATTATGTACTTCTTTGATTGTCATCCTGTCTATGGAGCACATGTGGTAAAGGAAGAAAAGTGGTTAATTATATTTCACCTGAATATCAAATTGGGTGCTCCTTCCTTGTAGTTTTGTAAAGTACACCTTTACATATTTTGTCACGTTAATATTTTACTGTGGCAAATATTGTTTATCATACAATTACATGTAAAATCAAAATTATTATTAATTAACAGGCGGTTGAGCGCCGCGCTGTGAAGTTGTCCACAGCTTCTGCAGAGCCAGTCCGATCCTGGCTGGCCAGCGAGGGTCCCACATGGCGTGGCAGACCTCTCCTGCCGCACCCTCTGCTCCCCTCAGCAGTGTATTTCATCAGTCTGCCTGTTCTGTTCCCCACTCTGTCTCAGGTGAATCCTCTCAACCTCCTGCGCTTCTGGCCTCTACCCCTGTTCTTGTATAAATAAATAAATTAATAAATCTTTTAAAAAAATTTTATTATTAATTAAGTCGCAGTGACAGACTCAATAATTTTGATATAAAATGAATTTTAATTCTTTATTTAGTTGTTTTAACAGTTGCGAATTTATGGCTCAAAGAGTGGAACAAGTGACTTCAATCACATTCTATAAATATAGAAGTTACTTTTTGTCCCAGCTATCTGTTTTAGTAATTGTCTTTAAGATATTTAACAGAAAACAAAGTTAAGATTGTATCATTAAGATATGTGTATTCTGCATTAAAATGATCTAAGGAGTCTCAGCATATATTAGTATTCCATACCTCTATTTATTACCAAGGTGTTTCTTTATTATAGGACTTGTTTGGGACTGTAATTATATCTGGGATCTAAGAGTATCACTATTAAAGTTGACATAAAATTCCGGACTCTAGCTACTTGAGAACATTTCTAATATCTTTTGTTTGGAATGATGTTTGGAATACACTAACCCTATTTTGGAAATAGAACTGGCCATTATTTGGACAGCTCTCCACCCACTCCTTCAGTTTTATTAGGATCAAATTCCATCTAGAGCCGTTCCTAAGTTCCTTGGTAACCTCTGCCAGATGTATTAATTAGCTTTTGCTGTGTATCAAAAATTCTCAGTGGTTTGAAATTACAAAATATTTACAATTTGCCTGTAGGTTCATTGGTCAGCGGGGGCGGCCCTACTGGCTTCTGGGCAAACTCTTCTTAATTTCTTATAGGTGTGGAGGGAAAAGGGTGCTAGGCAGGGGGAACACAAAAGGCTGAGAGGGGAAGTCAAGTGGTGCAAGCACATTCAAAGTCTCTGCTCATACCTACTGGCCAAAACATCTCACATGACCAGTCCCAACACCAGTAGACAGACATGGTTCACATGGCTGAGGAAGGGGAGACACAAGTGAGTATTTGCTTAATGGGACCCTACTCCACTTTACCCAGGGGGAAAGAGACAGGATAACAAAAATAAGCGCTCCATTGCAGAGAGGGAAGAAATCACCAGTTTGCAGTGATGCTGAAATCTCAACTAATTGCCAGTCCCCAGTCGGAGAGTAGAGAATGTTCCTTGATAAGGCTTCAATTCCCTTCCCTGGGAATAGCTCTTCTCTGTACTGTTCTTATGGCACTTGGCTCCACCTCCTGGGAGGTAATTTTCCATTGTCCCTCTTGGCCCCATCTTGTCCTCACAGGCAGTTGAGCAGCTTCCTCATTCTACTCCCTGACTGCAGAAAGTTGTGGGCTCTAAGGTCCTTTTTGTTTTTAATTAAAATTTTCATTGAAAATAGTTTTACACTTATATAAAAATGCTAAGACAGCACATTGAGTTCCCTTATACCCTCCTAATGGCTCCTGTTGCTAACACTTTACATTAGTATAGCACGCTTGCACAATTAATGAACCAATATTGCTATATTACAGGCAGTCCCTAACTTACACTGGTTCCACTTACAGCCTTTCAACTTCTTTTTTTTTTTAATTTTTTTTTTAAGATTTATTTATTTATACAAGCACTGGGTACAGTCAGAAGCACAGGAGGGTGAGAGAATTCACCAGAGCCAGAGCGGGGAGCAGAACAGGCAGAAGGACCGAAGTACACTGCTGAGGGGAGCAGCGGGGCGGCAGGAGAGGTCTGCGCACCATGAGGGACCCTCCTCCGGTGGCCGGGGAGCAGCCGGGGATAGAGCGGGCGCTGCAGAGGCTGCGAGCAGCTTCGCAACCCAGCGCTCAACCGCTGCGCCACCGGGTAGGCCCCAGCCTTTCAACTTCTAACAGTGTAGAAGTGATGGCATTCAGTAGAAAATGTACTTTGAATTTTATTTTTGAATTTTTCTGGGTGAGCGATAAGTGGTGTGATACTCTTGTGATGCTGAGTGACTCCCAGCCAGCCATGCCATCAGGAGGACAAATGGCCAGCACTCTAACGTGCGTCAGCACTGTGAAGCTGTCTGCAACCACTGCAGCACAAGTTCGATCCCCAGCCAGGGAGGTGATCCACATGTTTCCATAGCTTTTGACTTACTATATTTTTAACTTACTGTGATTATTGGGTCAGAACAGCATCTTGTAAATGGAGAAAGATCTGTATTATTATTCTAAGACTGTTTTTTAATGACTCAAAGAGTCAGTCTTATTTAGGGAAAAAAAAAAAGTAACAATCTCTTTTCATGCAGGCAATAGTGCTTTGGGACTGAAATTTCTCTCAAAAATATTTTTTTTTAAATGTTGTAATTCAAGTTAGTTTCATGAGACAACAGCCATGTCGACAATAGTTTTCAAGTCATTCCTCCCTCTCTTTAGACTACCTTTAATTAGGTAGTTGGAGTTTATCAGGCTTCTGGAACCTAGGCCATATCTCATCTATGAGCCATTTTGTCAAAATGAAAGGATTTACTGGGTGCCACCTTAATCCACTCAAAGGTTTAACAAAGGATATGAAGGTGGTTTTTATTTGATCTTTATCCTGAGTTGAGATTTAATTAGCATCTTAAGCAGGGTTTGTGACCTTAAGCATTTCTCAATTTTTCTAGTTAAAGGTAAAGATCAGTTCTATTTTTCAAATTTGCAAGTTCCAGATTTTTCCAGTCACTCTTTACTCTCTCATCCCTCCTTGTGAGCAGACAAATCTTTTCTTGAAAGACCCTATCCAAGACAGCAACCAACTCATGCCAAAAACAGTCTGTCTTGAAATCTCTTCACCCCAAACCACACCTTCGTAAGGTACATTTTCTTCAAGTTATCATAGGTGACAGTTTTAACAAGTAGTTATTACTACAAAATATGGGCTATCATTTTTCCAGTCTTTAAAACTTTTCTTGCTGACTGATGTTCAGTCCTAAGGCCAAGAGTACATGTGCTAAGCTTTTATTACAGCAACTCCAGATTTTTAGACACTAATTTCTCTATTAGTCAGCTTTTGCTGTACAATAAACACCCCTCAGATCTCCATGACTTGTAAGACAAAGATATTTTTCTCATGGTTCTGAAGCTGCCTGCAATAGCTCTGTTCCAACCTGCAAGTGGTTCAAATCTGCTTCTCTGTTTTACTCCAAGATCCAGGCAGAAGGAGGGGGCTCATTTTACACAGAGGGCAGGAATGCAAAAGGCCAAGCCAAATCACATAAGCACATTTTAAGCTTCTACTTACATTATATTTGGCCAAAGTAAGCCACACGTCAGAAGTAACGTCAGTGGAGGGAAGAAGAGAGCAAATACACAATAACACAATCTACTTCACCAGACAAAGGTCTGACCTCTGCTATTATTGATTACATTGCTTTTCCTTCCCTTATATCTGCCTTCCTATAGTAACACAAGGTGAACTCTTGAGGGCAGTGATTGTCATTCAGGTGAATGGCATTTGCAAAAATGTAAGGGGAGCAGGGAAAGGGGAGAAATGAAAATGAGGTTAGGGAAAAAAAGTTTTTTTAATATGCAGCCACTCAAAATTTAATTCTTTTTTTTTTTTTTTATCCTTCTTAAATAGCTCTTTTCCCTAAAAGACCAGCTGGGGCTGGACTTTGTCAATATTTAATTTCTGAGGAGTGCAATGACTTTTTATCTCTTTGAATCGAGCTGAACATTCCTCAGTGCTCCCAAGAGCTTTCTGTCTTGCCCTTCACCACTTGTGTCCAACTCCAAGTGATTTCTCCTTCCAGACCTGCTTCCTCTGCTGCTTCCTCTCTTTAAAGTGGGATGATCCTTTTTGCTTTTTTAGGGAGTTTAATATGTCTTGATAATTATCCTAATCTTGAACAGAGAACTGAAGGCAAAGTGGCTCAGACAGCCGCATGGACAGATCATTCCATCCCACTCCTCAATGTCAAAGTTAAGGATCCTAACAACAGAGAGGTCATTTGCACCTACTCCTCCTGGCATTTTGGACAGCAGGTCACAGCCATGCATATGATTCCCTACATTTTCTCAGGGCCCTCCTCACCTCACCCCACTTACTCTCTGCCTGAGTTAACTCAGGCCATCATCACCTCTAATCTATCTTCCTGCACAGCCTTTGCATCCAGCTCTACCTCCATTCTGCTTACCTCAAACCATTCTCCATTTAGTCATCTATCTAGGATGAAAATCTGATCTTGTTGCTCTCCTGGGTCAAAATTTTCAATGTTTTTATAATTTGTCTTTAGAAAATAAAAAGTGGCTTTCCATGTCTACCCTGCTTGCCACAAAATAGTCAGCCATGGTAAAAGATAGAGTTTCTCCCACCCACTTAGACTCTCACACATCCAGGCTCCTGAACACAAGTGAAATGACACTGGTTGTTCTGCTGGATGGAACTCTTGGCAGCCTTGAAAACCCAGTGTTCCACAAACTCGCCCTCACTCCAGTCCAGCACCTCTATACACCACCCAAAGGAGGAAATGACTACTGACAGATTGTAATCAGACTGCCGGATGCAGGCTATCAGCTCCACAAATTGTGACATTTATTGAAGTACTGTGCCCACTTGGTCCTCTCTCTGTGGTATAGGAAGTGAGTAGAGAAAAACCTGTCAGTGAAGCAGGGAAAAAAATGAACATTTCAAGCAATTTAAAATAATTCTCTTCTTTAGGGTGCCAGAACTAAAAGAAAATAATCCCTCTCTGAGGTAGGAGAAGAAAACCTCATAAGACACCTTCTTAAGATACTTTTTGTGGCTGGAAGGCTTCCCTCTTGATTCCTTCCATTTCACATGTTATACATGAAGAGGTGAAGGGGCCCCAGCATAGTGGCAAAGTTGAGGGTACTGTCAATAATAATCTGTAAAGGTCAATGTTTACACATAAACGGATTCCTCTTTCCTGGATAAAATGACTGTTCTCTTTTGAACTATTGTCTTTTGAAACTACTATTATCAAGGTTTTTTTTGTTTGCCAGTAACAAATATCTATCAAATCAACTCAAGCTAAACAATGTGGTTATTGTAAAGACTCTGGGGCATTTCACAAAACTCAAAGTCAAGATATTGACTCATGTAACTGAGATGAGGAATTGTCTATTATAGTAAAAACTGAGATGAGGAATTGTCTATTATAGTAAAAACTGAAGCCAAATCTGAGCAGTATGTATTAGAATAGATGTCTTCAGATAATGATTAATGCCACTAGCCCAGCAGACCAAATGCTAGACTTATCAAATGCCAGATGTTTCTAGCCTCTTTCCTCACTGAAAGTGACTTTCCTATCATTTACTATAAAGAAAACTACCATGTAATTGTTCCCTACACATAGCAGCTACCGGTGAAAGCAGATGAGGACATATCACCCAAAGGTAGCTTATCCATTGCTGGCCAAAAATCTGTGAGGTGGGTTAATCCAAAGATCTCATCCCAATACTATCAGTGGTAGTTAGCCAAGAAAATCATTTAGTTTCCTTTGGCCTGGGAAATATAGGGTTGGTAAGTGAGTAATAAAGGTAAATGAAACCAAATTACAGAGACACACACATATTATAGCTAAGAGACCATGCTGGCTCAGAGAGTAGTTGGCCTCTGAAAGTGTTTTACCTACTTCTAGTTAATAGTTGCCTAGATTAGATTGCTAAAGCCGCTATAACAAAGTACGAAGACTGGGTGGATTAAATAAACAATGGAAATTTATTTTCTTAAAATCCTGAAGGTTAGAAGTCTAGCATAGTGTCGGCAGGCTTGCTTTCTCCTTGACTCATAGCTAGCCATCTTCTCCCTTTATCTCCAGTGTCTTCTTTCTGCACATGTCTATTTTATTCTCCTCTTTTTTATAAGGTTACCAGTCACATTGGATTAGGGCCCAGGCTAATGACCTCATTTTAGCTAAATTACCCCTTAACAGACACGATCACATTCTAAGGTACTGGAGGTTGGGACTTCAACATAAGAATTTCAGAGGGCTCAATTCAGTTAATAACAGTGGGGCCTCCCTGGTGGCATGGGGGTTAAAGACAGCACTGTCAAGGCTATTGCCAGGCACTGCAGCAGGAGGTCGATCCCCTGCCAACCAGGGAGCTAACCCACAGGCGCAGTAGACCTCTCCTGCCTCACCTGCTGCTCCCCTCAGCAGTATATTTCAGTAGATCCACCTGTTTTACTCCCCACTTTGTTTCTGGTGAATCCTCTCACCCCCCACCTCTGTCTTGCACCCCAGTTCTTGTATGCATAAATAACTAAATCTTTTTAAAAAAAACAGTGTCTCTTCCATTTTTTTAAGCATTTTGTGTGTTTGTGCAATCAAAAGAATGTAACAAGCTCTCTGGTGCAAAAGGTAGAAAAAAACAATGCAAACAGCCTTTAGGAAAAAGGGTATTTACTGACTCAAGTAAATAAAATGAAAAGTACAGGAGTATCACGATCTTTAGGTATACCTAGATACAGAACTCAAATAACTTCATTTTATCTGTTGGGGTCCTGGCAGGAAATATTTGGTTCCCTCCAATAGGGTTTTAAAAAGAGGGCTACTTACTGAAGATGAGCGCAGGTTTAGGAAAGTTACAAAGGATATTGAAATACCAGATCAAGGATTAGAGGGACATTGTTACCATCGCTAGGCCTAAAGGAAAAAAGCAAGAGTAGTTACTGCAGCTAAAGACAAAGAATGGTGTGGAGATGTCTCCCTGACAACGGCTAGGAGACAGTCAGCTTGAGGAGACCCCACAGAAAGAGATAAGGGATGTAATGTCTCTGGTCTTCTGACCACAATCTCACATGGAAGCCAGAGGGTAGAAGAGTTTGATAGAGTCTATTTAGAGGAGGAGAGAGAAGCTGCAGGGGCAAGTGCAAAATTCCCAGCACTATCATTTAGACTCAGTCTCACTTTCCATCTTCAAGATTGATGTCTTTCTAACAGAATCTAAGGTCATTGCCCCCACAGTTTGTAATTTGTGGGAAACAAATGCTTTTTGCCCAAGTTTTTCCAACAAAAACCCAGAAATTAGTTTGACTGACTTGGATTCTTTCACTAAAGTCATCTGTATTTCAACCTGTATTTATGTCCATGTTTAAATCAATCACTGTGGCCAATGGATGACTTGATCAGGTCATGATCACCTGAATATGGTTGGAGCTAGGAGGGTGGGATCAATACTATGGAAACATGTGGCATGGAATGGGGGAGAGTGGCTCCCCAAAGGAAAATTCAGGTATTGCTAATAGAAGAAAGGGGGACACATAGAAACCAGACAGGCAAAAACAGCATATGTACACCACATTACCCAGATGACTCATTAGTCCTGTCCTTGGTAAATAAGTAATGACTGCCTGCATTGATTGGATGTAGTATGTTTTGAGAATCATTCATTGTACACAGTTGGTGTTCAATAAAGATCTGCAAAACTTTGTCATAAAATAAATGTTAATAACCCTTGAATAGATTATTTTGCAATAAGTAGAAGTCTTTCCCCAAATACAGAAGATACTTTTTCCTCTTTCAATCTTTATAGTGATCCTTATGAATGTTGACTTATGATTATTAACTTCTTGTTTGGAGAAATCTATATTTGCTCCCCAAACACTGCCTCTTTCAATGTTCTGAATTATTTTGTAAACCTTGTTTATTTGCTTTCATTAGACCACAGTCTTGAGAATTTTTGGCTTGTTTACACACATCACCAAGTATTTTTTTTTAGACTCAGCAAAAGATCATCATGAAAGAGGCAATAAACTGAATGAAGATAAGTGGACAATTTAAATTTAGCTGTTAATAAGGCTTCTTTGTTTCTGTTCATTAAAGATGACTATCAATGTTGCTAAGAGCTATTTATTAAGCTGATAAAAATGAATATTGTCTTTAAAAAGTCAAGTTGCTTTTATCTGATCTCAAAGGTGAGCTTGTAAAATTAATCCTTCTGGTGTTTGCTTGTCATTCAAGCATAACTTTTCTTCTACCAACGCCCACTGTTTTTTTTGTTCAGCTCCAGCAAGTTTTTGGCAATGGTTCTGTCAATGGCTCTTTGGATAAGAAACCCTGCCAGTAGGACTTAAGCAACATTTTGCAAAGAAGCCGGAAGTCAGATTGGACTGACATTCAAAAAATCCAGAATCTCCAAAGTATAAGAATGATCATTTTTAGGGTTTTAATGCCATTGACAGTTTCAGATAGGGAACTTCATTATGTTACCACATTTTGGAGATCAATGTTTTGACTGATTTATCCATAAATAGACAACAGACATGGACCCCACCTTAATGGAACTCAGTCTCCTCTGAGAAGGAAACCCAAATGCATGAATGATGGTGCTGTCGTAGTGCTTGCAGGGATCCAAGTGTAAATGCACGTGCAATAGTGTACCTACTGTCCACGCTTCCTTGCACAGAATGCACAAGAGAGAATAGGAGAGGAAGCCGGTATCTTCCGCTTTTCCTTCATCTGTGTCAACAAAGACAAGCAGCAATGTAAAGAGCTTCCCAAATCTCACCCATTCATTTTTGGAATACATTAAGAGCAGATTTAACTTCTTTCTCATCTCTAAGTCCATGCCTCTTTTATTAAACTTTTCTGAACATTCCAGCTCAGAATGATCTTATTGTCTTCTTTCTTTCAACTCCTGTAGTGCTTAGACTTAATTACATACTCCCTCATAGTAGTAAATGGTTTTCAGATGTCTCCCTATGCTCCTTGAGGGCAGGGGCCAGATATAATGCTTTTTTATATGCCCCCGGCCTGTAGTCTGGGGAAGCATAGAAGCTCTCTATGACCACGGACTAAATTAACATGAATGCTTTGCTCAGGTTAATATTAAACTTAGTTTGTATTCTTGGGCCATAAAATACTCAGTAATTAGAGGGTCATTTATGTAGGCGCAGCCTTGAATATGCCAGTAATGGAGCAGATCTTGTCTGGTGGCTGCAGGAAGTAAACCAGGCCTAATAAAATTCTAATAAATAGTCAAAAATGACCCAGAGTACATTGAAGCTGGAAGAGTTTTTTAAAAAATCATGTGGTGCACAGGCATTCATTTTATAGAAATGAAACTGTGGCCTTTAGAGGCTATGGCTTAGTTCAAGGTCACATGGAATTAGTGATAGAACGCAAACCAGTAACTACAGTTTTTGATCAAGTTATTGGATAAAGATTCAGGTTGAGAGTCAATTAGATGTAGACTCTATTTTGTGTTTGCCAAGTCCTTATAATAATAACTACCATTTTCCAGACCGTTTTTAGTGTTCCTGGCACAGTATCAGGTGTTTCCCATACAGTAACACATGGTTTCATTTAATCTTCACAACACATTCAAGGGAGGTATTGTATCAGTCAGGGCTCTACTTGAGAAGCAGAGCTGGTAGGAGCTACACACAGTTGAAAATTGGACAGCACAGGGGTTAGGGGTGTCAGACCCCTGTACAGTGGAAAATCCACATGTAACTTTTGACTTTGCAGAAACTTAGCTAATAGCCTGCTATTGACCAGAACCTTGCCGATAACATCAAGAGTTCATTAACACTTATTTTGTATAGTGTATGCATTATAATTATATCCTTATAATCAAGTCAGCAGGAGAAAACATTAAGAAAATCACAAGAGAAAATATACTATGTATTAAAAAAAATTCTGCATAGGTGACCCTGTACAGTTCAAACTTGTATTGTTCAAGGTCAACTATATTAAGAGACTTGCCGCAATTTCGCTTATATGATTGTGAGGATTAGCTAGGAAATTCTGAAATCTATAAGGAAGTGCAGGCCAGGATTTGGGGCACAAAGTGAAGCTGTGGTCTACTGGTAGAATTTCTTCTTCCAAGAAACCTCAGACATATTTTTTAAGTTCTTTCAACTGACACACTCAGACTCAGGATAATCTCCCTTACTAAAGGTCACATCTGCAAAACACCTTCACAACGACACTTATGATACTTACTGATTGAATGATTGGTGAGTGTAGCCTAAAGAAGCTTATAAATAAAGTCACAGAACTGGGTAGTGGCAGAATGAAGACCCCAGGTTTGTGCCTGTCTTCACAATCCCTGTCTGGGTCACACAGTGTGCAATCTCTGTGTACAACTTAAGCAAGTTTTCACATTCCTTTGAGTCCCAGATTATTTCTTCTATGAAATGAAGAAAATCTCATTGGTAGCACAGAATTGATAGAAGAACTAAATGAGAAAAATGAGTTAGGAGAACATAGCAAAAATTCAACAAACATTCTTTTTTTCCCCCTTCTCTCTCTCTCTCTCTCTCTCTCTCTCTCTCTCTCACACACACACACACACACACACACACACACACACACACACACACGGCCTGTGTTCACAGTTTATACCAAAATTAACACTACAGGATGGATCTTATTCAAGTATGGGTTTCATTCTGAAATATTATACTAATGTTGCAGTTTCAAGGACTAGCATAACTGTGCTCTTTCTCCATCCTTGGTTATGCTCTCATTTTTCCCATCTCCCTTTTCTGCTTTGACTCCTATTGTTGAAAGATTGGTTTGTTTTCTTAGCCAACCAAAAGAGGACAGATTTGTTGATTCTGGTTCTTGCTTTTTGTCTTTGTTTCTTTGTTATCTGAATTCAGATCTCTTTTGGAAGACAGAACTATTTCTGCCTTCATGCAATAATTATCAGAAATGATCTCATATGTGGACACTATGTGACCATGTTCCCAAAAATTCACCGTCCTATTAGTTCCTGGAATATTGAAGATTGTCTGCAAGGGCAAGAAGTTTGGATGTTAAAATGCTTTGTCTCCCATGACTTGGGCAGGGCAACAAAGAGGAGTTGATTACTCCAGTTGTGTTCTCAAGATAAGGGCAATCACAACCCCAGGGTCCAATAACCAAATGGCACCACTAGATACTTTACAGTTTATCTGCCCAAACTCAAAACTAACAATTTTAGAACTTTGTATCTTGACTTTCACTTCATAATGAAAACATTTCTTTCTGCTGGAAAGTCACAAATGCATGTCTTTCTACACTACCAACCTATACTTCCACCAGTGGGGGAGCTGATATTTTTTGGATGCTTCCCCTGACTTAAGCTGCTATCCCCATATACATCTCATGATAGCAGCTCTGTGATAACATCATGATAGCATCTTCGAGTGCAGCTGGGGAAAGTATACTGTGAGTCTCAAACATACCAGGTGCCCCCAAATGTGCTCCCACACACGTGAGGCCTCTCTGCCATCTAACTTGTCGTCCTCTCCCATTCTCTGCTGTTGCAGTTCCAAATCTCTCCCAGTGTCCTCCTACTCAACTCCTGCCTCTTTATCTTACTCTCAGCAGATGATCTTGCCAACTCCCTTACAGGGAACTCAAAAACCAGCAGAGAGAAAATCCCTCAGTTTCCTGATTCATCACCTCCAGCTTTCCCACTACAACTTGCTTATATTAGCCACTTACTTTAATTCTTTCTCTCCACTCACACAAGATGTATTCCCTCTTCCCTTACCCAAGGCAAATCTCTTCATCTAGCCCCCACCCCTCACTTCCACCCCTGACACACACATTATCATTTTCTTTCTGGATTTTTAGACTCTTTTCCATAAGACCGTGCCCAACAGCCTTTAAAAGAGGTTCAAATCTTTTTATCTATTTATTTATGCATACAAGAGCTGAGGTACAGGCCAGAAGTGTGGGGCTTGAGAGGATTCACCAGAGACAGAGTGGGGAGCACAACAGGCAGACTGATATTCACTGCCGAGGGGAGCAGCAGGCGAGACAGGAGAGGTCTGCTATGCCATGTGGGTCACCTCCTTGGCTGGGGATCGAACTCATGCTGCAGTGGCTGTGGATAAGTGCAGAGACTTAACCCCTTGTGCCACCAATGAGGCCAAAGAGGTTCAAATCTTATCCAAAAAAAGAAGGAAGGAAAGGAAGTTGAGGGAGAGAGGGAATATACTTGTCTCCTATCCTCAGTCTTCTCAGAAATGTTGTCTTCCTATCTCTGATTTTTCATCTTTCACTATGGACATACAGCAATTTGGTTGTTGTTTTTTTTTTCTCCCCTCCGTTGTCTCACTAAAGATGCTTTTGCTAAAGTTACAAGTGATCTCCTAATTGTCAAATTCATTGGATACCTTCCGTTCCTTTTCAAAATTGATGCCTATGGAACATAAGACATTTTGTCTCCTTCAAAAATGCTTCCTGATAAGAACAGATACTATACTTGATCTCAGCCAAAAGGCCAAAAATGCTTCCTTATTTCCATGTTCTCCTCTATCTGCAGAAAGCATCTCATCAGAATCCTTCATTGACTTTCTTTTCCAAACTGCTCCCTAAACTTAAATCCTGAGTTCTCTTCTCACTCTATGCCTTCTTCCAATGATGCCTAAGCCTTAACTTGGATCTGAAATGGTGGCTTCCTTCCCAGAGGTCTCTAGAACCGATCCAGGTTGCTTGTAGCCATTGTCTAGTGCTCAGGAAATTTTTCTAGGCAACATCTTTCACTCATGGTTTAGAATTATCTTCTCTTTTTTGGTTTCCATCACACTCACTGGAACAACAATTGTGCTCTCTGCTAAACCTCTTTGCATGCATGACTTATTTAGATGATCAGCCTGGCTTTTAAGTTTATTGTAACAAGAACAAAATTATTAATGCATGAGTCCTTCCAATCTTTCTTTTCCTTCTAGCCTCTAAAATGATCCTGACTTTGCAAGTTTCATTTCTTCTTCTTTCCCATCCTCCACAGAAGCCTCTTCCTGCCTTACTAAATTGACTTTGGCTGGATTTTGTGATGTAGAGTAAGGAAGAAGTGGGAGAAATATTGAAACAGGAGATGTGGGGGGCTAGGAGTGATGAGAGGGAAGCAAATGGGAAAGAGACAGCATTAATACTTGAAGTATTGCTATGATGTGTGTATTTGTTCAAAATAGTAAAGAATGAAAGCAAATGGTATAATTTGAATTGACAGTACTTTTTGGTTGACAGCAGATTCTCTTTGATGGCAATTCTGTTCTAAGGGTGGATCACAAGGTTTTCCAGTGATACTACTCCTCTCTGCAAGGCACAACCAAATCACAAATTCCCCCTTGGACACCACTCCCACAGTCCATGCTTCCTCGCTTGCCATGAGTTCAGGCAGTACAGAAGGAAATGTCCAAGTGCTTATCTGGTCTCGTATGAAGCTCAAGCTTCCAAATCTGAATCTCTTATATCAGTTCTCTTTCATGGGCTCCAGTGTAGTACATTAAACTGCTTATTTGGTTTCCATCCTACATTTTATGTAGACTTGTCACAGAATCCTCACATTCAACTTGTTTCAATGTTGCCTGTTTATCTCCATTATCCTTCTTAACGTCCCTCCTCTTATGTCCCTCCGGAAAGGACATCAGCCTCAACTGAGTCAATACAGAAACCTGGGTGTTATCCTTCCCCTTGCTAAATCTTCTCATCCACATGGTTACAAATTTTCTCCCACTCCTTAAATACGTCAGTGTGCTAGGCCACTTGGTGTTTCCTTATCTCTTAAGATTCTAGCTTTTGTAAATCATGCCACTGAGTGTTCTGTTGTTCATCTATATTTCTGTGTGTTTGCTTTGAGTCAGATGTTTAAACTTCATCTTATTTTCAAAACCATCATTGGGGCCTCCCTGGTGGCGCAAGGGGTTAAGCAACGCACTATGAAGCAATTCACAGCCTCTGCAGCACGAATTTTATCCCCTGCGGCCAGGGAGCAACCCATGTGGCACAGCAGACCTCTCCTGTCTTGCCCCCTGCTCCCCTCAGCAGTGTATTTCAGTCAGTCTGCCTGTTCTGCTCCCCACTCTGTCTCTGGTGAATCCTCTCACCCCCACTCCCCCACAACTCTGGCCTGTACTCCAGCTCTTGTATGCATAAATAAATAAATCTTTAAAAAAAAAACCATCATTGATTGTCACAAGTGGACCTGATCACTTTCTTCTCTCTATTACCTTTAACTTACTAGTATAAAGGCAGTTATCACAACACACTGAAATTATTTTTTTCATTCAGTTGTCTCAACTCTTAAACAATGAAATCCTTAAAAACATGATCATATTATTGAATCTTTAGCACCCAATGTGGTGTTTAGTTTCTAATAATTATTCAATAAATACTTATTAATTACTTGAATGAATGAACAATAAATTTATGTATTCATTAGGAATTCAAATTAGAGATAAGAAAGGTAAGATTCATGAAGTTATTTGCCCAAAGTTACACAGCTACTAAGTGAAGAAATAAGTTTTGAAACTTGTCTGTTGCTAATAAGCCCCTACCTTTTTTTACAATTGTACCACCTCCTAGCTCAATAAAACTCTTCTTATACTGTAGAAGTTTATGTATAAATTTTTTTGCTGATTATAAAGACATCTTTAGGGCATTTTTCTTGGAGAAGTCTCTGGGGTACAAGAAATATTTCAACAATTCTGTTTTCATTGTATATGTTAATGCTCATCTTTGAAGTTTTATCCAGTAAACTCAAGCATATAAAGTGTTTGCTTCAATATTTCCTTTACAAATCTGACATGATGATATTGCTTTGCAGAATTTAGAGTTGGATTCCCACAGCTCTACTGTAACTTTAGGGCCAGTCATCAATGCCCTGAAATACAGGTAAGTTGAAGTTTATTTTGATGAAAATGAAGGCACTACTGAGCTACTTGTTTGAAGGGAAATGTTTTGTATTTACACAAAAACATACTTACTGTTATTACTCAGCAAAAGCCTGCCCTTGGATTTCAGAAACCAAGTAAAACAACCCACCAATGCTCAAAGAAGATTCTATTTTTTTCTTTATATCTGTATCTGTGTCCTACTCATCTTTTGTAATTGCTGCTTGTGATAATGAGGCGTGTCTGAACATATTATCTTGGGAAAGAATAAAGAAATACTTGGCAGTCCACACACTTTTTTTCTTTTTAACCAGGTGGGTCTCCCCTATTGGAGAGGAGAATGAATCAAATCAATGGGTTTTGTTTGCTCATTCAGAATATCTCTTAGTTTTCATCTGATAAGAATGTGGGATAATATAAGATTGTTTTAAGTCATTTAATATTGTACCTCTTTTTCTAAGTAGTACAGAGCACTTACATTCTCTGAACATAGCAAAAGGAAAGATGTGGTAATAACCTTGGATCAGAATCATTAATGTCTTTTTAAAATATGCATGACCTGTTTTCTCCAAGCAGTTTAAGGCCCCTTATTAAATTTTCATTGCCAAATAAGGATTAACCTAACACCCAATGAGACAGGTGAAAAGTATACACTTCTTCAGCACTATTTTATTGAATTTTGGAGAGCAGTCAGCTGCTCACTTGCAGATGGAGTATGTAGAGAGGAAAATAAAGAAGATTCTTGATAATTTCTAATCAATATTTACTAAGTATCAGGCACAGTGAGTACTTAGTGTATGTTAGTGAAAAGTTTCCTGAGCCCATTTCCTCTGTGTGTGTGTGTGCTTTGTATGTGAGTGTGTGTATGCGTTGTGTGTATGTGCACAAGAAGGGTGATGGGTGGTTTCCCAAACCAAAAAACAATTCTTAAACTCAAGTAGGGTATCTGCTCAACTTAATTATGACACTATCTACCACAACAATCAGTGGTTTGACTAGTGAAGGATTCTACTAGTAAAGGATTCGGTCCCACAAGCTCACCCTCTATTTCAGATGCCAGTCACAAGCTCAGGTTGTTAACTGGGATTCTGACTAATCAATTACAAATTGGAGTCTCCAATGACCCCCTCCAACTCAGCTTGCCAGTCATGAGACCAGATTATTACCTGTACTTGATCAACTTGCTATAAATCAGAGAGGTTCCTACAACTCCCTCTTTGGATTCTATTGATTTGCTAGAATAGCTCACAGTACTCATGAAACCCATTTACTCGCTAGATTATAGATGTATTATAATTGACAGTCCAATGAAGAGATACATAAAGATCCCAAACAAAGGAGCGGCTCTCCTCTAGGAATTTGGGTCTTAGCAAGACAGTACCTGGAAGTATTCTGATTCCCCAACCTGGAAACACTCAAGACTTCCTTTCTTGGGATTTATGGAGGCTTCAATGCATAAGAGTGATTGATTAACTCATTCTCCATTGATGATTGATTCAACCTCCAGCCCTTCTCCCTTTTCTGAAAATTACTGGGTGGGGCTAAAAGTCCCAATTTTCTATTTTTGGTAGGTGCCCCTGACAACCAACCCTCACCCTTAAGAGATTTCCAAAAGTCACCTCATTAATATAAACCCAGTTGTGGTCTAAAGGGACTTTCATGAATAACAAGATACCCATTTCATTTCCATGGGTCTGAAGCATTTTCAGGAACTGAGGATAGAGACCAAACATTGGACAAAAGATGCTCTTGGTCTTATTGCACAGGAAATTCTAAGGGCTGTGGGAAATAAATCACAATATCACAGTTAGGTTCACAAAGATTAAACAGATAAATCTGGTCTCTACTCTCAAGACATAGGCATGCTGGAGGTTTTAGCAGATACCAACAGATGAGGACCGGGACATCCACAAGAACTGAGTCCTCCAGAATGCACTGAGGAGAACCTTGTTGTAGGATGGTACCTGGGCTGGGTCTTAGGACAAACAGGAGTTAGACCAAGAAAATTCAAGGCAGCTCTTCCTTCAATAAATGAAGGAGCGAAGACAAGTCTCCTTCAGGAAATGATAGGATTTCAGTATGACCGAAGCTGAAACTTGGAACCTGGGAGAGGCCATCCAATGAGGCTATGATTAACACATCAGCAAGGACAAAGGATGCGCAAGGAAAGAGCAGAAGAAACTTCCATGTAGCAGCTTCTGCAACTCCACCATTTAGATGAGCCAAACATCTGGTGGAATACAATATTTTTCTAGATATGCCCATTTCTCAAAAGCAGCCCTGAGAGAATCATTTGCCCCAGGGTTCACAGAGCATGTTTCCCTGAGGATCTAGGAGTCTAGCAGGGGAAAGGACACTCCCCATCCCCCACCCCAGGGAGCACTTACCCAAGAGTGTCTGTTCCCAAGTAGCTCTCTTGTTTCCAGATGGGAATTGGTTTCTTTTTTTTTTTTTAAAGATTTATTTATTTATGCATACAAAAGCTGGGGTACAGGCCAGAGGTGTGGGGGGTGAGAGGATTCACCAGAGACAGAGTGGGGAATAGAACAGGCTGATTGACTGAAATACACTGTGAGGGGAGCAGCGGGTGAGCAAGGAGAGATCTGCTGTGCCATGTGGGTAGCTCCCTGGCCGGCCGGGGATTGAACTCGTGCAGTAGAGGCTGCAGACAGCTTCATAGATTGCGTCTAAGCCCCTTGTGCCACCAGGGAGGCCCGGGAATTGGTTTCTTAAGAATACAAACAATGCAGATCTCTGTTCTCTAAAGCCAGTCACCAAAAACAATTCAAGGGCAACAGTTGTCCCAAGCTATGGAATAATAACACAAATTGCATTCCTGTGTGACTATACACTCTGGGCTGGGAACAAGTGTACAGCCTCTCCAGCCTGCTGCTCTGATATTTGCTTAGTAAATCCTCACATACATATTGACTCTTCTGAACTATTTAATGGTTTTTGATTGATATTCAATGAACAGTTACAAATTATAATTGCAGTTGGGCTCTGTGGTAAGGGAAAAGCCAGGGAAAGAGAAACAGCAGAGAGAAAAAGTAAGGGTGCTGAAAGAATGTAGAAGTAAGTGATCAGTGACATTGATTTCTTGTATGGTTACGAAATCTTAAGTTCTGTACTTAGCACTTAAGTATGTTATCTTGTCTGATATGTAAAATCACCTATGATATGCCTTATAATTATCTCTAACAGGTGAGGAGACTGAGATTCAAGGAAGACTGAGATTCAAGGCCTTTCTAATGGCCCTAGGATTTGTTTTCTGATTCCAAATCAGGGTCCATTCTTGTGACACTTAGCATCTAGTAAAAGAGGGAGAGGCCTGGGGTTTTCTCTAAAGTTCTAATAATAGTTCTTAACTGAGGAAGAACAGCAAGAGATTATGATTTATGTTTCAATAACTAAAAAATAAAGTTTAGAGTTTGCTGGGGAGGCTTGAAAAATATTTATGGGCCCAGCCATAAATATTATTATTTATTCAATAAACCACAAAATTGTTGTCTGGACATTCTGGTTCATGACTGTCACCTCCTTGGCTCTGCCCCCCTACAATTACACTGATCTTTGTTTATAACCCTTTTATATCCATATTGATGATCAACCTTCTCGGAGTAGCAAGGGTATATACACTTCTCTTGGGATTCTGGTTTAGCAGGGATGCTAAAGATTAGGATCTCGTGTCTAACTTATGACATCATGAAAAATGTCCACATTTGATGTATGCTTTCTCACAATATTGGTTTGGGTCTTCCCATTAGATACAATTTTTTTTCCAATGAAATTATCCATGAAGGAGAAGTAGATTACTTTAAAAGCATTGATTCTTAAATGCACTTTGGCAGATTATCAAAAGCCCAACTATAAAATCCATTTAGATATTGAATGAATGGATTTGAAGAGGTCTGTTTTTGCTATACCTAACCAGTGTCTGCACTTTCATTTTACTCACATATACATATCTAGGAGGAAGAAGTTCTGTCCTATTTCTTATTTCTTATTTCATAAAATATTGCTGAATAAACAGCACATTCTAGGACAGGGTAATGGTAAATTAAAATGAGGAAAATATATCCCCGTGCCACAATGTCTCTAAACATAAGCTTTGTCTAGGCACATGCAACAAAATTAAACACAATACGCTACTTTTTAAAAATAGTTTCTTAAGCAGTCCAACAATTGTAGTTAGTTGAACTGAAGTACTGTTTACAGGGCAGGGTGAGGGGCACCCCAGAACTCCTAAACCTGCCTGCTATAGATAGGTTCTGCCATTCACCACATCAAGACAAAATATGCTCTAGTGCATAAGACCTTTAATGGAAGGTAACTTTAATACAACTCCTGGGCAATACAGAAAAGTTTCCAAATTAAGCACCTAAAGTTACCCATTCCCTCATAGGCAAATGTCCAGCCAAATAAGGTTGGCCCAAAGCACGGCCACTGAAGCCCAAAAGCCTGCCCCAAGTCTAAAGCATCTTCTGGTGAGGACCCAGAGGAAAGGGTAGAAGGGCGCAGCATGCCTGGGACTGAAGGAGCAAAATGAAAATCAAGATAAAAGCTGCCTTTGTTAACTTCCCTGAGGGTCTCTCACCCACAATTTTTTTCAGCCAATCCAGGACCAAGAAGCAAGCACAGCTTCTTGACATGTCTCTCTGCTCCATGTGCCTCCTCCAGGTCTCCTTTCTGCTCTCCATCTTTCTTCTTTCTTCTCCCAGTGTCCTCTCCAGCTTCTTTTTCCTCCCTCCTCAACTCCACCCTCCCTTGAGTGGAGCAGGGAATCTGGGACCTCCCCTTTTCCTGGGGACCATCCTGTTATAGTACAGATTAAGAATGCAGTTGTAAGCATCAATATTAAAAGTACATATCTAAGCTTCTACCTTCAGTTATCTATTCATTGAAATAGTTACTGAGCATGGGCTTATACCTGGCACCATTCTGTTGCAGGGAAAGGATGCCTGAGCAAACTCCACAAACAGGTTTTACGGACCCCACCCCCACCACAGATCAAAGAGATCCAAGACTCCAAAGACTACAAATCCCATAATGTCATCACCACTGAAGGAAGGATTGCTGGGAACTGAGGGTGGAGTTAAGCAGCCAGGCTTGGTATAGAACCAGACATGTGGGCCTTGAGGGTTGGTTTTTCACCGGCTTTCAGCAGGTTCTTGGGGTCCCATCTCAGCAGAACTGGTAGGACACATTCACCAATTTATCTCTCCCTCTCTGTCCCTGAGTTATTCCTTTTTTCATTTCCCTCTTTTTGAAAATAAACCCCTTATTAACCTTTTTGTGTGTGCCTGCAGTTGAGTCTCATTATAAGTCCCTTTTAAGTGTGTGGGTGAGGACCCACAGTTGGCCAACCCATTTCACGTTGTGGTTGCCTTATAACAATTCCAGGGAGTAAAGATAGAGCAGTGAAGAAAACAAAGGTGTTCCCACCTGAAACCTATAGATTCCAGTGGGAGGAGACAGAAATGGAGCCATAAATACATGCTGTGTCAGGTGGAGAGAAAATGATGAGAGGCAAAAGCTCTTGAGAATGATGGGATGGTGTTATTTTAAATGGGGAGTCAGAGAAAAGCATTTGAGCTTATACCTGGAGAAAGTGAACACACGAGCCATGCATTGAACTGAGAAAAGAACATTCTAGAGCACAATGTAGTAACTGAGGGAAGAACTTTCTGGACAGAGGGGATTAATTGATGCAAGCACCTAGAAGTTTGAGGAACACTGAGAAGGCAACCAGGGTGCAATTCCTAGGATTTAGTCTCAATTAACTACAAATATATAGATGTCTTCATTTTTTTAATTTTATAATTGGTGGTTAAGCAGAAACATCTTTTTGTTTCAATTCATTTAAAAAATCTTTCTAAGTTTCCTACTTGGGGTACATAATAGTTTTGAAACTTATTTTGTTTTTTTCCCTTCATTCATGCCTCTTCTGTACCAGGCTTATGTGGGTGCAGTTAGGTGCTGGGCAGGCAGCATGAACATCACAGAAATATTCCAGGCTTGATGAAGCAGGTAGTTGAAGAACTTATGTTCCCTGAGATCTTTGTTTTCATAATATAATGTGGATAGACTTAGGAGTTGGAACTGGGAATTCAACTGGGATGATAGCAGAGCACTGAGAGAGAGGGCAAAGTCAGAAAGTGGAGAAGATCAGGAAGGTCTTGTAGGCAGATAGGTTCCAGACTCTGTGAGGAGGGAAAAGAGGATGGGTCAGGTGAGGAGGCCAGGGAATCAGTGACCCACCCAAACAAAGGGTACCTGGAGGCAGGGTTGTGAGGAAAAGATCAAGGTGAGGCCAGTGGCTCAAGAGTGAAGAAATTCACCAGAGAATAGAAAAAGGGGATTTATTGAAATACATTGCTAAGAGAAACAAGGGTGAGACAGGAGAGGTCTGTGTTTAAAGGACTTGGGGTTCCCTTCTATAACCTGTTTTTGTGGGGTTTTCATGACTGGGGAGTCAGTTTGGGCTGGTTAGTGCTGGAATATCTGGTCCTACGCATTGACCTTCGACACAGAATGTGTCCTAGCCCTGCTTCTGCATTCAGGATCAAAGTGATCAACCTTATTGCCTGGTTGCCACAACAACTTTATCAATTCCTTTATTCAAGCCTCTCAAACCTTCCTTCTGGGCAAGGAGTGGGGGGCTTAGATTTTAATCTCATTAAATGATACCCCCACCATAGGAGCCAAGCACCTCAGTCAACTACAAGAGTTATGTGTAAATGACAACAGGTGCCCACAGCAAGACAGGAGCTGAAATAACCAATAGGTCTCCAAGTTTGGCAAGGAGCATTTTCAAGCATTTTTGTCAGGGCAAAGAACAACATCTCATTTTTCCTTTTGTGCTTAGCGGACAAGTCGAAAACACAAAGGTAGAATTTTGGGTGATATACTTTGAGATATTGTTACCTGCTTCTCATGGAATGGCCACTTCTTCTTTGGGGGTAGCTATTACTAATTTCAGAAAGTTTCAGGCTTCACTTCTACCAAGTATAGGCTATCTGTATAAAATTATTTGCATCTCTCTGGATCATTCTATAAACTCTCCTCTAGGAAACACCATCACATTTCTTGCACCAAATATATCCTGGGAACAGCACCAAAGGGGGCATTATTCTTAATGCCCAATGCCTTGTGGCCTATGTTTTATCTTACGTTATGCTTCCACTGCTTGTCCTATTGCCTACCTCAAATTCAACATATAAAATGGAACTAAACAGCTTCTTCCTAAAACCAACTCCTTCATGATTTCTTACTTCTGTTACATGTTTTCTCAGTTGCCTAGGCTTAAAGCTGCAGTCACCTTTGCAGTTCTCTTCTTAGTTTTCTACTAATCACTAAACACTGACCATTTATACTTTACAATTTCTTCTACTTTAATTCTGTGTCATTATCACCATTCCAATTCATGTCCTATTACTTCATGAAGGGGACATTACAGCGGTGCACTTACCCTTATAAGGCTCACCCTCCTTCAATACATTCTTTTTTTTTTTTTAAGATTTATTTATTTATTTATACAAGCACTGGGTACAGTCAGAAGCGCGGGACGGTGAGAGAATTCACCAGAGCCAGAGCGGGGAGCAGAGCAGGCAGAAGGACCGAAGTACACTGCTGAGGGGAGCAGCGGGCGGCAGGAGAGGTCTGCGCGCCAAGCGGGACCCTCCTCCAGTGGCTGGGGAGCAGCTGGGGATTGAACCGGTGCTGCAGAGGCTGCAGGCAGCTTCTCAACCCAGCGCTCAACCGCTGCGCCACCGGGGAGGCCCTCCTTCAATACATTCTATACTCTGGTCAGATTATTGTCCCTAAACACTGCTTTAATCGTGTCTCTCTTCTACTCAAAAATTTCGAATGCGTACCATTGAGAGAAGGATACATTCCCAACTCCTTCACTGAGCAGCTAAAGTCCTGGTGCCTAGCCATCTCCCTAATCTCACCTGCCCTTGCTCCAGTGAGATATCATCTACTTGCTGTTTCTTCAACATACCTTGTACATTCCACCCCCTCATCCATGCCCAAGCCATTCTTTCACCTGGTTGCTAACCCAGGTGTCATTCATAAACTTTCTTTTTTTCTTTGCCATACACCTTACAATAGAAGCTGGAAATGCTAAATATCCAACCTCTCTTGTAGCTTAGGTCAATTACAAGTCCCAATTTAACACTGTGAATGTCATTGTATCTATTGTGCTTTGTTTAACTTCCAGAAAAATTATAATAATTAGTGTAGAAATGTAGCTTCAATAATTTGGCACATGGGGACTTACAACAAAAAGAGGAATAGTGTGAGTTTCTGGTTTACTCAACTGGATTAAAGATTTTCATCTAAGAAACAAACACATGTTCTTGTGAAAATTTTAAATTTTTCTTATTTAATTGTTGAATATATTTAGATTTGTTTTTCCTCCTCTTCTCCTTCTCTTCCTTTCTTCTTCTTTAGTTTGATAGAGAAAAGGGGAGAGATGTAGGGCTACTTTTTTATGCCCTTAAAGTAATGTTAAGGTTCAGGTCCTTTCCTTTATCTCTCCTGATAAACTTTTTTAGTGGTGACTATTTAACCACAGGCTACATTTTAGTTAATTACTCTGACTTGGCACAAATATTCTACAAACTAGTAGTCATAAAACTCAAGTCTTGTCTACTTGGATTACGGCAGATTTCTTTATAGGGTGTTAAATCTTTTTTTTTTAGAATGTATTTAGGGGGTTACCAAGTCAAATTGTCCAACCCACAAACTATTGAACTTAAGTCCACAGAGCAGTAACTATAGAAACTGAAAGGGTCATTTAGAAAGGCCATGTAGAGTTAAAGAAACTTGTGGTTAACACCAAAAAAAGAAAGAAGGAAAGCACATCAATCCTCAATTCACTTTATGAACAGTTTTACTTCTGTTTCTTAACAGTCAACTATAAACTGATTTCGAAGTAAAATGTCACTGAACAAAAATGTTTTAATGTAGCAGCAGCTGTGGAGTTCCCACCAAACTCTCCCTTTAGACAGGCAAATGATGTTGATGTCCTTGCACATTTGATTGATTTTGCTTAATAATCAATACTTTTCTAAAAGTTCTTAATATCATTCCCTAAAAGACTTTAATCCTGGCGCTTATGACGCAAATCAGTTTCTAAGAGGAACAGTCAGTTTATGACACTCTACGTATTTAACCGTGCTAGAGAGGAACTCAGGGTTTTAGATGCATGCTTTTAAAAGCCAACTCTAATCTTAGATACACCCCAACATGGATGAGAAGAGTGGCCAAATTTACCACCAACAAATGAAGAACCAAGAACAGAAAGGTGGAATGGGTAGGAGGAGAAGAAATGAACTGGGGGCATATAAAGTGGGGAAGAAGGGCACAAAACAGGGGTTCAATCCCCACCCCGTCCCATTGTTCCCAGGATTCTTTCAACAGTTCAGCAATACAGAAGCCTGGGAGGGAATCATGGACTCCTTTAGTCATGGACTCTGGTGAGGGAGGACACATGTACAAAGAAGTCTGATGGAAAGGTGGCGTGGATAAAAATTTAGATATCTCACTGACTATAACAGAACAGGGGACAGAAAACTTCCTTTTCACAAGGAAGACCAGGGAAGTTGTAACAGAAATAATGAGATGTGAGTAGGGTCTTGAAGGAAGAGTAGGATTGTGACAGACGGACAGGCATGAAAAGAAGTCAGCCCATTGTGTGGCTTAGGTTAACCCTGAGGAAGCGCAAACGGACTTATCTCAATCATAATTGTATGGAAGACAAGTCAGATTCCCATTGAATCAGAGGGCAAGTTAGGGATAATTAGGCAGCCTCAAGGGCAGTGCAGGGACTTCAGGAGAGTTAAGGAAGGCTCCAAAGATAGGACTTACTTTATGACCTTAGGATCAACAAGACATTCCAAATAGAGGGCAATGAAGAAAGAAAGATAAGGGTTGGGATGCAGAGATTGTTCTGCGCACAGAGGCATTTAGGCAGTGAGTGAGACCACTGAGAACTGACCAATCACAAAGAGACTGGTGGAGCTTTAGAATAATGAGGGAAAGAAGGTCTATATTCCCTGAGGCACGACTCCACTTTGGCTTCCTTGCCCCTCCCTGGCCTGGTTCCCTGGCCTGGGAGTCCCACTTTATTTCTTTCCCTTTTCTCCTCAATATACTTTTTCTTTCTCTAAACAAACCTGCCTCTTCTCGCTTGCTTGCCTGAGCATCTGCGAAGTTCCTGCTGCGGCTTCGTGAGACACCAACCCATGGTGGGCTAGTGGCCGGAACTCAGCGCTGCCCCTGCAGCCTGGGATCCATTTCTGGCTGGGAGACTAGGCCTGAAAACCTACAATTTCAGTATCACCATCATCTCCAGGCTAAGGATTTCACCTTCTGTCTGCCTGAAAGGTAGTTAATGGGTGCTCACCATAGCAGTGGAAGGATAATAACTTGAACCAAGGTCAGAGCTTCTGGATAAAACTGAACCTGCCCTTTCACCACAGTTCTCAGCCTGAGTCCTAATATGGCAAATTGCACTGAATGTCCCGCCAACTCTTCAATTTCCCCATCTCACCCCTACTTCCGTATTCCTTTTTTTCTATTTATTTTTGGTGTTTTTTTTTTTAAGATTTATTTATTTATGAATGCATACAAGAGCTGGGGTACAGGCCAGGGAGGGTGAGAGGATTCACCAGAGACAGAGTGGGGAACAGAACAGGCAGACCAACCAAGCACACTGCTGAGGGGAGCAGCGGGTGAGTCAGGAGAGGTCTGCTGTGCCACGTGGGCTGCCCCCCAGCCGGCCAGGGGATCGAATTCGTGCTGCAGAGGCTGCTGACAGTTTCATAGGTTGTGTCACTTTCATAGGTTGTGTCTTAACCCTTTGAGCCACCAGGGAGGCCCTCTATTCATTTTTGAATCAACATGGTTTTATAACATTATATAGGTTTCAGGTGTGCCACATTATAACCCTGCAGTGGACACTTAATCTCTTTTTCTTCCCTGCATCCTTCCCATTTTCTGGGATTGGCACCCTTTCTTTGAAGAGTTCTTCTTTTCCCCTTAGCAAGTACCTGTAGTGAAGCCAGCCAGTCCCAGTATCCTGAAACCCTGAGCACAGCTTGTTAGAAGTCAGCAGATATGAGGCTCAAGTTTGTTCTGAGTTTTTCACACCAGACATAGGCAAAGGGATTTGGTTTCTTCGGTGTTGTGAAGGCACAGAGGTAGAAACTGCTGATGAGTGAAATTGATGTAAGAGAATAAAACTGAGACACAGAAAAATACAGAAATGAGAATTCAAGATAACAATGTTTAAGGCTCTGTTAAGGTTTCCTGAGGTTCAAATGAACTTGTACTTTCCACTCAGATTTTCAATAAGTATATTTTTTGGATCTCTGATAAGGATGTTTCATTCATTTGCAATAAGAAGAGTCCTGACTAAAATATGTCTGTGCCGGGTACCACCTATTTGCTCAACACTCCCTCTATCCTTGTTCTCTCTCTGCTCTGTGTCCCCAAAAGCTGACTGTGTGGATTGCATCCTCAGGCTTCCTTACCAAACCCTTTCCGGCGGGAGTCACTAGTAAGAACTGGAGGGAGGGAAAATGAGGCCAGGTGTGTATTCACCTGGTTCTGCTCTGCCCACGCCAGGCTCCTGGATGCATAGCTGTTATCAGGAACCTTGTCCATGCAGCAATCTCTCAGCTTTAGCAATGATTCCCTTCCTGCCAGTGTGTGGAGTTGACTCCCAGCTCTGACCAGCCTGAAGAACACCATGTCTTTGGTTGTTCTGCAAATTTACTAATATCACCTCAATTACTCAGGCTTTCTCCCAGGACTCTTACTGCTGCATGCTACCAAGTGACTGTAAGAGTTATGAATCTTTCTTCAATGCTATTCCAATCAAAATTTCAATGTCATTCTTCAAAGAAATAGAACAATTATTGATGAAATTCATATGGAATCACCAAAAACCCTGAATAGCCAAAGCTCTCCTGAAAAAAAAAAAGAAGGAAATGGAGGCATCACACTCCCAGACTTCAAACTCTACTACAAAGCCATAATCATCAAAACTGCATGGTATTGGAACAAGAACAGACATACAGACCAATGGAATCAAATAGAAAATCCAGAAATAAACCCACAGATTTATGGTCAACTAATCTTTGACAAAGGAGCAAAGACTATGCATTGGAGCAAAGAAAGTTTGTTCAATAAATGGTGCTGGGAAAACTGGGTCGCTACATGCAAAAGAATGAAGCTTGACCACTACCTCACACCATACACAAAAATCAACTCAAAATGGATTAAAGAACTTGACATAAGACCTGAAACCATAAAATATATAGAAGGAAATATAGGCAAAACACTACGTGATTTGCACATCAAAGACATCTTTACAGACACATCACCCAAAGCAGTGATAGTGAAGGCAAAGATCAACAGCTGGGACTACATCAAATTAAAGAGCTTCTGCACAGCAAAAGAGACAATAACAAAAACAAAGAGAAACCCCACCAACTGGGAGAAAATTTTTGCACACAACACTAATGATAAAGGACTGATCACAAAAATCTGCAAAGAGCTGATGAGACTCAACAACAACAAAGAAAATTATCCAGTCAAAAAATGGGCAGAAGAGCTAAAAAGAAACTTCTCTGAAGAGGAAATGCAAATGCCCAACAGGCATATGAAAAAATGTTCAACATCACTTGTCATCAGGGAAATGCAAATCAAAACTACCATGAGATACCATCTTACACCAGTGAGAATGGCACATATTAAAAAAACTAGCAACAACAAATGTTGGCGAGGGTGTGGAGAAAAAGGAACTCTTCTGCACTGTTGGTGGGAGTGCAAACTGGTCCAACCACTATGGAGAGCTGTGTGGAGATATCTGGACCTACTAAACATAGAGCTTCCACAGGATCCAGCAATTCCACTCCTAGGTATTTACCCAAAGGACACAGAAACATCAATTCCAAAGAACACCTGCACCCCTATGTTTATAGCAGCACTGTTTACAATAGCTAAGCTTTGGAAACAACCCAAATGCCCAAAAATAGATGACTGGATCAAGAAGATGTGGTACATATATACCATGGAATATTACTCAGCATTCAAAAAAGATAAACACATGCAATTTGCAGCAACATGGATGACGCTGGAAGGGATCATGCTCAGCGAAATAAGCCAGAAAGAAAAAGAAAAATACCGGATGGTCTCACTCATAGCAGGAATCTAGAATACTTAAATAAGGGACCAGGAAAATGATTAACTATAAGAAAGTGAAAATCAAAATCAACAAAAAACTATGAACCAGAGACACTTTTAGGGGGGCGGGGGCGGGGGCGGGAGGGGAGGGATTGGGGTCAGAATGGGGGGGGCTGCAATTGTATGGGGAATATAAAAATAAAATTTATTATTTATAAAAAAAAAAGAAAACCTAGGGATAAATGGAACATAATAAAAACTATATATGACAAAAAAAAAAAAGAGTTATGAATCTTTCCTTGGCCAGGACTTGAGGTAGCTAAATCATAAACAAACTGCTAAATATTCTGGATTGTTCAGCTTTCAAATAGCAATTCTCAATCTTATATCATCAACACTTGTAGCCTGTAGGCCTGCTTTTGCCCAGATTCAGCTGGTCCACAGTCAAAGCTCTGCATTCCTCAACCTATCCCCTGTATGATTTCACCAAGAGCCTGTCAATCACAGCTCTGTCCTCTGGATCCAAGCATAGCTCCTCAGCACAACTCAGCTCTTGGCATCATGAGAACTTACTTGGTGTCCCAGCACTAACCCCAGTGCAGACCCAATCTTTCAGTTCTGTGCTTTATTCTAATATCCACCATTCCAGGACACATCAAGGGATGACCAAGAATCCCAAGGCCACACCAGGGTCTCACATTCAACTGAAAATCCTTTGACTAGAGCTAAGGCAAGGGTCCTTTACCCTACAAGGGCCCAATCTTGATTTTCTGGGAGCAATTTTTGGAGGCAAACTCCTGACTCAGGTCCATGGTTCCTGCCTGGTGATTTATGCTATTGCAAATAACCTTATCAAGATATGGACTACATGGATGACCTACAGGCACATTCAGTGAACATGGTGATAAACTATTCAGATATTTAAAATTCACATTCAGCAGCACCAGCTTATAAAAAATAGTTTTTTTCTTTATCTCCATTTTCTTTCTGCAGAAACAGTACCTGAAAGACACCTCCATAGGTTAACTAGTCTCATAGGTTATCATAACAAAGTGCAACAAATTGGATGGGTTAAAAACAACAAAAATTAATTGTTTCACAGCTTTGACGGTTAGAAGATGAAATCAAATTTACCTGGGAACCCAACAAATGTATATAACTGTTGCTTGTATAGTCAATTCTTATCTTATGTAACTTAATATTAATGACTTAGGTGAAGGCATTAAAAAACTTTCATTTTCATAGAGCATACTGCATGTAAGTTCAGTCACTTCAGAGATTCTGCTATTTAGTTCTACTTCAGTAAGTGTCTACCACTTCAACCTTTATCCCCCTATTTTCCATTTCTCTTAGTTGCTGCCGTAATTCTAAATAATCTGTTTTGTCCCTAAATATCAAATTTAGGTACTATCAACTTTTTTACTTGAAAAAATTACTGCATTTAAAACTTAGTCAACTTTTTGTTCATTGGCTAAGAAAATAAAACCATCCTCAAAACAAGCAAAAACTAAAAAGAAGTTGAAATCATTGTGTCAGCAGGACCCTGCTCCCTCCAAAGCCTCTAAGGGGGAGTCCTTCCTCATTTCTTCCTTGCATCTGTAGCCCTGAGCATTTGTTGGCTTAAGGCAATATAACTCTAATCTCTGCCTCTGGTTTTATCCATTGTTCTTTTTTGTGTCTCTGTCTCTTCACATGGTGTTCTTTTTTATAAGGACACTAGTTGTTTTGAATTAGGGGCCCATCCTACTCATATATGACCTCATCTTAACTAATTACACCTGCAAGAACTATTTCCAAATAAGGCCACTTCTGTGATGATGGGGGTTAGAACTTCGCTAGATCTTTTGTGGGGACACAATTCAATCCACAGCAATAGGTGTGTCTGAAGTTGGCCACAACTCCTCAAAATATTAAGGCCTAAAACTTTATTTCTGATTTAAGAAGGTGGCACAGAATTCAAGTGAGGTTTACCTAAGTATAGAGATCATCTTGTGTCGGTTGTAACTTTTTTTAGTGTTCAGTTGTTGTTGCGGGTTTAGCCTCGGATGGGGAATGGCACATGTTCTGAATATCCCGGCCTCAGGTTCTTCCAGTCTCTTCAGGCCTCAGAGGTTCCATATTGGGAGCTCCAAGCGCAAGGCAGTATCACTTTCTGTGCCCCTGCTCCTCCAGTTCTCCAACAGTGCAGCCTCTTTACTGGATGCCAACTCCGCACATCCCTTTATCCAGCAAGCACCAGTCTCCGTCTCATGAATCGTACTGTCCCCTTATATCACTAAGCACAGTTCAAGTCAAGTTTTTCCTACCCCTTTCCATGAGACCATGGGCCCTGATGTGAACTGCATTCACCCATTTGTCTTTCACGGGCTATTGACTTTGCTGTGCTATAATTTTGTTGTGAGTACATAGAGGAAGCAAGTCTAGCAACTTCACACTGCTGTCACCTTGGTGGACTCAATTTTGCCTATCTGTACCAATCTTTTAAAAGAAAATGTCATAACTACTATTAACTCACAACTGGCAGACACAATGTTTTATGACAGAAGAAGATATGCCCCAGAGATCTGTTTTTATGGCCTAACTTCCCTACTCCCAGAAGTTGACTTTTATTTGTTATTATTAATAATACCTTTATTTATTATTTTTAATTTTAAAAATAATCCATTATACAAAACTGAAGTCAACATGGCATTCTCTTTACCTCATAGTTGATTTGCAAAGGTATTTTCAAAACTCTGTCTAAAAAAACCTGAATTAAAGAGGTGGGACTTCTAGATCTCTAATAAAAAGAATGAGAAAAGCTATTCTCTATTTCTTTTCTGAGTACTATCCTTTGGAGTGTTTCTTTAGGAGATTCAATGGAATAATACAGCCAAGGGAAAAAGACAAAATGCTGAAATTCCTTTGTTAATCTTATGATTATTTTTTGGGAATTTTGAGGAAATAAGACATGAGGATCGATACTGGTCCCTTTAAATGTTTAGAGAAGCAGGCCCTTCAAAAAAGCTTAGATATGCTCTTTGTTTTCATGAAACATTCTTTAAGGAGGACAAATCTCAGGTCTGTCATAAAGGACAATTTTCCCCCAAAGAATGAATGACAACCCAACGAACATACAGGCAACCTGTCATGAGGCCTGCTTTCCGTATTGTAGATAGTGCCTGGCTAATATCTCTAAGGACACAAAAAGAAAGAAATGACCTCCTTTAATGATTATAGCAAAGCTTTCTGTGATGTGTTTTATTTTTTTTTTTAAAGAATTCTTTTTTTTTTAATTTATGCATACAAGAGCTGGGGTACAGGCCAGAGGTGGGGGGGTGAGAGGATTCATCAGAGACAGACTGGGAACAAAACAAGTGGATTGACTGAAATACACTGCTGGGGGAGCCCCAGGGGAGGTAGGAGAGGTCTGCTGCGCCATGTGGGTAGCTCCCTGGCTGAATGGGATTGAACTTGTGCTGCAGTGACTGCAGGTATCTTCATAGAGCTGCGACTTAACCCCTTGCGCCACCAGGGAGGCCCTGTGATGTGTTTTAATCCATACCTGGAAGGTGTGAAACCAGAAGACATTAAGTGTATCCAATAGCTCTAATTGATGCCAACCTGATTCCCCCTTCCTTCTTGCTGAATGGATAAACTATTACCAGTAGACCATTGTACCTCTCTGCCCTTGCCTTTGATATGATCTCTAGTGACCATGAGGATAACCATTGCTGGCTTGTTTGCACTTGTCTTAGGGGCTCGGTGGAGGAAATTAGACACAATAATTAATTCAGATTCAATGCCCGGGGTGCGTCAAGAAACTTGAACTTGAATCTCAGGTTGCAAAAACACAGTTCAAGAGAACATGATATCCTTCTCCCCTGGCGTTTGGCTGATAAAATTGTAAAGCTAAATGGATGATTACTCCCTATTGTATTACATTCACGTTAAATATCCTCCTCTTAAAAGCAACAAAACTACATGTAAAATGATACCACCAATGTACTTCCGTGACTTAAAAATACTACCAGCAGAAATCCAATTTAAACTTTTAAAATGATCTTTGAAAAACAAGAATGGATCCTTCTAATGAAAACACACTGTATGATAGGAGCACAGTGGGTTTTTTTTTCCCCCAAAAGCAATTTTATAATGGAAAATCACTGTGACCTTAAATTACGAAAAGTTGAAAAACAGACACACTTTATATTGAACATAAACAAAAATACCTAACTATCAGGTTCATTTCCTGACTAGTAAGCATTTGATGTGTTTACCAAGCCTTGTAAAGTATTACAACAGCTATAACTATATGGACAGTCTCCTTGGGCAGGTCGGTACATGACCTTCATCTTTTTAGAGCTGTCATCAGCTCCTACTGACTTTTTACAGTGGTCTATGATCCATTTATGCTTTCTAACTTGCAGTGACCAACATCTGTGTGATTGTGATTGTTTCATGGACTTTCAATAATGCTGATAGAAGAGTCAGAAAAGAAACATTTTTTTAACTTTTTTTTTATATTCCCCATATAATTGCAACCCTCCTTTCCCTGCCCCCCACCCCCCATAGTGTGTCTCTGGTTCATAGTTGTTTGTTGATTTTGATTTTTTAGAAAAGAAACATTTTTAATTTGACTACAATCACCAGAACATTATCTCTCCTTTCTTCTTAAAAGGCAATATATTTTCTTTTTAACTGAGAAATCACTGACATATAACATTGCATTAGTTTTAGGTGTATAATATAATGATTTATCGATGTATATATTGCAAAATAATCATCCCAATAACTTTAGTTAACATCCATCACTGCACAGTTACAATTTTTTTCTTGTAATAAGACATTTTAAGATTTAGCAATTTTCAAATATATAAATATATTGTTGTTAAGCATAGTCACCATGCTGTACTTTAAATACCCAGGATTTATTATATCAATGAAAGTTTGTACATTTTGAAGTTTGTTGTCTCTTTATTTGTAAAACAGAAAATTTTTAAAAGACTTACCACCTCATCACTTCTTATATTCACTTAACAGTATCTTGATATATAGTCTCACTATATATTTGTATGCTTTAGTTTTTATTAGACAAATTTGAGTAATTATACTCTGTATACAATTTTGTTTTCTACTTCTAAAAGAGCACTATATGAGGCCTCCTTGGTGGCTCAAGGAGTTAAATCTCAGCACTATGAAACTATTGGCAATCACTGCAGCATGAGTTTTATCCCCAGCCAACGAGCTAATATGGTGCAGAGACCTCTCCTGTCTCACCTGCTGCTCCCCTCACCAGTGAACTTTGGTTAATCTGCCTGTTCTGCTCCCCACTCTGTCTCTGGTGAACCCTCTCTCTCCACACCTCTGGCCTACCCCCCAGTTCTTGTATGCATAAATAAATAAATCTTTAAAAAGAAAAGCACTATATCATCACTCATTCACTTCTAGAGTCATTTTAATGACTAAATACTGTTACATATGTAAAAATCATTGTATTTGCTTAGCTATTTTTATACCCCCTACACACACACACTCCAACATAACATTTTCATCTGCTAGTATAATTTTGTAATGACCACCTCTGTGCAAAAACAAAGAATATGTAGAATGCTAAAAATATAATGGGCCAAAAAGTATTGAAAGTACATGGCTATGATAGCTCATAGTTATAATTTTCATTTCACTTATTTGTAATAAAACTATTATTTTCTTTATTGAGATAATTTTGGTGTATGCCATTATATATGATTTAGGGTAATAGATTCACACATACTCAGATGTATGTTACCACACCACACCTACCATCAAAGCAACCACAATCCCTTACCCTAGGCCATTGGGACCCCTGGCCCCTTTTATAGCCTCAATAATTCAATCATATTTTTATGGGTTGTTTTGGTTTAGTTTTGTCAGTTCCTTTGTTATTTTTTCATCTATATTCCAATGAGTGAAATCATCTGCTATTTGCCTTTCTTCTTGAGATGTATTTCACTTAGCATAATCCCTCTAGTTCCATCCATGTTGTCCCAAATGGCATTTTTAAAGTTGAGTAGTATTCTATTCTATTGTGTATATATAACACATTTATTTCTTTTTTTAAAAAAAATTTATTTATTTATGCATATAAGAGCTGGGGTACAGGCCAGAGATGCAGGGGGTGAGAGGATTCATCAGAGACAGAGTGGGGAACAGAACAGGCAGACTGACTGAAATACACTGCTGAGGGGAGCAGCAGGCAAGACAAGAGAGGTCTGCTGTGCCATGTGGGTTGCTCTCTGGCCCGAGATCAAACTCATGCTGCAGAGGCTGTGAGTTGCTTCATAATGAGGTGCTTAACACCTTGTGCCACCAGGGAGGCCCATAACACATTTCTTTTTTTTTTTTTTTTTTTAATAAATTTTATTGTTATATTCCCCATACAATTGCAGCCCCCCATTCTGACCCCAATCCCTCCCCTCCCGCCCCCGCCCCCCTAAAAGTGTCTCTGGTTCATAGTTTTTTGTTGATTTTGATTTTCACTTTCTTATAGTTATTCATTTTCCTGGTCCCTTATTTAAGTTTTCTAGATTCCTGCTATGAGTGAGACCATCCGGTATTTTTCTTTTTCTTTTTGGCTTATTTCGCTGAGCATGATCCCTTCCAGCGCCATCCATGTTGCAGCAAATTGCATGTGTTTATCTTTTTTGAATGCTGAGTAATATTCCATGGTATATATGTACCATATCTTCTTGATCCAGTCATCTATTTTTGGGCATTTGGGTTGTTTCCAAAGCTTAGCTATTGTAAACAGTGCTGCTATAAACATAGGGGTGCAGGTGTTCTTTGGAATTGATGTTTCTGTGTCCTTTGGGTAAATACCTAGGAGTGGAATTGCTGGATCATATGGAAGCTCTATGTTTAGTAGGTCCAGAAATCTCCACACAGCTTTCCACAGTGGTTGGACCAGTTTGCACTCCCACCAACAGTGCAGAAGAGTTCCTTTTTCTCCACACCCTCGCCAACATTTGTTGTTGCTAGTTTTTTTAATATGTGCCATTCTCACTGGTGTAAGATGGTATCTCATGGTAGTTTTGATTTGCATTTCCCTGATGACAAGTGATGTTGAACATTTTTTCATATGCCTGTTGGCCATTTGCATTTCCTCTTCAGAGAAGTTTCTTTTAAGCTCTTCTGCCCATTTTTTGACTGGATTATTTTCTTTGTTGTTGTTGAGTCTCATCAGCTCTTTGCAGATTTTTGCATAACACATTTCTTAATCAACTCCTCTGTTGGGGATTTAGATTGTTTCCATGACTTGGCTACTGTAAATAGGATTGCAATGAACATAGGAGTGCACTTATTTATGTTTAGAATTGCTGGATCATATGGTGCTTCTATTTTTAATATTGTGAGAACTCTCCCATACTGTTTTCCATAAGAACTGGACCAGTCTACATTCCCATAGATAGCATATGAGGGTTTCTTTTTTCTACCCGCTTGCAAATATTAGTTGTTTGTTGATATGGGTTATTCTCACTGGAGTGAGGTGGTATCTCATTGTGGTTTTGATTTACATTTCCCTAATGATAAGCGATGTTGAATATTTTTTCATGTACCTATTAGCTAGCTGTATGCTTTTGTTGGAGAAATGTCTAGCTCTTCTGCCTGTTTTTTGATTGGGTACTTTGTTTTCTTATTGTTGAGTTGTATGAGCTGTGTGTAGGTCTTGGATATTAACCCCTTACCAGATGTATGATGTGCAAATATTCTCTCCCCTTAAGGGGTGTTGTTTTGTTTTACTGACAATTTCTTACACTGTGCTGAAGCTTTTTTGTTTGATATAATCCCATTTGTTTATTTTCATTTTTTTCCCTTATTTTCATTTTTTTCCCGTGGAGTCAAGTTCTCAAAGACATTCCTGAAACTAATGTTGTAGAGAGGTTTGCCTATGTTTTCTTCTATGTATTTTATGGTTGGAGGTCTTACATACAAATCTTTAATCTATTTTTTTTTTTTTTTTTGTGGGACCCTCGCTTGCGGCCTGGGAATGAACCGGGGCTGCAGAGGCTGCGGGCAGCCTCGCAGCCCAGCGCTCAACCACGGCGCCACCAGGGGAGGCCCAAATCTTTAATCTATTTTGAATTGACTTTTGAATATGGTGTGAGAGAGTAGCCTAGTTTCACTCTATGGCATATGGTTGTCTAGTTTACCTAGCACCATTTGTTGAAAAGAGTTTCCTTTCTCCACTGTATATTCTTGACCCCTTTGTTGTAGTTTAACTAGACGTATAAAAGTGGGTTTATTGCGGGGCTCTCAATTCTATCCCATTGGTCTCTGTGTCTATTTTTATTCCAACACCATACTGTTTTAAATACTATAGCCTTGTAGTATAGTCTGAATCTAGGAATGTAAAATCACCATTCCTCTTCTTTTTTGCATTTGCTTTGGCTATTTGGGGGTCTACTATGGCTCCACATGTTTCAATAATGTTTGCTCTATTTCTTTAAAGAATTCCATTGAAATTTGATAGGGATGGCATTGAACTCACATATTACTTTGACTTGTTATTCTAAGTACCAAAATCTGGGAGACTATATACTGCAACTGCCTCTGCCGGGGCCTATCACATCTGCTCCCTTGGCAGGGACTGTTCCACTGCTTGCCAGGACCTACTGACTCTGAGTTGCTTCTAAGACCCTCCCCAGGGCTGACTGAAGTCAGTGGCAGCCTACTGCAGTGGGCCTGCTTCCCTTTCCTGTTCCAGAGCTCTCTGTGGTGTGCCAGGCTTGCCATAGTGAAGGCTGCTTCCCAGACCCTCCTGGGGCTCACTGAGACATGCAAAGGTCTACTGTGGTAGGTCTGCTTCCAGGACCCTCCCTGGAGCTTCCTGAGATCTGGCAAGGGTGGGGGGAAGGGATTCTCTTTGGCAGGTGTAGGGTAAACAAAGATTGTTCAGGCTCTTGCACCGCTGGCCTCTGGCTATCACCTGTGGCCTTGAATGCAGGAGGTGCTTGGGAGCATTGGCTGGGGGTACACATGCCTGATGCTGGAAACCTGGAGTGTGGTGTGGGCATGCATAAGTAGGCACACCTGAGCTGAGAGACTGCACATATATATAGGGGGGCAGCACAGGATAGTGAGACAGAGTGTCGTGGAGAGCAGTGGAGAGACCATGAGAGAATGTCAGAAGGAGCCCAAAGAGTAAAGATTCTCTGGGGGCTAGGAGGCCTGTCAGCCTCCTGGCCACCAGGCCCCCCTGCCTGCCCTGTGCCTGGTTGCCACACTACAGTGGCATAGAAATATCATCAAAAGCCTGAAAAAGCCACTGAGAGTTCCAGGACTCTCCTTTACCTGTCTGCCTGGATCCAACAGAGAACCTACCTGTGCCTTGCTGGAGCTACAGCAGGTATGCTTCCAAGTACCATCCTGGGTCTCACTGAGGTCTGTTGAGAACTACTACCAGTGGGGTTGCTTCTAGGGACTGTCCTTGAGCTCTCTGAGGTAGGTGAGGAGGTCTGTGGTGGGTCTGCTTCCCCATCTCATCCTGGGGCTTGCTGAGGTATGCTGAGGGTTGCCAGGTTACATGTAAAGGCCTTGCCAGTATAATCTGCTATGTGCAGGGCCCACTGGGCTCACCTCACCTGCCAGGCAAGGCCACCCGTTGGCCAGTTGCCCTGTTCAGTGGGGTCTCCCTCCTCTGGATGTTACTTCTAGTATGTGCTATAGTTGTCTGTTTTTCCTTCAGGAATTATTGGCTTTGTTCTGCTGCAATCTAGCTGTGAGTATGCAGAGCAGGTGAACCTAGCATCCTGCCCCATCCCCACGAATGTTATTTCCCCTCTAATTTCATTCACTATTTGTATTTCTTCTCTTATGTATTGTCTTTTTGAACTCTTTCCCACAAATCTATCAATGCCTTCATGCTTTTCTTATGGATTTGTGAGAGCTTTTACTATTTAATTCTTTGCTTTCTATTTGTTTTACTTTTAAGCTCATACACACAAAATTTTACAGTTTCACTGTCATCACATCTGTGTGGCCTCCTTTATTGACTTCATCTGCTTTTAACTTGGGAAATTCTTTTTCAGGCATAAAATGGACAAATTCAATTCCATTTTCTTCTAGAATTTCTATTTAAACTGCTTAACTCTTTAGTTATCTGGAATTAGTGTTCATAATGATGTATCCGTCTAAACTATTTACTCAACATCTTGGCAGTCATTTCACTCACCTGCTGAATACTTACATTATGTGGTGTAGATGTAATGTTTACATTTGAGGGTCAATCTATTCTATTTTACTGAGCTAAGTGTTTAAGACTTACAGCTCTTAAGCTGTTTATATAATTGTAGCATTATACTCATTCTCCACAGGTAGCATTTTTTCATTATACTTCTTGGATTAGGCTACACAAACATCATTGAACATATTTATTTTTCAGTATAATATTTTTTTGCCATTATCTAGGTAGGAAAATTTTACACTTTTCCCTAAAACTGAATACCACATTTTGACAAAACTATGGCTTTAATAAGCCTTTAGTTAATAAAAAAAATAATTAAAATGTCTTGAGTCAAAATTGTAGACTATCATAATCATATCAGTATTATAAAATATATAATGACCATTTTTGAGAAGCACACTGAGTAAAAGCAAAGAGGATTATATATACGTTGTTGCATAGAAAACAAGAGTTTGCTAACTGCTTAATGAATAGAAAGTAATGTTTTAAACGTTACATATAAACATATTACTGATATACACTCTCAATGGTGAAAAGCTGAAAGCAATTCCTTTAAGATCTGGAACAAGACAAGGATGTCCACTTTCACCACTGCTTTTCAATATAATACTGGAAGTCCTAGCGAGAGCAATAAGACAAGAGAAAGACATCCAAGGAATCCAAATAGGAAAAGAAGAAGTCAAACTATCACTCTTTGCAGATGATATGATAATATACATAGAGAACCCCAAAAACTCCACAGAAAAACTAATTCAACTCATCAATCAGTTCAGTAAAGTGGCAGGATACAAAATCAACATGCAAAAGTCAGTAGCCTTCCTATATACAAACAATAAATCTGAAGAAGAAGAAATAAAAAAAAATCCCTTTTATTATTGAAACAAAAAAAATCAAATATTTGGGAATAAATCTAACAAAAGAGGTAAAGGACCTATACAAAGAAAACTATAAAACACTGTTAAAAGAAATAGAAGAAGACACAAAGAAATGGAAAAACATCCCCTGCTCATGGATTGGGAGAATAAACATTATTAAAATGGCCATCCTACCAAAAGCAATATACAGATTCAATGCTATTCCAATCAAAATTTCAATGTCATTCTTCAAAGAAATAGAACAATTATTGATGAAATTCATATGGAATCACCAAAAACCCCGAATAGCCAAAGCTCTCCTGAAAAAAAAAGAAGGGAATGGAGGCATCAAACTCCCAGACTTCAAACTCTACTACAAAGCCATAATCATCAAAACGGCATGGTATTGGAACAAGAACAGACATACAGACCAATGGAATCGAATAGAAAATCCAGAAATAAACCCACAGATTTATGGTCAACTAATCTTTGACAAAGGAGCAAAGACTATGCATTGGAGCAAAGAAAGTTTGTTCAATAAATGGTGCTGGGAAAACTGGGTCGCTACATGCAAAAGAATGAAGCTTGACCACTACCTCACACCATATACAAAAATCAACTCAAAATGGATTAAAGAACTAGACATGAGACCTGAAACCATAAAATACATAGAAGGAAATATAGGCGAAACACTATGTGATTTGCATATCAAAGACATCTTTAAAGACACATCACCCAAAGCAGTGATAGTGAAGGCAAAGATAAACAGCTGGGACTACATCAAATTAAAGAGCTTCTGCACAGCAAAAGAGACAATAACAAAAACAAAGAGAAACCCCACCAACTGGGAGAACATTTTTGCACACAACACTAATGATAAAGGACTGATCACAAAAATCTGCAAAGAGCTGATGAGACTCAACAAAAACAAAGAAAATAATCCAGTCAAAAAATGGGCAGAAGAGCTAAAAAGAAACTTCTCTGAAGAGGAAATGCGAATGGCCAACAGGCATATGAAAAAATGTTCAACATCACTTGCAATCAGGGAAATGCAAATCAAAACTACCATGAGATACCATCTTACACCAGTGAGAATGGCACATATTAAAAAAACTAGCAACAACAAATGTTGGCGAGGGTGTGGAGAAAAAGGAACTCTTCTGCACTGTTGGTGGGAGTGCAAACTGGTCCAACCACTATGGAGAGCTGTGTGGAGATTTCTGGACCTACTAAACATAGAGCTTCCACAGGATCCAGCAATTCCACTCCTAGGTATTTACCCAAAGAACACAGAAACATCAATTCCAAAGAACACCTGCACCCCTATGTTTATAGCAGCACTATTTACAATAGGTAAGCTTTGGAAACAGCCCAAATGCCCAAAAATAGATGACTGGATCAAGAAGATGTGGTACATATATACCATGGAATATTACTCAGCATTCAAAAAAGATAAACACATGCAATTTGCAGCAACATGGATGGCGCTGGAAGGGATCATGCTCAGTGAAATAAGCCAAAAAGAAAAAGAAAAATACCGGATGGTCTCACTCATAGCAGGAATCTAGAATACTTAAATAAGGGACCAGGAAAATGAATAACTATAAGAAAGTGAAAATCAAAATCAACAAAAACTATGAACCAGAGACACTTTTTGGGGGGTGGGGGGCGGGAGGGGAGGGATTGGGGTCAGAAAAAAAAATAAAAATGAACAATGATGTAAAAAAAAAATTAAAAAAAATAAAAAATAAAAAATAAAAAAAATAAACATATTACTGATATATACTTATTTTACTGTGCTTTGGTTCCATGTTAGAGAAATTAGTTGTGTGTTTGGGGTTGGTGTGTCAACAATATATTTTCTTATTTAAAATAATGGGAAATAGGCTTTCAGCACTTTGGGGGAAGTAAATTTGATTATCAAAAAATTTTATTTACTTAAGTGGAAGGTACCTGTATTTTATCATCTTGTAGGACCGGACCTGCCCTCAATATTCTATATTTCTTTTCTAACTTTGAAAAACTGAACCAGTGAGAGTGACTTGTCTACATGATGCCCCTAAACCTCAGTTACTTTAATATATAGTTCCAATAAACAAAGGCATTTCCTACATCACCACTATACAACCATCAAATTAACACTGATAAATTAATACCGATCCACTGCTATCATTTAATTCATGCATTCCACCCAAATTTTGCCCTGCTGGTACAAGGATCCAGTCCAGAATTATGTGTTGCTTTTTGTTGGCTCCTTCAAACCAATACAATTTGTCAGTGTTTCCTCATCTTTCTTGACTTTGACACTTTTGAAGAATGTCCATGTATTTGGGTTTAGCTGATGTTTCTTATTATTAGACTAAGGTTTTGAATTTGGGGCAGAATGTCACAGTGTTGCTGTGGTCTCATTGTATCCTGCCACAGACAAATACTGAAACTGAGTTTATTTAGTTTCCTTCTCAAATTTATGGAAAAAAAAAAGTAGACAAGTTACCTAAAACTGGACAGAAAAACCAATACTTTTGAACTTTGTTACTGGTTGACATTAAATCAGATCAAAGGTGGTTGTACTGGTTAGTTATTGTTATTTAACAAACCACTTCTAAACTTAGAACTTAAATACAACAACCATTTCTTATTCGGGGTTTTTTGAGTTGACAATTTAGGCTGGATCTAAATGGACCAGTTCATCTGATCTGTCTGGGTTCACCTGATCTCAGCTGGGCTTGCTCATAAATCTATGACCCCAGCTGGGAGGGTGGGGGGATTGGTCATCCAGATTGGGGGGGTCAGCTGGAATGATTCATGTCTTCAGGCTCCAAAAATTCCAAGAGAAGGAATAAAAGCACACAAAGCTCTTGAGGCCCAGATTCAGAACTGAGTCATTATCACTTCTGTTGCATCTATTGGCCCAGAATCATAAGATCAAATAGATTCAAATTTTGTATAGCTGACAATTTCTATGAATGGGAAGAACAAGTGTTTTTAATTCAATAGTGAATTCAAAGTGGAAGTTGTTCTGTTTACCTATGGCTGTGTAATAAGCTACCCTAAACATAGTGACTTAAACAACCAGTTTATTTTGCTCATGATTTTATGCATCATGAGTAGGTGTTTTTGATTCATGAGGCATCAGTTATGGTAGCTAGAATAGGATGACCTACCTCTAAGATATCTCTTCCATTCTTTCATTCATTTGTGGTATATCAGCTCCCTCTAGTCAGTCTCTCTCTCTCTCTCCCTCCCCCATATGTGATATCTCTTCATCCAGGTCTTTTCTATATAGTTGGGCTTCTCACAGCATGATGGCTTAAGGATATTCAAACTTCTCAAGTGGTGGCTTACTTCCAAGAAATAGGAAGTAAAATTTTCCAATCTCCTAAAATCTGGATTTAGAAACTGGTGCAATTTCACTTTGGCCATATACAATGGAGCAAAATAGGCATAGAATCTAATCAGACTTAATAAAAGGGACAGAATACCCATTTATCAATGCAAGGAGTGTCAAAGAATTTGTGACCATCTTTAATCTACCACAGATGTGGTGACAAATGCAAAATGTGGTGACCCCCTTTCACAGTCCCGGAAAGTCTCATGCCATTATGTCATGAGCTTGAGTTTAAGGTTGCAGATATCAGTTCCAGGGGCAGATAAGCCTCTTTAGGTTTGGTTCCTCAGGTATATGACATTTTAAGACGAAGTCTTATGAATAAAAATATAAGTTACCCCCCCACACACACACACACAAGCACACAATGCTAGTCAGACATGTATAGACAGGCCCTTTCAATAGGTGGGAAAACAGGAGGCACAGCTCAGTCATGTCCCATAAAATACTGACATCCCTCTAGCCATATGTTGTCAGTTCTTGATTAAACATTCGTCCTGCCCCCTTAGTATAATTCTCTGTGGTCTTTGGTACTCACCTGTGGGGTTTTGTTCTATTCTATAAGTCACTCTTCATTTTCCATAAAAAAAAAAAAAATAGCCTGTTTTCAGGCATCCCCTGGTGGCACAGTGGTTGAGCGCTGAGCTGTGAAGCTGCCGTCAGCCACCGCAGTGCCAGTTCAATTTCAATCCTTTGCCACTGGCGAGGGTTCCACATGGTGCGACAGACCTCTTCTGCCTTGTCCACTGCTCCCCTCAGCAGTGTATTTCATCAGTCAGCCTGTTCTGTCCCCCGCTCTGGCTCTGGTGAATTCTCTCACCCTCCCACACTTCTGACTGTACCCAGTGCGTATAAATAAATAAATAAATAATCTTTAAAAGAAAAAAATAGCCTGTGTTTTCTACTGACCAAGTTTCTCAGCCTGAATCCTTCCTAAATTGGCTTAGGAATCTAAAGGCTTCTTTTAAATTTTTCTATTTTTTTATTGATTTAGAGGTATAAATTTCTATTTTTTATTGATTTAGAAGTATAAATTCATTCCTCTTCAGATGTATATTGTATGACACTCATCCTCCTCAACCACAGTCCACTGGGTCCTTTCCACACCTTGGTTCCCGCCTTTTCTCTTTGCCCTCTGATAGCCTCAATTCTGCTGTCATATTTCTATGGCTTGTTTTGGTTTAATTTTTGTCTCTTCCTTTGTTGTTTTTCCTTTATATTCTTGTGTGAGTGAAATCATCTGGTACTTGTATTTCTCCTCTGAATTATTTCACTTAGTATAATACCCTCCAGTTCCATCCATGTTGTCACAATTGGCAAGATTTCATCTTTTTTTATAGTTGGTTAGTATTCTACTGTGTTTATGTAACACACACTCTTAATCCATGTGAACTTATATACCCCCTCTGAGAGAAAGTATGGAGATTTCTCAAAATATTAAAAAATAGATCTACCCTATGTTTCAGCAATTCCACTCCTAGGTATGTACCCAAAGAATGCAAAGTACTCATTCAAAAGGATACACGCACTCCTATTTTTATTGTAGCACTGTTGACAATAGTCAGATTGTAAGAGTCCAATAACAGATGAGTAAATTAATGCCTTTCTTGATACTAACTTTGAGTCTAAGGTGATATGATTCCTTTAAACACTTCTGGGATTTCTGCGTATTAAACTATAATCTTCTCTGTTGGATGAAAGTCACATCCACAACTCTTTTTGAGATAGGCTCTTTCCTGACTGTGGCCCTCTGAAAAACTGCTTAAGGATGGGACAATATCCTTAAGAATGTAAGACTCTCTATTGTTTAACATATAAGCCACCCTTTTGAAATCTTTGTCTAGCAGATGAGGGTTCATGGAGTGTAAAATTTTTCTAAGATCTTAAGAAAGGGATTTATGCTTGCTACTTTGAGTTTTCTTTACCTTAGGTCTTTGTTTTATAACTCCAGTTTTGATCTTTACCTAGATGCTATTTTTGCTTTAAAAATATTTTTTTCACCATAGCCCATTATGCTCTCCCTCCTATTCTCTAATATTGTGACAGGAATGAGGATACCATCAAATTCAATATTCCACTTGTTAATTTTAAAGACATGATGGAGTATCTATTTTTCTACTCTGTTTTGGGATTCCCAAAGATCTCTACATGAATTATTGTGAATGACAAAAGTCTACTACAATGATAATATCTATTTCACAGAGTTGCTAAAATAATAATTGGGATAATGGATATGAAAGTAATTAATTGAATTAAAACACTAATATGCTTCACTAAAATGTGGGTTCTTGAGGATGAGGAATGTAATATGTTTGCCTTTATGTCATAGAACATAGCACAGTGCCCACGGGGCACACATTAATTTAAATTTCTCTGTTGTGATGGAAAGACATTTGATTTAAATAAGCATAAACAAAAATGGGAATTTGTTGCTTCACTATATCTAAGAAAGTGTAGTAAAACTGGGAAAATTGTACTAAAAGAGTAATTAGAAGTATTTCTCAAATCTACCAGGAGGTATATCTTTCATTCCTTTTCTCTTTGTAAGTTGGTTATAGCCATCTTATAAGTCTTGTATTTTACAACTTGCAACATTTCTTTTACCAAAGCCAGCCATCTGGGATTTTGTCAGTTTTGAATCTGGTGACAATCTCTGTAATAAGCAAATTTGAAGAGTTTATGACTTGTCTTGCTGGGTTTGTATATCCACTCATAAAGCAATCCACATGGGCCAGGGTTCATGTGAAACCACAGTAGGGTCCCAGATAATCACAAAGAAGAGACAGTGTAGGTTACAAGAGGAGAAGAAGGTGTGGAAGTGCTTCCCTGGGCAGACAGTACCACACATTTATCATTATCTTGGCATAGAATAAGAAATTTCTTAACAAGTATCTGTTATTTCATAGGAGAGACCAAAAATATACTCTAGGTGTCATAGCTGCATTGAGGGCCATTAAGGCCTGAGCCATGAGTGCACATTCACAGAAGACATATCACAATTACCTCACAACTAACTCCCTCTACCACAGGAACCACTATCTTGGTTTCTGGTATCTCTGTCTCACAGCTCTGTTTCAGGTTAGGAAGTTGGCTGTGATAAAAGATCAGGCATTTGAGAATCTTTGTTGACATGCTAGCAAGGAAAAACTGTCTAGTTTATATTCCGTGATAAATAAGACGTTCTGGAAGTTTTAACCCACTATTAGCATGGAAATACTACTTCCATTCAGGTAAGGACTGTGTTCTACAGTCAGAATCTGTTATCTTTGCAACAAACTGTTCAACTGCCATTTATTCAAGAAACATTTATTAAATCTCCTCTAACCCTGCTGTCTGGGAAGTGCTCCTTCATCAATTCTCCTCTGTAGTCACTAGGCTCTGTCTTCAAGAAGCATCTATTCAAGGAACACTTATTGAAGATCTACTGAAGCCCTAAGAACAAACTACTTTTTAAAAAAAGTCAGAGATTTACCAAATGTTTTTCCACTATATAGAATGAATTCTATCTTTCTAGTTGTTAGAAGTTGCTAACCAACCTTTCCTTGCTACCTGTTACTTGGACCCTGAACTAACATCACCTATTCCAGGGCTTCATACTTTATACCAATTTTTATGTCCATCAGAATAAGCTAACTTATGCTGCAGCAATAGACAACCCTGAAGTTTCAGTATCTGAAAACAACAGAGGCTAGTTAGAAGAGAGACTTTGTCCCTGTGATTCCATGATGGCTGAGGTCTGTGTTATCCAGCATGGTGTATCACTGCCATTTCCAACTTGAAGTGTGGCTAGTCTAAATTGAGATTAAGCATGAATTACATACCAGATTGCAAAGATTTAATATGAAAAAAGAAAGGAAAATATCCCATGAATAATTTTTATGTTGACTACCAGTGGAAATGATATTTTTCACATATTGGATTAAATTAAATATATATTTTTTGCCTTTTAAATGTGATTACTATGAAAATTAAACTTACATGTATGGTTTGCATTCTATTTCTATTGGATGGCACTAGTCTTAGCAGATGAAAGGAAATATGCCAAAGTGCACACTGGTACTTGATTTCCACCTGGAAACAATATATACAATTTCTGCTTATGTTTCTGTGTTTTTCAAACAAGTCACATGGCCATGCCTAATTTTTTAAGGGAAAAGGACGTATAACCAAACCATATGTACTCAGGATGTCCAGAACAATTTATTCTGCAGCATTAATGAGGACCATACATCCTTTCCTTGAACAATGTCACTAAACACACCCAAGGGAGACTTAGTATTAAATATCAGTAAAAGCTGGTAGCCCTTCAGCTGATCATTTCATTTCTTACCAAACTCTGTACAGACAGGTTTCCCAAAAAGATCTAAATGTTGCAGTAACATAAAGTGGACATTCTTAGGACAGGTAGAAGAAACACCTTTACAAATCAACTACACCCCAGGGAGAAGCTATAGGAGCAATCAGAGAAAAAGTAGTTATTGGCGAACCAAAATGTCACAAATACATAACCGAGGATATGCAACCACAGTGTCCAGATATTTAAAGCTACCCTAAAACAAAGCAACCTCTGTGTGGCATTACATGTCAGCAAAGGAACTGTGGGGGTGGTGGCTTAGCATCAAGATAGGCAGGAAGCTGGGGCTGAGAGCAAACAACATGCAGAAGTTGTGGATCTGGGTTATGCAGCAGGTCTGCAACCTGATATGAAGTCAGGGACCCAGAGGCATTTACTAATCAAGCATTAGGGCAAAATTGTGGGTCAGACCACCTGTCTGAACAGCATCGCAAAGACTGGCCAGGGAAAAGAGTAGAGTAAGAACCTGCCAGGGAGATAAGAAACAAGTGACCTTAAGTGCTGCAGAGAAAGACCAGAAAAGAGGCCTGACACTGCACCGGAAGGAAAGGGGCAGGGCAAACAAAAGCAGAGGTGCAAAACACCAAAAGGAAACCTCAATATTGCGGGTAATTGACAGCCACCATGAGGACACTTCCTGTTTGCTTCTTTCTGGCACAGGCATTAGTTCCTAGCTTAGCCTGGGAGCTGCTGGTGGGAGAAAGTAAGATGGTGAATCTCCCAGGAATAGGGCGTATTCATAAATGAGAAAAAATCCCTAGCATTTCATATAAAAAGAATTGATAATACACAATGGGGTCTTTCAAGTTCACATAGGACATTGAAAGCTAGCAATATCTTTACAGGTGCACATAACTTCATGACCCACTTTTGATGGAGCCTAGGCTCATGCAGGAGTGGCACTGGCTGGCCCAGAACCAGTCACATTAGCTTGTCCAACCTTCTATGAGATATGTGCTCCACACTGAAAAACTGACCTCCATGCCAAAGCAGAGCAGTCTGGAAGCACTATTCATAACAAAGTCAACTGCAAATTATCCCCCAAGACTTGGCCATTGGAGTACTTTCCTTTGTGAGAGCTTAAACTGTAGTTTTCTTGGTTGGTTTTGTTGCTGGGGTACTGAAGGTAGAGTTGTTTGATTTTCTTCCTTCCTTCCTTCCTTTATTTTTTTTATAATAAATTTTATTTTTATATTCCCCATACAATTGCAACCCCTTATTTTGACCCCAATCCCTCCCCTCCCTGCCCCCCACCCCCCATAGAGTGTCTCTGGTTCATAGTTTTTTGTTGATTTTGATTTCCACTTTCTTATAGTTATTCATTTTCCTGGTCCCTTATTTAAGTTTTCTAGATTCCTGCTATGAGTGAGACCATCCGGTATTTTTCTTTTTTCTTTCTGGCTTATTTCGCTGAGCATGATCCCTTCTAGCGCCATCCATGTTGCTGCAAATTGCATATGTTTATCTTTTTTGAATGCTGAGTAATATTCCATGGTGTATATGTACCACATCTTCTTGATCCAGTCATCTATTTTTGGGTATTTTGGTTTTTCCAAAGCTTAGCTATTGTAAATAATGCTGCTATAAACATAGGGGTGCAGGCGCTCTTTGGAATTGATGTTTCTGTGTCCTTTGGGTAAATACCTAGGAGTGGAATTGCTGGATCATATGGAAGCTCTATGTGTAGTAGGTCCAGAAATCTCCACACAGCTCTTCATAGTGGTTGGACTAGTTTGCACTCCCACCAACAATGCAGGAGAGTTCCTTTTTCTCCACATCCTCGCCAGCATTTGTTGTTGCTAGTTTTCTTAACATGTGCCATTTTCACTGGTGTGAGATGGTATCTCATGGTAGTTTTGATTTGCATTTTCCTGATTACAAGTGATGTTGAACATTTTTTCATATGCCTGTTGGCCATTTGCATTTCCTCTTGAGAGAAGTTTCTTTTTAGCTCTTCTGCCCATTTTTTGACTGGATTATTTTCTTTGTTGTTGTTGAGTCTCATCAGCTCTTTGCAGATTTTTGTGATCAGTCCTTTATCATTAGTGTTGTGTGCAAAAATGTTCTCCCAATCGGTGGGGTTTCTCTTTGTTTTTGTTATTGTCTCTTTTGCTGTGCTCTTTAATTTGATGTAGGAGGAAATATAGGCGAAACGCTATGTGATATGCACATCAAAGACATCTTTACAGACACATCACCTAAAGCAGTGATAGTGAAGACAAAGATAAACAGCTGGGACTACATCAAATTAAAGACCTTCCTTTCTTTAGCATGAAGATCATTTGTTCATCTTGGGAGATGAGAGAGGAAGCTCATCTAAAAGCAGTAGAGGGCCTCCCCTGGTGGCGCAGGCGGTGGAGTGCCATGCTGTGAAGCTGTGGAGCGCTGGTTCTATCCCGGCTGGCTGGCGAGGGTCATACATGGTGCGGCAGACCTCTCCTGTCTCACCCGCTGCTTCCCTCAGCAGTGTATTTTCGTCAGTCTGCCTTTTCTGTTCCCTGCTCTGTCTCTGGTGAATCCTCTCACCCTCCCGCACATCTGGCCTGTACCCCGGTTCTTGTGTACCCCGGTTCTTCATAGAGCTTAAAAAAAAGAAAAAGAGACTTATAAAAAAAAAAAGGCAGTAGAAATAGGTACCAGACCTCAAATCTCATCTTGTACCTTTTCCTCCTTTGCTCGCTACCTGTCAGCTGCATTGATTTTTTTGGGTTTTCTAAGATGATGACCTATTTCTGCATTGGGTTTTCTAAGATGATGACCAAGAGATGGCTCACTTATTCAAAGACCACAGGATATTTAATGAAAGGAAAGAAGGTAGCTCTATTTTTTGTTTGTTTGCTTGTTTGTTTATGAAGCTTAAAGAAGGAAGGACCAGGACATTTGAAGAAGACTTTAAGAGCAGGACAAAACAAAGTGCCTCTGTCCTCCTATTTTTCTACCACCTGCTCTCCCAGGAACCTTAACCACTCCCACCGCTTTATATGCCACCCAGCTTTAAGTTGACTATCCCAAAGTCCCTGCTTCCACATCAGACCCAACACCTTCCAGGATCCCGGCATATATTTCAGCTTCTCACAGTGTTGTCCCATTAGTGTGTTTCATAAATGGCTGAAAGTGTACCAAATTGGAACAGATTCCCATTCACTCTCATAAATACATTCCCCCTCAGATTTTCCCAACTAGGTTAATGACACCATCATAGACCAATCATTCTCTCAAGTGAGAAGTCAAACAGTCATACATGCTTCCTCTTTTTATCACCTCTTACATGGATTCCAGTAGGAAGTCATGTTATTCAACCACCCAGTAGATGGGGAAACCTTCCATTCCTCTCCAAGGCTGTTGTGCTCAAGAGCAGTCTCCTGCTGCTTCTCCTGCTTTCTCTTCGGGCTCCTACAATCTATTCTCCACATAGTTTGAAGCAAGAGTATACCTTGGAATTTCAATTATTTCATATTATTCCAATTCAGTGGCTTCATTTTTCACATAGCATTATACCCTGAAGCTCTCACAGTTCTTCCATCCAGCCTCTGACCAGGCCTCAAATCTCATCTTGTAGCTTTCCCTCCTTTGCTCTCTACCTGTCAGCTGCATTGATTTTTCTTTCCACTCATGTGACATCCCTACCTAGGCAATTTACTTATGATCTTTCTGACTGTAACACTCCCCCTTTAATTGCTTGTAGGATCATTGCCTTCTCATTCCTTTTGTACCAGGTGTGGAGTGTTCAGTAAACCAATCCTCGTCTCCACCGCGTGACTCATTTAAGTTTATCCCACAACACTGTAATGGAAAGGTATAGTGACCAGACAGTTCTAGGGAGCTCAATATGGTATTACAATGCATAGCCCATGTTTTCGTATGAATGCCCAGAAAACTAGGGTTTATAAAGAGAATCATGGAAGGTTAGTTACAGGAACAGAAAAGCAGTTTTATTAATACAGAAAACTGAAATGTTTGAGGGTAGAAAACTTCAGGCATGAATGAATTCAGTAATTAAAACCTCCCCACCAAAAGTTAGGCTTTTCTCTCATCCTTGGGTCTGGTTTCATTCTCAACTGACTGCAAGTCCAGACTTAAATTCTTCCCCTTTCTAAGAGGAGAAAGAGCTTTTTATTTCTGAGTAATTTGAACAAATACCTCAGGATTGCCTCTGTTTGGACTGACTTAGTCATATACATATCTGCAAACCAATTACTATGATGAGGGATATGGAATACACTGGTTGGCCAAGACCTATCCAGTGTGGAAGGAAGTCCAGTTCTATCTGAACCATAATGGACTAAGAGTAAGAGGAGATAATTTCCAAAAGGAAGAGAAAAATATTGTTAACTGTAATAAGAAGGGGACTGGAGACTGAAAAAGACACAAAATAGCAAGGTGTCTGTGATAAACCAAGATGGGTGTGGGCACACCAAGTCAAAGTAGAAATATAATTCCAAGCTGAGTGAACTTGGATTAAATGAAAGAGATGCAAGAGGACCCCATGACACAATAAGTAGAAGGTTGAGAAGTGGGATTATTGAAGGCACCATGTCTATGAACAAGGCTTAGCCCAAGTCCCTCAGCAAACCGTCTAAGGCAACAATTGCTAATGCTTCATTGGAAGGTGTGATTCCAGGCAGCAAAAGTGAGGGAGAAAGGAAATAAGACTAGAAGTGAACACAGGTGGTGTCACGGCTTTGTGAAGAGACAAAATGGCCCCTTCTATAAAGAGGTCATCTCTTTTATTCTGTACTGGAACACCACAACAAAGAACAGTGCATGGTAGGAAGGATACAGAAGATATTTATCTTCCATCCCCATTGATCAAGATATTCCCCTACAAAAACTTCCCCAAATTTCTGTGATTGTGCCTGTCCCCTTTAGCATGTGAAGCCAGATTTATCTAACTTATGTAAAGGTGGGGTTTCATCCAAGTGAGGAAGTAGTGGAGGCTCCAAAGACTCTGCACATTGACCTCAGACAGGAGAACTGTGTAGAAGTGAATAGAAAATTTCAGAGAGGGAATTAATCACTGCAGAAACCCTGAGGAAAAACTGGCAGCTGAGCACCCAGGAGGTGGGTGGGGCAATTTCAAGAGAAATCTGATATTGGTCTCTCAGACCCAAGTCTTCAGTTTGACTCAAAATAACCTCTTTAATAAATTTCCTTTACTTAACCTTAAAATCATCTTACAATGGTGATTATTTCAATTGACACACATATATGCTATATATTGATCTGATATTACAGATGACATATCACTCGTAATTTTTCAGATATAAGTGTTAAAGTGCTTATAACCATTCATGTCTGCAACAATTATAACTAATACTCATATTGCACTTACATGTTCTGAGATCTTTGCTGATATGACCTCATTTCATTCTCACCCCAGTTCTGAAACAGTGCATAGCTCACCAGGATATCTTGGTCTCAACCAAACACTAAGACAAACCAAGTGACCATAGACGGTCGGTCAGTTCATTCAGATGCACATAGCAGGGGGCCCGCTGCTCACCAACAGGCAGCTTCAGCCATTTCTCTTCCATGAAAATTCCTGAACAGCCCAACAGCTGAGGATAGGAAATGATAACTACATAGAGTAAGGGCATGGTCTGGATTAAAGCTTCATTCTAAGAGCCAATACCCCCTGTAAGATTTCTTTCCCTTTAATTAATAGATGTTATATTTTAAAGCAGCTTTAGGTTTCAGAAAAATTGAGGAGAAAGTATAGTGAATTCCCATACACCCCCTAAGTCCTCTATACACATGCAGAGTTCACCCTATTAACATCTTGTATCAGTGTGATACATTTGTTATTCTTGATGAACTATGCTGATACATTAATAACCAAAATCCATAGTTTGTATTCGGATTCTTTCTTGGTGTTTTATATTCTATGGATTTTGACAAATGCATAATGTCACATATCCACCATTACAGCATCACACAAAATAGTCCCACTGTCTTATTTTTTTCTTTATTTATGCATACAAGAGCTGGGGTACAGGCCAGAGGTGTGTGGGGAGGTGAGCGGATTCACCAGAGACAGAGTGGGGAATAGAACATGCTGATTGACTGAAATACACTGTGAGGGGAGCAGCGGGTGAGTCAGGAGAGGTCTGCTGCGCCATGTGGTTTGCTCCCTGGCCGGGGATTGAGCTCATGCTGCAGTGGCTGTGGATAGCTTCATAGGTTGCATCTTAAACCCTTGCGCCACAAGGGAGGCCCTAGTCCCACTGTCTTATAAACCCCATGTATTTCCCAGTTCATGTCCCTCCCTCCCCCAAGCCTCTGGTAATCACTGATCTTTTCATTGTCTACAGGGTTTTACCTTTCCCAGAATGTCATAGTTGCAATCATATAGTATGTAACCATTTCAGACTGGCTTCTTTCACTTAGTAATATGCTTTTAATATTCTTCCTTGTCTTTTCCTGGTTTGATTGTTTTTTTAAAAAAAAATATGAATAATGCCCCATGGTATAGATGTACCAGTTTATCCATTTAACTATTCAGGAACTTCCAAGAATGGACAATTATGAATAAAGCTACTATAAACATTATTGTAGAGATTTTTGTGTGAACTTTAGAACTCAGGTAAATAGCAACAAACTTCCTTGTGGAATTATATGCTAATATCTCCTATAGGATTTTTATAGGCATAGTTACCAAGATCCTGCAAAGTACAAAACTAGTTATAAGGGTCATTATACCAAGGGAAGTCTGCCACATCCCATTCCCATCTTGTATTTATAATTCATTTCTAATTCCTCCCAGTCCAGATGCAATTTACCACTCAAAGTTCTTTTTTAATCATCTGCATAGTTAACATTTCTACTTTATCCAGGTTACCAAGAGAATAGAGCTACATAGCAAACCAATGTTAAAAATCCCACAGAGGAATAAAAGGCTTTGTTAAATGCTTTGCTCATAGATAGGTACTTTTATTTTTCCCATCTTTCAAATAAAGAAACTGAGATACAGAGAGTCAAATAACTTATCCAAGATCACATAACTAGTAAAAAGAGCCAAGAATCTGACTCAAGAGTCTATGCTTATAAATTCTATATTAAACTGCCTCAAGCTTGATAAGCTTTTCTTACAAATGGAGATAGTGTTTATGTAAATTAGTATGGCTTAATATCCCTGTAATATTAGATTTTAAGTCCGTGACCACTAAACTTGCTGCAAAGCTGATTTTATCTAAGGGCTTCTTTATTTTGTGCTTTGGGGAATTTTTTTAAAGCACCTAATTTCTAGGGAGTGGGGAAGTCCCCAAGATTTCAGGGTACTCTCATCAGCTTAAGACTTCCAGATCTCCTCTGACTCAGGTCCTGCACCAGAATTTTTTTTTTTTTTTTTTTTTTTTGCTCTCTTTACTTTCCCACAAAACCCTGGTGTAGAACTTGGTCACATGACTGGTTTTCACAAGAAAATCCAGTTGCTTCAAGCTTGTGATTTTGTAAAATTTCCTGATTCTGCAGGAGGCCACACAGAGGAATCACTTTGCTCAGTTCATTGTATTCCACCAGACACAGCATTGGCTCATTTGTGTTATTCTCCTTTTTCTATCCTCTCTCCCTCCACCCCTTCCAATTTCAAATAAATTCCTCTTTTTGTCTCCCTTCCTTATTCAGAAGACTTTAAACCATCTGACACCTCTACTCTGCAAGGAAGCATTTATTCTTTCTTCACAGGCTTTTCAAGTTTCTATCCACAAGAAGAATTCTACTAAGAGAACCAAAGTACCATTTTGTTATATAATATTTTTTTTATCTCATTACTGTGATGGAGTTAATTGATCAGCAGTCCATCCAAAGAAGTCTTCAGGGACATATCTGACAACAATGATATAATGACCAAAACATCACCAGAAATATGTACAACCAAAGATAATGTACTTAATCTATTGCATTCTAGCTTTCTATTTTTATTTTTTATTTCTAAAAAGCCAGCCAAATGGTAGAGAGAGATGTAGCAATTTCTTAGTTCTTATATAGCTGGGATAGTAGTTCTTTCATAAACCTCAAACTCCACAACCCAGGAATCATTTTATTTAGTTGTTCTACCCTGTGTCATCAAATGTCCATTAAGTTTTTACTTAAAGTGGATTTTATTTACAATGCCTATCTTCATTTATGTTTAGTGAAAGCTGTGGTTTGCAAATTAACAATAGATTCAACATTTTATCTCTTGTTCTTGAACTATTATTTTTCAGATTTGCCATGTGATATAATTGAGGTCACTGCTATCAATTTCCTGCATGGTCTTATATTCACTAGGATTTAGTTCAACCCAATACTATAAATATTTTGAATGCTTGTTATTTGCAAAACACCAGGTAATGGGAGAGATACCAAGATGAATATAGTTCATCTGACCTGGAGAAAGATAAGACATGAACCAATAACTGTAACACATGACAGACTTTAAGTGCCATAAGAAAGAATAACTATGGGATTTTATTTATTTTTTAAAGATTTATTATGCATACAAGAACTGGGGTACAAACCAGAGGTGTGGGGGTGAGAGGATCCACCAAATACAGAGTGGGGAGCAGAACAGGCAGATTGACTGAAATACACTGCTGAGGGGAGCAGCAGGTGAGTCAGGAGAGGTCCACTGTGCCATGTGTGTAGCTCCCTGTTTGGACATTGAACTCATGCTTCAGTGGCTGCGGATAGATTCATAAGTTGCGTCTTAACCCCTTGCACCACCAGGGAGGCCCAACTATGGGGATTTAAGAGGAAAGCCTGATCACAGCTAGTTGGGAAGATCTGGAGTTAGAATTGGACTGTATCTTAGAAACCTAACCAGAATTTTGAAGGAGAGAGATGATGGACAGAGTATTCAAGATGAGTGACCCACAGCAGTAGTGTCAGGAAATGAGACAGTGAGGGGCAGAATCAGAGTTCACCAAAGTCCTCTTTTCTAGCAGGAACAAAGGACATTAAGAAAGGACTTTAGGTGACAAGACTGGAAATGTAGGACATTATCTGTAGAAATTTTAACATACTAAAAACAAATGAAGCTAGATAACTTTTCAGGCTTGAAGTTATAAGTAGTTTCACCTTCTGAGTGAAAGTGACTGGAATTTACGATTGGAATCAAATCACTAAGTCAGTTTTTGTAAATAACACTTCATTGGGTCTTTTAATTATGTATCTATAAGGTCAAGTAAGTACTCATTGGTTTTCTTAAAGGAGGCCAAAATGCAATGAAGTAACCCAAATGCAAATGGTTTGAATAGTCTATTCAGTAATTTAAATTGAGTGTATCTTAAGCTTAATTATGCTCCTGCAGAGTTATAATTTTTTCTTCAGTCTAGATTTAGAATTTCTTATGTCTGAAAATTGCTGGTTGTTCTTAGGAGACGTGTTGATGGATTCTTGCCCAAACACTTGTTTTCTGGAGATCAGGAATGAAAATCAGGCTGTAGTAGGTGTGTGAAGGCCTATTCTACTTTTCACCACATACTGAAGAAAAGGCTATAAAGAAATTACACCGTATTTGGTTTGTGGTAGTGCTTGATGTCCCACATGGGGTGTTACACAAGACTAGCTATTCTGACTTTAGTCAAAATCCTCTGGAGGGATTGAAAGTGTTGAGCCATGGGAATCTGATTAATATTTAAAGGTGAATCTGATTAATATTCCAGGTAAGTGCATAAATGTCCTTAATATCAGTCATTCTCGGAAGATAATCCTAATTTAGAAAAAGAGGGTATTAAGGATGATGTTTTTCTCTCACTAGGCCTGGGTGTCCTGCTGGGTCTGGACTTCCTAGCATTATATTAGAGGAGCAATTATGGTAGAGTGAGCTGACTTTCCCATATGGAAGCAAGAATCACTGTATTAAAAAACTTCAATATCTTTTTTTAGCCTTTGGATACTAAGAGTAGCTGCCTTTAATAACAGGTACCCATTATTCTGTTATGCTTTTGTTGTCCTCAAGCATTGAATGAAGTTTGGTTAAAAAGCTGCAGATGAGCCTAGGTTTGCTGTAGGGGATTAAAGAACACCCATCAGGGTGTAGAGCCAGTGCATGGGGCTGCAGCACACCTTCTTGGAAGCCCAAGAGGATCAGAGCAGAAGTCAGCAGAGGAGACAGCAGGGTCTGCAACAGTGGGAGCCATGTGGATGGCAGTGACGACAGCCAAGTGGACTGACTCCAGATTACACATCAGGCACTGCACACTGAAAAATGACCTGAAATAATGAGACAAAACCAACCGAAGGACACTGTACAAATAAGTCCATGTTTTTCATCAAGAAGACCAGAAACAAGTGTTGGTGAGGATGTGAAAACAGGGCACCCTCCTACGCTACCGGTGGAAATGCAGACTGGTCCAGCCCTGGGGGAAGCAGTATGGAGCTGTCTTAAAACATTAAACATGGATCTGCCATTCACCCACTAATTTTACTCCTAAGCATCTACCCCCAAAATTTCAAAACAATAATTTGAAAGGAAATGTGTACTACCATGTTTATTGCAATGCTATTTACTATAGCTAAATTGTGGAAACAGCTTAAGTGTCCCAAAACACATGAGTGGATCAAGAAGATGTGGTATACATACATGATGGACTACTACTCAGTGATCTAAAAAATAAAATAAACTCGTACTATTTGTGGTGATGTGAATGGAGCTGAATGGGTTAATGTTAAATGAAGTCAGAAGGAAAAGGAAATATACCGGATGATATCACTAATAAGTGGAATGTAAAGTAACTAAGATTCAGGTAAAGACAAGCTTAGAAACTAGTCCTTTCTATCTGACTACAGAACTAAAGCACCAAGTGGGGGAAGGAGAGTGAAGAACAAAGAGGGAAGGAGGCACAATGCACTGTAGTGGTGGGTGACGGGCAGTTTGGTGGTGGGTACACTATCGTGGTAATACCAATGGGGCTATCCAAATATTACTTCAATGAAAAATAAGTGAATAAGTTTAAATGGAAAACTTTCCTGAATTTGATTATTGAATTGCTGTTAAGTGAACGTTCTTGTCCTTAGGAGGAATTTGGGAGAAATGATCAGGTGTTTGGAAGTGAAAAGTTATGACATCTGCAATTTATTCTTAAAAAATGGTGTAACCAAACAATTAATAATAATGTGTGCGCATGTGTGCATATGTGTATAAAGAAAGGGAGAGAGAAGAAAATATACCACTTAAGAATAGTCATTTTATGCATGAATTTTATTAGGCAATAGATTTCATTTAGATGTGTCAAATATTACATCTTGGTAATACCTGGTACATACAGGTGACTCTTTGGTGATCATATCTTAGTAAGACTTGCAATACACATATCAAAAGTTTACAATATTTAATGGTACACTCATAGGCACTTTGATAGGCGTACTTACCATGTAATAAAGTATCCTCTTTTGTATAGCCTATAATGGCGCTTTAGTGATAGAGTTTTCTAATTGCCTCTTTTTATGATGGAGAACAGATATGCTGATTGGCATGCACTGGTTCACTTGTTAGCCTAAAAAATACTGACAACTCAGTTGTGCATCTCTAACATCTAGTAATGCCCTAATGATGGTGGCTAATGAATGAATTAACTAAATTAACTGAATAGCTATATAAATAACACTTAAAGGAGGCAATGAATGTCTATTACTTTATACAGCATGGACCAAAAAAAAAAAGATAAAAAATGGATAAACCTTCCAGATGAGACAGGTGGGCAAATCCCATCCCATTGTCTTTTTTCCATTTTTGAGCCATGGTATCTTCTTTAACCAAGATTCACGACTGGCTTTAAGCTGGTTCCTCTAAGACTTGTAGATACTTCAGACTTATTCCTTCCTAGTTGAGGATGTCAACAATGACTCTCCTTCCTTCTGGTCCTTCCTAAGTCTATCTGTTTGATGCATTTAATCCTTGAGTAGGTGACAACCTTGATTTATGCCATTCTGTTCTCTCTTGGGAACTACATAAATAAGTTAGGAAGCATATGCAGTTGAATGTCAAGTCAATTATTGACCAAAAACAGAATTCTTGGTTGGGAAGAGATAACCATCAAACTAGGGGAACAGGTACTCGAGTGGTATGTGTGTGTGTCAGGAAGGCATGAATTGGCAGATGTTAACCAAAGTCAGAATAGAATAACTGGCCATTTTAAGAACTTAAAATTCATTTTTACTTTTTTCTTATATTTGAGGTTGCCATATATACACACATAATTCAAAACTCCTGAAGTATTAAGGAAAATTTTAATAACTTTGTCTTCTCCCAGTATTCTAACATTACTAAAATTATATTTGAAATTTAATTTCATCAATAAATACAGAACAAGACTTTAAAACTAGAAGTGTTCAGTTTCAAGTATGTGTCTCAGGACATTATTGATTTAGAGACAATTGTTAAAGGAAATAAGAATAATAATTTATGTTTAGAGATGAAGAATGTAACAGGCATAAGTTCTTTTGCCTGGTGGTTGGTTAAAGGTTGATGGATTTTTTTTTTTTTTTTTTAGAAAAGTAACCACTCATTTCTCGAGTTTGCTTTGTGGTCTCTGCCTCAGGTAATGGTTATCAGACTGGAAAAGCTAAAACAAAGACTTTCTTTAGAGAGGATATTATGAGAACCCCTGCCTGCCAGAAATGCTGAGATAATTGTGCCACTATCTGTAATTGCTATGGGCAAAAAGATAGGTGTTGGATAAGGGTAAATGGACCTCTAATTTTCAAATGGAGGGAGATCATGGATAACAGAAAGAAAATGTTAAACAATTTATTCAACAAAATTTTATTGAGAATCTTCCTCTCAAAGAACTACTGTGCTAAGCACTGGGGATAAAAGGAGAAGTAAGGCATGGTCCCTGCGAAGGGATACACTTTACCAGATAATATAATAAACATTTTGAAAGTGCAATAATGTTGATTCACATACAGAACATTGTCACGTGAACAGAACTGTCATTTTTGAGCATGGACTTACAAATTAGACAGACTTGTGGTTTATTCTGGCTGTCTCATCACAGTCATTTGACTCTGGAAAGGTGAATCAAGCACCCTGGTTCTCATACTCCCTCTGGAAGTAAAATCTATCCCTTAGATATTTTGTAGAAATTAGATGAAATAACAAAATAAAACACTTAATACAATGCTTATCATAGAGTAGGCAGTCAATAAAATAGTAATGATTGGCCTTGTTATTATATCTGTAAACTGTGTGTCAATGATGTTAATCCTGGGCAAAATTCAACAACTGTCATGCAGTGTTTTTCCTAAAAGGAAAGGTGTGATTGCTGGGAGCTATATTCTTACAAATAACAAATTCACAGCAGGTAACCACACCAAACTGTGTTACATTAGATAAAAAAGGTAATTAGAGATTGTGTTACAGGAGTTAGCAAGGTGCCTCGCCAACACTCCTATGTCAGTCCATTAAGGTTCAGTGGGCCAAGAGATGGTACAGCTAGGTGGATTTGCATTTGGATGGCTCTTACCAAGAGGTGACATAAACCAGGAGAAAAGTGCATAGGGTCATTGTTCTGTCCTTCAAGTTCAACAATTTTTGAACAAATAGAAATAAGTATTAATGGTAGTCTGATAAAACATGCCACCTCATTAGAAAAGATAAATAATGTGTTTCATGATGGTTTCAGGATCTAACAGAGCTTTCTCTATAGATCAGCAAAACCAGTCTAGATTACTTGGATTTTTTTCGTATATGAAATCTTCAGAATACTTGTGAATGTGACTACATGATTTGAATTCACAGAGAAAACAATTATGCTTTTCTGCTATACTCTAGACATGAAGTAAGGTGAGTGTTCAACCAGCCATCTACCAGTATATTAGAAATGTATTCCTTTTAGAGAAAGAGAGAGATTGTGGCAAATCATGTAGTATGTCACTGTTATACAAAATAAGCATATTATATAATAAGAAATAAACTCAGTTGATTGATATACCAGGTTTATTATTTTGGCAAATAGTAGATACTAACTTTTAGTGACAAAAGCTTTCTCTGAATTTCCTAATAAACTTCTAGATTTTACATAGATTTTACCCTCAAAATTAGAAATGTTTCCTCTCTGCCCCCCCCCCCAAAAACAAGTGATTTCTAAAATTTCCTCTCTAGTGTTTTATAAAATTGACATGGATCTGCATAACATTACATCTTAACTAGCAATTAACCTGGTTTCTATTTCCAAAAAGCCTCTTAAATTGTGTTGAGTTGAAAATATAGCACATTGCTTTGATGGAGAACATAGCACAAACTATATGGTAAGGTAGATCCTTGTTGCAACTTTTCTATCCTTGGAACCTTTAATAGTCTTTCCAGATAGGAAAAAGCCAAGTAACTCTAACAATAATCTATGCATAACAACCAAAGAGCATATTTCTGGCATACCTTTACCCCTCATTGCATTGAGGTTAATCAGGAAGGGAACTTCTGAGGCAGTAGCCCAGTGCCTCATGTCTAGTCAATGGTGCTCACATAAAATGTGTACTGAATAGTGTGTCCCCAGAGTTCATGTCTTTGCTAGAATCTCAGAATGTGACCTTTTCTAGAAAATGCATCTTTACAGACATAATTATTTGAGATGAGATCATATTGAGTAAGGTGGACCTTAAATCCAATTTAACAACTTTATAAGAGAAGAGACACAGGCATGCACACAGTTAGAATACATTTATTTTAGGGATTTGTGAAAAATGGAAATTTAGGTTTGCCTCAAGGCTTCCACAGGGTTCCAAGGAGGCTTTGTAGAACATCTGATGGAGACTCCTGACTGGCCTCCCTCCAACTGGTTTTGCCCCAGTACAATCTGTTCTTTTGACAAGGTGATCTTTCTAAAGCCTAATTCTCATCCCTCATTCTCCCTCATAAAGCACATCAATTGTTTCCTTCAATTGTCTTAGGATAAATCCCCCCTCCCCAATATATCTTCCCGATGTGTCCCCAGATTACCTCACTTGGTGCTAAATCTTCACACTTCACATCTTATCTTTTAGACCTCTGTTCTTTCTCCATCTGAACTGTGAACCTCTATCTGGAGGGCTCTTCCTCCTGCCTTTCCCCTGATGCATCCCAACTCCACTTCTCTCCTAGAGCTGCTCATTCTTGGCATTCATGGCCATCTCCCTGTGCACTCCATGCTTCACCGACCATTGCTCATCCTTCTGTACTGCTCTTGCTTGTTTTATTTTTGTATAGCAAGCAGGAATTTTACTCTTCACTACTCAGATGCAAAATGCCACATTCCATCATTTCTAAAGTTAAAACAAAATGTGCTCTAAGTTCTCACCCTCTTGTACTATAAGAATTCTATCTGTGGACTTCCTCCCTGCCCCACATGCCTGTGAGATCATCCAAGAATTCTGAATTCATACAGCACCAGGAAGCTGGTTCTCCAGCTGCATAAGTTGCAATTGTATTCTGACCTGTTGGGTTCTGGCTGCCTGGCCACCTCAGTGACCACCCCTCATTCCAGTCACCCTTTCCACTAGCTACAGGAGGACACAGAGACCTCACAGCCATTCAAAACTTCAGCATGGATTGACTAGTCTGAATTGACTCCCCACAAATAGATTCACTCCCCTTTCTATAACCCCACTCCACCACATACAGTAATCCCTCAAACTCTACATTCATGTACTTCTAAGGAAAGTATCATTCTTACTTCCCCTGTGTATACATGCACATATATGCCTAACCTTCCCACTGAAGTCCCTATCCCCCTGCTCTGAGTCCAATCAGAATATTCCTCCACCAGAGTAGATCTTTTCCTTTTAACATTCTCTCCTCAATACAACAAATTATTTTCAGTAATAATCATATGCTGACTAGCAAACAATCTTTATTTGCTTGATTAATTCTTTAGTTTTAAAATAACAATTTTAAAAAATAAACTTCAAAGTTAAAGATATTCTAACCCAGTCAAATAGTTAATGAATAAACTAACATTTCCACTTGATAAACAAAAAAGATTGTACCTCACAGTTGGCAGCTGTTTTATGGCTTTAAATTTTACAGAAAAGCAAAAACTCCAAATTTTCCACAAGGAGTGACAGAATCACAGTGACTCAAGTTCTGTTCTTTGTCTTAACAATGACATGCTATTATTGTTTATTTTACATTTAATGTTTAAGCACATGGATATGTAGCACCACAGGGGTTCAAGTGATGAATTACACTCAAAGCAAGCGCAAGCAATTTCAAACCATAACAAACTTATTCTCTAAATAGAGAGGGGTAGACTCTACAACTCTAGTTCTTGGAATTAACTTCCAAGTAAAATCAGTGTTTTTTTTTTTAAAGATTTATTTATTTATACACACAAGAACTGGGGTACAGGCCAGAGGTGTGGGGGTGGGGTGAGAAGATTCACCAGAAACAGAGCGGGGAACAGTACAGGCATATTGACTGAAACACTGCTGAGGGGAGCAGTGGGCGAGTCAGGAGAGGTCTGCTGCGCCATGTGGGCAGCTCCCTGCTCGGGGATGGAACTCGTGCTGCAGTGGCTGTGGATAGCTTCATAGGTTGCGTCTTAACCCCTTGCGCCACCAGGGAGGCCCTAATTTTTTTGTTTATTTGTTTAAGAAGAGTGATTTTTTTGAATTTTAAATTAAAATTGAGGTAATATGGATTTACATTGTTCTTTATATTTTGGGAGTAGATCTCCCTTCTAGTGCTATTACCATTGTGCACCCACCACCAAAGCACCCTTAGTCCACCAGCTTAGTCCATTGTGCTTTCTCCCCACTTTATTCCATCCCTCCTCCTCTAGGGCCCCTCTGGCCACCCCAGTTTTATACAAGGGTTAGTTTTTAAATTTGGTTTTGTCTGTCACTTTGTTTATTCGCTGTATTCCACTTATCAGTGATACCATCCAATATTTTTCTCTCTCCTTCTGACTTATTCTTCTTGTTATAATCATTTCCAGCTCCATCCACATTGCCACAAATGACATGAGTTTGTCTTTTTAGATCACTGAATAATATTCCATTGTGTATAAATACCACATCTTCTTGAGCCACTCATCTGTTTGGGGTCACTTAGATTGTGTATGGATTTCAGCTATTGCAAATAGTGCTCCTGTAAACACGGGAGTGCAAGTTCCCCTTTGAAATAGTGTTTTTTGTGTTCTTTGGGTATATACCGAGGAGTGGAATTCCTGCATCTTATGTAAGTCCATTTTTAATTTTTTTAGGAAATTCCATGCTCTTTTCCATAAGGTCTACATTCCTATAGTATAAGAGTGTTCCTTTTTCTCCACATCTTTGCCAGCATTTGTTTCTGGTCCTTTGGTATGGGCCATTCTCACAGGAGTAAAGTAGCATCTCCTTGTGGTTTGATTTATAGTTCCCTAATGATAAGTGATGATAAATATTCTTTCATGTGCCCTTGGCCATCTGTGTGTCTATTCAGCTTTTCTGCCCATTTTCTGGCTGGGTTATTTGTTTTAAAAGAAGAGTGATTTATAAAAATGTGCTAAATTTGAGCATACATAATACTTAAAATATAGACCAAAATTTTTTTTTCAAAGAGGAATATTTTATTGCTGGCATTATTTAGAATTTCTGGTACATAAAGATTTAAATACATGTGTGCCTACACACACACACACACACACACACACACACACATGCACACGCACGTGCGCACGCATGCATACCTCCCTCCAAGTTCACAGCAGCATATTCACAATAGCCAAAAGCAGCCCAATCATTCTTTAATGGATGAATGGATAAACAAAATGTGGTCTAAGCATATGATGGAATATTATTCAGCCCTAAAAAGGAATAGAATTCCGAGAGGTTATAACATGAATGAACCTTGAGGGCATTTCACTGAGTGAAATAAGCCAGTCACATGAGGTACTTAGAGGAGTCAAACTCATTGGGAAAAGTATAGAGGTGGCTACCAGGGACTGGGAAGAGAAGAGTATGGGAGTTTAATGTTTAATGGGTTCAAAATTTCAATTCTGAAACATGAAAAATTTCAGTAGGTAGAGGGTCACAATTGCACAACAGTGTGAATACCTAATACCACTGAGCAGTACACTTAAAACTGGCTAAGATGGTAAATTTTATGTTATGTGTATTTTACTTCAAATTTTAAAAATGCTAAAAAAAAACAAGCAAGGTGAGTTTGATTTTAATCAGTTTTATTATTATGTTTAAATCCTCTGTAGACAATACATCCTTTTATTACCTGAACTCAGGACAGATCACACCACCTAGCCTCTTGTTATTCTCCTGACCTGGGGCAATTTAATTAACTTCTTGGAGTCTCAGTTTCCTTTTTTTGCAAAATGGAGATTTCCTTAAGGAGTTTTTGAAATAATTTAATAACTGTCCTTGGCTCGCAGTGAATACTTGGCAATGATATTGTTACTGTCATATTTAAATAATTTGTAGGTGCCATCATATCAATTAAGCCAGGGAAGTAATAGAAAAAAATGTTGGTTGAACTAAAAACTAGCAGCATGATTAACAGGTCATTTTTTAAGGAGAGAAATCTGACAGTGTGTAACAAGGTGCAGTGTGCATTTTTTAAAAAAAAGATTTGTTTATACAAGAACCTAGGTACAGTCCAGATGCGCAGGAGGGTGAGAGGATTCACCAGAGACAGAGCAGGGAACAGAACAGGCAGACTGATGAAATACACTGCTGAGGGGAGCAGCAGGCGCAGCAGGAGAGGTCTGCCTTACCATGTGGGACCCTCGCTGGCCGGCCAAGACAGTGTGCATTTTTGACCTTCTATTTCTCTTCAGGGATTATGAACTGTTATGAGGATCCAAGACCATGCCACTTTCTCTACTGACCACCAAACCCCAAACAAGCTTCTAGCTCACCCCAGAAGTCAATAGTCATCAGCCTAATGAATTTAAGATGCTTCCTTTGTCTAAACAGTACCTGCAACTGAGTCAGCAGTCCCAGCAACACCTTGAGCATCTTCTTGGTGAAGTTAAAACTCTCTTGGCAAAGGTTAGTAGGTGGAAAGTGACTGTAGAGTGATAGCAACAATGTTTAGCTATCATTAGAGCTTCCTCTCTGGTTAAGTTTAAATGATAACTTGGTAGAATACTTTCTGTATGTGATCTATTAATTCTCAGAGACAGCTTCTGCAGCATGAAGGAAATTGTTCTTGTTCCTGCAGAAACAGGATGTTACTGACCACATCTGACATGATAATTCAAGGAGGAAATGCAGTGCCTTTGATATGTGCATTAGATCAGCTGCTGCTATGAAAGTTAAAAAAATAAATAAAAGAGAAAATAGTAGGAAAGAATAGATAATATAATGAGCAGAGTACATGCCATACATATTTGTTATTGCAATGTTTTCAATTCCAAAACAAAGGCCTAGAAACTTAATATTTTTCATATTGTTTTTATTAGCTTTGGAAAATAATTCTTCCCCATCCCAGCATAATTGTGAACGATTCAGAAAAGAAGTTTTATTATAAATGGCAATGACTAATGGGGATCCTGGGACCCAAAAGCAATAATGTCACCAGAATTTAGGAGGAAAAATAATTTTGTGTGAAGAGTAAATAAAATGTATTCAAAATGAAGAGAAGAGATATAAAAGTAATCTTCAAAACTTAATCTTATACACTGTAAAGCAAATTTCAAAACTGAATCTAAGTAGAAGTTTTTTTAATTTTATATTTATTTTATATCATTCTTCCTCTTTGTGCAATGTATGCTTTCTCCTCTCAGGCGTATTCCCCGTAGAATTCCCACCACCAATTCACCTGTGCACCATCACCATAGTCCCTTGTGCTCTTCCCTTCCCTATTTTAATTCCTCTCCCTCCCCCTCCCCTGCAGAATGTCTCTAATTTATAGTTGCCTGTTAATTTTGTTTTTTAATTTATTATAATTATTTTCCTGATTCTTATTTGTTTCCCCTACATTCCTCCTATAAGTGAAACCATCCAATATTTTTCCTTTTCTTTCTGGTTTATTTCACTGAGCATAATCCCTTTTAGCTCCAGCCACATTGCTGGGAATGGCATGAGTTTCTTTTCTGAATGCTGCATAATATTCCATTTTGTATATACACCACATCTTCTTGATCCAGTCATCTATTTTTGGACATTTGGGTTGTTTGCATAGCTTACCTATTGTACATAGTGCTGCAGTAAACATAGGGGTGCAGGTATCCTTTTGAATTAATGTTTTTGTGTCCTTTGGGTAGATACCTAGGTGTGGAATTGCTGGGTCATATGCAAGCAAGGTACCTCCACACAGCTTTCCATAGTAGCTGGACCAGTTTGCATTCCCACCAACAGTGTAGGAGCGTTCCTTTTTCTCCACATCGTCACCAACATTTGTTGTTTCCTGTTTGTTTGTTTTTTTAATATGTGCCATTCTCATTAGTGTAAGGTGGTATCTCACTGTGGTTTTGACTTGTATTTCCCTGATTACAAGTGATATTGAACATATTTTCATATATCTGTTGGCCATTTGCATTTCTGCTTTGGAGAAGTGTCTTTTTAGCTCTTCTGTCCATTTTTTGACTGGATTATTTGCTTTGTTTTTGTTGAGTTGTGTCAGCTTTTTGCACATCTTTGTGATCAGTCCCTTATCAGTAGTACCATGTGCAAAAATTTTCTCCCAATCAGTAGGATGTCTCTTTGTTTTGGTTAATGTCTTTTTTGCTGTACAGAAGCTTTTTAGTTTGATGTAGTCCCAGCTGTTATCTTTTCCTTCACTTTCTTTGCTTTGGGGGATGTGTCTTTAAAGATGTTACTGAGTTGGAATTGATGTTTCTGTGTCCTTTGGGTAAATACCTAGGAGTGGAATTGCTGGATCATATGGAAGCTCTATGTTTAGTAGGTCCAGAAATCTCCACACAGCTGTCCATAGTGGTTGGACCAGTTTGCACTCCCACCAACATATATACCATGGAATATTACTCAGCATTCAAAAAAAGATAAACACATGCAATTTGCAGCAACTTGGATGGTGCTGGAAGGGATCATGCTCAGCAAAATAAGCCAAAAAGAAAAAGAAAAATACTGGATGGTCTCACTCATAGCAGGAATCTAGAAAACTTAAATAAGGGACCAGGAAAATGAATAACTATAAGAAAGTGAAAATCAAAATCAACAAAAAACTATGAACCAGAGACACTTTTTGGGGGGTGGGGGGTGGGAGGGGAGGGATTGGGGTCAGAATGGGGGGTTTGCAATTGTATGGGGGAATATAAAAATAAAATTTATTATTTAAAAAAAAAGATGTTACTGAGTTGTATGTCACATAGCATTTTTTTTTTGCTTATATTTTTCTTCTCTATATTTTATGGTTTCAGGTCTTATGTCCAATTCTTTTATGCATTTTGAGTTGGTTGTTGTGCATAGTGTGAGGTAGTAGTCTAGCTTTATTCTTTTGCATGTAGCAGTCCAGTTTTCCCAGCACCATTTATTGAACAGACTGTCCTTTTTCTATTGCATAGTCTTTGCTCCTTTGTCAAAGATTAGTTGTCTATAAGTATGTGGGTTTATTTCTGGGTTTTCTATTCAATTCTATTGTTCTGTGTGTTGTTTTTATTCCAGTACCATATGGTTGTAATTACTAGGGCTTTGTAGTATAGTTTGAAGTCTGGTAGTGTGATACCTCCATTCCCCTTTATTTTAGTCAGGAGAGCTTTGGCTATTTGAGGTTATTTTGTGGTTCCATATGAATTTCATCAAAATTTGTTCTATTTCTTTGAAGAATGTCCTTGAAATTTTTATTGGAATAGTGTTGAATCCCTACATTGCTTTCTGTAGGATGGCCTTTTTGATAATATTAATTCTTCCAATCCATAAGCAGCGAATATCTTTCCATTTCTTTGTGTCTTCTTCTATTTCTTTTTTTATAAAAGATTTATTTATTCATGCATACAAGAGCTGGGGTATAGGCCAGAGATGCGGGGGGTGAGAGAATTCACCAGAGACAGAGTGGGGAACAGAACAGGCAGATTGACAGAAGTACACTGCTGAGGGGAGCAGCAGGCAAGCCAGGAGAGGGCTGCTGCGCTGTGTAGGTTGCTCCCTGGCCAGCCAGGGATAGGACCCGTGCTGCAGAGGCTGCAGATTGCTTCATAGTGCCGTGCTTAACCCCTTGTGCCACCAGGGAGGCCCTCTTCTTCTATTTCTTTTAACAATGTTTTATAAATTTCTTTGTATAGGTCCTTCACCTCTTTTGTTAGGTTTATACCCAAGTATTTGATTTTTTTTTTCAATTATAAAAGGGATAGTTTTCTTGATTTCATCTTCTTCAAATTGGTTGTTTGCATATAGGAAGGCTACTGATTTTGTATCCTGCTACTTTACTAAACTGGTTGATTATTTTGATTAGTATTTCTATGACGTTTTTAGGGTTCTCTATGTATGTTATCATATCATGTGAAAATAGTGATAGTTTTACTTCCTCTTTCTCTATTTGGATTCCTTGTATGTCTTTGTCTTATTACTCTGGCTGGGACTTCCAGTATTATATTAAAAAACCGTGGTGAGAATGGCCATCCTTGTCTTGCTCCAGATCTTAAGGGGAAAGCTTTCAGCTTTTCACCATTGATAATTATATTGCAATGGGTTTATCATATATGGTCTTTATTATGTTTAGGTATGTTCCTTCTATTCCAAGAATTTTGTGGGCCTTCATCATAAATGGATGTTGAATTTTGTCAAATGTTTTCTCAGCATCTATTGATATGATCATATGATTTTTAAATTTTTTGTCAATGTGTTGGTGTATATTAATTGATTTTTGTATGTTGAATCATCCTTGTGACCCTGGAATAAATCCTACTTGGTCATGGTGAGTTATATTTTTGATGCATTGTTGGATTCTGTTGGCTAGGATTTTATTGAGGGTTTTTTTTTAATAATTTTTTTAAGATTTATTTATTTATTTATACAAGCACTGGATACAGTCAGAAGTGTGGGAGAGTGAGAGAATTCACCAGAGTCAGAACGGAGAGCAGAGCAGGCAGACTGACGAAGTGCACTGCTGAGGGGAGCAGTGGTTGGCAGGAGAGGTCTGCGCGCCACGTGGGACCCTCACCCGGTGGCCAGGGATCGAACCAGCGCTGCAGAGGCTGCGGGCAGCTTCTCAACCCAGTGCTCAACTGCTGCGCTACCGGGGAGGCCCATATTGAGGGTTTTTACATCAGTGTTCATTAGAGAGACGGGCTTGTAGTTTTGTGTGTGTGTGTGTGTGTGTATGTGTGTGTATGTGTGTGTGTGTTGTCCTTGTTTTGTTTTGGTATTACTGTAATGTTGGCTTCTTAAAACATATTTGGCAGTATTCCTTTCTTCTCAGTTTTTTGAAAGCGTTTGTGTAGGATAGGCACTAGTTTGTTTCTGAATGTCTGGTAGAATTCATTTGTGAAGCTTTCTGGTCCTGGGCTTTTGTTTTGGGGAAGGGTTTTGATTACTGTTTCAGTTTCACTATTTGTAATTGGTCTGCTGAATGGAGCATACTTTGCCTATCTCACTGTAAGGTCAAAGTTTTCTTTAAGTTAGAAAAAAAATGGTTTTAAGTAAAATGTTATGCAAGGGACAATGTGGCAGAGACTTTAGGGAAAGATCCTCTCCAATAACTGCAGTACACCACAAGTTCTTGGAACCTGCTGCTCCCTTCATTTTTGGCACACACCAGTTTATTGTCCTTGTCTAGACAAGTGCTACAGGCTGAGTAAACAGTGAATTGCTCCATAAAGCCTCTATTCATCCAGAATAAAAGTATGTCAGCGTGTGGCCTTTTAAGGCCCAAGAGGGACCTTTGTGCAGAGAAAGAAGTATTAACAGTTACTTTGGTTTTAAATTAATATTTACCTATTAATATTACCAAATTTAAAAGCTAAGTTCCTTATATTTTAAATGCAGTTTACGAGTCATGTTATTCTATTCATAATTCTAACAAAATATGAGTCAGTTTTATGCTTTTAATATTTCATTAACTTAAGTTCAACAGACTAAATTCTTTTTAATAATCACTACCATTTACAAACTTAATTAATTCCCCAAATGAATTAGTCAAATCCTTAAATATTTTAACTATATTTGCAAATTTCACATAGTTAACAGTTCTCTTTTAGGACTTCAAATATTTGAGAGGGTAAAATAAACAATCCTTACAAGCAAAATAATTCCACAAGCTAATTAACTGAATGCCTATATATGAGGAAATATATATATGAAAAATACATATATATAATATAGTTATCCTTAAGATTTAAGAAATATTTATAAAATTCGCCAAATTCCTATGCCTATCAATTTAAAATTATAAGTCTGAAATAAGCAATACAGATAAAGTTGAAAGCATATGGGTAATTTTTCAGATTCTTAAGCATTGAACTTTAAATAACAAATATAATAAATAACTCTGGCTATTGATTTCTATACACAAAAACATTATTTATAGGTTGCTTAATTTTATCATGTCTAAAATGTCATTACATTTTAGACATGATAAAATATAAATATATTTAATTCTAAAACCCCATTTGATTGAAAGGACACTTAACTGGGTAGAAGTGGAGTTGTAGCATCCCAGACAAGTGACTGAACTGAACATAAGACCCTGAGGGGGTTGCTTATCAATTAAAGATTCCAGGAAGGATACATGTTTGCAAAGAGGAGAGCTTTGACAAGTGAGGATTCCAAGTCTACATCATTCAGATGGGCTTGGCATTATAATATTTGTTCCCTGGATTTGTTTTGCCTTTATTTTTTTCAGCTGTATTCCATTTATGGTTATAGTTCGAATTTGGTAGATGGAATTCTACAAACCATGTTTCCCCTGCCCTCGATGACCCTAGCTGAATTAAACTTTCATTGCATGATGTGTCTGCATTCTTTTCAGATGTTCTCAGACAATTCTCCAGCCCTCTTCATGTCATATCTTAGATCATGAATTCCTCTCAGTCCTCTTTGGCTCTGTGATTACAATTCTAGAAGTCACACTAATGGCAAATGTGCACTAAATTATTATAGAATTGCTAACTACTGTCAGTCAACTTATTAAAGAGGTTAAGAGAATTGACCTAAACTATTTGTGAGCAGCTGGTGCAGTGTCACATAATGGGTTGATGACCCCATAGTCATCTCCCTTGTCTTTTTCAACTCCTTTGAAGATGAGAGTAGTCATGGGACTAGTTCTAGCTAACAAAGAGAAAATGGTATTTACAAGGAAGACTTTCTGGAGAAAGGTTTTTTTAAAGGGATAAACTAGGTTTATAGCTTATTCAGCCTTTTGCCTTCTATCTTCTATTCTTCTTTGTTCCAAGACACAATGTCTGAACTCTGCAAGGATCTTGCAAATTAGAGGCCAAGGGTTACACGCTAAAAGATCAAAGAGAAAAAAAATGCAAGTAACACTAGTACTCTTGACTTGTGTTAACATGCAAAAATAAAATAATATAAAACCCTAAATATTTAAGCCCAAGTAAATAAGGTTTCCTATTACAGGTCTCTAATTGCATTCCTTATTGAAAGACAAGTTATTTAGTCTATAATTGCCTCAGTTTCCTCATATGTGAAATAAACATAATAGCAGTGTCTACTTCCAAGATTGTGAAGATTGTATCAATAATAAAAGAAAAGTACCTGGCACATGTTACCTGCTCAGAGTTGCCTGTCATTCATACTGTCATCTTTGTCGTTGGCATCATCATCATCACAGGCAAGATACTGAGAAAGACAACTGTGAAAAGGAGACGAAATATAACTATACTTTCCTGTAAGTAGGCCAAATACCAGAGAGTCATAATTATAATTATTGTGTGTTGGTACTTACTGATATAATGTATTTGGTGCAAACTTTTCTGTAATAACAACCCTCTTTCTATATTACTGCTATAATGAGGAGGCCATGTCAATGAAAATATGCTTCAACTAAAACTACTAGATACTGTATTTTAATTTTATTTTTAATCACATTAATAGAATTAGCTATTAAACAATATTTGGAAAATAAAAGATTAACTGTTAAGACTTTGCTTATTTTTCCAGTCTTTTCTCTATTAATATATAAAATATGTCTATAAAATCCCTTATAGATGTATATAGTAGGCAAAATTAGAAATATATGAAGAATATCTTTGAATTGTATTTCACTGGTTGCTATACCCATTTTCTTATGTAACTAAATAGTCTTCAGGTAACTAAATAAAACTATTTATGTAACTAAATAGTCTTCAGACTATTGGGAGTTCTGTTAGGGGGAGGAGCATGTCCTAAAGCTAATTCCATACAGGCTTTGTGGACTCCACCCCCACTCCAGACCAAAGCCATCAAGACATTGGGAAAGACAAATCTCATCACCACCAAAGGGAAGGTTGCTGGAACCTGAGGGTGGGGTTAAGCAGCCAGGTTTGGTATAAAACCAGACACGTGGGCTTTGGGGGGTGCCCTTTTTGGCTCTCCACCAGTTCGCAGCACTGGGCCAGCTCTCAGAGTGCCATTGGGTTTCCAGGTTGGCGGATCGGGTAGGACGCATTAAATATTTTATTTCCCTATTTTCTCCCTGAGTTGTACATTTCCTCATTTCCCTTTCCCTTGTAAATAAACCTTTTATTAACCTTTTGTGTGTGCCTTTAGTGGAGTATTAATAAGTCCCTTTTTAAGTGGGCGGGTGAGGACCCACAGCCCGGCAGCCCGTTTTATATCAGGGCTGCTCCATAACAGTTCCACTGCTGGAATAGAAGAAGGATTTGGTCCATGAACCATTCCCAGCAAAACAACCAGATATTTTAAAACTATAAAACAAAAAAGCAACCATTGAAAGTCTTTGGAAACTGGCTTAAATGTATACAGCAAATGAAGAGACTTACTCAAGAAAAATCTACTGAATATCCATAAAGATACAAATCTCTGCTATTTGAGTGATGACCAAATCCCTCCCTTTCTTGCCTCCCCACTTACTCAGCATGATATAAGTGTAACAGGGTGGTCCCCAGGAAAGGGGGAGGTTCCCTGCCCCACCCAAGGGAGGGTGGAGCTGAGCAGGAAGAGGAGAAGCTGGAGAAGAGACTAAGGAAGGAAGCAGGATGGAGCCAGGAGACCTGGAGGAGGCACATGGAGCCTAGAGACACGTGAAGAAACTGCGCTTGTCTTTTGGTCGTGGACTGGGTGACACAGATATGGGTGAGACCTGTGGGGAGGTGACAATGGCAGCTTTTATCTTGATGTTGATTTTGCTCTTTTCCTTCCGGGCTTGTCCGGTTGTTTGTGACCCTTTGCTGTGGGTCCCCCCTGGAAGATGCTTTAGACTTGTAGCAGGCTTTGGGGCCTTGTTCTGGGCCGATCCCATATGGATGGAGTTTTACCCACGAGGGGACGGGTAACTTTGGGTGCTTCATTTAGAAACTATACTCTTTGCCTTACCTGTATTGTTTCCTAGTTTTATTAAAGATCCTTCCCATTAGTCTCATGTGTTTTGTGTTGATGCGGCGGATGGCAGAACCCATTTAGAATAGGCAGGTTTGCGGGGTTTGGGCTGCCCCTCTCCCTGTCCTATAACATAAGTTCCAATCCAGGTGGGTATGGCCAAGGAGATGGGAGACCCCCTACCCTCAACTCCTAGTCAAAAGTTTCAGTATCTCCCTGGGAAAGGTAGCCCCATCTCCATTCCTCAACCTCCACAGCTTCAAGTTGCAAAGAATAAATCCCTTGTGCATGTGGCTAAGGTGGAAAAGGTTTTCTTTCACCCAGCTCCCATGTATTGTAGAAACTTTACCCCAGGCATGGCAGACTGAGAACACCGGGATCCCAATGGATAGCCACTCCCATGCCCTACTCATAAATCAGGGGTATCACTCTGATAAAATGGACCCCCTTTTCCTGCTCCCAACTCTGGAATAGAGACTTAGAGATTTTGCACATGAGGAAGGCAGTCCCTGAGAAATGAAAACTCTGAAGTACTGACCAAAGGAACTGACTTTTTTGAAATAGAGAATGGGGAAATACAAGCATCAAGGTGCTCTTGAATACAAATGAAAATTTGATGGTAAACAGTAACAGGAAACTGATAGCTCCATGAGACAAGAAGTCAGCTAGTTTACCAGAGAAAACAACAGCTATGACCTTCTAGGTTTCAGAGCAAACCTCAAAAACCAGTCTCAAAAGTTATCCCTGCATGGGAGCTTGAATGTAATTGGGTCAGACTATGGAACAGCTTATGCCCCAGGACATTGCTGAAAACAATAGAGTAGTCACTCAGTAGCTAATGGAGCCTAACAGCTGGGTGTGATACCAGCCAAGACAGCTAGTATTATAGAGAGATCAAGGAAAGAAGCAAAGAGCACCCTGCTAAACCCACTATCTTCCTAGGGTGACTGTGCAAATGCCTAAGAATATGCCCGAAGAGGGCTTCATACTGTACGGAAGTAGACTTAATTAATATATTCCTGCAAAGCTACTAATTCTTAATTGGTTTTAAAAGTAATTGTATAAACCACATATGCATACATACATATAGCTGAACTGATAACATCTACATATGTAATATATTTGACAACCACAGGGCAAAGAAAGTGAGTAGGTGTTAAGCTGTATTAGAGTAAGGAAATGAAACCAGATGGTAATTTGAATCCACAGAAACAAATGAAGAAAATAAAAAATGGTAAATGAACATCTGAGGGGAGAAATCCTATACTGTCAAAATATTAACAAAGTTGTAAAATAATGATAGTTCATTAAAATAAATTAATTTTTAAAAAATTAGTGAGAAAGTTAACAAATGCTGTAGATATATACTTATTTTACTTTCACCTGTCACCTTAAATTTAGTTAGTTGTTGTTTTTTTTAGAGGAGTCTTAGATTTACAACAAAATCGAGAGATGGATACAGAGAATGCCTATATGCCCTCCCCCTCCACCACACACACACACACACCCCCCACAAACATGGATAGCCTCTCCTATTATCAACATCACTAACTAGAATGATACCTTTTTTGGACAAAGAGTGAATCCACATTGACACCTTATAATCACCCAAAAGATCTTAGTTTACCTTATGTTCATTCTTTGGGTTTGGGTTTGAGCTTATCATTCACCACCTGAAGGACATACTGGTTGCTTCCAAATTTTGTCAAATATTAATACAGCTGTTATAAACATCCATGTGCAGGTTTTTGTAATTAAAAAAAACTTTTTTTGAGATAAAAAAATTCTTTCAGTAAATATTAAGAAATACCATACAATCATTACTAGATTTTTGCTTGGATTTCTGATTTTTCTAGTGACAATTAGCAGAGGTATGTGTGGTAAGGGACCCATTTGTGGTTAGATCAGTTTCCCAGAGGTCATCAGAGTACAGCTTCCTCACAAAGAGGTCACACCAACTCAGGATGGAAGTGTAGTTGTGTTATAGAGCAACCCCGATATTAAACGGGTTCCTGGCTGTGGGTCCTCACCGCGCGCTTTAAAGGGACTTATGAATACTCTACTACAGACACGCAAAAGGGTTAATAAAAGGTTTATTTACAAGAGAAAAAGAAATAAGGAAAATGTACAACTCAGGGAGAAAATAGGGAAATAAAGTCTTTAATGCGTCCTACCCGATCCAATGACCTGGAAACCCAAAGTCACCCTCCGTTTGCCGGACCGCTGTGAGCTGGCGGAGAGCCAAAATGGAGACAGAGCCCCCAAAGCCCACGTGTCTGCCTTTTGTATCCACCTGGCTGCTTAACCCCACCCTCAGGTCCCAGCCACCTTCCCTTTGGTGGTGATGGGATTTGGAGTTCCCAGTGTCTTTGGCTTTGACCTGGGGTGGGGGTGGAGTCCACAAAGCCTATATGGAATTTGCTTTGGGACATCCTTTTCCCCCTAACAGTTGGAGCAACAACAGGATTAGAGAAATGGTTTAGGCCAAATCTGGCTGCTCTGAAGGCAACTCTCAGTTCTATGACATAACAGACAGCACAGAAAACAGAAGCATTAACCACTATTCATTTGGTGGATGGGAGCTATTGATCAAGAGGACTTAGTAACAAGCTGTTAATTAGAGATTTCCCAAGGTCCACAGACTGATGATTTCTTGGAATATGATAAATATAATAAATTTTATCCCATCTGACCCACCATCTAAGACCCCTTACTGAAGTGGCTCCCAGCTTCCTCCCTAGTTCTGTCTTCCACCACTCGAGCTGGGAGTGACCTCTCTCTCCAAGGTACAATCTACTGTGGTCATAAAAAGCATGTTTTGTGGGCTCACACTGCCTATCTATAAATTCCTGCTCTGTCTCTGGTGAGCTGAGGGACCTTGAGCAAGTTCTTATCCCTCTCTATATGCCTGAGTTTCTTTTTATGTATAATGAGCAACATGATTATAATCATGGTATCTTCCTGACAGAATTAATATGTGGATTAAATAAGTTTATCAGTTAAGCAGCAATAATATTCAGTCTTTATTATTCTCCATACTTGAAGTTTGTTCTAGAATTTTCTCCACCATGCTCCTTCTTGTCTATTTCTCTTCTTTCACAGCCATATGCATATCAGCCTTTAACTTTCAGCCAAAGACTTACCTCTTTCTAATCCACTTCAGTTCTACCAATGTACTTTTTTCTCTTCTGAATCTCCAAAGAATTTATTCATTACTTTTGACCTCATTGAATAAAAAACAATATCTTGCTTGAAGTCCTTGACTATACCTGGCAATTTTTGTGCCTCCCAGCACTTAGTTTAGTGCTATAGCATAGCTGTGAGGAAGACTTGAGGAAAGGGAGAGACTCAAAGGGTGTCTATCAGTATATTGCAAAGGAACACAAACTATACTAAATTGTGAACCCAAAGCAAGTTAAGATGGAGAGAATAAGCATTTTCTGCAATTTGGCATAAAAATCCTGATTACTTCCTTCTTAAAAACATTTTCAATGTTTTCTTTTCACATAAAGAAGAGGAAACAGAAGCTTAAATTTTATCTTCGAATCTAGGAAACATCTGTAACCCCAAACCACATTATATTAGAAGGGGTATCAGATGACGAAATAATAAGTGACTGAGCAGAACACAGAAATGTCAGAAGCTAAATGCCGCAGAGGTGATACTAACCAGAAGCAAACCAAATTAACTTTCAGGATCTCAGAATGGCTCAGGAAAGAGAATGGCAAGAAGTTCAAGAGTAAAGACAGGATTTTAAAAACAAAAATCTGCGTACTTGAAAGCTCCAGAGTCCTACCAGTACTCCTTCTTTGCTCACGCTAAATGAGTGACAGATTTATACCTTCCAGCAGGGAACTAGAATATTCTTCCTTGGAGAAATTGATCACACACACCAGAGAAGTCCTTTAGCAATTTACATATGAAAAGGCAGACCAGCCAGGCCCCTTGATGTCCTATAAGCCCTGCTGTGTCCTCTCTAGCTGTTTTTAAGGCAGAATCTGACTTTTAGTGAAGTAGCATTCTTTATTTACTATTCTGAGCCCACATCTGACTTGTTTCTGCCATGAAACGCACAGAAAAACTTTCATTAGTCTGCTGTCTCCTAACTTCAGAATCAGATTCAGTACACATTTCAACTTCAAATCTTACAATTTCTTTGGGAATTTCCTATCTGAGAAATGCTTCCAGCATCAGGCCCTTTTGTAGAGATCATTGAAATCTTGAAATAAAAAAATGAGCTGTGGTTTTCAGATTTGCCCTCTTACCTAGAATTTCTTTGATCATTTGCCACAGAGCAGATCTCTCTTACAAAAGTTATTTGAAATCATTAGAGTTTTATAATATAGAATACATAAACACATAAGAATCTTTTGAAGACATTTTGAATTACTGATACTTTTCCACAAAAGGAAAAGGAGGATCATTTCCTCCAATTTTCACCTGTATTTCACCTGTGTCACCTCTCTTCCCTGACCTGATATCTTAGTTCTAGCTTCTAGAAACAAGATATTATAGATTAGGTGACTTAAAGAGCAGAAATTTATTTCTCACAGTTCTGGAGGCTAGAAAATCTGAGATCAGGGAGAAGTCACTCTTCTTGTTTTGCAGATGGCCATTTTAGTGTGACAGAGAACTGAAAAAGAAAAATCATGCTCTCTGGAATCTCCTACAGAAGCAATAATCCCCTTATGAGGGCTCTACCCTCATCACCTGATTACCACTCAAATGTCCCTTCACATTGGAGATTAAGCATCAACATATGAATTTGGGAGGATGCATTTAGTTTATAGCATCTGACTGCTTTCTATGATTCTGACAGCTGATCAATTTACTAAAAATAAGCATATTTCTGTAACAAATATTTTTTAAAAAATACAAGGCAATTTGATATGTGTATACATATATATATATATATATATATATATGTATACACACACATACACACAAAATAAAGTTTTATCCCTGAAAGAGCACAAATGAATTCCAGATCAATTAAGTGACTATACAAACTAACTTTATAATCCAAGATGGGACAGATACCCCTCAATAAGGGAAAAGAAGCAAAATTCATTTGCTTAATCATGTGCCATCTAAAATTTATTCACTAGGCATTATTGGCAATATACCTAGGGATATGCTGCTTTTAAGGATGAATGATATACTTTAGACCTGAAAAGAAAAATAGCACTGGCTCCAAAATTTTATTTTTTAATTTTAAAGTATTTAATTAAATGTTTATCAAATATAATGGGTCAACTCTAATTCATCTCAACATTCATATAATTATATACATAAATATAACACAGTTTCTAACATGAAACTAGGAAAGCTAGGAAAATAGGAAAGCTATAAAAATTATTCCAACTTTTTATATCTTTTTAAAAATTATTTATTTATATATATTTTATACCATTGTTCATTTATTTTTTTTACAATGTTTGCTTTCTTTTCTCAGGTGTAGACCCCATAGGATTTCCACCACCAATTCACCAGTGCACCATCACCATAGTCCCTTGTGCTCTTCCTGTCCTCCTTTTGATCCCTCTCCTTTCCCCTCCCCCAAAGAATATCTCTGATTTAGAGTTGACTGTTTATTTTTGTTTTCTTTTGTTCTGTTTTCTTTTTTCCCTCTATCCCTTGTTTGATTCCCCATATTCCTACTTTAAGTAAAACCATCCAATATTTTTCTTTTTCCTTCTGACTTATTTCACTGAGCATAATCCCTTCTAGCTCCATCCATATTGCTGTGAATGGCATTAATTTATCTTTTTTGATTGCTAAATACTATTCCATTGTGCATATATACCACATCTTCTTGATCATTTGTTTTTATTTATTTTTGGGAATTTGGTCAACATTTTATACCTTTAAGAGAATCTACTTACTTTAAGTCATGGAATAGTTTGGTGAGATTGATTGGATATGAGGAATAAGAATGGTCCTTGATGGACAGTGAGTGGCTGTGATTAGGCCCAAAAGCCATTGTTTTCTGCTCTCCAGAGTCAACTCCACTTGGCCTTCATCCATGTTCTCTTTGAAGACATTACATGTTCATGGTATAGGTATGAGAAATACAAAATAACTCTTTAAAATGTGAAGATTTTTCTGACTTTGGACTTAACTTTTTTCTTTCCAAAGTTTTGCTGTCCTTTTCCCCTCAAAGTAAACCTTATAGAATTGAGCCAACCTATACAGTTTTATGCATACTACATGTTCAATGAAATACAGTAAAACCCAAGTAAAATCAGTTTAATTTTCCCTATTCTAATGCTATTTCCCCATAATCTCCTGAGAAAGCAGTATCTGATTTTATAAAATTTTCTGCCACCTATGTTAGTAATTCTATATATTAGCAATTTATCAGAATTGTAACTGATAGTACCAATATAATCATAATTGTAACATTTTATTACCACATTTACATGTATGTCACCTATCAATTTGCAATAAGAAAAAAGGAGGGCAAATTTAAAAAACTAGTTTCTCTCTTTTTTTAGCATTTATCATTTGTTAATTTTTTCTTTTTTCTTTTTTTTATTTTAACATTTATTGTTTTTTACATTTTTTAGACAATATATGCTTCCCCCCACCCCCTCAGATTGAGTCCCCATAGAATTTCCTTCCCCAAGGCACTCATGCACCATCACCACAGTCCCCTGTGCTCTTCCCTCCCTCCCTCCCTCCCTGTCATCCCTCTCCCTCCTCCTCCCCTGAAGTATGTCTCTGGTTTATAATTGTCTGTTTTTGCTTTGTTGTGTTTTGTAGTGTTATTATTATTTTTTTACATTGATGTCTTATTTGGTTCCCCTATATTCCTGTTATAAGTGAAACTATCCAATATTTTTCTTTTTCTTTCTGGCTTATTTCACTGAGAACAATTCCTTCTAGCTCCATGTTGCTGCGAATGGCATGAGTTTATCTTTTTTGATTGCTGAATAATATTCCATTGTGTATATGTACCACATCTTCTTGATCCAGTCATCTATTTTTGGGCATTTGGGTTGTTTCCAGGTTTTACCTATTGTAAATAGTGCTGCAATAAACATAGGGGTACAAGTGCTCTTTTGAATCACTGTTTAAAAAACTAGTTTCTCCACATGCAATTTGCAGCACCATGGATGGTGCTGGAAGGGATTGTGCTCAGTGAAATAAGCCAGAAAGAAAAATAAAAATACCAGATGGTCTCACTCATAGCAGGAATCTAGAAAACTTAAATAAGGGACCAGGAAAAAGAATAACTATAAGAAAGTAAAAATCAAAATCAACAAACTATGAACCAGAGACACTCTATGGGGGGTGGGGGCGGGGAAGGGAGGGATTGGGGTCAAAATAAAGGGGTCGCAATTGTATGGGGAATATAAAAATTTAAAAAAATGTATATAAAATTTTTTTTTAAATTAAAAAAAACAAACTCATTTCTCTTTTGATTTTCCCCTATATGTATAAGAATAGCAGATATGAAGTATTTTTGAATCCTGAAAGAAGTGGCTATATATCTCTACACTTAGTTAGACTTTATACATATACACAGTTATGTGGGTAATTAGGGCATATCATATCAAAATGATAATCCTTCTATCCTGACTCAGTAATAGCATTCCTCACAGTGAATCATTGCTAACTTTTTCTACAATCACTTTCTTATTGTGAGTTCCTTCAAAAGTTCTTATTTCTCTCCATATCATAGAAATAGTATGTTCTTTGTTCCCAGTTGATGTTTAATATTTTATACAATTCCATTAAATTTATGTGGAAATGGAACCTCCCTGGTGGCTCAAGCTTTAAGCATAGCACTGTGAAGCTATCCACAGCCTCTGCAGCCACAGGTTTGATCCCCAGCTGGCCAGGGAGCTACCCACATGGCGCAGCAGACCTCTCCTGTCTCTCCCGCTGCTCTCCTCAGCAGTGTATTTCAGTCAGTCTGCCTGATATGTTCCCCACTCTGTTTCTGGTGAATCCTCTCACCACCCCTGTACCTATGGCCTGTACCCCAGTTCTTGCATGCATACATAAATAAATATTTTTAGAAATTAAATTTATGTGGAAATGAGTAAAATATATCGTAATTTGTTTTCAAATTGTAAACTGCCATTTTGAATGCATTTCAAGGCCAACAGAATCCACATTCAGCAACTTTCATCTCTGCGTATTGCATAATTGTGTTAACTTAATACCAAACACCATAGAGAGAGAGAAAAAATGATTATTGAAGGTCAAAATAAGGATTAACTCAGAAGAGACTAAGTGGAAAGGGGTCTCAGTCCACTGCCTGTTCAACTTGCCCTAGGTAGGGTTTGATTTTTTTTTTTTAAGATTTTTATATTTATTTATACAAGCACTGTGTACAGTCAGAAGCACGGGAGGGTGAGGGTGAGAGAATTCACCAGAGCCAGAGCGGGGAACAGAGCAGGCAGACCAACGAAAAACACTGCTGAGGGGAGCAGGGGGTGGCAGGAGAGGTCTGCGCGCCATGTGGGACCCTCACCGGCAGCCGGGTATCAAACTGGCACTGCAGAGGCTGTGGGCAGCTTTGCAGCACAGCGCTCAACCGCTACGCCACCAGGGGAGGCCCTGATTTTTTGAAAAAGATTTATTTATTTATGCATACAAGAACTGGGGTACAGGCCAGAGGTGTGGGGGTGAGAGGATTCACCAGAGACAGAGTGAGGAACAGAACAGGCAGATGGACCGAAATACACTGCTGAGGGGAGCAGCAGGCAAGACAGGAGAGGTCTGCTGTGCCATGTGGGTAGCTCCCTGGCCAGGATGGATCTCATGCTGCAGTGGCTATGAATAGCTTCATAGGTTGCATCTTAATCCCTTGCACCACCAGGGAGGCCCCAGTAGGGTTTGATTTCTATAGAGTGTGGAAACAACGAGGGGAGGTTAGCAAAGGAGGGTAGGCTGAGAGAAGAACATGGCAGAAACAAAGAATACATTTTTGTGGGCCTCATTTTCTGCAGGCATATGTTAGTTAGTACCTACACAAGACAATATGCATACCTTAATTTGAGATCTCTGGTAGATAATTTGTGTGTGATTAGGAAATAAAAGATTTTCTCATAAGGGAAGTGCTTCTTTTCTTAGATTTCTGTGGGTCACTTCAGGGGTAGAGGCTTTTGATTCACACTGCTGGCTGGTGACTGTTGATAGGGTACGTTGTAGGGCTCTCGGCAGCAGCCTGCACCCCTGACTGTGCACCGGCTTTCTCCTTGCCCAAACTTTGTTCATATTTTATTTTACTACCTTTTACGATAGTTTTATATTTCTATTGGATTATCTCCATCAACATCTTGGCACACACTGATTTTTTTCCTTATCTTAAAAAATTATCTTGATCTTTTTCATTCTCCAATCCTTGACCTAAGTCTCTGTTCCCTTTACAAAGAATTCCTCTAACTGTTTTTCTACAGTTATTTTTCTATTTGAAGGGGATGGATGGTGAATCTACTTAGTAACACTCAAGAACTACTGTCTCAGTTACTGATGCTGAAGCTTGAAGTCTACAAGAAAGGCAAATGGGAGGGTAAGATTGACATAAGCCTGCAAATAAAAAACAAAGGTCCACAAACATAAATTGGAGCACTTATGCCAGCTGTTGCTTCTGATTTTGATGGTGTAGGTACACTGGAGAAGTCAGTGGAAAGTTGAGCTGACACTCTCCACCCATTTTGGAGGCAATGAGGTGGTGTGAGTGGGTGTAGAATTCAATGATAAATTGAATGTGTTCACAAACTGGTCTCAAAGGTGGTATGCCCCAAAGGGAGACTGCTCCTTAAAAAACGATATTAAATAGAAGCTAGTATTTCATAATATAATATTCGAAAAGTCCAATATACAATTGGAAATCATTTATTATATAAAGAATCATGAAAATTACAATTTGAATGAGAAAAGCAATCAAAAGATGTCAGCGCTACTTATTCAATACCCAATTTGTTTACCCAATCTAACATTGTTAGAATTACCTGACAAGGATGTTAAAACAATCCTCATAAGCATATATTTTAAAAGTAATTACAAATCCTCCTCGAAGAAAATATAAAGACATAGCAAAAAAATTACTTAAAAAATAAAAATTATAGAACTGAAAAATACAATAACAAACAGCACTGTGAATGGGCTCAGAAGCAGAGTGATAATAGAGGATATAATCAGCACCTAGAAGACAGATTTGTAAAAGGTATCTACTCTGTAAAATAAAGAGAAAAATGACTGAAAAAAATAATCTCAGGAACCTCTGAGACCACAACAAAAAAGCTAACATTTCAATCATTTAATAAGAGGAGAGAGCAAGTGAAATTGAAAAAAGGGTTTGAAAAAATAAGGCTGAAGAGTTTCCAAAAAGTTTTTGGGTAGATATAAACCTACAAGTCATAAAGTTGAGCTAAACCCAAACAAGATAAAACTAAATTCATCTCAAGCACATGATAATCAATCTTATGAAAATTAAAGATAAAGAATTTTGAAAGCAAGCAGAGAAAAATGATGCAATATTTAAAGGGGAATACCAATTTGAAAGACAGCAGGTTTTTCATTTGAAACCATGGAGCTCAGAAAAAAAGTGGCACATTTTTCAAGTACAGATAGGAAAGGACTGTCAGCCATAAATTTTTTATCTGTCAAAATTATCCTTCAAAATGAAAGGAAAATGAAGACATTCTTAGACAAAGGAAAACTAAAATATTTCTTTGTTAAAAAACAAAAACAAAACAAACAACCCTACCTTGAAAGAATGCTGAAGGCAGTTCTCCAAGCAGTGAGGAAATGTAAAGAGTTTGGAACTTCAATGAGGAAAGAAAGAACATCAAAAGGAATAAAGCTAGAAAACAAGGGGTGGATATAATAAGTTATCCTTATAGCTTTCTTTCTTTTTTTAATTTATCCTATTAAAGTATTTAAGTCAGTGGTTTTTAGTAAATTCACAAAGTTATGTGCCCATCACCACTATATAAATCCTGATCACTTTCATCACCCCCCCCAAAAAACCCCATACCCTTTATCAGTCCTTCTTTATTCCCCAGTCCCATCCCTCATCTGCTGATAATCACTAATCTATTGTACTTTGTGTCTCTATTGATTTGCTGTGTCCAGACAGTTCACATAAATTACATAATATGATACATGTCCTTTTGTGAGTGACTTCTTTCCCAGAGCAAAATGTTTTCAAGATTCAGCCATGTTGCTGCACATATCAGTACTTCATTCCTTTTCATGGATAAATAAGATTTCATTCTACAGATATACCACATTTGTTCATCCATTCACCTGTTGATGGGTATCTGGATTATTTCCGCTTCTTAGTTGTTATGAATAATGCTGCTGTGAACATTCATGTACACATTTTTGTGTGCATAAAGAGTAAAGAGGTCTAAGTAGAAGCAAGTGTTTTATATTCACTCAAAGTAGGAAAACACTGACACCTGTCAATTGTAATAAATTATATGTGTGTATTTTAAAACCCAAAGTAACCAGTAAGAAAATTATATACAATCATATGCCACAAAATGACGTTTTAGTCAACAGTGGACTGTATATATGACGGTGATTCCGCTATACAACCTAGGTGTGTAATGGGCTATACTATCAAGGCTTGAGTGTAAATACACTCTGTGATGTTCACACAACGATAAAATCACCTAAGCACTTCTGACAACATATCCCCATCATTAAGACATGTATGACTATAAAGTGATATATAGTAAGTCCTCATTTAAGGTCAGTAAAGTGATATATAAAAAGTCCTCACTTAAGGTCATAGATAGTTTCAGCAACTGTGACTTTAACAATGCAACATATAACAAAAGCAGATCCCTAAATGATGGTTGCTTTGTTCAATGTGATAGAATTTTTTATGTGAGGGCCTGATGTACTAAAAAGACTAAATAAGTAAATCAAGATGGAATGCTTAAAATAATCACTTAACTAACAAGAGGATAAAAATAGAAACATGGAATAAGAAACAGGAAACAGGGCCTCCCCGGTGGTGCAGCGGTTGAGCGCTGGGTTGCGAAGCTGCCCGTGGCCTCTGCGGCGCCGGTTCGATCCCCGGCTGCTCCCCTGCCACCAGAGGAGGGTCCCACATGGCGCGCAGACCTCTCCTGCCGCCCGCTGCTCCCCTCAGCAGTGTACTTCGGTCCTTCTACCTGCTCTGCTCCCTGCTCTGGCTCTGGTGAATTCTCTCACCCTCCTGCGCTTCTGACTGTACCCAGTGCTCAAACAAACAAACAAACAAATAAATAAATAAATCATGCCTCTATTAAAAAAGAAAAAGAAACAGGAAACAAAGAGAAAACAAATATAAAATGGTAGACTTAAATCCTAACAGATCAATAATTGCTGAAGATGTAAATCATCTAATTACACCACTTAAAAGACAGAGATTGGCACAGTTGACTAAAAACATGATCCAACAATATGCTGCTTTACGAAACTCACTTCAAATACAATTATATAAGTAGACTGAAGGTAAAAGGATGGGAAAAGTCATATCATGCCAGCATTAATTTTAAAGCAGTACTGGCTAGATTGATATCAGATAAAATAGACTTTAGAGAAAAGAGAATTACTAAACTTAAAGAGAGCACTTTATAATGGTAAAAGGTCAATCTACCAGAATGGCATGATGGTTCTAAATAAAATGGCACCAAACAACAGAGCATTAAAATATGTTAAACAAGCCTACCCCAGTTGTTTCATCCCAAGGGACGGACTGGTAAACTAGAACAACAAGTGTGGATACAATGTGTTTGGAACAAAAGCTTAAATGTATTATCACAGCTCCTCTGCAGGGAGTCAGAAAAGACTCACACTTGAGAGCACCAAGGACCAGAATCAAAGGTACATGTCTAGAGCAGTGGTTATAGGAAGCAAGAAAAAGAGAGTCAAGGATTCAGAGACCTGGGAATAAAGAACACAGAACTGTGGATTGAAACACACACTTGGCAGTGTAGCTTCTCAGGCAGAGCTACAGATGTGCAAGTGACCTCTCCAGATAACAAGTTGAATGAAATCCATGGATTCTTTTAAAAGGCTTAAGGCACCATTAAAACTTGCAGATGAGTAGTTATGATGCAAACTTTTCCTGAAATAATTTAAAAATCATTAAGTATATAGATCAGGCACTTAACTACTAATAGGCAATAATAATCTAAATGTTTTATCTCATAATTTGCAAAATAACCCTGTTATATTAGTTTTCTATTACAGCTATAGAGCTATACCATAACCTTGGTGAACTAAAACAACACAAATTTATCTTCTTACAGTTTTGTAGGTCAGAAGTCTGACATGGGTCTCACTGGAATAAAATTAAGACAATGGCAGGGCTGCTTACCTTCCTGTACACTCTCAATAGAATCCATTTACTTGCTTTTACCAGCTTCTTGAGTCTGCCCACATTCCTTGACTTATGGACCCCTTCTGCCATCTTCAAAACTAGCAAAGGAAATTTTAAGTCCTCATGCTACATTACACTGACCTCTTCTACCCCTTTTTTTTCAATTTTAAGGCCCTTTGTGATTATGTTGCTCTACCCAAACCATCCAGAATGATCTCTTTACCGTAAGGTCAACTAGAAACCTTAGTTCTATCTGTAATGTTAAACCACCTTTGCAATGTAAGGTAGTATGTTCATAGGTTCTAAGCATTAGGATGTAGACATCTTTGGGTGTCATTATTCTGCTCACCACATCTATGAAGTGGGCTCTATTATCTATTACTTAATATCTGAGGCAGTAATTCTCTATTATCTATTTTCATTTTTGTACAATGTATGTTTGTATGCTTTCTCTTTTCAAGTGTATTCACTGTAAAATTCCCACCATCAGTTCACTTATGAACCATCACCATAGTTTCTTGTGCTCTTCTCTCTGATTCCTCTACCTCCCCCTCCCTGTAGAATGTCTCTGATTTATAGTTGCTTGCTAATTTTGTTTATTTATCTATTATTATTGGTTTTTTATCCTGATCTCTTATCTGGTTCGCCTATATTTCCCTATAGGTGAAACCATCTGATATTTTCCTTTTTCCTTCTGGCTTATTTCACTGAGCATAATCCCTTCCAGCTCCATCCGTGTTGCTGCAAATGGCATGAGTTTATCTTTTTTGATTGCTGAGTAATATTCCATTCTATTTACTTATTATAAATAGTACTGCAACAAACATAGGGGTACAGGTAGCCTTTTGAATTAATGTTTTTGTGTCCTTTGGGTAGATTCCTAGGAGTGGAATTGCTGGGTCAAATTGTGAGGAAACTACACACAATTTTCCATAGTGGTTGGAGCAGTTTGCACTCCCACCAGCAGTGTAGGAGAGTTCCATTTTCTCCACATCCTCACCAACATTCGTTGTTGCCTGCTTTTTAATATGTGCTATTCTCACTGGTATAAGGTGGTATCTCACTGTGGTTTTGATTTGCATTTCCCTGATTGTAAGTAATGTTGAACACTGAGGCAGTAATTCTCAATTGTGGAGGATTTACTCCAACAAAATGTGCAATCTGACTGTCACAAATGGAGGGAAGTGCTACTGACATAGTGCCTCTATTGAAAAACCCAGATCTAAAGAAACTAAGCCTTGGGAAAGATAAGTATCTTCACCACTGTTAGAGGTAATAAGTTTCAGAGTCATGACATGAACCCAGGTCCACCCAACTTTGAATCCTGAACTATTTCCAACTGCCACTCTGCAGCATTGTATCACGAGTTGTCTTGTGATAAGCAAAACTGAATGCACCCCCCCCCATGTATGTGTTTATACTTAACAAAACAAGAACTTCTTTATTCTTTTCATTGTGAACATGCAAATATCTAGTTCCAAGGAACCTGTGCCTTGGCGGTTTGGACAAAGCAATCTTGTTCAGTTGTTGACCTGAGGCAAATACAGTTGTTTTATGGAAGGTTTCATTGAATGTAGTTCACTCAGGGCTGAGCATAATAAAAACAAATGTGTAGAGTAGCATGTTCTCTTGGTGTGACAGACAGAAAAGGAATTGTGCCTGGGGATGAGAGGTTATGTCAGTCTTTTGATATTTATCCATCTTCCTGGTTTCTGTTGCTCATTTTACTAGAATATCAGTTGCTGACAATATTCAGAAATATGTGCTATCAATGAAGCTAGATAAATATCAGTATGTGCATTTTAAGTACAAACTAAGCATGCATCTTGAAAAAATACTATCCCAGCAAATTTATATAAATGATGAACCAACGTGAAATCAGCACATGATAGTTATCATCCAACATGTGAAAAAATATTGAGTTAGCATAATGTAACAAAAAGTAGATTGCCCAGTCATGGAAGATTTTTTTGATGATATCATAGTTTACCATTTTCAACAATCACATCGTTAACAACCCATTGCATCTGAACATTAACATTGCATAAAACATTACATCATTAAATAAACACTGAAAATAATTATAGCAACATTATTATTTTCTATAGCCACATGTTCCCTGAAGCACCAAGAATTCATTTGAACATAATTATGGCATCTCAACTGTACAAATATCAGCATGAGTTTAAAAGGCTTTAATTAGAGAACACCTTTAGTTTTCATTGGGTAAACAGTTACATTCCAACATCAATAACAGCAATTCACATAATTACATATTTGTGTAAAAGGCTTCCTTGGTCTAAATTATTTACAGTTTGAGTCAATTTTACTGCTTTGCAGTGTTTCAAATTCAGACTATCACAGTGCCACCAAAAATGAAAGCCATATCAAGTCAACGGAACATGACATATACATGAAGGAAGTTGCATATCTTTTAGAAATGGTTTAAGACTCCATAAAATCAGGCCTCCCCTGGTGGCACAGGCAGTTTAGTGCTGCTCTGTGAAGCTGTCTGCAGCCTCTGCAGCACTGGTTCGATCCCGGCCGGCCAGGAGGGTCCCACATGGTGTGCAGACCTCTCCTGTCGCACCCGCTTTTCCCCTCAGCAGTGTTTTTCATCAGTCTGCCTGTTCTGTTCCCTGCTCTGTCTCTGGTGAATCCTCTCACCCTCCCGCGCATCTGGCCTGTACCCCAGTTCTTGCATAAAAATAAATAAATAAATCTTTAAAAAACAAAAAAAGGACTCCATAAAATCAATCACCCTGTTGTCTCTCCTGAGTTTTACTGATTAGAAAATCAAACAATTTTCCAAAAAGCTGATGGCTCTCAAGATCACTCATTCCTCAAATCAGGACCAGGATCAAATCTCAGGTCTCCCCATTCTGAACTCCTTGAGATGAGATATCACATCTTTCTCATTCTTGTTCTACCCTGAAATCATTACATAGTGACTGGCAGAAAGTAAGGTGTCTGCTGCATTAAATCTCCAATCTAATTCTCTATATCTACTTACCTAGCACTTACAAATGTTTCATATCCAGAGCCGATATTCAACTAAGTTCCTGGTCTACCTGATTCACCCCTGCTCCCCCCACCCCATCCCATACACACAGAATTCCTGAACTGCCCAGAGAGTTAAAGGCAATTTATTGATCTCCTGTACCCTGTTGCAGGGCTATAGTTGGTATTTATTCTAATTGTCCTTGCCATAGCTACTGCTCAAGGCTATGAATATCACCCTGGGTTATATCTAACAAACTTTAAACTTGACTTTGAGTTAATTACCTAATCTCTTCTCAACTTTTAAAATGAAGGTGAAAATAAAATGATTCTATTTAAGGGATTGTGAGCATTACATGAGACAATTTGCATCAATTTCTCTACACACTGGCATATAATAAGCTCTTAATAAATATTAGCTGTTATTATTATTTTGTTGGAACATAATCTCCTGAGGGCAGGGACTGAATCTATTTGGTACACCACTGTTTCTCATCCCAAAGGCTACCTTGATGGCTTGGACACAGGTCATGCTCACTGAATACTTGCTGGATAAGGTGAACAACAAATCAGCAGAATCTCCAACCAGGCCACCCACAGGCCTGGTTAACTCAGGCCCCACGGGTATTATTTGCTTAAAATGAAAGAATCCAGTGTGCAGCTATTTAAGAAGTTCAGAATGCCTGTATTCAGGACTCAATACATTTAAAATCTGAAATTATTTTTTATGAAATTAAAGAAATAATTTATAATTATAACCATGGCAATAACACTTAGGACCTTTATTAAGTAATTTAGTAAGTTTACAAAGTGCTTTCTCACGCATTATTGAATTTAAACCACAAAATAAAAGAGAGGAGCTAGTTTTAGAGGTCCTCCAGTAAAGATTTTCTCATCTTAGTCAAAAGAGGTTTATGTATTATTTTAATTTGAGGAACACTAAAGAAAATTTAATGACCAATATATTTCCCTAACGCAGATACAACAACATCTGAATTCTATTACTGTAGTAAAAAGTTAATAGTTTTATTTTTATCAGCTCCTCCTTTAAAATGCTATTACTTCTTGGACTGCTGATAGCTCAGACTAAAAGCATGCAATATATATCAATATAAATATATACATACATACATATTTATTTATTTATTTAAGAAACATATAATGTTGACTAAAGAGGATTCAGAACTTCATAATATAAGACATTTATGAATTTAAAAAGAACAGAAATTACAGTAGAGAATACCAGACTTTGAAGAGTTAAAGTTGTCTGCAAACATACTTTCTCCTAGAAACAAGTACTACCAGCAGATTGCTGAAACTCTTCTGATTTGAGTGTGAATCTCTTAGAATTGACTCATCCTCTTATGGGAAAGAGGTCAGGTGAGGAATTTAGAGCCTTCCCATCTAGTTAGAATTCCTGTCATAGTCAAATATTTTGCCCAGTTAACTTTTGGCCCTCCTATGCATCTATGAATGATATATAAAACCATAAGTAAGCCATAGTCAGACTCAGCTACAAAATAATAGAAAATCATTAAAACACTAGAAAAATTTCAGGGAACCAGAACATGAATAATCATAATAGTATTGACATTTTCATCAAACTTTACAATTTATGAAAAATTTTCATAGACATTATTGAAATCCATTGATTCAATCAACAAATGTTTATTGGGCATAGATTATATATAAAGCATGTGCATTGAGTATATGCTAGGAGAAAGTAATATAAAATATTATATGATCCCTGCCTTCTCAGAAGTCACAATTTAGTGGGGGAAGTTAATGCATTGAAGAGTTAGCCCAATAATTAATAAACCACACCTGTGATTGATAAATAAGAAAAAACTTCTCCATGATGGAGAAGTCCAGGGGATTATGAGAGTGTTCAACACAGTGGGGGAGGAGGGACTGACTTATACTAGGGAGTTAGGGAAAGATTCTGAGGAAGTGAAATGAAGATTGAGACCTGGATGAATGAATAAACATTAGCCAAGCAAAGAGGAGAGTGAGCATTAGAAGCCAAGGAAACAACCTATGCAAAAGACCTGAGTTGGGAAGGAGCACAATCTATTCTTGGAAGTGATATGAGAACACCAGGGTGGCTGGGCATCCAGATCCAAGAGATATCACATAAATTCAAGAGAATAGAGTGGGAGAGGAAGCGGTACATGATGATGAGTCTTGATGGTTACCATCTTCTAAGGATTTGATCACAAACTCCTTAAATTAATTCATATGGGGGAATAGTATAGAGCAAAACCAGCCATATTGCAATGGGTAGATTTCATCTAGTCACAGTAAGAAAAGTTGAATCCCCCAATATCAAACCAAATGACTCCAAGCTATAATACCCAACAGTTGTGAAAGGGTTACCAAGGTCGTGCATCTTATGGTTTTTCAACTTGGGGATATGCCGGGCAGCAAATGTAAATGCAGCTCTCAGTCAGCTACGTGATCATAAGGGTAAACAATCCATACTCTATAGTGTACTGTGTTCATAGCTTTTTTTTTTCAGATATTGTGTTTAGGGTTTTCACATGCCATCATGTCTACAAAACACCCTTCAGTGTCTCCTGCTTCTAGTGAGAAGGAGTTACCTAAAGACATACTAAAATTCAAGTTAATTACCCAACTGTTGGCTTAGGTAAATGTTCTGAGCTTGTTTAAGGTAGGTTAGGCTAAGCTGTGATGTTTGGTAGGTTAAGGGCAGGCTAAAATAAAATAATAAAATAAAATAAAATAAGGGTAGGTTAAAAATAAATATATTTTCAGTTTAATGATATTTTCAACTTATGATGGGTTTATCCAGATGTAACATTCCCCTACCCCCACCCCCCGCCCATAAGCCAAGGAGCATCTGTAAATGACTCCAGAGAGTAAACTGTCAAGAGTACTGGCGGTTAACAGTCAAGCTTTCTCATCTTCATTCCAATTCTGACTCACTGCTTTACGACTGTAGGCAAACCTTTAGCTACTGTGAGCTTCAGCTTTTTTGTTTACAGAACGGAGATAATTTTTGCCTCACCTGGTTGTTGGTAAGATTAGCAAAGGAAAGCGCTTTGCAATAATAAAATAATGCTCAAAGTTGATATTTTTATGATTCTGAGTCATGTCATGTTTTCCTTGGTGAAATTCTTAAGGATTTTAAAACACTTTAGAAGACTTCTTTCATATGCTCTAAAGGTAAGTTGGTATAACAAAAAGAGCTTTGAAGTTGGAAACACCTAAAGTCAAATGCCAGCCGTGGTATTTCCCTAACTGAGTAACAAAGGGTTGATTGATTCTCAGCTTTTTCATCTGTTAACTGGTGACAGTAGATTACACCTCCATCGTTAAGTAGTAATTGATAATACATTGGTGAGAACATATGGTTATACCAATATGTCCATTAGATAGCAGCTCTGTAGTAAATATGTGTCCCCTGCTGTCATCTGTCTTTCTCTGAGAGGAAAAAAAAGAATTCCTGTGTTGAATTTAAGAAACTAATGTAGAGCAGACTTCAAATGTACACAGGACATTGGGGATTTATTAAAATACAGATTCTGATTCTATAGGTCTGAGATGGTAACCCAGGATTACTCATTTTTAATGGGTTCCCAGATGATTCTGTCCTAGATGGTCCTTAGACCACAAATGAACTAGCAAGGGTCTAGATGATCTACTTAGTTTACTAATATCACCAACCTGTTATCCACATGAGAATAAGAATTAGCAAATATTTGGATGTTTTTTAGTAGGCCTCCATGGCTCCTAAAAAGGACAGAAAGTCAGACCTCCCTGGTGGCACAAGGAGTTAAGCACCGCATTATGAAACAATTCACAGCCTCTGCAGCACGAGTTCAATCCCTGGCCAGCCAGGGAGCAAACCACATGGCTCAGCAGACATCTCCTGTCTCACCCGCTGCTTCCAGCAGCAGTGTATTTCAGTCAGTCTGTTTGTTCTGTTCCCCACTCCGTCTGTGGTGAATCCTCTCACCCCCAGTATCTCTGGCCTGTACCCTGGCTCTTGTATGCATAAATTAATAAATCTTAAAAAAAAGACAAAATGTATAAGAGTTATAATTTGATTTCATTTTCATTTTTGACACAGAAATAGCTCCCTATTCCAAGAAAAAGCAGTTTCTCTTACTTTTCAATTAAAACAGTGATTAAAGCAGTGATTACAAAAGCTAAGAAATTGCTCTAAATGTGACAGAGATCAGAACAAAAGACAGTTTCTCTTTTTTATTGTGGTAAAATATACATACCCTAAAATTTACCATTTTTAAGTATGTAGTTCATTGGCATCACATCACCGCTATCCAATTCTAGAACTTCTTTCCTCATTCTAAATAGAAACTCTGTGCCCCTTAAATAATGATAACTTTCTATGCTCTCCCTCTCTCAGCCCCTGGTAACCACTAGTCTTCTTCCTGCCTCCATGAATTCGACTATTCTAGGTTTCTCAGATAAGTGCAATCATACAGAATTTTCCTTTTGTGTCTAACTTATTCACTTAGCAAAATGCCTTTAAAGTTCATTCACATTGTAGCATGTCTCCAGATTTCACTTTTAAAAACCTAAATAATATTCCATTATATGAATAAACCACATTTTGTGTAGTCCATTCATCTACTGATGACCATGTAAGTTGTTTCATCTTTTTTGCTATTGTGAATAATACTGCTATGAACATTAGTTTATAAATATCTTTTTAAGTCCCTGCTTCAATTTTTATGAGTATATACTCAATGAGGAGTTGTTAGGTCATAGGATAATTCTATGTTCAATTTTTTGAGGAATCATCATACTGTTTTCCACATCAGCTACACCATTTTACTTTCTCACCAGGAATGCCTGTCTTCTGAAAAGAAAAATCACATTTTATAATAAGGAATTATATTTTTAAAAGAAGCTCTGGGGCTGCAACTCCCTCTTTTTTCTTATTTTTTTTAACATTTATCATTTTTTACATTTTTAAAGACAATATTGGCTTCCCCCCACCCCCTCAGATTGAGCCCCCATAGAATTTCCTTCCCCAAGGCACCCATGCACCATCACCACAGTCCCCTGTGCTCCTCCCTCCCTCCCTCTCACCCCTCTCCCTCCTCCTCTCCTGCAGGATGTCTCTGGTTTATCTTTGTCTGTTTTTGCTTTGTTGTGTTTTGTGCTGTTATTATTTTTTTTTTACACTGATGTCTTAACTCCATCTTAAGATGGGCTATATTTTGGGACTTTTGTTCAAGCAAATGAGTTGCTTTTACTCAATTAGTAAGGATCATATGTTTTCCTTAAATATTCTTGTTGCTCTTAGTTCTTCAAAGAATGTCCATCGGGGAAGGAAGATGTATATTCTATAGAAGAACAAGACATTTTGAGTGGTATATCAGAAAGAAGATGGATTTGGGGTCATAGGCCTGGGTCCTAATTATAACTATTTCATACTAGTCGTATAACTTTGAATTAGTCACTAAGCTATTCTAAATCTTTTACCTCAAGTGTAAACTAAGCACAATAGAAGTGCTTTCCCCATTAGTGGAGAGACCAAATGAGATAAGGCATAACATTGGTTTTCACAGAGGAAACTGAGAACCCCAAAGGAACACCTCCCAACCACCACCATTAGCGCGCACACACACACACACACACACACACACACACACACACACACCCTAAGCAATCTTCATTAGGGCAATTCCACTTTTATTTGTTTCATATATTTGGCTCCCCTGTAAGATTGGTTTCAAGAAACAACACTATACTTATCTCCAGTGTCTATCTCCCTTCAGCTTTTCTTGTGTACCATTTCTAATTGTTGATGTCCTATTTAAAAACCTTTAATTTCTTCCCTTTACTTCTAGATGCAATTCAAACTCCTTAATCTGGGACACTAAGTCTTCTACAATCTGACCCCAATTTACTTTTCCAGACTCATCTTTAAAGTCTCCTTTACTTTAAGCTGTAATTTACTTTAATCAAATATAGAACCTCACAGTTAACTGACTCAATTTCTTGACCCAGTTCCAAAAGCGAGAGTTCCAAGAGAAGAGAGTGTTAAACTGTTTTGGAATCAAAGGTCCAACTCTGGTGTAGTTGGTCACCATCTAGTAGTCAGTCATGTTCCGCTTCGCCTTTTCTGGATATGAAAGAGGACAAAGTACATGCTGGGAGAAAAATTACTTCTAGTAATACTTAGTCAAAGTCAGATCCAAGAAAAGGGTAGTAAAGAGGCTTTAGTCCCCTGCTGCTGACCACCCTAACCCCCATCTTTCTTTTATGGACATGGATATAAATGTTCCTTTGACATTTCCTCAATCTTATGCAAATATGGTGTCCAGCCTCCTTCCACCTCTGAGCGAGGCTGCAGACATTAGCCTCCTCCCCCTTTCAGAGATAGACTGCAGTCCATAGCCCCTTCACCTTCTGAAATATCCTGCAATGGCTTCCAAAGGTCTATACAGAAATAGTATATTCACTGGATATTTGCTGTGGCCAAAATGACAACATATTTAAGTTTCTTTGTAGTTTTGTATATTTGTTTTTAAGAGTACAAAATATAATAATTGTACTCAAAATATTAGAAACTGAACTTTGGTATCCCATACACACATGAATAGCCCAATATTTTTCTTCCTTAACTTTGTTATCCATTATTAAGAGGAATAGGGCCTCTCCTGGTGGCGCAGTGGCTGAGCGCTGGGCTGCGAAGCTGACGGCAGCCTCAGCAGGGCCGGTTTGATCCCCATTCGCCGGAAGGGTCCCACATGGCGCACAGACCTCTCCTGCCGCCTGCTGCTCCCCTCAGCAGTGTATTTCGTCATTCTGCCTGTTCTGTTCCCTGCTCTGGCTCTGGTGAATTCTCTCACCCTCCCGCGCTTCTGCTGTACCCAGTGCTTGTATAAATAAATAAATAAATCTTTAAAAAAGAAAAAAAAAAAAAAGAAACTACCCCCCCCCAAAAAAAATCCTGGTCTCAAAAAAAAAAAAAAGAGGAATAATAAACCCTATTGTGTATAAGTAGCCAGAATAAATATTAAACTTAAGCATAAATATTAAGAGCCATCTTAGGAACATGGGGGAACTGTAGTAGATGGAATAAGCAGGTTAAGAACTGATATGGAAATGAATTGATCAAGAAAAGTAAAAAAAAAAAAAAAAAAAGACCTCACTAGTGGCACAAAGGGATTAAGCACAGCGCTATGAAGCAATCCACAGCCTCTGCAGCTCGAGTTCAAGTTCAATTCCCTGGCGGTCAGAGAGCAACCCACATAGCACAGCAGACCTCTCCTGTCTCGCCCACTGCTCCACTCAGCAGTGTGTTTCAGTTAGTCTGCCTGTTCTGTTTCCCACTCTTCCTCTGGTGCATCCTCTCATCACCTCCCTACCCCACACCTCTGGCCTGTACCCCAGCTCTTGTATGCATAAATAAATAAAATCTGAAAAAAAAAGTAAAAAATAACATCAAAGACTCTTTACATGGTGTGAAAGAGACATTCTATAATCTAACGAAAGAGATCCTGGAGGGTAATAAAGTTAAGCATCCTTGTTTTTCTTCATACCTTTATGAAGACATATTTCACATGCCTTAAGATTCACCCATTTAATGTTTAAAGTTAATTAGTCTCAGTATATTCACGAAGTTGTAATTATAGAATATTTTTCAGGCTAAAAGAAGCCTAATAATTTAGCCCTCTAGTAGTCATTCATTTACTTTCTGTCTCTAATGATTTACCTATGCTGAATATTTCATATACATGGAATCATGCAATATGTGTTCTCTTGTAACTGACTTGCTCCATTAAAAATAATGTTTTTAAGGTTTATCCATGGTGCAACAATATCAGTATGTCTTCTTTTTGTGGCTGAAATATATTGCCTTGTATGAATGTGCCTCATTTTTTATCCATTCATCAATTATTAAACATTGGGTTATTCTACTTTTTGGCAACAATAATGCTGTTAAGAATATTTATTTTGGTGTGAGTATGTGTTTTCATTTTTCTTGCTTATATACCTAGTTGTAAAATTGCTGGGTCATATAGTAATATTTCCATGTTTGATATTTTGAGGAACTGCCAAAATAATTGATTTTCAAGTGACTGCACAATTTTACATCCACCTTAGTAATGTATTAGGGTTCTAATTCCTCCATATCCTTGCCAACACTTGTTAATGTCTCTTTTTTATTTTACATTTTTTACTTTTTTATTTCTTATTTCTTTTTATTTTAACATGGGTGTAAAATAGTATCTTATTGTGGCTCAGAATCATCCTCATCCTCATTTTAAACAAAAAGAAATGAAGCTTTGTGTTTCATGTGCTGTGTCTCAGCTGGTAATAAGCTAATTCTGATCCACAGAGCTATGTTGTCTTAGAGAAAGACATGGAAAATACCTAAGTGTTACTCTTGGTTATTCGAAGATAGGGAGGTAGAAAAGGAAGGGGGAGAAACTATGAACTTTTTTCTTCATATTCAGCTAATTTTAAAATGAGCATTGCAAGTACATGTATTGCTTTAATAGTTAGAACACAAATATAAAAAAATCAAAATGAGAAAATCCACATCTTCTGATAGTCAATTTTTTGTTAATCCTTTGGGGTTTTGCATTAAAGTCTTTCTGTGCTTAGGAGTTACATGTAAACATAAATCTATGTATGTAATATTGATATTAACTAATATGTTTATAATAGTATACATATAAAAACTTAAATAAAATATCAGCAAGGTCAAATTTGGCCAAACAGAATCTGTATTTTCTACAGATTGTAAGGATTATACAGTGGCTAATAATTTGCTGGAATGTTTGAATAAAAGTGTTACACTATCAATGTTTTCAGATTATGAAGGCTTTAGCTAGAAGAAATTTGTCTTTTTGTGATTAAAATGCGATAGAGTATGTTGGGTCATATTCTCCTTGCAATCCTTGAACTTAGTTTAACAAACGGAAAAGACGTGTGACTTGATAAGCTCAAATTAAGCACCAGGTTGTGCCATTTGGCAGATTTGTTGCCATGCATCTGGGGACGGATTTTTTTGATCTGGTATGACACTTAATCTACAGAAAGTCATTCCTACTGTTTTAGCAGTTCGTAAATCCCTATTGAGTCATTCTTTCAACACACACAAGATTTAAGTAATTCCAAATACTTAATGGCAGTAAGACCAATATGTTTATCAAATATAGTTCATCAAGTGAGTAAAATTTATGAAAATTTTATAAGTGAATGTCAATGCATCTTCTAAGTGTCCTCTTTTAGGAATTTTCTTAAACATTTTTTGATATATTTTTATGCACGCATATTGCATTAGGATAATGTAAAACACGACAGATACAATCTGTTTCCCATAGTTTGATTTTTCTAAGGACTCATTTACAGTTTGGACAAAATTGTCTAGTAGTTGCTTAGTAGAGCTCAGTTAAAAGGGAGATAAAGAGAAGCAGACAGAGCTTCCCTGCTATAGTAAATAAATGGCTGCTCAATCCACTTATTACTACTAGTCAACTAGATAATTCCTAGAAGATTTATATTGGAGAATGAACACCTTATATTAAATTCTCCCCCAAAAAAGATCTAACTCAAGAAGAAAAGAAAAATATTCCAGCTGTAGTGGAAATGAGAGTTTCTCAATGCTTTTTCCACAAACCCTTTATAATGAAATCCAGTCAATAAGAAATCAACAGAGTGAATAACATTTTATCATGGCTTCAGATATGAGTTTGGGATAGATAGGATCAGAAACTCCCTGATCTCAAAGGGATAACAAGGAAGCAAATTCCAGAGACAAGAATCTACCATGAGCAATGTGCCTTTGCTTGCCCCAGAACTTCAGACCTTTGGAATGAAGAGTAAGTATTAATCATCAGAGCAAGAATGTATAGAGGTAGGACCAAGTAAACTAGTTCTGGGACACTATAAAAATCTATAACTTGACATGTCTCTGACACTAGTTACACTTTGTAAATACACTTGAGATGAAAAGTAGGCTCCCCTACACAGAGCCCTCACTGTGTTGCAAAAGAAGACAATGCAATTCAATCATCCATTGAGTACTATACTATATATGTTTGAGGGTTCTATGATTTAGAGAAATTCCTCTAATACAAATGGAAGAATCCATTAAAAATATCTAGCTAGAAAAAAAGTTTCAACTTTAAACAATGTTTGGAATTAATATTTCTGGGCCTCCATGGGAGCGCAGCGGTTAAGCGCTGGGCTGCGAACCTGCCGGCAGCCTCTGCAGTGCGGGTTCCATCCCCGGCCGGCAGCGAAGGGTCCCACATGGCGCGCAGACTTCTCCTGCAGCGACCGCTGCTCCCCTCAGCAGTGTACTTCGTCAGTCTGCCTGTTCTGCTCCCCACTCTGGCTCTGGTGAATTCTGTCACCCTCCTGCGCTTCTGACTATACCCAGTGCTTGTATAAATAAATAAACAAACAACAAACAAACAAATAAATAAATAGATCTTTAAAAAAAAGAATTAATATTTCTCCAACACCAAGCAAATAATAGTTTATCTGAATATGGCAGAGAGGCAGTAGAACTCAATATGTATAGTAACAACTCAAATTAAAGTCTCATACTTTCTCCAGGTCATCTCTTCTAAACCTATGCCCCTCCTATTGTTTTGTTAGTATTTCCTAAATGTTACTTTCTAAAAGAAATACATCCCACTTCTTGCTTAACTTATAGTACATTGACTATTTTACCTCTTACAACTAACTTCATTTTTTGTTTGATTAGCCTATTATGTCAGATTCCAGAGATCATGTTGACTTACCGCATTTCATCTCCTATATAAAAAATCCACGTTTTGTATAGACAGACGCTTACATGATTTGGGAGCCATGTTTATAGAAAAGAAAACAAAATTACAAATGCATAATTGGATTAAAAAGTAGAAAGATTATAGAAATAACAATTTTAAACATTTTTAAATACTGACAAATTCTATAAATTATACAAACTCTAGGAAAACTACAGAGATTTTTAATAATTAACTGACCTACCATTATACTTTTTCTATATTTTAATGATCTTTTATGACTTATTTATACAACTCTTATTTTGTAATATTATCTTCTATAAAGAGAACGGGAAAGCATTTCTGTCTTTCCTGCAGTATAGCTAATCAAAATTTGCTTTTCATATTAAGGCTTGATACGCACAGAATTATTTGGTACTTTTTGTACTGTCATAGGTTAGTATTGCCACAGCGGGGACACCACCAGCTTCAGTCAATTTGCTGCTGATGTCATTTTGTCTCATTTATTAATGCTTACTCTGTGAACAACATGTGGAGAAACATAGACATCTCCACATAGAAATAATGTGATTTAAAGGAATTAGTCTGCTTCTCCGGACAAGAAAAAAACTTTTCCTTTCTATTATAGTGAATAAACTTTACAAATGGAGTCATGTTCCTCTGAGTCTTTAGGAATCTTCATAGGGATTGTCTGGGAATAGTGACAGGTAATTATGTAGTTGAGGAAACAAGGAATAAATACTGCAGAAACAAACCTCAAGTTCAATCAGCAAGAATGTTCTGAATGTCAGCAGGGTGAGCCCACCTTGAAGGCTAGCTCAGGGCTGTTATCGGAAGTGTGTGTGACAGGAAGGGCAACAGATGGGGCCTGGAAGAGAAGAGACACCAATAAGGAATAAGGAAAACATCAAAAATGTCCTGTACTATCTTTACAGTTGATCTCTTACCAGTGCTCTAAAATAAATCTAAATCTAGAATCTGAGTCCAGCTCAGCACACAACCAAAAGTAAAACATAAGTATTAAAAAATGTTTTAGATCCCTACATAAAATTTACTTTTCTAGATTAGACCAAGACTTATTTGTACCTGAAAGGAAGAGTGGTTAAGTGATTTTTTAAGGCATTCATCATCAACACATTATTTATTATGAGAAAAGGGCAAAAATCTATTCTCAGAGAAAGATGAATGACAAAAATTATAAATTTGAGGGCTATTCTTTTAATGTTCTCTATAAATCATACAGGCTATTTAAAGACCTTTCAATATTTAAGATGTTATAGTTTTCCCACTCAAGAAACAGGAAGAAGCAGTAAGGCCATTTTAAGAGTGCCTTGAAACAAAAAACAGAAAAATTACCAAAATATTATTCTTTAATATGTTTTCTATGGTTTTTCTTGAGTCACTTTTTCACATATATTTGGCTCAGAATATAACAGATTTTTACAAGCATGTATTGGTAATAAATAAAATTTGAATTAAAACAGTCAATTAAGCTAGGAAAACCAGCACTTCTTTTGCAGCAATCTCTTCAGATAAAAATTACAGCGTTAATGAGTCTTAGAACACTAAATTAGAAAAACCATGGAACTTCAACTACACCAAATACTTTCTTTTCCTAGGAGATTCAACCTCCTGGCAAGTTAAAGCTTTTATTTTTCCTTTATAGATGTGATGCTCTAGACAATTTTCTCACATTCATTGTCCTCGTGATGTCACTTCTTCCATGGCAACACTTTGCTGATCTATTGTAAATAAGCTTAGCAATTCTTGGTTGCTGTTTTAAAAAGAAGCATTATGTAGTTCCTTAAAGTGTTGATATCGTATCTACTTTCCTACAAAACTGAGTAAGATATTGGGGGTGGGGGAACAAAACATCTTAAAACACGAGCATAAAATGAAATTTAGGTCAATCTGGGAAGGTCAGTTAACATGCTAGAGATTTTACTAAAATCAGCGCCAAGATTATGTAATGACAACACTCTCCTTTGCAGCCCTTCACACTTGGTGTTTATGAACACAGGCTTAGTTAAATTCACCGACCAAGGTAGACTGTGATGGTAGTTTTTGAAAAAAAGATCTTTCGATAATGTCATTATTTTAAGGAAGAGGATCTGAAACTTGCAACTACAAAAAAATGTATTTACCTATCAGCAGGACTGTAAAGTAACTTGCAGAAATAAAAAGGATTGGAGTGCTTCAGAAGTGACAGACTAATGCATTTTTTTTCCAAAACAGTTTTTAATTTCCTTGGTCTCTCAGCATCTCAATAACAGTGGTTTGGAAAATGGGTGCATCATCTGGTTACAAAAGGAGAGACCCTTTGTCTGACTTTGCAGATTTGAGATATGCCAGGCTGGGACCTCTCAGCCCTGGTTTCTTTCTTTTCTTTTCTTTTCTTTTTTTTAAAGATTTATTTATTTGTTTATACAAGCACTGGGTACAGTCAGAAGCGCGGAAGGGTGAGAGAATTCACAAGAGCCAGAGCAGGGAGCAGAACAGGCAGAGGGACGAGGTACACTTTTGAGGGGAGCAGCGGGTGGCAGGAGAGGTCTGTGCGCCATGTGGGACCCTTTCCCCAGGGCCGGGCAGCTTCGCAACCCAGCGCTCAACCGTTGCACCACCAGGGAGGCCCAGCCCTGGTTTCTGAAGAATGACAAGAGAGTAACTGTACTCTCAAATGAAAGAATGAACTTGGAAATTATTTCAAAATCTCAGTGTGAGTGAAGCAGTAATAGAAATAATTCACAGTTGAATACCTCTCAACAGAGGTTTGGAGTATAAACAACCAAATCCTCACCCCACTTTGCCCCAGAGGTTTCTTTTTACTTGTTATTACTCTGAAGAAGAAGACTGAGTCTGTTCCTAGCAATGATTATCTATGACAAAGGCATATGGGCCTCAATTTCAAGTTCTAGAGAGCAATCTCTAAGTTAGAGGACTTTGCAAGAATTTGGTAAAACAATAAATTATCTATTTCATTCTTTAAAGCTTAGAAAAGGGAGCCCTGGATGAGTATCACCTTAATAAAGTGTTTTTCTAATTCAGAACTTAACAGATACATTATTATTACCTCTAAATGCTTAATTGTATTAATCATTTGTTAAGGCTTAAGATGGGAATGCTATAGGAATTTAAAACATACTTTGTGAATTACCAGAACTTTGATATCACAAAAGACTTAGAGCTGGGTTTGTGGTTTGCCTCCCAAGTCTCCTCTATTTGTGAAACACTTCAAGTGACTGAATCTTTGTGATATTTGTTTATTTTTAATTTTATTTCATATATTTTTACATCATTCTTGATTTTTGCACAATGTATGCATCCTCATCTCAATTATAGTTCCTGTGAAATTCCCAACACCAATTTACCTGTGCACAATCACCACAGTCTCTTGTGCTCTTCCCACCCCTGTTTTGATCCTTCTCCCTCTTCTTTCCCTGCAGAATATCTCTGGTTTATAGTTGCCTATTGATTTTGATTTTTACTTTGTTATAATTACTTTTGTAAACCATGCATTATTCATTTGGAAAATATTGGTTCCTCTTTGAAGCAGACATTCCAAATGGCACATTTTTTTATATAATACAAAAAATATGTATCTATTACTATTAGTACTACTCTCATCAGAAAATTATTTAAGGATTAAGCTCATGGTAGTAAATGAAATTTTCAAAAATTCTAATATTCACTTAAAAGTTTGAAATTTATCATTGACAAATTTGTCAGTTGTTTTTCTTGAATTGTCAAGCTCATTTCCTTCATTTTAAAGAAAGTATCTGTCAAATACCACATCTTAACTAGCATAGTTTGTCACTCATTCTTTCAAGTGTTTCGTGAACATGGTGTTTCAAGAAAAACAAGCAGCTACTTTGGTTCCTTGACACAACCAGCACACTTTGGCACATGACAGAAGTACGTTATACATACTATATTACATAGTGTACTAAGAACATGTGAATTCAGGTTTTGAGATGTCATAAAATTAATAATTTTTACTTCAATGACATGCATCAGCTAAAACTGGCATTTTTAAGTGAGTGCATACAGTAAAAATGCAATGAATGACTATTAGTACAATTTGCTCTTTGTTAAAACACCAGCAATGTTGCTGATCATTTCTTTCATACCATCATTACAAATATCAACAGTGAAAAGGCAAATGTCATCTTTGTATTCTTATGAAAATAGTTTAGATCTTGTAGATTTCCCTGTAAAGATCTCCAGGACCTCCCGGGTCTATGGGCCATACTCTGAGAACCTCTGCAGCAGTGATGATAGCATTTGACAAATGTGCTTGATTCAGGCCTACCTTTAGTTCCTTAAGATGTCCTTCTCATTTCTTATTAAGTCATTAATTTGTTCAATAAATATTTTGTGTATGCTAGGCATTCAATGAGCCCGGGAAATGGAGAAAATAGACCCTGCTCATAAATAACATAGAAACTGCTAGAAAAGATGGGATTCTAAAGAGAACATCAAAAATTTGACAAATCTGAAAATGTTTAAATTGTTACAGAGTAGCTTAAACTAAAGAACTTTAAAACAAAGTGGATATAATAAGGTAATTAGAAACACTTTCAACAAAGAGAAGTGGGAAATTACATGAAATGTTACAATTGAAGAAAAAGACTGGTGTTTTTATTGCTAGCAATTTTGTGCATTAAATGGAAATTTGATGTGGGAAAATTATATAGTTGCTTAGACTCTGGAACTGACAGAAGATAACAAAGATTTATGATTAACTGAAGAACTGGAGTTGCATCTTTCAAAAACAGAATTTGAATGTTTTACTAGCTTTAAATGTTTTCATAATTGTACTAAATTCAATAGTGGAAAAAAGCTAACAAGCTGGTAAAATGTGAGTGAGAGAATGTATGTAAAACACAGTGACTTCTTTGATTTAAATAAGGCATTATTCATTCTTTTACATTTCTTTCAAATTTTAGAACAAACATCAGAAAATTTAAAATTTGAAAAATGTAAAAGTAACATGGAGTAGCTTCAACAAGAAACTTTATATCAAGATAGACATGTTAAAGTAATTAGAAAGGTGCTCGCTTGACTAGGAAAAGCACAAAGTGTTTTTTCCTTGGAACTAAAATGAGTACAAAAATGAGCCAGACATGAGTTCTACCTTTATGGGGTTTATAGTCCTATAGAAGATTCATGTAATGGAAGAGTCACTATTTTTCATAACTTCTTGCAGCATTTTTACAATTTTTTATTAGAGTATCATTACATTATAGCATCAAATAAGTTTCAGGCATGTATTGTTGAGGAAAAAAACATGTATATATATTACAATGAGTTCACCACTGAATGTCCAATTCTGTCCTTTACCATACCATTGCCCTTTTTGTCCTGATTAACTCGCTACTAATCTCCCTTCCCTTCTGGTAACCACTAATTGGTCTTATAGTCCAAAAGTTAATTTTTGCCTTATTTAATTCATCTGTTTTCTCTATATGTCATATATAAATAAATTCATAAGGTGCTTGTCTTTTCTGGCTTATTTCATGAAATATAATACTCTCTAAGTCCAACCATGTTGTTGCAAATGGCAGGATTTCATTTTTTTTTTTTTTTAATGACTGAACAGTATTCCACTGTCATTTAAATCTCATCATCTGTTGATGGGCACTTAGGTTATTTCCAGTTCATGGCTATTATAAATAATTCTGCAATGAACATAGGGATGCATATATCTTTTCAAAATAGTGTTTTATTATTTTGGGGGTAAATGCTTAGGAGTAGGCTAACTGGAACATGTAGAATTTTTATTTTTAATTTTTTGAAATGGCTGCACCAATTTACATTTTCATCAGTTGTGCATAAGTGGTCCATTCTCTCCATATCCTCTCCAACATTTGCTCCTTGCCTTTGGATAATAGCCATTCTCTTAACTTTGAGGGTATATCTCAGTGTTGTTCGATTTTCATTTCTCTAATAATAAGAAATGATGGACATACTTTTCATGTACCTGTTGGCTAAGTGTATATTTTTTTGGAGGTGTCTATGCAGTTGCTTGGATTTGTTTTGGTGTTTTTTGTTTTTTGCTTTTTTACTATTGAGTTTTTTGAGTTCTGGGTATATTTTAGATACTAATTCTTTGTTGGACATATGTGCAAATATCTAACATTCAGTATGATGTCTTTTCATTTTGATGCAAGTTTCTTTCACTATGCAGAAACATTTTAATTTTGATATAATCCCATTTGTTTATTTTTATTTTTTTTTCCCTTGCTGTTGGAGCGGAGTTCTCAAACACATTTTGAAGGCTGATGTCAAGGACAATATCTTCTATGTTTTCTTATAAGTATTTTGTAGTTTCAGGCCTTTGAAACATTTTGAATTAATTTTTGTATATGATGTGAAATAGTGACCTAATTTCATTCTTTTGCATAATGGATGCTTCCCCAAGACCATTTATTGAAGAGACTTTCTTTGCTTATTTGAAAGCTTCTGTATCCTTTGTCACAAATTAGTTGTACACATGTGTGTGGTCTTATTCTGGGCTCTCAATTATGTTCCACTTATTTGTTTGTCTGTTTCTGTTCCAATTCTAAGCTGTTTTGATTATTATCACTTTATAGTATAGTTTGAAGTTGGGGAGAATGATACCCCATTTTTGTTCTTTATTCTCAGGAGTGTTTTTGCTATCAGAGTCTTTTGTTGATCTCTGAATTAGTGAATATAATTTAAAATAGTAGAAAATTAAATGAGTAAATCTCTAAGGTCAAAATATAAATTTTTCCCAAGAACAAACAACTCTGTTATAAAATAAGCAAAATACTTGGAAACACATTTCTCCACAGAAGATATACAAGTGACCAATAGCATATGGAATAATGCTCAATATCATTAGTCATGAGGGTAATGCAAATCAAGACTAATGATGAAATATCAAGACAAATAATGAAATATCATTGGGTTTTTTGATGGGGATAGATAGATATATAGTTATTACTGAATAAAGTCATTTTAATGATATTAATTCTTCCAAATCCATGAGCAAGGAATACTTTCTCATATCTTTGTCTTCTATTTCTTCTAACAATATCTTATAGTTTTGGCCTACCTGTCTTTCACTTCTTTGGTATTCATTCAAATCCATTTAAGGGTATTTAATTCTTTTTGATGTAATTACTAATGGGATTGTTTTTCTTATTTCTTTTTCTGTTAGTTAGTTTTTTGCAACAGGTTTTTTTAATATTAAGTTTGTAGTTAGCCACTTTACTCATTCATTTTTTCTAATAATTTTTTATAGGAGTCTGGGATAGGATATACTATCACATCAGCAAATAGTGAAAGTTTTACTTCTCCCATTCTCATTTGGAAAACTTTTATATCCTTTTATTGTTTAATTGCTCTTGCTAGGGCAGTCCCTATATTTATAAGAGAATTCCAGTACTGGGCAGCAACATGTAGCAAAAATGTCCACTCTCCTCCAGTGGTCATGGCTAACTCTTCAATAAGACTGTATGATTTCTCATAATTGCCAGCAGTTACATAGTAATTATAGTATTTTACTTGCTGAATTTAGGGTTGAATGGATCACTTAAACCAAGGAAACATATACAAGAAGTGCATTATCAAAACATAAGTTCTAGTAAGGTTTTTAGGCACTACTGAAAACAATGTCACTTTAATAGACTCAGTCTAATTTTTTCTTTTACATCTTAAGAAAGATTTTCTTAATATCCAGTCATTTCCACTGCTGATATAGGAAATGCAGTATGTCTTCTTCAAGATAAATTTGGCTTGTTTTTTACTTGCTATTTTGTTAGAATGAATCTGGACATGATTTGCAATAAATTTTCTTGATTCATTTTTCAAATTCCATAATGTTTCATATAGAAGCTTCTCATTTTGCATACATATAGATGAAAATATATGTGGTTTTTAATGTATCTACATATACAGACAATATGTATGTATATATTAAATATAAATGTGTACATATATGTATATATATATGCATGCACATAGTTGCTAATGAACATCTCTATGATAGTACACATTAAATGCTATTTAGCACGTAGTGATATACTATTGAAGTACATGTAGGGAGGCCATATCCATTTCTAAATATGTGACTACAGTAGCAGTGTTTTCCCTTCATGGGTATAACAAATTCTGTTCACAGCAAAATTTCGTTATACCAAATGATGCTTTCTTTCATTTTTTCCACCTATTTTCATCCCTTGATGGGGGATTTTTAAAATCTAGTAGTAACTATATGAGTTTAACTGGGTCACCTAAGGCCAACAGTATAATCTGACAAGTTTGACATAAAAATGTGTTGTTTAGGGGTTTTATTTGGGCAGGGGTAGATGGACAGAGAAATAAGTCATGGGAAGCACTTTGTGTAATCAAGACAAGAGAAAGTTGTGAACAAGGTGACATTAAAATCTAAAGTAAATTAAAATTAATTAATCCAAAGTTGTAAATTAGACCTTTATTATATGGTTGTGAATAAAATATACCCACAATATCATATAAGTTATCATTTCTTTTGACTTTCTGTGACTCTGGCAAATTCATTTACTCTTCCAAATTTCTCTGTTGTACCAGTTTTCTATATATTTATTTATATGGGGCAATTTTCTAATTATTATTTTAAATTGGAAAGATAATAATCACAACAGTGTTCTTAGAGCTATGTCTGTATTTGCTATGCAAAACACAACATATGCTGGGCCTCCCTGGTGGCGCAGGCAGTTGAGCACAGCTCTGTGAAGCTGTCCGCAGCCTCGGCAGTGCCAGTTAGATCCCCACCAGCCGCAGAGCAACCTATATGGTGCGGCAGATCTCTCCTGTCTCACCTGCTGCTCCCCTCAGCAGTGTATTTCAGTACATCTGCCTGTTCTGTTCCCCACTCTGTCTCTGGTGAATCCTCTCACCCTCCCGCACATCTGGCCTATATCCCAGTTCTTGGATAAATAAATAAATCTTTAAAAAAAAATGCTTTCATTTTTATTATAATGTTGGAATGACTTACAACCAATAAAAACATTGTTTCTAACACAAAATGAATGGCAGTGACATTGAATGGGAGAAACAATTAGTTTTCTGTAGCTCATACTCAAAAACTACTTTTTTAATTTAAAAAACACAATTTTAAATGGAATGCATTATTGATTTTAACTGTAGAGAGTCCAATTTTCATGCATAGTTAAAAATTAAACTTCAACACATTATATATGCCTTTCAAAAATTAGCATATTATTTTGATCAAGGTTACCTAAAATTTAAAATTTTTATGTCATGAATGTTTTAAATATGCATGTGTTGCAAGGTCTTCCTATAAATGGTATATATACGAGATTGTGTTACATTTGCTTATGTAATTTTGGTTGTTTTTTTTTAGCCATTTTGAAACTGACATCCAGAACTGTACCTGATGTTCAATTCTTATTTCTGATCATATTTAATTAAATGTATCTGACTAGCTTTCTAATTTGATTTACAAATTTGACAAGGCTTTTCTGAAATCAAGATTTATTATATCACGTTATTTAGTGAAGCCTTCTCCTCCATCTTTCCTCTTGAAAAGTGAAACAAAGCAAGACAAGTACAAGTAAAAGTAAAGGAGGAAGGAGAATTCACCAGGGTCAACTTCATTTTTTCCTTTTCTTTAAAATAGCAAAACAGTGTTTAAAAGCTACACTTATTTGCCCAGAGAAAATACCTTACAATTTTATTTGTGATCATTGTATGAAGTGTAGGAGAGTTAAGATATTCCATGACTTAACCTGCAGGAGTCAGAGTTAAACGCAGTCAAAGGCTACCATTTCTTTTTTGTTTGTTTGCTTTTGAGGTATTATTGACACATAACACCAAATTTGTCTCAGATGTACAAAACAGTGATTCAATATTTGTATATATTGTAAAATTATCCCTACAATAAGACTAGTTAATATCTGATGCCATACATAGCTACAAAATTTTTTCTTGTGATGAGGCCTTTAAAATCTATTCTCAGTAACTTTTAAATTTGCAATATATCATTAACTATGGTGGCAATGCTGTACATTAAATAGTCATGATTTATTTATTTTATAAATAGAAGTATGCATCTACTAGACTATTTTCACCATTTCACCTCAGCCTATCCTGTCCCCCACGCCCATGTTTAGCAACCACCATTCTGTTCTCTTATTTATGAGCTTGATTTTTTATTTCATATTTAAGTAAAATTATACAGTATTTGCTTTTGCCTTCAAGATCCACCACAATGTTGCTAATGCAAATTTCCATTTTTTAATAACTGAAGTGTTTCTGTCTGTGTATTTGTGTGTCCTATTTATTTATTCATTCATCTGTCAGTTGGCACTGATGTTTCCATATCTTGGATATGGCTTATAATGCTACAATGAAATGGAGTCTATGTATCTTTCAAGTTAGGTTTTTTTGTTTTGTTTTGTTTGGATGAATACTTATAAGTGGAATTATTGGGCAATACGGTAGTCCTATTTATAATTTTTGGGGGAAACTTCACACTCTCCATAGTGGTTTCACCAACCTACATCCCACCAGCAGTGTACAAGGGTTCCTATTTCCTCCACATCCCCACCAACATTTATTATTTCTTGTCTTTTTAATAAAAGCCATTTTGACAGGTGTAAGGTGATAGTCTCACTGGTGTATATGGTAACTTATTGTGGTTTTTTTGGTTTGCTTTTCCCTTATAATAAGTGATGATGAACATGTCTTCATGTACCTGTTGGCCATTGGTATGGTAGATTATATGTTAACTCTATGTTTATTTTTTTGAGGAGCCATCAAATTGTTTTCCACATCAGTTGCACCAATTTGCATTCCTACCAACAGTACACAAATGTTCTAACATCTTTACATCCTCACCAATGTGTGTTATTTTCTGTTTCTTTGATAATTACCACCCTAAATGAGTGTGGATTGGCTTGTCATTGTAGTCATGATTGCATTACCTAATGACTAGTGTTGTGGAACATCTTTCCATGCGCTATTGGTTACCTGTATGCCTTCTGTGAAGAAATGTCTAAGACCTTTACCCGTTTTATAACTGAGTTGTTTATTCTGGGGAAAAATAATTAAATTTTGATCTTCGATATTTAATCATTTCATTTTCCAAGGTCATTGACTACTATTTTAAATTACATTCACTATTTCAAAAATGAACAAATTTCACTTTAAATTGAACTGAATTTTGAATGCTGACTCCTTGTACTCTAAGGATTGGGAAGGTTTACTGATGCTTAGATAATATTGAAATTCCTTCCTCTAAGTAGAAGAATTATCTTAGTTGCATTTTAAAAATCTATTTGATATCATTAACATATACAACTTGTTTCGCTATAGCTTACAAACTTAAAATTATATTACATGAATTTTTTAACTTAAAGATGAATTCTGAGATTTTTTCAGCAGTAATTCATTTGTATTCCTCAATGTAAGAGGTTATTTTAAGTTTTTAAGCTGTGAATAAGAGAAATGTTCAAATGGGTATTAACTGGTTATTCAGAAATTCCTAACACTTTCTAATCCAAGTTTAGGGGATGTGGAAGAATCCCATGACTAGTAATTTTTCACTTATGAGGGTGATGTTTATACACTCAGATGGTTATACATAAATTCGCTCTATATAAGTTTTCACAGCACCACCTAAAAAGATGCTCAGATGCCACCATCTATCTCTCTTTCAGACTTTTTAAAAGCTTTTAAACTACTCTCCTTGCTTCTACTCTTCATCTAGAGGCCCTTATCTACACAGCAGCTGGAGAAATCTCTAAAACACATAAATTACATAATGCCACTTCTCTAATTAATCAAAACAAAAAACAATCCAGTTGTTTACCATCACACTTAAAATAAGATCCAAATTCTTAACCAGGCTTACAGGGACCTACATTAATGTGATCTCATATTCTTTCCCTGCTTCTCAATCACTAGTTTCCCCCCACATTGGCTTAGCACTGGATATTTGTACTCATTCCTCAACAAAGAAAATTCTTCCCTCATCTCAAATCCTTGCCGAGCTTACTTCCATATTTGTTTCCGTTCTCTGCTCAAATGTCATCTTGTCAAAGAGGTCTTTTCTGTTACATTTCTCTGTTTTATTTTTCTTCATAGCACCTAACACTAGCTTATGTTATACTGTTATATTAATTTGTGTCATGTTGTGTTATGTTATGTATTTATTTGTTTATTACCATTCTCCTCCATTAATTTTTTTTTAAGACAGGAAACTGTCACTGTCTTACTTTACTGCCAGTGCCTAGTGAATGTTTAACACGCAACACTTCACAAACACTTAGTGAATAAACTCATGAATGAAAAACTGTAATGACAAAATTCAACCATTAACACACTGTAACCAGTAAACATCTCATTACTTGAACTATTTTAAATAGATAGTGGATCCTAAAACAAGGCACTGGAGTCATAAGTATAGGAAATATACATAATATAGGTGCTTTCCTTAAATCTATTATTATTTCGTATTAAGATGATAGTTATTGATTTCAGAAATAATTGTTAATTGGGGTCAAAAATTTATAATCACTTTTCAAGCCCATTGTAAAAGATTTTGCTGTTCTGAGAAATATTTATTCTATTCAACATTTTATGTTATTATTATATGAGGTGTGACAGAAAGGACCCTTGTTCTTTCTTCAGAGATAAAAGGAAAGAACAGTATTTTTAGAAATGGAAAGTAAACTTCAGTAGGGGATACACTTAAATATTTATAACTAGAGACCTAAGCTTGTATCTCACATTTGACAGTCCTCCCACATTTCTTAATTGAACAGATGGGGTTTATACTATGCACTAAAAATTACACTGACGATTATTTTTGTTGGTTTTTTATTTTAACCTCAAGTGTAGAAATAAATTTAGAATAATTGACCTCTCTTTATGAAACAGCTCCTGCTCCAATTCAGATACACAGAAGTCGCATAGCCTGTAGCAAATTACCATAATTGAGGTAGTTTAAAACAACAAAATTTTTTTCTCCCACAACTGTGGCAGCTAGAGCCCCAAATCAAAGTTTTAGCAGGACCATGTACCCTAGAAGAAAACCTTAGTGTTCCCTAGCATGTAGACATCTTTCTCTTTGTCTTCACATGACTTTCTCCCCTGTTTGGCTCCAAATCTGTCTGTTCTTATAAGAACACCAGCTGCTGCTTGTATGTGTGGCCTCATATGTATGACCTAATCCTGTATGAACTTTTTTAACTTGATTACGTCTGCAAAAGCCTTATTTCCAGATAGGTCATAACAACCAGAAGTTAGGACTTTGGGGAAACATAATACCACCCACTACAATTATTTTTGTTTTTTAATGAGAAAAATAATTCATGTATATAAAGTTTAATAGTTCTACCATATTGCAATATGGTAATGTCTCTTGTTCCATTTGGATATTCCACCAATTTCTGCTCTCCTAAGGTAAGACTATTCATTGTTATAATATTTAGCTCCATAAAATTAATTCACATCTCAATTTTAGTTATTATCTATTAACATTCTATGATAGATGAAAATTTTGCTCTAATACCATCTAAACAAACCCGCACTTTTTTTCCTTTTCTACTTCTTGATACAGTTAGTTATCACATGATTTCTTTGTGAAATCAATATGCAGTGCTTATAATATTCTATTTTTTAAAGATTTATTTATTTAGTTATACAAGAACTGGGTTACAGCAGTGGTGTGGGGGGGTGAGAGGATTCACCAGAGACAGAGCAGGGAACAGAACAGGCAGACTGATGAAATACACTGCTGAGGGGAGCAGCGGGCGAGTCAGGAGAGGTCTGCTGCGCCATATGGGTAACTCCCTGGCCAGGGATTGAACTCATGCTGCAGTGGCTGCGGATAGCTTCATAGCTTGTGCCTTCACCCCTTGCGCCACCAGGAAGACCCTATTTTATTGTGACTATATAACCATTATTTATAGAGGAACCATATAATATGTGATGATTAAAATTATTTTCTTCTTGGTGTTAATAATCAAATATTTTTTGATTTGGCTTAATATTCTTTGTGGTAATAAAAAATTTATTTCCACACTCTGCCAGAGCTTCTCTTACCGTGTTCAGCTACTTCAAGTCACCTATCAGTTTCACTGTCATCTCAGAGCCCCCATACTCTTGTTTACTTACAACCTTGTTTTTCTCTTATTTTTCAGTAACTGTGACCTGGTGACTCATCTGGGGACTCCTTTGCCCTGCTCTCCTGGGTTAAATCTCCAATTTGCTGGATCCTAATATTTCCCTTTCTTGGTTTCCTCCCTCCTCTTCCTAGAGCATATCCTTCAATAATTGCTTCCTGAGAGAAGTATGATGGGAGCTAAATACTTGAGTTCTTCAATGTCTGAAGAATATCTTTTTTCTATTATCATATTAAACTGATAATATGACCAGATATACAAATTCCTAGGTGGGAAATAGTATTCCTTCACAGTTTTGAAAACCTTATATCATTGTCTTCTATCTCCTTTGCCATTCTGATACATGGTCCTTTGTATATGACCTGTTTTTATTTTTACTCCCTGGAAGATTTTGAGTTCATTTTTTTGTTTGCTTGTTCTCGTACTGAAATTTCACAATATGCCTTGCTGTAACTCTTTTCTTTATCCATTATTGTAGGCACAAACTTAGCTATTTCCATCTGGAAACATGTGCTCTTCAGTTCCTGAATTTTCTTAAATCATCTCCTCCCTACATTTTTCTCAGTTCTTTTGTTCTACAGTCATTCTTATTGGGATGCAAATACCCTGGACTGGGATTCTAACTTTAATATATTTTCTCACATATTTCATTTTACCTTTGAGATGTTATCTTCAACTTAATTTTCTAGCACAAGTGGTTAAATATTTAATTTTTACTATCATAGTTTTTAATTTTAAAAAATTATTTTATTTCTGTTTTTTTATCATCCCATTCCTAAAAAACTTCTCATCTCTCCAAGGTTAAATTGATTTTTATTTCTGTTTACCCTAGTTTGTTTGTTTCTGCTCTCTCTCATGCTATAGGATATTTTCATATCCTAATAATGCTTGATTTTTCCTTTCTATTTAAGAATAAGATGCTTATTCTACCCTGTGCACAGGATATCAATTACCATAGGATTATGTATGAAATCCATTCGTTTAGTTAGAGGACTCTGATAGCACCAAACTTTAGTTTGGGCAGGTCCACTTTTCTGAAAGAGGAATCTTTTAACTTCATGCCTTTTGGCTATCATTTATCCACCTCTTTTCATTTGGTGCTCTTAACACCACCCTCAGCTCTGTCTAGTCACCCCTAGTCCAGAACCCTTCTGGATCAATCCAAATAATCTGCTGGAAAGAAAGAGAATGTCACCTGTTGATATGGGATTGGGGAGAAGATTTGGGATTCTAATTACTTATTTTAAAGAACTCAATTGATCTTTCTCTGTTTCATCCCATTTGTACCCTTGCCTTCCAAAACACCTGTGATTTCTAATTTTTGAGATTTTTCTGGGTCTATGCAACAAGAATTGGCAGATGGAATCCTCCCATTTGTAAGCTAAGTTGTAGCTTTCTGTTCTAAGATACGTACAACTAATCCATCTATTGTACTTTAAGTTTCTAAAAGATGGACATATTATTTTTCATTTCCCTTCCTTTTCTTTTTGTCCCTCTGAATTTATACCTTACTTTTTTCTTTTGATGACATTTAGTAGGGCTTGGGGAGGAAACACTGATGAATGTATATACGTAATCTGGTGTTTAGTCAGAAGTCCTTTGTCTGATTATTCATTGGTGTATCACCATGGGAGGCCCTCGTCAATTGAGGTACTAAATAATCTAAAGCAACCACCCCTCAGGTGAAATTCTGTTTCAATTGCCATTTATGTCATTAAGTATTTATCATTGCATTGTAAATGTTTTATTTTTATATTTAACAATAATTTTTATTATAAAATAATAAACACTTAGAAATTTGGCAGATAGAAATCATCAAGAAAACATTTTATTAAAACGGAAAAACCTGAGGACTTTTACTTTGGAATATGTAGGGTTTATTTTATACATTTTATCAAGTAAATAAACTGATTTAGCAATTTAAAAATCTTCAATAAAGAAAAGTCCAGGTCCAGATAGTTTCGCTGGTGAATCCTATGAGACATTTATGGAAGAAGTAATAATGCATGTATGTAAACTCTTTCAGAAGATAGAAAAGTAAATAACACTTTGCTGTGCATTTTATGAGGCCATTATTATCCTATCACCCAAAACAGACAAAACAAATACAGAAAAAGATAGATCTTAATTTGGACATTTAATCTACCCAGCTATCTGAAACACTGATCTCCATTTTGTCTATCTTGAACCTCAAGCAGGAAAAGGCAGCAGGCACTTCTCAGGAAAATAGAAGGGACAGTGGCCCACAGACACCCAAATAGGAGATAGTGAGTGGAGGCCATTAAAGACCCTGAGGAAAGATACTTTGGGGAAATATGACTTAAAAATAGCTACTCACGCTGGAAAATCAAATAGTCGTGCACAGGTCCTGGTGAGATACATGCTCAGAAAAGACCTAAAAAGATCTTACTATTTCTTCTTGGACTTATCCCAAAACTGAGACCCAAGGCTCAGTTGATGAATGAAGAACTTCCCCAGGACAAGAAGAGTCTACAAAGACTGGGAGAAGTGTCTGTTTTTTCAAATGCCCAATTTTCAACAACAAAAAAATTACAAAGCAGTCAAAGAAATGGGAAAACATAGCTCATTAAAGGAAGAAATAAAGTGGCAGAAAATAGGCCCGAAGAAACACGGGAGCAACACTAAATAGGGAAATACTTTGAAACGACTGTCTTAAATATGTTCAAAGAATGAAAGAAGAAGAAAAAAATTACAGGAAAATAACATAAGAACAAAATGGAAAGATCAACAGAGGCAGGAATTTTAAAATGAAACCAATTAGACATTCTGAAAATGAATAGAATAGCTCAATTGAAAAAAAATCATCTGAAAGGTTCAACAATTTTTTTAATATTAATTCTTTTATTTTTCACATCGTTGTTCATTATTAAACAATAGTTGCTTCCCCCCACCCCCTCAGGTGCAGTCCCCATAGAGTTTCCTTCACCAGTGCATGAAGGGTTCAACAATTTTACATAATAGATATACATAACAAAAGTAGAACGTGCATTTTTCTCAAGTGCACAACATTCTTTTTTTAATTTTGTTAGGAATAATTTTCCTGGAAGCCTGTCAATTTATACTTCTCTCCCTATAGTACACATCATAATTAATGACTATCATTGTTTTTATAAATATATATGACAAAAATCATTGTTTATGTTTGTAATTTATTTGCTTTTCTTCTCTTGCCAGTACATATAAACGTTTTATTTTTTTCCTTATAAATTATGTGGTCATATTTTTGGGTCATTGATAATGTTGAGAATGAGTAATCTCATTTAGAGGACTTTATTGGGGGAGGGCTTGAATTTATTTTAATTGAAGTAACATTGGTTTATTTTAATTTTTTAAAGATTTTTTTATTTATACAAGAACCGGGGTACAGGCCAGATGCGTGGGAGGGTAAGAGGACTCACCAGAGACAGAGCGGGGAACAGAACAGGCAGGCTGATGAAATACATTGCTGAGGGGAGCAGCAGGAGAGACAGGAGAGGTTTGCCATGCCATGTGGGATTCTCACCGGCTGGCCGGAATCGAACCCGTGCTGCCTAGGCTGCGGACAGCTTCACAGTGCAGCGCTCAACTGTCTGTGCCACCAGGGAGGCCCCTGAGGTAACATTGGTTTATAACACTATATGATTTAGACATAAAGGATCACATTGCACAGGTGTGTGTTACCACAACACACACACCAACAAAGCACCCATGGTCCATTGTGCCCCCCTCCACACTTTGCTATTCCCCCACCCTCTCTGGCATCCTCAATTCTACAGTCAGACTTATTTAGAGAACCTTAAGTACTGTCAGGAAAGCAGGACTCTGAAGTTCTAAATGAATTCTCTTTGTTTTCATTTATTATTTTTCTTATTGATTTTCTTTTGAGGCAACATTGGTTTACAATACTGTATATGACTTAAGGGAATGGATTCCCACTTCCTCAGATGTATGTCACCACACCACACCCACCACCCAGAGCCCCCATAGTTCTTTACCATAGACCATTAGACACCCACTTTTCCTCCTATCCCCAACCTCCCCCCAAGTAGCCTCAATTCTGGAGTCATATGTATAGGGTTTGTTTTGGTTTAGCTTTGTCAATTCCTTTGTTTAGTATCTCTTTGTTCTACATATTAGTACACTATGTTGATCTGGAACTATATCTACATATTCAAGGTAGATATTAAATTAAATTTATTGGCACATAATTGTTCACAATGATCTTTTATGATCCTTTGTATTTCCACTCTTTCATTTGTAAAATATTTGTTTCTCACGTGATTCCAAAGAGGAATCTCATTAAAGGATGATCATAACAGAGTCAGGTGGACGAGAAGACCCCATTTGTTTATGTCAGTAAGGCTTTCCCCATTTGTCTCTCTACTACCCAATAGACTTATGAACAAGTGGCATTGGTAGCAGGATGGAAGTTAAATGTAGACTCAGAAGCATGAATTTCCATCTACAAGGCTAATGTGGTTACAGTTTCTGTGGTGTGCCCAATTGCACAACAGTAGAGTACAAGACAAAGCTTCCATTCCCCTAAGGTGTCAGTCAGCTGTCAGATACATTGCACTGGGCCACTTGCATTATGGAAGAGGTCGTCCTTTTTTTCTCACTGAATAGATACTTATTCTGGAGGTGAATTTCCTTCCCTTTTTGCATTGCTTCTATTAAAGCCACTCTCTATGCACTTAGAAAATGCTTTTGTCACCATCATGCTATCCACACAATATTACTTTCAATCAAGAAATTCATTTTGGAGCAAATAAAGGGAGCAATGGGTTCATGCTCATAGAATTCACTGGCCTTATTATGCTGTCCATTATCCTGTAGTAGCAGGCCTTGATAGGATAATAAAATGACCTTTTTATTTTCTTCTTACAAAAAAGTTTTAACCATATAAAACTGTATTATTGAGTGGCCTTAAGTACATTCAAAATATTGTGCAACCATCCCCACTATCTAGTTCTAGAACTTTTTCATCGTCTCATTTCATCATACCCATTAAGCAGTCACTCCCCATTCCTTCCTCTCCCCAGACCCTGGCAACCACTAATCAGAATTCTGTCTCTTTGATTTGCCTATTTTGGATATTTCAAATAAGTACAATCACACGATATGTGACCTTCTATGTCTGGTTTCTTTCACTTGGCATTCATTTCAAGGTTCTTCATTGAATGATGAGGTTTAGCACTGGGATGGCCTTTTGAAGACTCAATGGTCACACCATTTGAAAGCAACACCTTGTGCAGCTTGCATAATGTTCTTTAGTTTTTAACATATAACCTAAATCTAAATATATACCCATGGACCAAAATCAAGGGGTGGGACTGGGAGTGAATCCTCTCACTTTTACCTCTACCAAGTCACATGCAGTGTTTTGTTTTCCATTCCTGCAACTTCGGGCTTTCTCGTGCAGTTCTCCAAGAAGAATGCTTCCAAAGCAAAATTTCAATAAAAGTGAAGTAGAGACTGCTACTAATCCATTTTGGCGTCCTTGTGCTATTTAACCAACATGCAAAAAAGAGTGATTACTCTCTTGCCTGGAGTGATTGATTCTGACTAGTAAGTAGAATTTGAGTTGCTACTAAAAAAGGGAGAAGAGAGGAATATGCCCAGAGTGCAGGGGATTATGTGGGGTGCCTGTTAGTACTTAGTAGCCCTATGCTCTGCTGTATAAGTTAACAGAAAACTACAGCAACCCAAGAGAAGTAGAACCTCTAATAGCCCGGGTCCTTCAGGAATGCAGGTTTGAGTCTTCTCACAAGGCAAGGAACTAATGCCAGCTGAATGCTTGCTGAAGAAGGATATGGAACAGGTAATGGAGGACAAAGAAAGTAGTTATGAATAGTAGTTATAACCATGTTACCAGTTGTAGATGTAAGGTCTATATGAAAGATGAGCATTTTTCTTAATTTTCTCCATATGAATATATTTGTGTATATATTAACCAATTATTTTCCATGTCCCCTCTCTCATCCCCTTAAGATGTGTTATATCTTAGTATTTAAGCTACTGGATATGAAAGGGATATTATTACTCATCAAGGGGAATGAACATTACTGAATGACCTTATCCTTCTTTTGGAAGGGAGAAAGTTGTGTTGGGTTATATGAGAGAGAGTTGCATTATATGGGTGGAAGCATAGTTTTGCTATGGTCTTTTATTTCAAAATTAATGATTAAAAGAAAAATTGCCTCGTTGTCAAGTTGACAAGAGTTGGACTAGGGTGGTGTCATTTAGCTAAGCTGGAACTACATTTCCTAGAATTTCTTTGGAGTCCATGCAAAATCCCATTACATTATTATGATTATGCATATGATCATGGATCTGCTGACTCACCTCATTGCAAGGGGCATGGATAGCACCAGCAGCTCCTTTAGTTTCTCTGCTTCCTGGAGACACATGTGTAGCTCATTGGTTAAGGGCACACACTACTTCAGAGCACCTTTCATTGGCATTAGATACAGTAAGAAAAAGACATGGGTTCCAGTTTTTCCTCATAGGTTCCTTTTAATTTAATTGAACACATTCTAGAAATGAATTTCCTTTCCTGTTTGAAATGCTTCTATCAAATACACCATCTATGGACTGACAAAAACCTTTAATCACCATCATGATATTCAACACAGAATTACTTTGTGGAAGCTTCCATTTGTCCAAGCTACCTTCTAGTTTGCATTCACCTTTCCATCCCATATGCCTCTCCTGCTGACACAGTGACTTTGAGCCTACTACTATACACTGCAGTCCACAGACCACTTTACCATTTCCCTTTGTGGCCCTGTTTAGTGACTCTTCTGTGATCCTATAATTATCCCTTCCTGATCTTTGTTTCTGCAGCTTCTTTTAATTGGGTAAAGTCTAATTGCTGTAATAAATCATTTCTTCTCTATCAATCATAATGGTGCTACTTATTTTGACCAACCCTTAAAAAATAGGTATTTTTTTCAACACAATTTTCCTGACCAACCCTAACTATATTTTTTCATATAACCTTAGAATCTGCTTTTCTAGTTAAAAAAATGTTTATTTATTCATGTCATGTTAATTGTGAAGATTAATTTACAGTGTTGTCTTTCTATTTTAAAAAGGACTTTTGTTCTAAATATCCAAGTTCACTTTTATAACTTGTTTACATAAAGGTTCCTCTAGATGAACCTTGCAGCATTTTCATTTATTCTTATTTTGCCTGTGTTTTTGTTGTTGTAAGTGAAGGGATTTCTTCATTATTTTAAGTTTTAAAGTTTGTTTCCTACAATGGTTAACTTTGTCAGTTTGTTTAGGCTGTGATGTCCATTTGTTTGGTCAAACATTACACTAGATGTTGCTGTGAAGGTGCTTATGGGTATGACTAATATATCAGTTTTAAATAAAGCTGATTATTCTTCATAATATGGGTGGATATCATCTAATTAGCTGAAGGCCCTAAGAGCAGATTCAGGTTTCCTGAGGAAGGAGCAATTCTGCCTCAATACTACAACATATAAACTCTGCCTGAGTTTTCAGTCTGCTCTCCTGCCTTGCAGATTTCACCCTCAAGTCTTCAACATCATCTTTACCTAAATTTTCAGACTGCCAGTCACAGGAGCCAATTCCTGTTGTTACTTTGGAGAACCAGACTTATACACGTATACAATAAAGGACACTGAAAAATGTTGAAGTTCTAGACTTGAGATTTTGCACAGTGTGATGGCTCTGAAACCACACAAACCAGAGAGTTCAGTTGGACAAATGACTTAACATCTTGGAAATTAATTCCTCCTCCCTGTAGAATAGGGATGTGGCTATTGTGTAGGGTTGTTAAACATTGTAGAATACCTGTCATGGCTCACAGTAGGACTATTGTAATTGTTAGTTACCCTCTCTCCTGAAAGGAGATGCACTGTTTAGTTATATACTGTAAAGGCCAGGACTGGGCACAGTGCAGGTTTTCTGATCCCATGCAGACCGGGTAAAGGAGGAGTCAGAGTCCTCAGTAGTTCTGCAGGTTTTTTATTTGGGGTTCACCAGGCATATGGCAGGCAGGGGTGCTGGCTGGGGGGCTGGGAGGTTGGCAGGCCTCCCAGCCCCCAGCAAGTCTTCACTCTATCTGGAATCTTTGGCGTTCGTTCTGCTGCTTCTTGGCTTCTGCTTCGGCTTCTGCTTCGGCTTCTACTGCTGCTACTGGTGCTGCTGGCGTCCCCCCGTGACGCCGCCCTTAAAAAAGCACAGTCTTAGCTCAGCTGAATCCCATCTACCTATGCCCACACCCTATTCCAGGTGCCCGCCATCAGGCATGCATTCAGGACAAGGATCCATCATCTATCCTGATGGCGGAAGGGCAGAAAAGCCTGATATTTTCTTTACCCTACATATACTTAGTAACTTGATCTTATTAAATGATTTAACCAAACTGAGTTTCTTAGATATTATGAAATATGAGATAGTTACTTGGCATAAACTGTCTGCTATCAAACCAATGCCACCTTATTTGAGCTTAGTTCTGCCACTTATCTGTGTAAGATCTAGGGCAAGTTACAAGTTTCCCTGAGCCCAGTTTCAATTTGGATAGTATTACCTCATGGGGTTTTTGTCAGAAGTAAACAGGAGAAGTGTGCAGCTTAATCTCAAGCATACAGTAGAAGCTAAATACATCTACTAGATATTATGGGAGTAACTGGAGTTTCAAAGGTGAATTGAGTCAGTTGCTGCAGTTAAGAGAAGCTTACCTTCTAGTGAAGATAAAAGTCCAAGAAAGGAGGAAGAAACCACAGCCAACGTTTGTTTTTATTCTTAATAAGTCAGGTAGAAAAACACCCATGCAGGGGGCAGAAAGTTTTAAGTGATATAAAAGAAGCACATGCCATGAAAAGACGATAAAGGTATTGTAGACTTTCATTGATTTATTGGATTGTTTGCATTGGATATCTGATCTCATTAGCAGAGGTTATGCAGCACTTTCAAAGGCCTACCGCCTTGCCAGCGGCTCGTCATAGCGAATAAATGGAAGGGTGGGTGCCCTGAAATCAGAGCCAAATCAATTTTGTCAGCAGGGAAGAGCACGTTGAAGCTGATGTTCCCGGGCTGGTATTCATAAGAAACAATGGGTTGCAGCTAAAAAGCTTTGACGGTTTGGGGAGAAATGTGGCAAAACGAACTAGTAAATGACATACCCAGTTTACAAAACATATCAAAAGCTCTTTACTTTTTCCTCCTTTCTTAAAAGGTCAATAAACAAAAACATTTATGCTAGAAAGGCATGCAGCCTTTTTTCTTTTCTCAGTATCATGTTTTTTTTTTTTTTCCTCGTTCCCTCCCCCCCGCCCGCCTAATGCATACTCTTACTTCTTTCTCAGGCTCGATTTTTCCCTTCTCCAACCTCCCAGGCCCCTTCACACTCCCCGTTCCGGGCTTCCCTCCCCGCCCATCTGCCCGGACCGCCGCGGGGCCGCACCTGCCGGTGGAGCACCCGCTCCCCGCCCCGCCGAGAGACTAGCAGTGACGTAGCGGGGAGGACAGGACCGCGCGGCCCGCTGACGTCACTGCCGCAGCGGTCCTGAGCGAAGCCCAAGAATAGGCATCCAAGGAGGGCAAGGCAGCGGTGACCCTCGCGGTCAGGGCAGAACGATGCCAGCGCGCCGCGTGCTTTGGGTTTCTGGGTTCCGAAGGCCGAAATCGCGCAGCTGGGGCGCACCCCACCCGCTCAGAGCGTTTGAACACTAGTTAGCGATCACGGGAATGTCCCCAAACGGGGCCTCGTGCGCACGCGCCTTGGGTTGGGGGGCAGAGCGGGGAGAGCGGTTGGGGCCGGGGGCTGCGAGATGAGGTTGCTGTGGGAGGACGGTGGTGTGTGGCGGTAGAGGGCTGTGACAGAGCAGCTGGAGGCGAAACAGGAAGGAGGCAGCCCACTCCCTCCGCCGCCAGCCCGTCTCCCTGGGCGCTGCGGCGGCGCGGGGCGCGGGCCTGCGGCGCGGCGTCGTGACGTCACGGTGGCGGCGGCCCTGGTTGGCGCAGGGTCCGCGGCTGCAAAGTGTGAATTACGCCGGGCTAGCGCCGGCTGCGGAGTGAAGTCAGGCTCCGGGGGAGGGGAGGGGCCGGCCGGCTGCGGCGACCCGAGCTGGTCACTGGTCTGGAAATCCCGCGCGCCTTGGGTCTCGCCGTTGGCTCCAGCCGTCTTTTCCAGCACTGTTTGCCTGTCCGTGTTCCCCACCGGCTCTGCCGTCCCCAGACCCGCTTCTCCTGGCCGAGGAGCCCTGGGGCGGCGGGGTTCCCCTGCGACTCCGCCTGTGCTGCTCCCGCTTGCACCCCGGAGCTGGGCGCGCGCGGGTCCTCGTAACTAGCCGCGGCCGCCGCTGCTCCTTCCCGCCTGCAGCCGAGGCGGCGTGGTGAGGTCGGGGACGCGTGAGCGCGGCTTCCCGGCCCGGGGTCGGCGCCCGCCAGCCCTGCCCCCGCTTCGGCCCGGCGCCCCCGAGCCGCGGCCCCCTCCCAGTGCAGGGGCCGGCGGCCGCGGCAGGGCGGGCGCCGCGCGGGGGCAGGGCGGGTGTATTCAATGGAAGTATGCTACCAGCTGCCGGTGCTGCCCCTGGACAGGCCGGTCCCCCAGCACGTCCTCAGTCGCCGAGGAGCTATCAGCTTCAGCTCCAGCTCCGCTCTCTTCGGCTGCCCCAATCCCCGACAACTCTCGCAGGTAATTGCCGCCGTCCGGGCCCACACTTGGGGGCTTCTTTCCTTTTGTTTCCCTCTTTACCAACCTACCGCGACACCTCCCGTCCCTGAAGTTCACCCCAGACGCAGCATTGTTCATTGTTTTTGGCATTGCTAGGCTGTCCCCTCGATTCAAGAGCCCTTCCTTTTATCCTCGGGTCTGTGCACACTCAATCTCCCGGCCTCCTCACACCTCCGCCTAGGTGGACTGTGGGAGCCCTTCAAACTGCACCCCTCGGTGTTCCCCGGTTGAAGCTCCAGCAGAGACCCTTCCTTTCTCGTTGTCTCCGTCTGCAAGTTGGGCCTCTTCTACTTAGTTATGGCCCCGGGCACACCTGCTGCCCTACAGTCCCCCCATTAACCCACAAACACACACCTGTGCGGGGTTCGCGCTTAGCCACCCCCAGCTCCTGCGCACCCCGCGGTGCTGGGTTGGTCCTGCGGTTGTCCAAACAATAGGCCGAGATGCCCTGTTGCTGTTCTCCGCGATCCTCTTTCTGTGAATGGACCGTGCGTGAGAGAAACAGGAATCAGGAGTGCTTCCCAGAAGCTTCAGTTTTCGCAAACTTGATAGCCAGACATCACGTTTGTTTTTAATTTGATAAGGAGGTTTTAGGAAAGAAAACTCCTGATGAGCATTTACAGGAAGACTTTGTTTTGAGTGGTCCAATACCAGTTGCTCCCGAGAATTTCTCTTTTTTCTATGATGATGCTGTTGGCTCAACTCAGTTCTGCTATTTCGATTGCCACATTCTAAATAGGGAGACCAAAAGAATTTTTTATTTACATCTGAATTGAGTACCCTCAATTTCTGTTGCCAGAATGCTACAAATTCATCATCACTTTTTTATTCAAATACATATATTTTTCCTATTGTTATTATTATCCTTTATTGGAGTGTGTTTTCTTTCATTATGTTGTAAATATCTTGAGCGGAATCTTTTTTTTAAGCAGGTAGTGTGGAATAGCATGTGGTAGAGATTTTACTTAATGATAGGCGTGTCCAGTAAGTATTTGTCATTTACTTCTTTACCTAAATTGTTTGTAGAGGGAACAGGATCTTTATTTGGGTTTCTTACTGAATTGTGGCTGTGCTGATGAGGTCAGCCAGACTCCTAAAAATTACTATAACATTAAGTAACATTTTAAATAGTATTTGCATTGTTATTTTGAAAGTTTAGTATGTGATCTGACTTTCTAGTACTGCTTTAAAGCATTTTCAGGTTCCAGATTAATGTTGAGACAGTGCATTGCTGAAAATGGTTTTTGATGGTAGTGATTAAAGGTTTTCAATGGTAGAACTTTTTTCACCTCTAAATATTATTTTACTTTTTCATATCAGCAGGCATATGACTTCTGATTCAGTCTAAATAATAAAGTCAATCACTAATCATTTATAAAGTTATATGAATAAAGTTCCTTGTGCTCCCTAAGGAGAAAATGAGAAGGGAGACTCCTAGGGAATTAAAGCAAGTAAGGCTGATGATGCCAGGGGTTTTACCTGATGTCCTAATTAATCCACCGGGTCCAATTTGAAGCCCCAGTCCTTGACTCATTTCCTAGCCTTAGGTTTAAATGGGTAATGGAATTTTAAAATTATGATTGTGACATGTAAAGCAAATATTGTGGAGTCACACCATATTTTCTAAGACTTGAAACTTTAAAAAATTCCTATGCCTCAAAGTATAAAGGAACTTCTGAAAATGTGGACAGAAATTTTCCTGAACTAACACTTTTTTTCTGAATAACATTGCTCAATATTGAAATGACTGTAAATTCACCAGGGTGCTGAGATGGGTATATTTATTATTATCGAGACTGTGTTTCATTTAATACTAAAGCATATGTTAGTAGTGATTTCCTTAGGGATACATGGGAATTTGTAGTAGGAGAAAAGAAGTAGAAAATCTTGGAATCCTATTCAGAGCTCTATAAAGTATTTTTTTCTTTACCCTTGAATTTTCATCTTTGGTTCCTGAGTCTAAAGCTGTAGAAATTATATAAAAAGTTTAGGTGGTTTTGTAGTTTTGTTTAAAAGATTAATATATATATATATATATAGCATTAAATAGAAGTTTTTTTTATTAGAGTTTTTCTCTTTTAAAATATGTTCAAAGCTAACAATCTGTTCGGTTCTTAATTTTACCACAGTATTAGAGCCTGGCTCATAGTAGGTACTTAGAAGTATTTGTTGAATGAATCAAATATGAAATTTGAAGTTTCAAATATGAAAACTTTAAAAGGATTTTTATCAAGAGATAGTAGAAACTCATTGATCCAAATCTTGGTTTGAAACTTAAAACTTAAGATTTTAACAGATTCAGAAAATAAGCAGATGACTTTGAGCAACAAAAATAGATTTGGCGATCTTCTCAAAGCCTGTGTGTTTTAGGCAAAATTTTGACAAACTTTGTTTCCCAGGTAACAAATTGGGAGGGGAGTGGAATATTGCTAGAGTTAGGTCACCCTGTGAGTAGCAAAGGTTGACAGCTAACTAACACACCAAAAGCCAGGCATCCAATGTAAACCTCTTCAAAACAAGCAACTTTTAAAAAGGCACCCTGGGGACATATAGTTTAGGAGATTTAATGTTGTACAACACAATAATTATTAATCAAAATGATTTTTAAATTACTAGAATCTAGTTTCAAAGTTGTAAGATTTTTTTTTAAATGCCAAACAATTTTTAAGCATTGGTGATTAAATAGTTATGTATGCGTTATCTGGAAAATTCTTTTATGTGGAGCACCAACTTTCCCAAGAATACCAAGTAAGTGGGGCATTAACCGTTTGTTTTGAACAGGTGGTATATTTCTATATCAAATGGTTAATGTGAGAATTTTTTTTAAGTATTTGAAAAATAAGGATAACCTTGTTTTTGCCATTGCAGGATATCTATTGTTGATAGCTAAGTTGAAAGAATTATCCTGTAGAATAAAGTTTTATTTGGAAAAAAATCTTATGAGAGCAAAAATTGTCTTGTTCATCACTGCATTTACAGTGCTTTGCATAGGTAGGTGCTCAATAAGTGTGGAATGAGTTAGTGTATTTATGTACATCAAAGTGCTGCACCTGGGATTACTTCAGTCAGCATTTCAGTACAGTGGAAACAAACTTTATTTGGGTTAGAAATTTGAGTTTTAATTTTTTAATAATACAATGGTATATCTTATTAATTGAACAAAATATTGGGATCTAACATGTAAAAATGTTTTTATACCAAAAACTAAATTTGAGTTTTAATTTAGCATGTCTTTTTTTTTTTAAATAGACTTAATTTTATAGAGCAGTTTTAAGTTTAAAGCACAATTGAGTGGAAAGTACAGAATTTCCCCTAGTACTCTCTGATCCCAAATACAGATCCCCCATCATTAGCGAGACCCAGGACCAGGTTGGTACATTTGTTACTATTGCTAAATCTGCATCGACACATCTTTATCATCTGGAGACCATAGTTTACATTAGGACTCCTACTGGTGTCTTTTTTTTTTTTTTTAAATACAGAAACTATTCCTCAAATATTTACTGAACACCTTCTATGAATGAGGCTCCTTGTGTTAGGTGCTGAGAAAATGTAAATAATTAGTTTTAAAAAAATCACTTGTGAGCCTGCTAACTTGCCGGGTTTTTCTTTGATTCATTACCTTTCTTAAACATTTTCAGCTGTAATCATAGCTTACCTCTCTTTTTCTCTTCCTCGGAGTTCTTAGTATATGACAAATTACCAAGGTCCTGTGTGTCTCAGGACAGCTCAGAACTCCTTGGATAAAAGTTGGTTCCTTCTTCAAGAAGCTTCTAGTTTTTGTGGTGGGGGAAATGCATGATTAAATATGATGTAAACTTTGTATTGGAGTTACCAAGGTATAGATCTAGGTGAGAATAAAGGAAGACACACCTAATTTTTTTTGATAAATCGGGAAAGCTTTATGTAATAGTTGAGACTTAAACTGAGGCCTGAAAGTTAAGAAGGTGTTTCTAGATAAATGGGTGCGCATAAGTGGAAGAGGAGGAAAATGGCTCAGCTAGCTATGTATATCATCACTATCCAGTAGAGCTTTTTGTAATAATAGAAATGTTCTCAGTATCCAGAATACTAGTCATTGGCCATATGTAGCTAGGTGAAATGTGATTAGATTGACTGAAGAACTGAATTTAATTCAATTTCATTTAATAGTCACGTATTTAGTGACTGCTGTGTTCTCAGAGCAGATGTGTGGTTTTACTTAATGATTGTTAATAGTAATGTCTTGTTGATCTATCAGTAATACACTCTCTAAATGTTGAGCATTTGTGTTACTCTCAGGTGTTTGCTGTAGTATGCAAACCTTCATTAATACCTTTATGCATATTTGACAAAGTCTTTAGAATGAAATCACAAGGTTGGGCCAAAAAGTAAGGACTTTCTTGTTTTTTCTCACAAGACTCTACTTTTTATCAACACCAAGATAAATGACCTTTCATCTCCAATCACATGCTAGAAAATAATCATCTCCAATCATCTATTAGAAAAATAATAACATGTTTTTGCATTTCATAGACATTTATGTAAATTTTACTACTTTATTAGATGGGAAATGATAACTTGGGATTTTAATTTGCAATAAGCAAGAGTATACATTTTCTGAAGTGTTTTTTGTGCATTTGTATTTCCTCTTTTGTGAAGTTTCATTTGCATAGCCTGTGCACATTTATGAGGATTGTTATATATTTAAGAGCAGTTTGCAAAGGTGCATTACTCCAAATTACTGTCACCATACTAATAACCTCTTCACAAATCTATATATAGAAGCCAGGATAGGGCCTATGTGAGCATTCTGTGGGATACCCATTGGGGAATGGTTCTCTTGTTGAGACCTGGCTCACAACCCATTGCTGAAAAATCTGTTTTATTGGGATCTTGGTTTCATTTTTTTTTTCTATTTTTAGAAATGCTTCATACTTGATTTAAATTTATTATTTCCATATTTTAACATTTATTTTTGAACTAATGTATTTATGTAATACTTTAAATATGTGCTCAAATATATTAATGTAAATTTATACTGTATTTGCAGTATAGTTATGACTGATGAGTAGGTTGTTAAAATTTTTGATTTATACATGTTCATTAGGAACACATTTAGTCTATGGGATATGATATGAAGGGTTTAAGACTTATATTCAGAAGTTGGTGCTTTGTTGCTATGCCCGGAGCTCCACCAATTTTATACACAGTGTACTCAAGAATCTTTTTTTAAATGCAAATGTCCTGCAAGACACTGGAGTGTAAAGGGGGAGAAAGGTACAACCATTCTCTTTGAGGCAGTTTATTAAAAGACTTGCTAATATTTTATTGTAAACTTCAATTTTATTGTAAACTTCAATTTAAACTTTCCAAAATGAATTAGAACAGCTCTAAAGAGTTGAGTTCTTTTCTGGGGATGAATACAGGGGTGAGTTTGGGAAGAGAAAAGCTAAAGAAAGGGGAAGTAGACAAAGCTTAGCTTAATTATTATTTTTGTCTGAGATCACTAATAGTCATTAAGTTGCACCAAAGGTACCTAGAAAATTTAGGTGATTAGGAAGTCTCATTGCAGACAGATATTTATAAGGAATTTAATTTTTTTCTGCATCAAAGATTGTGTCATATTTGTTTGTGTCTGTATATAATCTGTTGCTAATATTGTTAGAAGTCTCTTAACTAAATATCTTTTCATATCTAAACATTCTTACATTCTCATTGACACTCTAGAAAACCCTTCTAATTTAAAAACAACTTAAAACTTAAATATTCTAGCTATGAATTTTTCATTAACGATTAATTTCAATTGAAAGAAAATTGAGTGTTTATTTTGTTTTTTAAAATCCTTTTAAATATCCTGTTCTCATCTGAAAGCAGAATACTCTGTTGAGTTTTATATTATCTCCAAATATGCCTTTCAAAAGGTTAATCAGAAATAAATGATATTTTTGCTTATTTGTACAGGTGTATATGTTCATATGATCAGTATGAGAAAAGGAACAACAACTACATTTGTAGATGAGCCTTCTAAGCAGGCAGGAATTTATTTTGACTGTTGCCAGTACCCTTCCTAAGGGACCTGTGCCACTGATGTTGTGGTTGACATCAGAAGCTTCTCTTGCTTAAAAATTGCAGTAGTTATTTATGATTACTGCTCCATGTCTCCACCTGCTGGTAGGGTTGGCTGTTCATTTTCTGCAGATGATGGCTACAGAGAGAAAGGACCAAGGCTATGCAAGGCAGGGTTTACGAAAGAAAATAACTGGTTATTTGGATAACTAATTTTAGCAAACCCTTTCTGATTCTCAGAGTTTTGACGAAACCAAACTCAGGACCATGAACTTTGCAAATGGTGTTGCAAGTATTCTTGCTTCGGTAATTATTATAATTACTTTTTCCATTTATTTGAGTACCCCCTACCTGTCAGTTACTGTAATTGATATTTTTACTCTTAACAAAAACTCTGAGATAAATGATCACTCCTGTGTATTACCAAGGAGTAAATTGAACATAGAGACATTAAATTACTTGTATGAAATATCACTAGAACTTCAAAAAGGTCCCTTATGTTGTACACCCTCACTTTTAACCTGGCCTATCTGCTGGGTGGGGTAGAAATATAGGTGGTGTTCTATGTTTATGGATTATAGAATTTTTTTTTTTTTTTGGCTCATCGATCTGGATAAGGAAAACAAATCTGATGACTTGAGGTGATTATTTGAAGTTACAACCTTCATTCTAGTCTTTTCAAATAATGTATGGAGTATTTTGTTCTAGATGACACATTCTAGGAAGACATGACTAAGTTCAGTCATACTCAGGAGACAGTGACCAGGGTAGTGAGATGATTTGAAACCACATTGTTTGATATGTGACTGAGGAACTGGAGACATTTAGTCTCATGATCTCTTCTGACTTTTACTATAGGACTTTCAAATGTATACTTTTTCATACATTCAGAGTTTACCCCCTAAATTTATTTTTTATTAATTTTTAAACATTTTCTTACATCATTGTTCATTTTTGTACAGCATTTGATTTCTCCCCTCTTGTGTAGTCCCCATAGTTATTCCACCACCACATACCCGTCACCATCACTATAGTCCCTTGTGTGCTTCCCTCCCCTGTTTTGATTCCCACCCCGCAATACCTCAGTTCTATGGGTTGCCTGCCAGTTTTGTCTTTTTCCTGATCCTTTGTTCAGTTTCCCAATATTCCTCCCTCTAAATTTAAGTAAGTCTTGGTATATTGTGTAAATCATGATTTTAAATATATCCAGGGAAATTTTAACAATTTGATATAACTGATCATGCATTTAAAAATATATGAACAAGCCTTTTATTTTAAGTTAGAATTTATGAAATTCCTTTTTCTCTTTGAACTCTTACTTGCATTCTATTTCTCTACATAGATGTTATCCTAATGTCTTCTTTTATACCTGAAAGCATGATATCATGGTTTTCTGAAAAAAAAGTAAATAAATTTATTTATGAATTTAGTAGATGGGAGTAAAAGGTGCTATGTTTTAGTCACCAGTTCTTCTGAGTTCAATGCAAAAACAATTATACTGGAAGACATCTTAAAGTTTCCAGTGTTATGGGCTCTAGCAAGTTAATTTTGTACTGAGTTATCAGTATAACAATATCCAGCACACAGTTCATCTCAACAGCTTATGGGAATGATGAAATTTAATAAGTTGCAAATAAAACAGTAACATTTTTAGAACTGCATTTGCAGTGGGATGGGTGGGGCTGATTTTTTTCAATTATTTAACTGTCAGCTTTTAAATATTATTAGGAAAGATAAGGTACTGCATTTACTCGCTCCCTTTTTACCTGAATAGTGAAAGTTGTGACAAATCTCATTCATAAATTTAGTAGTTGGTAATAAACCTGAGTTTTTAACTCTTTTGAGTAGATACCAAAAGAAAATGATTAGAGGATCATATGGCAAAAGTGTTCTTACTTATGTAAGAAACTGTCAAGCTATCTTGCAAAGTGACCATATCATTTTGCATTCCCACCAACAACAAATGAAAATTCCTGGTGTATCATATCCTCACCAGTATTTGGTGTTGTCAGTGTTTTGAACCTTAGCCACTTTAATAGGTATACAGTGATATCTCATTTTAATTTTATTTCCCTAATGACATATAATGTGAAGCATCATTTCATGTTTGTTTGCCATCTGTATATCTTTTTTCATAAGCGATCTGGTAAGGTTTTTGGCCCATTTTTGAATTTTTTCTTTATTTTTGAATCTTAAAGAGTTCTTTGTATATTTTGGATGATAGCCCTTTATCAGATGTGTCTCTCTCCCCATTCATGGCTTGTCTGCTCATTGTCTTTTGCAGAGCGAAAGTTTTAACTTTTATTGAAGTCCTGCTTGTCAATTATTTTTTCATGTATTTTGCCTTTCGTTGTTTTACCTAAAAACATTTTTGAAATAGTCAAGATCATCTAGGTTTTATACCCTATGTTTCCTTCTAGAAGTTTTATTTTTGTGCATCTTATTTTTAGGTTTATGATGTATTTAATGTTAGCTTTTGGTAAAGGATGTTAAGGTCTGTGTCTGGATTCATTTTTTTATATATTGGATACAACATATAACCATACAAATGGTTATAAAATTGTTCCAGCAGCATTGTTGCAGAATCCTTTACTTCATTCATTGCCTTTGTTCTGTTGTCAAACAGCAAGTAATTGTTCATTTTCTGTGAGTCTGTTTTTGGGCTCTCCATTTTATTCCTTTGCTGTTTGTCTTTTCTTTGTGCCAATACCACATTGTGTAGATCACTCTAGCTTTATGTTTAGGCTAGAAGTTGGGTCTTTTGCCTCTCCATCTAAACTTTAGAGTCAGTTTATTGATCCACAGGATAGCTTGATATTTTGATAGCTACTGCACTGTGTCTGTAGATCAACTTAGAAAGAACTAATGAGCCTCCCTGGTGGATCAGAAGGTTGAGCGCAGCACTGTGCAGCTGCCCACGGCCTCTGCAGCATGGGTTTGATTCCTGGCCCAGGAAGGGAGATACCCATATGGCCATATGGCGTGGCAGACCTCTCCTGTCTCTCCCGCTGCTCCCCTCAGCAGTGTTTTTGGTCATTCTGCCTGATCTGCTCCCTGCTCTATCTCTGGTAAATTCTCTCACCCTCCCGTGCCTCTGGCCTGTACCCCAGTTCTTGTATAAATAAATAAATCTATACATCCCAATCTGTACACGGGCCAGTCCTCTGACCTGAGATGATCAGTTTTGTTTTTGTTTTTTTTTTTTTAAGATTTATTTATTTATGCATACAAGAGCCGGGGTACCGGCCAGAGATATGGGGGATGAGGGATTTCACCAGAGACAGAATGGGGAGCAGAACAGGCAGATTGACCGAAGTACCCTGCTGACGGGAGCAGTAGGCAAGACAGGAGAGGTCTGCTGTGCCATGTGGGCTGCTCCCTGGCCTGCCGGGGAATGAACCCGTGCTGGAGAGGCTGCAGATTGATTCACAGTGCAGTGCTTAACCCCTTGCGCCACCTGGGAGGCCCAGAACTAACATTGTGATAACATTGAATTTTCCAAAGTATTTGGTTTTGAAAATACTAATGTAAATGGTATTCTCTTCAATTTTAATTTTCACTTGTTCTTTATTGGGTATAGGAAAATGATTGACTTTTGTTTGTTAACCTTATATCTCACAACCTTGTCATAATTGTTTATTAGTTCCAGGAAGTTTTTTATTTGCAGATTCTGTCAGTTTTTCTATATAGATTAATGTCATTTGTAAACAAAGAGTTTCATGTTTTCCTTTTTAATCTGTATACCTTTTTTTTGTTTGTTTTCTTGTCTTACTGCATTAACTGGGACTGCCAGTATGATACTGAAAAATAAGGGTGAGAGGGGGCATCCTTACTTTATTCCTGAGGAATTCCTTAGTAGGGTAATACAAATAAGATTTATAAGAAAAAGGAAGACTACTCATTAGCAAATTAGCAGAAGACTCAAGCAGTTCCAAAAAACACAAATGTAGGAAAATATGTTCAACTTTGCTAGTAATAAAGGAATGCAAAAAGGCTTCTGGGAGAAGGAAACATATTTTCATATTGACAAAGACTAATAAACTCCAATGTTAGCAGGATGTGAATAAATGGGATTCTTACATATGGGTTAGAACTGTCACTTGATTCAACCATTTGGGAGGATAATATGTCTTTACAATACACATCAAAATTTCAAATGTGAGCACTACTACCCTTTTTGTAGGACTGGGATTTTCCAAAGGGGTAATAGCAAAAATTTGCATTTATATGTATTTACATAAACAATCTTCAACATTGGAGAGTTTGGCAAGATGGCAGCAGAATGAAAATGCTGGGCTTCCCCCTATAGTTAAAACTAAATTGTAGCAAAAACAAAGTTAATAACTCCTGAAGGATAAACAGAAGACTACAGCATACAATAGAAGCAACTGTTGGGAAAGGAGTAGGAAAAGCTTTACTTGAACTTGTATTCACAAGAGAGGGAAGGAGGGTGATTGCCTTTGGGAATCCCTTGCAACTGTTGACTCAGGGTCACATACCCATATTGGGGATGTTCGAGAAACAGTAGTACACTGGATAAGGGGGTACATGGAGTTGGCATCCAGGACAGAGAGTGCACTATTGGAGAAATGTAGGAGCATAGATGCAGTAACAATAACTGGTTTAAATATTTCAGTGTAGGAAAATCTGGGGCCCTAATCAGTAGGAAAAGGCAGGTTGGAAGACCTGTATCTCATAGTTGTGGCTTGTTGTAGCCTAAGGCAATGATATTCTAAACACCTGCCTATGATTCCTGAACCCTCTCCCCCATACATTCATATTCATTCGCTCCCTCTCCTCACTCCCCTCCCTTTCTCTCGCCACAGTTTAAGCACCTGGATCTTAACAACAGAACCAGGCACCCCAGGGAAAGGCTCTGAACTACAAAAGCAAAGAGAACAACACCTAGCTTTTGGCCTTGTTTCAGGTATAATCCATGCGCAGTGTTGCATTTAATGCTCAGATATAGCCTAGAGCTTGAGGCAGACAGAAGATAATAGAGAGCTGTAGAGCAAGGAGTTTGCCTAGAGGAGGTTTTCACTGTATAATCTCACCACACCACTCTGGTACCTGCAGCATGGTAGTAAGAGTGAGTCCCTGATCTCACTGGAGACCACCCTCAGTTCCAAACTGTCCTGTTTCCCTTCTATTGTCCCTTGCCAGTACCAGTTCTCCAGCCATCTGGAGAGATTAACCCACCTGGGGAGGGTTGATTAAATCATGGGATTTTTAATTTGGCATAAAACTATCCAATAGAATGATGCCATATGTCAGTATTTGTCTTGGAAAGCGGTGCATAACAATTTGGGGGGAAACTAGTTGTAAAATGACATGTACTGTAGTTTAATGTACATTGACCTGTTAATGCAGTTTTCTACCTCTGTTTCATGGCATCTGTATTTGTGAATAAAAATATGGAGGATATTTTTATTGGGGATAAATACAAGTCTGGAAAGTTTCTCTACAGAATGCTAACAGTGACTATCTTGGGGTAGTGGATTTTATGATAAATTTTACTATCCTTATGCTTTTGTGATTTTTTTTTTTAAAGCAAAAATATATTCAGGATAATCAATAAAGCTATTTTTAGAATTATTCCCATTTAAAAAAAGACTCTTGTGTATTAGAGTATCTTTTAAGTAGAATTTGAAAATTGTGATGAAATTAATAAATGATTAATAAATGAAATTTGGTGGGCCGGAAGTGGATTATTCACTACAAAAAGTAGGTATTCAAAGTTGTTTATTAAAATGGAAGTATAGTGAGTGGTTTGATATGTGGAAGGATGTACTCTGTTTTAATGAAAATAAATGAGTCTGATGGCAGATGGTTTACAAAAAATATTTTGCCTATTTCAGAGCCTTGAAGGTAAGCTTTCCACTGTAATTTATTAAAATATGAGGGTCTCTCAGCATAATGTATTTATAAAATATAGTAAGTCCTCAAAAATTGCTCAGAATCATAGAACATTGTTAGGAGAGACTTTAGAAATTAGTCTGCTGAACATAAAGATGAGTAAATTAAAATCAGAGAGGTTGAAGGACACACAAAGGCAATTCATACATCTCTTCTGTTGAACATGATGATTTTGGCTACTCAGTCTTTGCTTGAACATTTTTAGAATGAGACAATTATTGCTTTATAAGGCAATCCATTGTGATTTTGAGTAGTATAGTGTGTTGAATACTGCCCACCAAAAATTCATGTCCTTTTGGAACATCAAAATGTGACCTTATTTGGAATTAAGATCTTTGCAGATATAATCAACATGAGGTCATATGGAATTTGGATAGACCCTAAAATCAATGATTAATGTCTTTATAAGAACAAGAGAGGAACAGAGACCCAGACATTCAAGGAAGAAGGTCCTATGGAGCAAAGATTGGAAAGATGCATTTTCAAGCCAAGAATATCAACAACTGCTGGGATACACAGAAACTACTAAAAGGCCAGGAAGGGTTCACCCCTAAATTCTTCAGGAGCATGGCTCCAACCACACCTTGATTTTAGACTTCTCCACAACTGAGAAAGAATACAATTCTGTTGATTTAAGCCACTTTGTGTATTTTATTCCAACAACACTAGGAAAAGAATACAAGTGGCTTTGATTATTTTAAATGTGTGTTTATCACATGCAATTTGCAGCAACATGGATGGCGCTGGAAGGGATCATGCTCAGTGAAATAAGCCAAAAAGAAAAAGGAAAAATACCGGATGGTCTCACTCATAGCAGGAATCTAGAATACTTAAATAAGGGACCAGGAAAATGAATAACTATAAGAAAGTGAAAATCAAAATCAACAAAAACTATGAACCAGAGACACTTTTTGGGAGGTGGGGGGTGGGAGGGGAAGGATTGGGGTCAGAATGGGGGGATTGCAATTGTATGGGGAATATAAAAATAAAATTTATTAATTAAAAATAAATAAATAAATGTTTTAGACTAGGTAAAAAAAAATAAATGTGCGTTTATTCTTTGAATCAGCAGACATTCACTGAGTAGTTATTATGTGTCAGGCACTTTGCTAGGTGTATGATGATAAGATATGTTTCCTGTCTTCATCTTTAGTACTTTGGTAGGAAAGACAGCTACGTAAATATATGATTTGAATACACTTTGTACATGTGCTCACTAGGATAGTGTGTGAAGTTCAGATATGGCACAGTGCAGCTTGGAGAACCAGGGAAGATTTTACAAAAAGAGACCTTTGTGCTTATTTTGAGAGGGCTAAAATCAACCTCTGGGAATTTTACTTGATTCTGCCACCACTAATGCTATCAATTCTACCTATTTGTTGGCATGTGTGGCCTGCTAGAATAGCATCCTGTCACTAGAATTCTCTCTCCATAGATAGAAGTAAACTATGAAGGGAAGTCAGATATGCCTGCTGCTAAAAACTGCTAAAAACACCAGTGGGTTCCTAGCACAGTGAAAATAAAATCCAACCTCCTTTTCATGACATGACCCCATATAATCTGATCCCTGCTAATTTATAAGTATAATTTTACAATGGTCATAGTGCTATGAGCCTGCCAGGTTGGCTTCTAATCCTTTATTTTGCACTTTCTGGTCCCTTAGACTCAAAGTCTTTTCATAGTTTCTGATCCTCCAAGCCTTCCCACTCTTTGCAGAGAAACGTTCCTTGGCCGCTCTATTTAAAATAGCAGCCCTCTTCCTATTTACCCTATTACTTTTATTTATGGCACACACCACTCACTCTTACTTATCTCTGCCAAGTTTCCACCCCACCTCTGCCACTGTAGACAATATGATCAAGAAACAGGGATCTTGTTTACCCTTTTCTCCGATGTGTCCCTAGTGTACCATACATAGTAGGTGTTCACTACAGAAGAACAAAGAAAAATGTACTCTTAGTCTTGCATATCATGTCAGATCATATGTCACAGTAACTTTCTTTGGGTTGAATCCCAAATCGTATTCTTAGTATTTCAATTTTAGAATCCCTCCTACTCCCTCCCCTCTAAATTGCACCTCTATCTTTATATCCTTTCTGAACAGTTCTGGGGTATTGGAACTATCTCAATTTCTAACTTTATGTATGTCTTATTTAAGGATGCACTGAGGTTAAGAATAGTTGCCCAAAGTAACATAGCTGTAAATAGTGTTTCTAGGATTTGATTTAAGATCTCTTTCTGATGAGTGTGCCGCTCTGGTGCTGTTGCGGGGGCTGATGTTTTCGATGAGTGGGAAGTAAAAAATCCAGAATTAGACTAGGAGCCCTGTCCATTGGAATAGAAATAGCAAATAGTTATTAGTTGTTTCTATAAGAAGAACGGGTGGTATTTGTTAAAAGGAATTCTAAAAAGTAACTTGAATTTTATTTTTGGACTAAAGTTAATGCATGCTTGTTATAAAATACTTGGAATATACAAAAATACATAAAAAAGAAAAGAACCCCATCCATGGCTTTACCATCCAAAGATAAGCACTATTAACATTTTAGAACATTTTCATTCAATATTTTCTTGTGCAGAAAGATAGTGGTGTCATCTTCATGCATAAATCTTTCTCTAAATTTTGAAATAATTTCCTAATGTAATTGCTATATCAAAGCATATTGTCAAAATTTCTTTCTGGAAAGGTGATACCATTCATGAGCAGTGTGTGAATTCCTATTTGTACTTTGTCAATATTTTTATTTTCCATTTCGATATTGATGCTACAGTTTTAGTATTAAACTTGAAATTTGTATAAATGATCTATCTTCTATGATTTGTCTATATCCATTTTCTATTTTGTTGGCAACCAAGTAAATATTAAATCAATTTTTGAATTGATGTATATTTATAATGAATATTTTGTCATTTGTGCCAAACTTCCCTTTTGGGGCCTTATTTTTAACAACATGATGTTACCTTATCTCTTAAGTCATCTCTCTCTAATACATGGATATAAGTTTATTAGTATGAAAAGTTTTCTGTATTTAAATTCTCACACATGTGAACTTTTTGTCTTTTAACCTACAAATTTGGTAAAGATCTTTTTCATTTTAATAAGTTGTATGGACTAGTAGTTGTCAGTAATAAGTTATTGCTAATGAACCATGTTTAATATGGTAAAAGAAATTGGACAAGATAAATCTTTTCCCAGATTTGAGAATGTAAAGTTGGAGGGAAAAATTTTTATGCTAGAAGAAGTATATTAAAAACAAGTGGCTGAAGAACTTCTGAATGTACTACTGAGACATTTTCATTGCTAACTCAGCTGATATCAGTCTCCTCCCTCAAGCAACTATTGTAAATTTTATAATAATTTAAATTTTTATATTAGGAAACATGGAAAATATTTTACATAGGTTTTCTAAAATCCTTAAATTTTGAGGGAGAATATTTATCTTACAAGCATTTTTAGTGGCATATAGTATTAGCATAAAAGGATAATTTAAAGATAAAAGCAAACAAATTACCTGAAATGTGTAGAATCATCATTTTTCATTTTTTCTTAGTTTCACAATAAAAATATTCCAAATTTATTTTCAGAGAAAAAAATTCATGGAAGTGAATTCTAGAATTTTTATGATTAGCCTCAGCTATTTTCTGTTTTAGGTGTAGTTTTAATGATGTTGTTGAGATTTTTTTTTCACCTTCATTTTTGCCACCAGTAGTGATTTTAATATATTTTTTTAAATGTTTGACTGCCTTAGTGGAGGATTCAGGTGGGCTGTATAAGAAGAAACATTGATGACATAAAAATAAAATTTTAGAGCTTTTATTTATATTTTTAACCTTATTGTTTAGATCCTTATTTATGTTTTATAGAATACATAAAAATATATGTATAAAATTAATTTTAAAATGCTTTAAACATTTGGAGATGTCTACCTCAGAGAATCTGTTGATAACTCTGAATTCTTTCACACTCACACACAAAAAGCTCATACAGAAATGGTATATAACACTTAAGAGGTTCTTTGGAATACTTAGATTCCCATTTATTCATAACATCTCTTGCCTCTTGAGTCCACTTAATTACAGGTTTTTTTTGGTCTCATTTATTTGACTTTATTTGATTTTAAGCCTTGAAGTTTTAGCCCAGGATTAACTCTTACAACTGACCTTGCACACTGGCCTGTTCTAACTTCAGGATATTTGAATAGACTCTGCGTTCCTTAAGAGTTATCACAGTTTATCTAGATTTCTTCAGCCCAGTGCTTCATACAAAGTGGATATTCAGTGAGTGTAAAAAGTTTTGTGAAGTCCTGTCTGTGGCCTAGTCATACTGAGAGTCCTGCTTTCTGCTCTGTTCACACTCCTCCCTCACCCCTCCTTCCCACAATGCCTTCTCATACTTCTTCAGTTTGAAAGTATCCTATACTTTCTCTTTATGGCTACTATTATTTGATGACTAAAGTCTTTCTAGAGAGGCCTCTTGAAATGGTATTTGTATTCAAATCCCCTCATATAAAGCTGATAAATGACATGGTCAGAATGAAGGATGGATTTCCAACCCTAAGGCCTTTATAACAAAGATCTTCGGATTTCTCCTGGAGCCTTGGGGGTCTTAGTAGGTTAGAATCCTCTTGAGTAACCGGTAGACTATACACTTTATCTTTAGCACCTTGTGGGACACAATTCTATGTCAACACACCCTCTTTTCAGCATAAAAGTATAAAGCTGAAGAGTATTAAACAAAAAAGAATGATTATAAAATTTTGCTTTTAGGAACTGGACCAGTTGGATCAGGTTTAACAGTACTATCCAACAGAAATATAGCCATGTAATATGTAATTTAAAATTTTCAGGTAGCCACATTTTAAACAGTAATATGAAATCAATTCTAAAATGTTTTAGTTAACCCACTATATTAAAAAAATATTAATTATATAGTCAATGTTTAAAAGGTTTTCAAATATTTTCTAAAAATTTTAAAGAGCTCATCTCAGTTCTCGGTAGTGCCATTTCAGTTATTCTATAGGTAGTTTTTCTAGGACAGTATGGCTTTAGAAATAATGATACATCTTTTTCTAAGAAATTAGGATGACCGCCTCCCCCTCCATAATTAGAAAAATATGAAGGGGTATATTATAAGTTCTGTACATTTCCCCTGTTCAAACCTTAAATTTAAAGATTAGACTTCAAAATATCTACACACTATATAAAGTAACTGCATTTTTCAAAAGGTTATGTAGTTTTAAATATGGGAGAACAGTGACTTTTTTAGCAGCTTTGTTTGGCTTTATTAAAGCTATGCTGTTTTAGTTTGTTGATTTCTGGGTGGTGGGTGAATAGGTGGGAGCTTTGACCTTTAAAGCTATGCTTTTCATAGTAGGATTAGCGCTCCTCCTACTTATATGACAAATTTTTAGATTGAGGGAAGCTTCTGGATGAGAAAAGGCATAAAGTTGTCTGTGGGTATAGTTCCAATATATCGCCTTGCATTGAGGCTCTGTTCTCTCTAAGAATTACAAACACAAAAGACAAATAAGGTGTTTTTTAAAAAGTGGAAAGATTAATTTAGTTATGTGAAAAAGTAGTATTTAGTTAAGACTGCAAACTTGTACCCTTGGGGAAGATGAGTAGCTAAATCTTCATTTAATAATGAAACAACATACTGGTTGGATTGAAGATTAGGTACCTTGGATTTAGAATAATACCCAGCATCCATGTTTTATACCAATATGTTAGGGTAAAATTCCTTAAATCTGGTTCAAAACCATTTTTCATTAATTTTTAAACATTTCAGTCTCGTTTAATTCAACAATTTCGACTTTTAAATTATTAAAATAATTAAACCATATTATTGAATGTTTGAAAAGGTATTCTTAATCATATGACCATAGCATTATTTTTTGTATTTTATATAATTGTAAGATGTGATGAATTGAGTTCATTTAATTATGTAGTTGTTATCGAATATATTGCTTTTTAAAATACAACTTTGTAATGTTACTTAGTAATAAGATAACATTTTATTTTTTGTCATAGCATAGCCTGAAAGTAAGTTCGGGCTTGTGAAGCAGTTCCAGCCCATGAAGTAATAAAGGGGTCCTTTGTCATGGCTATCTGTGAGTTGCTACCAATCTATACTTCAGCCTGTGAGAAGGGAAGAGAGGAAGCAGTTGAACATTGAGGAAGTGAGAGGGATTTGTGGTATCTCTTCTGTTCACATTGCATGGTGAGAACTTAGTCATCAGCTATATACCAAGCTACAGGAGAGAAATAACATTGTAGGAACATACTATATGTGCACAACTTTCTTCATATTTTGACTTATTTCCTTAGGATGGTTGTTATAGAACTTGGATTACTGTTCTAAAAAGTATGAACATTTTAATAGAATTTTTATTTCTACATTGCTTTTCTAAAATAGCCACTTAATACAAGGCAGTTGAATAAAGGCCAGTCGTATAAAACTTTGGAAAATGCTATGCTGTTGAACTTGGAGTAAGAAAAAGGGAAATCTGTGGTATTCTACCTTGGGGCTACTCACATTTAACCCCATTCTGTCCTAGAGTGGTTGGCATGGAAGTTCCACCAACAAGAAGCCAACCCATAAGTCTGGGATTACAATACTGTTTGGGGCAAACACGTTCTTGGAAAAGGCTTTATATAAGTATAGAAAAGACATGCAAAACCCCAAGGTATTCACATACTTTTGACTAAACTTGAAATTGCCCGCATGCACTAAAGAGACTTGAAAGGGCTTAAAAAGAAAGACAAACCTTTGAGCTAGAAGGGATCATGCTCAGTGAAATAAGTCAGAAAGAAAAAGAAAAATACCAGATGGTCTCACTCATAGCAGGAATTTAGAAAAATAAGAGACGAGGAAAAAGACTAATCAATACAAAGTAAAAATCAAAATCAACAAGCAACTATAAACCAGAGACATGCTACGGGGTGGGGGTAGGGTGGGGGGCGGGGGGAGGAAGGACTAGAATCAAAATAAGGGGGGGGTGCAATTGTATGGGGAATATAACCATAATGAAAATGCATACATTGTGCAAAGATGAAAAATGATGTAAGAATTATATAAAATAATTTTTTTTTAAAAAAAAGATGAACCTGGGGCAAACTTGAAAACTGAACTGAACTTGAAGAGTGAGCTTCAAATGAGTTCCCCTAACTGTGCATATATCCACTGGCATAGATGGGTGCCTTCTGGGCTTGAGATGTTTGACTGTAAACTCTGTCCAGTTTCAGATTGATTACTAAGTTATGCAAAAGAGCAACCCCTTAATTCTAGACTTAAAAATAAAAATGAATTTATCTGTCTATATTTTCTGCACTGTTTATGATTTAGGGGTATTGGTTCACAGATGTATATTAATACCACACCAAAGCATCCTTAATCCCCTAACCATAGTCCACTAGGTTCACTCCCCCTATATTTGTCACTCTCACCCTTTCTCTCTGGTAGCTACAATTCTGCTGTCAAATTTCTAGAGTTTATGTAGTTCTGTCTGTTACTTTTTTCCTTTATATTCCATATATGGTGTAATCATCTGGTGTTTGTCTTTCTCCTGAATTATTTCACATAGCATAATCTTCTCCAGCTGAATACACATTCTTCTCATATGCACAGGGGACATTCTCCAAGATTGACTACATACTGGGTCGCAAAACAAGTATCAGTAAATTCATGAAGGTTGAAATCATAGCAAGCATTTTTCTGACCACAGTTGTATCAAGACAACCACAAAAAGCAGGAAAAACCTCTAATATGTAGAGAATGAACAACACACTACTGAATGACTATTAATGAGGAAATTAAGAAGAAATTAAAAAATACTTGGAGGCAAATGAAAATGAGGACAGAACCTATGGGACGTAGTAAGAGGAGTATTTAGAGGGAAGTATATAGTATTACAGGCCCACATGAAGAAATAGCTCAAAAATCTCACCTCTCACCTTAAGGAACTAGAAAAAGATGAACAAAGTCGAAAGCCAGTAGAAGGAAGAAGATAATAAAAATTAGAGCAGAAATAAATGAAATAGAAATCAAAAAGGCAGTCCAAAGGTTAGTGAAACTGAAAGCTGGTTCTTTGAAATAATAAACAAAAGACAAACATCTGACTAGATTCACAAAAGGAAAAAAAGAAAAATGGAATCAGAAGCGAAAGAAGTTAAAACAGACATCTCAGATATTCAGGGGATCCCAGGAGATCACTATGAATATTTGTATGCTAATAAATAACCTAGAAGAGATGGACAAATTCTTAGAAATACACAATCATGCAAGACTGAATCAGGAAGAAATAGAAAACCTGAGCATAACAATTGTAAGCAAGGAAATTGAGACAATAACTAATTCTCCCCAAAAATGAAAGTCCAGCACCAGAGGGTTTCAAGAGAGTTCTACCAAACCTTCAAAGTGAGCTAATATGTTTTCTTCCACAACTCTTCAAAAAAAAAAAAAAACTGAGAAGGAAGGAATACTTTCAAACACATTTGATGACACCAACATCACCTTAAATATCAAAACCAAACACACCACAAAAAAAAACTACATACCAGTTTTGCTGATGACCATAGATGTCACAACAAATTCTTACCAAACTGAATTCATTAATGCAGTCAAAGGATCATACAGCATGACAAAGTGGGATTTATTCCAGGGACACAGGGTATTCACCATCCAAAAATTGATGAACATAGTTCACCACATCAATAAAAGCCAAAATTAAAAGCCATATAATCATATCAGTAGCTGCAAAGGAGGTATTTGATAAAATTTTACATCCATTTATATTAAAAACCCTGAAAAGATTGGGCATAGACATACCTCAACATAATACAGCCATATGTGACAAAACCACAGCTAATATTCTCAATGGTGAAGAACTGAAAGCTTTTCCACCAAGATGTGGTATTAGATAAGGATATCCACTTTCACTCCTGCTATTCAACATAGTATTGGAAGTCTTAGAGCAAGTAGGCAGAGAAGAATATAAAAGGAATTCGTATTGGGAAAGAAAAATAAAATGATCATTTGCAGGTATGATAATATATATAGAAAACCCCCAGACTCCACTGAAGAACAAATTGCAACAATAAATCAGTTCAGCAAAGAGGCAGGTTGCAAAATCACTATACAAAAATCAACTGTCTTCCCATATACACACAATGAGCAAGAAGAGAATGAAAACAATCCCATTTATGATTGCATTAAAAACAATGACTACCTAGGAGTTAATGTAAAGCAGGTGAATGACCTGTGTAATGAAAACTGTAAGTTAAAGTAAAAGGAAATAGAAGATGACACAAAGAAATGGAAAAATATTTCCTGCTCATGCATTGGAAGAAGTCACATAGTCAAAATAGCCAAACCAATATATAGATTGAGTGTAATCCCTATCAAAATTACAATAGCATTCTTCAAAGAAACAAACATTACTGAAATTCATATGGAGCCACAAAAGACCCCAGATTGCCAAAGTAACCCTGATCAAAGAGGAGGAATGGTGGTAATCACGTCCCCAGGCTTTGAACTGTACTACAAAGCTGTAATCACCAAAACAGTATGGTTCTGGAACCAAAACACACACACACACACAGACCAATGGAATAGACTTGAGAGCAAGAAATTAAGCCACACTTACATGGACAGTTTATCTACAATAAAGGACCCAAGAATATGCTGGCACAGTGAAATAAGTGGTGGGAATACTGGACAGCCACATGCAAAATTAACTCAAAATGGATAAAAGACTGGAATATAAGACCTGAAACTATAAAATAAATAGATAAAAACATTAACAGTGCACTTCATGACATAGCCTTCAGAGATGTCTGTGGATACATCTCAAGCAGCAAGGAACAAAAAAGGTAATATAAACAATGGGGACTGTATCAAGTTAAAAAGTTTCTGCACAGTAAAAGAAACTGTCATTAAAACAAAAAGACACCCTACTGAATGGAAGAAAATATTTGTACACCATATACCCAACAAGGGGCTGACATTCAAGATCACAGAGAAATGGAACTCAACAAAAAGAAAACATATCCCAATTTTAAAAATGGGCAGAAGAGCTAAGTAGGTACTTGTCCAAAGAAGATATATAGATGGCCAACAGGCACATGAAAAAAATACTCATCACTCACCACCAGGAAAATGCAAATCAAAATCATGATGAGATAACACCTCACACCTGTGAGAATGGCCTATATTAAAAACACCAGAAACACATGTTGGTGAGGGTGTTGGGAATGTAGACTGGTCCAGCCCCCATGGACAACATTATGGAGGTTCCTCAAAATATTAAAAAATAGATCTGTCTGCTGTAGCAATTCTACTCTTAGGTATCTGTTTGAAAAATACAGAAACATTAATTCAAAGGGATATATACACTCCAGTGTTCACAGCAGCATTATTTACAATAACCAAGTTATGGAAGCAATCTAAGTGCCCAGTGACAAATGAGTGGATAAAGGCAGGCAGGTGTATGTATAGACAGGGGACTACTACTCCGCTGTGAAATTTTGCCATTTACATCATGATTGGAACTGGAGGAGATTATGCTAAGTGAAATAATTCAAAAGGAGAAAGACAAAGGATAATTTCACTCATGTAGAATATACACAAACAAAGCAAAGGAACAGACAAAACCAAGTCAAAACAAACCCTTGAAAACTGACTACAGAACTGAGGCTTCTAGGGAAAGGGTGTGGGTAGAAGTTGGAGGGGACCCAGTGGGCTATAGTAAAGATTGAAGATCTGGTTGGTGGGCATAGTATGATAAACATACGTTTGAAGAGGTGTGAACTTATACCCCTAAAACACGGTATTGTAAACCAATGTTATATCAACTTTTAAACAGGAAATATGTGTGGAAATGTAAAATTAAAATTAATTTTAAAAGGGAATTTGAATCAAGTCTTTGATATGCCTGAATATATTTTCAAAGCTCTGGCTAGTGGATTTTGGATAATTTTTAAAGCTTTGTAAATTTTAGTAAATAACTTCATTTGGACTGTTGGAAAATGGGATAAAAACGTTTTGGTGAAGTTATTTTTATACATACCTTATTTATTTTGATTCTCACTACAGCTTTATGGCAAGTACTTTCCCATTATCCAGGTTTAGAACACACTTTCAGAATACACTTTGATCAAGATTCCACTATTAGGCAGAGTAAACCTGTGTTTGAATCCTTGGTCAGTGACCCCAAACATAGGCTCCCTTGATACAGTATTAAAGAGAATATTTGCATGAATTTCAGATTTGAAAATTCCAAACTTGAATGAAAATTAGATGAAACATTTTTCTTATTTTTTATTGTACTGTAATCCAGCTAGCATAAAATTTATCATTTTGACCATTTTAAAATGTATATCAAGTACATTCACAATACTGTGCAATCATCACTACCATCCATTTCCCAAAGTTCTTTTCATGCCACACACAAACTGTTACCCATTAAATTCTAACAGGCCGTTTTTTCTCCAGCTCCTGTAACCTCTTCTATTTTCTCTCTTAGAAGAAAATATTTTTTTAAAGTGAGATTTTATCAGTGTTAGGTGATGTAAATTTTCAAATGTCTTTATTGTCCGTTGATTATAAATGCAATTCTTTTGAAGAAAATGTACTTAAATGAAAAATAAAGGTTATTTTTGCCTTTTTAATTCTGTCTGTTCTATTTTAAACAAGGCATTTTAATTATATATGCTAAGAATAGAAGACTTCATGTTCTCTTCTTTTTATTAAATGTAAACAAGTAGTGTTAATTTAAGAGAAAATAGTTTTTTTTTTCCTGAAACTTATTAAACTTCTTTTTAGATATTGTTCTAGATAGAAAACCTTAACGTAGAATTAGTCTTAATTTCCTTTGCAGTTAAGACTATCAAAGTGGTAGCAAATCTAAAAGAGACATCTTTTTGCCAGCCTGCATACATTTTTATACAGTTCTAGCTGATTCTTGTAAAATTACACAGGATCAGATTGAAGCTGTTTTTTTAAATGAACACAGAATGTAATTATTATTATTATTGTATTCCATAAATAATAATTACTGGGAAGTACTCTATACTTTGCCAGACTCCTAGCTTTGGTCTTTATTTTTTATTGTTCCATATATCCAAGGTTGTGAAAAACCTAAAGCTCACCTTCACCCACTTTACTTTGACCTTGAAGTGAAAGCCAACCTCAGTGCTCTGCTTAGGTTTATGCATGCCTGCTTTTACTTAGTTTTTGCCTGAGTATTCCTTATTTTCTTACCACCTCATGGATTCATTACAGTATATACATTCTAACATTTTTATTTGTTTTTAGTGATAGGGTCAGTTCTCCAAATTAGTCCACTGTTGGAAATGGAAGTGATTTAGAGACTTTGCAGAACAGATTCATTTACCTCACCTAGTAAATAATAGCAGTTAATAGGAAGACAGGGTTTTTTCTTGGCTAGCTACAATTTATTCCTCGTCGTTTCTTCCAAATCTGTGCCCATTACAGAACTGGATGGAAAACTTTTTATATTAGCTACTATATCTTGCTTCCAGTCTTCTAAAGAAACTAGAAAAACCTAGATTGGGGGTTGGGGAGAAGGTGTTAAAACCCATTCTTTCTCTAACACAGTCTGGAAGAAACTTTAAACCCTAGAGGGAATTCAATTTGAGATTTGTTGAGTAATGGCCTTTTTGCTGCTTGCTTTTGTATGTATTTAAAGCTGTTTCTAATTGGCTTTAACATTTCTGAGATGTCAAAAGGAAAGGACACTATAAAGTGTAAGACAGAAAAAAAGATTACATGGGGTGTTAGCTATTTAGTTTGAATGGTTACCATTACTGTATTTTGGCCTTTTGCCCTGCCAGTCCCCTTCTGTTTGTGAGCCTAAAGATTTTGATTTCAACTACTTCTCTCCTTGGGTAATCTTACCATATGGTCATAATTAGGAGAGGATTATTCCCAGATCCCTCTTTCCAGCACACCTGTTTCAAGACCTGGACACCCGCAAGCCCAGTTACTAAATGAAAACTTCCACTTATTTGTCTCTGGGGCACTTAACTCTCTCCAGAAATGTTAAAGAAAATAAATCTCTTTAATTGCATCTCCTGTCTTTATTCCCATGACCACTACCCTAATCTGAGCCATCATCTCATTCTGGACTAAGGCAACAGGCTTCTTACTAATCTCCCTGAAGACTAAAAGTTTCCCACTGTATTGTTCCATTCTACAAAGTGGGAACCACTATATTTTTCTAAAATACAGTTTATACATTATTTTCCTAACTAAAACCTTTTTGTGGTTTCACTTTTATCCTTTTTAGACATTTCAGACTCCTTAATATGATTGACTAAGTCTATTAGTTTCTATGTATCTTACACCTCGATTGGGATATTAGTTGTATGGGTATACATATCTACTAAAACTGCAAATTGAAATACCAAAAAGAGAAACAAAATCTAACCACTCCTACCCACAAAGTAAGTTTAATATAGTTAGAGTAAGAAATTGGGAATGATGAGGGGTTAACATTGGAGAACTGTACCGTCTAGATTGATAATTGCCATCAAATTTGAAACATGTTTAGGTTATTTTATTGCTCTCTCTTTTTTTAAGGTTTATTTATTTATTTATTTATTTTTATAAATTTTATTGTTATATTCCCCATACAATTGCAGCCCCCCCATTCTGACCCCAATCCCTCCCCTCCCGCCCCCGCCCCCCTAAAAGTGTGTCTGGTTCATAGTTTTTTGTTGATTTTGATTTTCACTTTCTTATAGTTATTCATTTTCTGGTCCCTTATTTAAGTTTTCTAGATTCCTGCTATGAGTGAGACCATCCGGTATTTTTCTTTTTCTTTTTGGCTTATTTCGCTGAGCATGATCCCTTCCAGCGCCATCCATGTTGCTGCAAATTGCATGTGTTTATCTTTTTTGAATGCTGAGTAATATTCCATGGTATATATGGACCACATCTTCTTGATCCAGTCATCTATTTTTGGGCATTTGGGTTGTTTCCAAAGCTTAGCTATTGTAAACAGTGCTGCTATAAACATAGGGGTGCAGGTGTTCTTTGGAATTGATGTTTCTGTGTCCTTTGGGTAAATACCTAGGAGTGGAATTGCTGGATCATATGGAAGCTCTATGTTTAGTAGGTCCAGAAATCTCCACACAGCTTTCCACAGTGGTTGGACCAGTTTGCACTCCCACCAACAGTGCAGAAGAGTTCCTTTTTCTCCACACCCTCGCCAGCATTTGTTGTTGCTAGTTTTTTTAATATGTGCCATTCTCACTGGTGTAAGATGGTATCTCATGGTAGTTTTGATTTGCATTTCCCTGATGGCAAGTGATGTTGAACATTTTTTCATATGCCTGTTGGCCATTTGCATTTCCTCTTCAGAGAAGTTTCTTTTTAGCTCTTCTGCCCATTTTTTGACTGGATTATTTTCTTTGTTGTTGTTGAGTCTCATCAGCTCTTTGCAGATTTTTGTGATCAGTCCTTTATCATTAGTGTTGTGTGCAAAAATGTTCTCCCAGTTGGTGGGGTTTCTCTTTGTTTTTGTTATTGTCTCTTTTGCTGTGCAGAAGCTCTTTAATTTGATGTAGTCCCAGCTGTTTATCTTTGCCTTCACTATCACTGCTTTGGGTGATGTGTTTGTAAAGATGTCTTTGATGTGCAAATCACGTAGTGTTTCGCCTATATTTCCTTCTATATATTTTATGGTTACAGGTCTTATGTCTAGTTCTTTAATCCATTTTGAGTTGATTTTTGTGTATGGTGTGAGGTAGTGGTCAAGCTTCATTCTTTTGCATGTAGCGACCCAGTTTTCCCAGCACCATTTATTGAACAAACTTTCTTTGCTCCAATGCATAGTCTTTGCTCCTTTGTCAAAGATTAGTTGACCATAAATCTGTGGGTTTATTTCTGGATTTTCTATTCGATTCCATTGGTCTGTATGTCTGTTCTTGTTCCAATACCATGCAGTTTTGATGATTATGGCTTTGTAGTATAGTTTGAAGTCTGGGAGTGTAATGCCTCCATTCCCTTCTTTTTTTTTCAGGAGAGCTTTGGCTATTCGGGGTTTTTTGTGATTCCATATGAATTTCATCAATAATTGTTCTATTTCTTTGAAGAATGACATTGAAATTTTGATTGGAATAGCATTGAATCTGTATATTGCTTTTGGAAGGATGGCCATTTTAATAATGTTTATTCTTCCAATCCACGAGCAGGGGATGTCTCTCCATTTCTTTGTGTCTTCTTCTATTTCTTTTAACAGTGTTTTATAGTTTTCTTTGTATAGGTCCTTTACCTCTTTTGTTAGATTTGTTCCCAAATATTTGATTTTTTTGTTTCAATAACAAAAGGGATGGTTTTTTTGATTTCTTCTTCTTCAGATTTATTGTTTGTGTATAGGAAGGCTACTGACTTTTGCGTGTTGATTTTGTATCCTGCCACTTTACTGAACTGATTGATGAGTTGAATTAGCTTTTCTGTGGAGTTTTTGGGGTTCTCTATGTATAATATCATATCGTCTGCAAATAGTGATAGTTTGACTTCTTCTTTTCCTATTTGGATTCCTTGGATGTCTTTCTCTTGTCTTATTGCCCTGGCTAGGACTTCCAGTATTATATTGAAAAGCAGTGGTGAGAGTGGACATCCTTGTCTTGTTCCAGATCTTAATGGAATTGCTTTCAGCTTTTCACCATTGAGAATGATACTGGCTGTTGGCTTGTCATAGATGGCCTTTATGATGTTGAGGTATGTTCCTTGTATCCCAAGAATTTCAAGGGCTTTTATCATGAATGGGTGTTGCACTTTGTCGAAAGCTTTCTCAGCATCTATTGATATTATCATATGGTTTTTATATTTCTTTTTGTTGATGTGTTGGATAACGTTGATTGATTTTCGGATGTTAAACCATCCTTGTGCCCCTGGAATGAATCCTACTTGGTCGTGGTGAATTATCTTATGGATACATTGTTGGATTCTGATGGCTAAAATTTTATTGAGGATTTTTGCATCAGTGTTCATTAGGGAGATTGGCCTGTAGTTTTCCTTTTTTGTGTTGTCCTTGTTCGGTTTTGGTATTAGTGTAATGTTGGCTTCATAGAACGTGTTAGGTATTATACCTTCCTTCTCAATTTTTTGGAAGAGTTTGTGAAGGATAGGTACCAATTCGTCTCTGAATGTTTGGTAGAATTCATTTGTAAATCCATCAGGTCCTGGGCTTTTGTTTTTGGGGAGGTTTTTGATTACCATTTCAATTTCACTAATTGTAATTGGTCTGTTTAGGTGTTCTATTTCTTCTTTATCTAGCTTTGGGTGATTGTAGAGTTGTAGGAATTTGTCCATCTCCTCTAGATTGTTAAACTTGTTTCCATATAACTGTTCATAGTAGTTACTGATTATTCTTTTGATTTCTGCTGTGTCCGTTGTGATTTCTCCTCTTTCATTGATGATCCTGTTTATTTGTGCTTTCTCCCTTTTTTCCTTTGTGAGCCTGGCTAGGGGTTTGTCTATTTTATTGATTTTTTCAAAGAACCAGCTCTTGGTTTCATTGATCTTTTGGATTGTTTTTTTAGTTTCAATTTCATTTATTTCTGCTTTGGTTTTTATTATTTCTTTTCTTCTACTGGTTTTGGGGTTTTTTTGTTGTTCTTTTTCTAGATCTTTGAGCTTCGAGATTAGGTTGTTTCTTTGAGTTCTTTCTTGTTTCTTGATGTGAGCTTCTATTGCTATATATTTTCCTCTTATTACTGCTTTTGCTGCATCCCATACATTTAGGATATTGGTGTCCTCCTTGTCGTTCAATTCAAAAAATTTTTTAATTTCCTCTTTGATCTCCTCATTAGTCCAGTGGTCTTCCAGTAGTGTGGTTTTTAATCTCCATGAGGTAGGAAAGTTCCTTGCCTTCTTTTTATGGTTTATTTCTAGTTTGATGCCTTCATGGTCAGAAAAGATGGTTGATATGATTTCAATCTTGGTGTATCTGTTGATGTTTGTCTTGTGCCCCAGTATGTGATCGATCCTGGAGAATGATCCGTGTGCGCTTGAGAAAAATGTGTACTCCGTTTTTTTGGGGTTTAGTGTTCTATAGATGTCTGTTAAGCCCAATTGCTCTAGGTCCTTATTTAGAGCTTTGGTTTCTTTACTTATTTTTTGTCTTGTTGATCTATCCATTGTTGATAGTGGTGTGTTGAAGTCTCCCACTACGTATGTGTTTTCTCTGATGTCTGTTTTCAGAGAGGACAACAGTTGTCTGATATATTTTGGTGCTCCTTCGTTTGGTGCGTATATGTTAATGAGTGTTATTTCTTCTTGAAGTATTGTCCCCTTGATCATAATGTAGTGACCATTGGGGTCTCTTTTTATCTTTTTGAGTTTGAAATCTGTTTTATCTGATATAAGTATAGCTGTTCCTGCTTTCTTTTTTGGTCCATTTGCTTGTAGGATTGTTTTCCATCCTTTAACTTTGAGCCTATTTTTATCTTTTGTAGCTAAATGTGTTTCCTGGAGACAGCAAAAGGTTGGGTTTTGTTTCTTAATCCAGGCTGCAACTCTGTGTCTTTTTATTGAAGAGTTTAGTCCATTTACATTTAGAGTTAATATTGATATGTTAACATCTGTATTTGCCATTGTGTTTGTCTTTCCTTTGATTTTATTTATTTATTCTTTTAATAACTTTTTTTTTTTTTTTGGCCTTCTTTCATTGTTGTTCGTCTCTCTGAGGTTCTGGCTTTAGGACTCCTTGTAGTATTTTTTGGAGTGGGGGTTTAGTTGCAATGAAATTCCGGAGTTTCTGTTTGTCTGGGAAGGTCCATATTCTTTTTTCAAAGAGGAAGGAGAGCTTTGCGGGATAGAGTATTCTTGGTTGGCATCTGTTTTCTTGGAGTCTGTTGACTATGTCCCTCCACTCTCTCCTTGCCCGTAGTGTTTCTTCGGAGAAATCTGATGTCAGCCTGATTGGCTTTCCTTTGAATGTTATCTGTTTCTTCCCTCTTGCCAGCTTCATTATTTTTTCCTTGTCCTGGATTCTTGGGAGCTTTACTATTATGTGTCTTGCTGTATTTTTCCTTTCGTCGTGGAAGTTTGGTGTTCTTCTTGCTTCTTGTATATCAATTTTCAGCTCCTTCTTCACATTTGGGAAGTTCTCTTCAATTATCTCTTTGAATATTTTCTCTGTTCCTACTTCTCTCTCCTCTCCTTCTGGTATTCCTATAACTCTTATATTTCCTTTCCTCATGGAGTCAGATAGTTCCCGAAGTCTTTCTTCATTCTTTTTCCTTCGTACTTCTCTTTCCTTTTCTGTTTTGGTTCTTTTTATTTCTGTGTCTTCAAGAGCACTTATTCGTTCTTCCATTTCATCAATTCTGCTTTCATTGCTTTTCCCAGAATTCTTTAGTTCTTCCACTAATTCTTTGATCTCCTGCATTTCTTTTACTTCCCTCTTTAGGGACTCAATTTCATTCTTCTGATCGTTGATTATTTTTCCCTTATCATTGTTTTCCTTTATGACTTCTGTCAGTTTTTTAATCACGGCAATTTTAAATTCTCTTTCTGGAAGGCTCAGAAGTTCTTCCAAGTTACTGTCGTTGCAATCTGAGGGCTGGTTTTCTTTTTGTGGTGTGCTTTTTCTCTGGAGAGTTGCTAGGTTGCGTGTGGTTCTTCTCCTCCCTACTGTCTGTTTTCTAATTTGCCGTATGCGTTGGGACACTGTGTAGTTGGGACTGGCCGGCATCTTGGGTGAGCTTCTCTGCTCCCCTCTGGTTCCTCCAGGAGTCATCTGTCAGTTTCAAGCAGTCTTTATTGGAGAAAGGTCCCTGTCCTAAAATGTCGATGTGGGGACACACTCCCCTGTGCGCCTGGTCTGCCCCGGCGGTGGGTTCCTGCTCCCCCTCTGGGCTTGGACTGCAGGCCAGAGGGGGTCTGGCGTGGGCGAACTTCCCCCGCTCACCTCTGGCTCCTGAGGAAGCCTTCTGCAGGTAGTCTTTACTGAAGAAATGTCCCTGTTCTAAAATGGTGATGTGGGACACACTCCCTGCGTGTAAGGTGTCAGGCACACTCTTCTGCGTGCCTGGTCTGCCCCGGCTGTGGGTGCTCGCTCTCCCTGTGGGCTCAGACTACTTGTTCGGAAGGGGCCGGGTGTGGGCTAACTCCCCAGCTGGCCACTAGCTCCTTCAGGAGCCTGTGCTGGCTTCAAGTCGCTAGGTGGCGCCAGAGATCTCTCCTAGAGCCCTTGGGGAGCTGATTTTCCACCCCGTGGGACAGGGAGCAGAGCGGGGATGGTAGGGTACACCTCAACGGCTTTGGGGTGCTGTGTCTGCCTTGTGCCCCACCGTCGTGGGGAACCCACGCCCCTAATTTCGTGCCCCGGGTCTCAGTTCCAAAGCCCTCAGTTCCAGGACGAGGGCTGTAGCCCAGTTCAGTGGCGCGGGAATGGCGCCTTTTGCACCGCTCCCGTGCCTGGGCGCCTGGTTCCTGCTTACTCAGGGAGGGACCTTCACCTCAGTGAGGATCTCCGAGCTTCTCCCCGCAAGCCTAGGTCGTCTCCCAAGCCTAGGTCGCAGGCGCGGGGACCTGGGCAGCCGGGATCCTGGTCTGCACTTGCTTTTCAAGCGCGCCGAGCGCGCCACTTTCCGCGCAAGCTTACCGGCAGCCTGGGCTGTGTGCGCGTCTCCCGGGGTCTTTGTTCTTCTCTAATGGTGCCCAGAGCCGTTCGCTCACCGCCGCGGCGAATCCTGCAGGGTTCGCCTCAGCTCCCGTTCACGGGGTGTGGTGGCTGCAATAGTTTCTTTCCACTCAGAGTCCCACTTGCTGCGTCCGTTTTTCTTGTTGGCCGTTTTGGTTTGTTGTTTCCCTCCTCTCTGCCGGTCGGAGAGTGCCGACTTTGTGGGCGGGGGAGGGGAGCAGGGTTCTGCGCTTCCCTCCCTTCTGGTCCTCTTTTATGGCAACTTTCTTCTTTGGGCAGTTTGCTGGAGTCACTCGTTTATCTTCCGTGTCCCAGTTCTCACTGGGACCTGCCGCTTTTCCTCCCTATTAACTTTTTTAAATGGGAGATCTTACTCGCAGCGTCTCCTTGCCGCCATGTTGCTCCGCCCCTTAGATTTATTTATTTTTATACAATAACCGGGGTACAGGCCAGATGCACGGGAGGGTGAGAGGATTCACCAGGGACAGAGCAGGGAACAGAACAGGCAGACTGACAAAATACACTGCTGAGGGGAGCAGCGGGCGAGACAGGAGAGGTCTTCTACGCCATGTGGGACCCTCGCCGGCCAGCTGGGTTTCAAACCAGCGCTGCAGAGGCTGCAGACAGATTCACAGCTTGGCAATCAACCACCTGGACCTCTAGGGGAGGCCCAATTTTGTTGCTCTCCTACAGTGTTTAGTATGCTGTTGAACTCAACAGTGAATTTTTAATTTTAGATACTGTATTTTTGAGTTATAGATGGGATCCATTTTTTTTAAGTTGCAATTCATTTTATTGTGTTCATGTTTTCCTTTAAATCTTGGAATATATTTACAGTAATTTTTTCTTTTTCCGTTTTCTTCAGTTATAATTGACATACAGCACTAATAAGGTGTATAGTATAATACTTTCACTTACATATATTGTAAAATGATCACAATAAATTTGGTTAACATTAACAAAGGTAAAAGAAACAAGAACAAATAATTTTCTCAGATGATGAGACCTCTTAGCGTTCATTCTCTTAACAATTTTCATAATACCAAACAAGAGTATTAATTTTAGTCACATTGTCATACATCATCATACATATGTGCCATGTACTTATTTCTCTTTTGACCACCTTCGTCCATTTTCCCTTCCCTTTACTATTCCCCCCCTGCAATAAATCTGATCTCTTTATGAGCTTGTTTTTTTCAGATTCCACATTTAAGTGATATCATGCAATATTTGTCTTTATCTGATTTATTTCATTTAGCATAATGCCCATAAGGTTTATTCATATTGTTGCAAATAGATGTTTGCAACATCCATCAGCCATTTTTATGGCTGAATAGTATTGCTGTATGTGTGCTTGTGCATGTGTGTATGTGTGTTGTTCCTCACAATTTCTTTATCCATTTATTCCTTGGTGGACACTTAGTCTGTTTTCTGTGTCTTGGATATTCTCAGTAACACACTGTGAACATTGCAGTGCAGAAATCTCTGACACAGGTGATTATCTCTGTGGTTTTGATTGCATTTCCCCAATGATCAGTGATGGTGAACAACTTTTCATAGACTTGTTTATTCATATATCTTCTTTGGAAAAATGTCTGTTTAGGTCCCTTGCTCATTCATTTATTGGATTGTTTGACTATTTTGCCATTGCATTCTTTAAGTATTTTGGATGTTAATCTCTCATCAGTTATATGTGCAAATGTTTTTTCTATTCTGTTGTCTTTTGTGTTGTTGATGTTCATTTATTTAGTTCTATGTAGTTATAGTTATTTAATTCTGATTTTGTTTCTTGTGTTTTAGATATCATATCCAAAAAGTTATTGCTAATATTGATTTCAAGGAGCATTTTTCTGTGTTTTCTTCTGGGAGATTTTTTATTTCAGGTCTTACATTCAAGTCTCTGATTCATTTCAAGTTAATTTTTGTAAAGTGTGTAAGACAGGGTCTATTTTCATATTTTCACATGTGAATGTCCAGCTTTCCAAGCACCATTATTAAGGAGAATGTCTTTTCTCCATTGAATATTCTTGGGTTCCCATCAAGTATCAGTTGACCATATATGCATGGGTTTATTTCTGGGTGCTCAGTTGTATTTCATTGGTCTGTTTACCCATTTTTATGTCAGTACTGTGCTGTTTTGATTACTTCAAATCAGAAAGTGTGATGCCTGCTGCTTTTGTTTGTTGTTCTCAGTGTTGTTTTAGCTTTTCATAATCTCTTGTGATTCCATACAAATTTTAGAATTTTTTTTTCTACTTCTATAAAAAAATCATTGAAATCTTGATAGGGGTTGTATTTAATCTATACATGGCTTTGGGTAATATGGACATTTTAACTGTATTAATTCTTCTTATCTATAAGCATAAGATATCTTTTCATTTATTTGTGTTATCTTCAATTACTTTTATCAGTATCTTAATAGTTTTCAGTGTAGTGATCCTTCACATCCTTGGTTAAATTCACTCCCTACTATTTTATTACCTGTGATACTTATGTAAATGCTATCATTTTCTGTATTTCTTTTTCAGAGAATTTGTTTAGTCTGTAAAAATGCTACTGATTTTTATATATTTATTTTGTATCCTGCACTTTACTGAATTCATATCATAGATTATAATCTGAAAGTATTTTGGTGGAGTCTTTAGGATGTTCTATATATAAAATCATGTCATCTATAGACATATTTTTATATCTTTGTTTTCAATTCTGACATCTTTTATTTCTTTTTCTTATCTGATTGTGCTGACCAGGACTTACAGTGCTGTGGTGGAAGTGGGTAGCCTTGTCTTGTTACTGATCTTAATAGAAAAGCTTTTTGACCTTTTATTGTATAGTAAGTCCTTGTATACTAATTCCAGAATCTTGATTGCTTTTGTTTTCTTTTTAATTGTCTTCCCACACCCCCCTGTCCTGGTTTGGAGTTACATTTTCTTGTTTATTCTCCTAATTTGTAATTTTTGATTTGTCAACTTTTAAAAACTATGTAATTTAATTACATAGTGAATCAGCCTGACCCTTTTAGGAATAGTATAAGCTTTGTTACTGTGGGTCTAGAACAGTGCTGTCCAACAGAACTCTCTGCATTGAATGGACTAGTTTTGCCGTTCTAAGGTATGACATTTCTGGGGTCTCTAGATGTTCCAGGTCCTATGAGAACTCTTAAGATGTCTTCCAACTCCCCTATAGTTGTTTTTTTCCTTGTAGTTACTCTTTTCTTTGTCTTAGGCGGCCTCATCTTACCCATGCTCAGTTTAGTATTCAGCCAAAGATTCATGGGACCCACTTTCAGATTTTTGGAGCCTATTATCTTCACAGCTCATCCTCTCTGGCACTTAGCTGAGCAAATTCTCAATGCCTCAGCCTCCCTGAATTCCAGTCTCTGTGTCCTTAGCTGTGTGAGACTGATGTGCTCTAGCAGGGTTACTTTGCAGTGCTCTTGTGTTTGGTAGCTACCCTTCAAGAAAAAGCCTGGGCAAGTATAGGGCTTGCTGTGTTTTACCCTCTTCCCGCAGGAATCAAAGTCCTATACTACTTGTTTAACATCTGAAAACAGTGTTTCATATAGAAAACCTCTTTCTAGTTATTCATGATGGGAAGGCTAGTCCAGTACCAGACCTGTCATTTCTTAACCCTTGTTCATGTTATTAGTTGACATTGATTTTGCTTACTTCTGATACTTGCACATACTGCTTTTTCTGCCTGAAGATCTTTTCCTTGCCTCCTATGTGACAAATTCTTTGCATCATTTAAGGGTCAGATTACATGCCACCTTTTCCTAGTTATCTTCCTTGACACTACAGAATCATGGGTTAGGTGTCATAGTTGGTACTCATAGCATCTTACACTTGTTTGTAATTGTAATGACTTGTTGTGGTGATTGTTAGTGGCCCCTCACAAAAATCTTAGCTGTGCGAGGACAAGGATTTTGTCTTTTTTACATTAAATCCTCCTTACTTCACACTGGCAATCTCATAATCTCTTTGTTTTCTCTCTCCATTGAAATTCTTTATGTGAGATGAAATAGTGCTCATTCATTTCAGTGTGCCATGTAAACTTCAGAAATTTTTTGTGCTTTTACTGAATTGAGGAGAACAATTGCCATTCTTACTCAGCAATTTTCTTTTAAAAATCTGTCTAATCTCTCTAGAGTTTAGTATTTTTTTGTCTTTGGTGGCTTTGTTATAAATATTTTGATATATATTTACTGAAAAGCTATAGTCTGTTCAGAAGGTGACTTTTTCTCCCTTACCTACAAATAGTTCTCATTTAAAAAATTGTCTTGTAAGATAAATACCAGTGACCATTTAGTTGTTCAAGTAGCTTTAGGAATTCAGCATAGCTAGGCCTGTGGGGTGTAGTGGTGAATGAATTTTTTATTGAAGAGCTTTTTTTTTTTTTTTAAAGATTTATTTGTTTATGCATATAAGAGCTGGGGTACAGGCCAGAGGTGTGGGGGGTGAGAGAATTCACCAGAGACAGAGTGGGGAACAGAACAGGCAGACTGACCGAAGTACACTGCTGAGGGGAGCAGCGGGCAAGACAGGAGAGGTCTGCTGCACCATGTGGGTTGCTCCCTGGCTGGCCGGGGATTGAACTCATGCTGCAGAGGCTGCAGATTGCTTCATAGTGTGGTGCTTAACCCTTTGCGCCACCAGGGAGGCCCTTGAAGAGCTTTTAATAACAGTAATTTCTTAGAAAGTCCCCTTTGATTATTAAATTGAGTCAGTTATATATTATACTGTGGAATCTTAGAATTGGCAAAGCCCTTGAAGGGTATTTGTTCTAGCCTGCCCCACAACCTCCTTGATAGAAGCTAGTTTGAAACACCTCCTTTCAATTTACATGGTTCTAATTATGGAATTTTCTTATGGATTGTACAAAGTTCTTAGACAATAATATTGAACCAAATTCTATTTTCCACAAACTTCTGCCTATTGGCCTTACTTCTTCCTTCTGTAATTTCACAGAATAAAGCTAGCCTCCAATTATTTGATACAAGAAAAGTTTAACACCTATTTGTCCCTCTTTTTATTTCATTGCCTGATAGCTCAATTCATTTTATTATTCTTATCTGCAGTTTAAAATATGTATGTATGTGCTCAGCGAAATAAGCCAAAAAGAAAAAGAAAAATACCGGATGGTCTCACTCATAGCAGGAATCTAGAAAACTTAAATAATGGACCAGGAAAATGAATAACTATAAGAAAGTGAAAATCAAAATCAACAAAAAACTATGAACCAGAGACACTTTTAGGGGGGCGGGGGCGGGAGGGGAGGGATTGGGGTCAGAATGGGGGGCTGCAATTGTATGGGGAATATAACAATAAAATTTATAAAAAAAAAAAAAATATGTATGTATGTATTTTCCAGTGTCATATTCAGAACTGAACTCACTCTTATAAATGGGTCTATAGTGAGGATAATGGAGCATCCTTGATCTAATTCCTATCTATTGGTGCCTCCTAAGATTGCCTTTTATTATTGTCTCTTATTCACTTAGAGTTTAAACAGTCTTGCCTTTATTTTTTAAAGGAAACTGTTTTTAAACCTTCTTTCATTTTATATCAAGATGTATACTTTCTTTTTCAAGGTTATTTTTAAAGAAAACATGCATACAATGTGTTTTGTTTTGCAGATTTGATATGCATTTATATGATCTGCACCCTAATCAATAAACTGTGGAATAAGACATGTTCAAATGTAGAGTTTTGTTGGTGACCTCTAGAATTCCACTAGTTTGGTTTCAAGTACTTAATCTCGGGATATGTTTATTTGGTGGGCTAGAAGTCTGTTTAACTGTAGTATGGGATTCACATACTCTGTTTTGTTCTTAAAGATATCATTGGAGATTTCTGAAGCTTTTTTGAAATTAAGGTGTCCCATGATTCTGATATTCCCCTCATAGAATATACTGGTAACCTTGCACTTAAGAATGTACACATTGTGTGCTTCTTTTCTGAGTCCAAACTCCATAATTCTGGGATCTACACTGCTACTTTCTTCCCTCTAGAAATTGTGATCACTTCCATTTTTCTACATATTTTTTTTAAATAGTACAAACAGTGGATCCATAAGAAAATTTCTTAAGTTCTTTTACTACCATAAGATGTTGTTTTCTGGACTTTCATATTTGTAAAATATCATGGTGTTTTTATTATTTCCTGCTAAGACTAATCACATGCTCATTGTCATTCAGTACTAGGATATGATTAACAGAATGCTAAATTCAGAACTATACAGTAATATGACACAAAGGTCTCAATTGATTGGTAAAATCTCCATGTTGCCATAGTTTTAAAACAATTTTTGTTAGTTATCAAAGCTTAACTTTTTGGTAAGTTTCATCTCTCTTAAAATTCACATCAATTGAAGACAATAAAACCTGGTATGAAGTAAAAGAAACAAAATACCTACCCTGGTTTATTGTTATTAAAATTGGCTGGCATTCAAAATGGTAAAAGTTTAATTAGAGGGTTTTTTTTTTTAGTGTTCACATTATGAATTTGGTTATAGTTTTCTACAGACATTATATTTATATAAAGAACTGTGGGGTAGGCTATTCCTGTCCATGAGATTCCAGAATTATATACTCTGATGTCAATGCAGATGAGGTTAGCCTAATTCGGTCAAGAGAGACATGCTGAGTCTCTATATGGGGAGCTAAAAGTTATTGCCAAGATTGACAGGTGTCCTGTGGGTGGCAGACAGCCCCAGGGATAAAAATTTGTGCTTGGATTATTTCTCTAAGACATATACCTTTTCTTTCTATTGATTACAGTCCTAAAATAGTGAGGTCTGCATATAATAATTTTTCAGATATTAGGTTTATAAGCCCCAGAACAGTAAAACATTTTTTCTTCTTACAGTACCAAATTCAGTTTTAGCTGCATCCTTTGCATTAATTTTTAGTACAGTTAAGTGATTTGTGTCACCTTTCTACATTTCTCTAAGACTTGAGACATAGGGGGGAAGTTAATGTAAAAGAACATATTTGTTATTAGTCTAAAAGAGGCAGTTATTTCCTTGTAGACATGATTTATATGCATGATTTAACTCTGGAAAGATTTTTAGGAGGATTATTTAAGAAATAAAGATTATATAGAGGAGTGTTTATACTTATTGATAACCACTTTTGTTCTTGTTTCATCTTACTGAACTTTTTTTACTATTAAGAGAAACCTGTTATTTGTCAAGATAAATTAGTAAATATATGATCTTAAAATAGAAAACTGAGTCATTAAGATCATGCCATTAAGAAAGTTAGATGTACTTTTAAGAAAAACTTACTGCCTAAGACTTTTGAAACATTCTTGTGGTGTATATGTGTCATTAACAATGAAATAGCTGTGATTACAAAGTCAATACCTATTTTTACACAAATAGGTAATTTTCTGATCTGAAAGGCTTGTTTCTTCCCTCTTTATTTTGGCGTCAGACATTATAATGGATATTTAAAAATTGAATGCTAGGGTGTGGGGGAACATGTTAGAGAACTAACGCTGCATTAGTATAAAAATGAAAGCCAAGACCCCAGCCCTGCTAGGGTCCAGAGAAGGTGTCCCAGGGAACTAGTGGTGCAGGTTCCCCTCATGGGCCACTGTGAATTGTTAAGCCTAGAGTTGAGGTGACACTCAATTTTTATCATTCTTAGGTCTTAAATATTTAATTTGATTTAGCTAAAATTTATTGAGAGCCAACTCTGAGCTAGGCCACCTTTTATAGATATTACTTAACTCCTGTGAGGGGGGTGAGAATAAGGTTCAGTGAGGTAGTGACTTCACTAGGGCCACTCTTGGCATTGAAGCTCAGAAATAAACCCAAGTCCTTATCTTCAAACCCAGTAGAGTTTTGAAATCGTGGAAATAATTTCAGAAGTTCACTTAAACAAGAGAACTTTCAGGCTTGCTCACTTCTGTGTTTCTCTGTCTCATTTCTGATTCTGTCCTTTTTCTCTTGTTCAATCCTTTTCTTTTTGGTTTAAAGAAAATGCAGATTGTTGACCAAAAACATTTTATAAAAATATTAACTGTGTCAAACGTAGCATTATTATATTTTCTTCTACAGACTAAATTCTTTTTTAGCAGCTGATTGCAAGGAAAGTATTTAAATGAGAAGTAGCCCTGGTGTGCTCATTTGGAGTATGCAGCCCAGGTTAGAATGGAATTTATGACTGCAAGCCCATGTAGCCACTGGCCCAGTATGCGACCCCTTGCAGATGACCAGAAATTCTCATGAAATTTGAGCTAATATACATTCTCCCACTCTATCCTATTGCTAGACATCCTCTTGAGTTTGGTTGCTGGAACATTACTGGGTTGCAGAGAATAGTAGAGACCCTGAAAATAGCATTAACATTTGCACTATTTTCAAATATTTAGAACCATCATTTGTGTACTGTTGATATGAAAACAACTTTGTCTCCCCATGAACCGCAATGCATGACACAGTCCTGGAATGTACTGAAAAATCCTCAAACCAGTTCACTTCTCTGCATCTCCATCCCTATAATTGGGGATGGACTTTCTCCTGGACTGCTGCAGTGGCCTCTTCAGTGCCCATCCAACTGCGACCCCCCCTAACTATACTTGACCAAAACCTGCTGAAGTTCTTCAGTAGATTGGAAATAGCTTTTAAGACAAAGACAGATCATTCACAGGGCCTCCACTCTGGCCCTCATCCTGCATTACAGCCTTTGCTGTTGTTCTTTCCCTCCTACTTACCCTGCTTGGTTTTGTGTGTTCCATGTTATAAAGGAGCTGTGTGTACAGATCATCTTCCTGTCCTCTTCGTATTCTTGCCTCTTCATTTCACCTTACTCACATTCAGGGATTCTTGGAAGAAGACCCTCACCTTTTAACTAGCTCCACTGCACTTGAAACCAGAGATTCCCCTGCTCTGGGGCTGAGCGCCAGAGCACTACTTGTGAGCAGTCCAGGCAGCAGTGGATGGGGGGCATTTTACTGCCTGCCACCAGTGGACCTGCTCGGACCATACCATGCTGCCCCAGGGCATGCAGCCCCTGGTTCAGGGCTGCAGGGAGGAGCATAGGCCCCACTGAGCCAGCACCACCTTTGTGGCTGCCTCAAGCTGCAGGCAGTAGAGGGGCCCGTGGGTTTGGTGCCTGGATCGTAGAACGGACCCATCAGGTGCGAGCTATGAGCTGGTTGGTAAATGGTCCAATTAGCCATCAGATTGAAAATGGTCCAATCAGACTTGTGGGTGGGAGACCCTAAAAGAAGATATAAGGTAGGGCAGGGACCAACTCAGATGTACGCTCTCGCTTTCTTACTCTATGCTTGAGGAGGGCTCTCAGAAGAGTCTCTCAGACTCTTGAAGGGAGCACTGTACCGACTTCCAAAGAACAGAGCGGCATCTGGCAACCAACCTCCGAAGGAAGAAAAGCCAAAAAGCTTCACAGAGAAGCCAAAGAGCTTTGCAGAGGCTGACTGCCACTCCTGCCTCTGGGTTGGTTCTGACACTGCCTGAAAGGAGCACCAAAAGCTTCGGGCCTTGTGGCCCAAAGAGCTGCTGTTGGTGTGGGCCAATAATTCACAAAGAGCTGTAACACCAGCATATCTTATATCACCTACTAGTCACTGGCACTACTGGCAGTGCTGCTCAGCACTGTTGATGGGTGACTGGCACTCTGTGTCTGGGTCACTGTTTGAGAGCTGTTGATTGTCCAGCGCTGCCTCTGGTGCTGTCCGTCCTGACCTTCAGACTTGCTGCAGGCTGCCTGTAGCGCCTCCAGCTGCGGTGAGTTGGGGCCTGGCCTACTGCTGGCCCAACTGCCGTGAGGTCCGGGCCCTGGTTGATGGGACAGTGCTCTCTTAGATGAGCGGCTTCTTGTTTAGAACTTTTGTAAACTGTGGACAAAACCTGGGGTGAGATAGCTGGTCACTTGTGGCCTTGAGAACTCTTTATTTCCCCCATTTATTAAATAAATCCCATTTTGTTCCCTGAACCTGAGTGGTCTTGCAAGTGTCCTCCTACCGAGCCCCGGCCTGCTGTAGCCCCACTGTAGCCCCTCGGTAGCAGTCTTTTCACACTTGTTATGGTTGCAGTTTCGTGTTTATTTGCAGCCTTTGATTAATGTAAAGTGGCTAAACTGTAAGCTTCACAAGGGCAGGAGAGCGAATCATCTGTCTTTACTTGAAGATTCTGTCCCTGTCATCTAGCACAGGGTTTGGTAGCTATTTTCATGAAAGGCTTGCGATTCACAGCCTCATAGCTTCTGAGATCCTGAACATGGATGAATGTTGGTACACTTTGTCCATAGAGTTCATTCACAGCCCAGAGAAAAATGAGACATATTGTACAATAAGATTGTAATTAGGACTTGGAAGTAACATGCTTTTAATTATTTGAAAATGCTATGTTAGACTGGCCTTTCTCAAATCCAAAATGACTGAATTATGTTAAATTGCTCAGACAACACTTGTGCAAGTCTAACATACGAAAAGTAATCTAGATCTAAAGGAAATAAAGTTGAACAAATTCAGTGTTAACAGTTGAAAAGATAGAATGAATTGCTTAGATATTTTTGAATGCCAGGTCATTATACCTGTGAAGTTGGTCTTGGTGCACAAGATGAGGAAATTTTCAGTACTGCTAAACTTTTTTAGGAAATGTTTTCAAAGCATTCTGTGAAGATTTTAGAAGTGTTCGGGGCTAAGCTGAACCCTCTTCTCTCTACATTTTTTGTGAGACTATTAGGTGACCTTCACTAAAGTTTTTTTCTTTCCTCTTCCAACCTTATGCTGTTCTACCCCAACTCTGGGGTTGTGACATGAAGCACGCGCTGGGTAGGAAGGTCTGCTGGCAGCGCATTCTCAGCGGAGTCAGGTGATCCTTGTTTGAAGGCAGCTGCCTGAGGTTCAAGGCAGTCAGTGTCCCCTCTCCTGTCTCGGGACAGCTGGTTGTTATCAAACGCCTAACAAGTCTTCCTTGCTCATTACTCTCTGGAGAGGAGAAAGATTATGTTGCGGGCTTTTGAGTGATCCAATGGGAATTACACTGATCTGGTGTCTGGCCTTGGTTCTTATCAAGTGGATTGCCTCTAAGGTAGGCCATCTTTATTTTTAGGCTTGTGACATTAATCATTAGTTTGGTTGGAATGAAATAATCAAATTTCTTGTTTTGCTTTAGTTTTAAATTTCTCTGATTAAAAGAGCTGTAAGTTTAAAAGAGCTATTTGAAGCTTAAAAGTACTGTGTGTAACATTTTTTTCTTCTCCCACCTTATTCTTTTTTCTGGCATCATTCAGCAATTTTGAAGTAGCTTTCCTCAGTATCATTCCTTTAAAGAAAATTTTATGATTAAAGGAATTCAGCTTTTAAAATAACTACACAAAATTAGGCTTTCGCTATACATATCTTAAACAGTCTCCTTTGGAGATAGACTTTACTAATGCTAATATATTTAAAGTATCAAAGATTTCTAAACAGCTATAAACTTATACCATCCTCTATCGTGTCCTCTCCTAAGGTCCTGTGCTGCTAAACTGTTTGACTGACTTGTAATTAAGTCAGTGTGGTGGGGAAAAAAGTAATGTGATTGTGTATGTTTTTCAAATTGAATCCTAAACATCAGACTTGAGAAATGTTTGCTGGGATGCTAATCATTTGCCCTTTAGATGAGTCTAAACTAAAAATATTACTTAAAATTTATCTGTATTTGCATAAAAATAATTCTTTCACCTACCATTCAGCATTCTTTCTGTATTAAGAAATTGAAGAGTATTAATTTTAAGTTTGTAAAGCTACTGCTATTTAATAAGCAACATAGAGCTTCAATAAAGCTAAATTTCTTTTTCAAGCAAGATTTTAATCCCTGATACATAATGTTTCACATTTAAATATAACATTTTAAGCATACTTATCTTTTATTTGAAGTGATCATGTTTTCTTAGTGAATGATTAAAGAAATATCTTAAAAGTACAAAAATTTTAAAATCCTTGTTTTATAAGCATTTTGTTGCACTGACAGTTATTTACTCATTGTTTTTTAAAAGATTAGCTTACCACATTATTGAATAAAGGTCAAGATAATATTAGTACTACATGAGTTGAATTGTGGATGTTTACAGATACTTTTTCCTTTTTTATCACCAAAACATAAGTTTTTAGACATAGACTGCTAATGTTTGTGATTTTTTAAAAAATGTATTGTTTGCATAGAGAAGAGTAATGGAAAAGATAATATTTGAATAATATGTTAATTTTTTTGGTAATGTTACCCCAAAAATTATTTAGTGCTACTAAATAAATGGGGTGAGATAGCCTTTGACCATCAGTATGTTAAACTACAAAATGGGTCCAATAAAACCTACCTTATACAGGCCCTGTGTGGGTTAAATGAGATTTTTGTATAAAAGCACCTGGCACATTTTTCTGGCACAGAGTAGGGACTCAAAAAGTGATAGTTAATATATATTATTACTTTTACCATGTAAGAGAACACATGCTTTACAATAGATCAGTTTAGTGGAAAACTTGAACAAGACAAAAAAACAATGACACGTAAAATATTCTTTGCTCAGTTTGAAAACATCTGTCTTTAAAAAGTTATGTATTAACTAATATTGTAAACACCTTTTGTCATTTAACCTTTTAAGTCAAAACTTATGTGGAAGAGTGACTGATTCCAGGTGAGTGTCTTAACAGGACACTCAGAACTCCTGTTTGTGTGGCCATGGATCCTTTTGGAACCTTGCAGTTTAACTTGTTTATGCTGTAGCTGTCAGTTTCTGATTAGCTCGGCCTCGCCCATGTTTTGACCTATACTAGTTTGCTTTACAAGCTGTTCCCAGCATGGCTAAATTAGAAGAGTCACGAGTAGAAGCTTCTCAGTTATTTCCATTCACTGGTGAGATGAAGTGGCAATGTGGATGATAGTTCAGTGTTTTATGACTGACAGTGTGACACAGGGTTTTGATTAATTTTGTTTTCCTAATTTTATTAAAAATAGAATTTTACTAGTATGACTTTTAAAATGACAATCTTAAAAAATCATGTAACATCTGTGCTGCTGTTAGTGCATAAAGCATATATAATTGAAGAAAAATAACCATTATAACATGAAAATAAAAAAATTTTTGCAGTTCACAATTTATGTATATTTCTCTAACACAGGTTACTTTTCAGATTATCCTACTTAGATTGCTTAGTAAGAGAATTTAATAATGTTTGTTTTAATCTTGATCTCTCAGGAGATAAATGAATAACTTTCACTTGGGAAATATTGATGCATTCAGATAGATATTTTAAAGTCTATATTTTAGAAAATTGTCTCATTTGAATTTATTTCATAAGAGTTATGTCTTTTGATTTAGTATAACATTTAAGGTATTTGTGGACCAGACTTACTTAAATCTTTAATGAATAGAATAACTTGAATGTTTTCAATATATTCCTATGTAACTTATTATATATTTGAAATTAAATTCTACCCTTTTTTCAGTTTTTCATGATTAGTTATACAGGCCCTACCACTTTAATACTTAAAATTACCTCCTCTATAAATAAATCTAAAATGATTACCTTAAAATAAATTTAGTATATCGTAGTTGTAGGATAATCTAGGTTATGTCCATTTGTCAATTTTTGACATATTTTAAGAGTTGATGTTTGTAGTCTTTCTCAGTCCTTAATAAGTGAAGTAATAAATGATTTTTGCATTTCTAATTAGTTATTGTTTTAGTAAATACCCTTTCTACACTAAATATAGTATTCCAACATTCTTCAGAAAAAGGACTGTTAGAGATATTAGGTTAATGTTTTAAAAAGCTGTTTGCGGGCCTCCCCGGTGGTGCAGCGGTTGAGCGCTGGGTTGTGAAGCTGCCCTCGGCCTCTGCAGCACCAGTTCGATCCCCAGCTGCTCCCCGGCCACCGGAGGAGGGTCCCACATGGCGCGCAGACCTCTCCTGCCGCCCGCTGCTCCCCTCAGCAGTGTACTTCGGTCCTTCTGCCTGCTCTGCTCCCCGCTCTGGCTCTGGTGAATTCTCTCACCCTCCCGCGCTTCTGACTCTACCCAGTGCTTGTATAAATAAATAAACAAATAAATATTTTTAAAAAAATAAAAAGCTGTTTGCCAAGTTGTTACTGGACACTAGCAGGTTGTAGGTATGCACAATAACAAGCTGTTATATAATATCTCTAGTTTCATTGATATGATTTGGTTGATAGAAATATTTATTTCCACGTATGTGCTCTCCAATTTACTAGGTTTTCCCCTAATATTGTATTAAGGGGAGGCCTGTAATCTAATAAGCTACATGTCTTGGAGAGATTGGAATAGCAGGTGTGAGTGGTGTCTTTTAATACCAAGTGATTACAGTGACTGCTACCATGAAACATTTAGTTCCTTAGTATTTGAGATTGTTTTTCTTCATGGATTTCTTTGTAGTATATTCTTTTAATTTTTTATAATTATATAATGGCATGTGAAATTCAGAAGATAAACATTAAAAGCTTTTCCTCCTACCTCTCTATCCCTCAGTCTTCCTAGAGGCAATCACTGAGGATTTGTTTTGCATACTGAATCCAGGCAGTAAAGACTTTACAGAAAGTAAATTTTCTTTACAATAGTAGTAAAAAAATATTTTTTCCATGACATTTGTTCTAGTGTGTTGAGTTGTAAATCTCATGCCAGAATTTTGAGAGGGAAGATCATTAATCCAATATGTAAATGTGATCTCTTGTTTTATTGTACATCTCTTTTGCTCATGAAGTCAAGCATCTTTTCTATTTTTCAGTTTATCACGTCCTTGTGAGTTGTATGTCTTACCACACTATTATCACTTTATAATTTCTAATCTTATAAGACACTCTTTTTTCCTTTCATTTTATGAATAGTAGGGAGATCATGGAGACCTTTAGAAATCAGAGCTTTGAATTTTAAGTTTATTTTATGTACAATGGGGAGACACTGGAGGATTTAAAACAGTGGCTAAAATGCTCACTCTTGCTTCTATGTAAAGAGTAGGCTGGGAGGGCTTCCCGGTGGCGCAGTGGTTGAGCGCTGGGTTGCGAAGCTGCCAGCGACCTCTGCAGCTGCCGGCGACCTCTGCGGCGCCGGTTCTATCCCCGGCTGCTCCCCAGCCACCTGAGGAGGGTCCCACATAGCGCGCAGACCTCTCCTGCCGCCCGCTGCTCCCCTCAGCAGTGTGCTTCGGTCCTTCTGCCTGCTCTGCTCCCCGCTCTGGCTCTGGTGAATTCTCTCACCCTCCCGCGCTTCTGACTGTACCCAGTGCATGTATAAACAAATAAATAAATAAAACATGCCTCTATTTAAAAAAAAAAAAAAAAGAGTAGGCTGGGAGCCAAGAGATGCAGCAGGAAAATCATTGCAGGGATACAGGTGAGAGATGTTGCCTGAGACAGAATGAAGAAATTGAGATATAGATGGAGAAAGGTAGAGTTAGCAGAACTTGCTGAGGGTGTTTTAGGTCTTATAAATATTTTTGTTTTAGTAATAATAGTTTCAATTTTTAATATAAAACTTGAATTGAGATATAATTAACATACTGTACAGTTTATCCATGTGAAGGGCACAATCCAATAATTTTTAGTATGTTCAGAGTTGTACAATCATTGCTACAGTTAATTCTAATTAATACTAATACCCATTGGGTTTTATTCCCCATTTCCCTCAAATTTGTAGCAATCACCAATATACTTTTTATTCCTATGGATTTGCCTGTTTTGGACATTTTATTTTAGTGGCATACACTGTGGTACTTTCAACACAGTGTTCTCAAGGATAATGCATGTTGTAGCATATATCATTACTTCATTCCTTTTTAAAAAAAAAAAAAGATTATTTATTTATACAAGCACTGGGTACAGTCAGATGCGCGGGAGGGTGAGAGAATTCACCAGAGCCAGAGGGGAGAGCAGAGCAGGCAGAGTGACGAAATACACTGCTGAGGGGACTGGCGGGCGGCAGGAGAGGTCTGCATGCCATGTGGGACCCTCGCCCGGTGGCCGGGGATCGAACCGGCGCTGGAGAGGCTGCGGGCAGCTTCGCAACCCAGCACTCAACCGCTGCGCCACCGGGGAGGCCCATTATTTCATTCCTTTTTATGTATAGATATTATTCCTTTGTATGGATATACCATGTTTAGCCATTCATTAATTGATGACATTTAGGCTGTTTGCAGTTTGGGACTATTGATAATGATGCAAGATAAATTTTTATATATTTTAATTATGAAATGTAATTTTAAATCTTTCAGTGGCCCCATATTTTTGTTCTGTAGAACCAGTGTATTCTCAGATCTCTAATTACTCTAATAATGTATTTTAAAATTCTCACATTTTGTAACCTTTGGGCCATTTGGTTTTCATTTTGTTCTTTGTTTCTAGATAATAGATTTCTTCACAAGTCTAATGATTCTTGTTTGCCTCCCTACTCATTCTTTTAAGTATAGTACTTGGATCATATCTCTTCTTTAGTTGTGTCTACCCCTGCAGAAAGCCTTTCCTCACATGGATTTGTGTGACTTACTCCATCAGGTTAAATTCTACCCTACTGCATGTTCCTAACTATGTTTATGGTAATGCTTAACCATGATATATTGTAATTCTTCTTCAGGACTAGAGATTTCAAGAATAGATACCATATCTAATTTCTCTTGCACAGTCTTTCAAAAACAATAGATACATGTTTGTTGAATTGGATATTAGATGACATTTACTCATCATGCATTAAAAAAATGCTTGTTTTTTTTTTCCTAGAGGCGTGGCGCAATTTCCTATGACAGTTCTGATCAGACCGCATTGTACATTCGTATGCTAGGTAAGCATTATTTATTATCAGTGTCATTTAATTTCATTTATTATTACTTGTGACTGAGAGATCTTTTGTTAGGTAGCTTTTCATCAGTGTTTGCAGCAGAAATAATTTTACTTTGAGGCTTACAGTTGAAAAACCAGTATTGAATGCAATGTGACCTACAACTTAGAGTTGTAGGTAATTGAAAGTATCTGTCTTAACAGAACTCTGTCATTGGTATAATTTAAAATTGTGTGCATATTCTTCATAAAAATACTGCAGGGGAGGAGGAGGGAGAGGGATCAGAGGGAGGGAGAGAGTGAGGGAGGAGCACAGGGGACTGAGGTGATGGTGCACGGGTGCATTGATGAAGGAAACTCTATGGGGACTACTCCTGAGGGAGTGAGGGGGAAGCAAATATTGTTTAAAAATGAACAATGATGTAAAAAATTTTTTTAAATTAAAAAAATAAAATTAAAAAAGAGTTTTAGATTTGTAGAGTTGCTAAATACTAAAGATGTCCATGCTGATATGAACAAAGATGAGACCATGAAATACCTGATCAGATAATCCTGTCACTGGATGTATTTTTGCTGTAACTTAGTTGGCAAGGAAAATCATTTGTCTTCTAGTCCTGCTTCTTAAATTTTTAATGCATTATTCAAGTTTACAAGATAAAATGAATATATATGTGCATATATGTATGGTTTTCTTTCACTCTTCGCTAGATCTCTCTCTTCATTCCCATGCTCCTTCATCCCTGGCACTTTAATTCATACTATTAAAAATGTACTACTAAGATTGTAATAGGCAAATTTACTTATCGATTCTTAGAGAAGTCTTCCATGACTTCTTCCTTCTTGCTCAAAATCTCAGCTTTGATACTGAGCCAATCTTATTCTTTAAGTACTGTCTTTTCTTTGCCTCTTTCACTAATTTCTTTTCATACTCTAAAGCCTAAGTGTTTTCCAATGCCTTGTTTTTGCTCTTTTCCCCCCTCAATTTACCTTGTGTATCTTATTTGCCTTTGTTAATCTGCTCTAGTACATATTTTCCTCCCACAAATGTTCAGCCTTTTTATTCATCGCTCTATGTGCATACTCAGGATTTACTCCTAAAACTCAAATGAACTAGGCCACTATCTCATGCCATATCTACAATTACAAATTAATGAAAAATTGAAAGACTTGAGTATAAAGCCTAAAGCAATAAAATAACAGAATAAAACAAAAGCAAAATGTTCACATTGGCTTCAGTGAAGTCTTTGAGAACTTGATTACAGTGGCAAGGGAAATAAGCAAAAATAAACAAATGGGACTACATCAAATTAAAAATCTTCTGCACAGGGTCTCTCTAGTGGTGCACGGGGTTAAGACTCAACCTATGGAGCTATCTGCAGCCACTGCAGCATGAGTTCGATCCCCAGCCAGGGAGCTACCCACATGGTGCAGCAGACCTCTCCTTTCTCGCCCACTGCTCCCCTCAGCAGTGTATTTCAGTAGATCTGCCTTTTCTCCTCCCCACTGTGACTCTGGTGAATCCTCTCACCCCCCCATCTTTGGCCTGTACCCCAGTTCTTGTATGCATAAATAAATCTTTAAAAACAAAAGCAAAAACTTATGCACAGCAAAAGAAACTACCATTAGAAAGGCACCCTACTGAATAGGAGAAAATATTTTCACATTCATACAACAAGGGGTTAATATTTAGCATGTACAAAGAACTCACACAGCTCAACAGAAAGAAAACAACCCAGTCAAAAGTGGGCAATGGAACTAAAGACACTTCTCCAAAAAAAACCATGCAGATTACCAATAAGCACTTGGAAAAAAATGTTCACATATTATCAGGGAAACACAAGTCAAAACCACAATAAGATACTGCTTTACACCTGTGAGAATGGCCCATATCAAAAAGACCAGATTACTGGTGAGGGTGTGGAGAATAAAGAAGGTGTGGAGAACAAAGAACCCTGATATTTTGCAGGAAGGAAAATAGATTAGTCTATCTTCTATGGAAAAACACAGTGGAAGCTTCTCAAAATATTAAAATAGATCCATGTGATACAAAACCCCACTCCCAAATATCTACTGGAAGAAAACAGAAACACTAATTCAAGGGGTATATGCACTCCTATGTACATTTCAGCAATATTTACAATAGCCAACCTGTGGAAACATGCCCAAAGACAGATGAGTGGATTAAGAAAGATGCGGTATATAGATACATGGAATACTGCTCAGCTATTAAAAAAAAAGTAGACATTTGCAGCAACATGAACAGAAGTGGAGGGGATTATGCTAAGTGAAGTAAGTAGAAGGAAGAAGACAAATACTAGAAGAATTCACTCCTGTGGAATATAAAGAAACAAAGCAAAGGAACACAAAAACAAGCCCTTGAAATATGATTACAGAACTGTGGCTACCAGAAGGGGAGGAAAAGTGGGAAACAAAGGGGGAAGGAGACCCAATGGATGAAAGTGTAGAACGTTGGGACTTTGGTAGGGGGCATGGTTTGATAACATACATTTATATAGAGGTGTGAACTTTGTACCCCTAAAACATGTGAAGTGTTAGCTCACTAAATATAATTTAAAACAAAAAATATATTTCTTTAGACTCATGTTTAACTCTGAAGCATGTGCACATGAATGCATATCATTGGTTCATCACATTTAACATGACTATTAAAAGATTTGTATATCCCAAGTCTCTTGATTTTGCAGTCTTTTACTGTCACAGAAAATGTAAATCCATTCTTTTGGTTGTCAGATAAAAAACTTTAGAATAGTTAAGCTCTTATTTCTTACACACTACAGCAAATCCTCTTGACTGATACCTTCAAAGCATATCCAGAATTTCATCACTCCTATCATATTATCATCTTGACCTAACTGTAGTTATTAACTCTTAGCCACATTGTTGCTAATTAGATCACCAGAACTTAGGGCCTCCCTGGTGGCCCAGCAGGTTGAGCACCGTGCTGTGAGGCTGTCCGCAGCCTCTGCAGAGCGGGTTCTATTCCCAGCCAGCCAGGGAGATTCCCAGTTGGCACAGCAGACCTCTCCCCTGCTTCCCTCAGCAGTGCTTTTGATCTATCTGCCTCTTCTGCTCCTTGCCGTCTCTGGTGAGTCCTCTCACCCTCCTGTGTCTCCGGCCTGCACCCCGGCTACTGTATAAATAAAAAATAAATATTAAAAAAAAAAGATCACCAGAACAATATCTTGCATAACTGAAATTTTGTATCCCTTGATCAATATGTCACCATATATCCCTCCCCCCTCAAGCCTTGTTTATTATTGCCTTGCTTATTTTTGCATTTCTCCTTAATGGTTTCCCTTGTATCTGCTTATGTGCTTCTACTGGGTTCTAGTCCATGCAGACAGATTGAACCTATTTAGATGTAAATTATCTCATGCTTCTGTTCAGAATTCTCCAGTGGTTTTCTATCTCAGAGTAACAGCCAAGGTGTGTAGGGGGGCGGCGGGGGGGGGGGGGTTGTTTTTGGTTTTTTTACATTTCAAAAGGACAGATTTATTAGGGAATGGAAAAAGAAAGAGGCACTTGTATGGTCACAGGCAAGCAGGAGTGCTGTATCCAAAGCTTTTATAATGACCCATTAGGGTCCAACATGATCTGGCCCTGCTACTTCCACCACATCCCCTCACTCACCTCACTCCAACCATGCTGCCTTCTTGCTTGTTCTTGGACATACTAAGCTTGCATCCATTTCAGGGTATTTGTACTTGCTCTTCCTCATACCTGGAAAGCTCTTTCTTCAGATCCCTGCACAAATACCTCTTTTTCAGTAAGGTTGTCCCAGACCACACAAATGAAACACCCCTCCCTGACTCTTCCCTAACTTTCTTTTACCTTGTATTGGTTTTCTCCATGTTACTCCTTACCATCTTCCATAGAATGAGATTATTTGTTTTATTATTTGTCACACCGCACAAAAAGATAAGCTTCATGATGACAAGCAATTTATGTGTTTTGCTCTCTGCTGGATTTCCAGGGTCTGACAGTTTCTGTGTGCTCAGTAAACAACTTTTGCAGAGTGGAGGAATCACTACATGAAAGAAGTGATTTTTTTTTTTTAATTGAGATGGACTCATGATAGATGAAATGAGCCATGAAGGAAATGATGACATAATAGAGAGAAACAATAAGCAGGAGAGCCTTCCAGGCAAGCAGACTGCAAGAATACAGATATAAGGGCTGAAAACTTAAAAGTTATAAACGTTGAAGGTGGGAAGGTATATTTGAAAGAATGTTATTTTTGTAGCCTACAGAACTCCAAAGATTTAGAGCCTAACTCTCCTCTTTATACTACCTTTGTGGCATAAGCATGTTACTTAAATTCTCTGTCTGTTTCTGTATCTGTAAAATAGGGATTAAGATTTCTATCACAGTTGGTTAAGAAAATTTAATAATGGCTGTAAGGCACAAAAAAGTTCCTGGAATGTGCTTGTAGTGGTTATGTTGCTAGAGGAGTAAATCTGAAAGTCATTTGGACACATGGAAACAAATGAGCTTATAAACACTAAGTTTTTATACCCAACTGAAGGCCTTATATACCTGCTGTCAATGAGAAAAGATTGATCAAAGTTAACATTTAAGGCAAAATTTACCATCTTAATTTTCTGTATATTTTTTAAATTGTCAGCTGCTTTTGAGAATAGGTAATGTATTTTCTTTCCCTTATAGCTGTAGTACAGTGTTTGGCAGACAGTAGAAACTAAATAAATGCTTGCTTTTTTTCATTGTGGCTTTTTATTTTTATTTTTTTTTTTTTTAATTCTTTTTTTTTTTTTTTTTTTTTTATAGAGGCATGTTTTCTTTCTTTCTTTATATGTTTTGTTTGTTTGTTTTGTTTATACATGCACTGGGTACAGTCAGAAGTGCGGGAGGGTGAGAGAATTCACCAGAGCCAGAGCGGGGAGCAGAGCAGGCAGAAGGACCGAGGTACACTGCTGAGGGGAGCAGCGGGCGGCAGGAGAGGTCCGCGCGCCATGTGGGACCCTCCTCCGGTGGCCGGGGAGCAGCCGGGGATCGAACCAGCGCCGCAGAGGCCGCGGGCAGCTTCGCAACCCAGCGCTCAACTGCTGCGCCACCGGGGAGGCCCCATTGTGGCTTTTTAATGTTTTATGCTGAAAATTTTTTTTTCTGCCTCCTACCAAATAATCATTTAATCAGAAAAATGGTATTCCCTTACCTAAAATATTTTGAAAATGTTTACACTTATGAGAGAAAGATACAGACATTTTAGGGTGAGCTTAACACTGGAGTATTTTTGCTTAAGTCAACAAACTTTTACTCTCATTTCTTTTTTTTTTTATAATAAATTTTATTTTTATATTCCCCATACAATTGCAACCCCCCCCATTCTGACCCCAATCCCTCCCCTCCCGCCCCCCACCCCCCAAAAAGTGTCTCTGGTTCATAGTTTTTTGTTGATTTTGATTTTCACTTATAGTTATTCATTTTCCTGGTCCCTTATTTAAGTTTTCTAGATTCCTGCTATGAGTGAGACCATCCGGTATTTTTCTTTTTCTTTTTGGCTTATTTCACTGTATGCTGAGAATTTTTTTAACTTAACATGAGTAATAAGATATTAGGTTTGACTATAGTACATCTGAGTCATCTTTCCAATGATTTTAAATGTAGAGCATAAGAATTACTGTAGGGTTGGAATTTAAAAAGAAATTATCTAGCTTCAGAACTCAGTACTGAAAATTTGTAAACCTTTCAAATAAATAAGCTCTTAAGTAGTTATTGTCTGTATGTCATTGGTGGCCCATTACTCATGGATATGGTTACACATAGACCTTTGGTGTATGGAACTTCTTTTTTTTAAAAAAAAGATTTATTTGTGTATATAAGAGTTGGGGTATAGGCCAGAGATGCAGGGGGTAAGAGGATTCACCAGAGACAGAGTGGAGTACAGAGCAGGCAGACTGACTGAAATACACTGCTGAGGGGAGCAGCGGGTGACACAGGAGAGGTCTGCCTCGCCATGTGGGTTGCTCCCTGGCTGGCTGGGGATCGAACTTATGCTGCAGAGGCTGCAAATTGCTTCGCAGTGCGGTGCTTAACCCTTTGCACCACCAGGGAGACCCTGGTGTATGGAACTTCTTAAATGACGGCTTTCTAAACTTGTGCTTTGCTTTATTCTGTCCAGGAGATGTACGGGTAAGGAGTCGAGCAGGATTTGAATCAGAAAGAAGAGGTTCTCATCCATATATTGATTTTCGTATTTTCCATGGTAAGTGTTGACTGATGCTCTATTACACATTCAGTAAACTTCAGATCTTAATAAAATTATGTAATTTTCCAAGAGAAAATGAATACAAGAAAAAACTACTTTGGAATGTTTTAAAAGTACTAAGTCTGATAAATGACACTTTTTAGATAATGTTTGTAAATATTTAAAGGCAATTTGAATCAAAGCATTAAAATATGAAAGCTGATAGTTTTTCTTTTTTCTAATTTGAATGTGAAATTATTTCAGTAACTTCTTTAAAAAAAAAAAACTTTTGAAAAGTTGTTTTATTCCAAGTGGTGCCTCTCTATTACTCCATTTAAAATATTTTTGTGTAAATACATTTTATAAAGACATTCATAGTTTAACAAGGTGTTTCTTTCTGGTTATTTGAATATACACATCACCTTTAAAGAAGTTTTGTACAATGATTATTTTGAAAACATCCTCTGGGTCTGGCCAATAATCAGGGAAAAAAACAACTTCTAAAAAACACTTAAATATTAAACATTAAATCTGGTTATGAAGCAGTTCCCTTTGGGTAATGTTGACTAAATAATTTAGGATTAACACTCCACTTTAAAAATTAGAAAAACTGTACAAAATATAAAACATGTATCTGAATATATCAGAATGTTATTAAGGCAGAGAGATGGGCCTACCATTCCAGGCTACTTTTATCCTTGGTAGCATCTGCGGATTCTGGGAAAGGTGGATGAGAAACTGAGCAGAGATTTTCATTGACATTTTAGTCTAGAAAAACTAAAACAGGTATTTATAGCCCACCTGGTTTGGGTTGTTGGTCCTGACCAGCCCTCTCTGCTTTAATTGGAACTCCAAAGTTCTATACTTTAGAAATAAATACCAGTTTTGACATAGCTCAATTAATGATTAGATTAATGTGATCTGTAACTTTAGTATATCTAGCCACCTGCTAGAAGTAAATTTAATACTCTTTGGAGGAAGGTGACATTATCCTGCATGTAATATCGAAATATTTGATATATAAGGGTCTTCAGGTGATTGTCAGGTCCTCTGTGGGGCATCTGTGAAATTATTTTTATTTTATTTTTTTTTTTAGATAATAAATTTTATTGTTATATTCCCCATACAATTGCAGCCCCCCCATTCTGACCCCAATCCCTCCCCTCCCGCCCCCGCCCCCCTAAAAGTGTCTCTGGTTCATAGTTTTTTGTTGATTTTGATTTTCACTTTCTTATAGTTATTCATTTTCCTGGTCCCTTATTTAAGTTTTCTAGATTCCTGCTATGAGTGAGACCATCCGGTATTTTTCTTTTTCTTTCTGGCTTATTTCGCTGAGCATGATCCCTTCCAGCGCCATCCATGTTGCAGCAAATTGCATGTGTTTATCTTTTTTGAATGCTGAGTAATATTCCATGGTATATATGTACCACATCTTCTTGATCCAGTCATCTATTTTTGGGCATTTGGGTTGTTTCCAAAGCTTAGCTATTGTAAACAGTGCTGCTATAAACATAGGGGTGCAGGTGTTCTTTGGAATTGATGTTTCTGTGTCCTTTGGGTAAATACCTAGGAGTGGAATTGCTGGATCATATGGAAGCTCTATGTTTAGTAGGTCCAGAAATCTCCACACAGCTTTCCACAGTGGTTGGACCAGTTTGCACTCCCACCAACAGTGCAGAAGAGTTCCTTTTTCTCCACACCCTCGCCAACATTTGTTGTTGCTAGTTTTTTTAATATGTGCCATTCTCACTGGTGTAAGATGGTATCTCATGGTAGTTTTGATTTGCATGTGAAATTATTTTTAAACATTACTCTGAGTCTTAAATTATCTCTGAATTTTTCATAGGCAGTATCAAACACTGAATTAAAAAGGCATAAGGAGACAATGTAATAAAACTGAAGAGCAATAATAGACAATAGAAGTATCTACATGGAATCTTAATGTAATTCTTATATATGAACTTTAAAATAAATAAACATTGTGTTGGTGGGAAAAAAAGAATTGAGAATTAAAAAAAAAAAAAACCTCAAAAATAGGGCCTCCCCTGGTGGCACAGCAGTTGAGCGCTGGGCTGCGAGACTGCCTGCAGCCTCTGCAGCACCGGTTCATTCCCTGGCCACTAGTGAGGGTCCCACAAAAAGAGAAAAAAACCTCAAATAGCATAGTCTATTGGAAATGATTTTAACTGCAAATAAGACCACAATGAAGAGAGAATTAGTGAATTTGAATTTTGATAAGAAGAAAATACTTAAATGAAATGCAATGAGGCAAAAGGTAGAAAATACAGAAAAGACAGTACCTCTTACTCTGTACCTGTGAGGAACTGTAAAAGGTTTGGGCTTTTACCTTGTAAGCAAAAAATGATGCTTCATGCATGCTGGTAGAGTCCTGAGTCAGAGACAAGCACTAGTATTTACAGAAAGCAAAATGACATAATACTATGTCAATTCTTTTGGTCTCAACACTTGTCACAGTGGTAACATGGAGGGATTTATGTGGGTGCTGTGGGAATGAGTTTGCTTCACATCTAAGGAACAGTGAATTTGGGGAATTTGCCCCTTTTATAGTGAGACTACTTTTTAACACAGAAGAAGTTGTTATTTATCCCTCAAAGTGGCTAACTGCAAACCCAGCCATAAGAAATAGTCCCTCTAAGATTTGTCAAGAGCTGACATTCTTAGCAAACCTATCCAGAATGTGCAGAGACAGTTGGGACCACGGTGGAGGATTACCTCTCCCAGTAGTAACAAATGACCCCAAAACTCACTGGCATAAAACAACTTTTTTTATCCTCATGAATCTGAGAGTCAGGAATTTAGTCAGGGTATATCAAGTTCTATTTTTCTGTGCTCCACAAAGTCTTGATCTTCAACTGGATTAATTCAAACAGCTAGAGGTAGCTGGGATATCTCCATTATGACCACATGTTTGGGGCCTTCATTCTTCTCCCAATCATTTTCTGGGGCTAAGACATTCAAAATGACCCTTCTATCTAGTGCCAGGGCAGGGATTGCTGGAATTTCTGGGTCTGGCCAGCATTTCTCCATAATTAGCAAGATCAGAGTGCTAGACTTCTTACATGGCAGCTGCCTCCCCTCGGCAGGCATTCCAAGAGAAAGGAAATGTGGGAACTCTTAGTCTGTAACAGCCTGGGCCTGGACACTGGTACAACATCATGTTTCGTGTTCTGTTGATAGCCATGTCACACAGCCTACCCAGAATGAGAGAGAGGATATAGATCCCACTTGTCAAGGGAGGAAGATTAAAAGGAGTTTTAATCTTCTATCATTTAATCTGGGACAAAATGTGTTTAAAAGGTGATTAGGATCCCAGAAGGCGAAATGAGGGAGAATAGAGCAGAAGAAGCAATCTCTGAAAAGATGACAACCGAAAAAATCTCTGAAGCTTGATAAAGACATTAAGGTACAGATTCAAGAAGTTTTATGAATCTTATGCACACTAGCAATGAAAGAAGACCACACCAAGATGTTGCAGGCATAGCTGTGAAAACCACACTCAAAGAGAAACTATTTAAAGTAATGAGAGAAAAAGACAGTTATTACTTTTAAATGAATAACCATAAGATTGCCAGAAAAAGACTGTTTCGTTTTTCTACAGGAAAAAAAAAAAAGAACTAGAAAACAAAGGAAAGATAGCTTTGAAGTGATGTAGAAAAATAACCATCAAACTAAAATTTCATCCACAATTTTTCAAGGAAATAGGATAAAAGGACATACATTTCGCAACTTATTATGTAAGGCAACATAATCTTGATAATGAAACCTGACAAAGGCTCTGACAAGAACAGAAAATTACAGCTGATATTGCTTAACAATATAGCCAAAATAATGTACAGATTTACCTCACTATCAAAAAGTAGAAGACTCATTTGATATAATTTGGTATGGATTGTGTATAATTTGTGTGTGTGTGTTTCTATTATCATTAATTAATATGGAACCAATTTAGAGTGTTTCCGGACCCAAAAAATAACCTGCCAAATCTCACCAAATACAAACCTATTTGGGAATAGCTTATTTTGTCAAATTAAATCTGCAGTTTATAGGAAGATTAATATATTTTGATACAATCTATATTTTTCAAGAAATACAAAACTAGTTTAACATTCAAAAACCAGTCATTCTGATTTACCAAATTGGAGGAAAGGTGCCATCCACAAAGGAGTAAAGCTGATAGACCAATATATATAAAAAAAATTTGATAAAATTCAACATTTATTCTTTGTCAAAATTCTGAGCAACATAGGATTAGAGAAAAATTTATGTAATCTGAAGATTTTCAGTAGAATCTATAGCAAACATATTCATGATGCAGTTTTAAAATTTTCTAAGAAATCAAGAATGCCATTTATCACCTTTTAAATAGTTTTCGAAGTCCCTAGACAATACAGTAATTCAAGAAAAATGAATTCAGGATATAAAAATTGGAAAAGTAAAAAGTGTCATTATTTTGGATGATTTGATTATGTATTAGAAATTATTAGGACTGAAAAAGTGAGTTTATTACAGTTTTCTGGTTACAAAGTCAATATGTAGTTATATTTCCATAAAGCAGATTGAGAAAAGTGGAAATAATATATAATTTAAATGTATATCAACAAAAGGTCAGATATATAGGGATAAATCTAACAAAAATGTGTATTCTTTACACAGAAAATTTTATTAATCTTGACCCTTATTCACACAATACATGAAAAAATCAAATTTTGGAGTAGCTGTGTGCTATACTATGCTGATAAATCAGATAAGATGAAAATGAGAATTGATTTAGCAATGTGGAGCTGCTGGGAGGGGAAGCCTGATGATTAGAGTGAATTTGAGACAATAGAGAATTTAAATGTCACAAGTACAGGTAGTTCTTTTGGAGAGTTTTGTTGCAAAGAAAAGGAAACAAATGGAGAGCAGCAAGGGAAATAGGACTAAAGCTAGAATTTAATAGCAAAGCTAGAAAACAAAGAGGGCTGGTCATGTGGAATTTTTTAAAAACTCTGAAATAGTACGTTTTTGAGTCAAAGAGGAAATTGTTCTCATTAATAATTGAGACAGAATAAAGTATTCAAGGGCCTCCTTGGTGGTGCAGGTAGTTAAGCGCAGCGCTGTGAAGCTGTCCGCAGTCTCGGCAGTGCCAGTTTGATCCCTGCCAGCCGTGGAGATACCCACATGGCGCGACAGACCTCTCCTGTCTTACCCCGCTGCTCCCCTCAGCAATGTGTTTCAGTCAGTCTGCCTGTTCAGTTCCCCACTCTGTCTCTGGTGAATCCTCTCACCCTCCCACACTCCTGGCCTGTACCCCAGTTCTGGTATAAATAAATTTTAAAAATCTTAAAAAAGGGGGGGGGGCCTCCTGGTGGCACAGGCGGTTGAGCACTGCACTGTGAAGCTGTCCGCAGCCTCTGCATCGTGGGTTCGACCCCAGCCGACCTGTGAGAATCCCACATGGTGAGGCAGATCTCTCCTGCTCGCCCTTTGCTCCCTCATCAGTGTATTTTGTCAGTCTGCCTGTTCTGCTCCCCGCTCTGTCTCCAGTGAATCCTCTTGCCCGCCTGTGCATTGGCCTGTACCCCAGTTCTTGTATAAATATAAATAAATCTTAAAAAAAAAGAATTAAGTAGTCAAAACTCAAGAAGTTAGTAAAAGAATAACAAATACTCTTCAGAAAGATGAAATCAATTAGTGAAGATTTGAAAGTGAAAATAAATTAAAAAAAACCAAATTAGGAGTTGTCTTTATAATAAAATAGATAAACTGCTAAATATCTTAAAGGAGTGACTAGAGGAAGATAGCACTCAAAATAAAAAGTAACGGGTCATGATATAATGGAAGTTAAAGAATAAAAATGAGACTACTTTGCTTGACTTTAAAAACATTTGAACACCACCTGTATGACCCAGATTATTTATTAAAACTGAATTGAGGAAAGAAACCAAACCAGCATTTTGGCCTTATTTGTAATATGAAATGTTTTTTTGTTACTGAGGTACTTAGGGACAGAAGACCATATGTTTTTAACCTATCTTGAAATGTTACAAAAAGAATGAAGAGTGCAAAGACAGACACACACATGCACATGTACATGCACACACACTTCTGCAAGTAATAAAGCAAATGGAATATAATGTCATTTGGCAAATTTGAGGAAACCTAATGTGATCGTGTTCTTTCCACTTTTTATTTTTGTAACTTTTTAAAAATTTTCTACTGATATTTTGAAATGGTCTGCAAAAGTTTTAAAAGTATCGTATTGTTAAAGTGTGCAATCAATAAAAGTTATGGTTTATATTCAGATCTTGTCCTCAGTTTCCATCTTGAGTAGTTGACTTTCAGTAGGCTGGATTAAGATCTGCAAGTATTTATGTCTTGTTCCTAAATTTAAACACTTATTTTTTTACTAAAAATTATATTTTATATAATAAATATTTGCTTTTTATAATGCTAGATTTTAAGCTCTATCATAAGGATTACAAAACTGGACAAAAATTAGAAGACTTGGGAAATTTGAAAATCAGTATCAACCAGCTTAATCTGATTGATATTTGTAAAATACTACACCAGGAACAGCAGGTGTGGCATACTGATAAAATACACTCTAATATACTCATAGATATAGAATACAGTCTAGATCCCAAAACAGATCCCAGTCTAGATCCCAAAATTTAAAGGGAATTCGGGCATGCAAAATGACTTTCCATTTCTCCTTTAGTGTAGAAGACAGCCATGTTGAGGAGAATAACTGCCAGTACTAAAGACACTTAAAACAATACTCAAACAGCATTAAAATGCAGTGCTACAACAGTGACAGGTGACTGTCAGTGGGTTCTCACCTGTGCACACAGTTGCACAATTGCAAGACCGCTCGGTGGTCAACAACAGTGTTTCTTTAACAAACAGGGTTTTGGGGGAAAGGAAAGTGTTTCTAAGGCCACAAGAGGCTGGCTTCTCACCTTGTTAGTGTCTGTGGTGTCCAGAAGTCCCAAACAAAGGCTGCTTGTGCGAGATGAAGTGGCATTGCAGCAGCCCACAGCAGCAGTCTGAGGCAGGACCAGATGCTGTACCAGACAGTGATGGACTCAACAGCATCAGGAGACAGTGCCAGAGGACCAGAGGCTGTGGGCCAGACAGCAACGGACTCAGCGGCACAAGGAGGTGGTATTGGAGAACAAAAGGCTGTGGACAGCTCACTGAAACATTGGGTCAAGTCCGACAGTGCCATTGCCGATAATATCAGAGGCAGAGCTGGAGGCAGGTGCTCTGGCAGGGCATCTGTGAAGGTCTATGGAGTGCTGGAGGTCTGGAAGTCATCTAGAAGTCTGCAGAGTTCCACTGCATCCCCAGAACAATCCTTGATGCTTCTCTCTCTTCAGAGGCTGGGAGCAGAATGAATCCTCCTTCAGAGGTGGTCTGATGAATCTGCCTCCTTCCTTTGGAGACCAGGAGCAGAGTCCTCTTTTGAAGATGGTCCGATGAATGCTTCCTCTGAAAACCAGCTGTTGACTGACTTCTTTGAAGATGGTCCTCTTCAGAGGCTGGACGCACAATCTGTCTTCTTTCTTCGGTGGCTAGGAATAGGATGATTCAAGCTGGCCCTTGCTTTTCAGGGTCCCCCACCCTACAAGCCTGATTTGACCATTTTCAATCCTAAGCATCTGATTGGACCATTTAGCCCCAATCAGCTCATTTTCCATATTCAATCTGAATACATTAACTCAAGGTTGCATGACAGCTGGAGAGCTGGAACCTGATTGGTCCATTCAGGATTCTGGAGCCAGATATAAAAGGGGAAAGCCCCCTGCTGCCCAAACCATCCTGTACTCAGGTCTGGGCAGGCTCATGGGCCTATGGGCTCCAGGGAGCTATGCTGGTAGCTGGCCTTATTGGGGCCCAGGGGTAGGAGGTGGGAACACCTGCTGATGGCAGGGTGAGGCTAGCAGGCCTCAGTCCCAACAAAACTGCCTTGCCCTGCAGCCTCTGGGTGCCACAGTGATCAGTTACACCATGACTTCTAGTGCTGTGTCAGATCCTCAGATATGACTTTCTGGCTAACCTGCATTTTCATATTGTTGGAGCATCCATTGCATCCCTGGGATTGAAGCTTTCTATAAGTTTACTGTGGTGGAACCAGGAAAAAAGGCACATGCAGATTTCTACAGAAACTGATTCCAGGAAAGGTTTTGAGGAGTTGAAGAAGACTGGTATCTTTCAGAACATAAAGTGATTCTGAAAAATAAAGGATTTCTCTGGCCTGACTTCGTGGGGAGTTTGTCACTGACTTGTGTTCCTGAACTATGAAGCATGAATATTTGGACTAAGGAATAGTTTCTATTCATAAATAAATACTCTGGGGGAAAAAATCATGCAAAGCATGTTGTCTTGGCATACAGGAACTATGACATTTAGTTGCAGAGGAACCAAAATTAATACAATATCTAGGAAAAAGTTGCATATTTAGAAATTAAGCAGTATATGTCTACATAATTCATAAGACATTCTTTTTGTTATTTTTATCTTCAATATCTTAAAATTATAAGTCCGTTCCACATGTGCACTAGAAAATCTGTGTTCTTTTGAAAGTTTCTGGCATCATTATGAATGGAAACTGCCAGATTGACAGTTACTTTTTTCAATGATATTAACTAATGTTTGTTGATCTCACCCAGACTGTAAGGCTTGTTTTCTCAGCCAGTGTCGACAGTTTTTTCATGTTCACACAATATGGGTTTTTCCATTTTCTTTTACATGGTAATGTTCTATCCCATGTAAATGTGTTTTGCCATTATCTTGAACTTTTTATTTACTTTAACACTGTTCCACTCCATACTATGGCAGCAAGGGATCATTTTAAGGTATTTACAGGTTAACATAAAAACTTAAATTTTTAGGCCTTTAATCTTCATTTTTTTATTCCTGGTGTCTGGGAGTCTGCTTTATAGTAGAGATCATTTACATTCTTATTGCATCAAACTGATTAATCAAATTGACTAAAATTGTCTTATCTTTACCAGTGGGATTTTGTAGAATCCCATTTGTATTAACAGTTAACCATGTTCAGGCTGATTCTGCCCTTCTGGAATGAAATATTTCATGTCTTTATTACAGTTTTCTGCTATGAAAACATAACAAAACTTTTGATAAATTTTCCCTTTGTTTTGCATGTATATTTGATTTTGGGTTGTTTCCTGTGTACCTAACAGGACTGTATTAGACCTGAATATTTGTTTCATACTTACATGATCAGAAAGGACATCTGTATCTGTGTGTAATTGGAGCTTAAAAGTGTATTTCATACTGACTTTATTGTCTTAGATTTTTAATATACAGTAACTCTCACTCAAGAGTAGAATCTATTATTTTAGGAAGCTTTTACTGCTCTCTTTTTCACTTTAAGCATGAAGTTGTTTGCTAGGAATTTCCCTTAGCCATGAATTTTTCTTTTAGTTCTCTTAACTTTCATACTGTACTGCCTCGTTATTGCTTTCCTATAAACAAACATTTTTTCCAGTCATTATTTGTTTGATCTAACTATCCATTAAAGTGGCCATTCATCATTTGTAATTTAGTATTTTATCCAGGTGTGAACACGCCAGCCTCTCCTTATAGCTGTGGTTGCAGACTAAGGTCATGATTTGGCTAGAGTTTTTATTAAGTTTGGGTTTGTTTATAATCACTCATTTGTCTTTAAGTCCTATTTGATTGTTTCAAAAACACCATTTCTCTAATAGTTCATGGGTATATCATTTGAAACTTTTTCATGTCTTTTTCCCCCCTTTTCATCATGAATATTCCTACCTCATTCCTGTACAATCCCCTTAGCAAGCAGTTCTTTTAGAGATAATTACTGCTATGTTGAATCAATTTAAAAAATACCATTCTGTTCACAGTGTGCATTTTTAAGAACTTAACTAGCTTCCAGGTGTTTGTAAAATGCCTCTTTTAACTACTGATGTTTCTTTATCCCAAATTGCAAGAATAGAATATCTTCTCGATGTCCTCTCTAACTTCATAGTATAAAGTAGGGACTAGTTATGGAGTCAACCTTAATCTTCATGCTATTTAATGGTAGTTGTATTCCACTTGGCCTTTGGAGAATTGGAGAAATTGGTGATTTAACTTTAAGCTTTATTTTGTATGTTACACATTAAGGCCTTTATACTTTCTTTTCCTTCTTTCTTACTAAGGAATTTTCTTCTCCAGTTAATACAGATCTAATTTTAGGTTGAATGGCTCACTTTTATTTGTAATAAACTTTGGACTCTTTAAGGTGATGAGAGTATGTATATTTTGAGATCTTTTAAATGTTTGTAGTACGTAAATATGCAGTCACCTTCAGATGAAGTTTATGCTATTAAAGAATAAATCTGACTTTGTTAAACTATATAGTGTGAATTCATGTGTTTAAAAATATTTGATATCTACAATAAATAACTATTGCCATTTATTCTTTGCCCCAAAAGACCTTATGTGCATTATCTTATTTAATTTTTTATAAGTCTTGAGAGGCTGAGTTTTACAGATGAAAAAAATTGAGGCTCAGAGATCTTAAATAACTTTCTTGATGTCACAGAACTAGTGAAAGTCACAGAGCTGAGATTCGATCTCAGGTGTGTAACCCCAAACCGCATGTCTTTCTCTACGGCGCTATACTGCCTCTCCATAGCAACACATGCTACTCTATCGGAGACTGTTTTTCTAAGCACTTAGATGTTTTTTCTCCATTTTTATCCATGCATGTTAAGTATAAATAAAAAGTCTACTAATAAAACTTCTCATAGATGTACATAAATGTAATTATTCAGTGTTAACAATAGTCTTTCAGATGTGACTCTGGTTCTTTTTGAGGGGAACTGCCTAACCTTGCCCTAGACTAGAGTTAAAACCTTACAACTATGCATTAAAAAATGTAAAGTCTCCAAAGATAATTCATTGTTATATGCATATACAGGATTTTATGCATCTTTATGATTTTTAAGATAGTAGATATAGTGGCTTCAGGGCTCCCTCTTGTGGACCATTAGTGCAAATAGTCAAGTCTCAAGATCAAAAGGCTTTTCTCTTATGAACCTCTTGTCTACACTAAGTATCAATGACATCTTTCATTATACCTTTTGGTTGATAGTCAGTTTGTATTGATTCTCTAGCCCTTTGTTTCTTTAATTTATTACCTGTATTTCTGTCCACTTTCTAATATAAGCGGAAAGCAAGAGAAAAAACATAGTTTCTAAATTTGTCTACTATCCTACATTTTATTTCTTGGCTCAGAGAAACTATCAATTTAAGAGTGAAGGGCTGAGGGCCTCCCCGGTGGCGCAGCGGTTGAGCGCTGGGTTGCGAAGCTGCCTGCAGCCTCTGCGGCGCCGGTTCGATCCCCGGCTGTTCCCCGGCCACCGGAGGAGGGTCCCACATGGCAAGCAGACCTCTCCTGCCACCCGCTGCTCCCCTCAGCAGTGTGCTTCGGTCCTTCTGCCTGCTCTGCTCCCCGCTCTGGCTCTGGTGAATTCTCTCACCCTCCCACGCTTCTGACTGTACCCAGTGCATGTATAAACAAAAAAACAAACAAACAAACAAACAAACAAATAAATAAAGCATGCCTCTATTAAAAAAAAAAAAGAGTGAAGGGCTGAAAATAATTTCTATGATCATTAAATAATAACAGTCATTTAGTTTGGGGTAGGGGGCTTGATTAGTTCATAGTCAGCTTGTAATATAATGTGACATTTTAGAAGAATCAGCAAAGCCAACAGCTCTTTAATAGTAACTTGATTAATTCACCGAACCCTGTTGGTTTTATAAGCTGGACTGGAATGTTGGTAACCATGTAAACTAAAACAAACCCTGGATCTTAAAATAAGTAGTCCTACTTTGGTGGAAGTTGGGCTTTAATAAAGGTAATTTAAATTGGTTGTTTCTGATGCTGCGTAATAAATAATGGTGTCATGTTATAGAATAAGTTCATTAAAATATTGGTAATAAAGATTTTATGTAATGTTGTCAGAGAATGAGCTTTTTAGTCACTGAATGAAAGTAGTAGTTTTCAGTCACTCTTTTCTAAATTCCCCATCCTCTTTTATATATTCCTAAATATACTAATTATTCAAATTGAAGTATTTTCTTCTGCTTGCTTATATCAATTTAATAGTTTTATTTCTAATAACAGTAGTGGATCTGGTACAGTTGAGGGGGTGGTAAGAGGGAAGCAAGGCATTTTTAAATGATTCCATGCTTTATCCTTGATGTATGTAACTGATCACTTTTCTTAGATCATACGTTGGAAGCTATTCTAGGACAGTTTTGAAAACATCTCTGCTTTTCTTCTAGAAAACTTATTCTCCAGTTTGGCAGTGTATTTTAGAGCTGTTAAATTGTGTCTCTGTGTGCTTGTTCTACTTCTGAGAGTTTTATTGCAAGGATTTAGCTATAAGAATGTTTATATCACAAGTGTCTATTCAAAAATTAAATTTAGAAACTGCCTAGTAGAATCAATTATTTCAGCCCCCAGACCCTGATTAGATTCTTTTAAGATCTAGGGGAGTATTTGGTGAAGAGAGAGTCTGTTGCTCTTTAGCAATTGAACACTATACACAAAAACAGTGGATATCCTCTAATTCTTTGGCCACTCAGCCTGTGGAGATAACAGCCCTCAGGCTAAAGTGGCTTGCTGAAGCCATGGTAGGCACTGGATACCTTGTCCTCAAAACATACTGAGTGGTATATAAGCCAGTGTAGCAGTTCTCTGAAGGAACTACTTCAGGGAAGTAGTTGTTTTGATATTATCTCCAGAGGTTTCACCGAGCAGCACCTATCCCAAGTGCTCCTCCCACTCCTTTTAGATATTAGACATTAAGGAAATCTGTGTCAGGTCAAGAGGTGATTGGAGAGATAGAACAGGAATGTTAGTGATCACTAAACAGTGCAATAAACAGACAAATAGACATGCAAAGGCAAAAATAGTTTGGAAAAGTCACAAAACTGATCTAACCCACAATAATAAAAAATAGTCTTGCGAGAAAGAGATTAGATTTCAGAGTTAGCCCACTATAATACTCAGAATATCGAGCTTATCAATAAAAAGTATGGCCCATACATATGAAAAAGAATTTCATTGAAACCATCCCTGATGAATCCTAGACATTGAAATTAGTAGTCAAAGATGTTAAATCAGTTGTTAAAAATGCTCAATGAGTGAATGTAAACCATGGACAGAAGATCTAAAGAAGTCAGGAAAATGTATAAAATCAATCAATTTCTAAAGATAGGTTGAAATTATAAAGGAAATTCACTTCTGGATTGTGTAAGTATAATAACTGAAATGAAAAATTTTCTGGAAGGATTCAACAGAAGATTTAAGCAAGCAGATAAAAGGACATGTCAACTTGATAAAACCATTGAAATTATCTAATCTGAGGATAAAAAGAAAAAATGGAAAAAGAAAACTAGCAGATCCCAATAAATGAATCATAGATGGCCCTGCAAGAAAAAGGACAGAAAAATATTTGAGGGCAAAATAGTTGAAATTAGACGAATCTGTTAAAAGACATGACTATACTCATCCAAGAAGCTCAGTGAACTTCAAGCAGGATAAACTCAGAGTTCCACACTGATACATTTTTGTTAAATTATTGAAACCAAAGACAAAGGGAGAATTTTAAAAGCAATAAGAGAAGCTTGTGAGCATAAACAAGGAATCCTCAGTATTCACAGTTGATATTTGTTAGCAACTTTAGTGACCAGAAAGTGAAGTGTGGGGTAGCCTATCAATCAAGATTTCTGTGTCTAGCAAAAAAATAAAATGCAGCAATAGTTTCACTGTAGAGCACAAATTCAAGATCTCAGGGAAGAGGTTATAGGATTTTAAAAGTAGTTATTTTCATTTAAGGGAAATAAGACATCACAAATGAAAAAAAAAAAGACATCAAGAATGATAACTTGTCAATACTCCTCCAGAAAATAGGAGTTAAGCTGGAGAAAGGTACAACCACTATCTCCCAGACACTACCCAGCTCTCTTAACCTTTGAGTGTGAATCCTGCCATGTTGGTATCAGAATATAGCTTAGGACTGTGTTATTGGTGTTTTCTCCTTAAAGGAGACACGTTCATTGCGGGGTTTGGAGGGGTGGGCTTATGCAATTGCTCTCTCCAGAAAATTCTCAGATTTATTTTTAAGAGTAAGAGTGTTAGTTTGGACATTTAATTTGAAAGCAGTGATCCTACTGTTAGTGTGTGGATATGTATACACACACAGATGTTATTGCCAGAGATAAAATTAATTTTTTTCTGTAATTTAAGATAATGAAAGGAATGCTCATAAAGTCATGTTCATGACATTGAATGCTTAGGTACTTTTCCAAGGTGAAAGGAATAAGTATATTATGCAACCTTTTTCAAAGGTTTTGACTCTAATGCATTTTACTATTTCTACTTTGGGTTTTATAGTGACATTTTTTAAAATGAAAATGATAAAGTTCTTTGATTCTTGATTTTATTTCTCTGTATTGCACTTAATTGTGACATTAAAAACATTGTAACATTAAAAACACTATCCAGTGTTTTTCTCCTGACTTATTTCACTTAGCATTACCTCTTTCAGCTCCATCCATGTTGCTACAGATGACATGAGTTTATCCCTTTTGATTGCTGAGTAGTATTCCATTGCATTTGTATTTATGTGTGTGTGCTCATGCATGCTACATCTTCATAACTGGTTCATCTGTTTGGGGGCATATAGATTGTGTCCATATCCTGGCCTTTGTGAACAGTGCTACAGTGAGCATGGGAATTCATGTTTCCTTTTGAATTAGCATTTTTGTCTTCTTTGGGCAGATACCAAGAAGTGTAATTGCTGGGTCTCATGTCTGATCCATGGGGTTTAAGAAATCAAACCCAAGAACTAGAGAAAGACAACCTTAAAGGCTAGCCTTTGAAAACTGACTAAAGAACTGAAGCATCCAAAGAGGGGAAGGGGTAAGGGTGGGGTAGGAAGTAAGAGAGAAGGAAAATAATGGTGGTTGACTATGGGTGATTTCTTGGTGGGTGATACCTGATGGACAGAATCATAATGCTACTGCAATTAAAAAGTAAATAGGACAAAAAATTATAAACTGTTTTCTTCACAGGATTGCATTACTAATGGCATAGCAGGTGTGAGTGTGCTTTTGTAAAACTTTGAAATACCTTATAAATACAGAGATGGTAGTATTAATGCTGTATTAACTAATTCTCATCTGTTTCCCATATATTCATGCCATTCTATTACATCTCTTCTGGGTCCACTCTTTCCTAGAAATAAGACAAAAGGAGTCAAATTAAGTAGTTAATATGTCTGTGCATTTGCTTTTTTTCCTTCTGTTTCTTTTGTACATACTTTCATCTAAGGAAGGACATTTTGAATAATAGTGTGCATGGAATTTTTATTATTAAGGGTAAGTAATAATGTAGGTGTACAGTTTTAAAAGCTTATGAGTAATATTGTGCATACAGGCTTCGCAAACAGATCTATATTTTAAATGCCAGTTGTCACCCTATATTGACTGTATGATTTTGGGCAAATTATTTTTTGTAGATTTGTGTTTGCTTACATAAAGTAGAGGGTAATATTTATCTTGTGAGACAGTTAAAGGCTAACTGAAACACTTTTTGCAAAGCACTTGCAACATTGCTTTCGCAGAACTTAGTCTACCTTCATTTCCTCAGCTTACTGTTGTTCAAATGTAATCACTTGATTTGAGTAGCTTACCCTTATGGGTCTAGCCCTTTTAAAGTAAAACACTTTGATAAAAATCAGGCATTTCATCACAAAAAACCCCGAATAGCCAAAGCTCTCCTTAAAAAGAAAGAAGGGAATGGAGGCATCACACTCCCAGACTTCAAACTATACTACAAAGCCATAATCATCAAAACTGCATGGCATTGGAACAAGAACAGACATACAGACCAATGGAATCGAATAGAAAATCCAGAAATAAACCCACAGATTTATGATCAACTAATCTTTGACAAAGGAGCAAAGACTATGCATTGGAGCAAAGAAAGTTTGTTCAGTAAATGGTGCTGGGAAAACTGGGTCGCTACATGCAAAAGAATGAAGCTTGACCACTACCTCACACCATACACAAAAATCAACTCAAAATGGATTAAAGAACTTGACATAAGACCTGAAACCATAAAATACATAGAAGGAAATATAGGCGAAATGCTACGTGATTTGCACATCAAAGACATCTTTACAGACACATCACCCAAAGCAGTGATAGTGAAGGCAAAGATAAACAGCTGGGACTACATCAAATTAAAGAGCTTCTGCACAGCAAAAGAGACAATAACAAAAACAAAGAGAAACCCCACCGACTGGGAGAACATTTTTGTACCCAACACTAATGATAAAGGACTGATCACAAAAATCTGCAAAGAGCTGCAAAGAAAATAATCCAGTCCAAAAATGGGCAGAAGAGCTAAAAAGAAACTTCTCTGAAGAGGAAATGCAAATGCCCAACAGGCATATGAAAAAATGTTCAACATCACTTGTAATCAGGGAAATGCAAATCAAAACTACCATGAGATACCATCTTACACCAATGAGAATGGCACATATTAAAAAAACTAGCAACAACAAATGTTGGCGAGGGTGTGGAGAAAAAGGAACTCTCCTGCACTGTTGGTGGGAGTGCAAACTGGTCCAACCGCTATGGAGAGCTGTGTGGAGATTTCTGGACCTACTAAACATAGAGCTTCCATATGATCCAGCAATTCCACTCCTAGGTATTTACCCAAGGACACAGAAACATCAATTCCAAAGAGCACCTGCACCCCTACGTTTATAGCAGCACTATTTACAATAGCTAAGCTTTGGAAACAGCCCAGATGCCCAAAAATAGATGACTGGATCAAGAAGACGTGGTACATATATACCATGGAATATTACTCAGCATTTAAAAAAGATAAACACATGCAATTTGCAGCAACATGGATGGCGCTGGAAGGGATCATGCTCAGGGAAATAAGCCAGAAAGAAAAAGAAAAATATCGGATGGTCTCACTCATAGCAGGAATCTAGAAAACTTAAATAAGGGACCAGGAAATTGAATAACTATAAGAAAGTGAAAATCAACAAAAATTATGAACCAGAGACACTTTTTGTGGGGTGGGGGGAGGGAGGGGAGGGATTGGGGTCAGAATGGAGGGGTTGAAATTGTATGGGGAATATAAAAATAAAATTTATTATTAAAAAAAATCAGGCATTTCAATCCATAATTGTTTTAGGTACTTTCTATTTTACACTGAATAGAGTGAAAAACAGGGAAGTAAACCACATACCTGTGTGCATTATTTTACTTCTGGCTTATGTGTATACATGGGAACCTCAAAACTCATCAGATACTTCAAAAACAGTTTGCATCTACTCAATATATTTTGTACCTACCTAGCTGGTACTACTATGAGGCTTTGAGATACAGAAATGAAAAATATATTTTGTGCCTACATTGGCGGTCACTGCATGTTGAGACACATAAATATAAGACCATATCAGCAGTAGCCTGATAACTGTCTCTGTTGGGAGCTTTGACAGCCTAGAGGAGGTGCTTCTCTTTAAGGGGAATGTGGTTATAGATGTGAATCTTAGGAAAGGTGGCACCTGAGTCAAGTCTAGAGAGAGCCAGAATCTGAACATGAAGTCTTTTGCTCCAGGATAAGGAGAAGTTCACTTTAAGATAATGAGGTGCCAATGAACTTTTACTTAGAGCAGTATAATCAGATTTGGAGCTCAGGATAATTACCTGGAACAATTAGGGGCATCAACATCAATTTACATTGCAGCTTTTTATTAATAACTACTATATATCTGAATCATCTATTATCTCATTTAGTCCAGTACTCTTTGAATTAGATATTTATTGCCATTTTTTAAATAGGTAAGAAAACACAGGATAGTAGAAGTTAATAGAGGAATTAGTGACTGGCCACGCGAAAGATTATATGTGATTACAGGCCATTCACTCGGTGATTTTGTTAGTGTAAGTTAAACTGAGAGATAAATTGTTGATCCTTAGTCTTCATTTTCATGTTTTATATTATGAATATTTTGCTGAGTTTAGTTTGGTTCTTGAATTAAATGGTAACATACTTTTCCTACAAGGTACCTTTTAACCCATGGCTATTACTTTATCTGTTGCTCAGAAAAACTTTGGCATATTCTAAAGGAATGCCTATCTTAGACTTACTACAAGAGAACATAGCAGTCTCCAGTGTGGAACCACATCTTTTCTAGAGTTTTTCATCGCATACAATTTTTATCCCTAGATTTTAGAACTCTTACAGAATATAAACTATTCTGCATTCCATTTCCTTTTTCTCTAAATAAAATATGTTAAGAAAATATTTGAAATGGTACCTCATTAGAATTTTTGTAACTGTTAAAGTCTCATATGTAAGTTGGAATTTGGCATCTCATTATGAAAGGTAGATTTGAAACTAGATTTTATCCTTCTGCTCCATAATATTTACACAGTGTCTTGAAGTTACGGAGTAAGAGGTGATAATTTTTGGCAGTTAAAGAAAGATTATTCAGCCAGCCACATTACTCATTAGCTTTCTGAGTGCTGTCAAAACTTACCCCTTCATTCTTAGCTTCTTTATTGAAAATATAAAGTCCCTCTTCTCTCCTTGAAATGTGTTATAATGATTAAATATTACGTATATATGCGCAGTTTTGATTTGCTATCCTCACTTGTAACTCCTTTTCTTTCAGCTCAATCTGAAATTGAAGTTTCTGTATCTGCAAGGAATATCAGAAGATTACTAAGTTTCCAGCGCTATCTTAGATCTTCACGATTTTTTCGTGGTACTACTGTTTCAAATTCTCTAAACATTTTAGATGATGATTATAACGGACAAGCCAAGGTGTGTATAATTTTTTTAAAGAAAATATGCTTTTTTAATAAGTTGAATGAAGCCTTCTTCCCTTGTATGGTACTTATAGAAACTATTTTTACACATGAAAGTCAGTTAAGACTTTTTTTATATTTTTTCTTTTGTGTTTATTTTATAAGTAGGTATTATAGAATAAGAGAAATTTCTGTAGTAGCTGAGAAATAATGAAAACATTTTCATTTGTTATAACATTAAGTAACAACATTAGGTAACAACAGAACATTAATCCATAAGAATCTTAACCCTGAGAAGAACGTGGTGGGTTATCTGATCTAATTTCTGTATTCTGTAAGTTAGAAAACTGGTCAAAAGAGCATAAAGGACATGTTTGAATTTCATCCAGCTGGGTAAAGGTAGACCCAACACAGGAAATTAGTTTCTTTACTTTCAGATGTTTTCATAGTCTCTTGCCATCAATGGAATAGTTGGAGAATTTGGGCACTTTTTAATTGAACCTGGTGATTGTGAAAATAATTTTCTTTGTATAATTTAAAAGAATTTTCTTAACAAAGGTGGAAGTAAAATAAGCTTTTTTTTTTTTTTAACCAAATGAGGATTTTTAATAATCTTGGGATTCTAATACTTTTTAAGTTAGTTTTTACTTATTTGTCTTAAGGTCATTAGTTGTTTATACAGATATTAAAGAATATAAATATTCGTAAGTTGGTAATGTTTTTTTAAAAAAACAAGTAATATTTTAACATAGTATAGATGTCAGATATCTAGGTTCTAGAATCAGTCTGCTTACCTGTTACCTCATGTATATAAAATGAAGATTGAAAACAGTGCTTCCTTGATATTATTTGTGTAAATAGTAAGAGTAAATATAACCCTTTAACAGTACTTGGAGTATAGTAGTTATTAAACTATTATAGCTTATTTTTACTAGATTTTTAAAATCTATTTTCTAGATCATGCAATTTATAAACCACACTTCAGTGATGTTACTTTAGAATTCTTGAAAGTTCATGAGAGGATAGAAATAAATTGAAATACTAACCTTACCTGTACATTCATTATCATTGAAAAACAAAATACTTGTTTTTTTAAATGGAGTTTTCCCTGTGGACATTTTTTTGGGTCCAGTTGGAAAGGTCATTATTAAAAGTGGAATGATACTAGCATTCTTAACTCATCCACTTTCCATTTTCATCAAATCTATGAACTAGCTATAAACGACAGAGAATGTTTTTGAAGTTAAATTACAGTAGGAATGTTTGATTTTCATTTCAGTGTATGCTGGAAAAGGTTGGAAATTGGAATTTTGATATCTTTCTATTTGATAGACTAACAAATGGTAAGTGAAGAATTTGACTTAACTCAAGTTAACATGTTCTCTAGATTACTGCGCTAATGATATGGCCATTGGTGGGTTGTTTTCATTTACTTCTGAGCCCTCTACTGGCAGAGGGAGCATCATTTTATCCCTCTTTTAGTGATCTATCTGTAGGTATAGAAAAATCATCATTTGGCAATTACAAATTAATGTCACTGTTACTAATAACCTGACATGAACATTATTATCTCATTATGCAGTTGATTTTTCCTTTTTGATTTCCTTGAATGATGCCATTTATAATGACATCCTCTGATGTATTTCAGTTCTGCCAGCCACCAATGTTAGACTAATGACCTTTTTGCAGGAGTCCTACCTTCTAGCATTGTGGTTCTGAGGCTCTTCTTTCTTTGCACACTTGAGAAATATGGTACATTATGATCATCAGTAGTGGTTACCTCTGGCACTGCTTCTCTGTGGTGAGATGTGGAAGTGCTTACAGCTTCCTTAGGAGGGCTTATTGCAATCTAAACAATGTAGAGTGGCTTGAAAAAAATACCATCGGTAATTCTGATTTGTTTATCCCCTCACGAATTTTGCTTTGTTTTGGGGGTAAGGGTTCATGTCTCCTCATTCTCTTTTAGGACAGAAACTTGTTCGTTGGGAACAAAAACAGGATTCCCCTTGAAGATCATTTTTATTTAAGTTATTTTTTTAGCAAAATTCTTGGTAGTGCATGTAGTTCAACTAGACTTTGCCCCTTTTGTATACATGTGTTTATATTAATGAAGCAGAGTGGAATGCACACTGAGAAGAAATCAGTTTTGACTCTTCAAAAATGATTTTAATGAAATAAATATGCTCTATTTTGAAATGGCCTTTTTTTTTCTAACTATACTTTGGAATAAATCTCCTTTTGTAAGGAAGCAAAATATTAAAATAGACAAGCAAAATAAAACTACCTTCAGAATCTAGGTTGATTTAACTGTTTAATATTAGTACATTATTTCCCCAAGCAGGGTGGTCATGCATAGTGAAAATACCTTTATAACCACCTTCTATTTGTTGACAGAAAATAAATCAGACAGATTATAGGCCAAATTATGAAAGCAATGAAATTTTTCTCTTCCACCTGCTTCCCTGCCTTTTTGTCTTTCTACTTTTCTTCCATCTCTCCTTCACGGTTGGTGACTGTTCTGTTCCTCACTTTGACCTGTTCACATACAAGAGTCTTTTACATAGTTGCCCTTCACTTTAGCCTTATGCTTTTTTGAAAATGTTAAGTAGTGAAATATCACGTGGTCTAGAAAACTTATTCCTAACTCAACAATACTATAATTTTAGTAATTATCTCAAGATACCCATATAGATAAAACAATTTTACCATGTAAAAACTCTGACAGTTGCAGCCTATTATTAGTCTACTGGTATACTAGTCATTCACTGAAATTGATCTTTTTTATTGTATTTTTGAATTTTTTTAAGTACAAATCCTTCTGGTTAGGGGCCTTGGTGAGGAAAGGGGAGTGAGTTGACAGTATATAGGATGGGCAGAAGTAATAACTGCCAATCTCCATAGTTAATCCAGCACTTTGCTTTCCCTTTGATGATACCACTCCTTGAACTGGATTTGTGGAAAAGGCTGAATGGTTACTTAGGGTTGATGGTGGGAGAGAAGAAACCATTGTGGTTAGCTACCGAATTCTGATTTTACAGATGGTTTTATATGCAGTTAACTATAGCTGCCCAAAATTTGGGATTTCTGTAAATGAAGAGATAATACAGGGAAACAAATGGGCAAAAGAAAGTCCCTTAATCTGTATTATGTAGTTAGAACTGCTTTACTTTCCAAGCTGCTTAGCCTGAAATAAATTCTGGATAATACACATATATCATGCCCAAGTATATAGTTTTCCTTTCTTGCCTATTGATCTAGTGCTTTCTGTATTTCTCACTTTGATAATTTCCCAAATGATATTGGAGAGAGGGCATTGATATATGCAAAGATGGTCCCCAACTTTCCTGCTGCCAGGAAGAAGGTAGTTGTTGTCTGGTAGAATATACTCGATGTTTGATGTGAGAGGTCCAACATGATATGACTTGTTACTCCAAAGCTACCTAGTGTGTGAGGACCCTTGTTGTCAGGCCTGTGTTATGGTGGAGCCTAATCCTGCCAATTCCTGTCTAGAATCACATTCATTAGTTGTTATCTCAAGTAAACTATCAAGGGTGCTACACTGTTGGCAGCTCTCTATCTTTTGATCTGTTTTTGTAAGAGTAGGTTTTCTACAGGAACAAATTTCTTTTTCAGTGAAGTATTTGTTTCCATTTCCATATAGAAATACATTCATTTGTTTATGTTTCTTGTTTAATTGTTCACCAAAGCATCACTTGTTTTGAAATGTTTCAGTGACTTGTGTTCTTATTCACTGATATTTAAATAGTCAGTTGGTAATGTTAATTTGTAGTGTTTCAGTATGGGAAGGGTACACTGTAATAGATTAGTTCTTAGTGGAGGACATCTCATGTATTTCTTAGGTAATTAGTCTGATTCCAGAAAAGAATATTTTAAAATTAGAGTGTAACTTTCCTAAAACTATCCTAGAACCAGAAAATTGGTAATTTGTTTCATTAGGTTTGGAAAATAAATTTGGGAGAACCGTTTAATAACTTGAATATACTTATGAAATATCTATGAATATGCCCTAGAAAAAGTCAGTTGTTATAGTAATAAGAGAAAGATCACTTTCTTCTTCACAAATGGGTCTGGAACACATGGGCTTATGTTTGTGTCACTAGGCAGTTATCAGTAATAAACATTTTAAGTTTTAGTTTCTTAAAAATAAAAGATTTGAAATTTGTCATCCTTTTTGTTTGAAGGTGATACTTTAGGCTTTTTTGTTTTTTTTAAGAATCCCTTAAAAAATTCTTTCCAGTGTTGCTAATGGCAATATTCTCCCAATTAATTTACTTTTTCCTTAGCTATGGGCTACTGTTGACAGTTGTTAAGATAGTTTTTTAGATAATGCGTTTAGCCTACTAGATCTTCATTATCCTTCATAAATATAAACATAAATTCTTTGATGTGGGGATAGGTCTTTCATATATTTTAGTAAAAGTAATAGGTTTCTTTAGAGAATACTAGAATCATGTTTATGTTATCATTGTCTGAACACTGACAGCAGTTTATGAACACATAGCCCTTTAAAACATAGTCCTTAATTGTTAATATGGCAAATGGGTGTATAATAGAAAGTATAAGAAATGGAGAGTTATACCTTGGAAGAGAAAACTAGACATTATAAAGTAATTTTTCCAAATCTAATTCCTGTACTTGAGGTGTGTCCAGTTGTCAGTGACAAAGGAGTAGAAGCTGAAAAGGATAACCCCTCTGTGTAGGCCAGCTTATTCAAGAACTTAGCTGTGTAGGGGAAACAAAGGGGTGATAACTGGAGGGAACAAGAGAATCCAGAGATTCCTGGTTGTTTCACATTTAAGAGAATCTAGAGCATGTCTGATGCTGGTGTTTATTAGGACAATAAGGAGAGAGAAGGAAGACTATTTTGATTCTCAGGGTGTGTTTGTAGGCAGTGGTAGATATAGCTGATGGGCCTTGGAGGGGTGAGGAGATGGCTTTTGAAAAAAAAAGGAAACTTAGGACTTGTAATTTTTCTATGAAGCCTGATGCGGGTGAATGGGAAATGCCTGTGTGGAAAGTTTGAGAGGAGTAGAGAAGTTGAAAACAGGCATTTTTAAAAGTGAAAGAACCATTTACTAGAAAAACATGCAACTTCTCAGTGGTGTTGACCATGCATTCGTAGTGATAGAATTCTACCTATTTTTGTGATTCCCCCACCCAGCCAGAAACTATCAGATTTTCTGCTGCTGAAAGTTTAGGAAAGGCAAGTGGTCCATTTCAGAGTTTTGTTCGCAAAGAAGTCATTGATCCCCCCTCTTAGTCCTGTATGTTTAAAATTAAGCATAGTCTGGCAGGCTAGTGACAGAGTAAAGACAACAGGCTTGCTTGTTCCACATATAAGCAACTATTAAATTGAGGCAGAACCAAGCCAACCCCTGAAAAGTAAATGGACAACTACAATATACAGTAGTTGTCCAGTAGAAAGGAGTAGGGAAAACTAATTGAACTGTGTTGACGGTGATACTAGTGGACCACAACTCACTAGAGGAGGGACAGCTGCTGTACAGAGCACCCCTGTGTTGTTGCCTCAGAGGTGACAATATTGGAGATTTTGGAGACCTGGCACTGCACTGGATAAGGGGACGCAGAGTCAATGCCCAGGACAAGAGGGTACTCTGTTGGACAGCTGCAGGAATTGGGGTGCAGAGTGACAGTTACTGATCTGAGGCTACCAGTATAAAACAGCTGGTGCACAAATGGATGGGGAGGACCTGGGTGGATTAGCTGTGTCTCCTCATAGACAAGACAACTACTTGGAGCTACAGGCTGGTGGTGTATCCAAACACCTGATAAAACCAAGACAAAAAATTGAACACTTCCATAAACAGAGTTTAAGCACTTGTTAACAGGAACAAATACTCCATTATAAGACTCTGTACTGAAAAAGAAAAGAGAACAACTTCTGTTTCAACTTCAGTCAGTACCCAGTGCTCTATCTGGTGTTTAAACATAGCTTAGAGCTAGAAGGTGATATGAGGCTACATGAAAAACTTAGACCAAATATCTGGGCTATAGCGCCTTATGGGTCTCTACCACACTGGTACCCGAAGCACAGTAGCAAGCTTGAACCCCTGGTGAACCTCTTGGTGCTCAAGAGGAGACCCATTGGTGCCCCACTGCCCTGGTTTCTTTTCAGCTATTATCCTCTGCTGGTACCATTCTCTGATCACTTCAGTAGCTGCAAAGAGAGGGTGTCTGACAGTTTTAGATAATGCGTTTAGCCCACTAGATCTTTATTATCCTTCATAAATATAAACATAAATTCTTTGATGTGGGGATAGGTCTTTCATATATTTTAGTAAAAGTAATGGGTTTCTTTAGAGAATACTAGAATCATGTTTATGTTATCATTGTCTGAACACTGACAGCAGTGTTCAGCAGTGTCAACCCCTATTACAATTCATAAAAACTAAAAATAGAAGAGACAGGAGAACATATCACAAATGCAGGTACAGAAAATCAGCAAGAGAAGACTCAATCCAGCAGAACTTATGGATGATGCCTGAAGAGGAGTTCAAAGTAACAATTACAATAACACTCATAGAACTCAAAAAACAATGGATGAATTCAGGATAGATGCCTAGGAGTGGGTTTACTGGATCATGTGGGGATTTAAGAGTTGGTAGTGGGGAGGGAAGAATAAATCATTAATATTAGTTAACATTAAAACAAGAAGCATAATTTCCTATTAATAGTGTTGCAACCAAGGCACTTTGCTATGGGCCAGGCCTTTCCGTTAAAGCAGGGTGGAAGAGCAGATGTTAGCAGATGTTAGCCGTATTTTTAGATGCTTTGTGGAGTTGAATTAACTACTGTGAACCAATTTTCAAAGATTCTACTATCCATTAAAAAAAAACAGTATTCAATAATGTTTATTTTAGTTCTTTCATTATGGACAACTGAAACCAAAAATTGTTTTTTCTTAGAATGGAAAAAAAGATGTGATATTTAAAGTTCATATCTGGTAAAATAAGAAGATATATTTAAGATAGAAAAAATACAGAAATGAATAGTCTATATGTTTTATATTCCAAAGCATAGTGGAAGCACAATGTAATGTTGCTTGTATTTCCTAATATCTCCTGTTTTTTCTTTTTAGGCAATAGTCTAGTAAGTTTAACCTTTCATTTATTTAGTCTTCACGGATTAATTGAGTACTTCCATTTAGATATGATGAAACTTCGTAGATTTTTAGGTAAGTGGTTCTAAACCATTTAACATTAATAAGATTTATACAAGAACTTGTTAAAGAAATTATCAGTTGGGGCCTCCCTGGTGGCGCAGCGGTTGAGCGCTGGGTTGCGAAGCTACCTGCGGCCTCTGCGGCGCCGGTTCGATCCCCGGCTGCTCCCCGGCCACCGGAGGAGGGTCCCACATGGTGTGCAGACCTCTCCTGCCGCCCGCTGCTCCCCTCAGCAGTGTACTTCGGTCCTTCTGCCTGCTCTGCTCCCTGCTCTGGCTCTGGTGAATTCTCTCACCCTCCCGCGCTTCTGACTGTACCCAGTGCATGTATAAACCAAACAAACAAACAAATAATAAATAAATAAGACATGCCTCTAGAAAATTAAAAAAAAAAAAGAAAAGAAAAGAAATTATCAGTTGTAGCATTTAGCTATGACCAAAACAAACCACTCCAAATTTAGTGGCTTAAGGTGACACACATTGGCTTGACTGTTGTGAGGCCATGGAGCTGTTGAATGCCCTTCTGGTCTGACTGAGTTTGCACCTGCAGTTGACAACAGACGAGGTAAATGGTGGCTTTGTGAGCCTGGTCTAGAATCTCAGCTGGGACATCCAGCCTGACCTGGCTCACTCCACATGGTCTCCTGTTAAATTAAAAGAATGCTGAGGAGTTTGGTACCTTAATAGCCTCAAATTAAAATAAATACTGAGTTTTACAAGCTTAGCTTGTTCAAAGAGTGATGACCAGTTTCCTAGAGAGAACTGGGAGCTTCCAGTGCTGGCCTGTTTTCACTGCGTCCTGGGGGCCCAAGCAAGACACATTGGGTTGAGCTGCACCTCTTGGCTAGAAAACTAAAAAGGCTCAAAGGCATGGATGGAGGACATGGTGGAGATCGGAATGGTTTTGTAGTTAGTGTCTTACACTGATCACAGCTTTCTGACGGAAATGACACAATTTCTTTCCTTTTGTACATCTTTGAAGGCCAAAGCCTTATAAAAGAAGATGCAGGGCACTTTAGATCTCCTCCTTTTTTTGATAATGGAAATCTCTTGACAAGAATCTTTTAAAGATTACTTTGAATACGTTTAAATGTTCAGGGTGATACTTGATAATTGCTCTACTAGGAAAAAGCTTAGTTTTCCAACAAATAATGACATGTTAAAAAAATTACAGTATAAAAATTCTTTCTTAAAATTTTTAAAGGAAAAGACATATTTTCTTACCTCTTCAGTACCAAGCTAAGATAAATTTATTACTTAGGACTTTTGACAAACTTTTATAAATTGTATGCCCGCTTTGCTGTACTATTACATACACTATAAAACATAAAAATAGCTTTTAACAAGAGTATTTAAAAGGCTATTTTAAAAGGTGGAACCAAAGTAAATATAGAACTCAAATGCTTTTTCCTATTCACCAGTGAGATGTACTTTAAGACCTCAATGAATTTCTAGTATCTAGAATAATACCTGGCACAATAAATATTTGTTGAATGAATTTTACTGTTTTTATTAAACTGAGAAACTATACAAATTGAAAAGAATCAGAGAACTTTAATACATTAGAGAAAAAATTTCATAATTTTGACTTGAATACCTTCTCATTAAGAAAAATTTCAAGCAAGTTAGGAGTCAAAATGGTATTGATTCTTTGTGTATATTTTAGAATTACAAGGTTTATTATCTCTGAATGTGAACAATTAGATGATGGGCATATGAAAGTGTAAGTGGAAAGCTCACAATTATCACAATTTTTGTACTTTTACATTCTTCCCATTAATAATTAAATTTGGTGGTCTTTTTTATTTGATGCAGTTATGATTCAAGAAGATTACCACAGTCAAAACCCTTACCACAATGCAGTCCATGCTGCAGATGTTACTCAGGCCATGCACTGTTACTTAAAAGAACCTAAGGTAAGATGTTGACTTTCATAGAAAGTGAAAATCCTAAAAATATCCCTTTTACTAATTTTCAAATACTTTTCCTTTCATTGGTGATTTGATTCAAAAACTGAAGAATAAGATTTAGCTGGATCAAGTTTCTAAATCTGGCTATATTTCTAAGTACAGAAACTGGAGAATTGGAGTGACTGCTGAGAGAGAGGCTGGAAAAGTCCAAGCAAGTATCAGATCATACAAAAGCTCCAATTCTGTATTAAGACATTTGGTATTTACACTCAGCTCTGCATGAACTTCATGAGGGCAGGGACAGCATAATTCTGATTCAGTGTAAGAATAAGGAGCTATGGAGGTAGGCAAGAAGCCTTCTAAAACTATCCTGACTATGGTATAAAATGAAATCAGACAAGATCAGAAACAAAAGTACCTTACCTGTCTGAAAATTTTTGCAGTGCTCCATAAAAGAACATGATGGTCTGGACTAGGCATGTAGCCCTGGGGAAGGACATAAGTGAATTGTTTATAAGATCTCTTAGGAATTAGGATGAAAGAATAAAGGTGACTGAGTGCACTTGGGGGAATAAAATAGGAGAGGAGTCTATGGAGATTGGTTTGGGCAGTTGAGTAGAAAATGGAAGTCTTCCCTGAAAAAAGGAATGCAGAAAAAGGGGCAAGTTTTGGAAGTAAGATTGGAAGTACTGTAGATGATTTCCATTTTGGATATCTGGAACTAAGTATATTTGTGCAACACTGAAGTGGAGATCTCTCATAGAGAGCTGGATAAAAAATGTCTAAAGTGTAAGAGAGAAACTAGAATTAGAGATAGAGATTTGAGTATTTTGAAAAATTTAGTTGTTCCTTCTCCCTTCTATTTTTAGTGCTTAACTCTCTAGTTGGTTGATTGATGTCATTAACTTCTTTGATTAGTCTAATTCTAGATCTTTTTTTTAATCCCAGATTGACAGAAGTCTATTCTTCTAACACATATATTCTCTTTTAGTTATTAAAATATAACACTTTTCACATTACTGATAAGTTACACATTTATACTATATGTAATCAGGCCCTCTCAATTGTCTATCAGGAAGGGGAGGTTTTTTTACATGCAGGATGCTCTGTTTTGTTCATATTGATTAGTAACAAGTCCTTTTCAAGTCCTTAACTTCTTAAGTGCTTTTGTATATTACAAAAAGGAAGTAATTTTCCTCTTCATCTTTCCCCATTCATTGAGCTTCTCCACCTTCCAGTTACAGGTAATACAAAAATACACATTTTCTGTCCTCAGTTTGTTATCCAGCAGATTCAAGCCCCAGTGTTGTTTTTGTATTCAGATTGAGATGAACTTGCTATAGAGGGTGGAAAAAGATCTATTTTAGCACAGAAGGAAAATATTAAAATTTGAATCTATTTTTTTTTTCCTGGGCGGGGTAGGGGGGGTGCACTGTTTCTGGAAGTATTGCCACACCAGGTCGGTGCATTTACAGCTTTAATCTTTGAAATGAGTATTTCAAAGAAATTTATTTTGAAGGATTTTATCATGTGCAGTATCTGTTAGTATAGTATAATAATCTGTAAGTAAGTATACCTATATTTGGTGGGTTGTATTTCAAAAATTTTTTACTGCTAGGGCTCGTAAAATTTCAAGAGCATCACCCTATGTAAACCTAAATGAAAGTATCCTCTGCCAAGTATTATGTTGAAAATGTGAGTGCCGTAGAACATAACTCAGTCATTTGCCAGAAAGGGGCTGGGAAGTAAACAAGGGAAGAGGGGGAAGTCAGTGGAGTTGGGCCTTAGAAGAGAAGTTTGCCCAAAAATAGAGACAATGCATAAAAAGCAGGGAATTTATTCATTGATTGACATATTGTGTACATTATTTGGAATGTATCCTTGGGAGAGAATTTTTTTAAACACTTGATGTAGACTTCTCCATGATTTCTTAGCTGCTTCCTTAAATGTTAGGACCTCAGGAATCCATGTGATCCTAATTGAAATCCAGCCTCCAAATTATTGACCAGTAAACACCTCAGTCAGTCATAGGACTTCTTCTACCGTATTGTATACTTCAAAATCTGTTAAGAGGATAGTTCTTGTGTTAAAATATTCTTACAAACTCGTACATCTTCTGTTTGGGAGTGACTATAGTAATAAAAATATGCAAACCTGTATTTGTGTTTGTTATTTTAAAGTCATTACTTCTCAAAGAGAATGGTTTTATGCTTTAGCTGTCAGTTATTAAGCCATTTGAAATCAAGATGGTAAAGCAAACTCCATGTAGCTAGAGGCACTGTGATATTACTCTGTCTCCAGTGCTGTGACAAGCCCAGCACCTGGCAGGTATTTGGTGGCATTAATGAGGTGTTGCCTGAAGAACACAGAGTGGGAGGAGATTTGTGACACTACCATCTGGGACTAATTCAAAAATGTTGTAATGGTGCACAATTTATTTCAAATATATATGTAATTACTCTTTTGTCACACTTTAGCTTGCCAATTCTGTAACTCCTTGGGATGTCTTGCTGAGCTTAATTGCAGCTGCCACTCATGATCTGGACCATCCAGGTGTTAATCAACCTTTCCTTATTAAAACTAACCATTACTTGGCAACTTTATACAAGGTTAGTGCAATTTTATCATCAAAATTTAATATTATTTCATTCTAGAAAATGTTTCAGGTTTTAAAGGCATGAAAATAGTGATACTAACAAATTCTCAATGAATGCTAAAGTTTTAACCACATTAATATTACTTACAAATATTACTTTGCATATAGAAAGAGACTTACCATAAAATAACTCAGAAATGCCCCCCCTTTTTTGTAGAATACCTCAGTACTGGAAAATCACCACTGGAGATCTGCAGTGGGATTATTGAGAGAATCTGGTTTATTCTCACATATGCCATTAGAAAGCAGGTAGGTGGGGTTAAGGCAAATTTAATTGGTTATGAAATGAAGTTGACAAAGCAATTTTACAAAGTTTTTCAAATTATGTTACGTTATTGAGACTCCTACAATTTTCAATGTTTGTTAAATGTAATGGATAAAATATTTCACAAATCACTATCGAGAGCTTAGTAATTTAAACCTGTTGTATAATCAGCAATTTTTTAGTGAATTTTTATGATTTGAATGCTCTAGCATTTGTTCCATTGAGTTTACTGCTTATTTACATAAGTAAAAATTATGTATTTCCACTTTATGCTCAGCTGAGTTAAACCTTATATTCTAGGTATATATAAAGTGAACAAGAAAGTAGATATTTTGTATGATAAATAGATTCATTAACTTCTGTTTCAAAGAGTGTTCAAAATTGACAAGTCAAAAGAATGCCTTATATTCCCAATAGCATAGTCTTGAAGTCACAGGATAAAATAATGGATGGAAAGAATAAAAAATACAAATTTTTTAGAATAAATAATTTCATGTTAAGCAGACTACTTGAAAGCTTAATACAAAGCTTTGATGTCAATAAAATAAGCCCAGTGTGATGGCAGTTAACAAAATCTCACATCATTGCTCCACAAAGAAAGCTTTTAATAATGCCTCACTGCGAGAAGATGCACTTAAGAAAACTCTGCAACCACATGTAAAACATCTAAATCTGAAAAAACAGTGAGGCATAAAGCTATGTGTGGGTATTTAACATTATTAGTCTTTATTTTTCCTTTTTCATAATAAAACAGATTTTTAGCTTAAGTGTTTTGTGTAATGATCATAAGAAATTCCTGGACTTTATTTTTTAAAATCTTTATTCATTGATACCATTTGGAGTTACCAATACTTCTGGTAAGTAAAATTGCTTCTTGCTGTAGTACAAATACAAAAATTGCTTAAAGTATATTGTGTGTGTATGTGTGTGTATACACGCATATACATATATACATACATATATATAAATTATCCTGTTCTCAATTATGGCAGGTTAAAATGGTTTTTTGCTTCACTGTTGTCTTTTTATCATGTTTTGCATTTGATTATTAACCCTGTGGAATTCTCAGGTTTAATACAAATTACAAAAAACAAAGAATACTGTATGTAGGTAGTAACATAATAGCAATCTTTTATGTTTTCTTTGTTTAGGATTTGTTTTACCTAATATTCAATATTGTAAGCCTTTCCATCACAGCTTTTTACTGACCATTACACAAAGATTTTGTTTGCAGTTGCTCATTGAAACAAAAAGGAAGGAATTATTTTTAAGTTTATATCTTGTTATTTGACATTTAAGTGAATTTTTAAAAGGATGAAAAAAGTATTATTTGTGTTAATGTTACCTTTACATTTTCAGAAGATTTGGATATTCCTGCATTTGAACTTGAAAATACAGTTGTATCTAAATTTTATTAGTTTGGTAGAATTTCATCAGGTATCTTAGTCAGAGTCTAAAGAAGTCAAATGTTGAATGGACTATTTGTACATTTGCCTTTCACATCTCAAGCACCAGAAACGTTGTTTACACACTGCAGATCCCAGCAAGATAACATATTGATCTTCAATGATTTTCTAAAAGCAAATAATTCTTCCTTGACTGGCAAAATAAAGCATTTTGGGGGGAATGTTTGTATATTGGTACTTTCTTATAAACTGTTGGTTTTAGTTCAGTAGTTTTTAGTTAAGCAATGAGACTATCTTAAGGCTCTTGTGAGCATTAAGTGGAAGAAAAAAAATAAGACATAACAATTTAACTGAAAATCTCGTATATTCTCTTTTTATTTCTCTAATTCCAGGCAACAAATGGAGACTCAGATAGGTGCTTTGATATTAGCCACAGACATTAGTCGTCAAAATGAGTATCTGTCATTGTTTCGGACCCATTTGGATAGAGGTGACTTACATCTAGAAGATGCCAGGCATCGGCATTTGGTTTTACAGGTAAAATGAAGCTTGGACGATTGTACTTCTAGGTAAATCATAGGATAATTAATAGAAAAAGGAAATTTTCTATTGTAATTATCAAAGCAGTTAAGTCTTGAGGGAAAGCTGTGGAGTTTCTTTCCATCAGTTAAACACTCTCAGAAAGTGATCAATGGCAAATCTACAGCCTAGGAAAACACCATTGCTCTTCTGTTTTTTATACTTGAGATTTCTGACAGAAAACAGTTTTTGCAAGGGTACCAGTCAGCAAACAGCATTTTATTTTAATAAGTCCTCACACCAAAAAAAATGAGGGACAGAATTGAGTAAGTTATTCTTTTATGGTTAATTTAGCCTTGGCTCTTTGCTATTATCACACATGTATAATTCAGTTAGTCTTCCAACCTCTTCATCAACATTTCTACAAATACCATTGGTAGATCTAGTAGCATCAAAAAATTAATATAAAAGACAAATAGTTTCTGTTGCAATATTTTCTTCCTCTTTTTAAGATGTTCTTTCTCCCATTATTTGAGTATTTGTAAACCCTGTGTATTAAGATCTTACTTTTTTTCCTTAAAACAATTTTAATCTGTTGTTTACTAGATGGCTTTAAAATGTGCTGATATTTGTAACCCATGTCGGACCTGGGAATTAAGCAAGCAGTGGAGTGAAAAGGTAACAGAGGAATTCTTCCATCAAGGCAAGTTACAGTATTCAGTGATCATCTGTTCAGTTCATTTTTTATTATCACATATAAAAAGAACTTAGTCATTTGTAGGAACCTACCAGTAGATGCTCAATTTTCAGTGACAGTTCAGAGTAGATATACATGTTACCATAATGTGCAAACTGAGCATCTGTTTTAATGATAAGCAATTATCTTTTGAAATGATCATATGCATCTAGGCATTTATGTGTAGACAGATAAAGGCAGGAGATTCTGCTGTACAGAGAGATTATTCTGACCTTACCACATCCTTTGTTACATGTGGATGACATGGCCATACTAATATGTAAGACATTTTTTATTGAGCTGTAATTGACATTAAATTAGCTCCATGTGTATAACAAAGTGATTTGATACTTGTATTGATAGATTATGAAATGATCATAAGAATAAGTGTTGTTGGTATGTCACCTCATGTGGTTACAATATTTTTGTGTGTCGAGTACTTTTAAGGTTTATTCTACTAGCAACTTACTATATTATTAACTGTTATCATTATGTTATATGTTAAACCCCCAGGACTTATTTTATAACTGGAAGTTTGTATCTTTTGACCACCTTCATCCAAGTCACACACCTCTCAGCTCCTACCTCTGGCAGCCATCAGTTGTTCTCTTTATCTATGTGTTTTTGTGTTTGTGTCGTTTTAGATTCCACAGAGAGTGATAATACAGTATTTGTCTTTTCTGTTAGATTATTTCCCTTACCGTGATGCCATTGAGTTCCATCCATGTTGTCACAAATGGCAATGCTTTTTTTTTGTTATTATTTGGGGCTTAATAAATCCCACTCCCTGCCCCTTTTTGTGTGTACATGTTTTTTATTCCATTCACCCATCAATGGACCCTAGGTTCTTTCTATATATAGTCTGTTGTAAACAACACTGCTATAAACATGAGGCTACAATATGTCTTTTGAAATTAGAAATTTTTCATTTTCTTTGGGTAAATACCCAGAAGTAGAATTGTTAGATCATATGGTAGTTCTTTTTATTTTTTCACTTTAAGAGGACTCTTCATATTGTTTTCCTGTAGAGGCTGCAATAATTTACAGTCCTGCCAGCAGTGCACAAGTTTCCCTTTTTTCTCATCCTCACCAACATAGGTTGTCTTTAATAATAGTCGTTCCAAGGGGCCTCCCTGGTGGCGCAGGGACACGGCCTATAGGGCTGTCCACAGCCACTGCAGCGCCAGTTCGATCCCTGGCCAGGGAGCTGCCCAAATGGCACAGCAGACCTCTCCTGGCTCGCCTGCTGCTCCCCTCGGCAGTGTGTTTCGGGCAATCTGCCTGTTCTGTTCCCCGCTCTGTCTCTGGTGAATCCTCTCACCTCCACACACACACACCTCTGGCTTGCACCCCAATTCTTGTATGCATAAATAAATAGATCTTAAAAAAAAATCGTTCCAGGGCCTCCCCGGTGGCGCAGCGGTTGAGCGCTGGGTTGCAAAGCTGCCGGCAGCCTCTGCAGTGCCGCTTTGATCCCCCACAACCGGGGAGGGTCCCACATGGCGCGCAGACCTCTCCTGCCGCCCACTGCTCCCCTCAGCAGTGTACTTTGAGCCTTCTGCCTGTACCCAGTGCTTGTATAAATAAATAAATAAATAAATAAATAAATAAATAAATAAATAAATAAATAAATAAATAAATCTTTAAAAAAAAAATTGTTCCAATAGGTGTGAGGTGCTACCTCATTATGGTTTTAATATACCCTCTCTGATGATTTAATATACCCTCTCTGATGATTGGTGATTGGAGCATCTTTTCATGCACCTATTGGCCATCTGTATGTCTTCAGAAAACTGTTCAGATTCTCTACTTTTTAATTAGACTTTTTTTTCTTTTGCTATTGCTATTGAGTTGTATGAATTCTTTATATATTTGGGACTCTAACATAAGATACATGGTGTGCAAATATTTTCCCATTTAGTAGGTTGCCCTTTCATTTCTCTTGATTTCCTTTGCTGTGCAGATACATTTTAGTTTGATGTAATCTCATTTGTTTATTTTTGCTTTTGTTGCCTTTGCTTTTGGTGTGCGATCCAAAAATATCACCAAGAACCACAAAAGGAGCTTAACTGCCTTTTTTTTTTTTTTTTTGAACTTTCATAGTTTCAGGTCTTATGGTCAAGTATTTAATCCATTTTGAATTTGAGTTAATATTTGTGTATAGTGTAAGATACTGGACCAGTTTTGTTCTTTTGCATGTGGTGTCTACTTTTCCCAACACTATTTATTGAAGAGATTGTCCCTTCCCTGTTGATTTTTGGCTCCTAGTAAGACTTTGTGTGTGTGTGTGTGTGTGTGTGTGTGTGTGTGTGTGTGTGTGTGTGTTTTAAAGCTAGGAACCAAGGATCTTCATTTCATGTATACTTTCTTTTTAGAACTATAATTTATAAATTAAGATGCTGATAGAATTAGTCTTAGGGTTGCACTGAGTAAAGGTTTTCTCCTTCCATTTTAAATAGGATATCAAGTTGGCAACCTTCGATTTGTGAATAGCTTAAAACTTTAAGACTTTACTTAGATACTCTCTTCTCATGAGGATTAAGTTTGCTATGTTTTTCCTAAGGAACTTACAGGTAACGTGAAGACTTTAATTATGGATTTAACCAATAGGTATGTTCCACATTAATAGTTTTTTCTCATTTTAAAAATTTTCTAGGAGATATAGAAAAAAAGTATCACTTGGGTGTGAGTCCACTTTGTGATCGTCAGACTGAATCTATCGCCAACATCCAGATTGGTAACTATACATAATTAGATACAGCTGGTTAGAAGAAATGGTATTACCTTTTACTATACTTACTGTTAGGTATTTATTTTTTCTTGTTGTTGTAAGTGAAATCATTTTTTAAAAATTGTATGTCCTCTTTGTTAAAAAAGAAAAAGAGAAGAACAGTGTTAGGTATAACTGGCTGGAAGGATGGTGTTAGGTGTAGCTGGTTACAAAACTGCTGCTGATTTAAATTTTGTCTAAAAGATATACTTTTGAAATATGAAACACTAAAATTATACTTATTTCTATTTCTATTTTTAAATAATTTAGGAAATTACCCTTAATATTTTTGTTATTTATAACTTACTCTGATTTGATCTTTGATGATGAAAAGTGTTATTTTACAGAGCGGGTAGCAGTAACTTCTATCCTAAACCTGCATAATTCCGGGCTTGTCTTTTTAAAATGGAAAAAGAAGACCACTGAGTATGATTATAATGTAAAGACCAGTTTTCACTACTGCTTACCTTTGTTTTCACTGCCTATTTTAATTCTTCAGGTTTCTCCAGGCCTCTCATAATGTCACAAATTATCTTTTCAGTCTTCTCCCCTACAGCTCCCTCATTTCCTGTAGCAACCAGGACTCTTCATTGTTCCCCCATTAATGTACCTTCACTTTGTGTCTTGCCAGTCCTTCTCATCTGCCTAACAGATTCCTTTTTCATAAAGATCCAGTTCAAATGACAACTCTTCCAGAAGCCACTTTCCACTCTCTCCAGGCAGAATTAGTCACTCATTTTCCATCCTTCCAAAGTATTAGTTATATGTCGCTCATAGCTCCCTGTTCCTTAGCTTGCCTTTAGTTGTATATTCCTTGAGGCTTAGCACTGCAGCTAGAAGCAAGATGCACTTGAGAATTATTTAGTGGACAAACCATATCTCTAGCATAACAAAATATACTATGATTGAAGTATGGACAGCTTGTTGTAGAAGAGAATAGGACAGATCAACTAGGATTGAGTATGGTAGTTCAGAGTGTAAAGTAGGGGGACCCAAACAGTGGGTGGGATGGGTGGTGGAGTCAGGAAGGTATTGATGGATGAAATTAATTTTGGCAGCTGGTGTTTAGTACTGCCTTTGAGGATTTGGTTGAATATAGAGAAATGTGTATACTGACTTCAGAGAGAGTTGCTGGAGATTCAGAAAATAGTACATGACTGTGACATCATACTCTGAAATGAGCACTGTGCTGTGGGGTCAGAAAATTAGAAATAAAGTTCTTACACTGTAAGCATGCAAAGGATGGCCGTATGAAAGATAGTGGCTAGTAAATGATTTTTACTAGGAACGCTGAGCAGAAGGGGTGTTTTTATAGAGAGGGTGGGATAATAAGACAGTTAACAAGTAGAACTGCTTAGCTCCAGTTCGCAAGTAGAATAATACATGCAAAAGAATAAGTGAAAAGTGGGCAAAAGGGAATTGAATTGAAGATAGGTGAATGGGTAGTAGACTCACTAGCTACTTTAAATGTCTTTTTGCCTGAGTATAGATTAATGAGAACTTGCAAATGAGCTTTTTAAAAGTTATAACTTTTTTTGAAATTTTTAAAATGGAAAAGAAGCTAGGTCTCTTAAACTGTTTATTTCAATCTGTAGATCTTGTCAGTGTTGGACAGTTCTAGAATGAATTATCAGAGGGACCAGGAAGAGGTAAATGATAACAGTTGATGTTTACTGACTCCTCACAAAACCCTAGGAGACTACTTGGATCCTCTCTTTCGGATAGCTGCCCAGCTTTTAGTTAGTAGGTGTTTGTTTGCCCTTCTAACTTCAAATCCCAGGTAAAGTGGAGCTTGGAAAGATTCTATTTCTAGGGTAAATCATATGATTATTAAAATAAATACTAAACAGTGATTGCATGGAGCCAGCAGAGGGTCAGTAGTAGAAGCTATGTTTAATTAATACAATTTCCTTTGATAAGAATACTAGTTCTGTGGGACACTGAACAAGAAAATATTGGGAATTAAATAATAGTGAGGCTTTTGACAAGGCATGGTGTAGTATCTGGATGAGGTAGCGAGATTTGTGGGCTCTACTGTATTTCAGTGGATTCATAAGTTGTTAGTAGAGGGTGAATATGGTCCTGCCCTCCCAGAGGATACTGTATGGCTGTGTCCATTGCCTACTTGTTATCTGACACTTAGAACTAAAAGAGATTTTAGGGTAGCATAGAGCCATAGTGACAGCTAATTCGTGTAATAGTAGGGTCAGGATTCCAAAAGCTCTCAACAGTGGGGTAGAATCAAGTAAGATGAATCATGTGAAACCTATGATAATAAGGATCTGCATTGGGGTATAAAATTCCAGCTGCTCCTGTGATTCATAGGAAAGACAGGCCTTCAGGTGCCTAGTTCAAGCTGACACAGTGGTGTGAGCACAACTGCCAAATAGCCGTTCTGTTGTTCAGCTGCAGTGGTAACATTTTTCTGTTTGTCAGCTCTTTCTCCTCACTAGCATGTTGCTCCTTGAGGGCAGGTCTTGTCTGTGTTGTTCACTGCTGTATCCCTAACCACCCAAATGCAGTGCCTGGCATACAGTAGCTTCTCAGTTAATTTATGTGGAGCAAATGGAAAAAGTGAAAGAAAGGCTTATTGCCAATGCCATAATTCATATTCTCAGTAAACTTCAACCATCAGACTATGATTTTTTTTCTAATTAAAAGTAGTGGGTGCCTAATTATTTTAAGTGAGGTTTTGTTTTGTTTTTTTTTTTTTTCCACTAAATGGAACCTATATCCTATGTGGCTCATGTGGTCTTTTGCTGCAAAGAAAAAAGTTTTGGAGAGATGAAGAAAATTTAAAAACTGTTATACTAGCATTAAGAGTATTTATTATGCATTTTCCCTGTCCTTAACAGACCAAAATTTCAGGAATATATGTTTTTCCTAGTACATGATATGATTTGATTGACAAGATAATTTATTGTGGTCTTTTTTTTTTTTTTACCCCATGTAAGATACTGTGTAGTATTAAATCAGTGATTGTGCACAAGTTCTGTGTAGACAACTCTGATATTACCCACTTTCCTTCTCTGCATAAACTAAAAATCAATTACATAAGCTGTTTATGAAGTAGGACGCTGGTACTCTTGTGGCGTTCACTTTAATTGTTCTTTTTAGACTCAATTTTTGTCATGAGTTTTGGTTTACATATTCTGAGTTAAATCAGATGGTCAATTGTAATCGTAGCTTGGCATGAAGAGTGCCGTCCTGGAGGCGCTGAGACAGTAAACCACCAGCTCCACTTCACTGCCTTCCTGAGGAAACCTCCTCTTAGCCTCAGCTGTGCGGAACAGAATTTTGCTCTGTCCTGCTGTCCTCTAAGAGTTACTGTTGCCACTGCATGTTTACTAAAGTAAAAGGATGTTCTTATGCAACTGAGAGGAATCATCTGAAAAGATTTGTTATATTTGTCAGTTCATCTTAAAAGTGCCATTGAGTTATCTAATAGATTCTTCAGATACTTGAGTTTATAAGCACAAGTTACACACCTACTAGAATGTTTTGAGAACTAAAACTTGGGTAATATACAAATAGCATATTTGAGAGTATACCCTCTGTAGATGTTTTAAAGTTTCAGAACATATATTAAAGCCTTTCTCTTTCTCTTTTTTCCTCAAGGTTTTATGACTTATCTAGTGGAGCCTCTGTTCACAGAATGGGCCAGGTTTTCCAATACCAGGTTGTCCCAGACAATGCTTGGACATGTGGGGCTGAATAAAGCCAGTTGGAAGGGACTGCAGAGAGAACAGTCCAGCAGTGAGGACACTGATGCTGCATTTGAGGAGTTGAACTCACAATTATTACCTCAGGAAAATCGGTTATCATAAGCCCTGAATCAGTGGGACAGGCTGCCTCCTGGAGGTTTTTAGAAATGTGAAGTGGGGTCTTGAGGTGAGACAACTTACTCTTGACTGCCAAGGTTTCCAAGTGAATGATGCCAGCATTATTTATTTCCAAGATTTCCTCTGTTGGATCATTTGAACCCACTTTTTAATTATAAGACCTGAACATAGAGCAATATGCATTTGGCTTTTGTGTGAAACCTTGAATATGCAAACCCCAGCATGAGAGGATCTGAAAGGAGTAACAAAGGAAGTTTTGCAGTGTGCCACATGTTTTCCGAAGCATTTACTCTTCAAACCATGAAACTTGAACTGAATCTTTCAGCAGAAATCTCTTGGAATTAAACCAGTCTGATGCAACAATGTGTATCTGTACCTTCCACTAAGTTCTCTCTGAGACAATGGAAATGTGAAGTGCCCAGCCTCTGCTGCCTCTGGCAAGACTCAATGTTTACAAATCAACTCTGAAATATTGGTTCTAACTTTGCCTTGGAGCATGATTGTGAAGGAACCACTAAGAAACTTAAAGATCAAACCTTAAACTGCAGCTCTTTCCCCTGGTTTGCCTTTTTTCTTCTTTGGATGCCACCAAAGCCTCCCATTTGCTATAGTTTTCTTTTGTGCACTGGAAGCTGAGCATTTGTCATAAAGTACCGCCAAGCTTTCGTTCCAGTGCTGCTTGGCAGTGCAACTTTTTTTAACTCTTGGTTTTTAATTTGGGGTGGGCGGGGAAGAACACCAGTGTCCTAGCTGTATTATGATTCTGCAGTGAAGACATTGCATGTTGTTTTCACTACTGTACACTTGACCTGCACATGCAAGAAAAGGTGGAATGTTTAAAACACCATAATCAGCTCAGGGTATTTGCCAGTCTGAAATAAAGTGGGATGGGGAAGTGTGTCCTTCAGAGCAAGGGTACTAAAGTCCCCTTCGCTGCAGTGAGTGAGAGGTATGTTGTGTGTGAACGTATGGACGTGTGTTTGCGTGCATGTCTGTGCATGTATGACTGCATGTGTTCTATTTATCCATGTGGGAAAGGATTTGAAACGTAAGCTTTTATTTATTATTTTAGAATGTGACATGAGCAGCCACACTTGGGGGAGGGGAAAGTAGGTAAGCTGTACGAGATTGCTCCAGTTGCCTTAAACTATGCACAAAGCTAAATGACCAAACTTCTTGTTTTGCTTTGAAAAAAAGTGCATTGTTTTCTTGTCCCTCCCTTTGATGAAACGTTAGCCTTTGATGGGCCTTTTGATGTGAACAGATGTTTTCTAGGACAAAAATCTAAGGACTAATTTTAAACTTAAAACATTCCACTTTTGTAATTTGTTTCAAATTGTTTCATGTGTAGTAAGCACAACTGTAATCTAGTTTTAAGAGAAACCGGTGCTTTCTTTTAGTTCAATTGTATTTCCCTTGTTACTGTAAAAGACTGTTTATTAATTATGTTTACAGTTTGTTGCAACAGCCATTTTCTTGGGAGAAAGCTTGAGTGTAAAGCCATTTGTAAAAGGCTTTGCCATACTCACTTTAATATGTGCCTGTTGCTGTTAACTTTTGATGAATAAAAAAACTATCTTTTCACATTTTTATCTTTGATATTGACCTCATAACTCAATCCTTTGGAAGTCATAGTGGTAAGTTAGTAAGAAATCAAAAATTTGCTTCTTGGCTCTAGCATTCATTCACCAGATATTTGTTCAGGCAGAGCTGTGTGCAGGCAGTCCCCTGGGGGCATCGTTCTCTGTACCTCATGATGAGCAAGCTGAGGCTTGGGTTACGTGGTTTGCTCAGAATCCTAAGAGAGGTCAGCTGTGGGCTCAGGCCTTTGACTCCATAGCTTTTTGTTCCCACACTGATGCCTAAAACATCACCTTTTGCAAGTATAAAATACTAGTTGTATTGGCCTTTTTAAAGTAATAAATGGCCACTTAATTCTACTTCATGTAAGGCAGGTACCACTGGGCCTCGTGTATCTTCTCAAGTACAATTCATTAGAACACTCAAATCATGTCACTATTTGCATAGGAGAGTGATGTCCAATTGAAATATAAGTGTTTTTCCATTTTCTAGTAGCCACACTAAGAAAGAAAAGACGGAATTGTAATAACATTCCAATGTTTCTTCAATGTGTCATCATAAGAAGATAACATTGAAATATTTTATATAGTCTTTTCTTTTTTGGCACAAAGTCTTTGGAATCCAGTGTGTATTTTCCACTCTCAGCGCATCTCAATTCGTACTAGCCGGGGTCAAGTGCTCAATGTCCACCAAGGCTAGTGGCTGCCGTGTTAGCGTGGGGACGAAGTCTGATGGTAGCAGGCCAAGTGTTACGTGGGGAAGGTCAAATGGCCACTTACATGAGGCTATCACCGAGGCAATCTGATGCATCCAGAGTGATAAGGGTCTTTACAAGCTCCCAGACGGAGTATGTCAGCATATGGAGGATGGCATTATCTCATAGCAAGTTCACAGTAACTGATGTTTTTAAAGTGTTAATATTGTAATCTACAATGAGAAATGTAACTATCAATCATTTTCTCCCTTTAGGCAAATCTTCTTGGGAAGCCAAATTTTGATCAGCCGGTTACTTGGTGAGCATGGATTTTGAGCAAGGGAAGCAAGTTGCCTCATGCATTCATCTCCCTATATACCTGCTGATACTCATGTTTGTGGACCCAGGGTTTCTTCTTCCCCTGGACGATGCTAGAGATTCTCTGCCAGTAGTTGCTTCTCCACATCAGCTTCTGATTGGCACATCGGGCAGCAAAGTCAGTACTTTCAGCCTGGTCTCAGGTTAGCCTGCATGGGCTCCATCTGCCTGTGATTGCTTCTGCTCTGATCCAGAATACAATTCTGATTGCTTGATACTCAAAGGATTATCTAAGTTCCACTTTCTCAGGGGGACCCCCTCAGTGTTGCTCCCATTTCCTTCCTTTAAATAATAAACCCATCGAAAAGTTCTTTATGTGGGAATCACCTTCTCTAGCCCGGTTTCTTAATTAATACAGATAGTCCTTTGACTAATGATTTTTAAAAAATTGGAGTGGACAAATCAGTGATTTAGAAGTTCACATTTGAAATAAGTAATATTATGGAACATGAATTTTAACAGGGAATTTCAAAGAATTGTTGAGCATTTAGCTATTCTTGGGGGCACTACGCCTTAACACTTCTGTGTGAGGGCCTCTCTTTTGTTCTGATAATAATGGCCCTTGGGGAGAAAATTTAGGCAAGGCTTAGCTTAACAGAAATAATCTGGTTCCTGGTCAGTATTTATACTCTGTAAATGTAATGGTTTATAATTACATTTTATGTCTTTTGCAAACCTGGGAAATATATTTGTACCTGAGGTACAGGCTAGAGGTGCTAGTAATAACTTGAAGATTCTTATAATGGTCTTTTTCCAAAATGTTTCCTTGGCTCTTAAAGCTTTCAATATTCTTAAAACGTTACAACTTTCACTTCAGAGGTTTCCAATGTTTTCATGTATACCTTTTTTATTGTGTAAATATTTTGATTAAATCCCCTCCCAGTCAGTACCTTTTGCTTGGGAAAATACACAATGACTGATAGCCGATATGAATTTAGTAATGTTTAAAAATAAATGTGTATTTTGATCACCACAGAATTAGCATACCTTTGAAACCTACTTGTACATTTATATATAAGACAGTATGAGCCAGTCCCAGCTTGCTAAGGATCTGCAGACAACCTGTGTCTTTTGGAAGGCCCTCAAAGGTTCATGGTCTGTAGATGGAATGACCTCTACTTGGAGGTGAGCCTGTTGGGGGTGGGGGGGGCGGGGAGGAACACACAGCATGTCTCTTTTATCTTGTTTCCTGTGCTCTGGCAAGTGTAAATTGGGCCATCAATAAATGTTTATTGAATTTAGTATTCATGTTTCCTTTTAGCCATCAGTCTGCCATTAACAAATTTTATTGACTTTTGTCTATGCTGAAGTCACATGGCAAGCAATAGCTGAGCGCCTGCTTTATGCAGAGCACCTGACCTGGATATAATAAAGGGATATTAAAGTTACAAAATATTGACTCAACATGTTTGGACAACAAAATGTGTGAAGTGTTACACAGCAAATTTCTGTATTGTACAAAATGAATGCAAAGTAATGGGGTATTTAGAATAGTTTGGTTAATGATAAAAATGACACCATTTATAGTAAATGTTTTTAACACCCACAACTGATAAGATCACTTACAAATTTGATTCTAAAATAATCTGGTGAAATAATTTTTTTTGATCATAAAATTTTTTCTTTCACACCTGCATTTTCTAAGTCATCTTGAAACCTAATCTGAAATCTGTTAAAATGGTGGGGGAAAGAAATACACCCCCATTTTTAATGTTAGATTTCTTTTGGATGTGATTTAAAAATGAAGCACAGCAACTTTACTGATCTATTGTAACTTCCTCCTAGTCTTGTCAATAACCTTTAAGAATTTCATAGTGTATTACATTTATTTGAGCGTATGTTTTGAAGTGTTTCTAGAAATAATCAAGAGGCTGCATGATACTTTTTAAAAAATAAACTTTTATAGAGGTAACGTATTTCAGGATTACACTGATGTCTGTATACACTACATCGTGATCAATGAAAGTTTAGTTTCCATCCAACTATTATATAATTTACCCCCCCCCCTCCCGCCCCCTTTACCCGTTTTACCCACCCTCCATAATCCTTTCCTTTCAGGAACGACCATTCTATTGTCATCAGCTGCTTTTGTATTATCTTCCACATAGGGAAGGAATTATATGGTATTTGTCTTTCTCCATCTGATTTACCTTTTTTGATAATAGCTGTTCTCCTAGATGTGGGGCCATAGCTCATTGTCGTTTTTGATTTGCATTTCTTTAATAAGTGAATATCTTTTTGTACACCTGTTGGCCATATGTAGGTCTTGGAGAGATCTCTTTTCAAAACTCTAGCGATTTTTAAATCAGGTTCTTTTTGTTGGTGATTTCTGTGCATGCTTTATATTTTAGATATTATTGTCAGATGTATGATTTGCAAATACTTTCTCCCATTGAGTAGGCTGCCTTTTCTTTTTGATGATGGTTCTTTCCACTGTGCAGCTTTTTAATTTAATGTAGTCCCATTTATTTTTGCATTTGTTCCCACTGTTGCTGGGATTGAATCTACAAAGACATTAGTAAGGTTGATGTCAAGGAGCTTATTACTGCCTGTGTTTTCTTATGGTTTCATGTCTTATATTTAAATCTTTAATCCATTTTTTTAAAGATTTATTTATTTTTATACAAGAATTAGGGTACAGGCCAGAGATGTGGCGGAGAGAGGATTCACCAAAGACAGAGTGGGGAAACAGAACAGGCAGACGGACCGATGTACACTGCTGAGGGGAGCAGTGGGCGAGACAGGAGAGGTCTGTCCCGCCATGTGGGTTTCTCCCTGGCCGGCCGGGAATCAAACGCGTGCCGCAGTGGCTGCAGATTGCTTCATAGGTTGCATCTTAACCCCTGCACCATCAGGGAGGCCCCTTTAATCCATTTTTAATTAACTTTTGTGTGGTGTACAAGAGTGGTCCAGTTTTCCCAACACCACTTATTAAAGAGAATTTCCCCATTGTATATTTTTGTCTTCTGTCATAAATTGTCTATAAACATGTGGTTTTATTTCTGAGCTGTCAGCTCTATTCCATTGATCTTTATGTCTGGTTTTATTCCAGTGCTATACTCTTTTGACTCTAGTTATGTCATATAAAGTCAGAGGATGACACTCGTTTTTTCCACAGTATTGCTTTGGTTATTTGGGGTGTTTTGTAGTTCCATGAAAGTTTTAGTATTTGTTTTTTTTTTTTTTGTGGAAAATGTCATTGAGATTTTGATAGGGATTGGGTTGATTCTGAAGATTGCTTTAATGACCATTTTGGTTATATTATTCTAACCTAGGAGCACAAAAGACCTGTCCATTTAATAGTGTTCAATTTCTTTCAGTGTATGGGGTTGTTTTTTTTTTTTTTTTTACCTCCTTGGTTATACTTTTATTCCTATGCATTTTATTCTTTTTGATGTGCTTGTAAATGGGACTGTTTTTCTTAATTTCTCAGTTCCTGAAAGCAAGGCTTTTCTAGCTGGAAGAACGCAATTAGAAAGGACTGTCCTGTAATAGCGTCATTTAGTATGGAATGGAGACACTAAATTGGGCTATCTTCCTGTCAAAGTTTAGATTACACTCATATTCTACTCTAACCTAGTGAAAGGTCTCAGTGACCTTTGGAAAGAAGCTGGACAATCTACCAAAGGAGAAAAATTTTAGAAGCTCTAGTTAAGAGACCATTAAGGCTTCTAGCCCACATGGAGCAGACTAAGGGCAGCAATCTCAAAGGTACTCTCTAGGTACTTACTTCATTATGCTCCTGTCCTGTCTACTCTCAAGTGATCACACTAGTACCAATGAAGAGCTAACCTATTTACAAAGCCTATCAAAAAAACTAAGAATTTTAAGAAATAGGTTTAACAGAATAGCTTAGAAGAATGCTGAGCTGCTAGTATGAAAAGGAGAAAGAACGCAAGAATGTGGTCTCAGGATTGACTGAAGTTTCATGAGAAATACAGTGATAGAGGCCTCCCTGGTGACGCAGGCGGTTAAGCGCCGCACGGTGAAGCTGTCCGCAGCCTCTGCAGTACAGGTTCAATCCTTGCCGGCCAGTGAGAATCCCACATGACACAGCAGACCTCTCCTGTATCACCCACTGCTCCCCTCATCAGTGTATTTCGTCAGTCTGCCTGTTCTGTTCCCCATTCTGTCTCTGGTAAATCTTGTCACCCTCCCGCGCATCTGGCCTATACCCTGGTTCTTGTATAAATAAATCTTTAAAAAAAAAAATACAGTGACAGTAAGACATAACCGATATTCTGTTGTACAACCAAGCATCTCATTTTGCCTGGCAATCCCAGAACTCTCTTTATTAGGTTAATGTCCCCAAATTTAAACTTCCATCTGCCAGATTCTAACCCATAGAGAACTTTATTTTTAGAGATATCAGAAAGGTGGTTTTTCCAAAGTATTTGCTTCTGTTAGTGTTACCTCATGTCTTCCTTTTCATTACTAGGACATAGCCTTCATAGGAATTCTTAACATAGCATGAGGACAGCATTTTTCTAAAGATGGGCCTGTGCCTGGGGAGACAACCAAAACTGAAGATTGTAAGTCCTACCGCAAGACTGCAAGCAGGTGCATATGATGACACCTTTTCTACATGCCAAGGACCACATATCCTAGGAGAAATCATTTTACTGGAAACTACAGTAACCCCATGTGAAACTATGTAAGTGGGGATAACTGGTGTGTCTACATTGACAGAAGTTCAAAATCATTAATCCTCAAATTTTTTTGAGCTGAGTCAGTCCCATTTTAGAAACAGAAAAGGTGCAATTTGGCTAGGCTCATTTATATCAGCCATGAGCAATTTCAAGATCAGTGCTCTCTGATCTAAATATTCACCATGTATATATAGTGTACCCCTGGACTAGTCCAAATCGTAGAAGACAAAACACTGTATTGTTACTTTATGTTTTGAGTCGCAGCTAGCAAATGTAGTGTTGAACTACTTTAAGAATTTCCCTTCAGATACTGTGTTAGGTGGCAAAACCAGAAATTGGATGAGATAGGTGGTGGGGAAAGATAGAAAAACAAATTTCACCTATCCTAGAGGTGGAGGGTAGCTTGAGAATTCTGAAAAAGTACATGTAAAAGAATCTTAACTACTATTTTTAAAGGGGGTGGGGGTAGAAAAAAAATACTGGCATTACAATCCAAGGAAAATAAGTTTGCTTTATTTCAAAACATTAGCTTTCTTATATTGGGCCCTGGCCAAAATTCAATACTGACACACAAATATAAATTTCTTGGAATGTCAAAATATGTATGTCAGGTAAATTATCAGAATGTCTTTTTAAAGGCAGAAATTTTAAACCATATAAAACAATTAGAAATGTGTACCAACATGGGAGAAATAAGCCACCGTTCAAATTTAAGCTGAATAACCAAACCAAATTACCTTAACTAATGTCTGCTAATATTTAGAACATTGCACATACTTTCAATAACTTAAGTGAATGTCTATTCTTCCCACCTCCAAAATCCCCATAGAAAATACTTTTTTAAAAGCTAGATTTAAATAATAAATACTTATCATGGTAGGAGATTCTGGCTTTAACCATGGCTGAGTTTAAGAGAAATACAGAAAATCATGAAGATTTATAATTATTCTAAAATGATCACTTGTAGCAATTCTTTAGAAGTTCTAGGTAAGAAAAGTACTTCTCCACTTTCTAACACTATGTTGCATAATATAATTCAGAACAGCATTCTAACCAATGATATTTTATAGGAAATTCTTTTGCTCTTCAACATTTCATTATAAAAGTGATACTCTGACCAATATTAAAAATTTAAAGACTCCATTATGCTGACATTTTCAGAAGTATCTTCAACTTAGTAATGAGTCATGTTTATGAGGCCATTTATTAAAATGAAAGAAAAATATGATGGTACGTTCCAGTTTTTTTAAAAAGATTTAATTCAGTAATTTTATGCCTCACTATTTGAAAACTACATTTTCTTGCTCAGTATGGCATGGCACTAAGGTGAAAACAGCTTTCATGGTTCTTGAGTTCCCTTTAAAGGAATGCACTACAGGATTTCAGCAATAACATTAACCAGTTCCGACTCAAATTCCATCTCCAAGAAAATGTGAGAGACTCTAAGAAGTTCTGTTTAAAGCAAGAATATTTCAATCTGAGTATTTCACTCCAGCAACTTGAATTATACCAGCTGTTCCATCACTGACTAGTGAATGATCCCGGAAAACCAATGACAATAGCACCCTATTCCCGTCATCACTAAAGTTTTCATACTGCTTTAAATCCAAATATATGCACATAAAATATCTGTACATAAAAATTAGTGTTTAAGAATGTCCTTTCTTTGTTCTGAAACCTATATAATTGTTTATAAGACTAGAAACCTAAGCATCCTGGCTAGACATTAAAAACATGTCAGAATACACGTTATAGAAACTTTAGAACTGACCTCATAAAAGCAAAAACAACTTAAGAGTGCTGTTATTGCTCCATCCTCTAATTAGATTTAAAAGGATACACTGAATATTAAAGGCAGGTATTTATTAAATAGTGTTCACTTCTACTAGCCAAACTGACCCCTGACAAACCAACAGCTGAACGGGGGAAGTCTTTCTCAGCTCATTATTGTCCATTAGGAATCCGAACCATTTTCAATTAAAGCCTTCATTTTTCCTGTAGACTTCAACATGTGTGGCCCAAACTAGGAAAGAAACAAAGTATAAAGAAAGATAACAATTCACATAATAACAATGATCTGCGCCCCTCCCAATTATGGATCATAGGGCTAGTGCGTCCAGGTATTATATGAGGTGGAAGAACTAGCAACTGAATGAGATAGGGTATGCAGTACAGGCTTGAAAACCCCAAGGAAAGTCGTAACAAATGACTGCCACCCCGAGCAGCTACATAGTATTAAGACCTTTATAAATACTGACATATCAATAGAATATGAATAGCAGAGGTAACCAGATTAGTTCATAAAAAAGAAAACTATAACACAATCATCTTAGCAAGACCCCAGTTTAGTTCAACTTCTCCAAATAAAGACAGAAGCACAAGTCTCTAAAAATTTTCACCACAGAAAGGGTTTCAAAGGTGCTAGAGTTTTTAAGACATCTGCCTCTCTGGAACAGATACCCCACCAACATCAACTTGAATAAAGGGACCATATAAATCAATATTTAAGAGCTTCCTTGAAATCTCCACCTGTTGGGCCTCCCCGGTGGCACAGCGCGTTGAGTGCAGCGCTGGGAAGCTGTCTGCAGCCTCTGCAGTGTGGGTTCGATGCCCAGCCAGCCAGGGAGAGTCCCACATGGCGTGGTAGACCTCTCCTGTCTCGCCTGCTGCTCCCCTCAGCAGTGTATTTTAGTTGTCTGCCTGTTCTGCTCCCTGCTGTGTCTCTGGTTGAATCCTATCACCCTCCCGCACCTCTGTTCTGTACCCCCGCTCTTGTATAAAAATAAATAAATCTGGGCCTCCCTGGTGGTCCACACTGTGAAGCTGTCTGCAGCCTCTGCAACGCGGGATCGATCCCGGCTGGGCAGCAAGAATCCCACGTAGCGCAGGAGACCTCTCCTGTGTCGCCCGCTGCTCCCCTCAGCAGTGTATTTCATCAGTCTGCCTGTTCTGTTCCCCACTCTGTCTCTGGTGAATCCTCTCACCCTCCTGCGCATCTGGCCTGTACCCTGGTTCTTGTATAAGTAAATCTTAAAAAATAAATAAATCTTTAAAAAGAAATCTATACCTGTGACCTGGCACATATTCTGCAAGGCACAGATCAAATCTTGCCCTCTTCAGAAGACTTTCACAGAGTAAGTGAGCTTTCTTTACCTCGAGTTTCTCTGTCACAACATACACACTGTCCTAATACATAAGTTTTATAATGAATTTCACCTCATTATGCTTTAATAGAAAGAAAATACAACACGGAATATTTAATATTGGAAATGCTCAGTATAGTGAACCCACGGTTAATTTCTGCTTTTATATACTTCCAGCTGTAAATTTCAAGTTTCTAAATGAAAGCTACTTTGTGGTCCGAAAAATAATCTACATGTACATAGAGACCCTGTAGCATACCCTTTGAATCTTACAGAGGACATATGAAAGTCTTGCAAAACCCAAGTACTTAGCAATGGGATGGTCATTTTATAGTAGATAAGAAGTCTGACCTAATACTCACCAACACTGTTTCTGGGGCAGACTCTGACTCCGGCTTTGGAATTCCTTTTTCAAGTTCACATTGGCTATCACTTCGATATCGATAAGCAAATTTCTTTTTCAGAGCCTCTGCTATGAGGGCAGCGGGGTCGGTAGCATCCACTGCTTTGGGCTTTACATCTTGTTCTGATCTTAGAGACGTGAAAAGAAAGCAAGAAGACATTTCAAAATGCTGATATCCCACTACTTTGTATGACTTTCCATGCCCAACAGCATTTCTCTAGCATCACAGATACTTAATAAAGACTTGATAGGTATTGCTAGCACTGAAATGGAAATCTCAGAATCAGGCTGGATAAAACAGCACAAAAGTGCCCAATGACTATCGCCGCTCCATTTCATGAGCACTGATTATGCTCTCCAAGGGTTTTCTCTGAAAGCTTGGTAACTAACATACTAGATACATTATACAACTTATGTTGACTGAATGGCTGGACAATAAAGATTTTACATGAAATAGGGGAAAAACTAATCTGCAAATGTTCATTTTGCTAATTTCTAGTTTAACTGTATAAAAGTCACTGGAGTTCATCTTTTTAAAACTAGAATTTTAGAACTACTCACAGTGTTATGTTGTTTAAAGTTCTCCAGAGGCCTAGCATTTTACAAGCTATAAAAACAAGAGGGACTGGGCCTCCCTGGTGGCGCAAGGGGTTAAGCACAGCACTATGAAGCTATCTGCAGCCTCTGCAGCATGAGTTCGATCCCCCAGCTAGCCAGGGAGCTACCCACATGGTGCAGCAGACCTCTCCTGTCTCACCCGTTGCTCCCCTCCAGCAGTGTATTTCAATCTATCTGCCTGTTCTCTTCTCCACTCTGGCTCTGGTGAGTCCTCTCACACACACATCCCCACCCAGCACCTCTGGCGTGTAACCCTGTTCTTACATGCATAAATAAATAAATCTCTTAAAAAAAAAAAAAAAAGAGGGACATGAGCATGAAGGTAAATGTATCCTCACCTTTTTACTGAGCGAAGTTTTACACTGTTCATATCTTTAAGGATCTCTAGCATATTTGGCATATCATGTTTCTTTGGACTGTTTTTAATCAAAGTCTTTCCAACATTGGCTTTTTTCTCTCTTCGCTCTTTAATCAAGTCAATAGCAGATATACTTTGGGGGAGTCCTGATGGAGGAGGGAGAGGAGGAGGAGGAGGTGGTAGTGGTGGGATAGAAGATGTTGCTGTAGTAACAGAAGTGGCAGAATCTAGATCACCTATAAAACAAGTAGAAAATCAATTTAATTCTCATGGTGATAGGCAAATGAAATTTTTAAAAGCAAAATGATGTTAAGACCTTTCATATGTCTGACAGTATCTTTAAAAAGAGTATCAGTTATATAAGCAGAATGAAAGTATTAAGTACTTGGTTAGAATCTAAATGCCTGAATTTCTCAGTCACTGTATCATTTAATCCCCAACTTTCCAAATGGAAAAGTTCTCATTAACTTAACAGGGTGTTTCTGTCATATCAAATATTCAAGTCTTGACTGTGACACAATTTCTAACTACCTTTAATATAAAGCAATCTGGGGCCTCCCCAGTGGCGCAGCGGTTGAGCGCTGGGGTGCGAAGCTGCCCGCAGCCTCTGCAGCGCCGGTTCGATCCCCGGCTGCTCCCCGGCCACCGGAAGAGGGTCCCACATGGCGCGCAGACCTCTCCTGCCGCCCGCTGCTCCCCTCAGCAGTGTACTTCGGTCCTTCTGCCTGCTCTGCTCCCCGCTCTGGCTCTGGTGAATTCTCTCACCCTCCCGCGCTTCTGACTGTACCCAGTGCATGTACAAACAAACAAACAAATAAATAAATATACATGCCTCTTAAAAAAAAAAAAAATATATATATATAAAGCAATCTGTACTGCATAAATATCTCCAACATAGAGAGTTGATTTAGTATGATAACTATTTCAAAAAACTACTTGGTAAATGTGTGCTTCACTCTGAGTATGTATACATTTAACACTTAATAAGTGTTAAAAGCCTGCACTGACTGGAAAGTGTTAAACTTCTAAAAGAAGAAACTAAAAGTTAAAGTGGTTATAAAACAAAGATCAAATGATTCATCTTTCTGCATAACTAGGGGTTAGAGTTGTTTACTGGTTGGGTAAATCTGATTAAGGGGGGAAGTTTTACTCAAGGGATTTAGGCTATATAAACTGAAAATCTAACATAAATGCCCCAAATCTCTCGTTATTTATGGCAGTTTTCCTATTCTGCCACAAGAGGGAGATAAAGCAAAAGAGAAATGTGATTTATACAAGAAAAGGGCAGGACCTTTGGTTTTTAAAGTTATACACAAACTTCATTTAAACACCGATTACTTCTCAAGCACTTGGTGCCCCAGTGCAAATGCTCTCTGTCCACCTTTCCATGTTGGTTCCATTAAAATCTAGGAGTACAAGCAAAGTAGCTCAGAAGTAGAGTAACCGTCCTTATCCTCTAGACAGAGGTGGCTAATGGGAGTCCAGCCAGGACTCAGGAACAGCACTAAAAAAACAACCACAACTTGCCAATAGGTTAATGGATTAGGATTTCAAGGCTAAGGTTTCTTCTCCAGAGTCACAATGCACATTAATAAAAGCAGTATTAAACCAGGAGTCAGAGGACCTGAATTTGGTTTCTACACTGGCTTGAAGAAGAGCTACTATGAACTTAAGGCATTTTATATAATTTCCACAGTTACTCCCATAATAACTCCATACCAAGGTAATATTAACCCATTGGTAAAGCAAAAAATGAGGCAGAAATCACTATTTTAACCTGTAACACCAACAAAGAGCTACAGTAAAGTGCTTGCCTCCGACATATATTGGTAAACAGCACACTCAGCCCTGTCAGGGCCATTTTGAGATTATCTCATGTCTCATACAACTGATGCCATTATCATAGACAACTAAGTTTCCCATAAAAAAGGCAAGCATTCACATGAGTAACAATTCAACTATCAATTTTAGAGTTTTCCCAAATATACTTACTCTTCATTCTCTCTGAGAGCATAAAGACTACCACAGAACCAAATACCACTTATGGCTAACTGGGTCCAGTACTGGACTATGCCGAGGACTGACGGTTTTCTTAAAACCCTACTGGCTATTTGCTAATAAATTTTAAAATTAGCAGCATTCTAATTTCAAGTTTTGGGGTTAAATGTAGGACCTACTGACCTGCAGTGAGATTTTGCTGCTCTTGCAGGGTCACTATTTTGGCAATCTGGGCTCGGAGAGCAGCAAGTTCATTTTCAAGAGCACAGATCTTCTGCAGTGCTTCCTCATTTGCCAGATTTGAAGTCTTCAGTTGAGGCTCTTCCGGAGACAGGTTTGGTAGGGAAAGCTGCCTGCTTGGGGGCTTCTCAAAGAAAGGAAGGTCATCCTGAAGGGGCTGCCCTGACCTCACCTCTGTCCTACAAAGAAGACAGAAAATTGACAAAGTCACAGGCTTTGTAAAGGAATATGAAAAATCATTGCCAACTAATAAAAACACAGTTCGTAACACCTGAGAACCACTTTTAGGAGGACCTTATGTTAAATACTTTCCAATAAGTTTAAAAACAAAAAAACACTTGTCAAAACTTTATGTAGATATATGCCAGGCCTGGACTTCTTGCCATCATTCTTAATTCTAATTTTCATAATATACACAAACCAACACTAAGTATTACAGATTCTAACAACATTTTTCTAATTCACGTTTGCTTCGAACTAAGGTAAAGACATGTTTTACTACATTAATTCAAAAGGATACCGGCACCCCTATGTTTATTGCAGCACAGTAATAGGTAAGATAAGGAACAGGTGAAATACGGAAACAACCCAAAAGCCCAAAAATAGGTGACTGGATCAAGAAGATGTGGTACATATACACAATGGAATATTACCCAGCAATTAAAAAAGATAAACTCATGCCATTTGCAGCAGCATGGATAGAGCTGGAAGGGATCATGCTCAGCAAAATAAGCCAGAAAGAAAAATATCGGATGGTTTCACTTATAGGAGCATTGTAGGGGAAACAAATAAGGGATCAATAAAAAAAAAATTTTAACAAACAAAATTAACAAGCAACTATAAATCACAGACATTCTGCAAGGTGGGGGGAAGGAGAGGGATCAAAGCAGGCAAGGGAAGAGCATGAGGGACTCTAGTGATGGTGCATGGGTGAATCGGTGGTGGGAATTTTACTGGGACTGCACCTGAGAGGAGAAAGTATACACTGTACAAAAAGGAAGAATGATGTAAAATACATAAAGAAATGTCTCGATGCTCAAAATAAGGTAAACTAATTACCAGTTATACTTGACTACAAAATCTAATCAGAAAGCCACTGGCTCTTCTCTAAGGTCTTGGCTTCTCCACTTCAATGTCAGTGTTTTCCATGCATCACAGCATATATCAAACTGCAAGACATACTATAACAATATGTGCCAAACAAAGCAGCAAAAACTGAAAAAATTATATTTGAACTTGTCCAATAACTAAATGGTGACATTTTCACTTGATGTAAAAAGTTGTTTTTAATGTACACTACTCCATAGCCACAAATGAAATTCTTTTGGGGTTAGGCATAAAATTCATATTGCTTTTCAACTATTAATTTATATACTTATCTACTTCCTCATATACAGTCTGGTTTTCCAGGCCTCTAAGACAGTTTTTCTTCTTTCGGCTTGAAACAAAAAACCGAAAATTTCATGTGCATTTAAGATATGCAACCTGACCTTTTGATATGCATGTTCACTTTGAAATGTTCACCACAATCAAATAAATTAACATATATCTAACTTTCCTCAATTTCCTGTGGTCATGTGACTGAGTTTTGGTTAACAAGATGTAGGCAGAATGTTGGTGAGCCATGTAGGAAGGCTGCTTAAGGATGGTGACTGTGAAAAAGAAAATCTTTCCTCTCCAGCTCCATACCGCTCTTCCGAGAGCCTTTCAGTACAAGGTGATGGCTGGAGTTTCAACCACAGAGAGCACAAAGCTAACCTTTTCTGGAAGCCTGATGTCACTGGAGCCACTATCAGCTCTAGAATATCTGCTTTACCTGTTTTGACTTGAGAAAAAAATAAACTACCTTGAGAGAAATAAACTTCCACCCTGTTGAAAGCATTACTTTAGATGTCTCTTATGTGTAGTCAAACTTAATACTATTACAACATTCACCAACATTAAATTCAATTTTAGCTTTCTTTTAACTGGACATTGGTATTTTACTGTTTTGTTTAAATGGGGAAATTCTTCAACTCTTACCTTTTGGTATTATACAGTAAATTCGATGTTTTTCTTCATGCCAACTTTTTGCCCTGTATAATTAAGCTGCCATATATATAGTGTGGCTGCAAATTGGGTTTTTACTTCTAACATTAGCAAACAAAAATACTTGGAGAATAAATGTTCTAGTTCTTACCTAGTCCCTGGTGGTTTACCTAGCAACCAACTTTAAATACCAACTTTTTAGTAATTTTGTTCATCAGTTTTCTTACTAATTTTCTATAATTTGGATATTTGTGGGATAGGGAAATGTTTGGTTTAAAAAGTTTCAATTTCCATTCCATTTCTTAGCCCCACTGGGAAGAAACAGGTGATGAAATTTCTACAAAAAGTATCCAAAGATTAAACAAAGGTAAACTTCTATAGGAACAGTACCCATATGCTGATTAAATATATTAATGTTTTTTGAAAGAGTACATACAAATTAGAGATATTTGAGCTTTAATCAACCTAAAATAATTTCATTAAGACATTAAAATTTTTGTTCAAAATCACTGTGGCTTATTATTGATGAAACAGGTTAAATTCTGATTTCTAACCCCCTGTCACAGGGTAGGTGAAATAATTTTATTAAATAGCTCTATACAGTAACTACATTGTTATAAGCAGATGGAAATTAATCTACTGAACAATTTTTTAAGCAGGGTTATTTACATGGAATAATTATACTGGTTTCCTTAACTTTATTTGTATTAACTTTTTATTAATATCACTAGTGATATAATTCTAGTCTTAAGAACAGATCTGGGTAAAATACAGAAATCTCAAATAAGTGTAGAATTAAAGTACCATAACAATTTAAAACAACAGTGGAGGGAAAAAAGAAGAGTAGTAACTGATACTACAGGAAGAGAGTGATCATGCAACAAGTTCTTAGGACAGGATGGACACCACCACCATGGCGACAGACAGCAGGGTGAGAGTAATCTGGAGTGTGACAACTGGATGGCATGGAACGAAGGAGAGAGAACAGAAACACATATTCATCTCTACTTCTCTACCCCCACCACTTGTCCATTTTCCATGAAAGGTGAGTTTTGCTTTATCAAAATGTACCTAGAAGAGATGGAAGATGGAAGTGTGGGTGATGGTTTGCTTTCATAGTATGTTTGAGTGAAGAGATGTTATGAAGTTTTAACTGCAAATAAAATTAAATTTTGGCTATCAGAATCTAATGCTACAAAACAAAGTGATGTTATAATACTACTTATTCAAAAACTAGTGGTCACTTCAGTAGAGTCTAACCCCACTTAAAATTCTTAGACATCAGGGGATTCAAAACTGCTAAATATTTTTAAGTTTGTCTTAACATGCCATCATTCAAATAATCCAATCTTTAAACTCCATGAACATTTTTCTCCAATATCCAGAACTGGAATAATGATGACAATTTGGATTAGATATTAACCACAAGGCATGTTTAAAAAGCTTACTTTCTTTCAAATATCTTCTAGACAAAACTGTAGGAGAAAATTAATGAGTATCGATCAGCAACTGTAATTTAAAGAAAAAAGTTAAGCTTCTACATTTCCCCGTAACTCACACAGGTGGATTTTATCCTTTTGTTTTTCCATCTACTGAAAATTAAGGACCAAGTATTCCTTAATCTTGAATACTAGTGAGCCAGGGTAACAGAAAAAAGTACTTAGTGTCTTTAGCAAAATGATTTAAGTAGTAGTGTCAGGTTAGTTGTATATTATGTCTATACTGTGTAAGTTTAATTATATGGATTCACATTCTCCTATGGTCATGGATTCAAATAAAGTAACTATAGGAAATGTGAAAGTTTAAATGTAGATTATTAGAAGCTAAAAAAAAGAAAGTAATCTCAAAATGATCATGTCTTCTTAAAAACATGAAGAAGAGATTTGACATTTACAGGAGCTCGAGAACCAAAAACAGGAATTGCTCTGTAATTCCTCCTTGTGTATGGAAAACACTTACTGGAATTTTTGAAATTCTCAGACATTCCCCTGTTAAAAACACAAACACATACTCTTCCCTCACAGACATCTGTTTTATAAGACAGTCAACAAATCATTCTTAGAACCAATCTGTTTTGCCAGCCTTCAGAATAGAGCTATTAAAAGCTTAGACTATAAAGACAGAATTAATCCAAACTAAAAGAAATGCTCTTTTCTACAAGTTGTGTATAATTCAAATTTTAAGATACAAAAGGAAGTATCAAAATCAATAAAAAGAGGCATTAAGTGAGGAGGTCTCAAAAGGCAAAGAGCCAATGTGATCATTTCTTAAAGCCATTTTCTGGATATTAACTTCTGTTGGCAAGACTTCTGCTACTTTTCTGTTTGTTCTTAGTTTCAAAATATTTCATGGCAGAAGGCACAAGCCCCTATTCAGATCGGCATTGCATGAGAATTATCTAGTTCTCTTTTCAAATGTTAATATCAAATGTTATATACTTTGGGAGTAAAAATGGACATTAGTAGAAAGACTTTTTAAAGCTCCACGAACTACTTCAAAGAAAATGCTATATTAAATCTCATGTACCTCTGAGACCTTTTCCCCTAATGTCACAGTAAATGAAAATTCAAAATCTGAGATACTTTAATAGCCCAGAAATACATTTTAATTGTCATTCTATTCTAAATACATTCTATTGTCATTCTAAATACATTCTATTGTCAATAGGATCCAGGGAAGAGGAAAGAGCTGGCAATTTCGTTCCCTGAAAACATAAAGTTGGGTAAAAAATTAAAAATCTTTTCAAAGCAAGTAAATGGTTGTATAAAGACAGTCACACTGGGAAAATTACTTTGACAGAGGGAAATAATCCATGAAAGGATTTTAGAGGGGGGAATAGGAAGACTTGTGAGGCTACAGACCCAGAAAACTAGTTTTAGGCTCTGTAACACAAACCACTTATTGTTTTATATTTTAAAACTGAATGTTGTAAAGTGATATTTAATATAAATGACCTCTCTCCCTTGAATACAGTAACTTATTGATGTACATTATCAGCAGATATCTAATGTCAGATAATTAAGATAAAAACGGCAAGAAATAACGCCTAGATGTCTGCTGTGCTATGAGGAGACCCTCTTGCTCTGATCCACTATGTTTCCTGGTCCTCACGGCCCATACGCTGGCGCTGTGGCAAGCTAGCAGGCTTGCAATGTCATTTCCTTTGGAATCTTGTTACTCCCTGTCATTCTCAATGAGGTCGGGGTTCTTATTGGACACTCCTTAAAAAACAGCATGTTCCCTTTATACTTAATATTCAAATTTGAAATATCAATTTGAAATATCCTTAATCAAAGTTTTAGTCTTATTTTATTCACTATCCATACATAACAGGTTATTAGAAATAGTTCCTCTCAGTCATAAGTTTATGAATATTTTGGTGTTAAGAAAAGGGGCTACTTGAAATACTTTCAAGTTCTACAAACCACACATTTTTATTAAATACTCAGTTTGATATGCATGTGGCACTAAGAATTAAGAATCAAATACAGGGCTGGGCCTCCCTGGTGGCGCAAGGGGTTGAGACGCAACCGATGAAGCTATCCACAGCCACTGCAGCACAAGTTCAATCTCTGGCTAGGGAGCTACCCACATGGCGCAGCAGACCTCTCCTGGCTTGCCTGCTGCTCCCCTCAGTCTGCCTGTTCTGTTCCCCACTGTCTCTGGTGAATCCTCTCACCCCCCTACACCTCTGGCCTGTACCCCAGTTCTTGTATACATACATAAATAAATCTTTAAAAAAAATCAAATACAATTAGAAGGTATTATATGAATATGAAATGGAGTTAAACTTGAAAAATTTATTCTTTAAATAATGTTCTACTCAAAAAGCAATCATATAGCTGTGACAATGACTATGATATCGACTAGAAGCCAGAGATTATAGTCTTTAATTTCATCATAAGTGGGCAATGTTATACTGTGTATACATCCAAAGACTACATATTCTCTTTAGGCTACTTTTATAAAAGAACAAATAGTCTTAAACAAGATTATCAATAGTATTGAGCCTTTCAAAGCATACAAATGCTTCTTAGAAAAAGCAAAAATTTCTTTCCAATTATGAGGTCATTCTGTAAATTCAAAGTAAAATGAAAATGTGTACAGTAAAGAGGAATAAAAATGAGACCTTGGGCCTCCCCTGGTGGCGCAGCGGTTGAGCGCTGGGCTGAGAAGCTGCCCGCAGCCTCTGCAGCGCCAGTTCGATCCCCGGCCCCCGGCGAGGGTCCCACATGGCGCACAGACCTCTCCTGCCGTGCCTGCTGCTCCCCTCAGCAGTGTATTTCGTCGGTCTGCCTGTTCTGTTCCCCGCTCTGGCTCTGGTGAGTTCTCTCACCCTCCCGCGCTTCTGACTGTACCCAGTGCTTGTATAAATAAAAATAAATCTTTAAAAAAAAAAAGAGAGACCTTACTGTGTGCATGCCACTTTGCTAAGAGTTTCCTCATGGTACCTTTTAAAGTTCTCACCTCAAGGCAAGTTCCAATTAATTTAATGAAAAAAAAAAAAAAAAAAAGGGAAGCTCAGAGCATTTTAAAAATTCATATGTACAATAATTATGAACAATTTATGTATATTTTCCCAGATAACTAATAACCACAACATAACTAATGTAATATAACATGACAGAAATGTCATTCACATAAATTTCATGAGAAGTAAAAAATACCTTGAATATAACATGATTTCATACAAATACAAACATGAGAGGCAGAGAAAGACTGAAACTACAATATCTGATATGTCTTAAATGTATTCGTTGTTTCTAAGATTTAAAATATAAATTATAAAAATTCCCATAGGAATGCAAGTAATAAAGGTGACAGATTAAAAAAAAAATTCATTACTTGGTGAGAATACAAGTATTCAATAACTATCAAAGTAAAATACCATTAATTCTCATCTTTTTATTCTGTCATACTATTTAAAATATAGTATGCCATTTGTGGCAACATAGATAGAGCTGGAAGGGATCATACTAAGTGAAATAAATCAAAAGGAAAAAGATAAAGTCCAGATGGTGTACCTAATGTGTGGAATATAAAGTAACTAAATTAAAAGATAAAGGACAACCTGAAAACTAACCCCTGAAAGCTGACTATAGAACTAAAGCAACAAGGAGGAGAAGGGGATACGAAAAGGGTAAAAACAAAGAGGGAAAGAAGCACAATGGGCCATGGTCATGGACTATGAGTGATTTGGTGTTGGGTGCACTATGGTGGGTGTATCTAGATATTTAAAAATAAATAAAGGGCCTCCCTGGTAGTGCAAGGGGGTAAAAGCACCGCACTATGAAGCAATCCGCAGCCTCTGCTGCACGAGTTCGATCCCTGGCCGGCCAGAGAGCTACCCACATGGCGCAGCAGACCTCTCCTGGCTAGCCTGCTGCTCCCCTCAGCAGTGTATTTCAGTTGGTCTGCCTGTTCTGTTCCCCACTCAGTTTCTGGTGAATCCTCTCACCACCCCACCCCACCCCCAGCAACTCTGGCCTGTACCCTAGTTCTTGTATGCATAAATATTTAAAAATTAAAAAAAATAAAAATTTAAAAATAAAAATAATATACATGCAAACCTGCTACCACATCAATCTTGGGTTTATTAGGTATGTAAACCTGATTTTCTGCTGCCACATGGCATGCCGTAAGATGGTATCCAATCTTCTCTGCCAGAGTGCTATCAGAAAAAGCAAGCTTCCCAAAAAGATTAAATAAAACCCAGAATCTTATATACCACCCAAATCTACGTTTTAATAAAAAAGCACTCCTTATATCAAGAACCAGAAAGAATATAAACTGAATGAGAAGACACACCAGATGCCAGATGTTACTTATCGACAGACAAGCAGCTATGATAAAAAGGCTTCAAATGAGTAACTACCAACACACTTGACACAAATGAAAAAATAGTCTTACCAAAGAAACAGGGATATAAAAGAGAACCAAATAAAAAAAATCTAGGACCAAAAAGTACAACTATAATAAAAATACAGTTGGTGGAATCAAAAGCAAAATGCAAAAGACAGAGGAAAAAGTGGTAATTATCTAGTTGGGGAGGAGGAGGCAGCCTTAAAAAAAAAAAAAACACAGAATGTCAGGCTTACAACAAATGATCTCATATTTGTGTATTCAGAGCACAAGAAGGAGAAGAGAAAGAGGGTAAGGCTGAAAAAGAACTTTATATCAAGAAATATCTTACTCAAATTTCTGAAAACTAATGACCAAAAGTTTTTAAAGTAGCTAAAAAGAGCACCTTATCTACAGATGGAAGCCTGTGACAGAGGATTTCTCTTTTTTTTTTAAGATTTATTTATTTATACAAGAACTGGGCTATAGTCACAGGCACTGTACAGTGAGAGAATTCACCAGAGACAGAGCGGGGAGCAGAACAGGCAGACAACCGAAAACACTGCTGAAGGGAGCAGCGGGCGAGACAGGAGAGGTCTGCTGCACCATGTGGGTTTCTCCCTGGCCGGCTGCCGGGAATCGAACCCATGCTGGGGAGGCTGCAGACAGCTTCACAGTGCTGCACTCAATCCGCTGCACCACCGAGGAAGCCCAGGATTTCTCATCTTAAATGAATTAGTGGGCTAAAGCCAAGAGACATTTACCCAAAGAGATATAAAGGATAGCAATCAATCACAAGCTTATTCATAGTCGCTAAAAACTACTACATCTTTATATAACATTCTTAAATGGCAAAAGTGTGAAAATACAGTATAAGGATTTCATTATTAATTAAGGAAAAGTTGGAAAGGGAAATAGGTATGACTATAACAGGTACCATGTCAGTTACTTATAGTATAAAGACACTCTGCATCTTGACCTTCTGAGTGTCAATATCAATATCCTGATTATAATATTGTGCTACAGTTTTGCAGGATGTTACCACTGGAGGAAAGTGGATAAAGGATACAGGGAATGTTTTTGTATTACTGCTTACAACTGCATGTGACGAATCTCTATCTCAAAATGAGAAGTTTAATCAAGGAAATAAACATCTTAAAAAAGAAAGTCTCTTTACCTGCTAATCCTTCAATACCTCGTCTTTGTTCATCTATTGCTATGTCCTCACTTCTACTTGTCATTCAAATCAAATTCCTTCTTTGCTCTTGGATTACTTGATTCTTATTTTATCCAGCTAATACCACTCAAATATAATTACTCTTGCTAAAGTCAATGATAATCTTCCAACTGCAAAACAAAATTAAAACTTGCTAGTTTTTGCTTTACCTGGCCTCCAAGTATTTGACAATGATAACTAGTTTATTCCCTCCCCTTCCATGATTATCTTCTACCTGTTTCCATAACACTTTCTGCTGCTGTCTCTTGAGCTGCTTCTTGGAGATGGGGTCCTCTCTTTATTTTTTTAATTAACTAAATGCTGACAGGATACATTTGTTCTGCATGTTACGTGTGTGAGTGTGTGTTCCTTGAACACTGTGATTGATAGCCACGGTATCTTCACATTGACATACAAGCTTTTCTCATCAGCATCTAGACACATAAAATTGTTTCTACAACACTGTGAATGTCCCATAGTAATTCAAACACAACATACCCCAGACTGAAATGCTTCCTACTTCCACCCACCAAAAAAATCTGTTTTCCTATGTTTTTACTAATTATTACATCATTTTCATAATTATCCTAGTCAGAATTACCCTATACTCTTCTATTAACTCTCATATCTAAACAACTTCAGTTCTTCCTAGTCTCTCATGACTTTGTCCTCTTCTCCATGTTTTCTGTCATTTTCTTAAGTTAGTTAAACTGGCTCTCTTCTATTCTTCATACTGTTTAGAGGGAAATTTTATATCAAAATCCTGTACACAGGGCCTCCCCGGTGGCGCAGCGGTTAAGCGCTGGGTTGCGAAGCTGCCTGCGCCTCTGAGGTGGTGGTTCAATCCCCGGATGCTCCCCGGCCACCGGAGGAGGGTCCCACATGGCACGCAGACCTCTCCTGCTGCCCGCTGCTCCCCTCAGCAGCGTACTTCGGTCCTTCTGCCTGCTCTGCTCCCCGCTCTGGCTCTGGTGAATTCTCTCACCCTCCCGCGCTTCTAACTGTACCCAGTGCTTGTATAAATAAATAAATAAATCTAAAAATAAATAAATAATAAAGGAGTTACTCTTAAAAAAAAAAAAGGAAAAAAAATCCTGTACACAAATGTTTATAGAAACCTTATTCATAATAGCTGAAAACTGGAATCACTCCAGATGTCCATCAACTGGTGCATGGTTAAACAAACTGTTCTGTCCATACCAAGGAACACTACTTAGTACTAAAAAAGGAACTACAGGCATACATGAAAATCTGGATGATCACTAGAGAATTATGCAAGTTTCTTTCTTTTTTTTTTTTAACAAATTTTATCACTGTGGCGTTTAAATTTCTTCCACGGCTCCACAATGCTTTCAGTAAAATGTCCAAATTTCTTAAGTCTAACATGGAAGACCTTTAGCCTCCTACCTAATCTTCGCATTCATATCCTGAAGCTTACCCTTTCCTGCTACTCTCTAGCTTCACTGAGCCATTTGGAGTTCCCAAAACGTGTTTTCTCCTGATTAGTACCTTTAAATGCATTCACTTTCCCTGAGATTCAGCCTTTCTATTTGATTGGCTCCTATTGGCCCTTGATGAGGGTATCAGGTCTAGTAACTGTACTTCTTAGACTTTATTATAGAGTATCAATATTGATTTTCTTCCCAATCTTCTCTAAGCACACCAAGTATCCCTAGAAAGCTATTACTATGTCTTACTTGAATCTCTGTATCCTTGTTATCTAAGTAAGAATGAAGAATTAAATACACCGAATTAATACTAGATGGAATAGTTAGCAACTTATTCAGATTCTTTCAAATAAATGTAGGTACTTCTTTAACTATTAACACATTGAATCAACTCATCTTGATTCAGTTTTTAAGACACAATCTCCAATGATTACACAAATTCCTTTGAGTGACCTGCACTAAACTGATTTCTCTGCTCAGTAAGACAGTAATTAATAAGTGCTGTACTTATTCAGGCTATTTAAAAGAAAATACTGCATATGTATTATCTTACAAAATAAAAAAATATTGCAACTTGATTCTTACTGCCTTTCAGACTAACCTTTGTCTCATTGAACACTCTCCTTCTTCTTCGGCTACCCATCCAATATCAGCAAAAGACACCACTGCGTCCTCTCCTGGGTGGCTGGGGCTCCGTCCTGTCGTAGGGCTGGTAAGCTGTAAGTTACAAATGAGAAAAATTCTTAATACAGCATGAAAATGTTCGAGTAAAAGTTTTCAATCACCTAAAGGGAAATCATCAGCTCTGCTATTATAAACACACGGGCAGTTTCTAACATTTCCATTAAAGTCCCCAGGAAAGGAACTGTTGCCTTATAGTATATAACAATCCCTGAATTATAATTTAATTTTGCTCAAGTTTTATTTTACAGGTCCAATGAAACTTTTTTTAAAAAAATCTCTGTTCATCCTAAAATATTAAGATTTTTTTTTAATTTAAGCACTAGAAATTCTTTTTTTCCCCGAAGAGAATATTTTTTTTAAAAAAAAACTAAAGTCACAATAACAATCTAGTGACTAATTTGTGCTAAATCTGGAAATATTTAAAATAGGTTATTGTATAAATATGCTGTTTCAATGTTGAAAATAGACTTAAAAAAAAATCTTAAACCCCCCCCCAAAACTAAATAAAAGTATTAACAATATTTAAGAAAAATACGAAGAGTAGAACAAAAATTCTCTACTCAACCTTAAACACACTGATGGAAGAACAAAATATTCTTAAAGACAAAAAGAAAAACACATGCAAATTCTGAAGTTTATTTTGAAAAAAAGGAAAAATAATTTAATTGACTTAAATTTAAGTTTTGTGATAATACCTAGGAATTAGATAGTCAATAAATTTAAAAAGTTATCAGATTAAAATACTTCTTGAAAGTTGAAATTAATTTTAAATAAAAGAATATGCAGATCTGCTTAATTGAATGGAAAAATTAAAAAGGTAAAAAAGATTTATTAATGTATTTTTGTTTTTTTTAATTTTAATAAGTTTATTTTTAAATATTTTTTTACATCTTTTTATTAATGTATTTTTTAATCAGAAAGATGGTACATTGTGCCTTTTTTAATTATTATTTTGTTTTTTCTGGGGTTTCTTTTGTTATTGTTTTTTATTATTTTCTTTTATTTTTTGTACCTCCTTATACCATCATTCCAGATCAGCGTTTGGAAGCTAAACTGAAATAATTCTTCTTCCTCAGAAGAAAACTATACCATGCAAACATATAAAATATCTTTAATATTATACAAATTTTATCTACATGTGTGAGCTGCTGGCATGTGGACCCCATTCTGATATCACAATTATCTAACATTATGAACTTAAATAGAATGGGAAAAATGACATTTTAACAATTATACGCTAAGAACACCAAGTCTTTAAAATGTCTTTTTTTTTTTTTTTAAAGATTTATTTATTTATTTATACAAGCACTGGGTACAGTCAGAAGCACGGGAGGGTGAGAGAATTCACCAGAGCCAGAGCGGGGAACAGAACAGGCAGACTGGCGAAATACACTGCTGAGGGGAGCAGCGGGCACAGCAGGAGAGTGCGCGCCATGTGGGACCCTCGCCCAGCCGGCTGGGGATAGAACCGGCTGGGGATAGAACCGGCTGGGGATAGAACTGGTGCTACAGAGGCTGCGGGCAGCTTCTCAGCCCAGCACTCAACCACTGCACCACCAAGGGAGGACCCTCTTTAAAATGTCTTAATTTATGTTTTTGCAGAAGTGGTGGTAGGAGGGGGAATTATAGGCAAGAAAAAACAAATTGTATTGAAAGAGTAGATTTAAGAAGTGAATCCTAGGCAGAAAACAAAAGCCTACTAATGGAATTAAGTTGAAAAGGCTTTCAGAACACCAATGTTTTTTATGTAATGGCGTAACTGTGAACAGAAGAGAAAACAAAGAATAAGCTTCAGCTCGTACATTATCAAGGGATAATGAATAATGACTAAAGGAAAAATCAAAATAAAATTTTTTTCACTTCTCCCCTAAATGTTTCAGAAATTTATCAAAATAAATCAATAAACAGATAATTCAGTAGATGGCTTTCTTATAAAACCTAAATAACCTAACTGAACTGGGCTCATGAACCTAAAAATTTTGGTAATATTCTGTTCCCTGTTCCTATCCATTACTGAAACAGAATGGTATACTAATTTCCTATAAAACAGTTGTCAGATTCCAACTGGGCTATGTGGTAGACTTGAACAGGAAGGCCTCAAGCACTATGGAAGCTCCCAGAGAATACAATATTTAATGGGTTGTTTTGTAAAGTGAGACATCATAAAAGCAGAACCTGAATTGTGCCTTCCTATGGTGCTATTCATGAAGAGCAGATTATGAAATTCTTTGTTTAGAAAATAACATTTTTTCTAACAGTTACTAGTTGGTACAAAGTTTGGGATATTTAATGCAAATACAATTTCATTGAGACCTCAAGATTTCTTACTTTCTCATAAATATAACAAAATGTTCTTCACAGATATTTTAATTTATATAAGAAAACAAAATGAGACAGTTCTAAGAATACTCAGAGATACAAGTCATTTTGTGAGAGCTTTTCATAGTATTTTATCATGTAATTAAAGATCAAACAACTTCTCAATTTTACAACTGTAATACTTCATAATACAACCTTATTAGATACTGATTACATTTAATCAGTGAAGTAATACCATGTCTATAATATGATCAATGATATTAAAAAGTTAATATTGTCAGAAATAATTCCAGAACTGGTAATATTTGTATTATTTCTAACTGACATTCATGCAGAAAGCAATTTTAACATATAAGTCACGTATCTACATGAGCAGTGATTTATGCCACTAAAAAAGTCTGAGTTCCTGGAGATAGCAAACCCATTCAAAAGACAAAATATAAATTGAAAAATGCTATCTTTCATTTAAGAGCCATTTCAGTTGCTGCTGAAATGTGCACTGAGTAACATAAGCATGGAATGGGAAGGACATTTCACTTTGTAAAGTATCGGGTAAGTTTGTGCAGGAAATGGAATGACAACATTAAATTCTTGGAAGTATGATTTAGATGTCACTACTGACATGCATGGATAACTGATGAAAAGTTTGAAAAAGAAAAGACCAACTTACTGAAGGTTCCAGCAAGGTCCTGTACTACCACAGCTATTGTTAGTAGGGAATAAAATGAAAACAGTAAAGGAAACTGAAATAGTTTTCACAATCCATGGCATTACAAAATTTAAAATTAAAATTGGTGCATACTAATTTAAGCATCCAAATTCCTTTATGAAGATACAAAAAAATCTCATTCAGAACAAAAATTTAACATTTGATACAATTTATCTAAAATTCAATTATATTTCAAGAATTTTACTAAATACTTTTAGATAATTTAAAGTATTCTAATAGTGAAAAACAATTTCAAAGAAAGTTATTTAAAGTGCATAAAAAATACAAAGTCTGTACAAATGTTGAAATACTTTGAGCAAAATATTAGAAAAGCTAACTTTGGCCTTATGTGACTTTTTCTAAAATAAACACACTGGTACTAGGAACCTAAATTCTCTTAGTTTGCTACAAAAAGTGTATAGTAAATATATTTGGTCTGGTTTACCACCATTTACCTATAGCCACGTGCAAAACATGTATTCTTAAAGGCAAAACAGTAATAGTCAGCTTTTTACTATAAGTATTTCTATTAGTATTTTTTCATCCCCACCCCTCTATTAGTATTTCTGTATTTACTATAAATATTTCTATATAACTATTTTTATTTTTATGTCAATTCCTACGATTTTAGGGGAAAAATAGAAATACTGCCAACTGGCAAAGCAGTATGCCTGTATAAAAGAATACCAGTCTGACAGAAGGAAAACTCAATCAAATATGTTAGCAGACTCAGACACTAATGATTCTGAGTAATATGGTCACTTAAAAAAAAAAAAAAACCTGAGTATTAAAACTGTCTATTCATGACACACCTAGAATGGTATTTCTCTCAAAATAACCTTGGAAGGTAAGTAATAGTATTCCCATGGAGAAAAATATCTTTAAGAAGTCAATTACTGAGGATGAATAAAAGATCACAATTTTTTTTTATTTACAGTTAGCTTCAAATTACTATGCCACACTGCCAAATTTATAAAATATTTAATGCTTGCATCTTGATTTGGTTATATTTAACCCCATTTTATAGCTAAAAAACCAAGACAGGGATACCACATACAGTATGACATCACCTGCTAATATAGTCCAGATTATCAAATAGTAACCAGGAAAGTGTTAAATTTAACAATTATTTCTGGTATTAATCCAGATGTTGATCTTCGTAGGTTCAGAGAGAACTACACCAAACTACACCACACTAAGTCTCCAATTTCACTACTTTCTTACAGACCAGCTTCTCTTAGTTCTTCAAATAACAACTCTGTTTTGCTGTAGGAACTCTGAACATATTGTTCTGTGTTCACATTACTTCCCCAAGTTTTTGCAAGGATGACTCTTTCTAAACTTTCCTTCAGAGAGGTCTTCCTTGACTACCATTGTTACTATTCCCCATGCTATACTACACTTTTTCCTTCATGACATTTAGTACAAGTTATAATACCATGCTTATTGGCATATTTATTTACCAGCTCTCACAATGAATCATATCCTCACCAGGAGAGAAATCATATCTGTTCACCACTGACTGACCAGTAGTACCTAGCATAAATATATGGATTTCAAGTTTATTCACTAAATAAAAATGGGCCACGGCAAGTGGCTGTTTTGCTTCCAGATTTAGTCATGAAGTGTGAATATGAGAGAATTTCATTCCTTATAATCATGTGTCACTTAACAATATGGCTACATTCTTAAAAATTGTAGTTAGATGATTTTGTTGTGTTAACATCACAGAGGATAATCACACCAAACCTAGATGGGACAGCCTATGTTGCCTATGGGATAGTGTACGTTGCCTATGGGACCACTGTCCTACGTGCAGGCAGACCATCAAGACCAAAATGTTCTCAAGTAATACATGACTTTATTACTTGGTTACAGAATATTTCTTCCATCACAAATTCAAACACTCTTAGTAAGAAAACAGTCTGAGGCAAATTTTCTGGGTGTATGGTTGACTTGTGTCTGTAGCACACATAGCACACACATAGGTTAAATTACTCAAAGGTCTTACTGTTATAGAGCTGGGATTCAAACAACTACACCACAATGTCAAATCCCCGCCCACCCCTTATCTAGTAATACTCAGGGTCATCTATTCTTTCTTTTTATTGCCTAAAGTCTTTTTGATATTTCATTTTTTAAAATACATTTTTTTACTGAGGTAAGATCAATTTATAACACTGTGTAAGTTTCAGGTATGCCTTACTTTTTTTGGATTGTAATATTATTACCCCAACATGGTACATTTACATTCCATGCTTTTTTTTTTTTAAAGATTTATTTTATTTATGCATACAAGAACTGGGGTACAGGCCAGAGGCTTGGGCGGGGAGGTTTGAGAGGATTCACCAGAGACAGAGTGGGGAGCAGAACAGGCAGATCTACCGAAATACACTGCAGAGGGGAGCAGCGGGTGAGACAGGAGAGGTCTGCTACACCATTTGGGCAGCTCCCTGGCTGGCCAGGGATCGAACTCAGGGATCAAACTTGTGCTGCAGTGGCTCCCAATAGCGTGATAGCACTGTCTTCAACCCCTGTGCCACTAGGGAGGCCCCACATTCCATGCTTTTAATTCAATTTAAAATTTATAAAACTGCACCCCAAAAGTATTTTAATAATTACTTTCTTAATTGCCAATAATCTTGCTACTGCTTTAAAGTATACTTTTTTTTTTTAGATTTTTTTTTTTATAGAGGCATGTTTTATTTATTTGTTTGTTTGTTTGTTTGTTTTGTTTATACATGCACAGGGTACAGTCAGAAGTGCGGGAGGGTGAGAGAATTCACCAGAGCCAGAGCGGGGAGCAGAGCAGGCAGAAGGACCCAAGTACACTGCTGAGGGGAGCAGCGGGCGGCGGGAGAGGTCTGCGCGCCATGTGGGACCCTCCTCTGGTGGCCAGGAAGCAGCCGGGGATCGAACCGGCGCCGCAGAGGCCGCGGGCAGCTCTGCAACCCAGCGCTGAACCGCTGCGCCACCGGGGAGGCCCTAAAGTATACTTTCTTTACCAAGATTCCAAAACACAATCCTTGTCTGAGGTCCTCAACCTCAGATGCATAAAAGAAACCCTCAAGTAGTTTTAAAACATGTATGAAGTTCAGTTTTAATAAGGCTTGAGGAGACCCTCAGTCTCTTTAAAAGTGCTATAAATGTTTTTGCAGAGAGGATGGGCGAATAAAGTTACTTATAGTAAGAGCCCTGATAATTTTTTTTTAACCATCCACTATTGAGAACTGCTACAAATCAAAACCTCTGCACCCATTCCTTCCAACCCCTCAGAAACACTACTTTCTTCATTTCCTTCATGATCTGATTTTTCTTTTGGTTTCATGAATCTAGAATAAGAACTATGAAAAAAGAAGGGTATTCTCTTATGTTGTCTTAATCTGGTTCCTACCTCCAAGGTGGCCACAATATTCAAATATACAAAAAATGCTTGTGGCCAGAAGTATGTAGTTATGACTTAAGGTCAATATGTACAGATCTGAAAGGTGTAAAAGAATCAGGGAAAGTTTGCTTATCTTCAGTTAAAGTAAATGTGAAAGGTCTGGAGATGTATTTTGAGTGTAAAGTAGCCAACTCATTTCTATAGCTCATTAAATGAAGTCCAGGTAAAGCAAATAAAGCTATAGCAAACAAGGCTTATAGGCATGTCTTTTAAATAATACAGCAACAAAACATTTATTGAATACTTTTTTATGACTCTTTTACATTTAGCACTTTATTACTAGTTCAACATTCATTGTGCCCATTAACTATATAGATGAATAACAACAAAACAACCTCCACACAAACTTTTTGTGCTTGGGCATTTTACTACCACAGATTATTTCAATAATATTTTTAAAAACCTAAAATTTGATAAAAATTACCTTTAGGAAAGTTCCAATCTGTCAATTTCCAGTTTTATGCACAAAGGCCTTGCCAATCAATTTGTAAGCAAGATTATGAACACAAGAACAATCTTCTTAGTCATCCTGAATAAACACTCACACTCTTACCACTTAAGAAGACACTTTTAGGGCCTCCCTAGTGGCGCAAGGGGTGAAGAAGCAACCTATGAAGCTAGCCGCAGCCACGGCAGCATGAGTTCGATCCCCGGCCAGGGAGCTACACACGTGGTATGGCAGACCTCTCCTGACTCGCCCACTGCTCCCCTCAGCAGTGTATTTCAGTCAATCTTCCTGTTCTGTTCCCCGCTCTATCTCTGGTGAATTCTTTCACCCCCTGCACCTCCAGCCTGTACCCCAGCTCTTGTATGTATAAATAAATGAATCTTTAAAAAAAAAAAAACACTTTTATCTCTAGCTACCAGAAGATGCGCTTTATGAGTATGACATGATATCAAATAAGCTCACAAATACACGTCTGAGTTTTGCAAATTGTGCATTAAATACATCTTCCACACTCCATATGCTAATCTAATATTTAAAATTAGTATACATACATCTAACAATGGGCTGATATCAAAGATCTACAAAGAACTCATACAACTCATCAAAAAGAAAACAAAAAACCCAATCATAAAAAGGGCAGAAGAGCTAAACAGGGACTTCTCCAAAGATGACATACATGCACATCAAAAATGTTCATTCTCACTTACTGTCAGAGAAATGCAAATCAAAACCACAGTGAGATACATCGCATACCTGTAAGAATGGCCTATATCAAAACAACCAAAAATAACAAGTGTTGGTGAGGATATTGAGAAACAGGAATTCTCTTATACTGTTGGTGGGAATGCAGACATAGGTACAATTCCTATGGAATTTGAAGGTGAAGATGTACTTCCACATTCACTGCAGCACTATTTATAATAGTCAAGCCATGGAAACAACCTAAGTGCCCATAAACGAATGAGTGGATCAGGAAGATGTGGTATGTATACACAATGGAAACTACTCGGTTATCAAAAAAGTCTCTCTTACCATTTGGAGCAACATGGATGGAACTGGAGGAGGTAATGCTAAGCAAAATAAGTCAGAAGAAGAAAAACAAACACCAAATGGTGTCACTTATATGTGGAATATAGAGGAACAAAACAAGTGGTGAGATAAAGCCAAACTAAGAACTAATCCTAGAAAACTATGAACTGAGGCTACCAGAGGAGGAGAGAAGAGAACAAAGCAAGGAGCAAATAGACTATGGTGGTAACTATGGTTGTTTTGGTGGTGGGTGCAGTAAAGTCACAACACCTGACGGGGGAGATCCTATACTTCTAAAACACAAACAATGCAAACCAATGTTATCAATAAATAAATAAATAAATTGGTATACACATCTATTTTACTTTGTATTATTAAATATTAAACTAAAAGATTTTGTCTTATTACCGTTGTAGAGATTTAGTAAAAAACAAGAACAAAGTTATGTGATACATATCTAAAACTGTAACAAGAATAAGGAACAAAAGCCCAAGTGAAGTAACAGCAACTTATCTCCAAATAGAGAAAATAGCTGCTCCTTTGGTGCTAGAAGAGAATATTAAGACTTGCATGTTGAAAAGTATTCCTAATTCAGCGTTTGACTATCACCTCATTCAGAGAACCACAATGACCTCTTTGTCTTGACATTGCCAATGGTTTCTACAATTAGTGCTGAGCTTTAAACCACAGATGAAGAAAACAACTTCATGGCATCCATAGGGGCATCTAAAAATAAACTAGGGGTTATTTACTTTGTTTTTGTTGAGTCTCATCAGCTCTTTGTAGATTTTTGTGATCACTCCTTTATCATTAGTGTTGTGTGCAAAAATCTTCTCCCAACCGGTGGGGTGTCTCTTTGTTTTGGTTGCTGTATCTTTTGCTGGACAGAAGCACTTTAATTTGATGTAGTCCCAGCTGTTTATCTTTGCCTTCACTATCACTGCTTTGGGTGATGTGTCTTTAAATATGTTACTGAGGAATGGCATTATTACTCCGCATTTAAAAAGATAAACTCATGCACTCTGCAGCAACATGGATGGAGCTGGAAGGGATCGTGCTCAGTGAAATAAGCCAGAAAGAAAAAGAAAAATACTGGATGGTCTCATTCATAGCAGGAATTTAGAAAACCTAAATAAGGGACCAGGAAAAAGACTAATTATAATTAAGTAAAAATCAAAATCATCAAGCAACTATAAACCAGAGACACACTACGGGGGGGGGGGAAGAGGGAGTAGGATCAAAACAAGGGGAGGGTGGGAATTGTACGGGACTATAACCAAGATAAAAATGCATACATTGTGCAAAAATGAAAAATGATGTAAAAAATATATAAAATTTTTAAAAAATAAAAAAATCAAAAATCAAAAAAACAAAACTGAGTTGTATACTTCAAATGGATGAATTTTATAATATGTAAATTAAGTCTAATAAAGTTGATAAAAAATGCAGAGTACAGTCTGTAGTTGAAAGAAAAAAATAGTGGTCTTTGAAAAAAATAAATTAAAAAAATAAAAATAAACTAGGGCAACACAGTGGCTGTTTGAAGAGGAAGCTGTAATAACTAAAGAAAGTAATGGTGATAACCTGACCTACTCAATATAAGGCCTATGTTTGTCACTTGGGAATTAACAACTGCTTGGCTTAATATACGCTTCTAAATCTTTGAATATATACTCTTAGAATAAACATCTTAAAAATCTTGAGTAGTCAAAAATAAATAAATAAATAAATAATCTTGAGTAGTCACTTCACAGAGACTAAAATTAGAAAAACTGTAAGATTATCTTCTTTTATTAATAATCGTATCAACAAGGATAAAAGATGACAAAAATATTTTTAAACTGTCCTATTTATATTGCTGATGCAAATATTAATAAAGAATTTTGAAATATATAAAACAAAGTACCTGAAACTGAATTCTTGGACACTGAATCAGAGATAAATTAGTACCAATCTTCCTTACAATACTTCGAGATGAACCGTATGGCTTCCCAGACCAAAGTACCTGAGGAAGGAGGAAAACCCAAAAGTTAATTATAAAACTTTTACAAAACTCTTAATATAAATAAAGCACTGAACATACTGACACATTAATTACAGAATCCCAATGCCCTAAATGTATGACAAATAAGCTAATATTCCTTAATTCAAAATTTAAAAAGGTATTAATGTAGTAATGTTTAATATAAGCATACTAAATATAACTGAAATAATACTATTTAAAGTAAAATTTTTTATACTATTCTTCAAGAAACACTTATCTTTTCTGCTATTTTTAGTTTTACAATTTTTATATATACAAAAATTATTATATTAAAAATTACATATATTAAAAAATTATATATATAAAAATTTTAAGAACGATGAACTACTTTTGCTATAATGGACTTTTCAAAACAAATCCAAATCAGTACAAAGTTCAGATGCTGAATTTGTACCATGCAGGGTGCTGCATTTAGTTTATTGCACAAGAGTACCTGGCTGAATGGAGGCTGAAAGTCAGTAATATTGAATCTTCTTGTGGTGCCTGTCCCCAGGGAAGAGATACCTTTTCCTAATTTATACAAAAGTATTAAATAGGCCAGGGTGGCCAAATGGGTAAACATTTCAGATGAAATCATCATGCTTATAAGACATGCAATGCTTGACACAAAACCAAACCAACCCCCGAAGCAAAAACAAAAACACATGTAGAAAGTTAAATCTTTACAAATTGTACCTTCAAACTTCTCCCCAAGTAATGATCGTTCCTTAAAGAGAAAAACTATCCATTTGAGTGCTATACTTGAAAGCCTGGACAGAGAGGTAGAGATGTAGTATGCTATTAAAAGCAATTTCAAAAGAAACAAATGAGAATGATAACTGTTACACTTATTTCATTATACTACAATAATATTTAATTGTATCCTAAAACTAAATAAAGAGTATCAAATCAGCTGGCAAATATTTTGAGTAATGGACATTTTCCCCATTTTAAGGAATGAAATCACTCTAGCAAAAAGAGTATGACTAAGGAAAAAATGGCTTCAACACATAACCCAAAGTAGACCTTCAGATCTTTCTAAAAGCATGCACATTTAAAATGCACAGCACAGAAGCTGTTTGATTTCTTAGATTTTAGCCCAAAATCAATTTAGGCAGGCCAGTAAGAGTCAAAGGATACAAAAGGATAATGGGGTTTTATGTAACACATCTCACATATGCCTCAATTTTTATATAATTCTTATCAGTATGTTCAAAGTTTCACTAATTTTTACCTGGGAGTTTCAGAAAATACTGTAACTTACACTATAACCAACAAAAATGGTAAGTTTTGCTTTAGAAATATTTATGTTAGAGGGATGATACAACTGGAAAACTGTATTAAATTTGGTTAAGTTTCAGCACTATCACCACTACCACCTGAGTTTGATCCGCAGCCAGGGAGCCAAACCACATACATGCAACAGACCTCTCCTGTTCTCGCCCGCTGCTCCCCTCAGCAGTGTATTGCAGTAAATCTGCCTGTTCTGCTCCCTATTCTGTCTCTGGTGAATCCTCTCACCCTCTACTCCCAGGCTTCTGGCTACACCCCAGTTCTTTTATGCAAAAAATAAAATAAAGCAAATTAAGGAAAAACAGGATATCAATATTGAAATACTGTTATTAAAGAAAGAACATAAGAGACAGTTTTTTTAAAGTTTAAAAGAGAATTACCTGTAGATCAGGAATGTATATTGTTCACACCATGATCATACACACATGAATTATATAACACATGCACTAAGAGAAAACACATGCCTACAGAAAAACTGGAAATATACTTTCACAAAGCCATATAGGCAGCCTAGAAAAAAATTAGAATGTGGGGGAAAAAAACTTGTGCAAGTAATTCTAAAATAGACATTAAACTCTTTATACATTTTAATAGGTCTTGGTCTTTTAAAATTAAATCCATTTGGCAATATCAACTACATCATTTGTCATTTCTCATCTTGAATCTTCTAGTCAGAAGTCAAAATTCTCCTGTGACATACTAGTGGAACGCTATTTATGCATCATAATATCCAATCACATAGTCAGGGATAAATCTCCTGCCCTTCCAGTAAGCAAAGATCTTGTCTGTAGATGAAAAGGACAAAAAGTTCACAAAGAAAAATTTTACAAAGGATTTGTCAAGGTCAAGAACAAAAGTTTCTGCCAGCTTTTAGCATTCTCTGCTATGTATTCTACAGGACTATTTTAGCTCCTACTTCCCATATGCTTAATATCAGAAGGAAAGAATACCACGCTCCTTCCACAAGAGAAGGTGAAGAGCGACTTTACTTTTACTCACAAGGAGTAAGATTAGTTGGATTTCTACAAAGTTAAAAGAAGTAAAAGAACAGCTTGCTTTATGTTGATTATCTTTTCAATTATACACAGTAGACTAATATAACGTTTTCTGTTACTTGTGAATGAGCTAGCACTTATCACAATGAAATATGAAGCTAGGGGCCATGTAAATGAATGGGTAGATTTTTTTTTTTTAATGGGTAGATTATTAAGAAAGAAAAGTCATAACCTTTACTGGATTATAGTGAGGGGAAAAAGAAGTCAACTTCTAGGAACTCTAAAACTATGTCTTACTTTTCTCTATTCAGTAATGGGGGAAAGAAGGGGTGGGATACCGTAAAAGGCTGTGAGGAAATAATGAACAGATGGTACTGGAAATCACCATCTGTGCAGTGGGAAGTTACATGACCCAAGTTCATCTCCTTACCCTAACTGGTGGCTGAACTGTATTTTGTCAGTATACTTGTTTAGAGAAGGAAAGACATCCTCAAAGATAAACTGTCATTAATATTTCAGATGTAAGAGAAAAGGGCAGGGAAAAAAATGTCATTACTAGACAATTTGATTTCATTAAGAAGAATTCCATTCCATTAAGATATAATTAAATAAGTTATTAAACAAAAAAAGGCTTTATTTATAAGAACTGACAATCTAATAATGAATCTATGTGTGTGTGTTTGCATGTCTGTCTAATAATGACAGTCCATAACATTTAGCAACAATGTTTGAAAGTGATGACAGCAAGGCGGAAGATGACAACAGGAAAACAATTTCTTCTTTTTGAACATAGTGAAATACTACTGTGGAAGTGTTGAGGAGTGTGTGTGGCTAGAATCTGAAGCTGTCATCTGTTTCATCATGATGACAACTCAAGCTTTATGTGGTAATGTATTTGTTATAGACTGATTCAACCTGTATTACTATGAGAGGTACTACTTCATACAAATTTAATTCTAAGTAAATACCTTTTTTTGTTCCCCAAGATAAACTATGTAATATTACCACAAGGGATTCTTCTTCTGGGATTCACATAAACCTAAAATTACAGGCAAAACTGTGTGTGTGTGAGTATGTGTGTGTGCGTCTGCGTTTGTATAAAACATTTTTCTGGGAAGGAGGTCAAACCAAATAAAGTATAATTTCTTAATTCCAAGAGAGCCAGGAGAAAATAAAAACAGTGTTGAGGGAGAGGAGCATAAAGAGAAAAATGAAACTCTCTAACAATTTCAAAAAATCTAACACTTTGCTCATGTCTCTTCTTCCTTACTCTGAACTCCTAGTCACATTCACATTACTCCTACAAAAGCAAAAAAGGTAAAAATAAGGGTACAGTTTATAAGTATTCCTGGAAATATAGTACTAATATTAGATACTTGCTATAACTTTTTTTTTAAACAAAATACTGATCAGTCAGAATCACAGTTGCTTCATTTTATTCTTGCTTTTTCTAGTTTAAAAACACCTTTGCTCAAGAACATTAATACAACAGATGAGAAGGTTTGGATTGATGTGAATATATGGTTTTTTTGGTTTTTTTAAAAGATTTATTTACTTATGCATACAAGAGCTGGGGTACAGGCCAGAGGTGTGGGGGATGAGAGGATTCACCAGAGACAGAGTAGGGAGCAGAACAGGCAGATTAACCAAAGTACACTGGTGAGGGGAGCAGTGTGCGAGTCAGGAGAGGTCTGCTGTACCATGTGGGTTGCTCCCTGGCTGGCCAGGAATCGAACTCGTGCTGCAGTGGCTGCGGATTGCTTCATAGGTTGTGTCTTAACCCCTGTGCCACCAGGGAGGCCCTGATGTGAAAATATGGTTTTAAATTCAAACAAGTATTGAGGCAAAATGGAGGGCAGTACAGAAAACACATAGAGACCATGGGAGCATAGAGGTCTGGCTTTAAGTAATAGTAGGAGTAATAATAATAATAATATAGTAATAATAATATCATAAAGCTGGCCAAATTACTGGTTCCTCTGTATTTCTGTGTCCTCTCCTACACAATGGGACAATACCTATTTCATGAGTAAATAAACAAGCATTAAAGGAGTTAAGGTTTTCATGTAATGTTTTTTTTTTTTTTTTTTTAATAGAGGCATGCTTTATTTATTTGTTTGCTGGTTTGTTTGTTTGTTTGGTTTATACATGCACTGGGTACAGTCAGAAGCGCGGGAGGGTGAGAGAATTCACCAGAGCCAGAGCCGGGAGCAGAGCAGGCAGAAGGACCGAAGTACACTGCTGAGGGGAGCAGCGGGCGGCAGGAGAGGTCTGCGCACCATGTGGGACCCTCCTCTGGTGGCCGGGGAGCAGCCGGGGACCGAACCGGCGCCGCAGAGGCCGCGGGCAGCTTCGCAACCCAGCGCTCAACCGCTGCGCCACCGGGGAGGCCCTTCATGTAATGTTTTTAATAGATAGTACTAGTATCCTTCCTGTTTTATTATAGGAGATAGAAAAGTTTACTGAAAAGAGGAAGGATTTTGGAATCGGCATTGGGTTCGTATCACAGGTTTGCTTCTTATTAATCAGATAAGTCAGGTTAAGGCAATTAAACATTGTGAACCTCAGGTTCCTCATCTGTTTAAAAAAAAGAAAACACTATTGCAGTGACAACACATAATATATAAAGGAACCAGATATAGTAAGCCAATCATGGGTGGCTATTAAATCACTGCTGTATATAATAAAATACAGAGTTAATCATCACCAGTTGTCCTAAAGGCAAAAACACATTCCTGATGACAACACTTGGAACATTTTTTAAACATTAAAAAAAAATAAATAAAATATGCCACGGATGAAGGTTGTTTCTCTCTTGAATTACTGAAACACAGCATCAAATTCATTTATATGTAAAACCTACAAGAAAATAAGTACTTATCACTGAAAGGTAGCAATATAAAAATTGTTTTTTTAATTTTCAAATGCCAAAGGTAAAATCTTTTTATTTAATTCCTATAAATTTAGAGATCAATTTGGCTTTCTTTTTAATATCCAAAAGTGCATGTTCATTATAAAAAAAAGGAAAGGATGCTTGCACAGACACAAGAGCTGTCCCTTTCGTTAAAAGAGATGCATGCATAGACACAGTCAGTCAGTCTTGGGAGGAGAGTTACTGCCGGTTTGCAAAGGGAAAAGTATGTGAAAAGAAACACCTGTATAGACACAGGTGGGCAGAAGAGCTGTATTTTGCCTCGATTAGGCTTTATTAATTCATGAATAGGGCAGCATCCTATCTCTGACCCAAAGGTAAAATCTTGCAGGGAGACTATACCTTTTCATTCTTAGCCAGCAAGTTAAGATCTTGGGAACTAAAGACAGAAAATAACTCCAAAAGATCCAATTGTTTTATGTAGGAAAAAACCTTATTTTTATATTAACTTTTCATTAACAAAGTTTGCCTATGTTACCCTCAATACATTAAAAAAATGATCTCATTTCTATTAGTAGGAAGGATACCCAGCTGTTAATACAATATTGAAAGCATGCTAGTGCTGTCTTACTTGGTCTATTCTCTGATGAAAGCCACTCATTTTACAGCTCAAAATGAACTAAGCTAAAAAAACGAACAAACTAAACAAAATGTGTTATCGGTCTCTGCAACAGAATTATGGGCTTTGGCTTGTCAACACTGCTCACATTTGCCTGACTTGGGGTGGGGAATGACAGAGCAAAACTACAAGGAGCTAACCATTATTGAATATACCGACATTATAAACAAGCCACTGTTGCTGAGTGTCTTACATTCAATGTCATTTAACTCTGCATTAATAGTTGTTCTTATCATTTGTTGATGAAGAAAGTAACTGGCAGAGATAAATTTCAGGTCCAGATCTGTTTGAATCCAGGACCCACAATCTTCCCACTAAACTGTTTTTCTTACTAAAATTACAAAAAAATAGAAATCATAAATTGTGAAGTTCTAATTCTGAGAAATCATAAGCAAAAAAAGCAGCTTCCCTTCTTTCGAAAGCAAAAAAAAATTCTGCTGTTAGTACTGAAATGTTTATCTATCCTACGTAGTCAAATGAAGGTAAATAACAAATAAGAAATGAAGTAGCTGCATTAAGTGAAGTCTAAGACATAACTGGAAAAGATAAAAATACTATAAACTTCACAAACTATTTTCTTATTTATCCATAAGTTAATAATCTCAAAGTCATGTTCCCATTTTTTTAAAAGGTAAATTTTTTGGTTCTTCGCTTTTTGTTTTTAATTAAGAAAATTTTGATATAACATTGGTTTATAATATTATATAAGTTTCAGGTACACAGCATTATAATTCGACATTTGTATATACTGCATTATGGTCACCACCAAAAGTCTAGCTTCCATCTGTCAACTGGTTCTTTGCTTTTTACTTGCAAAGAAAATAAATATAACTTTGAGAGATTTGAGGGGTTCAAAGATGAACTTTCTTTTAAGATATGAGAAGACACAAAAACAATAAAAGTAAAACTGCATTAAAAAGTATACTCAGGGCCCATCTGGTGGTCTTAGGGTTAAGTCAGTGCTATCACCTCTATGGCCTGAGTTCCATCCCTGGCCAGGGAGCTAACCCACAGATGTCGCAGCAGACCTCTCCTGTCTTGCCTGCTGCTCCCCTCAGCAGTGTATTTCAGCCGATCCGCCTGTTCTGCTCCCCTGTTTGATTCCGGTGAATCCTCTCACCCCCACTATCTCTGGCCTGTACCCCAGTTCCTGTATGCATAAATAAATCTTTTAAAAAAAGTATATCCATATTCAAATTATGTAACTTGCATATATCTTAAGTAAAACTTAGCTCCATGTTAAAAAAAGAATTCCATGTTACTGACAACAAAACATTTCAATGTGAAAATGAAAAACAATATTCCACCAAAAAAATAAAAGCTTAGCAAAACTATTTTCAAATAACTTTACACTGAACCTGAACAAAATTTATGGACTAGTAAGTAGAAAATACTTTTAAAAATGTCAAGAGCAGAACTAGTACCTCTGGTACGGCATAACCATATTATACCAATTTTTCCTTCATATCTCTACAAACCTTATTTTGGGAGACATAACTTATATTATAAACAGCTATGGGATAAATCATATTAAACAGTATTCAATAGTAACCATTATATTGATACAACACCCAAAGTTGTCAAATGCCAAGTCAGTGATTTGGCATTTGACAAATCACAATCACTTTACTCAGTGATTTCTATATACATTTAAAACTTTTTTCACTAATAACAAATGCATTGCTTTTAACAGTCAGATGAATATTTTCAAAATACCCCAAGTTACTCCCTTAATTAGGATTAAGATTTATATCTAAGTAGTAAGAAATTTAAATAGTACATAAATGGTAAATTTAAAATGTTGGTGTAATAATATATTTATCTCACTTTAACATTAAAACATCTAAAAGCCTGGATTTTAAAAATATATTTTGAGCACTCACCGAATGCATGCTTAATCCAGCCTGTTGGAAAATCATCCTAATTAGGCGCTTAATCCAGTCAAGCATTTAGATAGCAAGATGTCTCCAATTTTGCATTTCAAGTACTTCAGGCATACATAGCAGCACATGGTCCATAAAGCACACTGAAATTTTAAAATGCAAATAGTAAAATGAAAAAAACTATAGTATACAACATGTCTCACAAAGTTTGGATTAAAACACTTTAAAACTGTGTGTAATATACTTGAGAAAACAAAATTTGTTTGTGATAAGCTCTGAAAAAACTAACACAAGATTTCCTCTTTTTAAGTATTTTTCCCGCAATTATTTGGAAGCAACAGAGCCTACTGTGGCAAGTTTAAGAAGGAAGTATATTTATGAAAAGATATCTAATAGATACCAATCTTAGGAGAACATGGCTTATAAGATACACAATCATGAAAGAATTAAAGAATTACAGCAGAATTGGATTAAGGACGACAGCATGACAACTACTACTGTTATTCCTGACAGATGAGAGTCTATCAGCTCCTAATTTTCTGTGTGACTGGCTCCTGAATTGCTGCCCACTTGGTGATTTGCTTGACCAAATCTACCTGGCTATAGTTACAAGGAGGTTCTGTTTCCCACCAAAAATTATAAAAGAATTTCACAAATATGAAACAGGAATTCATATACTAGAAGGTCAAAAATAATGACAAAGTGTTTTACACTCCCTGGCACTATAACCCATATCACAGCCCCTTTCCCATCAATATACTGTGTATCTGATATAACTAAAATGTTAACTCATATAACATAAACCAGTTCACTGAATGTTTTGGTTTCCAACGTGGCAATGAGTTTACACGTGACTATAAGGCAGTGTACTTAAGCAAGGCAGTCTTGCTTATTAAAAAGCAAAATAGCTGAAAAAAGTGTTTGTAGTGATATATTTAACTGCATTCTAATATAAGCTCATCCCACCAAGAATGAGAAAACTAAGGACTTGTGGAATGCAAGTCAAGAACTTTACAACAGTCATAAGCACTGATTAGAAATATAAAGTTCATGTATAATTATGAAAAGGTCATGACATGAAACAAATATATTTGAATGTTACTAATACCTATTATTGGTGATAAGAATGAATAATTGCTCTAAAAGTTAATGGGAATAAGAGGAACAAAGGACTAAATACGTCAAAGTGGAAAATGACTGGCATAAACCTGGTCAGAGAAAAGGGATGGCTTTAGGTAGGATTTAAAAATATCCCACTTTTTGGGCCTCCTCAGTGGTGCAGCTGGGCGAGGGTCCCACATGGCGCGCAGACCTCTCCTGCGGCCCGCTGCTCCCCTCAGCAGTGTACCTCGTCAATCTGCCTGTTCTTATCTCCCCTCTGGCTCTGGTGAATTCACTCACCCTCCCGCGCTTCTGACTGTACCCAGTGCTTGTATGAATAAATAAATAAATCTTTTTAAAAAATTTAAAAAAATAAATGTAATTTGAAATATAATTTACCAAGAAAAGCACACACATTTAAGGGTCCAACCTGATGAATTTCTATATATATAATAGAAATCACCATCCAGATCAAAACATAAAACATTTCCAGAGGCCCAAAGTATCTAGTCAGTTACTAGCCATATTTCACATACCTAATCATTACTCTAACTTCTGCAACACATATCAGTTTTGCCCACTGTCTGAGATTAATTCATAGTTTGTGAATCACAGTTCTCTTTCATTGCTCTACAGTATTTCATTGTAATACTTTACTTATGTGTCCCTTAGAGACATTTATAATGTTTTCTCATTCAAAAACTCTCCTTCTGAAGCAGTTTTAATACTATTCTATTAGGGCTGACTTAGGAAATGTAAACTATTTTCTATCATTCAGTTGTAACTAGCTGCATCTTTTCTACTTCAAGCCCTTCCTAAACACAGTTCTCTACTTTGGCCTCATTAGTAGTAATTAAATCTATAGTCTTGATTTAAATATTCTTGCCATTGTTAGATTTTTTTTTACTATTCAGAGATGATAAATTCAACAGAGTACTAAGTAAATCCATTTAGATAAAGAGCTAGAACAAGTAAAACCAAAAGTAAATGAATACTAAAGTAGGGATTTCTTTAACATGTCTTTGATTCTGTGGTGAGAAGGGAATGACTAGCAGACCTAAGAAGGATTTCTAAGGGTGCTGGCAATAATCTATTTCTTGATATAGATACTTGGATTTGGTTGCTTCATGAAAACCTATGAAGACACACTTACATACATTTCTTAGAAGTTTTAAAAACAAATAACAGGGCCTCCCAGGTGGTGCAGCGGTTGAGCGCTGGGTTGAGAAGCTGCCCGCAGCCTCTGCAGCACCGGTTCGATCCCCGGCTGCTCCCCGGCCACAGGAGGAGGGTCCAACATGGCACACAGACCTCTCCTGCCGCCCACTGCTCCCCTCAGCAGTGTACTTCAGTCCTTCTGCCTGCTCTGCTCCCCGCTCTGGCTCTGGTGAATTCTCTCACCCTCCCTGCGCTTCTGACTGTACCCAGAGCTTGTATAAATAAATAAATCTTAAAAAAAAAAAAAAAGGCAAATAACAGCCTTTAACCAAGTTACAGAACTTCAGGAGATTTCTCTTGCAGAAATATATAAGTATTAATACATACACATATAAAGATATTTTGTAGAGTGCTTTTTACACATAGAAAACTAGAATCAGGGCCTCCCCGGTGGCGCAGCGGTTGAGCACTGGGCTGCAAACCTGCCCGCAGCCTCTGCAACACCGGTTCGATCCCCGGCCACTGGGTGAGGGTCCCACATGTCGCGCAGACCTCTCCTGCAGCCTGCTGCTCCCCTCATCAGTGTACTTCGTCATCTGCCTGCTCTGCTCTCTGACTCTGGTGAATTCTCTCACCCTTCCACGCTTCTGACTGTACCCAGTGCTTGCATGTATAAATAAATAAATAAACAAACAAACAAATAAATAAATAAAAAGAAAACTAGAATCAACTTTAAATGTTCATCAATAAAGCTAAAGCTATTAAGTTACAGCATGAAATATGCCATCTGTTAAAAATGAGTTACAATCTATGTAATGATTTTTTGGCAATGACTTGACACGGGAAGAATGCTATGTTTTTCATTTTTGAAAAATGTAAACAAAAATTGTCAATCTTTTTACAAGTAGAAAGATATATCTCAAACCATTAAAACCGACCAGAGTAAACTTTCCTGTATGTGGTTTTTTACTATGTAAACAATGGCAAAAAAAAACCCCAAAACCACAAAACATGGTTTATTTTTCATTTACTAAACAAACTACAGAAGTTAAAGAAACCAAGTATCTATGAGTTCCTGAGATAATAAAAAAAAGAAAAAGAAACCTAACTTTATAGATTTTGCTCCCAAACTCCTCTAACATATTCTAACCATACTGAGACCTTTAATCTCTTCTCCCTTGGAATTTTCATCTATCTGATCAGTCTCTTCCCAATTTTCATGTTCCTCAATCCCACACAACCAAAAATCACTTGAACCATTACTTTATCAGTATTTTCAACTCCTTGTTCCTACTGTCTTATTTATTCTACAAGTCAGGACTTGATGAGTCAATGCAGCAGCCTACATTTACTACAGACAGGTTATAGAAAAATTACTAAACCTCACATTTTGATGTTTATATACACATACTATCTCCAATCTTAACTGGGTCCTTCCTTATTGATACCTAGCATTCTAGAAAATACATACTTTCTTACTCTTCCCCCCTTTCACTTTCATAGAAGCTATTTCAATCACTCTACATGCTACCAACTCTCTCCAAGCCTTTCTCCATAGCTCAGATGATTACCAAATATTAGAGAAGTTACTGCTACAGGGCAGGGTGAGATGTTACCAGGCACGGTGAGGGGCACCCAGAACCACCACACCTGCCAGCTCTGTATAGGTTCTGCCTTCCACAACATCAAGACAAAACATGCTCAGTGAATAAGACCTTTAATGGAAAGAAACCTTAATACAATTAGTGTGCAATAAAAAGAAGAAAAGAGTAAGACAAAATATAGTTTCCAAATCAAGCATCCAAAGTCACCCATCCCCTCGTGGGTAAATGGCCCAGCCAAATGGGGTTGGCCCAAAGCAGGATCACCAAGGCATGAAAGCCTGCCACAAGTTTAAAGCACCTCCTGGTGGGAACCCAAAGAAAAGGGTCAGAAGGGGCCAGGCAAGTCTAGAAGGAAAAGAGCAAAATCAAGATAAAGGCCGCCATTGTTAGCCTCCACATGGGTCTCTCACCCACGTGTGTTGTGTCTCCTTCCAAGTCTCCCAAGTCCCTGGTACAAGTTCAAGGCTGAGAAGCAAGTGCAGCTTCTTCACATCTCTCTCTGCTCCATATGCCTCCTCCAGGTATCCTCCTGGCTTTCTTCCTTCCTCCGCTCTCCTCCCTAGCTTCTCCTCCTCCCTACTGACTCCAGCCTTCATTGGGTGGGACAGGGAAGTGGGAACCTCCCCTTTTTCTGGGGCCCACCCTGTTACATTACTGACAAGAAATCCTCCAACCTTCTGTCCAGCCACTCTGCATATCATACATTTAACTACATCTGCATCTATTCTGTCCCCCATTCACTCCTGTCCCTCCTCTACAATTGAGTATCAGGATCACAGCCTCTCACAAACAGAGCTCATTTACATCAGCCCCCTCTAGTATTACGTAAGTTCTCTCACCTCCCCCCTATTAACTTCAATCATATGCTGTCTTCTGATTTCTCCCTTGTGTATTTAAACCAAAGAAATTCAAAACTGAACTCCTTAACTTTCCTCCTAAATCTATTGATTGTGTTCCCTACCTCAGAAAATTACATCCATATTGTCAGTTTTTCCTTCTTAAGCTTTCATTTTCCACAAATTCTATTTCTCCTCCTAAAGATCTTAGATTCCATTTTCGTCACCCTCACTATCGTAAGCCTGCACTATTGCAAAAATCTGTTAACTAGACAATGGCCACCTTCCTCCACACAATTTTGCTCTCCCCTTTCTATTCATTCTCAGTATCAAAATAGATTCTATACAATCTGATCTGTTCTTGCCTAACCTCCACATCTTTCACTCTCTACTATTTGATCCAGTCATATAGATAATTCTAAAAATTCAACACATTCTTTGGACTTCTGTCCACTTCCCTACTGTACCCCTATACTATGCCAACTCTAAACTAAACCTCTTTCATTTTAGCTATCACCTCCTACAAGAGGTGTTTCCTGATCAACCAGCATTAGGGGCCTCCTGTATATATTCCCCAACATAAGACATTAAAACAATGTCCTAAACTGGTTACCACCTCAACTGCACTTTAATCACCTAAAAGCAAAAACTCTCTTATTCATCACAGTGATCTCGGCACTAAGCAGTGTATGGAGTATAATGGTTATTCTACGTTTGAGTAGTTTAAAAGATAAGCACCCCTGTGTTCATGTAACTATTTACAATAGCCAACATGTGGAACTCCAGTTGAGTAGACTGATTGGATTAAGGATGCATAGCTTAAGAAGATGTGGTATACATACATAATGGTACACTACTCAGGTACAAAAATAACAGAATATGGACATACCTTGAAGGTATTCTGATAAGTGAAGTAAGTCAAAAGGAGAAGACATACCATATGATTTCACTCATTTGTGAACTATAAAGAAAAGCAAAGCAATCAAACAAACAACAAAAACCAAAATCCACTTGGACAACAAAATACTGTTATGAGAGGCAAAGGAGGGGGATGAAACTACTTGATGATGGATAGTGTGTGGACATTGATGGTGAGTGTGATGTGATAGCTGCTGAAGTGAGAAATTGTATATATGAAACCTACACAAGTGTAGCAAACTAACATTACCTCAGTAAAAAGAATTCTTGTATGTATGGAGGTGGATGTTAACTAGATATGAGAAAATCAAATCCATAGTTTAAAAAAATGTTTTGTAGTATTAAAGCCACCTAAGTCCCAAGCCATACCTGTTCTGCACTATGTCAATTGTAAAAAGAAGTCTAAGAGAAATTTTTGCTTCCATTTATAAGTAAACAGGGTGATTTCAGACAAATCCTCGCCACTGATGACAAGTAAACTTAGATGAATGAAATATAAAAATCATCTATTTGTAAGCATCAGAGAGCTACCAAGACAGAGAAATATAATCAGGCCAAGAGTTGGTTCTTTGCAAAAACTAATAAAAAGGATTGATGTTTAATGAGATTTTTCCAGGAGAGAGCAGTGAAATAGGGAGCTATCACTACAGATCCCACTGGCATTAAGAAAATCACAAAAGTCAAAATGAAGATTTAGTGTAAGAAGTTAAAGCAAGTTATCTTTGGATGGAGGTGGGTAAGAGTTGGAAGGGAGACAAAGCAGTATTTTGAAGTCAGGGACAACTTTCTACTTTTAAACCTGGATAGTCATTCCATGTTTGCTTTGTTATATATTATTGAACTTTATATTCACGTTTGTGCCTTTTTCTGTGTTAAACTTTGCATGGGGTTATATTTCAAAATAAAAAAGATGGCTAAGAATCAGGCTGCACTCTTCTATATAATATATATATATTTTGTTATTGTATGTAATAATGTTCAGTAATATCATGATAATAGTATAGACATAGCTTAGTCTAGTCTACTCTAACATAGGCTGTAGAAAATAACAAAATACTACTTGAGTGGAGGAGGAGTGGTTGGCAGGGCAGCTGAAGAGAAAATGAGGACTGAAATGAGAAAGATAAACTTTGAGAAGATACTTTCCTTTCCCTCCAGAAGTACTGTGAAAATATCTAATAGTATATATACAATTAGACCAATGGAGGTCTATATCAATCAAAAAAAAAAAATACAAAACAAAACTGCTTTCAAATAATACGGTATGCTTTGAGAGTTATGAGAGTTATAAGAATGAGTTATAAGGGTCTCCCCGGTGGCGCAGCAGTTGAGCGCTGGGTTGGGAAGCTGCCAGCGGCCTCTGCAGCGCCAGTTCAATCCCCGGCTGCTCCCCGGCCACCGGAGGAGGGTCCCGCATGGCGCGCAGACCTCTCCTTCTGCCTGCTGCTCCCCTCAGCAGTGTGCTTCGGTCCTTCTGCCTGCTCTGCTCCCCGCTCTGGCTCTGGTGAATTCTCTCACCCTCCCGCGCTTCTGACTGTTCCCAGTGTTTGTACAAATAAATAAATAAATCTTAAAAAAAAAAAAGAATGAGTTATAAGAAGAGTTATAAGAATGGAAAAGTTACACTAGTTGCACAAAAACCCTGTTAGAAGGAATAAAGAGTAGTCATTAAATTTAAAATGCTTTAAAAAATTTAAATTTTAAAAAAACTTTGAGTATACAACAGTACAGTGGGGCTTCCATTATAAGGTATTTCAGAACTATTATAGGAAATAGTCAATTATTTTTTACATTATGAAAGAGGCGTATGGTTATTTTATACCAGGGTAAGCAGGAAGCAGGGGTCTAAGATTAGTAGAAAATTCTTTATTCAATTGGCTAAGTTATTAGGACAAGGCTTCCTGTTCTCAGAATACTGAGAGACTAGGTAAATGATATCAGCACAGCCAAAATGACAGCCTACAGTCTACATTCAGGTGCCAAACAATGATGTAACATGATGTAAAAAACAAAAAACATTCTTTTTAAAGTCATTATCCTTTTTTTTGAGAGTATGTCTTTCTTACTTTTTCTGGTATAAAAATATCTTTTAAGATATGGGGGCAGGGGCTGGCACAAGGGGTTGAGCATCGCACTGTGAGACAATCCACGGCCTCTGCAGCACGAGTTCGATTCCCGGCTGGCCAGAGAGAAACCCACATGGCTAGGTGGACCTCTCCTGTCTCACCTGCTGCTCCCCTCAGCAGTGTATTTCAGTCGGTCTGCCTGTTCTGTTCCCCGCTCTGTCTCAGGTGGGCCCTCTCACCCCCTACATCTCTGGCCTGTGCCCCAGCTCTTGTATGCATAGATGAATAAAATCTTAAAAAAAAAAAAAATATGGGGACAGTAGTAAATAGATGTTATTTAACTTTTGATTAAATGCCATTACTTGTTACAATATGAAGTTATCAACCCTATGTCAATGCCCTAATCTACCATCTGGAAATTAAAGTTAAAATTGAAGTCTAGTAGCCAGCACTATTCTTACTGTCAGTGTGGTTGAGAATTTAAGCAGAATATTTTACAATACCATAAAACAATGATAGTTTTTGACCTATGGGCACAATTTCCTGGCAATATTTCAGAATTAATACTCTGTATCATTCATGCAAAAATAAAGTATACTGCAATAGTCCCAGTGCCGAGCACAAAACAGGACATATATCACTTTTTTCAGTCCACAAATGAATAAATCATAAGACCCATATCATATCCCTCATCAAAAAAAATTGTTTACGGAAAAAGTCTAAGAACACAAACTAAAACTTGATGAGAATTTCAAAGTAATGGGTTTGGATATGAAACTAAACTTATGAAGATCATTTCTAAAACAGTTTTAGAGGTCAACTTTCTGTATGTTATTATGGTTCCATTTGCACCAAAGACCTGCCAGTTTCATGTGAGTATGTCTGAAATATTGCCCACACTGAATGACATTTTCTTCTTAAAGTATCATTTAATACAAGCAATCTTATGCAAATGAATTAAGTATTCAGGCATCAATTTTATTTTATTTTTTTAAAGATTTATTTATTTTTATTTATTTATTTATACAAGCACTGGGTACAGTCAGAAGCATGGGAGGATGAGAGAATCCACCAGAGCCAGAGCAGGAGCAGAGCAGGCAGAAGGACCGAAGCACACTGCTGAGGGGAGCAGCCAGCGGCAGGAGAGGTCTGCGCTCCATGTGGGACCCTCCTCCGGTGGCCGGGGAGCAGCCGGGGATCGAACTGGCGCTGCAGAGGCTGCGGGCAGCTTCTCAACCCAGCGCTCAACCGCTGTGCCACCGGGGAGGCCCTCAGGCATCAATTTTGAAGTCTTTTCTTCCTACACGTCAATAGAAATAAACACACTATTTGCAGTCAATAAGATTTAAGTATTGTCCGTAGGTCCAGCAAAGTGATAAAAATAAAAACTATTGTAAAGGTGATTTTGGTCAATCTCTAACAATTGCTCGCTCCTGTATGTTAAGTCTATAAAAAATTGACTTAATAACAAAATTGGTACACTTCTGTAAATAAGTGTAAATCAGTCTTTTATTTTTTTTACCCACTCAGATGTTTCTTTCTAATGAATGGACCATTACATTTCCAAAGTTCTGAAATGGTCAACACATCACAGAAAGACATTTCTTTAGGCACCTGCTTGAAACCAACAGCTTCAGCAAACTGTTGGCCTTGATTCAGGGCCAAGAAGTTTGGTCTTTAGGGCCTCCCCGGTGGCACAGCGGTTGAGCATTGGGTTGCAAAGCTGCCCGCAGCCTCTGCGGCGCCGGTTCGATCCCCAGCTGCTCCCCGGCCACTGGAGGAGGGTCCCACATGGCGCGCAGACCTCTCCTGCCGCCCGCTGCTCCCCTCAGCAGTGTACTTCGGTCCTTCTGCCTGCTCTGCTCCCTGCTCTGGCTCTGGTGAATTCTCTCACCCTCCCACGCTTCTGACTGTACCCAGTGCTTGTATAAATAAATAAATAAATCTTTAAAAAAAAAAGTTTAGTCTTTAGAAGCTAGTAAGGAAGGGGGCCTCCCTGGTGGCCAAGGGGTTAAGATGCAACCGATGAAGCTCACCACAGCCACTACAGCCCAAGTTCAATCCCCTGCCAGGGAGGTGACCCACTTGGCCCAGCAGACCTCTCCTGACCTGCCCACTGCTCCCCTCAGCAGTGTATTTCAGTCAATCTGCCTGTTCTGTTCCCCGATCTGTCTCTGGTGAGTCCTCTCACCAGACAAAACTCCAGCCTGTACCCCAGTTCTTGTATGTATAAATAATTCAATCTTAAAAGATAATAAGGAAGGCCTCCCGGGTGGCACAAGAGTAAACTATCAAAAAGAGAAATTAAGAAAAACAATCCCACCTACAATTGCATCAAAAAGAATAAAATGGGGCTTCCCTAGTGGCACAAGGGGTTTGCTGCACAAGTTCAATCCCCGGGCAGGGAGCTACCCACATGGCGCAGCAGACCTCTCCTGACTCGACTGCTGCTCCTCTCAGCAGTGTATTTCAGTCAATCTGCTTGTTCTGTTCCCCACTCTGTCTCCGGTGAATCCTCTCACCCCCCACACCTCTGGCCTGTACCCCAGTTCTTGTATGCATAAATAAATAAATCTTTAAAAAAAAAAAGAATAAAATGCCTAGGAATAATGAGGCCAAGGATGTGAAAATATCAGTACACTGTAAACTCTAAGACACTGAAGACAGAAATTGAAGACACAAAGAAATAGAAAAATAGTTCCTATTCATGAGTTGGAAGAATTTAATGCTATTAAAATGTGCATACTACCCAAAGCAACCTACAGATCCAAAGCACTCCCTATCAAAATTCCAAAGACATTTTTACATGTCAAATAAAGACATGTAGGACAATTACTATCAGAGCTAAAGAAAGATATTGACAACAACACATTAGGGGACTTTATACTTCACTTAAAACTATGGACAAATCAACAAGAAAGACAAAGTGTGAGGAAGTAACAGCTTTAACTAAGCGGTTAGATCACCAGGCTTAACAGTTATCTACAGAACACACCACCCAAAAACTACTCCATCTATCAAGTGCACACTGAAAAATTTTAAGACTAGACAATATATATTAGGACACAAGTCAATTATCAATAAAACTAGAAAGACTGAAATGATACCTAATAGTCTTTCTGACATAATGCCATAAAGCTAGAAATGTACTATAAAAAAAAAAAAAACAGGAAAAACTATAAATACATGGAAACTAAACAACATGATGCTTAATAACTACTGATAAAAGAAGACATTAAAATAAAAATCTAGGGCCTCCCTGGTGGCTTAGGGGTTGAGTCAGTCTCAGTGCTATCACCTCTATGGCCTGAGTTTGATCCCTGCTGGCCAGGGAGCTAACCCACATATGGTGCAGCAGACCTCTTGTCTCACCCACTGCTCCCCTTAGCAGTGGATTTCAGGAAATCCACCTGTTCTGCTCCCTACTCTGTCTCTGGTGAATCTTCTCACATCCCCCACACCCCAGTTCTCCTATGCAAAAATTAAAAAAAAAAATCTAAAATAAAGCAGAAATCTAAAATATCTCAAGACTATAGAAAACAAACATACAAACTATCAGAATTTAAGGGATGCATCAAAAGTGGTCAAGAAGAAAGAAAATTGCATCACAGGCTAACATTAAGAAGAAAAATCAGGGCTTCCCCTGGTGGCACAGGCAGTTGAATGCCGTGCTGTGAGGCTGCCCGCAGCCTCTGCAGCACCGGTTAGGTCCCAGCCGGCCGGCAAGGGCCCCACATGGCGCAACAGATCTCTCCTATCTCGCCTGCTGCTCCCCTCAGCAGTGTATTTCATTGGTCTGCCTGTTCTGTTCCCCGCTCTGTCTCTGGTGGATCCTCTCGCCCTCCCGAGCTTCTGGCCTGTGCCCCGGTTCTTGAATAAATAATCTTTAAAAAAAAAAAAAAAAAAAGAGGAAAAATCCGAAATAAACAGTCTACAATTACACCTATAGCAACTTGAAAAAGAGGAACAAACAAAAACCAAAGTTAGTAGAAGAAAGAAGATAGAGAGCAAAAGAACTATATAAAAGATCTCTAAAACTTAAGAGTCAGGCCTCCCAAGTGCTATCAATTAAAAAAAAAAGTAAAGGGCCTCCCCGGTGGCGCAGCGGTTGAGCGCTGGGTTGCGAAGCTGCCCGCGGCCTCTGCGGCGCCGGTTCGATCCCCGGCTGCTCCCCGGCCACCAGAGGAGGGTCCCACATAGCGTACAGACCTCTCCTGCCGCCCGCTGCTCTCCTCAGCAGTGTACTTCGGTCCTTCTGCCTGCTCTGCTCCCCGCTCTGGCCCTGGTGAATTCTCTCACCCTCCCATGCTTCTGACTGTACCCAGTGCATGTATAAACAAAACAAACAAACAAACCAATAAATAAATAAATAAAACATGCCTAAAAAAAAAAAAAGGTAAAATACTCTCAGTTCACAGTCCATACATAAATAGGCCTAAGGCTACTGCATGGGCATCAGGCCATAGTTTGCCAACACCTTGTCTAGGACACACTAAAGCATCATGTGGGTTTATCATTAAATGGTGAGATTAGTGTCATTCTGTTGTTTATAGAAAATGTGTCATTTGTATCAAATACACCTAATAAAAATACGAGCAGTTAAATATCCCAGCAGTAAAGACTGCAAAGAACAGTGATACAGTAATAACATTCATCACCAAAACTACCCCAGAAAACAAACCTGTAGAAACTAAAGTTTACCAGCACTTCAGAATGTACTGCAGCACCAGACCACGCTTTTTTATTTTCCTTATTCTTTTCCTCATATTCATAAATTTAGCAGTTATCTATTTACTTTATATTCACCAGATCATCTCATTCATCTTTTCATGTGAGGTGAAGTCACCTGTGACACTGCCAGTTCACTAGATCCCTATGAAATGGCTTGGATCATTATCACTTCTTTGTTGAAGTTTTTTCCCCAAGTGTGTCTGACCTTATTTCTAGACTTTTGAATCACTCCCATAAACTCCATTTAACAGATCTTCTCTATTGTCCTCTGTATAAGCCCTGTTGTCTCTTACTTAATATTGTCTCTTACTACTTAATATTATTTGAATGAAAATTATGTCTTTAGATGCAGTGTCAGTGTGTGAAATGAGTGATACAGATGAAAGTCTTCAGTATAAGTCACCGGTATATGCTAAATGCTAAAGGAGTGGAAGAGACCCTTGATTAATATATTTCTTCCCTTTTCAACCACATATTCCCAAAGAAATCTTTAAAACTGGTATCTATTGGACTACATTTATATAATTTGATCATAATTTTAAATTCAACTGTATTAAATTCTTTATTGTTTCAAAGAAACAAAAATCTCTCACTTCGGTAAATTTCTAGGGTTTTATTTTTTTCCATTATAGATTGGTGGCTCAATAAATTTTTCACAGCAAGTAACATGTACTCCACAATTCTCTGGGCGTTCAATAATGGTTTAACGACAAATGTCTTCGAAGTGACAAGCATTAGCATACTAAATCCCAGGTCCCAACCCCCTCACATTAGTGTGACCTTAGGCAAACTACCTCTCAGTCTTTTTTTCTCATCTGCAAAATGGACTACCTAATTCGCAGAATGTTGTAAAAACTAAATGAAGGGTGAAAACAATTTCAGTGTTTTATACAGAAATTATCAGTACTATTACTACTTCTCAAAAGCAGTAACGCTATTGCCAAGACTAGAATATTGTGTACCTGTTTGCAATGATGTTTAAAGCCTCAACACAGGATAGTGAAACTGCAAAGGAGGTGAACTGCGTACTTTCTTGCAGGCAAACTCAATTAGCACCGTCTATACATTAAAATGTTAGTAATTTTACTCAACCCTTCTAGGGAGAAATGACTGGCAAAGTGTGACCATTCATCACCACAACGTCAAAGAAATATATAAGAGATTAAATGTATTTCTAGGATTTCTCAATACTTCAAAATAACGGGAAAGGGGGCAACAAGGCTGGCCATGCGCTGCAAATTGTTGAAAACGGGTGATGGATACACGCCATTCCTTATACTACCCTTCCGACCTCTGTGTAGCTCCAAGATTCCCTTCCCTTTTTTTTTTTCCCCCCAAGTCCAAAGGTCTATCTTTTCCCTAAAGCTTTATGTAAACGCTGGTCCTGGTCAGGAAGACACACTGGAAAGTACTGGGAAGTGAAGAAAGGCCAGCACCCGCCAGGTGAAGCTGGTTCAACCTCTCAGGTGACCAGTAAACACGCTCCTCCCCTCCCCTCCCCCCAGAAACCCCGAGGCCCGGCCCCGAGGTGCACCGGCGGGTTCCGCCCACCTCGTCCCGGGAAAAGGGGCGACACCCAAGGGAACGGCCGCCGAGGGCTGACTTTCCAGGACCGCCGCCTGGCGGCCCGCGCGCTAACTGCGGGCTCCGCGCAATGGACCGACCCGGAGCGGGGCAGGTTTGGGGCAGTCGGGTGGGTGGGGGAGCCCCGGGCCTCGGCGCGCGCGTCCGCCGACTTCCTCACGCCCCGCCGGGCCCCAGCCGCCCCGGGGCCCTCAGCCGCCCGGCGACGCGAGGACGCCTGCGCCTCCTCCCTCCGGCCGAGACGCAAACACCCAACCGGCCACGAGCCTGCCCGCCTCCCCGCTAGCCCGAGCCGGGCTCCTTCTGCTCCGGCCCCACGACTGTTAGGGCTCTCCCGCCGCCGTGACCCCGGCGTCGCCTCCCCGACCCCACGCCCGCCGCTTCCCCAAGCCCCCAGCGCCACTTACCTCGGCCGCCGGGCAGCAGGCGCTTTCTTCACGCACTCTGCGCTTCCAGCTTGGCTCTCCCGGCGCGTTGCTGCCAATCACCCAATCTCCGCCACGAGCCCAGTCAGACGGACCAATCAGCTGCTTCCTCAGGCTGGGAGGCGGGCACTGACACGCCCAAGCGGAAAGCTACGCGATGATCTCGCGGGTCGGGAGCCGCATTTTTGCTACTAATGCGCGCATGCGCGAGCTCGGCTAGTACTGTCCATGAGGTTTCGCGTGGACCTCGCTTTGTGTGGGGACTACGCTGCGCTAGGAAGTACTCTTCTCGCCACCTCGTGCGCTCTCGCTCGCTCCTTCCCTCTCCCTTTCTCTTTCTCCGTTCCCCCAGCCCCCCCACGTTAGCTCTGTGTGTGTGTGTGTGTGTGTGTGTGTGTGTGTGTGTGTGTGTGTGAGAGAGACTTGAAAGAAGCTGTTGAGTCTTAAGCGCTTGTTAAATATGCAAGTCCTTTTATCTCCTGTTGTTCACAGGGCAGATCTGCCTCAGCAGACCTCATATCCGGGGTGTGTTTGTGTTTGGGTAGAGTGAGGGTTCGGGATTATACACAGTGCCTGACCAATGAAGATTTTACATACTCCCAGTATATCTAGTCTGATTCATTTGGACACGTGCTTTGAAATACTGAATATTCTAGGACACTCTGGATTTCCAACAATTATACTATGGAAATGTAATCATTAGATTTATAATTAATATATTCAGCATGGTGACAAATGTAGGCCTTATAAAATATATGTAGGGTAAGAAGCCTACCTGTCAGTATTTCTGTATGACTTTTCAAGAGGCCTTTACTGATTGGCTGTCTCTTATACTCCCACATTGCTTTTAGTTATTGATCCCAAAGGTCACTGGGCACCTGAGCTCTGATGTACTTATTTGGTGCCCAAGTCCTGCTGGTGACCACTTGTCTCCTCCAGCAAAAGCTTTATTTCATTTACTGAACAAGAGATTGTTGAGAACCCTTCATGACAGTACAGGATATTTTAAAGCCTTGTGCCACACCCTCAGCCAGTCTATCAGGGAGACAAAAACACAAATTTAATATATACAAATAAACATTACAGTTGTGTTGAGGAAGCCTAGAAGCCTTGCCTACACTAAAGTTGAGCTCAGGAAACATCTCTGGGAGGAGTGAGTGCTTTGCCTGAGCTCGATGAAAGAGCTGTTTCTGAGCTAAAGGGGTGGGGGCAAAGGATGGTGGCATTTCTGGCAAAGTTCACTTGTTTCTTGTGAAATTTGTCCAGAATAAATTTACTGAAAAGCTAATGAGACTTAGCCAACCCTCATGACTTGAACTAGCTCTTTCCAAGAGCCAAAGAAGGACCCCAGCACTGAGTTCATACGGCCGTGTTGTTTTCTACTCCTTAAAAGGAAGATGTCTTAAGGCATCCCTCAAACAGCATGCTTAAACTGCCTTTTTCCCTTTCCAACTTTCCTGCTTTTATATCACTCTTCCTGCTAAGGTGCCCTGGTATGACGCTGCACATTTTTGGGATCTGGATGAGGGAAAGTAATTGAGTTGATATACTTGGATCACTTCTGTGATGTTATTGCTGACTTCCCAGGTATCAAACTGGCTTCCAGGAATATTCCTAGCATTCCACAGAGGGCCTATTAACATGTCCTCATTGCTCCTGGTGCTAGATGTGGCTGGAGAGAGTTTAAATGTATTGAGTACAAAGCTAATGTAAAGGAAAATCTTCCCTTTAATTTTTTTAATTATAAACAGGGTGCTTTACTTTTTAAGTAAATTTTATTTTAGAATAGTTTTATAGTTTTTTAAAGAAAAATTGCAATGATAGTATAAAAAGTTATATCTGTACTTGACCCAGTTTCCCCTAATGCAAACATTTTCCATTACCATGAAACATTTATAAAACTAAGGCACCAACATTACTATTTACCAAACTTCAGACTTTATGCAGGTTTTACTGTCTTTTTTCTGTTTCGGATCCATCCAAAATGCCACATTGTATTTAGTCATGTCTCTGGACTCCTCTGGTATATGACAGCTTTGAGGAGACTTGTCAACTATCTTATAAAATGGCACTTGATTTGAATTTGTCTGATGTTTTTCTTATGATTAGATTGGGGTTATAAGGTTTGGAGGAAAATAGCACACAGTGAGATGCCTTTGTCATCACATCATATCAGGAGTACGTGGGTTATTAGCATGAATTATTGCTGCTGATGTTAACCTTGATCACCTGACCATGGTAGTGTTTGCAATTTCTCCACTATAAAGTTGTATTACCCCCACTCCCCCATCCCCACCTTTCCCCATATTCTCTTCTTCAGAAGCAAGTCACTAAATCCTGCCACACATAAGGAGAGTTGAAGATTAAGCTTCCACTCCTGAAGTGGAATATCTACATAAATTATTTGGCATTCTGTAAAGATTTGTCCCTTTCTCCTGTTTATTTATATCCAAATATTTATTAATAAAGACTCATGTATATTTATTTTATACTTGGTTTTATATTTTATATTATGTTTTTCAAATGGCTCTGCTTTGGCCATGGAACTCTCTTTTATGCTACTCCCTATGTCCCTTTTGTTTTCTGATTATCTACTCACGCTTGTATTTTTCCTGCTCTAGAATTCAAGATGAGATGTGCTTGTTGCTACTGTGGTGTCACTGAATCTAGCTTTTCTTAGCTTACAGAACTAGGAAATGTGCTCCCATTTTGTTTTTTAATACTTGGCTTATATCTCTGTGATAGTATGCTTCTAAGTTAGCCCCCAATGACCCCTGCCTGCAGATACTCAGTCTTGGTGTTGAATACCTTGAGGGTGGGTTGGGTCTAGTGACTTCCTACTGATGAATAGTATACAGCAAGAGTGATGAGATGGGGCCTCCCTGGTAGCACAGTGGTTAAAGTCTCAGCACTATAAAATGATAGCCAGCCACTGGAGCATGACTTCGATCCCTAGTCAGGGAGCTACCCACATGGCGCAGCAGACCTCTCCTGTCTCCCCATTGCTCCCCTTAGCAGTGCATTTCAGTAGATCTGCCTGTTCTGCTCCCCACTCTATCTCTGGTGAAGCCTCTCACCCACCCACCTCTGGACTACACCCCAGTTCTTATATGCATAAATAAATGAAAGCAAATCTTAAAAAAAAAAAAAAGAGCAATGTCATTTATGAGACATCTAGCATGCTCTCTGTCATTGCTCTTTCACTTCTGAGGGAAGCCAGAAGTGAGCTGCCCCATGGAGAGGCTCATGTGGAAAGAGACTGAGGGAGGCCTCTGGCCAACTGTCAGCAAGAAACTGAGTCCCTTCGTTCATCAACCTTTGTGGAATTGAATCCTGCTAATAGCTTTGTGAGAGAACTTGGAAAAAGATAGCCATTAGACAATGATTACTGCTCCATTGCTGCCTTGATTGCAGCCTTGAGATAGACCCTAAGCCAGAGACCCTGTAAGCCACTCATACACAAAACTATGAGAAAATAAATGGTTATGGTGTTAAGCTCCCATATTTTGGAATAGTTTGTTAGAAAGCAAAAGATAGCTAAGATCAATGGTTCTTAAATTTCATTTTGGAACTTATTTAAAAATACATATGGCTGGCTCCTTCCCCAGAATCTTAGGTTGTTGTTTTACATAGCTAAGTCTGGAAACAAATGTAAAATATTACTGGGCAATCGATTCATTTGGGGGTGTTAGAAGAAAATAAAACTTTTTAGTCTGACCAGGAGCTCTTTACACAAATCAATGCCCAGATACAAAATACAGAATAATTGGCACTTCATCTGCTAGTTAGTGTATTTATTAAATAGAGGAGAAAGAATCAGAGCTCTCTTACTGTGTGGCCTTGAAAAAGTTTCTTAATCTTTCTACGACACCAGATTCCTTTCATATATTAAAGACTATAATGCCATTATTTGGGCAAAGAGATTTATACATTATTAAGTATATATTAGGCAATTGAAAGTTGACCAAGACAGGTTGTGAGCTTCCTTGTAGAGATTTAACAAAATGTCAGATTCTCATTTGTTCATATTGGTAGACTGTGAGTCTGTCTTCAGTGGTAGAAAAAATGTGGGCTTCCAAATCAGAAAAACCCATATTCAGGATATCCTTCTGCTACTTATCAGCTGTGTGGCCTTCAAGCAAACCAGTAAGCTCAGTGGATTTCAATTCCTGATTTGCACAGTGGAGAAAATAACCATCACAAAGGGTAACCCTGAGGACCAATTATGTAACATTTGTAAAATACTAAGGGCACTGCCTGGCTTATCACAAGGACCCAATAAATAATAACCATGAAGGACATACAGCTTGTGTGGTTGTGATCCAGTGGTTAGTTAAGGACAAATGTCCCTGTGTGTGTGTGTGTGTGTCAGCCTGATTCTCATTAGGTTTAATGACAACCTCATTTGGTGAGATAAGTTGAATGATCTGAATCTTATACTGTATATCCCGAGAAATAAAGATTCATTGTAGGCCTCCCCGGTGGCGCAGCGGTTGAGCGCTGGGTTGCGAAGCTGCCCGCAGCCTCTGCAGCGCCGGTTCAATCCCCGGCTGCTCCCCGGCCACCGGAGGAAGGTCCCACATGGCGTACAGACCTCTCCTGCCGCCCGCTGCTCCCCTCAGCAGTGTGCTTCATCACTCTGCCTGCTCTGCTCCCCACCCTGGCTCTGGTGAATTCTCTCACCCTCCTGTGCTTCTGACTGTACCCAGTGCTTGTATAAAAAAGTAAATAAATAAATAAATAAATCTTTTAAAAAAAAAAATTTAATGATGGAAAATGTCAAGAACACACAAAAGTAAAAAGCATAGTACAAAAAAATCCTCTCACCATCATGTGGCTTTAATAGTTATCAACTCACAGCTACTGGTTTCATCCATACCCTTTCTGAGCCTCCTTGATTCCTTTGAAGCTAATTTTAGGTATGTCATCTCATCCATCAATATTTCAGAGTATATCACTAAAAGATAAGAAGTCTTTTTAAAAATATAATTATAGTACCATTATCAGGTACTAACAGGAATTGTTTCTTAATACCATCAATTCAGTATTTCAATTTGCTCCTGTTTCATTTTTCTTACAGTTGCTTTGAATCAGAATCAAAGAATAATAAATATTCCCTGGGGGCCTAGGGATTATTTCTCAGTGCTATCACCACTAGGGCCTGAGTTCAATGCATGCTACACAAAATTAAATAAACAAACAAACAAACAAACAAACAAATAAATAAAGTCCTTTGTCTCCTTTTATCTTCTGTAAACTAGTAGAGCTTTGTTTACAGATCTGATTTCATTTCTGGGGTGGGGCAAGATTACTTCATCATAGACAATGGTATACTCTTCATCAGAAGCTAAATAGTTCATGTTATCTTTTTTTAACATTAAAACAGCTACTGGTGATCATTACCTGATCTATGATCTCATTTTAGAATATAAATTAGTTTTTACCAAATCTTTTCTGGAAAGGACTTTTCAAAAAAAAAACAAGATTTATTTATTTATGCACAGAAGAACTCGAGTACAGGCCAGAGGTACGGGGGTGAGAAGATTCACCAGAGAGAGTGGGGAACAGAACAGGCAGATTAACTGAAATACATTGCTGAGGGGAGCAGTGGGGCGAGTCAGAAGTCTGCCGTACCATGTGTGCAGCTCCCTGGCCGGGGATCAAACTCATGCTGCAGAAGCTGTGGATAGCGGTGCTTAACCCCTTGCACTACCAGGGAGGCCCCTGGAAATGATATTTTTAAAGGGAGAGAAGTAGAGCTGAATTTATATTTCTGGAACATCTAGACAGTTGGCAGGTGCTTTCACTTACATTAGTTTATTTAATTCCCACAGTAGTCTTGGAAGGTGGTTGCCATAATCTGTTTTTTAGAGACTAGGACCTTCAGCAGCTGAGTTACTAGTACAGTCGTACAGCCAGCAAGTGGTTGAAACTCAGATTTGTCTGATCCACATTATACCATGCAGCTGTTTTGAAAAACAAATTTATTTTTAATGATGTGTCATTACTTTACATTCTTGTTTTTTCACAGTATAGGATTTCTCCCTTCAGGTGTGGTCACAATTGTCTTTCCATCATGTAGCTTTTTTGAATGAGGTTCTGTTGACATTGCATCACGAAATAGGATTCAGTGGTTACCCCACTAGCCTCCTGTGTTATTGCTTATATTCTCCTCAATCATAATTGTTTTGTGACCCTGAGTTGGTCACTCTCATACTTGCAAAACCAGTTCCCTGGAACTGCTAAATCCCTGACTTATAATCAAACACGCAGCTTTTTATGAACATATTTTATACATTTACAAGTATGATTTTACTTAATGCAAATTTATCACGTTATATATAAAACTGTATTGGTGCCCATCACCCCAATAGAGGTAGAGATAGTATATTTTTACTTTTTTTTTTTTTTAAAGATTTATTGGGTAGTCAGAAGCGCGGGAGGGTGAGAGAATTCACCAGAGCCAGAGCAGGGAGCAGAGCAGGCAGAAGGACCGAAGTACACTGCTGAGGGGAGCAGCGGGCGGCAGGAGAGGTCTGTGCGCCATGTGGGACCCTCCTCCGGTGGCCGGGAAGCAGCCGGGGATCCAACTGGCGCCGCAGAGGCTTCTGGCAGCTTCACAACCCAGCGCTCAACCACTGTGCCGCAGGGGAGGCCCAATTTTTAGTTTTTTTTAAAAGATTTATTTACTCACGCATACAAGAACCGGGGTACAGGTCAGATGCGTGGGAGGGTGAAAGGATTCACCAGAGACAGAGCAGGGAACAGAACAGGCTGATTGACTGAAATACACTGCTGAGGGGAGCAGCGGGTGAGACAGGAGAGGTCGGCTGGGCCATGTGGGATTCTCCTTGGCAGGTGGGGATTGAATCCGAGCTGCAGAGGCTGTGAAGAGCTTCACAGCGCTGCACTCAACTGCCTGCGCCACCAGGGGAGGCCCTATTTGTACTTTCGTTGGTGGGCTCCTAGTCTGCCAGATCCTATCTTAACCCCCTCCTGAATATTACCTATTCAGGTAATATATGCTGAAAACCTAGATTGTATCTTTCTGTATATTTTCAATACTTACACAATAACATGTACATTTATGTACTTTTATAAACATGTATAGGGTATGATTTTTATTGTTTAAAAACTCAGACCATTATATATATACTATTAAACATCTTTCATCACTTAACACTGGAAACTTCTGTGTCTCTTCCTATAGCTCCAATTTTTTTTCTTAATCATTTTCTATATATATTTCATAATGGCCCACAGCGTCTAGATATAATTTACTTAAACATTCCAAAATTGAAATGCATTCATTTGATGTTGAGTTTTGCTGTTTTTTCCAATATGAACAATACTGCAGTAATATCTTTGCTTTTATGCCTTTGTATACTGGTTTAGATTTTTTTTTAAAGATTTATTTATTTATGCCTACAAAAACTGACATACAGGCCAGAGGTGTGGGTGGTGAGAGGGTTCACCAGAGACAGAGTGGGGAACAGAACAGACAGACTGACTGAAATACACTGCTGAGGGGAGCAGTGGACAAGACAGGAGAGGTCTGCTGAGCCATGTGGGTTATCTCCCTTGTCAGGGATCTAACTTGTGCTGCAGTGGCTGTGGAAAGCTTCATATTGCCGACACTTAATCCCTTGCACCACCAGGGAAGTCCTAGTTTAGATTCTTGAAAATGAGATTGCTAAGTCAAAAAACATTCTTATTTTTATAATAGATTTTGCTGGTTTGCTTTTTAAAATGCTGTAATAATTTACATTTCCATAGCAACATGAGAGTCCTCTTCATAACTAATCCTGCCAAAATTTAGCAACCTTGTATTATTTTGATTTTTAACCAGTCTGAATAGCATCAAGTGATTATTCTCATTGTTATATTTTCATTCCCTATTAGGGGTTTAAATATCTTTCCTTGTTTATTGGCCATATGATTAAATAATAATTTATTGTCTTTTCCCAATTTCTGTAAGACTGTTTATTCTCTTCTTGAAAATTTTAATCAATTTTTTTGTAATTGATTGTTTAAATGTTACTCTCTATCTGCCCAATGAGTTGCAAATTCACCCCCAAGCCTGTTGTCTTTTGACATTGCTTATATATCATTTTGTTATACAAAAAATTACTTTTTAAAATAATATGTCCATTTCTTTCTTAACTTCTGGGTTCTCAATCTTTTTTAAGGTCTCCCCTAGTTTTATATGTACATGTTTCCAAGGTTTACTTAAAAGATTTTTAGTATTTTATTTTTTAGTCTTAAGTTTTTAATCCATCTGGAACTTAATTTTTGGTAAGAGATGTAATAGAAGGATACAATGTTATTTTCATGCAAATGGATAGCCAGTACTTCTTTTTTTTTTTTTTTAAGATTTATTTATTTATTTATACCAGCACTGGGTACAGTCAGAAGCGCAGGAGGGTGAGAGAATTCACCAGAGCCAGAGCAGGGAGCAGAACAGGCAGAAGGACCGAAGCACACTGCTGAGGGGAGCAGCGGGCGGCAGGAGAGGTCTGCGCGCCATGTGGGACCCTCCTCCGGTGGCCGGGGAGCAGCCGGGGATCGAACTGGTGCCGCAGAGGCTGCAGGCACCTTCGCAACCCAGCACTCAACCGCTGCACCACCGGGGAGGCCCTAGCCAGTACTTCTATTTAAAATTATTTCACTCTTGGGCCTCCCGGGTGGCGCGCAGCAGTTGAGCGCTGGGTTGCGAAGCTGCCCGCGGCCTCTGCGGCGCAGGTTCAATCCCTGGCTGCTCCCCAGCCACCAGAGGAGGGTCCCACATGGCGTGCAGACCTCTCCTGCCACCCGCTGCTCCCCTCAGCAGTGTACTTCGGTCCTTCTGCCTGCTCTGCTCCCTGCTCTGGCTCTGGTGAATTCTCTCACCCTCCCGCGCTTCTGACTGTACCCAGTGCATGTATAAACAAAACAAACAAACAAATAAATAAAATAAAACATGCCTCTATTAAAAAAAAAATAAAAATAAAATTATTTCACTCTTTTTTTCTAAAATGCTACAGCATTTTATTTTATTTTACAGTTTTATTTTCATTGTTCTTTTTATTTATTTATTTTATAAATTTTATTTTTATATTCCCCATACAATTGTGACCCCCTTATTTTGACCCCAATCCCTCCCCTCCCTGCCCCCCACCCCCCATAGAGTGTCTCTGGTTCATAGTTGTTTGTTGATTTTGATTTTTACTTTCTTATAGTTATTCTTTTTCCTGGTCCCTTATTTAAGTTTTCTAGATTCCTGCTATGAGTGAGACCATCCGGTATTTTTCTTTTTCTTTCTGGCTTATTTCCCTGAGCATGATCCCTTCCAGTGCCATCCATGTTGCTGCAAATTGCATGTGTTTATCTTTTTTGAATGCTGAGTAATATTCCATGGTGTATATGTACCACATCTTCTTGTTCCAGTCATCTATTTTTGGGCATTTGGGTTGTTTCCAAAGCTTAGCTATTGTAAACAGTGCTACTATAAACATAGGGGTGCAGGTGCCCTTTGGAATTGATGTTTCTGTGTCCTTTGGGTAAATACCTAGGAGTGGAATTGCTGGGTCATATGGAAGCTCTGTTTAGTAGGTCAAGAAATCTCCACACAGCTCTTCATAGTGATTGGACCAGTTTGCACTCCCACCAACAGTGCAGAAGAGTTCCTTTTTCTCCACAACCTCACCAACATTTGTTGTTGCTAGTTTTTTTAATATGTGCCATTCTCACAGGTGTAAGATGGTATCTCATGGTAGTTTTGATTTGCATTTCCCTGATTACAAGTGATGTTGAACATTTTTTCATATGCCTGTTGGCCATTTGCATTTCCTCTTCAGAGAAGTTTCTTTTTAGCTCTTCTGCCCATTTTTGGACTGGATTATTTTCTTTGTTTTTGTTGAGTCTCACCAGCTCTTTGTAGATTTTTGTATTTCACTCTTTAATCATTTCTATGTTGACATGCTTTTAAATATATGTACTTATGTTATAGTTTGGGTATAGGATTTATGAATAAATACACATATATCAGAGTTATGTGTGTGCTCAATTTTTTCTTAAAGCTGAAAGGGGGGCTTGATCAAAAATTTTCAGAAACCACTGCATAGAAGAGGAGCCCCTTGAGGATAGTGATTATGTCTTTCCTTATCTTTGACTACATTGCTAAGACTCTGTCACATATATGTGTTCAAAATGGTTGTTAAATAATTGAGTGAATGAAACTGCCATTATCTGATGTATGTGCATTAAGCAACACAGCTATTGAGAAACCTGACATTCTTTCCAGTTGTATCCTGTGGCAAAGTATGTGAAGGTAAGATTAATGACTCATATTGGCAGGTAGTATATCTTCACTGGTATCAAGTTCATACACTTTTTAAATATGGGAATATAAGTTCTTAAAATTTTAAAAGACTTCCTTATGGCGTGTAATCCATTGGTGCTTTGGAAACCAGTAATTACTTTTTTGTGACTACATTCCCTGCTTTTTAATGGCAGTCACCTACACTCTATAATGGCAGTGTGCTGGGAAGAATTAGTCATCTCAATACTTTAATGTCAGAGGCATGATTATATTTAATTTTAGATTAATCACTTCTAAAAGACAAAGACTACTAAACATATATTCTTAACAGTGTCAAAATCATCTCAATTGCTAGTCAGGAAAATTCCAAAATTCTTTTCCCTTTCTATTACACAACTTAACCTTAGCAAAAATAGCAGGTTTACTTTCTTGGATTGTTTTTAATAACAATACTGAATGTAGAATGTAATTTCATTTGCCCAACCAAATGGGTTATGTTTAACTGGACTGTGCACTTTGCACTTCTTATATTTACTTTTTCACAAAGCTTTCTACATTTACAACTACTCTTTCAGTAGTTGATTGTTACAGATGAGGGTGGTGCATGTACCACTGGACATTGTGCATCATTTTTTTTCTTTTTAGTCGGTGTTCACTCATCACTACTCCCTCTTGTATCTTTGGAAAACAGAAATCAAACCAGATTTGTTTTTGCTATAGGTCAAATAATGGTGAAAGAGACCTTTCTACTGTCTACTTTGCTTCCATTTTCTACCGGAGTTTATTAAGGAAGAGATAACCTTCCTTATAATAAGGAGGAAGAGAAATTCGAGCACAAGCAATTATTTGTCTTGTAGATTCAATTACTGACTTATCAAAGTATTGGAGACAGTGCAGAATACAGACCTGGCTATTTTGTTTACTCGAATGCACACTATTTACCCAAAAGAAGCCTCTCAAATTCCTTCGCTACACAGCAGAATCAAACTTGTAAAGCAGAATTCAGAATCTGTTCTGCGAGAGGACTGTATGCAATGGATGCATTATTATCACACCGTTCTGTAGGACTTACATTTAGATATATTATTTTACTTTTTTTAAAAAAAACATTTTAAAATGACAAGTTTAATTAGGTGAAGGGAGAACAGACACACAGATACAAGCGGGTAGCAAGAACAAATATTTTCAAATCTATACCTAAACAAGACAAAAATATCAGTGATTGCCATAAATTAAACAAGTACTTAAAACCTTACTTTGATAAACTAGATAGAACACAATGCTTAAAAATAACCTTATGGCGAATTTGAGAAAATTCTCTCTGATCACTAGTTTCTTACAAGAATAAAAGAAAACTCGTTTCTCAAAGAGACTACTTTTAAAACAGGAAACTGTACTTTGCGGCCTTTGCGCTGCAAGAAGACAGCGGACACTAACGAAATCCAAGACCGACTAACACAGTGCTTAAGTTCTTAGTTTTCAAGGTTATGAATGGAGACTCACAGACGCGAATTTAGATAACTGCTTTGTTAGCACTGATGGAGATGCCAGCGTAAAAACTTTAGATTCGAGAGGTTCCTCGACGTTTCCAAAAGCAGGGAACTGCAGTCGGCGACGCGCGACCGTTCGCTCAGGAGGAATCACACTTGGCTCCGAGCTGGGGCCATGGAGAGCCCTGCGGGTCAACTCAATGTTCCTGGGCTCTCATTGGATACTTCCGTTCAACATTGAGTGTATTTCCCTAGGTCACCAATAAACACTGTGGTCTAAGAAGGCCCTCGGCGATTGGGTGTCTTGTCCTCGCGTTGGAACGGTCACAGCCAATGGGAGAGCAGAAACAACGGAGGTGCCGGGGTCATGGGGAGAATCCTTAGAGCCTCTCCGCGCCAGCGCTCTCGCACTTTGGCTCCATGAGTTAGTCTGGTCGTTTGCAATCGGTGAAGCCGCGGCTGCGGACGGCAGGGCCAGCTTCGCGCTTCTTGGATCTTTCAACCACTTCGATGTGGCCCTGATGGTGCCCTGGACTCGTGACGCTCTGGAGCGGTATGTAGGGTCCGGGGGCGGCGGACAAAGCTGTGGAGCCCTGAAGGCCGCGGAAAACGGCCCCTGCACCAAGTCGGTGAATTGGCCTGGACGGGGCGCTCCACCTGCTTTCTTGTCAAAACCAGTAGTGCGTCTCTCCCGGCCCTTTAAAGCGCGCTTTTCCTCTGGGTCGCGTGAAAATGTTTTGTTCACTTCTACTCCTTTTCCCGCAGGCTGGTATTTACGAACCTACCGTTGTTATAGATGGCTGTTGGTTGTCGTGCACCAGACTTCCTACTGTTGTTTTTTTTTTTTTTTTTTTTTTAGCTTCATTCAAGAGTGTTCACATTTGTGCATTAAAAAAACTTAGGGGCGTTTATATTGTCAACATCTCCTTTTTCGGTAGTGTACTGATGGTATGTTAGGGCAGTGCAGAAATACACCTCCACATTTGGGGCAATAGAAGTCCCCAGAAGATCAATTGGTCCATGCTCTTAATATTTCTTATTTTTTTTTGAGCCTGACAGCCTCTCAGGATTGTCTTGAGAGGAAACTGAGGCTCAAGGAACCGGAGGTATGGTTTGTTACAGCTAGTAAGGGAAAGCCAGATCTGATCTCAATGCTTATGTCATTACTTAAAAATTCGCTTAACTGAATATTGACATGTTGTGTACACGTGTACCCTCTGCATCTCTTAATATGGGAGAGCTCAATAATTATTTGAGTTGAATGGTGTTTCTTGGTCAAGAGAAAAAATTTTTCACGCATCTTCCTAATTACAGGTGTATAATATCTAGCATCTAATTCCTAGCCTCTCAGTGTGGTTCCCTGACTAGCACCACAGATAGCCTCACCTGGGGGTTTGTTGGAAATGCAGACTCTCAGGCTTCACCCAATCTGCTGGATCAGAATATACTTTTTAATAAGATCCCTTAGTTTTTCATGGTGTTCCTTACAGTTTGGGAAGCATTCATTGTCTTATAATGATTTTTTTCCAAGTTGAACTAAACGAAAGAGAAAATAAAAGGTATGCAGTATTCTATTTGTTTTCTAATAAAACAAGAACTCTAAAGACAAGGAGAAAGGTTTTTATGTTACCCCATGGTTTCCTCATTTGCTCTTGAGTGAAGGCGTGATTTTTGTTCTTAATTAAAAATGTATTCACAGTTTTACCTTACTAGCCAAAAATTAAAACATGTAAGTATTTAAATAGTGATTCAAAACGAACTTGTAAGATATTAGGTATTGGTCTTAAAAATAATAAGGCTAGGGCCTCCCCGGTGGCCCAGCAGTTGAGCACTGGGTTGGGAGGCTGCCTGCAGCCTCTGCAGCGCAGGTTCAATCCCCGGCCACCGGGTGAGGGTCCGACATGGCGCGCAGACTTCTCATGCTGCCCGCTGCTCCCCTCAGCAGTGTACTTTGTCTGTCTGCCTGTTCTGCTCTCTCCTCTGGCTCTGGTGAATTCTCTCACCCTCCCGCACTTCTGACTGTACCTAGTGGTTGTATAAATAAATAAATAAAATCTTTAATAATAATAATAATAATAATAATAATAAGGCTAGAAAGGAATGTTAAATACTATAGCTGACAAAATCCCGGTTACCTCTGTTCACTGACACAAGCTATGTACAGATCCCCCACCATAATTTCTTGCCATAATTTTGTTCATTGATCAAGGGCTTCCAGTCACTTTCTTTGGATGGAGGGAGTATATTTGGTACTGCCTGTTTGTTTTTTTTTTCCCCCCCCAGGTTTATTAGTTATCTGGTAACAAAGTCAAAACCTCATCCCAAATTCACTTACTCTCTTGTTGCTCAGTAATAAAAAGTATCTTGTGGAGTTTTAACTTGCAAGTAGTCAAATATTCCTAACCATATTAAAAGGACAGGCATTTGTGGACTACCATAGAATGTTACTCTTATTTGCACCAGGAGTCACCTAGTGTGCTTTTTAAAATCAGTCCTAAAAAGAAAAAATAAAAGCAGGTAAAATTAAATGATAAGTTTTGGACCTTAGGTCCAAGGATTCTTAGTTCTGTGCTTGTGTATCGCAACCTGCATTATGGTAATCCAATTTATTCTGATGTAGGCCACAGAGATGCATACTTTTTGACATTAGTGTTGTATATGTAAAAATGCAGCTAGAAAACAAGCTGTTGTAGAAAAAGCAAAAATAATTTTTTTTTTTTTTTAACTTACATTACAGTGCATTGGTTGCCATAAAATTGCTCAGGACAGGTCTATGTAAAATTTATTTTGAGATCTGCTAAATTTGGGGATAAGAGAGCATTTGATAGAATGAATACCAAAATATATAGTTTAAAAATATTTTTTCCAGTTATGAAGCCTAACAATTTTACAAAAGAATCTTGACTGTATGAAATTTATAGAGCTAGCCGGGCGTGGTGGCGCGCGCCTGTAGTCCCAGCTACTCGGGAGGCAGAGGCAGGAGGATCGCTTGAGTCCAGGAGTTCTGGGCTGCAGTGCGCTATGCCGATCGGGTGTCCGCACTAAGTTCGGCATCAATATGGTGACCTCCCGGGAGCGGGGGACCACCAGGTTGCCTAAGGAGGGGTGAACCGGCCCAGGTCGGAAACGGAGCAGGTCAAAACTCCCGTGCTGATCAGTAGTGGGATCGCGCCTGTGAATAGCCACTGCACTCCAGCCTGGGCAACATAGCGAGACCCTGACTCGAAAAAAAAAAAAAAAACGAAAAAAAAAAAAAAAACGAAAAAAAAAAAAAAAAGAAATTTATAGAGCTAACAAAAAACACTAAATGTATCTAACACATGAATTGGGGTTAAATTCTAATTTTGCCTCACCTGTTCCCTTTTTCCCTATGCCATAAGTATCTTAAAAGACCTGTAGTGTCTGTGGTCCACAGGAATAATTGGTCATTTAACAGGATTCAGGAAATTCTCAAAGTAACTTTGTATCATCAAGAATATTAAAATACAAAGAGAAAAAATGAACTCTTAACACTGAGGAGTTCTTTCCTGAAGTTTTATTTAAAAACCCATCTAGGTGCAGCAGACCTCTCCTGTCTCGCCCGCTGCTCCCCTCAGCAGTGTATTTCAGCCAGTCTGCCTGTTCTGTTCCCCACTCTGTCTCTGGTGAATCCTCTTACTCCCCGCATCGCTGGCCTGTACCCCAGCTCTTGTATGCATAAATAAATAAATCTTTAAAAAAAAAACCCATCTAATTTAGGGGCAAACTTACCTGTTTTTCTTGGCTTCATTTAAGTGCCATAGGAAATGGCTGTACTTAACTGCAGCTTCTGCCTGTTTGTTTTCTAGGATCTTTGTTGCGTTATATTCCCATCCTTTTCCTAGGCAGATTCTGCTTGAACCCATCTCCTTATCAGTGAGCTTTGAAGATTGTAAGTTTTAAGTATTTTGACTTTTGTTCATCCCAAAGCAATAAAAAAGGCCAGAATCATTCACACTGAATAATCTGAAGCTCCTTTGATGAGAATGGAGATTTCCATTTTGTAAACGGACCAGCATGTAGAGCATTTTTATTTGTGACTTGGTTCTTGGGCCTTTCAACCAGTAGCTGGTTCTGCAGATTCCATTTGGGATAGGATTTCATTAGTGACATCACGTCAAGCTCAAGGTTAGCTGATTTGCAAACAGAAATATTCAGGATGGTGATAATGGAGGCACCTAAGAGGTAACATGCCCCTAAACAATTTAGTCTTATCTCTGTATTCATTCTATTGTTTTTTTCAAATTCATTTTTTATTGTTGCAGTAATTTTTTTATTTTGAGAAAATTACCTGTCAAATTCTATCCTGTAAAGCTTTGTCTTTCTTGATTTCCTTATTTTGCTTTGCTTGCAAACTTAAAAAAACTATTAATATATTTTACCTAGAATATGCTTTTTTCTTTTGCCAAATGATGAATTAAAGATTCTTTGTTGTTGTTTTAAAATTCCTTAGAAGTTATTCTAAAACCATTTATTGAATTATACAATTTTTCATTGATTTTATTCTCGTGAAACTTATAACTATCATTCATTAAGCATTTCATTTACTATGTGCTAGGCACTAATCTAAGCCTAATGCATATTGTCATTTCATTTGAGCTGTACACCATTGGTACTTTCTATAATTAACCCCGTTTTAGATTAAGAAACTGAGACAAAGTTTAAGTCATTTGCCTAATTTAGTTACCAAGTAGTGGAAAATGAAATCCTAACTTGCTTTCTTATGTGAATGAATCTTTCCTGGGAGAAGTGTATTTAATCTCTGTCAATCCCTACTCCAAAAACTTGTGTACACGTATACACACACAATCAATCAATCAATCAATCACTAGTACTACTGCTATTCCTGGAATGAATTAATCTTTGCTTTTTTTTTTTTTTTTTGAGTCATAATTTTGTTGCCATCTCCCTCCCCAGTAGGATTTGCTGTTGAAATATTAGCATTAACTTATTAATTTGTGTATAGCATTTATACAGCTTTATATTCTCAATATGACTATTCTGTGTAACTTAGCTAATTGCAGTTAGTTTTTTTAACTTGCTTTTTATATGAAGATTATTGTTTGGTATTGTTTCTTTGACTTTTGTTATGTTCTGTATGTAACTTTTTCTGTTAAGAGAAAAAGATATACAGAACTTAAAATGACTATATGGGAAGTAATAGAAGACAGTAAGATTTTAGCCTAGTTCTATCCTACCTCACTTTTGTCACCAGAAAAATTGTTTAACATCTCTGTGTCTGTTTCCTTAGCTGTCAAATGAATTACCTCAAATTTTGATTTCATTCTTCTCATTTGCCCTCAGAGATGGACAGGTGTCCTTGGATTCATTTCAGTTTCAGTTATCTCGCAAACTTCTCTGACCTGAGACATGAGGCGAGATACCCTTCTTGACTTCTTTGTTCACAACCATCTTTGGCTTCTCCTTTTTCCTAGGGGATCTCATCTTTTCTTGGCCCAGTATACTGGATTTTGTTTATAGGTGAATAAGGAAAGAAGCTGTTAACTAACCACTTTGCCCTGAGGCACTTATCTTAGACTCCAGAAATGTTCTAGAGAGGAAAAAAAGCACTGGTGCTGTTACTGTTGGAGAAGTGTAACAAAGCTTTCAAAGGTTAAACTGTGAAGAGCTTGTTTGTTGTGACTTTAATATTAAAATATGTATTGCTAAGAAGGAAATTATTAGAACATAGAAGATGACATGTTCTTTAAACGGTACACACATAAGTAATTTGTTTTTTTTTTTAGTCAATTTCTTAGGTTCATTTTGATTTTCTTATACTGTGGAATTGCCAGTTCTTAAGTTTTTGTGTGATTTAGACTGATTTGTTTCTTTTTAAAGGTTTGTAATCTTCATTATTTGACAAATGCCATGATTACCTCAGCAGTCTTGAACTAATTTTGCAAATAATTTCTATAGAATTTAAGAAGATTTTGTTCATGTGTATGGCATAGAAGATGAATTCTTCCACCTCCACCATGAATGAAGAACCTGATGCTCTATCAGTAGTTAACCAGCTACGGGATCTAGCAGCAGATCCATTAAATAGAAGAGCCATTGTCCAGGATCAAGGATGTCTGCCTGGCCTTATTTTATTTATGGACCATCCCAATCCCCCTGTTGTCCACTCGGCTTTACTAGTAAGTTGCCTTTAATAATTTCAGTCTTAGTGTTATAATCTAGCAATTGAGCAACATTTGAAAAAGTGTTAAGATGGCATGGTAAAAAAATTAAAGTGCTTATATAGCAAATAAATAGTGTGTTCCTGTATGTGCAAACGTGTATGTAGTCTTTTTACAAATATGGTAGCATACTACATTGACTTTACTCTGACACAAATGACAGTGTACTACATGTGTGGAATGTTCTAGAACTCCTTTTTTTCCACTTAACAAGAAATCTTGATTTATATGACATTAGTACAGCTAAACAATCAAGTTTAAAAGATACTTATTTTGTGACAGTTTTATCAGGATATAAATCATACTATATATAAACTCACCTATTTAAATATACAATTCAGTGGTTTTTTACAACTATTCGGCCATCATTACAGTCCATTTTAGAATATTTTTATCACCTCAGAAACTCTACCCTTTGCCTATTGCTCCCCAGCCCCACCACTGTCCTTCCTAAGAAGCTACCATGTTTTGTCTCTGTATTTGTCTATTATGGCAAAAATGTCTAATAAATATAGAATAGCTGGTCTTTATGGCTGGTTTCACTGAACTTTGTTCTTTCACTGAAAAAAGTAGTTTCAAGGTTCATCCATGTTGAGTATGTACTTCATTCCTGGTTATGACTGAATAATATTCCATTGTATGGCTATGCCACATTCTATTTATCTGTTCATCAGTAGATGGACATGGCATTTGTTTTTATATAAGCTGGAATGGAAAAATAAAGAAAGAATAGGAAAAAAGAAAAATATACAGGATCATAGCTAATATTGCAGAAGGAAGCACCGTTATGAGAAATATGGGGACCAGAGAAACATGTTAAAGCACGACACAAGGCAATTAGGCGAATCCAAGATGTCATGATTTCTGAAGGAAAAATAATCTCTGTCCCTGATAAATAAATGACATTAAAAAGGATGGCAGAGGCCTCCCTGGTGGCACAAGGGGTTAAGACGCAACCTATGAAGCTGTCTGCAGCCTCTGCAGCACGAGTTCAATCCCTGGCTGGCCAGGGAGCAACCCATATGGCGCAGCGGACCTCTCCTGCCTCGCCCACTCTCCCCTTAGCAGTGTACTTCGGTCAGTCTGCCTGTTCTGTTCCCCACTCTGTCACTGGTGAATACTCTCATCCCCCACATCTCTGGCCTGTACCCCAGTTCTTGTGTGCATAAATAAATAAAAATCTTAAAAAAAAATGGCAGCTTGGTAGAGCAATGACTTAGAAGTTAAAAGAGATTAAGGAACTTATCAGCCAAGTGTAATATGTGTACCTGAATTGGATCCTGATTTGAATAAATCAACCATAAATGTATTTTTAAGGTAGCTTAAAATGAATATGTATTAGATAATAGATGATATAAAGAACCTTTATTACTTTTATAGAGTATTGTTATAGTATTATCATGAAGTTAATTTAAAAAAAATTAGCTTTTTAGGGATGTACTAAATATTTAAAATGAAATTAACATGTTCTCTGAGGTTTGCTGTAATGTATTCTGTATATGTTTGTATAAAGGATATATGAAAATACTCCATGGGTTGTGGAGATAGGTGAAATAAGATGGCTAAATGTTTGGTAGTTGTCTGAAGCTGTATGATGGGGATGGTACCACACATCTCCTCTACTTCAGTGTCTTATGAAACCATGATAAATTCCCACTGAGTCTAATTTCTCAGATTTGTAGAGACAAATAATATATGCTTTTCCCTTTAGAAAAGTAAGCTATATAGTATAGCTTTACTATTTTACTTTCATAAAATGAAGTTTAACAGTGATAATAGATGTGAATAAACAAACAATGGTAACAAATGGAAAATTTGCATGGCCCTTGCTTTGGTCCTATTTCTGTAATAATTGCAATGGGAGTGGGAAGAGAATTGAAGATTGGCAATAAGGATGAAAAGAGGGAGTGTTGGTCTGTAGATAGGGGCAAGGGATTGAAGGAAGCTTTTTTTATAGATTAGATTTGAACTTGCTTGAATTTAGAAGGTACAAGGAGTTGCTGAAGTCGGAGAGGTTTAAGGTGAAAGCTCTTCATTATACAGAAAATGAGAAAGATCGCTAAATGGTGGTTGTTCAGCATTGTAAGGCCTTCATTAGTTTGATAACACTGAATTGATGAGATGCTTATGGCCATGAAACTTTTTTCTTCCTTCTTCATGGCTGCTCTAGGCCCTAAGAGCAAATAGATTTGTGAGGGTTGATTCTTGGCCTGTAAGTTGGACAGAATGACTATGCAAGGTGTTTAGGCTCTTGGCAATAGAGTGGTTGAGACAATAGACTGTAGATGCTAGTCTGAATGGGACAGGAAGTCAAATCATGGGAAGACAGAACTAATGCAAATTTGGAGAGAGATCTGTAGAGGGATCAGTGGGTAAAAGTTCTCAATGAGATTAAACAGGTATGGTGTTTATAATACCCCCCCACCCTCCAGCCATCTGTAATTTCATTTTATTTTTGCTATTGATGTATTAGCAATACCTTTGCTTGTATTTTTTTTATAGATTTTTTTTATAGATTTTTTAAAATTAAGATTTATTTATTTATTTATACAAGCACTGGGTACAGTCAGAAGCGCGGGAGGGTGAGAGAATTCACCAGAGCCAGAGCAGGGAGCAGAGCAGGCAGAAGGACCGAAGTACACTGCTGAGAGGAGCAGCAGGCGGCAGGAGAGGTCTGCTGTGGGACCCTCCTCCTGTGGTGGGGGATTGAACCGGTGCTGCAGAGGCTGCGGGCAGCTTTGCAATCCAGCGCTCAACCGCTGCGCCACCGGGGAGGCCCTGTTTGTATTTTATTTTTCAGTGGTTGCTCTAGATTTTTCAAGATGCATTGTTAACTTACCGGTTTGCTACTACATAAATCATAGGCTGCATGTATAGCATAAGAATCATACAATAGTATATTTCATTTCTTTCTCCCATCCTTTTTGGTATTTTTTTGTTGTACATTTTATTTGTGTTCAATGTTGAAAAGTCTGTAGTTTTTTGCATAAAATAATTTAACAATTATTATATAATTTAAATAATCTCTTTTAAAGAGATTAACATTTAAAAATCAAAGTTAATGGTTACCCTAACTTTTACCATTCCTGGTAAAAGCTCTTTACCAGGAAAGAACTTTCAATGTTCTTTAATATATCTTCAGATTTTTACTGGTACCTTTTTTATTTTTTTTCTTCCTGAAGAAATAACTTTTTTTGGTAATGCAGATTTGCTGGTTAACTTTTTTCCTAGTATTTCAAAGATAGTGTTTTATTGCTTGGTTTATATGATTTTTAATATGACTGTTTTATTTCTTTGTTCCTTTCTATACAGTGGCTTTTTCTGACTTCTTTTGAGAATTTATCACTGGTTTTCAGCAAGTGATTTTGTGTTTGATCTGGATGGTTTTGTGTTTTGTTGTTGTTTTACTTGGGATTCATTAGGCTTCTTGCATCTGGGTTTATAGTCATCAAATATCTGGATTTTTTTTCCCCATTAAACTTGGGAAATTTTTATTATAGTCATTTTCTTAGAAGCTGTCTGTCATCCTTCTCACTCCCCTCCTGGGACTCCAATTATATATATATATAGTGTATGTGTGTTAGACATTTCAGTCCTACAAGTCACTGTTGTACTGCTCTTTCTTTTTCTGCTCCTCCCCTTCATTTTGCGTAGTTTGTATTGCTAGAACTTTTAACAAGTTCACTTGATCTTTTTTTTTTCTCCTGTAGTATCTAATCTGCTATTGATCCTAGCCAGTGTGCTTTTCATTTCAGATATTATGTGTTACATTTGGGTCATTTTAGTATCATTTGTTCCCTGACTATGCATTCTTTCCTGCTCTTTTATGAGCATATTTATAAAAGCTGTTTTAATATTCTTATTTTCTAATTTCACAATCTCTCATGGTTGTCTTTATTGCTTTTAGGCTTTGTAGAGTGGTCTAACACAGCTCATATTCTGTGATACCTCCACTACTAAGGAGATGTTCCTCTGAGGATTCTCTTACTCTTCAGGCATTTTTACCTCTGGCTGGTGGTTTCACAAACTTTTCCCAGCCCAGTGTAAGCTCCAGGAATTGTTTTCCCTACTTACTGGTGGTTTTATTCCTTTGCCCTGTGGCCTTTTACCCCGGACTTGTGTAAGTCAGTATTCAACCAAAGATTCTTGAGGACCCCTTTGAAATCTCTGGCACTCTCTTGCTATGCAGATTTTTCCTCTGTTTGCTTTATAAATTCTAGCCACTTGGGGTGTTTTCTGATACCAATCAATGCTTAAATCCTCTGTGGACACTGGCTGAGTGTCCAGCAGTTCAATTCTGACTCTAATTACATTACATCAAATTTCCTTGGTTTAAGGCTAGTTCTATAAGACTACCTTAACTAAAAAATGCCAGTTGTGAGATTGGATCACTTGTACTTTTGACTGACCAGTTATAAATTGGGTGTTCCTGAACCCCTCCTCAGGTTCAATAATTTGCCAGAATGGCTGAAAACTCAGAAAAGCTTTTTACCTGTATTTACCCCTTTATTTTAAAGAATACGTACAAACTGGTAAATAGGGCAAGTCCTGAACTCACTCTCCTTCTAAGGTTTTCTAGATCTTAATCTTCAGTCCCCTTCCCTCTTCCTAGAGGTCAGTGGATAGGACTGAAAGTTCATACTTTCTAGTCACTTGATCTTTCTTGTGATCAGCCCTATTCTAAGGCAGTCTAACCTAAGTCACTTTTTTAAAATAAACTCCTGATGTGGTCAAAAGGGGCTCCTTATGAATAACAAAAATGTGTTTTGTTATTCATATTCTGTCACTCAGAAAATCCCAAAGGTTTTAGGAGTTCTATGCCAGGAAACTGGGGACAAAGACCAGATATTTATTATATGCAATACCCCAACCTCCCCAATTCAGGTTTCTTTGTCCATAACTCAGCAATACCACTGGACTGCATTTGGGTTCCCACTCCCCATGCTTCAATCTGGAGAGCTATAAGATGGGACAGTTGTACAACCCACCTCAGGGATTACTGCCTCTGTTCCAGTGTCTGAACTGGTATTTAATATATATTGTTCTGTTTTCTAATTTTTTTTTTGTTTTGTTTTCTAATTTTTTAAATGAAGGAAGGGCAGTTCCCTGGCAGTTGATTCTTTATGGTTGAAGTAGAGGTCATAGGAGTAGCTTTAGAAATGATATGAGATTGTTGTAGTCAGAGAGAGGGCATAGAATTTGTGATTTCATAGATGGAACCGTTTTTGGTAATGAGCAGGCACTGTGAAATGGAGTCTAAAGGACTATTAGGAAATGCAAAGGTCAGTGGAATGAGATGGCAGAATTTTGGATGGGATAGTCCATAGAGACCCCTGAAAATCAGGTAGTGAAATTTTCAGTGAATGATGAGGAAGGTTCGGAGGTATGTAGATGATAGCAATATGTAGGTAGACAGTGGACATGAATTCCGTATAGAAACAGCATGTAAGGGAAACACTTGCAAAAACGTAAATAGAAAAGCATCCCAGGAAAGTTGGCTTAACTTACAAAATAGACATTTGTGAGTCTTTTGTTTTTCAGTGAGAAAAGACATTTGAAAGTGCAGCATCAAACTAGAATCTTTTCATTCCCCAAAGGTGGCTATATGCTTTGTCCTTCTCAGCAGTTTAATAAATAAGTAAAAAGTAGCTAGGGAAATGATGACTATTGGGACTCCTCCCTAAAATTAATAAATGGGATATTGGTTTTTTTGCTATCCTTGTCAAGATGAAGTGAAAATAAAACCAGAATCACCTAATTTTGACCTTGCAGAGGACGTTTCATTTCAATGAGCAGATTCAGCTATTGCAGCTGAGAGGATCATTTCTCCCCCAGGGAACTACTCTGATTACCACATTTAAAGAATTTTCTAAACACTTCAGAACCTGTTTCTAAAAACAAAAATTTCTTTTCTTTTTCTTGCAGTGTGTTAGTAGTATGTGTAATTTTGAATCATCTGGACATGTGAATTAATCTTTCACTGTTTCTGCTATAGGCGCTTCGATACTTGGCGGAATGCCGTGCTAACAGAGAAAAGATGAAAGGAGAGCTGGGTATGATGTTAAGCTTGCAAAATGTTATACAGAAGTAAGTACAATAGACAGTGTCTCCTAAAGCTGAAAGTGGATCTTCTTGTTAAATGTATACTGACTGTTAATATACAACTTAACTGAAATTTTAATAAAAAGGCATACTTTTAAAGATTATATATCCAAAAATATTCTGATTATTGAATATATTGATCTTAAAGTAGTCCTGAAATTTTCTAGATGTTATTTGAGGATTTGTTATTTGAAAATCTGCTGTATAGTACAGAATTCTTATGTTCTTCTCAGGCTTATTCAAAAGAACCTTCCTGAGTCTCTGTTTATACCCCAGGCATCATTGACTGGTTAGGGTGACTAGTTTTGGGTGAGTCCTGTCTGATGACCTGAATTAGCAAAGAGGATCATCAGCTTAATGTCCACGTTCCCGTGGCAGTTCTATCTGTTCCCTTTATCCATTCAAGCCTCCCAAGTGGGCAAGGAATGGGGCTTGGTTTCTTAAATTTAGCAATGATACTATGACAGGGATGTCTGGTTTTACCTTTTTGGTGGACCTTGCTGATTTCCTTGAAGGCTGCAAAGGAAAGATCAGTGTTTTGACATTTCCCCTGTTTAGAAGTAGAATGTCAGTACTTTCTGAGGCTTTATCTTAGTTTTCTTTGTATCTTAATCTGATACACAACATATAAACTTTAAAACTATAAAAGCCTTTAAAACTGTAACAGGTAATTTATTGGATTTTTAAAACATACCATGTAATTTCTTTGTTGTGAATGACCACAAAAGTTCTATATTTTCCAAACACTATAAATTTAAACTCTGTCAGTAGAGAGTCATTTAACTTGGCTTCCTGGCCTCCCTGGTGGCACAGGGGATTAAGTCTCAGCACTGTGAAACTAATGTTAGATTCCCTAGCCAGGGAGCTAGCCCATGGTGCAGCAGACCTCTCCTGTCTTGCCCGCTGCTCCCCTCAGCAGTGTATTTCAGTCAGTTTGCCTGTTCTGCTCTCCACTCTGTCTCTGGTGAATCCCCCCCACCACCACCTCTGGCCTACACCCCAGCTCTTGCATGCATAAATAAATAATGTAATTCTTTAAAATAAATAAATAGACTTCCGGTGCAGCATAGGTTTTTGTATTAGTGTTAGTGATTTCTGGGTAAATTTTTTGTTTTAATTTTATTAATCTTTTTTTTTCCCCTAGAGTTTACTTAACAATTTGTTCTCATGGGATCAACTACTTGATAGGATAGTTCAGTGATGTCTTGGTCTTTGATGAGGAGCTAGAGAGTGAAGGTTTTTCTCTTGCTTTTAATCAGGTTATCAGTAAGAAATAGTAGAAAGTATTGACTGCTATCAATTGTTAATCTTTACCTATGGATTGAGATCATACCATTAGTAAAAATTTGGATTCTAGTTTTGAGTTGAGAAAAGTAATTTGACATTTAGTTTCCTTATCTGTAATCCTAGAGTAATACCTCCAAAATGAAGAACCAGTAGGATAATACATGTAGAAATACATTGTAAATTCTGAAGTGTTTAAAAAGTTACCTTCTTCTAATTTCTAGTATGGCAGTTAACTATTTCTAATTAGCATATTGCTTCTATTAGAAACTGAAAGACTTAATCATAGTGTGGATACTTCTGTTGGATTACTTTATTTGTGTGATGAGTTTGCCATAGTGTGTTTTCCTTTAACAGGCATTGTTACTGCAGTGATTATAAGTAAAAATAAGTGACTAAAAATAAAAATGTAAGAAATTATGGAAAAGGGCCTCCCCAGTGGCGCAGTGGTTGAGCGCTGGATTGCGAATCTGCCTGCAGCCTCTGCGGTGCCAGTTCAATCCCCAGCTGCTCCCCGGCCACCAGAGGAGGGTCCCACTGCCGCCCGCTGCTCCCTGCTCTGGCTCTGGTGAATTCTCTCACCCTCCCGCGCTTCTGACTATACCCAGTGCATGTATAAACAAACAAACAAATAAATAAATAATACATGCCTCTTTAAAAAAAAAATAAAAAACAAACAAGAAAAGAAATTATGGAAAACTAATATTGATACATTATAATACATTGCAAATTTGAAATTTTAAGATTTAAAGCAAGTTTTAGCAATACCATTGATTTGACCCATAGAATAATGTTTATGGTTATGTTTGTAGTGTGGGTATGTACATATAAGTGAGAAATACAGCTACAAAATAGTAGGGATCTTTGTTGTATCTTTGTTGGGGCAGGGCATGTCAGTTACTATCTTGGCATACAATCTGGGAAGGACATTCTGAGATAGTGTTAAAAATGGAGAAGGTGGTTTATAGTGGGGTAAAGTCTGTAAAAATAAAGGGTTGGATAGGGACAGTCTTTAGACTACAGTACTACAGTAGCTCAAAAAGGAAACTAGAAAGGAAACTGAATGGTACAAGGAATGTCTCAAATTGTATTGCAGATCTGACAGCCACCCAATGGGGAGCTTGTAAGTGAAGATTGCCCTGTAGAGGAGTTTGGCAGAGGTGGCCAGGTTCCATGCCCCAACTGCTTAATCATTGAATGGGGCCTTCCCAGGAAGAGCCAGGTCTCAAATTGAATGGTCAGTTTGATGGATCTTAATGCCAAGAGAGCTGATGTCTCTTCTTCTTTACATCCTGCAGTGAAGGGCAAGTTTCTTCCTTGAAGGGACATCTAAATAATGTATATCCATGGCTGCCACAAGTGGCTTATCTTTTATTTATTTATTTGTAAATAAATAAAGAACTGGGGAGTATGCCAGAGGTATGGGGATGGGGTGGGGTGAAAGGATTCACCAGAGACAGAGTGGGGAGCACAACAGGCGGATTTATAGAAATACACTGCTAAGGGGAGCAGCTGGCAAGACAGGAGCGTACTGCTATGCCATATGTGGGTTAGCTCCTTAATCAGGGATTGAACTCAGGCCATAAAGGTAATAATGCTGGGACTTAATCCTAGGCCAGCAAGGAGGCCTAGGCTTATCTTTTTAATTCAAATAAAGTCTTTATTTTAGAACAATGTGATGATCACTGTTAGCTCCTCCAGTAGTAAAACAAGTACAAATTCATTGCCTATTATAATTTGGTCCTATAGCCCTCTCTAAAGTGAGATGTCATATAATGATTTTTATATACATATTTTGGTTCCTTTGGCTGCTAGAGATGTCAAGTTTGAAGTTTACTTTCAGACTTTTTTTTAAAAAAAATTTATTTATACAAGAACTGGGGTACAGGCCCGATGTGCGGGAGGGTGAGAGGATTCACTAGAGACAGAGCGGGGAACAGAACAGACAGACTGACGAAATACACTGCTGAGGGGAGCAGCGGGCAAGACAGGAGAGGTCTGCCGCGCCATGTGGGACCCTTGCCGGCCGGCCAGGATTGAACCGGTGCTGCAGAGGCTACAGGTAGCTTCACAGCGCTGCACTCAACTGCCTGTACCACCTGGGGAGGCCCCAGACTTTTTTTTTAATTTGTTTTTTTAAAGATTTATTTATTTTTATACAAGAGCTGGGGTACAGGCCAGAGGCACAGGAGGGTGAGAGGATTCACCAGAGACAGAGCGGGGAGCAGAACAGGCAGACAGACCGAAATACACTGCTGAGGGGAGCAGCGGGCGCGACAGGAGAGGTCTGCCGCACCATGTGGGAATCTCCCTGGCTGGCCCGGAATTGAACCGAACAGGCACTGCAATGGCTGCAGACAGCTTCACAGCGCTGCGCTCAAGCTCAATCCTCTATGCACTGGGGACACCCACTTTCAGACTTTTAAAAGCCACCTCTGTTTACTAAAATTACAACCTTAGAAGTTTATTAGTATATTTGAATTATATCAGGAGGTTAATAAAACTGTGTTTTGGCTTGTAAACATCAAGACTGACTTATTAGAGCCAAGTTTTTGTTGAGCATATTTAACATTGTGTTGTGAACTGTCTCATGATTTGGACGTGGTTTTCTCTTTTTATGAAGTTAGATTACTCTGGCATTTTTATTATCTCTTCATCTACTTGTATCTTTGGGGTAACTTAAAAATTCTTAAAAAGTTCTCATGTAGAGCAAAGTGAGTTTCATATATGATGCATATAGCTCATCTAAGACTGTAGACGTACATTCTTTAGACATTGTTTTGCATTTTGACATCTGTATTATGAGATGACTAAATTATGACTGTTCTAACTTAACTAGCTTATGAACTAATTGGCCTCCCTTTCTTATATAGATAACTTTGTAAGCCATAGCACAGACTAGCTATGTTATACATCCTAATTGTTTCTGTGATATGTCTGCCTGTGGCAGCCAGTCAGTTAGGATGGCATTCCAGCCACTCTGTTTAAGAGTACTGAGATGATAGATTTACTGTGTTACTGAAGAAATCGGTTACTTAGAAAGTATCAGATGGATACTCCCATACCCCCCAAAAATTCACAGAACAAAGAAAATCTGTTGTGGAGGATGCTACCTTATTGACTCTTGAAGAGAGGCCCTCCACCTGGCAGTGATCACAGGGGAGAACAGAATGCAGGAGTAGGTAGGGAAAGTGGAGGTTATTCTTCATGTGGGAAACGCAAAAAAATTTTACAAAATTGGAAAAAAATCTGCACGCTAAAATTTTTACCCTTTAAAACACCATATTTGTGTTTGGCTACAGAATTTTGCTGAGGTTTTAACATGTTATTCAACTATAGGTTCTACTTGTGTTGAAGTCAACTTGGTACTTAAAAGATTAACTTTTGGGCCTCCCCTGGTGGTGTAGCAGTTGAGCGCTGGGCTGCGAGGCTGCCCACAGCCTCTGCAGTGCCAGATCGTTCCCAGGCCACTGGCGAGGGTCCCACAAAAAAAAAAAAAAAGAAAGAAAAAAAAAGATTAACTTTTGAATTGACTTCAAATTCGCTGTTACTCTCAGTTCTTTAATAGTGAAGAGAATTTTTAAGTTCTCTGTCACTCAGAGTGAATCTGACATTATGTTCTAATTTTAGTCTTTTCCATAAATAAAAAGGTGTTATTAGAGATTAGAACCTTTTTATATTTTGTTTTTAGTCCTGGATCCCTTGGAGAATTTTCAAAATGTCAACTCAGGAGAATATTTCAGTCCAGTTAAAGACATTTTATGAATTGTTTTTTTCAGGAGTAATACTTTAGCTGTAAGATGCATTTTATAAAGACACTTGTGAATAACATGCAGTATACTATAAATAAAAACTGCTTTAATAAAATGTGGCAACAGAACTTTAAAATATCTCATTTCATCTAGATTTTGAAACAATTCTATAATAAACGGTGGTCAGTTTTTCTTGCTAAAAGCTTGGATGAAATTGTGTCCTTTTTTTATGTTTTTTTCCCCCGCTGTGTTCTTTTACTTATTTTTACATATTTGATCTTAGCCAAAAGACCGAAAAGCAAATTTATTTTTCAGTGTCATTTTCAAATTTATTTCAAATGTGCAGCGTGTGGTTTATTTATAAAAAAATTAAAAATGTAAAAAAGAAAGTCCATAAATGTGTTTACATTTTTCTTAAACTTTAGATTGAAATGAGATTGGGCTTAGAGAAAAGTTGTAAAAACTGTTAACTATACCTTGATACCCTACCTTGATTCCCCAAATTTTAATGTTTTACCAGATTTGCTTTACCATTCTCTAACGTTATTTGGTATACATGTATTCATAACATATACTCATTGTGGAAAATGTCTTGTAGGGCTAAAAAAGTGCCCTTTATCAAGTTTAATGCTTTAACTTAGGACTCAAATTCTACTTTCTGATATTAATACACAGTCATTGTTCTCCTTCATTATCGGTCAAAATCTGTCTATTCCTTTGTTTCTGAAACACTGTATTTGCTATGTCTTGTTTTGTGAGCTAATTGAAAATCTTTTTAAATTGTTGAACTGACTCCATTGTATTTATTGATGTGATGGTATATTTATTTCCTCTTAACTCATTTATGTTGTAGTTACCATATATGTTCTGAAAATTTCTTCAGATAATTATATAGAAAATTTGACTTTCTAAGTGATTGCCTTTGCATTTCTGTTGTTAAAAAATGTTCTGAATTAATTGCCTGTTTAAACTTCTGCTATCTCGTTTGTTAGTTTTTAATGCTATCTTTTGCCTCCCACCTTCTGTGTTTCATAGTCATTGAACTTTGTCTGCCTTCCTCTTCTCCCTTTTTCTAAGTTGCATTATTTCTATTTTGCCAGAACATTTATATATTCCATTCTCTTTCCACTTTTAATTTATTCTTTGATGTATAGTTAAACATATAAAATGCTCATCCGTAGTCCTTTTGCTGAGTTTTCCCAGTCATCTTGGTTTAAGTTCACTCTCAAGTAGATTGTTCAAGAATGGCTCAAATATTCCTTGAGATCTTTTCATGTTTAAGGCTCTTTTTCTGTAACTTTGTGCTTGAAGGACAGCTGAACTGGATTTGTAGTTCATCCTGGATTTGTGGTTCATCTTTTCTTTAGATAATTGAAAGTACTGCTGTTTTTACCTTGATATTTATAGTTTTTGAGAAGTCTGTGCCAACTGGTCAATAGTAGTAGTTTGTTTACTCTATTAAGAGCACTCTTCCTTATAGCCATTTTCCTGCAGTCTCATTTTTAATGACTGCAGTTATGTTCCACATCCTTTGTAGTTTTTTTCAGTGTCTTTTTTGGTGATTATTTAACACAGAGGTCAGCACTTTGTACATATTTTAGGCTTTGTAAGATGTACACACAGCCTCTTCTCTGTTGAAACTAGTCAATTTTGTCCAAATACAGTTAGAATTGTATCTGCATTAAAAGATGAGGGATGGTTTTCTGGGTTACATAAATGTTACATTTATTCCATTTATGGTGGAAATCACTAGGGCATGTTTATCTGAGATTTAAGCCCTGAAGTCCTAAGGAATCCACTAGATGTAACAGATTATTATTTACAATTTTATTTACAAATGTATCATATAAATCTAGATTTTTTCTACTTGAATTTTTTCTTTCTAATTTCAGAAAGTTACGTTGGACAGTACTTTTAAACTTCTTTGCCTAACTACATAAAAGGTTATTTCAATATTTTGGATTCTTTTTATTTCTTTGATTTATTTTTGTTACAGTGGAAGAATTACTGAGTCAAAGAATGTAGATATATTTATGTCTTTTAATAACTGCTAATTTTTTTTTTTTAAATGGTACTGGTACTGACTTGATTCTTACAAGCAGTTTTCCATTTTATTGGAATTTTTCAAGCATTGGATAGAATTGCTACATGGGATATCACTTCCAATTCTAAATAACACACACACACACAAATGTATCATCTCTGTTCCTTGAGTGATATAAGGTAGAGGATTGGGGACATACACTCACTAAAAGTTGATTGGGAAAATCTTTTGTTTTCATTTTTCCTGTGAAACGGTCTCTAATTTTTTGTCAGCTTTAAAGGGGTTAATAGCCGCATTTTGTTTCTGCAGAATAGGAAAATAATTTAACATGTAGTCTTTAACTATTTTATGGCACAGTTTCATCAGGAAACAATAAATTAAAAAGTTTTGAGTTAATGTGTTTTAAAAATTTATATAGTTATTAGTTTAATATTCTATTATGTGTCTTATCGATTTGCTCTGTTTTTATTTGCTGCAAACACCTAAAAATAATATTGATGATGATAAGGGGTAACAAAGACTTCCTCTTTTTTTTAACTTTTAAGTTTATGAGTGCCTGTAACCAATGTATCCACATATTTTACACCTGTGGTTGGCTAGTATTTAAAGTAAAACAGAACTGCAATGACCTTTCAATAAACTTTGAGCGGCTCTCAGAAAATGCTGAGACATCGCCTTAAAAAAGTCTTCCTGCAACACAAAGCCAAAATCATTTGATGTAATTTATCTCTGTGGTCAGCAGTGATCCAGAGGAGCACCTGGTATAGTAAATTGTGTGCCCAGAAAAACTACCAGATTAGCACCCCTGGAATTGATATTTTGTGTATGTAAACCCTATAGTCAGAAACAAATATTTCTATTAATTCAATTAATAAATAGATTGCAAAAATTTTTGTTTGGTTTTGTAGAAGACGCAGAATCCTTGTTCTTTAAAAAGAAGAAATAGGAAAAATAAGATTAGTAGAAAAAGTAAAAGTACTTTGAAAGTAGAGAGGGAAAAATGGTTTGATGGAAGGGAGGCGTCTTCATAAAATTGACCACTAAACCTTCAAAGAAGAATAGGAATTTGAAAGCATACAGGTAAAGTTCTTTAGATTGAGAGAAAGGGATTTATAAAAGGAGAAAATGAGAAGCTGATGGTGGTAGAACTGAATGGCAACATATTTCAAAGGCCTTGAATGTATGTTAAAGGGTTTAGACTTAATTTAGTCCCTGGACCTAATAGGTGAAATGATTATTTTCTCACAGTTTGTACTTATAATTTATTCAATTAATGAAAACCATTAAATCTCTGCTATGCAGTAACTTGCCATATGTTATTCTTTGAATTAATTAAAGGTAAATAATTTTTTTTTTTTTTTTTTTTAGTGTTCAAGTGTTTAATAGTTACATGTGGCTAATAGTGCAGGAATTTCTATCAGCACAGAAAGTTCTGTTGGAGACCATCACACTAGTTGTTTATGTGGGGAACTTCAGTAAGATTAAAAAATTTTAAGAATGAAAGCTTCTGTTTGAGCTATGGTTTTTTTTTTTTTTTTTAAGATTTATTTATTTATTTATTTATTTATTTATACAAGCACTGGGTATAGTCAGAAGTGCAGGAGGGTGAGAGAATTCATCAGAGCCAGAGCGGGAAGCAGAGCAGGCAGAAAGACCGAAATACACTGCTGAGGGGAGCAGCGGGTGGCAGGAGAGGTCTGCGCGCCATGTGGGACCCTCCTCTGGTGGCCGGGGAGCAGCCGGGGATCAAACCGGCGCTGCAGAGGCTGCGGGGCAGCTTCGCAACCCAGCGCTCAACCACTGCGCCACCGGGGAGGCCCTGAGCTGTGGTTTTATGTTATACAATGCTTTCTGAAAGATGTATAAAATGTAAGAAGCAGAATCAGTTTAAATTTACTAAGAAATCTCTTTGAGTAACTGTAGTATGAATTGTCCTTTCCTAATTTGTCTTTTTGGATTTTCAAATACTGTATTTTCTTGGAGGGCAGAGTACTGTCAAACTCAGAGGTGAATGTTAATTCACAGACATATGACATTTTGGGTTTTTTTAGGTGATTTTCTGTTTAGTTAATGAGTTTGAATTGTGTTTTTAAACCACTATAGTGATATTTTGAATCTCAATGAACCATGGATTGAAAATGAAGTTAGAATAATTTATTGTAGCCTACTTTTACATTATTGATTATTCTAGGATTCATTGGTATTTCTTATAAATTCAAGAAAGCATCACAAAGAAGAAAAGAGAATTCTCAAAGTTGACGAATAAAATTACAGAATCATTAGAAGTGACAGACTAATTTATTAATTTAATGGGTTTCTTTTGAAGGACTACAACTCCAGGGGAAACGAAACTGCTGGCCTCTGAAATCTATGACATTCTCCAATCTTCCAACATGGCAGATGGTGATAGTTTCAATGAAATGAATTCACGTCGAAGGAAAGCTCAGTTTTTTCTGGGAACTACAAACAAACGTGCCAAAACAGTGGTTTTGCATATAGATGGTCTTGATGATACGGTAAGACTTATAAACACAAAGATCATTCAAAAACTGACAAAGAACTAGACAGGAGAATTAGACATTTCAGTATCACTTAATTAATAGAATAAGTATACAGAAAATCAGGTTATAGAAGATTCAAATAATACTAATAACCAACTTAGCATAATTGATATTTACAGAATACCTCACCCAAAGCAAGATAATATTCTTTTCATGTGTGTGTACATGGAACACTTATCAAGATACAGTATATTGTAGGCTATGTGACAAGTCTTAATAAATTTGAGAGAAATAGAACCATGCAAACTTTGTTCTTTGAGCACAGTGAAAACCACCTTAGATATCATTAACGGAAACCTGGAAGGTCCCCTAAATATTTTGGATACTAAGTAATGTATTTCTAAAATTTTGCATGGGTCAGTGGAGAAATTAGAAAGCATTTTTAACTGAATAAAAATGAAAATGTAATATCAAAATTTGTGGAAAACAGCTGAAGCAGTGTTTGAAAGAGATTCATTTATAGCGAATATCTGAATGTTCATTTGCATAAGAGAAAAGGGTTCAATGACTTAAGCTTTTACTTTAAGAAGCTAGGAAAAAAAAGTAAATCTCAACTAGCAGAAAAGAGGAAACAGTAGAAATCAGAAGAAAAATAGAGAAATATCAATGAAATCAAAAGTGAATCTTTGACATGATAAATAAAATTGATAAATCTTATAGCCAAACATCAAATACACAAGAGAATTGACAAATTATCAATGTTAGAATTGAGAGAGAACATCACTATAGACCCCGTAGGCAGTAAAATGAGTGACTATTTTAGATAACTTTGTACTAATAAATTTGATAATATAGATGAAACAAAAAATTCTTTAAAGAGATTATAAAGATTCTTTCAAGAAAAAATAGGATACTTGAAAAATTGAGTTTTTAATTAGAAACCTTCCCATTAAAAAAACTCTGTCACAGATCATTTCACTGGTGAATTCTACCAAAAATTTAAGGAAGAGCTAGTATCAATTGAACTACTAGTGATTAAATGTGTATTTCAAATGCTGTACTAGTGATTCTCAACAGTGTAGTTTCTTCTAAGTTCATTCTAATTTGTCTGCTTTTAATAATAGCTACTCCAGGTTTTTTTTGTTTTGTTTTGTTTTTTTGTGTTTTTGATTAATGGGTGTCTTCTATTTGTATTTTTATCTGATATCATTTCCTGATTTTCATTTCTTAATACTGGTCTGCTGGAGATGAATTCTCTCATTTTTAGTAAAACTGTAAAGGAGTTTGCGTAGTATAAAACTTACCATTTTAGATTGTACAATTCAGTGGTTTTATCCATCATCGTTGTCTAGTTCCAGAGCATTTTATCACCCCAAAAGGAATCACTAGCAATCCATTAGTGGTACCCATTAGTAATCATTCCCCCTAACCTTTGGCAATCATTAATCTACTTTCTATGTCTATGAATTTGCCTATTTTGAACATTTCATCTAAATGAAGTCATAATGTGTTTTTTTTTATGTCCCACTCTAACTTAGCATAATATGTTCAAGGTTTATCATGTATCTGTATATCATTTTTAAAGTAATACTATGCTACATGGATATACCATGGGAGGCCCCTGTTCTTTTTTTAATTAATTTTTTAATATCATTGTTCATTTTTAAACAATATTTGCTTCTCACCACCCTTTCAGGTGTGGTCCCCATAGAGTTTCCTTCACCAGTGCACCTGTTTAATTTCTTTATTTTTCTGAATTTTGCAAATTTCCTTCTGCTTTTGATTTCTGACTTCATTTCATGTGATTTGACATTATATGATTTCAACCTTTTAAAGCTTGTTTTATGGCTTGACATGGTCTGTCCTGTAGATTATTTGATGTGCACTTGAGAAAATGTGTTCCAGGATTGTTGGTTCATAATATTGGTGGTTATCTTTTTTTCCTTTTCAATCTTCTGTTTAGCTGTTCAGTCCAAAAACTAGAAATTAATAGTCTCTAACTCTTTCAGATTTTATATTCTGGAAAATTTGTTTTTCTTTTTTGAAAGATTAATTTCAGTTTGCATAGAATTTGAGAGTATGGTTTTTTAAATTTTCTTGCTATGTTTTAAGATATTGCTCTACTGTCCCTTGTATTATTTCTAATCATAGTTCTGTCATTCTTATTTTTGTTCTTTTGTGTATTATGTGCCTTACATTTCCCCTCTGCCCGTGTTAAGGAGTTTTTCTCATCACTGCTTTTAATCGGTTTATGATGAGCCTTGGTTTAATTTTATTCATTTTTATTCAGCTTCTTGGATATCTGGATTTATAGGTGTAGCAAATTTTCCATTGTTTCTTCCTGTGTTTTATCTGTCCCCTTCTTGCCTTGGTGTTTCAGAGATTCCTGTTGCACATATATTCAAGCATGTCATGTTATCTCAGAACTTGCTGCTGCTATCTGTTAATTTCCTTTTCAATCTTTTTTATCTGAGTTACATTTTGGATGGTTTCTATTCCTGTATTTGTTGTTTTCTTCTGCAAGTATTTAATTTTCTGTTAATGCCATCTAATGTATTTTTCATCATAGACACTGTTGTTATATCCATCTAGAAGTTTGATTTGCGTCTTTTTTGTTTCATTTTCATTGAGTCTGTTATATATCTTCCTTAAACGTGTTTACACTTTTCTCTATTTACTTGAACATACAGATTTGGTTAGAATAACTGTTTTAGTGTTGTCTACTAATTCAAGCATCTGCAGTATTTCTCCCTGACAATTTTTGATTGGATGGTATTGCAAATTTTACTTTATTGGGTATAATATACATGCAGAGCTTTCACATACTCTTGAACTTTGCTCAGGATCACAGTTAAGTTACTTGCAAATAGCTCTTTTTTAAGCTTATTTTAACCTTTGTTAGGCAGGACCATAGTATACTTTATTTAACTTAAGGATAATGATTTTCTCACTACTGAGGCAATAAATTCTCTTCTGGATATTCTTGTCTGTACCCTATGAAGATCAAGGTTTTTTTTCCCACTCTGATTGGAACAGTAAGTATTCCTAGCCTTGTTTGAGCCTATAGAATTATTCCTTCTATTCCTCTCCAGTCTGGTTTTTCACCCACAATGCTTGCATTGAATATCACTCAGCTGAAAACCTGAGAGGAACTCATTAGCACATGCTCTCTCTCTCTCTCTCTGGGCCTGTTTCTGTAGCCCTGCCCTCTTCTATCTTCTGTCCTGTGAATTGTAGTTGCCTTGACCTCTCTGAATTTTCAACTTCTTGTCTTCAACTTAGCAAGACTGCTGGTTCTGAGTGGGTTTCCCCTTCCTGAGGTGCAACCTGGAAGTTTTCTATGCAATGTGTTGGTGTAATTGTGGAGTTCATTTCACTTCTTTTCTTTCTTTTGTGGATGCTTGTTTTCCAATGTCTGGAAACCATAGTTTAGTCATTTCATTTTGTCTGTGTTTTAGTTGGTTAAGTCTGGAGGGTAAATCTGATTCCTGTTAACTCCATCTTGACTGGAATTGGACATCTCCTTGAAATTATCTTGAGTGTAATAAATTATATGACTTACACATGTAGAAGTGGCAACTGGCAGATTACCATTTATTTCATTAGCTATGCCAGGTAGGTTACATTAGAATATCCACAACTTTTTCTAGTTGTAGTGTCGGGTTACTTAGACCTTAGGATATAGGGTTCATTAAAAAAGGGTGAGGAAGGTTTTCATACACATATTGTTTATTACATTGCCAAATAAGTTAACACCTATCTTATTGAAACTGGGACCACAAAATCCTGAAGTTGCTAGAAAGTAAGTTCTGGTAAATTTAAGTAAATTGAACAGGGGATATTAGGATATACAAAATACAAAATAAATTTTAATGAATTAGGGTAAAACATTTCCTTTTTATAGCTAGCACAAACCAAAAATAAAACCCAACAAAGCACACACAAAAATATAGGCCAGTATATCATATGAATGTGATTACTAAAATCTAAAATATTAGCAAGGTAGCTCTAACACAGTATTAGAATATCAATACCAATAGTGTAGGGGACTTGATTTTTCTTTTTTTCCTTGACTGGGAATGGAGTCTTTAGAAATTAGAGATTACTACCTTTTTTTCTTTTAATTGATACTCCCTTAATATGCACACACTCTCACATTCTCTTCTCTTGCCCACTGCAGGGCAGTTAATTTTGACTCATCTACCTCTTTACCCAAATCCTAATTTCATCTACTTACAGTTCTCAATCTGATTTTGGCTCTGGATCCCAATCAAGAGGTTACTTGTCTTCTGTGGCAAATTGATCCTGTTTGCTTTGTTGAAGATGTAACTTTTTTTTCTGGAAATAACTCCCTGAGAGCAAATCTTAGTATTGAATTTTCCTCAGCACACCACTCCCTAGGCTGTACATGTTGAAAATGTGTTAATTCATGTCAAAACAAAGACGAATTGGCTTCAAGAATCTGGTTTCTCACTATCATATATAGTTGGAATTTAGTGCCAGGCTCTTTGCCTGTGATAAAGTAGGCTAGATATTTAACTGCTTTTCTTTTGCTTTCCTCATATTTAAAATATGGAGTCAGATTAGACCATAGAAGTATCCTAACAATATGTTATATATGCTGTGGAAATGTTCTTCACTTTTAAGTTTATCCGGTGGTTGAATATGTGAAAGAGGTGAGTATGAACCTGTTTGGTACCTGTTACCTAAAGGAGCTTTACAGAACCCTTAAGAATCACTGTGCTGGCTGAGACCCTGCCTGCAGTATGCTGAAATGCAAAAGTGGAAATGTGGCTTAAGTAGGAAGATAAGCAACGATATAAGTTGTTTTGAAGACTGTGGGAATAAGTTTAAAGACTGATTTTATTCAATAAAAGAGAATGGATTGGGTAATTCAAAGGTAGTAATTTTTGAATTTGTGATCCAGAGACTTGGGATCAATTGCACACTCCTATCTCCTCAGAAGTACTAAATGAGAACCTGGTCTTTGTAGAAACATGAAAATTTAATGATGGTGATTTGATATTTGGCAAGAGGTAGAGAGACGGAGGAAGAGAAACTGCAGTTTTTAATCCATTTTCTCTTTGGATCTTGTATTTGAGATGACCACTTGATACTAAGTAGATATGTCTGATAGATAAATGAAAATAGTCATATTCAAAGTAAATGTGCTTCTACATGGTGATGATGGCTGGAGCGATGAGAATAGTCTACTGAGGGACGTTGTAAAAAGAAAATCACTTAATTTTAGGCATTGGACAGGTAAGATGAGACAGGGATGAGGGTGTAAGTTGAGAACCAGGGTAGTGTGTTACTGGTGTCAGATTAGCATTCAAGGGTGTTCATTATGTTGTGGTTGTCTTAGGAAAATGAGAACCAAAAAGAGGATGTTGATAATCTTTGAGAATGTTGTAGTTATCATTAATATGCCATAGTTGAAGAACACAGTAATATTTATAATAACCAAATGCTTTAAACAATGGTGATTTACACACTGAATGCCCATTAATTTAACTTCAGTCTACCAGAATGTTACCTACATATTTTTAAGGTAGACCAGGGGTCAGCAATACTGTTGTTTAAAATACCAGACAGTAAATATTTCAGGTTTTGCAGGCCGGATGGTCTCTTTTATTACTACTAACTGTGCTATAGCATGAAACTAGCCTCAGCATGTAAATAAATGGGCACGACTGTGTTTAGTAAAATTACTTACAAAAACAGCTTTAGCTAGAGGAACCTCTGCTAGTCACTTTTTTTTTTTTTTTTGTATTCTTCCATTGTGTGTGTTTAAGATTTAAACAAGCATTGGCTGGCTTCTTTCTGATTAAAATTATTAAAACTAAATATTTGTAATAAAGCTTTAAAAATGTAACTTGAATTACAAGTCTGTTAACTTCATACAATTTTTAATAAACTTACTAAGCACAACCTACTCTGTGCTCTCAAATATGAGATGGTAGAACAGGTTTGGACATTTGCCCATTCCTTTCCCTGCCCAACAAAACAGTTATTTCATTACAGTTTGATTTGACTTACTATGATGATGTTGTTGTTTTGGTCAGTTTTAACAATTTGATTTTGCTTTTTCAGTCTCGGAGAAATCTGTGTGAAGAGGCTTTGTTAAAAATTAAAGGCGTTATTAGCTTTACTTTTCAAATGGCCGTTCAAAGATGTGTGGTGCGAATCCGTTCAGATTTGAAAGCAGAGGTTAGTATTTTAAATGACTATGTTTGAAGTTACAGGTAAAGAAATCAAAGTGTTCATAATTGTACTTCTTATCCTGGCATAGGCTTTGGCATCAGCAATAGCATCAACAAAAGTTATGAAAGCTCAGCAAGTTGTGAAAAGTGAAAGTGGAGAAGAGGTAAAAACTTTATTTAATTTTCTGTACACCTGACTCTTACTCTTGTCCGTATGGCTAGGAGATTGATCGTAGTTCTATTCTGCTTATTGCTAAAGAAAGGAATGTGATTGGGCCAATTATCATAATGTTACTTGGTTGATAGTTAATGCTTTGAGAAATAAATTGCATTTGGTTTTTAAGTACTTTCTAACTTTAATAGTTTTGCCAATCCAAAAAATAAAGGTGAAGTTCCACCACTGGTCAAGTAAATATAGTGAAATATCTTTGCTTCTTGCTGCTTCTTCCATTAGCTTTGTGATAGTGATCAATCTATGTGCCTTAAGCTCCTTGGAAATCCCATAGAAGGAGATTCAGTGGCCTTCCAGGGGCCCACAGTAACCAAATACTTGCTTTTATCATCTTTAAGTAGACAGAGGTTTGCACACTTATTCCTGGAACCTGAGAAACAAACATCTAAGTTTTCGTGTGTAGTTCTGCCTTTTTGTGCTTACACAGTGCTAAGCAATCAGTCCTACCTTTGTGTAAGAGGAAATTTTTTTAAAGGAACATTGCCCCAGAGAATAAATAAGTGATCAGAATAAGAATAAAGTTAACCTCCAACTTATGACACATATCTATCAGTTAGGTTTGATTATGTAATAACTCTTTACATGTTCTCTGTCTCAGATGCTGGTCCCATTCCAAGATACACCTGTGGAAGTAGAGCAGAATACAGAACTGCCTGACTACCTGCCTGAGGATGAGAGTCCCACAAAAGAGCAGGACAAAGCAGTGTCCCGGGTTGGCTCACACCCAGAAGGTGGAGCTAGCTGGCTGAGCACAGCTGCAAACTTTTTATCCAGATCATTTTATTGGTGACTTCAATTTGTGGCTCAAGGACTGTGTGAACCAACAAGGGGCCAGTTTTCCATTGTTGTGGTGAACTGTCAAGTGCAATTTGCAATAAGTTATCATGAAAAGTTTTTAGATTACATAATTGTGTATGCTGCATTTTACATATTTTTTTTTTTTGGACATTTATCCCAAGTGGTAAAAAGGACAGAGGCTACAAGTGGAGTTGCTTTGTTTATGAAGGTATTTTGGGTCTATTTTCCTTGTTTAATTGCCTCACTTTTATAAAAACATGGGTCCATCATTAAACCAAACATGTGCAGCTTTATATTTCATTTTATATGAAGCACGTGCTTAGGAAAACTTATTTTCTCCTCAAGCCTCAGGACCTATCTGAAGAAAAGTTTTTTAGTTCAAGTTGTGCATGAATTACTGAACATTTTTCTCTGCTTTTCTTCATGAAAGATACTTGCTTTGGTACTCTTCACTGAAAGTTAAAAACATGTCTCATTACTCCCCTCTTGTGCCTTTTTTATTTTGCCAACCATGTTCTAGAAAACACATCACTAATGACATTTTGTGGATTAAAAATATATTCATTTAAATGTAGTGGTCCTCTAAAAATATAACTTAGCAAAAAGTTTGCAATTTGTTATTATAATTTTAATAAGATCAATACAAAATCAGTCATGAAGAAGGAAGCATCTATGATCAGCAAAGTGCTATTGGAGACTTTGAATGTGGCCAAATGTGGTTCTAACTGACTGCTATTCAGTTTGGTTTATATCAGTTCTTGAGAGTTTTGTCCACCATAATATTGGGAGCAACTGTAAATGGCCTCCAGGCCTTACTTTGTGATTATATACAATCCCCTGGGAAAAAATACAGTAGTAAAAAACTGACAAACTTGAAAAAAGAAAATAAGCTGAATGCCTATAATGCCATAGTGCCACTTGGTAGAGTCTAAGATACAAATTGCTTGGTACATGCCCATTCAGTAGGTGTTTCCTTGTATTGCCTTTTATAAATTTATTATGAACATGTGGTCATACTGAATGAAAAAAAAAAAAAGACTCAAATTATTGCTATAAAAAAATAAAGCCAGCATCGGTCTATTCATTCTTGTTTTTTATGTCAAACCGGAAAAAAAAAAATCTTCAAGTGGAGGTAAGATAAGTAAATATACATATGTATGCACACACATATATATTTTGGTAGATAAGAGCTAACTACATATATGTAATGCTTTACTAAATTTCTGAATTATTTGGCAACTAAAATTTTCTTTTTGGAAATCCAACTAAATCCAGATCAATTTTAATATTAATATGGTTATAAACTAATAAATTGAAATTCTTTTCATCAACATGTAGAGCTGCTATTTTACTACTTAGAGAATATGGAGTGAAAATTGGATCCTGGAGGGTTTTCTTGTATTTCATGGCTTCTCTTTTAGAGAAAATTTAAAGCATCCAGTGTTACTGGAGAAAAAATAAGTGAAATACCATCAGCAACAAGATTTTGAGTTCACACACCTTGGGCTCTGATTTCATGTGACACATACAATTGAAAATAATAAGCTTTCCAGGCTTGTATTGCTTCAAACGCACAATACTGCTGCCAGAACCAGATATGTTGAAAAAGAAAACAAAAACCAGCTCCTTTCTATAGCCATTAAAACAAAGTTTACTGTTCTAACAAGTTTGTATTTTGTTTTGCATTGCCACACATCTGCTTATTTAAAAAACTACATCCCTTTGGTGGTAATGGTACAGTGCAAGTCGGTATTACAGCTTGCTGTTTGTGTGTTCTAATTCTAAGTGTTCTTTTATTCCAGGTCTTATAGAGCAATTAAGGCAACTGTAATGCATTTTTTTTTGAAATATATTGTAAAATAATAAAAGGTAACATAATTAAAATTGGAATGGCTGTTGCGCTTTGTGGAATAAGTATTATTGATTGCTCTGAAGCCTTTTCGTAGTCACGCTGCCTGAAACCCTTTTCTCTCCCTGCAGATGTGTTATTTGACTAATTCCATGAACCTTTCATTAGTCTCCTACCCAAAACCACACCTGCCACTCCCCAGAATTGGATCAGCTGCTTTTGTACATATACTCACTGTAGTATTTATGACATTAGATTGAAAATATAGTTAACAGTGTCTTCCTCTTAGAGAATGAGGAGAACCAGTGTCTAGGTTTTTCTCCATTTATAAAAATGGGGTTATAATAATCTAATGAGATCATGAGTGATTTAAAAAAAAATTCACAAATGTGAGATGACGATTTATTGTCACTGAAAATTTGACAGAATTCTCGTACTTCATTTTTAAATGGGACACTATACCTTTCTAATCACGCTTCATTTGACTTTCTACATCCAATCAGTTTTATCCAGGCCTTTGATTTATTTTTAAGATTGATTTATTTATGCACACAAGAACCAGGGTATAGGCCAGAGACACGGGGGGTGAGAGGATCCACCAAACACAGAATAGGCAGACTGACCAAAATACACTGCTGAGGGGAGCAGCGGGCAAGACAGAAAAGTTCTGTTGTGCCATGTGTGTTGCTCCCTAGCTAGCCGGGAATCAAACGTGCTGAAGAGGCTGCGGTAGCTTCATGGTGCTACCTTAACCCCCTGTGCCACCAGGGTGGCCCCAAGCCTTTCAATTTTTATTCAAACGTTGTCTCTGGAAGAATTTATCTATTTTAAGGATTTTAATTACTTTTGTGTAGGTAACTTCTAAATCTCCATTGTAACTGTCATTTTTGATAGCTTCCCCCTTCCGTTGCTGTACCTATCAAATGTAAAGTCTATGGATTTTATTTTTGAACCAAGCTCATAGGAGGCATGGCTTTAAATATCTAGGTTTAAATTTAAGGAAAATAATTCTGCGCCAGGCCCTGGCATTGTGCTAAGTGCTTGACAAATACACGTCCTCCTTCACTTGTGGGGTAGATACTTAACAAGTCCATGTTATAGATGAGAGCAAAAACTTGTTTCAGAACACAGAACTAGCAAGTGTTGAAACCAAGACTTCAACCCAGGCCTTCTGGCTTGCTAGTGTACACTTACAAGGCAGCCTGTGTCTTACATCCCTCTCTTGTGTCCTTCCAGTTCTGTCATCACTGTTCCAGTACAGACTGCCTCTTACATCATGTCAAGTGACTAATTTTGTGTCCCTATCAGGAATAATTGGGAATTTATCAACCTTTTAATATTTTTCCCCCACACAAGTGGAAATGTAATGCTCTGCACCTTTTTTTCACTTAAATTGTATATATTAGAAATTAAATCATGTGTAAAGCAGCTTCATTTCATAATTTTACCATATTTTAATGTTCATCTATTTAACCAGTGTTTTGATGTCCTTTACTATTACAAATAGTGGCATATATAGTTGTAGGATGGATTCCTAGATGTAAAATTGCTGTATCAAAGACTACGTGTTTTTACTTTTTTTAGTTCCTGCTTTCTTAGAGATTGTTTCCTCTCACCAGCAAGGTAGAAATACCTGCTTCCCGTCATCCTTTCCAATCTATGTTACCTAATATTTAGACCCTTGCCATTAAAAGAAATCAATCTCTTATCAGTGTATTTAAGAGCTGTTTGTTTTTTCTGTGAACTCTTTTTCATTATTTTGGGGGTGGTGGTTGATCTTAGCTAATTCATAGAAGTTCTTTAACATACTCAGGAGATAGAGATTTCTATGAAGTCTTTGTAAGCTGTAAATGCATAAAATGAAGATGGGATCGTTGTTAATTTACATGGGAAAGTTTGAATATTCCTAGACCCCCAAAATAACCTATGGGATCATATCGAATATCACACAAAACCTAAAATAACATATAGTAAGGGCCTCCCCTGGTGACACAGGTGGTTGAGCGCAGCGCTGTGAAGCTGTCCACAGCCTCTGCAGCACGGGTTCGAGCCCGGCCGGCTGGCGAGAATCCCATATGGCAAAGCAGACCTCTCCTGTCTCGCCTGCTGCTCCCCTCAGCAGTGTATTTCAGTCTGTCTGCCTGTTCTGTTCCCTGCTCTGTCTCTGGTGAATCCTCTCACCCTCCCGTGCATCTGGCCTGTACCCTGGTTCTTGTATGCATGCATGAATAAATCTTAAAAAAAGTAGTAAAAGCAAGAATGATATGATATATATACACCTCCAGTAGTTCCCAGGGAAGAAGCTTGACCACTACTGCTCAGGTGTATGCTGCCTCCTTGACAGCTGCAGCACAACAAACACTGAAAGTTTCATTTTCTGAAAAGCAAAAGGGGAAATTTTCTTCCAATTTCTTTTGTTTCGTGAAGACAGGTACTACTGTAGATCTTTCATAGAAGTGAGGTGACATAAACTGGGAAGCAGGGGACCACCAGTATTTCTTTAATAGCAACTCATGCTATGCAGTAAGATTTTTGGCTTATACAAATCCATCATACCTCTGTTTGTCACCCCGTAATTCCTTCTTTTAAATGCTATAGTTCTTTACTTTAGAACCTGTCATTTATGGTCCATTATTTTCCATGTTTATTCTTAGATTGAAATCTGTAAGGGAGGGGATGTTATATTTGCTTAGTATTTGCCACATAGAGCATAATACTCTGTGCTGAGTGTTTGGGGAGTGTTTACAAATGATTTATGGTAACGAAGCAGTTGTAGTTCTATGTTGAGGGGCTAGGGATTTCCATTTGGTTCTATTGTCTATATCACTGCATATATGGATTGCTGCCACCAGTTTCCTTTTTTTTTAATTTATTTATTTTTATACAAGAACCGAGGTATAGGCCGGGTGAGTGGGAGGGTGAGAGGATTCACCAGAGACAGAGCGGGGAACAGAAAGGCAGACTGAAGAAATACATTGCTGAGGGGAGCAGCGGGCGAGAGAGGAGAGGTCTGCTGCGCCATGTGGGACCCTCGCCGGCTGGCCGACCAGGGTCAAACCGGCGCTGCAGAGGCTGCGGACAGCTTCACAGTGTGGCACTCAATTGCCTGCGCCACCAGGGAGGCCCGCCACCAGGGAGGCCCGCCACCAGTTTCTTAATTACTTGAGTACTTACTGTGTCTCAGTAAGTGCTCTGTCCTGAGTCCTTGTGTTATCTCCTTAAAGATCACAATGGTCCAATGAGCTGGAGTTTCTTGTATACGTTTTTCAGAGGAAAATGAAGCTAAAGTAATGAGTCAAGTACAACCAAAAAATGCAGGACTAGGATTTAAATCTTAGAGGCTCTTTTTAGTTCCCTGTTATTATGTTTACAAAATAAGTGTATATTTTTCTACTGGATATAAGCTTGTAGTGACTTATAAATAACTTTTTGAGATTATCTGTAAACTGCCCTACTCACCTACTAGTAGACTTGACACTCTTAGTTAAATCAATATCTTTAATCTTTAAATGCATTATGTGCTGGAATGTATTCTCAATTTACCAAAATCTGGTCTTCAAGAACTGGCTATTCCATGGAGTCTTCCCTGTCCATTTTGACGCTTGCTAATTTATTTCCCAAAACTTTAAATACTTTCAAAACTTAAATGGTTTGCTATACATTTGACCAGTTAATTGTGTCATTTGTCTTTTCATTCCTAAATGTCTTCATTTCGAGATGATGATAGTAGAGATCAATTTCAAGGCTCATCTTCCCCTTTTGGACTACCCCCTTCTATATATCAAGTCCAAACTGAAGCCTATCTCCAAACCTCATTACTGGTGATTTTAGGACCAACCTGTTTCCTGATGTTCTTTCCAAGTTCTTAATGATTCTGAAGTCCTTTTTGACCTTTGCTGATAATGAGTCTTATGTGAAAATGTGATTTGTACAAGTATCCATTTTCTCATGCTTAAATATTTCAGGTAGGAGGGGAGTTTATTAGGATTATAAAATAAATTCCAATTATATAGCGGAAACAAAATTGGACATATACTTGGGGTGGGAATATACTTGGGGTGGGGGAAGTAACTTTGTGATTGGTGGAAAAGGGAAATTTTAGCTTAAGATGAAATGAATTACTGGACTAACAGGTAAGAATGTGGCATAGAATGAATTTAAAATTATAGTCGGGAATTAAAGAAGATGGAAAAAGAGGCGGATGGAAAATGAAACCAGCTTTACCAATGAATGGAGAACAGGGATACAGCAAATGTAGGTAAAAGCTCTTAAGGCAGACTGTGAAAGAGTTGAGGACTCAGGACTCAGTTTTAGAAGATACATTTTTCTGGGAAAATGGATCATTAGCTGTCAATGCAGCAGTTTAGAAGAAAAAGTGCACCGCTTTAAGATAATTTGTAAACAAAAATACAGATTTGTATTGAATAGAACAAACTTTGTTTCCATGGATATTTTAGTGTATCAAGTTCCTCTAGGCAGTATAAGTTCTATTTTTTAAGAATTAGATTTATGTGGAACAGCTAAAGCAAGACTCAGCTAGTGGGGAAAACAACGTTTACGATCTCATAGAAAGGGGAGACTAGTTTAAATTTGGAGGAAAACTAGCATAAGGATGATATGTATAAAAACACTCTTGAGTGAAGATACAGTGCTTGCTTACAAGGACTTTAGAAGTCTTTTAGTCTTTAACTTTTGTGGAAACAATATATAGTAAAACACTTGGAGAGGACAAGGATCTCTTCCTACCCTATAGGAGGCAAGTATAGGCAGGTATAAAGTAATGAGTTAAAAATATTCAAGATCTCCATCATTATGCTATTAGTTATAACCTAGAATGGGAGAGCAAATCAGTCTTTTCCTTCAATATAAAATTGCTTAGTGTTGTATTACCAAATAGACCATCATATGTTTCATCACCTCTGTAAAAGTTATGTTAGAAATACAACTTTTATATTAGTTATAAAAAATAAAGGTACTTTCCTTTCTCTGTGGTGTAGACTTTCTGATGGTGAAATTAAGGAAGACATAATGATGAAGAAATGCCAACAATTACTGACTCATGTTTAAGGAAGTCACAGGCTTTTAGTGCTTAGAATATAGCACTTAGAGGCATTTTTTAATTTTAGATTTATTTATTTATGCATACAAGAACTGGGGTGTAAGCCAGAGGTGTGTGTGTGGGGGTATGTTGAGAGGATTCACCAGTGAGAGTGGGGAGCAGAACAGGCATAAATTCTGAAATACATTGCTGAGGGGAGAAGTGGGCTAGACAGGAGAGGTCTGTTGTGCCATATGGATTAGCTCCCTGGCCAGCCAGGCTGGCCCAGGGATCAGTAGTGGCTGGCTAGCTTGGTAGCGCTGTCTTTAACACTTGCGCCACCAGGGAGGCCCTTAAAGATCCAGTTCCTACATATTTGACATACTATATTATCCCAATCATGGTGCTAGTTGGTTGAATTATAGACTTAATCCTTCATGGGCATCACAACCTAGTGGAAAGGAAGATCTTGAAATTGATAATTGCAAATGTGGTATACCAGGAATTAGAACAGGAGGTTTGAGAGACCTGAGTGTTGGTGGAATAGGGGAGTGGGTAAGTCAGAGTAGTTTTCTTTTTTTTTTTTTTTAATTTATTTATTTATGCACACAAGAACTGGTGTGCAGGTCAGAGGTGTGTGGGGGGGCGGTGAGAGGATTCACCAGAGACAGAATGGGGGCAGAACAGGCAGATTGACTGAAGTACACTGCTAAGGGGAGCAACGGGCGAGCCAAGAGAGGTCTGCTGCACCATGTGGGTTGTTCCCTGGCTGGCCAGGGGATCGAACTCGTGCTGCAGAGGCTGCGGACAGCTTCATGGTTGTGACTTAACACCTTGCACCACCAGGGAAGCCCCAGAGTAGGTTTCTTGAGGAAATTAAACTGTAAGACATAATTAGTTGGCCAAGTTGTAAACGAACAAGTTAGCCTGCCACAATTTCATGTTTGCCTGCTGATGACATCAAATGCCTGGGTCAGAGACAAATGATTTTTATTACTTATGGGACCAGTAGAGCATTTCAGGCAAGGAACAGCTTTGTGGAGGCTAAGAGAGAGCTTGGTGTGTTGAATCTAAGATGAGATTGGAAAGTTGGTGGAGGATAGATTAAATAAGACTTTGTAGGCCTCTTGATTTAGTCCCTGAATATTATTTCCATTCCATATGTCATTCAGTTCCTATTAAGTATTTGTACATTAATAAGTGACAGCTACCATTTATTATATTTCACAGCTGCTAAGTGCTTTTGATCTTTAAAATGATGTGAGATCTGTAAAAAGAAAAACGTGAATTTTATTTATGAGAAAACTGAAGTGTGGGCTTGGTAATTTGTTTAAAATGAGACTACTCAGGCTACAGTGTAGAGAATGGGCCTGAGAGGACAAAAGTAGATCTGAGAAGGCCTGATTACCATGCTAGCAGTAGAGGGCAACAGTGGCTTGGACTCAGGTAGGTGGCTTTGGGCATGGAGATTTAGTTTTAGGCAGTATCACAGAAGTTGGTATTCCATTGAGAAGGGGAGACGCCCAGGATTCTCAGTAGCTGCATGGAGGGGTTTATTGGTCACTGAGTAAGGAGACATTGGAAGAATAGGAAATGTGGGCAAGGATGTCAGTGAGAGATCCAGGGACACATATTTTTTTTTTAAAGAGTTACTTATTTATACAAGAACCGGGGTACAGGCCAGAGGTGTGGGAGGGTGAGAGGATTCACCAGAGACAGAGCGGGGAACGGAACCAGAAGACTGATGAAATACACTGCTGAGGGGAGCAGCGGGCAAGACAGGAGAGGTCTGCCATGCCATGTGGGTATCTTCCCTGGCTGGCCGGGATCAAACCCGCACTGCAGAGGCTGTGGACAGCTTCACAGTGCGGCGCTCAACCACCTGCACCACCAGGGAGGCTGGGACACATATTTCAAGACTAAAGAGACAAATCTTTAAAACGATTATTAGATGGATCTAAGAGACAGATAAAATATAGAAAGGAATGATTAATGTAGAGTGAGGATCAGAAGCAAATGTAATCCAGAGTCCAGGTGGAAGGCCTGACTTTTGATAGAGGAATTCTGGATTCCTCTTTAAGTCTGAATGAAGCTGTTGTGACCCATTACAAAATATCTTATATTACTGTTCTTAAATTCCTAGTTGATTAAGAAAACAAGTTGAATTAGTTTTACTTTAGGGCTATTTAAATTAACCAGAATGAGATTGTGCTCAGTCTTAATAATTTAGTCTCTTGTCTCTTTAATGCTAGTGTGGATGAGGCTATTCCTATGAAACAGCTTCAGACTCCTAGATTACCATCTGCTTTCTCTGATTCTTTCATTTGACCCTTGCATCTAGTTCAGTGAGTCTCAGTCCTCACAGGATTTAATAAAATGCATGGACTGTGTTCCCAGTCCAGACAATTGAACCAGTCATGGAGTTGGAACAAAGACACTGGTGTTTTGTTTCGTTATTAAATTGTTTTGAAGTGATGCTAACGTTTGGCCAAGGTTGAGAACCATAAAGAGTTCTTACACTTTTAAGATTTAAAGATCTTGTGAGATCTATCACCTTAAGATTTTGCTTAAGCTCCTTTCGCCAATCAACTTTTAGACTGCAAATTGAAATTTAGAGCAAAGGGTTATATACAAAACCTTTGATTGCTAAATGGATGTCTTTGTTATTTTATTAGTGAGTCACCTCTGCATGGTTTTAGTTTGTTTTAGTTTTTAGTGTGCTCATTTTGCCCTTGTGCTGAAATCTGACACAATTTTTGTAATAAATATCAGGCCCCGTTCTTCCCTGAACAGCTTCTAGTAGGGTGCCACCTATTTGATGGCAGATATTCTTTGTAGATTTGAAGATTTTTTTTTTTGAAGATTTATTTATTTATGCATACAAGAGCTGGGGTGCAGGCTAGAGGTGCGGGGGTTGAGAGGATTCATCAGAGACATAGTGGGGAGCATAACAGGCAGATCCACTGTAATACACTGCTGAGGGGAGCAGCAGGTAAGACAGGAGAGGTCTGCTGCACCATGTGTGTAGCTCCCTGGCCAGCTAGGGATTGAACTCATGTTGAGAGGCTTCACAGTGCTGTGCTTCACCCCTTGCGCCACTAGAGAGCCCCAGATGTGAAGATTTCTGACCTTGAAATTCTCCTTCATTTTTGCACTACATAGCATTACTTATTCAAAATATTTTGATAATAATTATACTCCAAAATGTTTGAGGAGGCACCCGGATGTCCAGAATCTAGACAATGATCTAGTTAAAAAGATATTAAAAAGGAAAGAATACAGTTCCAAAATTTCTCAAGGCACTGCTGGGCAGAAAAATTAAATAGACATATTAAATACTTATCAAAATGTAAACTTTTATAAAAAATTTAGAACTAGCAATTTTTCAAAAAGCATAAATATTTTAGAATGAAGGAAACTTTGCCAGTTGGAATAAACTTGCTGTGTTATTTGGTGTGTGCCATAAATTACACCTTCAATACTAACATAGAATTATGTTAGTCTCAGTCTTACCTAATGGTGTTATATATTTCCTGCACCTTTATAAATTATCCAATTTAAAAATGTTAATTCGAAATTCTAGAAGCAAAAATGTCATCAGTAGAAAGACAGCTCTTTCACACAAAATTTAGTAAGTTACGGCTGTAATGTTTCTTCACCTGTTTCAAACAAATGCAAAGGATGTTTTTATAACTGTTTTTCTTCATTTATAACATCCTTACTAGTGTTTAGTGTAGAGGAACGGGATTGACTATTTAATTTCTGTTGTCTACATTTTCAAGACAATGAAGACATACCACTGACCATAACATGGAAATAGCAGCCATTCAAAATAGTTGAATACTTATTGTATCGTTTACTCTGAGGCAATTTCATTATTAAATAAACAGTTTATGTGCATATGTAGATACAGGGACCTATAATGTACATTGCAATTTGTAACTACCAAATGCACAAATGTAATGGCTATATTGGTTTATTTTATTTTATTTTTTATTTTTTTTTTTTTTTTTAAATATTTTTTATTTATTTGTTTATTTATTTATATTTATACAAGCACTGGGTACAGTCAGAAGCGCGGGAGGGTGAGAGAATTCACCAGAGCTAGAGTGGGGAGCAGAGCAGGCAGAAGGACCGAAGTACACTGCTGAGGGGAGCAGCGGGCGGCAGGAGAGGTCTGCGCGCCATGTGGGACCCTCCTCCGGTGGCCAGGGAGCAACCGGGGATCGAACCGGTGCTGCAGAGGCTGTGGGCAGCTTCGCAACCCAGTGCTCAACCGCTGCGCCACTGGGGAGGCCCTATATTGGTTTATTTTAAATGCAAGCTTATATAAAAGATTCTGTGGCTGTGTACTCTTTAAAGGGCAGTTTCAATTTCAACTGAAGATTTGAAAGTTTTTAATGAAAATGTATCACCCCCACTTTTTGGCAGATGAACAACTGAAGGAAAAGTATGAAAGAGAATTGATTCTGTACCTATGTTTTAGATTTCAGATTCACATGCATTATAATAGTTGCCTCTATGCAACCTTATTCAGTTAAGGCTGATTTCTAGTTCCTAGATAAAATTACGCAAGGGCTATGCAGTATAATATCTTTGTGATATGTACGGGCATAATAATTTTTCAAAAATTAAGTCTAAAATAAACACATGTGCCCTATAAAATATTAATCAATCTGAATTGCTTTAAAGAAAAACCTGATTTTCCACTACATTTTTCTCTTTCAAATTAAAAAGTGGTGATTGGGGGTAAAAGGGTTGATGTGTTAGGGAGAGGGGGAAGTATAATTTCTGAAATTAAAGTTCTAATTCAGAAACCTTCTTTAATGTAAATGAACACAATTTTACCTACCAGATTAAGCCATGTTCATTCTTCTTGATCAATATGATATGGCTATATTACTCTTAAATTAAACCCAACTCAATAATAAAGAAGTCAGCAAGTTAAAAGTTATAGTGAAACATTTTCCAACTAAATTTTACAGTGAAGATAACTAATCACCTAAAAACCTGTTTCAAAGAACTGGCTATCTGCAGAATTGGTTAAAATTTACTATGATGTCCATTGCAATGGTTGATGAAAGTGATGAGGGGAATGGTCAGATCTTTACAATTGCTGGGGTCACCTTCAAGATTGTGCCCACATATTACTACATGGTCACAGTAATAGAACTATTTTTTTTTAAAGATTTATTTATTTATTTTATACAAGAACCGGGGTACAGGTCAGACTCGTGGGAGGGTGAGAGGATTCACTAGAGACTGAGTAGGGAACAGAACAGGCAGACTGATGAAATGCACTGCTGAGGGGAGCGGCGGACGTGACAGGAGAGGTCTGCCACGCCATGTGGGACCCTCGCCTGCTGGCCGGGATCGAACCTTCATTGCAGAGGCTGCGGACAGCGTCACAGTGCTGTTCTCAACTGCCTGCGCCACCAGGGGAGGCCCTAGAATGAACTATTGATATTTAATGTGCTGGGCTAGGTAGGTGAAATGTCCTCCATTATTCAGGACAGTTCCTGAATCATCCTGCCCAAAATCCAAGTAGGGGAACATTAGTAACAAATCTGTTCAGTGCATACAAATAATTATACCATAACTTTGCTGGTTAATTAGATCAGGTATTTTACATTTTTTTCTGGGTATAAATCAGTGCTGAACTCAGAATTTAAGACAAAACGGGACAAGATTTTTTGCATTAAATGTTCATTAAATTTTATTATTATTATTATTATTTTTTTAAGATTTATTTATTTATTTATACAAGCACTGGGTACAGTCAGAAGTGTGGGAGGGTGAGAGAATTCACCAGAGCCAGAGCAGGGAGCAGAGCAGGCAGAAGGACCGAAGTACACTGCTGAGGGAGCAGAGGGCACAGCAGGAGAGGTCTGCGCGCCATGCGGGACCCTCCTCTGGTGGCCGGGGAGCAGCCGGGGATCGAACCGGCGCTGCAGAGGCCGCGGGCAGCTTCGCAACCCAGCGCTCAACCGTTGCGCCACCGGGGAGGCCCGTTCATTAAATTTTAAAGGAAAATTATGACAGCTCTTCAGAAATCATGAAGTCCTACTTGTTAATGGGAGGATGCTTCTTTAATTATTGACAGATGCTTTAAGCTGGGTGGGTTGGTCAATCAAAAAACTTTCCATTCATAGCCACTAAATGTAAGAAATAATTACATTTTACTAAATTGAGTCAAAGAAATGACTTATGAATAAATATACACTACTTTCTTACATTAATTTTGAAAATTTTAATTATTAATTTTCTAATAAACCTGAGTAGGTTCCTTTCAACTATTTCTGATTTTTATGCAAAAGTAGAAAAAAGGTAAAACTCAGATTATTTAATTTTTTTGCTTTAGTCAAGTAATATGCTAATGAAGAGGCAATTTTACTAGAAATAAGAACCTCTTAAATCTTTTGTGTTAAACAGAAATTTATAGTTGACAGTTCTGGGGGCTAGAAGTTCAAGACTGAGGTGCCAGCATGGTCTGGTGAGGTAAACTTGTTATCCTATTTTAGTGATAGATAGATAGATAGATAGATAACATTACTAATTTTCACTAAAATTGCAACACATGTTGCTAAAACTGTAAAATTTATATTTTTCAGACTCCTACTCAGGTCACTGATTGTCTTACCTTACACTGTTTTGGATTTAATGCATTCAAAAATCAAAATTAATGCACAGTAACTATATAGTTTTTCATGTTGCCATAACGATCATGCCAAAGTTTGCTATTGATTTATTTATTGAGAAAATGAGCAGAAACTTCTGTTAATTCAGCTTCTTGGAATCAGAAGACCTGGGCTTAGTGTCCAGCTCTATTTTAAATGCTATGCACATAATATGCTTCAATTTCCCATATACAAAATAAGGCAATACTCAACCTCAGAGGATTTGTCTGAGACTCAACTGATAACATTTAAGTTTTTTTTGAGACGAGGATAAATTTTGACTTAAAAAACTTAGCATTGTTGGGCCTCCCTGGTGGCGCAGCGGTTGAGCGTTGGGTTGCGAGGCTGCCCGCGGCCTCTGCGGCGCCGGTTCGATCCCCGGCTGCTCCCCGGCCACCAGAGTAGGGTCCCACGTGGCGCGCGGACCTCTCCTGCCACCCGCTGCTCCCCTCAGCAGTGTACTTCGGTCCTTCTGCCTGCTCTGCTCCCTGCTCTGGCTCTGGTGAATTCTCTCGCCCTCCCGTGCTTCTGACTGTACCCAGTGCATGTATAAACAAAAACCAGACAAACAAATAAATAAATAAAACATGCCTCTAAAAAAAAAAAACAAAAACAAAAACAAAAAAAAACTTAGCAGTGTTTAACCAGGTTTTTCTTTCTAAAAACAATTTTATGTAATCTTATAGTAAAGAATAAATATGGAATAAAACAATCTTTGTGATCATTTGGAAGGGCTTGCTATTACATATTTGCACTAAATAAGGATGGGGTTTTATTTTATTTCATTTTAAAGATTTATTTATTTACGCGTACAAGAACTTGGGTACAGGTGAGAGGTGTGGGGGGGTGAGAGGATTCACCAGAGACAGAGTGGGGAACAGAACAGGCAGACTGACTGAAATACACTACTGAGGGGAGCAGATGGCGAGTCAGGAGAGGTCTGCTGTGTCATGTGGGTATCTCCCTGGCTGGACATTGAACTCGTGCTGCAGTGGCTGCGATAGCCTCATAGGTTATGTCTCAACCCCTTGTGCCACCAGTGAGGCCCATGGATAGGGTTGTAAAGTGATAGCCTGTTAATTTGCCCTTTGTCAGAGGAAAGTAGCCCAAGGTAGCTTTGCCCATGTGGAACAGACTTTTTTTTTTGGTAAATTTCACGGTTACATTTTTATTCTACTTACCCTGTACTGAACCACCCATGCCAATACCCCATCTCTCTCCCTCACCTATCCCCTTCTTCCTCTCTATTCCCTCTGGTAACCATTAAATTCTTTCACTAGTCCAAGATTTAGTCCTACTGTATTTTACCTTAGTTTTTTTTTTTTTTTTTTTTGGTTATTTATATTTCACATATGAGGGAAACATCTAATACCTGTCACTTTCTAACTTATTTCTCCTAATGTTTATTCTTATTTCTAACTTATTTCTCCTAAACCTTGCAGTTTATCCATTTTGTCCCAAAAGACACTATTTCATCTTTTAAAAGAGTGAGTAGTATTCATGAATATATATTCTAAGATTTAATTATACATTCGTCTGTTGATGAGCACTTAGGTTGGTTCCATGATTTGGCAGTTGTATATAGTATTATGAGCACAGGCATACGTAAGTCTTTTGTGTTAGAGTTTTCACATTTTTTGGATAAATACCTAGAAGCGATATAGTTGGATCAGATGGGATTTCCATTTTTATTTTCTTAAGAAATCTCCGTACTGTTTTCCTTAGAGGCTTCACCAACTTACATTCCCACCACCAGTGGATGAGAGTTATTTTTTCTCCAAATCCTTGTCAACATTTGTTCTTTTTGATATAGGCTATTCTCACAGGGGGGAGGTGATATCTTATCATGGTTTTGAGTTACATTTCCCTTAAAATAAGGGATGTTGAACAATTTTTCATATGTCTGTCAGCCACTTGACTGTCTTCCTTAGAAAAATGTCTATTTAAATATTTTGTTTATTTTTTGATTAAGTTGACTTTTTTTTGGATTATGTCCTATAATGTAGCCTTTCTCTCCACAGCCATCTCTGTTTGGTGCTTTAGCTATCTTAACTTCCTAGGCCTATTCCTAGCCCCTTCTTTCAGCTTCTTCTAGATTGTGATCTAGAAGCTTCAGTCTCCCAGACAGAGGGCTAGCTCTGACCCTCAAAACTTATGCTCTGGGACTCTGTTGGACATGGTAGACAGGAGGGGCTGAAGTGGGGGCGTGGCCTCCTTTGTCCAGCTGTGGCTGTAGGCCATGGCCATGGCCTCCGCAGCCATCCCCTCCTCCACTGTTCCCTCACTGCTGCTGAGGGGTCAGGGTTGCAAGTTATGTGCATTTTCTTAATATTCAGGGATTAATGAGTCCTCTCACCAATACTCTCTGCTATCGCACCAACCATGGAGCCTGGCCTGTGTCCTCCGGGCAATCTCTTACTTCTAGGAGGAAGTTGGGGGAAGAGCTTCCCTTGCCTGTGCTGGTCATGTAATTCCTAATATCCCAGGTCACATTCTCACCCACATGTGACTTGCACTCCCTTTCTGTGACTCCAGGGAAATTCATAGTGCCCTGAAGTGAACCTTCATACTGAGGATATCTGCTGCCTGCCTGTTTTCTGGCTGGAATATCTATTCTCCCAGCCATACTCTGCTTTTCCTCCACCCTCTCTTTTCCCTCAGTGACCACCAACCTTAGTTTAAGGTCTCCATGGGGAAGTCCTGGGACTCTATCAAGGAACTTCTGAATCTTCCTTTAAGTAAATATTATTGTTATTATTATTTTTAAAATTTATTTATTTTATTTATATAAACACTGGGTACAGTCAGAAGTGCAGGAGGGTGCGAGAATCCACCAGAGCCAGAGCGGGGAACGGAACAGACAGACTGATGAAGTACACTGCTGAGGGGAGCAGCGGGCGGCAGGAGAGGTCTGCGTGCCATGTGGGACCCTCGCCGGCAGCCGGGGATAAAACCGGTGCTGTAGAGGATGAGGGCAGCCTCGCAACCCAGCGCTCAACCTCTGTGCCGCCAGGGGAGGCCCTAAATATTATTTTTTGTAGCTGTTTTTAGGAGAAAAGTTGATCTCAACCTCTCTATTCTGCCATGTTGCAGGGTAATCTTTTTTTTTTGTGTTTTGCTAAGGTATTAATTCAGCCATATTGATAATCATAGGAAAATGGTTCATGGTGAAAATATGACTCTTGTTTTTTCTTTTGGCTTGGGTTATATAGAGCTAAAAAGCCCTGACATAAAGAGAGGCAACAATGTCAAAGTTCTTTGCTTTTAGTGATGTTCTTATATCTTAAAATAAATCTTTTGCTTATAAATTTACCTGGGCATGTTTCTTACTTACAGTCTGAGTAGAGCAATAACAGAAATTGGTACCAGGAGTGGGAAATGAACCACCATTTTAAGATCTGTATTTTGTTATCAGTATTTTCATGAACATAGTGGAGTCCCATTGGAGGCACATTCAAATTTTATGAATCCAACTATATGTGCTGGGCCAAAGAGAGAGACTGAATATTTGAATCGTGCAGTCACTTCTGCTTGCCATTTCTCTCAAGAGTATTCCCCAGAGTAAGTGTTAAAAGGAGGGATTAATCTACAGCTCCCTCAATTGGTCATAGATTCTTTGTGCCTTGTAGTGTGAGCTTCTCACTGTGCAGAGTGTGATTATAGTGTTTAAAGATAAGTATTTTTTTATACAAGATGGCCTCAAATGTAAGCCAACTACTTCGTCTGGTGCTCACCCAAAGAATGAGCCATCTGTTTGAACACTGAAGGAAAGATTTGGCTGTGTTGGACATATTGAGAGTCTGCCTCCAACATGGTCTGTAAATGTTGTATACTGTATTTTAAAGGTGACTTAGATTTCCAAGTATAATTTTGAATCCATGAGATTTTTTTCTTGTGTGTACATCTTTGTGTGAGATAAAACTCCCTTATAATAAGTGCTGCATCCTTCAAATTCTCCTTTGTCATTAGATATCAGAGATAATTGCAACAGTTCTTTTTCTTCCTAGATGTGTGGAGATGTTTTAAAAAATCTTTAATGGAATTAAAACAATGACAAAAGTAAGGTTTTGAACAAATATTTTTAAAGCTTTTATATAGCTATAAATGACCCAGAATAAGTCAAGACTAAGATAAAATTTTATCAAATTGTATATTTAATAACACTAGCCTAATCATGGTCACAAACTTATTTGGTTGTTCTCTGTAATTGTACCATCCTGTTCCAGAGGCTGTCTGGTAGGGTTGGCCAAGGTCCAGAAGATAATGCTCTAGAAGAGAAATTAGCAAACTTTCTGTGAAGGATCAAATAGTAAGCATTCTTCCAAGAACTAAAAAAGGTATTTTGTCAGGTCATAAAGTGCATTGCAACTACTCACCTCTACACTTGTACTGAGAAAGCATTCATAAACTATGTAAACAAATGAGTGTGGCTGTTTTCGATAAAACTGTTTACATGTAAACAAATGACAGGTTGGATTGTGCTTACTGACTGTTCTGTGCTAGAAAATGATGCCCAGGGCAGTCGTTTTCAAAGAGTGATTTCCAGGCTAGCAACATGGACATCATTCACAACTAGTTAGCAATGCAGATTCTCAGACCCCACCCATATTAGTTTCTGAGTAAAAAATTTGGGTTTTACGAGCCCTCGGAGGGATCCTGATGTCTACATGCTGAAGTATAACAACTATGATAAGGCTCTAAGTCAACTCTAAGACTGCAGGAGGAAATAATTTTGGTAGTGTTACCATTGGTTAAGTAATTTGAATGTTAAAATAACTATAAGCACTCTATTGAGTTAGAAAACAATTTTATGCTTCTATTAAGGAAATACTTGTTTCTCCATTTTCTGAAGTTAATCTTCTCTGTTTAATTTGTTTAAATGCTTTCTAAAGATCTCTGGAAAAATTTTTCCTATCATCATATATATTAAAATGTACTATGAAAATAGACAAGAGTTTCCTGTTGTGGAATTCCCTTAAGTGTGGAATGTAGCAACGATGCAAAATTATTGCCTATGATTGTTCAAATGTGGTTTAAAAGACCGAGTCTTACAAATACCCATGTTAGGGTCTTCAATAAGAACTTTCCTGTTACTCTGGAGTTGTTGGCAGGGTCCAAAATTGAGAATAAAGGGTACCAATTCTCTCCTATTTTATTATTCAAATGCTGCTAAATTCCAGATTTATTTTACCAACTACTGATTCCAGGGTGTGGGGTGGAGGTCTTGAAGAGAATTCATCGGAAGCCAAATGTGCTTATAGGTCCTTCTTGCATTGTTACTTCAGTGGAGCATGGACAGAGCCTGGAGAGTGCAGGAAACATGTTCGTTCCACAGAGTTTGGGGCAGCATGTATATGTGGAAACTACTATCTGCTTCTGTCTGGAGACTTTTGAAGGTGAGGGATGGACAAGAGTATCATGTGTCAGGACGATACTCAGCGACTTATTTATGGCACAATAAAAGCATGAACTTCAGCATATTTGTGTTGGTTACCCTTGCCCCTAAACCCCATGGGGGTGATTTCATGGGCTGAGATAACATGAATAGAATGGTTTGTGTTCTTGGAGAAGAAGCAAACATCAAGAGCCCAGCATTTTTTGAACAAGCAGCAAATATTGTAGCAGACAATTAGCAAGCCAGTTTCCTGACTCTTGGCAGTAAGCAGTTAGATGATGGCCATCAGAGCTGGGAGAAGGATGAGGCAAGGGTGGCATTCATTATCCAAGACTTAGAGAAATATTGATGCTTAGGTTTAGCAAATTCAGGATTGACTCCTAAGCACGAAATCTTCTTTATATATTGCAGGCTAGGACCTTGCTTGGTTCTGGTAGTCATGCTGGGCTACCTGGTAGTCACCTTGACTTACTTGGTTTTTCATGGCTACCTACACAAGTTGCTCACAAACCTGACTGTCTAGCATACTCAGCAGGAATGGACTTCTCCCAACAATCAAACTGAATGCAAAACTGAACTGTTTTAATAACCCGTGGATCAAATCTAGCCTCAGCCTATGGCTTGGAAAATTTTAAAAAAGATTTATTTTATTTATTTATGCATATAAGCGCTGGGGTATAGGCCAGAGGTGCAGGGGGCTGAGGTGAGAGGATTCACCAGAGACAGAGTGGGGAGCAGAACAGGCAGACTGACTGAAATATACTGTTGAGGGGAGCAGTGGGCAAGACAGGAGAGGTCTGCTGCGCCATGTGGGTTAACTCCCTGGCTGGGGATTGACCTCATGCTGCAGTGGCTGCTAATATATTTATAGTGCTGAGATATAACCCCTGGTGCCACCAGGGAGGCCCCAGTTTTGACATTTTTTGAAAAGATTTTAAAGTAAACAAGAAATTGCAACAGAGATCACATATAAACCACAAAGTTGAAAATATTTACTATCTGGCTCTGTTATAGGACAGGGAGAGGGGCAGCCCAAACCCCGCAAACCTGCCTATTCTAAATGGGTTCTGCCATCTGCCGCATCAACACAAAACACATGAGACTTTAATGGGAAGGAACTTTAATAAAACTAGGAAACAATACAGGTAAGGCAAAGAGTCTAGTTTCTAAATGAAGCATCCAGAGTTACCCGTCCCCTCGTGGGTAAAAGTCCATCCAAATGGGATTGGCCCAGAACAAGGCCCCAAGGCCTGCCACAAGTCTAAAGCATCTTCCAGTGGGGACCCACAGAAAAGGGTCACGAACAACCGGACAAGCCCGGAAGGCAAAGAGCAAAATCAACATCAAGATAAAAGCTGCCATGGTCACCTCACCATGGGTCTCACCCACATCTGTGTCACCCCGTCCACGACCAAAAGACAAGCGCAGCTTCTTCACGTGTCTCTAGGCTCCATGTGTCTCCTCCAGGTCTCCTTCTGGCTCCATCCTGCTCCCTTCCTTAGTCTCTTCTCCAGCTTCCTCTCCTCCTGTTCAGCTCCACCCTCCCTTGGGTGGGGCAGGGAAGCTGGAACCTCCCCCTTTCCTGGGGACCACCCTGTTACAGCTCTTTACAGAAAAAGAGAAAAACTCACTAAAATATAAATTGAGGCAATAATTAAAAAAATTAGTTTACATTTATGTTGCTAAAAAGTTGTCTCTTCAATAAACAGGTTACACAAAGGACAGACTTTAGTCTTCTTTTAAGTGACAGAAACTCTAATTAAAGCCAAAAAGAGCTCCTTGGTTCCTATAGACAACTTGCAGATAGGGCAGGCATATTATCAGCCCTAGGGGAAGCTGACTCTAGAAAGTGGAGCAAGGGAGACGGGGGAAACACATGGAGAGAGACACATGGAGGAGAAACATGTAGAGATATTTGGAGGATATACTTAGAAGAGACACGTGGGTGAGAGACATGTGGGGAGGCTGCTTCTGGTCCTTGGCAGAGACAATGACAGCTGTTATCTTGATCTCAAGGTGGATTGTTACATATTTTGGATTTTGAGCCTCTTCTGTCCCTGCTCTCTGGGACCTTCCTAAACCCTTTCTTGTGGTTCCTTGGCAGAAGGTAACTTAGTCTTGCCGTGAGCTTGTGGGCATCGGTGGCCCTTCCTTGGATCAAGCCTGTTTGAATGGGCATTTGCCCATGAAGGAATGTATAATTTTGGAATTTTATGGGGAAACTACTGTTTGAAGCCCTTTCTCCTCTGTCTCCATACCAATTCTATTAACATTCTTTTTTATTTTTTGAAGATTTATTTATTCATGCATGCAAGAACCGGGGTACAGGCCAGACCTGCAGGAGGTGAGAAGATTCACCAGAGACAGAACAGGGAACAGAACAGGCAGATTGACTGAACTACACTGCTGAGGGGAGCAGCAGGCGAGACAGAAGAGGTCTGCTGCACCATGTGGGTATCTCCACGGCTGGCTGGGATCTAACCCGCGCTGCAGAGGCTGTGGGCAGCTTCACAGTGCTGGGATCTAACCAGCACTACAGAGGCTATGAGCAGCTTCACAGTGCTGCACTCACCATCTGCGCCACCAGTGAGGCCATATTAACATTCTTTAACACTAAGAATCTCCTTCCTTTGTCTCTGTGCATGTGGATAACTGAACCCCTTTTAGAGCATGCACCATTTAACAGTTGGGGGTACCTGGGTATCCCTTGGTTATGTGCTGATTTTTGGAACTTGCACACATGTTGGTTTCATTTTTGCCTCCACAGGATACATGGAAGGGATCTCCCAAATAGCAGGAAATAATATTGAGGTTCCAGAATCTTCCTTACCTAGTGCTACACTCCTATGGGCTCTAAGGCATCTGCTCTCTAGCAATTGTGGCCAGGGTGGGAGAGATACCATGTACTGACCCAACCCCGTGTCAACTCTAGGGTCAGAGAGAGGCAAGGTCTGTTACCAGAGAGCAGCCCAGGGCAGTAGCACAGACATGACCCCTGTGATCCCTGGCAGCTGTCTCCAATGTGTCTATCACAGTGTCCTTTAGTTTGGAATAACATGGGATGTTTAGGCCCTTTAAATGTCTGTAGTTGAAGCTCTTAGCTTATAACATTTTCATGTGTTTAAAATTAGCTGCTCTGTTTGTGATTGATGTTCATATTGGCCTCTCTACCCTTGTTTCTACAGTTTTATCACTTTGTTTGGAGTTGTGTTTTCTGGAGACTGTGCCCTGAAGCACTTCCTCTTTTACTGGGTGTTACCAGGGAAGAGTTGTATAGGAGAACTTGGATTAATCATCCTTTTATGGTCAGGCACTTCAGTCTTCCTGGACTAGCCAGAGTTCTATAGCAAACATTACATTCCTGACTCCAGACTCTCTGTGTCCTGTAATTGCAGAGATGGTTTTGTTTTGCAAATTAATTTTTAGTGCGGCTTGTAGATGATGCGCATGAAACCAGTGAAATGTGACAGGCTTACAATCCACAATGAAAACCTGAGTTAAAGCCACCATTCTCTAGATGGTTAACTTGGGACTGAATGCCAAGTGGATCGTAGAGCCTGTTAATCTCAGACAAAAGCAATCAGTTATCGCCACAACAAAATGGGTTCATCTGAAAACACTCAGCAGAAAATGAAAGATCAGGTACTTAAAATACAATCTAACAAAAATGATCTCCTCCCTGTGCCCCGCAAGGAGTACCAGGATAAAAACAGAGGAGGAATTTTGTAACTGTAAGGTAGAATATTTGCACCAAGCTCTGTCTTTTCACAAGAATGTGCGATAGGAGAGGAGTAGCCACAGAACTGGTTATTCCCCAGATGGCAAATGCTGTGCAGAAAAAAGACATTTGTGTAGAGTACTGGCTGCATGAAGAGACCTTCAGCGCTTGATTGTTGAGACGCCCCCTGGAATTCATGACATGCCAACCTTCCACATAGAAAGGGAACCCCTCACTGAAGCTTGGGAGGAAGAGTTTTTTGTTTTTGCTCTTTTAAACATGAGTTTGCTTTTCTCCATTGCTTGTTGGACAGTAAAATTTTTGGTCTGTAAAACAGAACCTGCGTTTCTGAATGTCTGACTTTCCATCACCAGGCAAATGTACCCTCACCTCAAGGGGGTTTTGTAATAAACAGAGGGCTGACTGGAGAGTTTATTCATGGTTAGATTCATGTGCATGTTTTCCAATACAAGTCTAGCTACTTTCTCCTCTCCCTCTGAATCACCTCCCTCTTGGTTATGGTGGAAGGGGAAACAGTACTACTTCCTGTGGGAAGAGTAAGTAGTTTGCTGATTTGTAGGATCTGCACATATGTGGCCACTCTCTTTCCAACCTCCTGACCTCATTTATTTTTTTAAAGATTTATTTATTTATGCATACAAGAACTGGGGTACAGGCCAGAGGGGTGTGTGTGTGGTGAGGGGGAGGCAGTGAGAGGATTCAACAGAGACAGAGTGGGGAGCAGAACAGGCAGATTGACTGAAATATGCTGCTGAGGGGAGCAGTGGGCAAGTCAGGAGAGGTCTGCTGCGCCAGGTGGGTAGCTCCCTGGCCAGGTATCAAATGAGCTGCAGTGTCTGCAGAGAGTTTCATAGGTTGCGTCTTAACCCCTTGCACCACCAGGGAGGCCCCAGACCTCAATTAAATAAAAGTTCTGTATATTAATGTTCTGCTAGACTGACACGGTTCTCTCCTTTTTTTTTTTTTAAGATTTATTTATTTATTCATACAAGAACTGGGGTACAGGCCAGAGGTGTGGGGGGTGAGAGGATTCACCGGAGACAGAGTGGGGAACAGAACAGGCAGACTGACTGAATACACTGCTGAGGGGAGCAGTGGGGGAGTCAGGAAAGGTCTGCTGCGCCATGTGGGTAGCTCCCTGGCTGGCTGGGGGATCAAACTCATGCTGCAGAGGCTGTGGCCAGCTTCATAGGTTGCATCTTAACTCCTTGAGCCACCAGGGAGGCCCCTGACTCAGTTCTCTTCTATTTTGTCTAACAATATGTTACAGGTTGGGTAATTCTCCACTGCCCATAATGGGTCAAATATTATAACAAATACATTTCCTAATTGTCTACTTTCCAGTGTACTTAAAGAAGGCACACCACATGATGTGAAACATCTTATTTTTAAAAAACATCAAAGTTGGAAGGAACGTTAGTAATTCAGCTTCACTTTGTCACCCAATTGGCTTTAACATCTATCATGTTAGCTCTTCAAAAACTGCCACTTGGGTTTTCAAACAGGAGGTTATCTCTGCTGCACTTGCATCTGATTTTCTGTTTCACCTACATGCTAGGAGTAGTTCTGTCCTCTCTGGGAGAAGACCCAGGGAGCAGACTGCTTTATTTTATTATTCTATTTACTCTACACACACCTAAGTCACATCCTCTTTAGCTGAATTTTAGTTAAACATGTTTGACAAGGAAATGTTGTTTGGGTGATACAGTTTCATTGCTTTTCTGCAAAAAACTAGTATTTGATATTAGGGGCTTCTTATTAAAATGGTCAGTAGTTATTAGCACCACAAACTTTTGAATAAAACTTAAGTATAATATCTTTCACTGAAAGTTTTTTTTATTTTCAATTGCATTTTTTTGGGGCCAGAAAAAAGAACAGTTCCTAAAGTGAGAGTGAATTTGTGGGAAGTAAGCACATTCTTACCTTCTGAAACTAATCCTTGTAGGTAGATGAGTATGGAGCATAAAAAAAGCACAAATAAGTTTATTGTTTAAAATATTCAAGCTGTGTTAAGGGTACAAGAGTATTACTATGTGAGTAGCTATGGGGCAGTGAGGGTATATGAACAATGCTTGGTTCTGTGCTAATTCCAGCATATGCAATTTAGATAAGCACTCTTAATTCCTAAATATAAGCTCACACCTTTTCCTTGAAGTTCTATGGCTTTATAAGTCTATGCCTTCATATGTCTTTTTCAATTCATCTCCCTTCACATTTCACTTGGAAGATTTGTGTCTTTTAAAACCCTAAGGAATTTCTTCCTTTGTCTCTGCTCTCCCCCACCAGCCTGAACTATGAGTGTAATATTGAACTTCCTCAGTTTTTTCCATTCTCCAACTTCTTCCTTCAAATTTTCCACTGCTTTTCTTTTTGATTTACATTCTGGTATTTTTTCTCAACTGTCCCTTATAGGTCTTCGATTGAAGTTTTTATTTAGCAAATAATATTTTTGATGATGAAGAATTTTTCAAGTTCTGTGCCCAGAAAGAAAAGCATATCTCATTTATTGTTTCAAATATTCCTAAGCACTGATTGAATCAAGTTCTTTTGTTTAAAAGTGATAGAAAATGTCATCTAAACTACGCAAGGAAAGTGGTAACATTACTCACTAAACAAATGTTCAGAACTTACTTAAGGTGTAGTTCAGTTTGATGTGGGAGCTTACGTGGTATTGCCAGCACCTGGTTTTGCCTTTTTAGTCTTAACTCTGCTTACTGTAGTTCCATTATCAAACCATCTCCTCCTAGTAGCAGGAGACAACCTGCTTCAGGCTACACAAGTTAACATTCCCTGAGAATGAATGAGGGCCGCTTTCCTGCTGTCCCAGCAGTGTCTCATTGTACCTCTCCGGTTCCGACTGGGCACATTCCTAAACAAATTCCAGTAGTCATGGGACTGGAATCTGGAAATTTTGCACTAGGGCAATTGTAGCCATCTTTCTCCCACTGGGGAAGTGTCTGCTTGACCTTAGAGGTTAGGTCTTGATTGTTTTTTTTTTTTTTTTTTTAGATCCCAGATTTTTTTTTTTTATTAAATAATAAATTTTATTTTTATATTCCCCCATACAACTGCACATGCCCCATTCTGACCCCAATCCCTCCCCTCCCGCCCCACACCCCCCAAAAAGTGTCTCTGGTTCATAGTTTTTGTTGATTTTGATTTTCACTTTCTTATAGTTATTCATTTTCCTGGTCCCTTATTTAAGTTTTCTAGATTCCTGCTATGAGTGAGACCATCCGGTATTTTTCTTTTTCTTTTTGGCTTATTTCGCTGAGCATGATCCCTTCCAGCGCCATCCATGTTGCTACAAATTGCATGTGTTTATCTTTTTTGAATGCTGAGTAATATTCCATGGTGTATATGTACCACATCTTCTTGATCCAGTCATCTATTTTTGGGCATTTGGGCTGTTTCCAAAGCTTAGCTATTGTAAACAGTGCTGCTATAAACATAGGGGTGCAGGTGCTCTTTGGAATTAATGTTTCTGTGTCCTTTGGGTAAATACCTAGGAGTGGAATTGCTGGATCATATGGAAGCTCTATGTTTAGTAGGTCCAGAAATCTCCACACAGCTCTCCATAGTGGTTGGACCAGTTTGCACTCCCACCAACAGTGCAGAAGAGTTCCTTTTTCTCCACACCCTCGCCAACATTTGTTGTTGCTAGTTTTTTTAATATGTGCCATTCTCACTGGTGTAAGATGGTATCTCATGGTAGTTTTGATTTGCATTTCCCTGATGACAAGTGATGTTGAACATTTTTTCATATGCCTGTTGGCCATTTGCATTTCCTCTTCAGAGAAGTTTCTTTTTAGCTCTTCTGCCCATTTTTTGACTGGGTTATTTTCTTTGTTGTTGTTGAGTCTCATCAGCTCTTTGCAGATTTTTGTGATCAGTCCTTTATCATTAGTGTTGGGTGCAAAAATGTTCTCCCAGTTGGTGGGGTTTCTCTTTGTTTTTGTTATTGTCTCTTTTGCTGTGCAGAAGCTCTTTAATTTGATGTAGTCCCAGCTGTTTATCTTTGTCTTCACTATCACTGCTTTGGGTGATATGTCTGTAAAGATGTCTTTGATATGCAAATCACGTAGTGTTTCACCTATATTTCCTTCTATGTATTTTATGGTTTCAGGTCTTATGTCTAGTTCTTTAATCCATTTTGAGTTGATTGTTGACTCGATTTAACTGCATTTGAAACATGAGGACCAAGTGGGGAAGGATATGAATCAAGAGAGCAAAACAGGGTAACCACAGGAGGAGGAGTCCTCGGCATTAATAATGCTAAATATTTTTGACAGTCATATAATTTAGAAAAATGGGAAAGTTTTAAATATGTAAGGGCAAAATGGTAGATGAGTATTGAGCATTTACTGAAATAGAGGGTAGTAAAATAGGATTCATCAGTATGTATTGTTAAAGTAACCAACTGAGCTCCCAAATGAAGTCACTCATGTTAAATCCCATGTCATCAAATAAAAAAATTTATATTTGTATGTTCAGTTCTCCAGAAAAGGGAGGAATAAGTCAACTAATTGGAGCTTGAAGCTCAGCATAAGTTACCTGATTGGTTCCAAGAATTCCCTTTGCTAAGGGCAGTAACCTTCTTTAATCAATCAGCAAATGCACAGCATAACTTTTTCTGTCCCGCTCACTTGGTCCATAAAAATCTTTTGTTTGAATCTTCAGAGCTCCTATCTGCTAGATTGGATGCTGCCTGATTCATGAATTACTAAATAAAATCCTACTATACTAAGTCATTCAATGGTCTGTGGAAACATTTCTTTTAACTGTACTATAAAAATAACCTGTCTGTATAACTATTATGAGGGGGGAAAGAGGCAGAGAAAAAAATTCTTAATGACCAAAAAATCTCTGTATGTACCTGGCATTTCATCAATTGTGTTAGATTAAGAAAATGTTGTTGGGTGAATTGGGAAGATTAGAAACCATTATCAATTACATTTAATTTTTTTTAATTTTTAAAGATTTATTTATTTATGCATACAAGAACTGGGTTATAGGCCAGAGGTGGGTGGTGGTGGTGAGAGGATTCACCAGAGACAGAGTGAGAAATAGAACAGGCAGATTGACTGAAATGCGCTGCTGAGGGAAGCAGCGGGCTAGTCAGGAGAGGTCTGCTGAGCCATGCAGATATCTCTCTGGCCGGGGATCGAACTCATGCTGCAGAGGCTGCAGATAGCTTCATAGGTTGCGTCTTAACCACTTGAGCCACCAGGGAGGCCCATTACCTACATTTTAATGGGAATTTTCTTTTCTCAATTGTCCTATTTCAAGAAGAGATCAGCCTACACTTAAGGTATCTCTGACTTTTTGAAGTTTGAGTTATGCTACCTTGCTTTTACAAAAGACTTAACACTAGTTCCCATTTTTGCTAACCAAAAGAAATATGAAGAGGGTTTTCACCTTTATGGTAAAAGTCAAAAAATGAAACTAATGTTCAGTATTTGTTCACTAATGTGGTAGCTGAGCAAAAATCCTGAACAGTAAGAGTGACCCCACCAACCTCCTTTCCCAAGAACTACTTTCTACAGACTGTGTATGTGTCATATTATTATTGCTTTTACCAAATGTTGGTGTTAATTTAGATTTTATGTGTTATTTGGTATGATTTGGTAGGTTTTTTTTTTTTATTCTGGGATTACACAAACATTTTTCCCTATAAATGAGAGGTAATTGCTTTTTCACTTTGTGACATTTTGGCCAATGAAAGGTTTAGTAGGCACACTCTGCTTCTGGAAAGCAGGGGAAACCTGTAAGGAAACATAAGCTTTTGTTAAAGAGAGGAATACTAGGTTCTTCCAAGATGACACTAAGGATTCTAAATGGATGATATCTTAAGTAAAGGAAGATTTGCAGAAAGAGAAGTAAGAGTAAAATAAAGACAAGGACTCTACCGCTTTGAAGTCATTTTACTGTTTTCTCCTCGAGATTGACTCTCAGTTCTAGTCTTCTTTCTTCTCCCCTCTCCTTATTCTTTTAAATGAAAGTGACAAGTAGAAAAAAAAAAAGAAAACTGTGGCAATAAATAACTAACTCCAGTAATTTATAACTCAACCGCTACTTTCTATGCGCTCTGTGGACTGATTGTTAACCTAATGTATATTTTCCTAACCAGTTTGTTCACTAAAGCCAGAGATTATCATTTTTATACAACCATGTAAGAACAAAGGATGGAAAAAGCAGATTTTTTTCTGATTAACAAGCGGAAAGTATCACCTCTGACATTAACAACTATCTTTTTGTCTGCCTTTCTAAACCTACTGTGCACTTTGTTCTAATGTGAGTGCTGCAGTGGTGGCAGTCTTCCTTGCAAATCTTTTTGAAATCTCTCTGCATTAAACATAAATAAATGGAATTACATAAAACAAAAAAGCACCTGCACAGTGAAAGAAACTCATTAAAATGACAAGACAACTTGTGAATGGGAGAAAATATTTGCACATCATGTATCTGACAAGGGATTGATAGCCAAGATCTACAAAGAACACATATTCAGCTCAGCAAAAGAAAACAAGAGCCCACTCCAAAAGATGGGCAGATAGACACTTCTCCAAAGAAGACATAGAGATGGCCCACAGGCACATGAAAAAAATTATCATGTATTATCAGGGAAGTGTAAATAAAAACCACAATGAGATGTTATCTCATACCTGTGACAATGGCCAATATCAAAAAGACCAGAAGCAAACGGCAGGGGTGTGAAGAAAAAGTAACCCTTTCACTATTGGTTGGAATGTAGACTGGTCTAGTGACTATGGAAAGCAGTGTGGTGGTTTCTCAAAACATTAAAAATAGGTCTATTGTAAAATCCAGAATTTCCATTCCTGGGTATCTTCCAGAAGAATGCAAAAACACTAATTTGAAAGGGTATATGCTCACTTATGTTCATTTGTAGCACTATTTAAAATAGCCAAGTTATGGAAACAACATAAGTGCCCAATGACAGGTAAGTGGATAAGGAAAATATGGTATATTTACACAATGGAATATTACTCAGCTCCAAAAAGATGAAATCTTGCAATTTATGAAAACTTGGATGGAACTGGAGGGGATTATGCTACATGAAATAAATCAGAAGGAGAAACACAAATATCAGATGATTTCACTATTTGTGGACTATAAAGAAACAAAACAAAGGAAAAGACAAAACAAAACTAGAACAAACCCTAGGAATCTGATCTAGAATTAAGGCTACTAGAAGGTAAGAGTTGGGGTGGAGAGCAAAGTGGCAGGAAGTCCAATGGACTATGTTGGAGGACTATGGGTGCCTTGGTGGTGGGTGTAGTGTGAACCAAGAGATGTGAACCAATATCCTTAAATCATATATAGTGTTGTAAACCTCATTAAAGAGTAGCACACACAAAAAAATCTCTGTGCTTTGATAGCTTTGGTTTTGGAAGCATGAAATTATTTGTCATTTAGAACTGAAAATACGGACTACTTCACCCTTGTGGCCAGACCTCACCTGAGGAAGCAGAAGCCAGGAAAAGACTCCAGAAGGAGTGTGTAGGCTGGGGACAGCTGATCTGATGCTCATGGCTACAGAACTGCCGGCTCTGATATTATCAAAGAGGCATGCTGGATGAGATCTCTGGGGTTATTGCCAGCTTTGGCATTTTATCATTGGACATACAGTAACAGTTTTGATGTTAACCAAGAATCAGTGCAGATAGATCTGCTCTTTGTTTAAAATAAGGCTCCACCTGATAGTTGGACCTCATTAGTGATAAGACCATGTTCATAGGAGGGCAGAAGAGAGACAAGAAATCCCTTGTCCTTTGTATTCTTGTCTATATCACATGTGAATCATCTCTTGTCCCTCTTCTCCCTGTGAACCTGTGAGCTGCCTGGGAGAATATCATCTGTATGCAGTTCTGCTCACTAGATAACTGAATTGAATAATTTTTTTTAAGATTTATTTATTTATGCATACAAGAGCTGGGGTACAGGCCAGAGATGTGGGGGGTGAGAGGATTTACCAGAGACAGAGTGGAGAACAGAACAGGCAGATTGACCAAAGTTCACTGCTAGAGGGGAGCAGCGGGCGAGACAGGAGAGGTCTGCTGTCCCATGTGGGTTGCTCTCTGGCCAGCTGGGGATCGAACTCATGCTGCAGAGGCTGTGGATTGCTTCATAGTGCAGTGCTTAACCCCTTGTGCCACCAGGAAGGCCCTGAATAGAATAATTTTTATCTGACTTTCAATTCTACTTTAAATTCTAACTTTAATGTAATTTGTCTTACCTCTTTTTTCAAACTATTTGGAAAAACTGTTACTCAGTGTATTATTATGCTATTTTATCTTAATATCTACAAAATAGTTTAGTTTTAAAAGAAATTGCCAGTTTGTGTCTTTTTCTCTAATTGAAATATCAATCATCTTCAATATAATTTCCCAGTGAGGAAGGGGAAGATTAGGGTGGCTGGGTAAAATTCAAGATGCCCAATAGAAAATTGAAGGGCATGTAAACCATGAATGCATTTTTATTACAAATATGTCCCAATTGTTTGTTGTGTACCAAAATTTTGCTTTACCTGGGCGTCCTTTTTTTTACACATTTAGTTTTTCTATATCCCAAACCCCAAGTCTCTCCTCCTTGTTAATATAAATAGCCTGTCTGGGATCCCAAACTTGGGTTCTAGAGAACTTAGTGGAGAATCAGCATCTTAGAGGCTAGCGTCTGACTCAAAAGACGTGATCTACCTGGTCACCCTCTTTTTTTCCCCCCAGGTTATCACTTAAATTGCAAACTGAGGTAAATAAATATACAATGAGAGCACCTACTAGTTGCTGTCTCATCTTCTTTAAAACTATTTCACTGTGTATAGTATGCTCAGAGTTCCAACCTCTGAAAGCAACACTCTAACAATGAATGTGGAAATAGAAGTCCTAGATTTTTTTCATGAGATTCTGAAAGACAAATTTGAAGGTTTACATAAAGACTCTTAACAAATGCCTTTGAATTCTTATCAAATGGGAAAATTGTATATTTTCTCAGGTTTATGGGAAAAAGAAGTTGGGAGATAGGAAGCATAATTTTTTCCAGTTTCTTTTTCAGTTCTCCAAACATCCATTATGACTAACAAGAATTTCTGATTCTCCTTCTCTTCCTCCTTCTGGGTTTATTGCTGACCCCCAAACTTGAGCACTCCATGGAATATCTGCAAGTCTAGGAATGATGGTATGGAAAGCATGGTATGGAATGATGGTATGGAAAAAGTTTGCAATAAACTTTTTCCCCTAAGTGTTATATTAGGTGGTAGAGACAGTGCTGACGGTGTATAGTGAAAAAAAAAAAAACACCCTGAAAATCCAGGTTTTACTGGTTTTTTAGCCATCATTGCCTTAACATATAGAGAATAAAGTCTTTTCTAATTATTATGGTCTAAGCAGTGGCAAAAATATTTTGTTTCTCTGTCAAGGTAATAACATTTAAAAGTTAAAAGACATTAACCTTAAAAAATAAACTTGGTTCTTAAAAAGAGGTTAAGTGTGTTAGAATTAGTATGACACATGTATAATTGTATTTTGTCCTGTGGATGGAAAACAGCACTTGACAGCATGTTTGGCAACCAGATATTAAACCCCATACAGCACATTAGCTTTCACCTACGGGTGCACATCTAGGATCTGACCAAAAATAGGATAATATTTCCCTTTTCCCTGCTCCCACCTTTTCCTATTACTTGTCCTGGTGCAGGGGAACACCTCTGAAGCTTCCACAGTCCTAGTTCACCTGGAAGAAATCATGCTGGGGATACTTCTGGTGGGTGCTTCTCTCCTTACTGCACTGACACATCACCAGGTCAGTTGACATATCCTCAGAGGCCTTAGCCCGTTTGCTCTAGAGATAACTGGTGTGCACAGATGTTGGGGTAAGGGGCCTGGGACAGAGCTTAGACTGTGGAGGGGTATTGCCTGCCTTTCACCTGACCCCCATGTCCAAGACCACGAAGTAATTCTTGCTGTGCATCTTGGAATCGTTTAGGAATGGCATTTGGGTTTATAGGGACTGTGTCTGTGTTTAGGCTGAGATGCTATGCATATTATCCTTTAGAGAGGGCATTTTAAACTTTCTTTTCTATTTTTTAAAATTTATTTTCTCACATCGTTGTTCATTTTTGTACAATATTTGATTTCTCTCCTCAGGTGCAGTCCCCATAGTTCTCCCACCATCATATCACCTGTGAACCATCACTGTAGTCCCTTGTGCTCTTCCCTTCCCTATTTTGGCCCCTCTCCTTCCTGCTCCCCTGCTGTATGCATCAGATCTATAGTCAGTTTGCAATAAACTTTTCCCTCTAAGTGTTATATTAGGTGATAGAGAAAATGCTGATGGTGTTTAGTGAAAAAAAAAAAACAAAAAACAAAAAACAAAAAACAAAAACAAAAAAAAACCACCCTGAAAATCCAGGTTTTACTGGTTTTTTAGTCATCATTGTCTTAACATATAGAGAATAAAGTCTTTTCTAATTATTACGGTCTAAGCAGTGGCAAAAATATTTAGTTTCTCTGTCAAGGTAATAACATTTAAAAGTTAAAAGACATTAACCTTAAAAAATAAACTTGGTTCTTAAAAAGAGGTTAAGTGTGTTAGAATTAGTATGACACATGCATAATTATATTTTGTCCTGTCAAGTCAGTGACTGTAAGTGATCAATAAGTCTTTTTTAGAAACTGACATAATTTTAGGAGAAAGTACTTTAGATTTGCCTGCTCCGGAGCTTTGGCTGTATTATCTAAATTATCCACGAGATGGCAGCAGAGAAATGTTCATTTAAATTTATCAACCACACAGAGGTGGTTGTAAGTGCACTTTAACAAAAAATATACTAACCTTTTGTAATTTGATCCTTTCTGAACATAGAATAGCCAGTGAGTGCTTTCAAATAATTTCTCATGTCTTTTCTGAGAGCTATAACGAGGGTTTCATTTTCTTTATTCATCTTAAAATTGTTTCTCTTACAATTTGCAGGGAGGCAGGTCTAAATACGATGCAGTGTATATCCTGAACTATGTGTTCCTGCCATCATCAGCATTCTCATAAATAATTTTAGGCAATAGGGAACAATAATCTTTGGAATCTTCTTAAGTGTGTTCTTTGTGGTGATTTACAACTTTCTTTAAAAGAAAGTGGTTTTCAGGTCTTGGGTCTGAGTTTATCTGGGGCAGTAAACAGTAGTAGAATAAGAAGAAGAATATTTCTATACACACTACATTATCTTTATATTATTTTTTCCCACTCATTTGTTCAGCTGAGTAATTGGAGTTAAGAATAGTTATAGGTGCTACTGAGTTGGAAGGACATTTTCCTGTGAATGACCCCACTTTTCTAATTTTAGGGTCTTGTATTTCTTATGTGATGATAAAAGGCATAATATAAGCTTGTTCTATAGATATAATTAATAACAAATTATCATTACTCTGTACCATATATTATGCTGGATTTCAGTATGTGTGAAGCTTGGAGAACTTAATTACACACACACACAAACACACACACAAATGTGTTTTCTGTTTATATAATAGATGCATGTTGCAAACTTTTAAATCATATAGGAATAAATGAAATAGCAAATGAAGACTCTCATAATAGCTTCTTACATGTTTGTCTATGTAAAGACAAATATTCCATTTTTAGTAAAGTAAAATCACACAACAGTGATGCTGTTTTGTCCCTTCAGCTTTATATTTACTCTATCATGGACATTTTTGCATGTTTAACTTTTATAAACTATACATTATTATTCCATGGTATGCTTGTGACACAGTTTTTTAAACGGACTCTTGATGAATGTCTTTTTCCATGTCATTTCTTGTAGCTGTAATAACAGTAACAATAATGTACTAAACAATTTGTATGTTTACCTTTGTGTACTTAAATCTAAACTTCTTACCAAATAACATTTTTGAAAACTGGAACCTCATTATTGAAAGTACTAATAGAATCCCACAGTTTCATCCTAGCCAGAGTGGCAGAGCTCATACATTAAACATAAAGACATTCTGATAACGTCTCCTTTTCTTTTTTTAAAGTGTTAGGGTGAAGTCTGTACTTTAACGGGGGCAGTAAAGGACAGAAGACAGCCCTTCTCAAGTTTTAAGATGTGTTATAGCAGAGATGCTTGTAAGTGTGCTCCCCTTTCCTTGGGCTACCTTCACCGGTGCTGCCCCCACAGCTCAGGCAACCCAGGTGCTTGGCCCAGCAGGTTGGGGTGCTGGCTCTTACAAAGACTGTCGGGCAGAATTGAAATGTGCTCTCTCGGGGGACTCTCCTTTCCTGTGATTCCTCCAGGGTGCCAGAGATCAAGGAACTGAAGGTTTGAAGTCTGGGAACCCAGGGGCAGGGGATTCTCGAGCAGGCAAGCAGGGCTGTGGAATGCTTTCCCTGGCGAGGTCCAGCAGAGCCGGGTCTGTTTGCCTCCAGGGCACAGCGGAAGACCCATCTGTTTATCCAAGCATGTTTCTGAGTGGCTGCCTGATGGCGGCTCCCCTCACCCGGGCGGAGTTGCATCTTCTCATCTTTGCCACTTCACACGGAGGGGCTAATGCTGGCAAAGAATTGTTTTATAATAGGGTATCTCAGCCAAGGGATTCAGCCTCTTATTTGTTCCAGGGGAGGGTGATAAACATTTTATACAAATAGTAAAAATTAAATTCAAAGACAGCAAGGTGTAACATTTCAAATTCAGAACTCTTCTTCAAGTGCCATGATCATTGTATCATGTGTTGACTCTTATATCTCACTGATTATATAAACTGATAACCTAAGGAGATAGAGCCTTTTAAAAAATATCTCTGGCTTTGTATGAATTGGAAGGAAAGATTCTGACATTTTATAAGGTCTTGAGGTTTGCAAGACCACGAGCAGCAACTCTTTCTAGCCTGTAAGGTAGCCAGAATCTTCTCAGTGTTCTTGCACAAGAATTTTTCCTCTTGTTCCACTTTTGCACCATGTCGAGTTTCACAGCCTGGACTGCTAGCAGTGTCTCTCATTTTCAGGGACTCTTTTTAGGTTCTGAGTGTATTTTTGTTTGTGACTTTACAAACAAAATAGCCTGACCATACTGCTTCTGAGCACAGCATATAAAAAGGTAGAAGTATCGAATGTGCACTTTTGCACGATCGAGGCTGGGTTTGATGTGTTCTGTGCCTCTATGAAGTTTTAATAGTATCTAGGGCAAAACAGAAAGCTTGCAGTACATACTGCTTTGACTTAATTCATCCAGTAAGTTTGCATCAAACACCTACCAGGTGCCAGGCACTGCTCCTGTCATAGTTTTGTGAAAAAACAGACAACTTTCCTCACTGCCATTGACTTTTCAGCCGGTAGAGATAGATAATTAGACAAATACACGAGTCTTAGTGTATTAGCTGGTGGCCAGTGTCAAAGAGAAAAACAAAGCAGCGAAAGGGGCTGGGTGGCAGTTTTAAGAGGGACAATCAGGGGACTTTGGCACAATGAATGGAAGAAATGGATAATGCGGAGAGGGGAGAAATGGCAAATGCGAGCCCAGGGTGCTGTGCACATTGCGGTGTGTGCTTGGAGCGCAGGGCGTCAGGGGGAGTGAGGACCTGGGGCCAGAAAGGGAAGAGGCCAGATATGTGGGCGCTTGTAGGTCCTGTGTAAAAGGGTAATCCCCATAGAAAGGGGAGGTTCTAGATTCCTTGCTCCACCTAAGGAAGAATGGAGCTGGGCAGCTAGGAGAATCTAGGCAGAAGTCTAAGAAAACTTGGGAGAGAAGCTGGAGGAGAGAGAGGACATGAGGAGGCACATGAACCAGAGAGATAAGTGAAGAAAAAGCTGTGCTTGCTTCTTGGCCTTGGACTTGCACCAGGGGAACATGGAAGGAGACACTTGAAAGAGACATGGGTGAGAGACACATGGGGAAGCTAATAATGGCAGCCTTTATCTTGGCTTGTGTTTTTTTTTTTAAGAGATAGGTTTTTTTTTTAAATATATTTATTTATGCATAAAGAGCTGGGGTACAGGCCAGAGGTATGGGGGGGTGAGAGGGTTCACTAGAGACAGAGTGGGGAACAGAATAGGTGGATCTACTGAGATCCACTGCTGAGGGGAGCAGCTGGCGAGGCTAGAGAGGTCTGTTGTGTCATGTGTGTCACCTCCCTGGGTGAGAATCAAACTTGTGCTGCAGTGGCAGGTGATAGCTTGATAGTGCTCTCTTTAACTCCTGTGCCACCAGGGAGGCCAGTGGCTTGTGTTTGATTTCCCTCTGAGTTTTGCCTGCCATCAGCATGCATCTAGGGTCCTAGCTCAGACAGCATTACCAATAGGACAATAGGACGTACTGACCAATTGCTCTCTCTCTCTCTCTCCCCCCTCATGTATTTCCCTTGTAAATAAACCTGTTTATCTCTCCCTGTATGCCTTCCCTTGAGTATTGTCCTGAGTTCTTAAATATGCAGGTGAGGACTCACACCAGATCACCTGATTCCCTTTGGGATGCCCTGTAACACCTGAAGGGTTTTGATTTTTCTATGAATGACCTGTGGAGCCAGTTAGGGTTTTAAACAGAGGAAGGAAATGATTCGGTTAGATTTTTTAAATGATCGGTGAAGCTGCTGTGTTGAGGACAGAGTGGGGTGGGGCAGGCGGGGACGGTAGAAGCAATGGTTACAGTTTAGAAAGAAAAGATGGTGTCTATGCAGGTGGTGACAGTGGCTAAAGAGATTCTGTGCATATTTTGAAGGCCATGCAAACAGGATTTCTTCATATGGTATCTACATACTAAAGCTCCACGGGAAGGAGAATTTCTGAAACTATTTAAATGAATAGTGAAGCAGAAGGAGCAGGTTTAAAGTACAGAGTTGGGAGAGATCAGTAAGGAGAGAAGCCTGACAAGAGAGGGAGGCTTTTAAAAAATGTATTTATTTAGTTAACCATTAATAATGGCTACCATTTATTGATGAACTTCCTGTCCAACTATTTTTTTAATTTTTAATTTTTTCATTAAGGTGCCATTAGTTTACAGTTCTGTATCTTCTAGGAATACAGATTCATACCTCTTTAAATGTATGCTACCACACCACACTCACCATCAAAGTACCTCTACCACAGTCCATTGACCCCTTTTCATCTGTACTCCCTGCCTTTTCACTCCCCCTTTGGTAATCTCAATTCTGTGGTCAGATTTTTTAGGTTTGCTTGGATTTTTTCTGTTTCTTTGCTTTGTTTCTCTATATTCCACATATGAGTGAAATTGTCCAGTATTTCTACTTGTGACTTATATCACGTAGCATAATCCCCTCCGTCCATATCAGCACAAATGGCAAGATCTCCTCTTTTATGAAGCTGAGTAGTATTCCTTTGTGTATATATACCACATTTTCAATTTAATCCACTCATCTGTCATCGGATACTTAAGTTTGTTTCCTTAGCTCGGCTATTGTAAATAGTGCTGCAATGAACATAGGTGTGCATATATATCCTTTTGAATTAGTGTTTTTACATTTCTCGGGTGAAGAAAAAGCCTGTGAGATTCCATGGTTTAATGAGTGAGCTTGCCCATTTGCGCAGAAGGCAGAGAAAAATACCTTTTTTCAGTACTGCAGGCCCTCACATAACATCATCTTTTTCAATGTTTTTCTTGTTATAACACTGATGAGAAAAAAGCAACAAAGTGATGTTATTCCAGGATCTGCTTTTTTAATATGTTGTTTTGCTTTAAGTTGTAATTTCTAAGAGCCTATGGACTATGTTTAGTGAGGAATTACTGTAGTATTATGGCTAGTTAAAGGAAAAGGATGTTGGGAAAGTAGAATAAGCTCAACAAACCTGTAGTGAACAAGGGACAGTTACAGTAACAAACAATTTGGTTCAGAAGACACAGGCAGAATTTGGCAACCGATTTAATGCTCTGAGTGTAAGGTATGAAACCAATCCAATCTACTCCAGCTTTCCTAGATTGGACAGATGCTTGCATTCATTCCCATATCTGAATATGGAAACCAGAGAAGGGTCATGCATGAAGAGCAAAGAATGTGTCCCTTAAGAAACATGTAGAATAACAGCGCCTCCCTGGTAGACTAGGGCCTAAATTCGATCCCGGCCACGGAGCTTAACTCACATAGTGCAGCAAACCTTTCCTGTTTTGCTGGCTGCACCCCTCAGCAGTGTATTTCAGTAGGTCTGCCTGTTCTGCTCCCCACTCTGTCTCTGGTGAATACTTTCACACTCCCCTCCCACCCTGTACCTCTGGCCTATACTCCAGTTCTTTTACACACACACACACACACCACAATCTAACCCCCCTCCACCCCCCCAAAAAAATATGTAGTATAATAGATCTTATAGAAAGAGCACCAGGCAGAAAGCATGAACTCAGAGGATGAAAATCCAGGGTGAAAGCAGATTGGGAGGTTTATTAAGGTTAAGTGAAGTAATAGGTAAAAGCAAACCATCTTCTTTTATTGTAATTATGAAAGGAACAAGGTCTTCAAAGTGCCTTCAGATGATTAAAGGCTTCCAGAAGGGAAGGAGAGAGGAAAAGCCAGTTCTATAGGATTCAAGGCAATGGCATCCTGGACAAGAAGCTTTAGGTGGGGGTCTCTGGATCATGGAAGATAAGAGCACAATTGGTAAGAATGTGGGAATATTACCTTTCAAGGATACCAGCAATCTTGGAGATTGTTTTTAATACTCCTGGGACCAAGTTTTGGGCAGAACAGAAGGTTAAGGGCCCAGTATAATTTGCAATGAGGAAAGGAACATTCATTAAACTCAGGTCTATTTTTTTTATTATAAATAACTAGTGGATGAATAAATCTCAAATGTTGGCTGGGAAGGCATAGGATTGACACCACTGCTTTGTGGAAAAAGTTTTACCATCAAAGAGAAAAGAACACCTTGCATTCTGAACTGCTTACTAAAATTCACTATTCACTCATTAAATAAAACTTACTAAGGCCAGGGAAAAGAATAACTATATTAAAGAAAAAATCAAAATCAACAAGCAACTATGAACCAGAGACACACTATGGGGGGAGACAGAGAGAGGAGGGATTAGAGTCAAAATAAGGGTGGTACAATTGTGTGTGGACTATAACCAAGATGAAAATGCATAAATTGTGCAAAAATGAAAAATGATGTAAGAAATATATAAAAAAAATTTTAAAAAAGGGGAAAAAAAGCAACTTACTAAGACCCACTATGACCATCCCTGAGCTAGGTTTTGAGTATGGCAAATGAAAAAAAATGAATATTATTCATAAGATATGAACAATTTCATTAAGTAGACAGACAATCAGACAAGTAATTGCAATGCAGTTTGGTAAGTTCTATTATCAAAGTGAGAAAATGACTTGGGGTTTGTGTTTAGACAGACAATATCTGAAGTCCTGCTTCCCTACTTCCTTCCTCGTGTACACTTAGGAAATTTGTCTTTGATTTTCAATGTCCTTAACTAGAATATGGATACAATAATTCCTGCCTTGCTTTTCATGTACAGTGAATCAATATGTTCCAAAGCATGAGGGCATAAATGGGCATGAACAGTAAGAAGTTTGAGACAATCAGATGAAGGTTTTCTAAAAGGACGTTTTTAATAGTAGAATAAGGTAAAGCTGAGATAGAAAATAGACATTTGACCTTTTATATTTGTATATACCCCTATTGAAAACACTGATATCTGCTCCACACCTTACCACCTATGACTCCAGGTCCTGACTTTTTAAGACAAGCAGGAGTCTATATGACACTTTAAGCAAATGGACCCTTTCATATAATCTTTATTTTAGCCTGACTGTTATTTTCACCCTAAAGATTCCATCCAACTTTTGAGCTTTTATTAGGGTGTTGCCACCTTAACACCTTCTTGTAAATTTCCCAAGTCTTTCGGACCCCATTTCAATGTCTCTTGATCCAGAAGACGCTTCATTGTCCCTGGAAATCTGAGACCTCTTACCTCTTTGACTTCTCATAGACTCTTTCTATGGACATTCTCTATCATCATTTGCATGTTTAGCCCTGGATGAAAAGTTCCTGGAGTCAGAAATTATGTTTTACTCTTATTTGTATCCCCTGAAAAGTTAGCTCCACATTTTATACATCTTATACGGAGCGGATGACATCTAAATAATTGAATTTTGATAATCAAATCATTTCTTGATTTATAGGTACAGAATAAGAACTAATCCATAGCTGTAAAGGGTTCTGGATCATTGAATGAAAGCTGCTCTTTCAGCAGATCATAATTGTGTAAATCTGTTAAGTGTATACTTTTGAAGAACAGGTTTTGCTGTGTTGCTGAGTTCATGTTGCCATGACAACCTTAACTTTTGGCACTTTCTGAATCGTGTCCTACTTAATTTCCTGTGTTTGGCTCTGAGACACCATATTGTTCTGTCCTTTTTGCCTGCTTATACGAATCTTTGAACTAAACATAATTTATTAATTTATCTTATTTGTCCTATTAGATCATAAATTCCTTAAGGCTGTGTATCTGGCCTTATTATTCTCATGATCCCTGATAGGCGATGAATATGTTAATATACCTCGGATTAACAGAGAAATCATTGATGTGACAGGTTGAATAATGTTTGCCAAAAAGATGTTCAGGTCTTAATACCTGGAACTTGGGTGTATTCATCTTACATAATGAAAGGATGTTTACATATGGATTAAATCAAGAAGTTTGAGATGGGAAGATTATCCTGGGTTATCCAGTTGAGTCTGTGTGACCATAGGAGTCTTTAAAAGGGGGAGGCAGGAAGATGAGAATCAGTAGGTAGAGATATGATGACAAAGGAAGATGTGGAATGGGGCTACGAAAACAACGAATGTGGAAGCTTCTAGCAGCCTAAAAACCAAGGAAATAAAATTTCTCTTGATGCCTCTAGAAGGAATGTAGCCCTGTCTACACCTCGATTTTGTATTGCTGACCTCTAGAACTAAAAGAGAATATATTTGTGTCACTGTAAGTAATATAGTTTGTGGTGATTTGCTACTCTAGCAGTGAGACAATAATACAATTGCGTAACTCATTTAAATAAGTTTCAAAGATTACTCAGTGACCTGCAGTGCAATTCTAATCAAGGTATTTTTTTTTTTTTTGCTAGTTGTTAGACAATACTACTTCCAGTGGTACAAAAGGAGGAAGGAGGAAGGAAGCTTAAAGATTATATTGTGTTTATTATAATGCAGGTACTGTCAGAGTTCCAGTAACTCACAAGGTAAAGTTCAATAATTTAGAGTTAGTTGTAACTAACCCACCAAGTTTAGACATGCTATTTATTTAAAAACTTACACTGAGCGTCAATGAACTGCTAGGCAGTGTGCTGGATTCTGGGCCTATTGGCTCCAAGTCAAACCTCATAGGGGTCTCAGTGGACCCCTCATAGGGGTCTCAGTCAAACCTCATAGGGGTCTCTTGTGGTTAGAGAAGCTTTGTATTTTCCTGGGGACTGGAAATTGGGAATTTACATATCAAATTATGTGTCAAAATACAAAATGGAAGTTTCCACAATAGTTGTTCTAAAGGTTTGCTAAGCATAAAAGACCCATTGGTGAATTAAAAAAAAATATATAGATGCCACCCTTGGAGATTTTAACTAAGTAGTTATGGAGTAGGGCGTGGGGATCTTTGTTTTAGAGAAACTAGAATCTGTGGTGATCTAAAGTGTCAAACATGACTTATGTGCTTATTAAGAAGACTCAGTCTTAAGCTGACAATGTGCCTACAGTTACCAGCATTTCCAAATGCATGTTCTTAAGAAAACATTTCTCCTAGTGTAAGCACATCAATGCCAGTTAATGAACTGTGGAAGATAATGTACAATATTACTTTTTGGAGGTTCCTGATATATATTTGCAAGTTAAAAGCTCTAAATTATCCTAGATTAAGAGAACTTCTTTACCTCTGCTTTAAGCCATATTTTCCAGATTTATTTGCCCATTGAACTGCCTCATCATGTAAAAGTACTTAAAGATGCTGTGCAATGGATGCTTTCTAGGGCAAACTTGGAAAAGCACTAATCTAGAAAAATGTAGGTAGTATTGACATGTGCTTCATTTATTTATTTATTTATTTATTAAAAGATTTATTTATTTTTATATAAGAACCGGGATACAGGCCAGATGTGTGGGAAGGTGAGAGGATTCACCAGAGACAGAGCGGGGAACAGAACAGGCAGACTGATGAAATACACCGCTGAGGGGAGCAATGGGTGAGACAGGAGAGGTCTGCTTCACCATGTGGGATTCTCGCTGGCCAGCCGGGATCGAACCTGCGTTGCAGAGGCTGTGGACAGCTTCATAGTGCTGTGCTCAACCACCTGTGCCACCAGGGAGGCCCTATTTTTTTTAAAGATTTATTTATTTATGCATAACAGAGCTGGGGTAAAGGCCAGAGATGTGGGGGAGGAGAGAAGATTCATCAGAGACAGAGTGGGGAACAGAATAGGCAGACTGACTGAAATACACCGCTGAAGGGAGTAGCGGGCGAGAGGGAAGAGGTCTGCTGCAACATGTGGATTGCTCCCTTGCTGGACAGGGATTGAACTCATGCTGCAGAGGCTTTGGATTGCTTCATACTGTGGTGCTTAACCCCTTGCTCCACCAGGGAGGTCTGACATGTGCTTTATTTAGAAGGTAACAGTGGATGATTGAAGGTCTCTGAAATTATCCTGAACAAACGTGATGCATCAATTCATGGGAAACACAAAAGTCACAGTGTTTCTAACCCACAGAGTCCGTAAAAAGTATGCTTTAAGAGTTACAGAATCATGAAACTTCCGTCCAAATAGTAATCTCTATGTCAACCGCGGGTAGGAAGGTTGATGCTCAGTGGAGAGATCACTTCTTTTTTTTTTTTTTAATTGAGGCATGTTATTTATTTATTTATTTATTTGTTTGTTTTGTTTATACATACACTGGGTACAGTCAGAAGCGCGGGAGGGTGAGAGAATTCACCAGAGCCAGAGCGGGGAGCAGAGCAGGCAGAAGGACCCAAGTACACTGCTGAGGGGAGCAGCGGGTGGCAGGAGAAGTCTGCGTGCCATGTGGGACCCTCCTCTGGTGGCCGGGGAGCAGCCGGGGATCGAACCGGTGCCGCAGAGGCTGCGGGCAGCTTCGCAACCCAGCGCTCAACCACTGCGCCACCGGGGAGGCCCCTGGAGAGATCACTTCTTCTGACACACTCAGCGTGCTTTTTCTTGCTTCCATTTAAGAGCCCCTCCATGTATCATCACTACCATGTTTAAGGTGCTGAGACAAAGAAATTAAATGGCTTGACTGAAATCAAAACCTTATCAATTCCACACAGTACTGTATTTAGTCCTTCTATAAAACTTAGTATGAGATTAGTATGGGATTAGTATGAGTGACCTTGCCCAAAGTCCCTTAATGCATGTGTGACAAATCTAAGATTGTCTCCACAGTTCCTGTCCTCCCCACTTCAACAAGCTGTGTCTAACTCCAGGACACTCCAGTTTTGTCTTTGCAGGGTGTGTTGGGGATGTAGATGTGGACCTAGTCCGAAGTCTGTGGGTTAGTACAGAGACAAAATGTAGATTGATGAAAAAGAATTTTAAGTCCTAAGAGAAGTGTTTGTAACCAATAAGGAGAACTAAAACTTTGATGGAGATATTAAAAGTGTTTTTTCACCCAGGAACGAAGAGAAAGGTAATACAACACTTAGAAAACACATCATGTCAACAGATTCAGTTAGCTGTATTTTAAGTGAAAAATTTCCTATGAATTAAAATTAATGATGTCTTTTATTGAAAGTTTCTCCTTCTGAGTCATAGTTTTTCCAAAGTAGTTGTTGGAGTCAACATAGGAACAACTTGTAAAGCAACACAAGTTTGAACCAATTGCTTTGGGACCTCAAGACCAGCTATATGGAAGTTATACTCTTGGCTATATTGGACCTTGAGCGCAGCAGCAGCATTGGTCAGAGCCCCTGGAGAAGCTGTTGGATCAGGCAAGTCTACAGGAAGTTTAGACTACAAAGTTGAAAAGGTTGGTACACAGTTCCACAAATTCTAGACCATCCTTTTGAGGAATCAATGAATTCCTCATGCAACTTTTTTTTTTAGGCATACATAAATAATTGTAATAATTAGTAGCACTGTCTTTAGTTTGGCAGGATAATATTTAAGTCAGGATTGCAAGAGTTTGATTTAAGCATGTCTAACTGTTTCTGAAATTATCTGTGATTTGGTTTAAGGACCTACCAATTTCCCAGCTTCCCAGAATTAATTTTAGTTTTCACTTTTTGAAGAATCATTTGCACAAAAATAAGCATGATATTTTAAGGTATGCACCTAATGTTCCCCCTCAACTCTAATTCAGGCTCACAATTTAGAGTGTTTGCTTTTTGTTAACACTACTGCCAAAAGGAGGAAAGGGAACAGGACTCATATTTTTTGCTTTTATGGCACAAAGACTAATTATGGAATGCCTCCCTCCATGATAAAATGTGAGCTTTATACTCCTTGGAATTGGGCAACCCAGGGCTTCTTCTCACATTGGGAGCAAGGTCAATTTTGAAAAATGGAGTCCGTACGCATTTCCTTAATGCAGTACCAAGAGAATCCTGCATGCATCCCCTTCATTGCTCTATGAGTGACAGAGTAAAAATAGGTAACTCTCATGCATTAGGCATTGAGGTGAGCAGGCCACAGAGACAGTAAATGGGATTCTCACTCTGTTATGGACTTTGTGGGGTGAGCAAGGGAGATTCCTTCCTCTGTGTCAGCTTTTCTATTTGCAAAATGATGTCATACCACTGATCCAGCTAATAGTCCCTTTTTAAGAGAAATTAATAAAACAACACCATTGATGGGTCCTTATATGAAATACCCACCTGTATCCTAGATTTAAAAGGGGATTTATTTTTAGAAAGAAATACACTAGTATACTAGCAGGCTACTTTCAAGAAAAGTTGGTAGGGAATGAAAAACTTTGTTTCAACAAGTGGCACTGGAACAACTTCACATTTATTTGCCAAAAATGAATCTACATCTTTCTGCCTTCTCAAAAATGTAGCTCAAGTTAGATGGGTAATAGCAGCAGAGAATGGACTCCAGAGAGCCCTGATGAGCCCCTCCACCTCTGGGCTAAAATTACCATCACACCTGAGGAGGAACCACAGCCGCCACAGCCTGCCCCAGTCACAATCACCACAACCACGAGCAGTGAGGCTGAGCCCGTGGCACCCTACCAGGGCTTTATGTTATAAACAGTGGCTTCAGATCTGAGACTCCTATTACTGGGGACAGTGTCCTCAGAACAAAGGTTTTGGAAACAGTGAAGTGGTTCAATGTGAGAAACAGATGGGGTTCCCTCAACAGGAATGATAACAAGGAGGGAGTTACCCAGAATGCCATAAAGAATAACTCCAGGAAGTACCTTCTCAATTCAGGAGATGGAGAGACTCGGAAGTTTGATGTTGTTGAAGAAGAAAGGAGTGCTAGAGGCCATGGTGGAGTTTCAGGGCAAGGCAGCAAATATGCAGCAGACAGGAACACATTACAGGTGATATTTACCCCTCAGGGGTCTTTTGACCAATTACCAACAGAATACCAGAATAGTGAGAGTGAGGAGAAGAATGAGGGTTGGGAGAGTGCTCCTAAAAGTCATGCCCAACATCACCCCCCTGCCACAAGGGATTATTTCTACTCACTCCATGCAGATACCTAAGGGCATAACCACAGTATTCCCACCATTCTGTTCAGGGAGCAGTGATGGAGGGTCTCTACAGCCTTGGTGTGGGGGAACAAGGTAGATCACTGAGTCAGAATGTGTACGGGGTCATAGAGCATGATTCTGCAGAGACCCTGCTCACCAAAAGACAGCCTAGAGAGGACAGCAACAAAGGAAAATTAGAAAATCAAGGAGATGAGAATCAAGGTCAGGAACCACCTCAACGTGGGTCCAGCTGCAACTTCAATTACCAACCAGAGGCCCAGAAATCCTTAAGCCATAAGAGAGCAAAAAAGACAAATGCAATTGATATAATCAACTGAGAATTCATTGGCTCCCGAGGTGGAGCACCAAATGTCAGCTCATCATCACTATCATCATCTAGTTTAGTCATCCAACAAGAAGAAATGAATATAAAATTCCAAATAAGGTGAACAAAACCTGTATGTTGCATCAATCAATAGACATGTGTGCGCGCTTATGATGCAATGATCTTTTCTTCAGTAGGTTTCCTCTATTTAGCTCTACTTACTCACATTCATTCTTCACCATTTCTGCCCAAATAATATTCTTTATTTACAATTTTGATTTGATAAAGATATTTGTTATCTATTGCTGTGGCTTAATTTAGAGGCTTAATATAGCACCCATTTATTAGCCTACAGTTTCATAGATCAGAAATACAGTACATCATGGCTAGATTGTCTGTTCAGGATGAGCTCAAGGCCAAAATCAAGTTGTTAGACAGACTGAATTCTTGTTTGGAGACTGGGGAAAAAAGCAACTTCTAAGCTTATGATTCAGTATTTGTAGTTGCAGAACTAAGATTTCTGTCTCCTTGCTGGTTATCAGCTAGGACTATTCTCAGCAACTATATCCTGCCTGCATCCCTTTCTGTGTGGCCTTTTTTTTTTTAAGAAGTTGCAACTTTTTTTTTTTTTTAAAGATTTTATTTATTTATTTATACAAGCACTGGGTACAGTCAGAAGCACGGGAGGGTGAGAGAATTCACCAGAGCCAGAGGGGGAAGCAGAACAGGCAGACAGACTAAGTACACTGCGGAGGGAAGCAGTGGGCACGGCAGGAGAGGTCTGAGCGCCATGTGGGACCCTCTCTGGGTGGCCTGGGATTGAACCGGTGCTGCAGAGGCTGCAGGCAGCTTCGCAACCCAGCGCTCAATTGCTGCGCCACTGGGGAGGCCCAGTGTGGCCCTTTTCTTCTTCAGGCCAGCAATGGTGAGTTAAAGTCTTCTCAGCTTCCAAATCTCTGATTTCCTCTTCTACAAGCAGTCAGAGAAATCACCCAACTTCAGGCCATTAGATTATATAAATAATAGTCCTTTCTTAAAGCCACCCATGCCAATTGGTGTCATCTAATTGCAGAAGAAAAAGTCATCAAATTCACAGTACTGAGGATTACACGGGGTATGTAGGAGGCTGGGGGCATGTAGATGGGGCATCTGGGAGCATCCCTGCCTGCCCTGTACCCCTCCCCTCCCTAAAATTCCTTTATGAATCAAATCTGTGGGCTTCAGAAAACTTCTCCAGAGGACCACGGGCAACCCACATTTCTTTTTGTCCTCAGTCTGCCTCTGTCACTTGTTATCATTCTCCTGTCGACAACCATCCCCCCAAGGCAGTGTCTCATGGTGCTATTCCCAAATGTTCCCAAATGCCTGCTGAGCTCCATCACACCAGTTCTCTGAAGCTCCAGCTGCTCAAAGTTCTATCCTTGGGGATCCTTGGCCTGTAAACAAACCATGTTGTCAGACACAGGGTTGCGGGGCGGGGGGCACCCTGCTGATTTTTTTCTGAGCATGGCCTATGAATATTAAGATATGTTGCAGTTATTAAAGATGAAACAAAACCACAACAAAACTGAAGACAACACAATTCCCAAACCTACAGTGCCTATAGTCACTTGACTGAATTACTTAAAATCTTAAGAGCTGACAGTCCTCAAATTTCTACCAAGAGACCAGAAATTAAGTTTTTGCAGTGTGCCATCTGGGCCTTGAATGAAAGAGAAAATTGTATCCAATCCTCAGTTCCAATTTTGTTCAGAGACAAAAAAAATTAAAAAAAAAAAAAAAAGATCCTTTGCAGGCAAAAACCTGAGAAATGGTGTGGTGTCATGTTCTAAATTATAATACTTACTCATTTGTCACAGTGCCTTGGTGACCTAGTGCTGAGTACTTTATTAAATTAATTTGGTCCCAAAATGCTTTATTTAGTGTTTGACAGGGCAGATTTTTATTTACTTATTTATTTATTAAAGATTTATTTATGCATACAAGAACTGGGGTACAGGCCAGAGGTGTGGGGGGTGAGAGGATTCACCAGAGACAGAGTGGGGAACAGAACAGGCAGATTGACTGAAATACACTGCTGAGGGGAGCAGCGGGTAAGTCAGGAGAGGTCTGCTGAGCCATGTGGGTAGCTCCCTGGCCGGCTGGGGGATCAAACTCGTGCTGTAGTGGCTGAGGATAGCTTCATAGGTTGCGTCTTAACCCTTTGCACCACCAGCGAGGCCCAATGTAGATTTTTTAATAGATATAATTCAATCTTCTTCTGGATGAAGGTATCTGTACTTTTGCTGTTGTTGCAAAAAATTGGAAACCCATCTTCGCCAAAAAGGTTGATTACTTTCTGCCACTGAAAAACACAAGTATAAGTCAAGCTCTGGAGCTTTATTCAGAACTCAATAATATTATTAAGGACATTAAACCCCTTTTTCTGCACTTTACTATCAAATTGCCACTTTATCCTAAGTCTGAATGTCCCTCAGGGTTACAAAGTAACTTCAGGTAACTCATGGTGAGGTGTGCTTCTATCAGTTATATAGTGAGGGAGAAAGAACATGTCTAAACCAATTTTCTTTTTTCTATTGTATTTTTTATTGAAGTAACATTGCATAATTACATTATATAGTTTCAGGTGCATATTATAAATATGTGTACCCTATGGTACATTCACTGCTAAAATTCAGTTCTATCCTTTACAATACAGTTGACCCCTTTCATCAGATTGCCCACTCCTCTTCCCCTCCCCTTATGGAAACCACTAATTTTGAGCCAATTTTCTGAATTTTGTTAAGGCTCATGGTTACCGTTGAATAATGACAATGCTAAGGAAACATACTGTGTTGGTTGTTTAAAGTCTAGGGAGGAGAAAGATACTGGAACACAAATCCTGGTATTCTAAACAAGATACCAAATACTATATAACACATCCCTGTATTTTATGGAAATCTTTAAAATCCATTTTTTTATACTTTTGAAGATTTTGCCATATGATCACTTTAGCTGTATTCAGAAAACCGTGGCATTTGTATACTTTTTTTTTTTTGTGTGTGTGTGTAGAAGACCTGGTGTGTGGGCCAGAGGTCCAGGGGGTTCGGGGGAGGTGAAAGGATTTACCACAGACAGAGTGGGAAGCATAATAGGTAGATTTACTGAAATACACAGCCGAGGGGAGCTGCGGGTGAGACAGGAGAGGTCTGCTGTGCCATATGTGGCTAGGAATTGAACTCAGGCTGTGATGGTGATAGTGCTGAGACTTAATCTCTAGGCCACCAAGAGGCCCAGCATTTCTATGCTTTTCATGGTTCTCATCTAATTTATATATAGTTTAAAATTTGAAGGAGATGTATATGCTGCTATCTGTGCATTTTATTATTGCTGAAATAGTCATATTCCCCCAATAAGTGGCATGTAAATAGTGCCCACAAGTTTTCCAGAGCATTCTCCTAAAAGGCTGAACTTGTTCACCTCATGATAAGCAAAGACAGAGCATGTGGAGTGGAGGGGATTGAAGTTGTTTGGAAGCAATGGGGGAAGACTGGAGGTGGAGCCAGTTAGTCTAAATTAAGGATTTTTTTTCAAATTAGTGGAAATAAAAGTATTTTCAAAATGTCCCATGAAGTTATTTCTAACAACAGCAAATAACTTTAATAAGCTGTAGAAATAGTAATGTGATTTAAATAAACTAGTTATCAAGTGAAAAGATTGTGCCTTTCTTGATCTAGCAATGGAAGATGAGATCCACTTTTCTCTTAGGATTTCCACATTTTAGAGATTTAAACACTATCATTGCTTAGAGTGGATAAGTTAATAAAAAAAATCAATATCTGAAGTAGAGTTAGAGCATTATATAGGACAGGGACTTTCTGTGATAGGAGGTTCTCTTTCCTTTTTTTTTTTAAAGATTTATTTATTTATGCATACAAGAACTGGGGTACAGGCCAGAGGTGTGAGGGGTGAGAGGATTCACCAGAGACAGAGTGGGGAACAGAACAGGCAGACTGACTGAAATACACTGCTAAGGGGAGCAGCAGGCAAGTCAGGAGAGGTCTACTGCACCATGTGGGTAGCTCCCTGGCTGGGATCAAACTCGTGCTACAGAGGCGCGGGAGGGTGAAAGAATTCACCAGAGCCAGAGCAGGGAGCAGAGCAGGCAGAAGGACCGAAGTACACTGCTGAGGGGAGCAGCGGGCGGCAGGAGAGGTCTGCGAGCCACGTGGGACCCTCCTCTGGTGGCCAGGGAGCAGCCGGGCATGGAACCAGCACCACAGAGGCTGCGGGCAGCTTCGCAACCCAGAGCTCAACCGCTGCGCCACCGGGGAGACCCTCAAGTTTTTTTTTTTTTTTTTAATTTTCTTACATCATTGTTAATTTTTGTGCAATATTTCATTTCTTCCTTCAGGTGTAATCTCCATAAATCTCCCATCGCCACATCACTTGTGATCCATCACCATTGTCTCTTGCGCTCTTCCCTTCCCTGTTTCGACCCCCTTCCTCCCTTTTCCTTGAAGTGTGTCTCAGATTTATAATTTGCCTGCTAGTTTTGTCTTTTTTTTCTCTGACCCTTTGTTCAACAGAAACTTTTAAATTATTATTTGATGGTAACTGATGGTGAGCAAAACCTTTCTTTCCTCTAAAACATACCTGACAATTCAAAAAATTTTTTTTAAAGTCTAATGTCACCTCACTCTTTACAAAGCTGCAATCACAAGGGAATTTTCTCAACAAATACCTGAGCTTTGGTGTATTCATTGTGTCCTCTAAGTGGCGTTAAGTCCTTCATTCTTCTTCAGATGTTCTAACATCTCCTTATGCTACACGTTACTTTGTACAGCTTGGCTGCTTCTGCAGACAAATAACAGCCAAGTGAGGATTGTGGCCTCACAATCAGGACTGACAGATCCATAGTGTCAGGGATAGGTTTCAATGTGGGAAGATGATTTCTCAGTATCTTGTCCTCAACTCCTAGGGCTTCCTCATCAATACTTCTTGGAGGTCTTATAAAAGACTCTGTCTCATCTATTTCTCCAGTGGGATATCTTACCTGGGTTATTATCACAACTATTTTGCTACGTGCAATGAAATTAGCGGTGATTCCATTTGTTGAAATCATATGTAGACGGCAGTGCTCTCTGCCTTATTACCAAATGAATACAGCGTGCCCTTCAATAATTCTTTAAACTCTCAAATGCCTTGGAAATAATATGCTGGAATATTACTGAGCTGTGACTGAAGCACCATTTGTGCTAAATATGACAGCGCACAAATGATATTCCTCTATAAAAGTTCAAACTACATTAATCTTTTAGGGGAGGTTCATTGCCTGGGAAGATGGCTTAGATATAAAATAAAGACACTGAGGACTCACTGAGGAAAGGTTTTCTGGTCAGGATTTCAAAGAACAAGTATAAGGAAAGGTCTACAAGTTAACCCTTTATGACATGGATATGAATAAGAGAACACAATTCTGAAGAGATTGAAATGATAATGTACTTATTTCAATGTGAAGAAATATAGGTTTCCAGGTCTGAGAAAAAGAAATTAAAGGGTAAGTATTAAATGGTTGAGACAGAAAACTTTATAGTTATTGGGAACTGGACAAAAATGCGATGAGAATTCCCAAGTTGATGTTTGTAGTCCCAATCCCTATCCACATAAGGATATGCTTATACAAAATGGTATTGTCTTCATATGCTCTCTCTCCAATGCCATTTTATTTTGTCAGTCATTTTTCCCTTATCTTAAGGTCTCATAAAAATAAACAATTGCATGAACATCTTTTCTTGAATTTCTAAATGTGGCCAGTAAATCAAGAGGTTTGTAGTCCATATCAAGAGGTAAGAATGGATAGGAGATTTAATTAGTATTAATAAAAGCAGTTTCAAAGGCAGTTAATAGTGATAGTATTAAGTTTTTTAGTACTAGTTTTTCTAAAATTGAACATATGAAAAATAGCAGTGCTGTTTTAAAAATTATAAAAGTGGTATATATTCAATGCATAAAACACAAATCAGTATCAAAACACCAAGGGACATCCTGGTGTTGAGATAAAACCATCACTAACAAGTCTGTGTGTATCTTTCAGTCTTTCTTCTATAAATACAGAGACACATAATTGTATAGATTGCTTTTTGCTCAATAATGCAATGCATATTTCCATGTCAGTAAATAAGTTGGGTAAGACTCTCCCCCCCATCCCGAAAGAGCTTATTAATAATAGTTTATTATAAAAATTACCATACTATCATTTGTTAAAAATGTACTTACATATTTCCAAACAGAAAGCATATAATGAAAAAAAGTTCTAATAGAAAATAAAGGTTATCTGAGATTCTGTCACCTAAACTTATGGATAAGTCATTGGCATATCTTTACCATTAGGGTGGAACCCCCTCAATTCCTTAAACTGGCCAACTCCAATCATACCTGAGGAATTCTTAGAATTTTTAGGAACACTCTTTGAAACCAATGGGCTGGAAGGTAGAGAAGATCAATTTCACCAATCTCTATAAAGAATGATGAGAGTATAAAATAAGTCATAAAAGTGATTAGAAGGATATTTAGGAGGTAAAATGAACATCATAGGATGACAGAGTGGGTGGAACTCAAGGAGTCTTAGGTAAACTGCATTTATGACTTGAATCCTGCTTTGGGAAAAGGAAAAGAACCTGATCTCACTTCTATAAGTCTGCTCTTTACTCACCAAATTTAGCCAACAAAGGTCTCCTTGAGTTCCTGAGTTTGGGTTCTTGCCCTGGCTATTCGTCTGCCTGGAATTCTTTCTGTTCTAGATACAGTTTTTTTTTTTTTTTGCCAATGCTTTCCCTTTTATCATTTGATTAGATTTTACTGTCTCCATGGTGGCTCCCTGGACAGATTAATATAGTAACATACCCTTCACACTACCATATCCATCACCTCATTTTACTTTATTTTCTCTTTTTGTCTTTTTAATAGCATTATTGTATTTCTTGATTGTTGATTCCCCCAAGTAGAATATAAACTTCTTAGGGACAGGGAATTTTGTCTGTTTGGTTCCCAAGTAACTATAATAGAAAAGTGCCTGCCACATAAATCATGGCTGAAATAATTGAATAGCTTTGGGGGAGTTTGGAGATCTTGCCATTGTAGGGTGGGGTAATGAGAGTAGACAGGGGTAAGAGAGGGAGGGGAAGATCTGATAGCTATTACAGGAGTAGAATCTGTAAGACTTAGAGAGAAAAATGAATGAAAAATGTCTCTAATATTTTGCTTGAAAGTGATTAACTGCCTTTTCAAAATTGAATTAACCTGTCAATTATTTTTTTTTTTAGTCTTTTCTCCATAACTTATAGACAGGTTAAATAAAGAGAGATTCATGGAAGTGGGTCAAAAGAATCTATTATTTTTAGGTTAAATATACATTGAGTACTTGGAGTCAGAACCAATTGACCTATTGATTTGAGAGCCAAGACGGAAAGTTCATTTGTCTGCCAAGTTCTGATTTCCCACATCAGAAAGAATGTCTGCACTATTGATTAGCTGCGTCTGGTTGCCATTCATTTATTTTCTAAGTGAGGATTAAGGTAGAGATGGGGACATACAGATACCGATTATTGCAATCAACATAGAGGTTGTAAATAGAGATTTCCTGTTACATGAGCTTATGGGACAGGATGTTGACTTTGTTATTCAGCCTCACATGTTACAGGGAAGTCATTTAATTCCTCCTCCCACACCCCACACACCCAAACATTTCCTTTTGCCTTTGAGTCTTGCCTGTGGCACTAAGATAGTAAAGAACATCCCTGCCTAGACTCTTCACTGTCAGCGATATGTGGTGTGACAGTGCTAATAAGCTACTTGATGATGGGTAAATATTTTGTAATTTTTTTCTGACATGCATATCAAAGATTCTACTCAGCTTTATTCTGGATGTTTCACTATCTCCATGCCTACTGAAACCCCTAATACTTCCATGTGGATGGCCTAAAAGCCAACAGATCAAGTCCCAAATGTTGACATACATCCTAGTGGTGAGTCTCATTCATCTGGAAACTCTGTTGCAATTCTAATACTTGAAATTTTTTTTGTGTGTGTCTATTTCCAGTCAATGATGTCTTCGTAAGAGGGTTTTCCTTAAGAGTCTTGTTTCCCCCTCTAACCTATACCTCCCTTTCCCCTATTTTCCATATCTCAGAAAAAGGCATCACGTACTTCTGATTATTTAAGCCAGAAACAGAGTTGTTGTCCCTTAACTTTGATCACACCATTTTCTTCTTCATTCTATCCAGTCCAATCAGGAATTCCATTTCACTTATCTTAACCTTTACCTCTTCACATCCTTAGTGCAACACCTTCATCTTCTTCATTACCTTAAAGGAATCTTCCCACTTCAGCTTTGATTTCCTTCAACTCATTCTGTATAGGACAGCAAAGTGGATTTTTATTTATTTATTTATAAAAAAAGATTTATTTATTTATTTATACAAGCACTGGGTACAGTCAGAAGCGCCGGAGGGTGAGAGAATTCACCAGAGCCAGAGCAGGGAACAGAACAGGCAGACTGACGAAATACACTGCTGAGGGGAGCAGCGGGCGCGGCAGGAGAGGTCTGTGGCAACATGTGGGGCCCTCACCGGTGGCCGGGAATCGAACCGGTGCTGCAGAGGCTGTGGGCATCTTTGCAGCCCAGCACTCAACTGCTGCGCCACTGGGGAGGCCCCAAAGTGGATTTTTAAAAACATTAATTAAATCAAGTCATTTTGTGCTTGAGCTCTCTAGTGACTTTTTTGCATGTACTCGCTTTACAATATAGGCCCTGTAAGAAAGGAACTGTCTTATTCACCATTGTGTCTCAGGGTTTTGGACAATCCTTGTGCATAGCGTGGGTCCAAAATCTATTTCTTCTGCAACAAGTGACATTAGTCACAATCAAATTGGCAAGTTAACCAAAACAATCTGATATAATGGTATGAATACTAATAAACTATTTCCATAAGGGTCCTTAGTTCTCTGAGGGATGTGGTAAAGAGAGCTTATAGAGTTTTGGGGGGGCTGCTGAGATACTGGGATAAACATATTTCTACAAGAGAAGAGGAACAAAAGTTATTTGTTTTAAAAATTAAGAAAAGGAGCTGCTCTGTAACAAAGGAAGTTGTTTAAGGTCAACTGCAAGTTTTAAAATTAGGTGTTATTTGACCATAGAGAAGTGTATTTGTCATATTTCCCAAATAAATAATAAAACTTAGGAAAATTTAAGGTGTGTCATCACCTCATTTTAAGAAAGTCTTCAATAAATACTGTGTGCATTAAATGAGATCTATACATATACACGTACATATATATATATTTATATATGGTATTTCCATTGGCAAATTTAAAATTTTTATATAGTCTATGCCAAAATGACTCCTCAACTTGTAGATTTTCCATATGTGAATGGGAATCAAAGACATAGGAAGGCTGCATTTTGGAACTGAGTATCTGAGCTATAAAAGAAAACTTGGGTAAATATTTGCTATGTGAATAATTGGCCTCATTGTCCAAGGAGCAGCTCTCTTGGAGTGATAAGAGTTTTGTTAGTTTGTGAAAAGTATCTCCTTCAAAAGAGTTCATTGCAGTTTTGTGTTGCTGTTACTGAATGTTCTTAGAATCTGGAAGGTCACAGGGCATCAAGTGTTTGGTCAATGGGCCTTATGGTGCCAATGGCTACTGGAGACATTTTGACTTGAGGAGAATTTGACACTTAGACTTTATCCTTGAACTTAGGACCTTGGAGCATCCTGATTAAACATCCATTTTGAGGACGATGCCTGTTAAAACTGATAATAGTCCTCCAAATATACATGGAACCATTCTTCTTCTCTCACTCTGACTCGCTTCTGTCTTTCTTTTTCTTTCTCTACTCTAAAGATCAATATTATGGAAATAAAAGAAGCGGCGTATCAGAAAGCATCAGGATAACCAGGAAGAATCAGAATCACTGTTTTTAATCAAGGCTTTGGACAATTCTTTTTTTTTATAATAAATTTTATTTTTATATTCCCCATACAATTGCAACCCCCCCATTCTGATCCCAATCCCTCCCCTCCCGCCCCCCACCCCCCCAAAAGTGTCTCTGTTTCATAGTTTTTTGTTGATTCTGATTTTCACTTTCTTACAGTTATTCATTTTGGCTTTGGACAATTCTTGTTCCAAAATCTATTTCTTTTGCAACAAGTGACGTGAGTCACAATCAAATTGGCATGAGTCCATGATTCAACTCTGACCATAAAAACAGCAGTACACAGTCCCTGTTGTAATTCTAAGTTGCCTCTTGAAATACTTCAAAATGGTCATCTACTGTTGTAAGACTGGGTTAAATTTTTTGTAAACAGCATGCACTTCCACAGTATTTCACAGAAATGTATGTTAAAATGCCAACATCTCAGCACATTTAGGTGGATCTGTCCATTGGCAGGGCAAAATAATCACTTTCTTTAATCTTTAAAACCAGCTGTTCACAGACATTAATTGCCATGTCACTTACACTCCATGAAACAGTATCATTCGACAAAGACACACATTTTAATTTGTTTGCTGCGTCTAGTCCTATTACACTTGATACCCAGCCATTGTCAGTGGTGAAGGAGTCTCAGCCACTGTGGGTGGTTGGCATTGTTGTGCAAAATGTAATGATTCCAAATAGGACATTTTTTTTTTTTTTTTTTTTTTTTTTTTTTTTTTTTTTATAGAGGCATGTTTTTCTTTCTTTATTTGTTTGTTTGTTTTGTTTATACATGCACTGGGTACAGTCAGAAGCGCGGGAGGGTGAGAGAATTCACCAGAGCCAGAGCGGGGAGCAGAGCAGGCAGAAGGACTGAAGTACACTGCTGAGGGGAGCAGCGGGCGGCAGGAGAGGTCTGCGCGCCATGTGGGACCCTCCTCCGGTGGCCGGGGAGCAGCCGGGGATCGAACCGGCGCTGCAGAGGCTGCAGGCAGCTTCGCAACCCAGCGCTCAACCGCTGCGCCACCGGGGAGGCCCCCAAATAGGACATTTTGAGAATAATTGCATCCATATATGAGTTTGAATGTAAGTCTTTTTCAGTTGAAATTATCACTTTTTCCATGAGAGAACAGAACAATCCAGTACTGACTTGCTTTTTGAGGTTGGTTGCATTTATTTTTGAAGTCAGGTGGACATTTTGAGAATAATTGCATCCATATATGAGTTTGAATGTAAGTCTTTTTCAGTTGAAATTATCACTTTTTCCATGAGAGAACAAAACAATCCAGTACTGACTTGCTTTTTGAGGTTGGTTGCATTCATTTTTGAAGTCAGGTGGTGAATTGAGAATGGCTTTGTTTTTTCAACGATTTAGCCCTTATAATGCACTGACACTTTTTTTTAATAGAATTCTTTTTTTTTTCCTTAAGATTTATTTATTTATTTATTTATTTATTTATTTATTTATTTATTTATTTATTTATTTATACAAACACTGGGTACAGTCAGAAGCACGGGAGGGTGAGAGAATTCACCAGAGCCAGAGAGGAGAGCAGAACAGGCAGAGTGACGAAGTACACTGCTGAGGGGAGGAGCGGGCGGCAGGAGAGGTCTGCACGCCATGTGGGACCCTCGATCAGTGGCTGGGGATGGAACCGGCACTGCAGAGCTTTGCAGACCGGTGCTCAACTGCTGCGCCACTGGGGAGGCCCTAATGCACTGACGTTTTTATAAGAAAATAAATATTTATATTCCTAATGTCTGGGTCATGGTATTTTTCTACTTTTTTATCCCCTTTCATTAAGATTTTGAGAATCATCCAATAAAGCAAAGAAACTATTTATCACCAGTTATCACTTTCATTTAAAAAAACATAGTGCATGTGAACCCATATCTCCTTGAATTACAAGAGAATTTTATGGAACTTAGATTAATTGACTTGTTTTATCATGTGTTTGTTTATTATGCATTTAAAGTAGAGACTCCTGTCCAGACAGTGTGTTAGATTCCAGGGATAAAAATAACAGTAGAAAACTTCTATATACTGCAATTTCAAAAGTTAGAAGGAGAGAAGAGTTGTAAAGATGTAATTGTAATACAGCAGTAGTGAGACAGTGAAATGCAGTCAAAGTATTACATGAACACAGAATACCTAATGATTCACTCTACATGGAGAGTACAGGGACTGATACTGACAGCTTCTGCAGTCAGAATTCTGACTGTTTGTAGCTTCTTCCTTTCTGTCTTGACCCTGAAGACAGGAGCAGCTTAACACTGAAAGTCCTGAGACTCATTTGAGTGTAACAGAGACATCTGCATAACTGTGGGAGATACCATGTTCTCTGCTTACTTAATGATGGGTGGAGGGCCTCCCCCGTGGCGCAGTGGTTGAGCGCTGGGTTGCGAAGCTGCCCGCGGTCTCTGCAGCACTGGTTCGATCCCCGGCTGCTCCCAGGCCACCGGAGGAGGGTCCCACATGGCGCGCAGACCTCTCCTGCCGCCCGCTGCTCCCCTCAGCAGTGTACTTGGGTCCTTCTGCCTGCTCTGCTTCCTGCTCTGCTTCCTGCTCTGGCTCTGGTGAATTCTCTCACCCTCCCGGCTCTGACTGTACCCAGTGCATGTATAAACAAAACAAACAAACAAACAAATAAATAAATAAAACATGCCTCTATAAAAAAAAAATTAAAAAAAAATTAAAAAAAAAATGATGGGTGGAGCTGAGCGACCAGGTGAAGCTATGGAACTCAGAAGGCAGGAGAGACCAGAGGGAAGGGCTTCTTGCTTCTTGACTTTGGACTTGCACCAGGGACTTAAGGAAGTTGGAGGAGACACATGGTGGAGAGATGTACAGAGATACTTGCAAGAGACATGTGAGTGAGAGACATGTGGGGAAATTGACCATGGCAGTTGTCACCTTGATTTGTACTTTGATTTTATTACTTTTGTCCCAGACTTGCCTGGCCCCTTTTGCCCCTCTCATGTGGTTCCCTGTCAGAAGACTTTTTAGACTTGTGGCAAACTTTTGGGCCTCAGTGTCTCTGCTTTGGTCCAACCCTTTTAGACTAAGCATCTATCCATGAGGGGATGGATAATTTTGGGTATTTGGGGAAACTATTATTCTTTCTTCTTTCTCTCTCTATGCACACTAATTCTATTAAAGTTCTTTTAAACTAAGAATGCTTTGTCTTTGTGCACACTGATGACTGAACCCCTTTAGAGCGTGCAAGTTTGGGGTTCTCAGGGCACTCTTCAGTCTGCTTCCTAACATGAGGTAAACATTTTGTGACCCTCTTAGTTTGCCATAGCCAGTATAGCTGGGAGTGCTGCACAGACAGGTAATCTCACTGTCCTCCCACCAGCAGTGTGGATTCCCTCTTGCATAGTCTTGGCCATTAAGTCCCATCCAACTCTGCATTCAATGCCCCTCACCATTCTTATCTCCTATCACTTTGCAAACCTATTCTTGTTCTTGATGGGCTTAAATTAAGTCTTATTCAGCAATGCATTTCCTGGCCCCTTAATCTAAATCATTTTCTTCTCAAAATGTTTAATAGACTCTAATTTTCTTATATTGTCTTCATTGCAGTTTATAATCATAGATTTATTTGTGTGTCCACATGTCTGGCTATTACTGTGTCATTTTCAGTACTTAGCACACTGAGCAGCCTGTAGTAAGTGTTTAATAAATATTTGGATAATGAAGGAAGCATTTGTGATTTTAACAGCCACACAGTTCTGGACATAAAGTATCTCAGAAGGGAAAATTTTCCCTGTGAAAGATGCAAGTACTGCTTCTTAAATTCTTTACACTTTCTCACTTCTTGCCAAGAGGTTACTTATTTTTGTAGTTGCTCTGAGCTGAGGTAATTTTGGTTCATGAGAGTTCAGTCTCCAGGGATGCGGAGTAGCCTTTCCTTTTCTTTCCCTAACAACCTCCAGTCTCCTTTTGTCAGTAAGGATATCGGAACTATTTGCTATCAGTCACTTTATTCTCTTTTATGATGGCATGTGTTTTTGATGGTAAGAACATTTACCAAAGATGTTTTAGACTGAGAGGGTAAAGGGATGCTCTAGTTGGGCTAATGATACAAATACTCATGTAGCTTATCTTCACTAGTAATGGTGATTGTAACTCATATTTTGTAGCAATTACTTATTGATAAGATACTCCCTATCATAAGCACTGTTTGCTCTAGGAATAAGATTTAGGGTAGGGGAATTAGATGGGTGCAGTTGAAAGGGTTAAATGAAAGCATCAATATCAGGGAAGCATGGATCATGAGGAAAAGACACTCTGTGAAAGATTTAATTAAAATAAATCAGCGTCAGTTTCTTGGGAATGAGACTCTAAGAAGAAAGTCAATGACACACTACTTTTTTCTTTTGATTCTGTACCATTTTCTTTTTTGCAACCATTTGAGTGTCGCTTAAAGTAGCAACACATCTACACAGTATTTCCCTAGTTGTTCTCTTATCCTTGTTGTCACCTCTCAGGTTCGTCAGGGTCAATTGCTCACAGCATGTTCCCTATCTCTCTGGGAAAGATAGACTCTTTCCTCCTGATGATAAAGGGGTCCCTCCCTCCTGGTTGTGAATGAGCCTCTCCTTCATTAATTATGAATTGCACCCCTCCCTTCTGGTTCTAAATGGGTCCTTTCCTCCTAGTTTGGATTGTGGCCCCTCTCTTCTGGTCATGAATGAGTCCTACCTTCTTAATATCTGGCAAGCCATGGTTCTCAACAGCCTACTACAGCATTTGTTATATATGAATATGAATACAATATCTAATGCCTGTTTTTCCTATGAGAACTTACCTTCTGAGAGAAGGGATGCTTTTATTCTTTTTTTTTAAAAGATTTATTTATTTATTCAAGAACTGGGGTACAGACCAGAGGCACGGGAGAGTGAGAGAATTCATCAGAGACAGAGAGGGAAACAGAACAGGCAGATTGACTGAAATACACTGCTGAGAGAAGCAGCCGGCAAGACAGGAGAGGCCTGCCACGCCATGTGAGTATCTCCCTGGCTGGCTGGGAATCAAACCCGCACTGCAGGGGCTGTGGACAGCTTTACAGCTCTGTGCTCAACCCTCTGTGCCACCGGGGAGGCCTATTCTTGTTTATCTCTATATTCCCACGCCGGGACAGACTCAGACGAAAGGATGGAGCACAATATGTGTGCTAAACATCTGCGTTTGGGCAAAGTCCATCCAGGCCTTGAAACATAGGAACTTCTGACGGTACCATGGTGGAGTTTCCCCTTAGGTGAGCTGGAGCAGAAAATGGCAAGTTACTTCTAGACTCAGGGTTTGGTGGGCCCCAGAGAATAAACTGCTTGCTTGGTGCTTTGGTGAGAATAGGGCATAACTCATCTATTTCATGCCAGCACCATGGGTCAGCCAACCTGAAGAGCCTTCTGCTATCATACTGGTTCCCTGTTTCCACTCTCATTCCTCAAGGGGTCCGAGTTTTCACCCCATCCCTGTGCTCTCAGAGTTTAGCCCAATGGACCAGGTTACTGCAGATCTGCCTAAAAGCTACATGACCACCTCCTTCTACCCAGTCCATCTAACTCTGCCACTTAACCTATTTAATTTCTAAAATTTGTTTTACTCCTCCAAATTCAGTTTTCTTGTCTGTAATACAAGAATGACAATAGTTTCTTCATATGTTTGCTGTAAGTGTTAAATGAGTTAGTGTACATAAAGTACTTAGCACAATGCTTGAGACTTAAAAAAGATTCTAATTAGCAGTAGCAGTCCTACACCAACAGCAGAGGCTTCTGGAGGATCTGGTGTGAGAAATGCTGCAGTCTTCTGGGTGAATCTATCATTCTCTAAGTCTAAATCTGAAAGCTTAGCTAGCCCTGGCAAATACTGCTAAGTGTCCTCCAATGTCCATTTTCTCTTCAGCTCTTCCTCTTGCAGGTAAAGAACCCTCCAGTTTCAGTGGGCACATAGTGCCCATCTAAGAATTACGTTTCTCACCTGCTGGCCAATGAGATATGAGCAGAAGGGACACATGCTACTCTACTATCTCTCCTCCTTGCACATTTGGTGCTAGCTGGCTAAGAAAATGGGGAGGGGGACAATATCTTGGAGACAGTAGGGCATGAATAGAGGAATGTGGGTCCTGGATGATGTCATGGAACAGAACTAGCAAGACTCCCCTCCCCCTAGGACAGTCTGCCACCTCAGGCTGTTTATGGAGAGAAATATCTTCTATGTTGTTGTCTTCTGTAAACCGCTGGCCTATAATACAACTAATACACTAACCCAGTGAGAAAGTCTGAGAGTGAGTCATTGGACAGCAGGAGAGAGAAAAGGAGGCATTGGGGGAGAGCATGTGAAAGCAATCCATAAACTGGACACCATATTTGATCTTTATTTCTCTTGTAGTCATGTTAGCAAAAGCAGAAAACAAATATGAACATGTATCATGTCACTTCTACATAAATCACTGTAACTTTCTGAGGTATCCTGTGTGTGGAAAATAACCATGATACACCTTCCATGTTACATGAGTTTTTATGATGTATGTGTGAGAAACTCCTGCAAGAAAAGCAAAGCTTGTGGAGTTCTTCAAGGAGATATTTAGGAATGTTCCCCCACCTGGCAGCTTGGGCAGTCACCTGACTGAGGTATCCTCTGAGAAGTGCCAGTTCTGAGAGGTGGCAGTTCTCATTGCCTGAGAGACAAATATGTCAGATAGACAGAGAGGGGATAATTGCCCCAAATGTGCCAGGTGTAATTTAGCAGAAGCACACCTCTAAAGTAATTCACCTCCAAAGTTACTGGATGTCAACTAAGGAAAGATTTTTTGTGTTCTTGATCGTGGCCCCACACCCACATTGACTATGGTGACTGAGGGAGTGGGAGGGAGAGCCCTTGGAATGGACCCTGCAGAAAAACTCAGAGTGAGGCCAGGTCTGGCCTCAAGGTTGATCTTAACAGAAAAAGAATGTCTCTAGCCTGGTTAAATTAATATAATCTTATGTAGGGTGAAAAGAAATAAGTGTTAGTGACAGAACTGATGCTCTGGAAGCTGTTGGAATCCTGTCCAGAAATGACAGGGAGGTTTTGTGACTGAGCCAGTAAGTGACTGTAACTGACGGACAGGACAGTGTTTGGATATGAAAGACAGCTTTAAAAAAACTGGCTAACTAGAGCCCATGACAAGAGACTCAGCATGAAGAGCCCACAATTTCACTCTAAAGCTCCTATATATTTTTTTCAGCCATTTTTTAAAAAGATTTATTTATTTTATAAAAGAACTAAGGTATAGGCCAGATTTGTGGGAGGGTGAAAGGATTCACCAGAGACAAAATGGGGAGAAGACCAGGCAGAGGGACCAAATACACTGCTGAGGGCAGCAGCGGGTGAAACAGGAGAGGTCTGTGGGTATCTCCCTGGCGGGCCAGGAATCAAGCCCACTCTGCAGAGGCTGCAGACAGCTAGCTCCATAGCATTGTGCTCAACCCACTGCACCACCAGGGAGGCCCTAAAACCCCTATATGGTCTATATCTACTAAATTGCTTATCAATTAAAAAAAATGGTTTAACTTTTAGTGATTTCAGAATTCCATTTCTTATTTGTGATTTCTCAGCTACTGTTAGTTGGCATCTGGAACCGTGTCCTGTATTTAAGGTGTTAATGGTTTAGTAATGGAGATTTCTGTTGAGAATAATTACAAAAAGGTGAATGGAGATTAAGGGAAAAAAAAAAGAGGCACAGGAATGTGGCATAGGTTGGTGCAGCCTTGGGCAGATAAAGTAGCTAAGGCTGAGTGCATCTATATGGGCCTCTGAATTGGACAGTCTCCTGCTTAGGAGGAGACTGCAACCTGTGTGCTGAAAACCAATGGGACTCCAGGGAGAGACTTCTCTAGAGCTTGTGGAGGAGCTGTGTGGAGCCAGGCCTACAGATGGCTGTGTTCTTTGGAAGGCATTTGAGCCTAACTTGTAGATACACTTTGGAGTGTCCTCAATCATGTGAGTTAGTTAAACAAAGTTCACCCCCAATTTTTCATATCTTAAACATCTGGAGTTCTCTGTAGTTGAGGTACCTTTTGTAAATGTGTTTCCTTCCACAGGCAGATTGATTTGTAAAAAGGACAAGTAATTTACCGGTTCATTTGGGACAGATCCTAATGTCATTACAAAAGAAGCAGTGATTTAAAGCATAATACATTGATGAAGATAATGTTTACAAAAAATCCAAGCTGAGGCAAAATTGATACTATGACATGAGTTATTTAGGTATCTTTCTGTGATTATTAATATATAATCTTATCTTTATGTAGAACTTTGTAGACATTATCTCATTTGATGACCATGGGATTATTATTGCCAAAATCTCCATTACTTGCTGCAGGTTGGGCTGTGGCCTTCTTGGAGTAGGAGTAGGTACAGAAGCGGAGTTGTTAGCTGAAAAAGTAAATGCAGGGCCTCCCTGGTGGTGCAGCAGGTTTAGCACAGCACTGTGAAACTGTCCGCAGCCTCTGCAGCATGGGTTCCATTCACGGCCAGCCAGGGAGCTACCCACATGGTGGGGCAGACCTCTCTCCTGTCTCGCCCGCTGCTCCCCTCTGCAGTGTATTTCAGTCCATCTGCCTGTTCTGCTCCCTGCTCTATCTCTGGTGAATCCTTTCATCCTCCCACACCTCTGGCCTATACCCCAGTTCTTGTATAAATAAAAATAAATCTTAAAAAAAAAAAAGTAAGTGCACATCCAAGGCAGTGCGGGAGTGTGGGAAGGGTTGGCAGAGTGAAGGAGCTGCTGAAACTGGATGAATGAACCAAACCTTAACTTTTAATATATCCTAAAGTCCAAAAAAGTTAACAGAGCATTTTGGAAGGGCCTGAAAACACAAGAGTTCAGAGGAACAGACACCATCAGGAATGGAGGGGCTTATATGAATAAATGGTGGGGTGGAGGCTTGAGGATTTAGACAGCCAGTGTAACAGACCAGGGCTCCCTAGCCTCCACTGACAGACAAAACTCAGGAAACATTGAGAACTGAAGTGAGTTTTCCAGCTCACATGGACAGGGTCAAGATTGGAATTTGCATTTACTTGGACTGATTCCTGTTTCAATGTGACTTTCAAATGTAATATGACTCTTTAAGATATTTCTTATTTCTGATTTATACTTTTTCACTTATTTATTTGTGGGAGTTTTGTTTTAATAACCACAATTTTTACATATTTTAAGTGAAATATCCTTGTAATTTTAGACTTTGAACTCATATCATTCACTAATTTTTTTTTTTTTTAAAGATTTATTTATTTATTTATACAAGCACTGGGTACAGTCAGAAGCGCCGGAGGGTGAGAGAATTCACCAGAGCCAGGGCGGGGAGCAGAGCAGGAAGAAGGACCGAAGTACACTGCTGAGGGGAGCAGCGGGCGGCAGGAGAGGTCTGCGCGCCATGTGGGACCCTCCTCCGGTGGCCCGGGAGCAGCCGGGGATCGAACCGGCGCTGCAGAGGCTGCGGGCAGCTTCGCAACCCAGCGCTCAACCGCTGCGCCACCTGGGAGGCCCTCATTCACTAATATTTTATAACTGGATCTGTGCAAGTATCAATTTATGTATATAGTGACATAAAATTTTAAGTTAATAACAGATAATTGAATTAATAATTGTATTCAGTCTCCCTGAGTCCTTCAACTTCCATTTGAAGGAGCATCCTTCTGTAAGCCTTGCTTTTCCTTCTGTAGGCTAGCAGAGGACAGTGGAGCAGACAACACATAATACTACAGTTTGTGGATGACTAAGGTAGTGATTTTATAGCATCCTGGGCATTTCACATCCATGAAATGGGAATTTGACCTCTGTGCCAGGTGCTTCTTCTTGTGGGTTTCTTCTTCTTTTCTGGAGAGGGATAAAGAGATCCTTTGTGAAAGGCAAGCTCTCTTGAGAGTTTGTCAATGCTGGAAAAGGCCAGGTTCTTATCAAGGATCTCACTTTTCTCTAGCTGATTTCAGGATTCTTTGCTTGTCTTTGTCTTTTGAGAGGTTGACAACAATATGTGTTGGTGTGTGTGTTTTTGAGCTTATGCTACTTGGAATTATCTAAATTTCTTGAACATGTAGAATAATTTTTAAAATTAAATTTAGAATGTTCTGGGCCATTAGTTCTTCAAATATTCTTTCTGTACCTTGCCTTTCTTTTTTTTTTTTTTTCCTAGAGGCATGTCTTATTTATTTATTTATTTATTATTTGTTTGTTTGGTTGGTTTATACAAGCACTGGGTACAGTCAGAAGTGTGGGAGGGTGAGAGAATTCACCAGAGCCAGAGCAGGGAGCAGAGCAGGCAGAAGGACCGAAGTACACTGCTGAGGGAGCAGAGGGCACAGCAGGAGAGGTCTGCGCGCCATGTGGGACCCTCCTCTGGTGGCCGGGGAGCAGCCGGGGATCCAACCGGCGCCGCAGCCGCGGGCAGCCTCGCAACCCAGCGCTCAACCGCTGCGCCACCTGGGAGGCCCCCTGTACCTTGCCTTTCTTTTGGGGCCAACTTTATGAATATATCGCTATGCACTTGCACAGTATCCCACAGGTCTCTGATTCTTTTTTTTTTTTTTTCATTTTTCTTAGCTTGGACTAGCTCAATTGATATGTTTTCAAGTTTGCTGACTCTTCCTTTTGCTAGTTAAAATCTGTTGCTAAGTCCTTCTTGTGAATTTTTCATCTCCATTATCATACTTTTATTTTATTTTTTTAAAGACTTATTTATTTATTGATACAAGAACCAGGGTACAGGCCAGATGCGTGGGAGGGTGAGAGGATTCACCAGAAACAGAGCGGGGATCAGAACAGGCAGACTGACAAAATACACTGTTGAGTGGAGCAGCGGGCACGACAGGAGAGGTCTGCTCACCATGTGGGACCCTTGCTGGCCGGCCGGGATCCAACTAGCACTGCAGAGGCTGCGGGCAGCTTCACGCGCTGCGCTCAACTGCCTGCGCCACCAGGGGAGGCCCTATCATACTTTCAAGTTGCAGAATATTTATTTGGTTCTTCTTCCTCTTTTCCTTCTCATTTATCACCGCTTCTTTCTTCCTTTATCCCTCTCCTCTTTCCCCCTTTCTTCTTCCTTCTTCTTCCTCAGAATGTCTATGTCTTATTGATGATTCCTTTTTGGTGAGTCTTTATTCTCATAATTTCCTTTTTTAGGCATCATTTCCTTTAGTCTTTTGAATGTATTTGTCTTAGCCTTACATAGCAAGTTCGACACCTGAGCTTCCATAGGGACATTTTCTATTATTGAAATTTTCCTGTGCATGTGTCAGGCTGTCCATTTCTTTGCATATAAAGTATATTTTTTTGCTGCAATCTAGACATTTTAAATAACACAATGTGGCATCTCTGGATATCAGATATCTCTTGACTCCTTACTCTACTCCTGAAATTTTTTTATTGTTTTTTGTTTGTTCACTTAGTGATGTTCCTGAACTAATTCTGTTAGGTTGTGTGTAACCATTGAAGGATCTACTTGCTTACCTTAGTGATCAGGCAGTGATTATATAGTTCTTTACTTATATGTCTTGAATCAATAAGGCCTTGTATCTTTGCTTAGGGATGTGTGTGTGTGTGTGTGTGTGTGTGTGTGTTGGGTTGCACTTTTAATAATGTGTTAGGTAATTTATGAGTGTGCATTAACCTTCATTTTCTGCTTCAGAAAAATCTCACATCAACCTGAAGCATGAGATTATGGGTTTCTTAGATCATTCCTGGGCATACACATAGCCTTGCTCACATGTATGACTTTCTTGTTTGCCAAGAATATTTCAGCACTTTTCAAAGTCTGCATGAAAATGTTATTCCCTAATTTTCATTTTAAGTTTTTTGGTCAGCCTCTTGTTAGCCTTCATTGGTAATGCTGCCTCAGGCAACAGCAATGTTAAGCAATTGTCACTTATTATTTTTGACAAATGTTCTGTAGGTAGGGTTGATTGCAGAGAGTTAGGTCTGAGTCATGTCAAATAAAGACAAGCTCTGAGAATGGTACTTTTCAGTTAACTGCCAGACAGATCAAATGGTTAACAATTCTTTGGGAACAGAGTTCCAAATCTATTCTGTTTCTTCCAGTGGTTGCTAGGTTGCTGCTTTTCACATCTACCATAGAACTTTTTTCTGTTAGTTTCATTTATAGTTTTCTGTAAGGACTGGAGGTGATAAAAAGTAAATTTTAATTTATTCCATTAAGGGAAAAGATAAAAAGGAGGTATACTTTTTATAAGTAATTACCCTTGTTCACAAAATATTTTACTAAAATAAATTTAAGTTCCATCTTTCACTTTCTTTCCACCACTTCAACAAATAATATTAAATTCTCCAAATAGCTGGGTAAATGACTTTCCATGAATTGCAGAGAATCCTTGTTCAGAGTGATCCAGCTCATTTCATGTTGATTCAGGCACACAAATAGTCTAGAAAGGAATAGATTCATACCATTTCATAGAAGCCCTAAGGTTTGTTCCACACTCAATGAATTAAATGCTTTCCCCCTGAGGTTAATTTTCTATTCCTGCATTGTAAATAAACACAGGACTAGTCTGACTGTGTAAAAGGAAACACCATTTGGACTTCTGGCTTTATTGCCAAATTAATTTGAGGTGTCTGACCACTAAATTATAGGCTGCAGAGCAAAGTAACCAGCCAGCTTCATCCTCCAGTTTGCTGAAATCAATAAATAACCACAGAAATAAAAAAATAAACCAAAGTCAAGTAAATACATAAACAAAATAGTGACTACTGGAATAAAGTTTTAACAACCAACAATTAATTGTATTCTTGTGTTAATTTCATGGAGTTTTGAATTAAATTCAGAATTGCAAGATATGGATTTCCATCCTTTTTTTCAGTGTGACTAGTCCTTTCGGGTTGAGTAGAAGATGGTGTCATTAAGTGCCTGGTATCTTGGGTTAATTAGTGATTAAACTGTCTAATCAATCAAATGAAAATTTATTTATAATTTTAATATTCTTTTTGCCTTTTAAAAATATGCTGTTTCCTTCTTCTTTTTTTTTTAAAGGTTTATTTTATTTATTTACACATATAAGAGCTGGGGTACAGGCCAGAGGTGTGGGGTTGAGAGGATTCACCAGAGACACAGCAGGGAGCAGAACAGGCAGACTGACTGAAATACACTGCTGAGGGGAGCAGTGGGCAAGACAGGAAAGGTCTGCTGTGCCATGTGGGTCATCTCTCTGGCTGAGGATTGAACTTCGTGCTGCAGTGGTTGCTGATAGCTTCATAGTGCTGACACTTAACCCCTTGCACCACCAGAGAGTCCCTGCTCTTTCCTTCTTTACCCCTGCCAATTTCTTTGGTGCTGCTTTAATACTTTATAAGATAAAGTTTGAGTATTAATAAAAAAATGTTCCTGCTAGGTGGAAAAAACCCAAAACTTTATTTGATGGTTGTACTAATGAATAATATAATGGTAAAAGTTGGTATTTTGGGGCAGGAAAAAGAGTCTACAAATAATCTTTTTTAATTTCCAAATCAGATATGAGTCCTGAGTAGTAAGTAATACTTCTTTGTCCTAGGTACTTGAAGATCAAGGTTTATTTTCTCACATTTTTGTTACACAGTGATTTGTCCCAGTGCACCTGAAGTTTCTCATATTTGGTGTGTCTTTGTACTCACAATAAGAACTAATAAATATTTGCCTGTGTATTAAGATGTTCAACATACACAGAGTTGATTTGTATGTGGGAGTGTATGTACATCAATGCTATTAGTGAATGATAGTTTTGGTTATGTATAAAACCTTGCATTCATGTTCCCTTTCCCAGTGTCTCCCTAGAAACACATGAAAGTGGCTGCTGGTTTATGGAGTGGGGAATAGCCATTAGTCTCTGGTGACTTTGACCTACATAAATGATTTCTTAGAGCAGTCAGATGGAAAACTAGAAATCTAACTATCTGAAAGGCAGGCAAGTACTAGACTTTCTCCTATAATTATTGCATGAGGTGGGAGATTGCTCCTGGTAAGGCTTGATGGCCTCTCTGTGTCATGTAGTTCGCAAGGTATGAATGATGCCTACTTGTTTATCTGGAAATCTGAAATTTTGCCTTTGTCTATCTTTATACCTCATTGCTTTCCCATCTCCTTTTCAAATCTCATTTAAAAGGTATTTAGATATTTTCTCCTTGCCTATCTTTCTTAATTTTACTCTGCCTCTCTTTATGGCCTTGTGACTTTAATGTCTAACATTCTTTCCAGGGTGTTTGCCAATCTTCTTCTTCAACTCAAACTTTGCTATAAAGTATTCCTAAATTTGGCTTATCAAATTCAGCCTAGTGAATGAAAGTACGGTGGTCTGGATTAGTCCAGGGCATAAGTAGCTTGGTTACTTATGAAATTGTTTTCATTCGTAAGCTAAATTTTTAGTTCAGTATGCCCAAACATTTACTATTTAGGGTATATTTATAGATTAAAATATGAAAATTTTCTAAAATGAAATTATCCTTTTAAGAGAGAACCTTTTCTTATAGTAAGGAGTTAATCTAGCCAGAAAAGCTGGTGGGTACTAATGAGTTTGTGACGATGTTAGTTGGGTTCATACTTACCAAGATGTTTAAAAAGATGTTAGCAAGTTCTGACCAGAATTTCCTGCTATTAAATTGAGGAAGTATATTACAGCTAGCAATACTTAAATACTTGTAGATTCCACACATTGTTCTTTCTATGTTAAAAAGGCTAAGGAAGTGGACCATGATAATTCCCTCTAATGAAGCTTCTATTCTTCCTGACCTGATGGCATTTGAAAAATTAGTAAGAAAAGCTTTGAGCTAGCTTTTCCAGATTTGTGCTTTCTACTGGATTCAGACTGAGGTTAGTTTATTAGTTTTAGTTGTCTTTTTGGGGACCATTGTCCTTAGTGTTAAACTTCAATGATGAAATTTAATAGAAACTGGTCTAGCATATTTGGGATTTACCCTTCTGTAGAGAATCAGGTTTTGCCCAGATCTTGGAGCTGCTTTTTCATTTTCAAAGAGCCTATTATTCCTCGAGTTTGTCTTTAGTTAGTGGACTAACTAAAATCTTTCTGGTGTGTGGTTGGTAATCCAGACAAAGAAGTGGAAATGCATGTCTTTCTCTGCTGTGGTGGGTTGCTTCAACTTATGCTTCAAAGTTTGTGAATGCCAACATGTTTGTCTGTATTATTCTTGGCAATATTGGTCTTGGAGAGACGATTTCTTGGATGGATACTGTACTGCAGGAAACAAGGGTTTCTGGCCAATGTGGTATCATTCCAAGGTGCTCTGTCTTCCAGGGAAAGGCTTTCTGTGAAATGTACCATCCCACTGCTTTGAGGGATATCTACAAGCATCTCACGGAGACCAATTGTGATCAAGTGTCTGGAAGCAGAACTTTAAGGGCAGATGAGAAAAATTCCATAGATTTTCATGCACACCTGCACTTATTTGCATAAACATTTCCAAATTTAAGATTTGGGAACTTTTGTATCAATTTTCCCCAGAGAAAGAAAGCACAACTTTAACTTATGTTTGTTCCAAAGTGTTATTATTTTATGCATAAGCCTTCTCTTTTAGATCTCTTTGGGGAGAACTAAGACATAAAATTTCGTTTGTTTGCTTGCAGTAATTTCCAATTGTTGCTTTCTTATAGAGGAGCCTAAAAAGTGGCCAGCACATTGAAATGGAAGAGGCCAATGTATTCTGTGGTATGTTGTCATTGTTTTCCAGTTCAGTCTCTTGAGTTCCAGGATCCTATGAACTCTCTTTAAAGGTTTCTTGAAAGGTTGCCTGTGGCAGGTGTTTAATCTCTCCTGCTTTATTGCCTCTGGAACTCATCCTCACTGAGGTTTTTAGAAAAGAGATTTTAAGTCATAACTCTCTGTCTTCAGAATAACACAATAAATTGAGCTGGCTATATTCATTCCTTTGTTCTTTGGCCAGCATTTATTGACACCTGTTATATGAAATTAGAAGGACATACATTTCCCTCCACCCAAGCAATAGAGTGTTTTGTGCTTTTTAACAAGCCAGTCTACCATTGGTTCCTAGCCCCTCTTCAGGAAGTGGAAGGTCACTTTGCTCACAGCAACAGTGTCAGGGCTAATCTTTAAAAGAACCTTGTTGCTAGGTCATAGGTTCTTTCTCATGCTGCTTCATCCAGGGTATTTTTTCTTGTTCAGGACAAGCTTTCCTGAGTTAAAAGATTTCCCAGTGGTCTGTCTTGTCTCCTCAGAGTATCTTTCAGTTCAGTGCCCTCAGATTATGATGAGTATGCCTGGATATGAAAGCTTTTGGCTGAGGCTGAATAAGCTCACTCTAAGACAGATGTTCAGTCTATAGAAATATAATAGGAAATCCATTCAGTGTCTCATCAACCCTGGGTTGATGATGTGATTCTACTTCAGGTGCTTTGTCTTTAGTGTAAACTTTTTCATCTATTACTTTGACGATAGAATGATGGTTTCAAATTGGATTTAGGATGCTGATGGAAAGCAGTGCCGATTTCACTGCACTTGGTGGCCTACAGGCTTCTCATTCTTGTCAGCTAGAGAAAAAGGCTACCTCTTACCTCTTTAATCCCCTTTTTGGTTAAAGTTTCCCTTTTAGTCTATATTAGTTCCCTTTCCCTCAAGTTCACAGTGCCAAATCTTCTAGTTGCTATGATAGGTGATGGTTATCCCCTGAACTCACCCGCCCCTCTTTCCTTCCTTCCTTTCCTATTGGCCTCATTGTGTTCTGATGGGAAAACCTCAGAAACATTTGCTCAGCATCTACATTTTCAGTACAAGTCATCAGTTTCTGTTTTGAATGTTTTTTCTCTAGGTCTAGCCCCAGTGTGATAACAGACAGGAGCAAAGCTGATGTGAATCAGTATGTTTATCTACAATAGTTGTAAAGTGTTGAAATATGTCTAAAATGGTCAGTAAATGGCCTGTTTTTTAAAGCTCTGGGTTCTTCCCTGCTGCATTGGCCTTCTTGACCCCTCTCCCCCAACACATTCCCTTGGGACTCCCCACTTCTCAGCTCCTACTCCTGTGAAGCAGCATCCAGGAATCCATTCTGATTTTGAGCATTGTCAACCAGGTATAAATATTTTGAGCATTGTTCCTGGTTATGAGTCAAATAGATTTTATTGGCCAAAATTTCTAGCCCTTAGCATGTATATCTCTGCTGGGGACTAAAATTTTTTGTTGAAAAGCTTGACTTTGAGGATGAAATTATCAATATCTACCTGGGAATCAAGGTGAATGTCATAGTAGAAAATAAATCTCATCTCCATATCAATCCAATAGTAGTTTTTAAAACAGTTTTTCAGACCTAGACTAAAGTCTTTATGGTTTTATTGATATTTTTGAAAAATCCTTTTTCCCAAGACAGTATTTAAAACTAACTTGACTTTCGAAATTTTGGGCATGGGAAGATTGCATATTTAAGAATAATTACCTTCATGTCAATCAGATAGGGTCCCAATCTTCTTGAGGGATTTTTGAAAGCTTTTTAATCATCATCTCTTTGTTTAGTGGTATGTCAGGAAATAGACTTAAATAGCTTCCAGGAATTAAGATTTGTCTTTCAAGTAAAAAACCAAAAAACTTCCTCTGTTAAGCATTAAAATAAAAAGTGACTCAATTTGCTCTGAACACATAAGCTCTAGAGTTACATTTCAGAAACCTGCAAGCAAATGGAATGAACTCTCTTTTGTGTGTCAATATGTGGTTTTATGGATAGGAATTGATGGGCACAAGTCCGTTGCAGGCCCATTCATTCCTCTCATGTTTGAAAGCTTCACTCTGAAATGCCTTTAATGGAAGATGTTTGTGTAATATAGAGGTGGTTGTTCACTGTACCATCACTGATGTGCTGCATTTTGACCAAATGACTAACTTTGCAAATAGACTATTTATGTCGAGTAGGAGCAAAGCTTCTCCACCGAAGTGCATTTTTAATGATCTACTTTAAGAGTAAGTGGGTTTAGAAGTAGCTGTCCAGGAATCTGATTGGCTGGCAGCAATGCCACTTCCCATAATTACCCAATAAACCATAAGGGCTTTGTTGGCACATTTATTCATGCCTGTCATGTCAGACCAGCTGCCACCCAGCATCCTAAGTCCACTTCTAATATTCTCTTTAAAATCTCTGTAGAGAAATTTGGTGCCTTCCTATCTTTGAAAAATCTTTGTGGAGAAATTTGGTATCCATGCACTGCAAATTTCATGATGAAATATTGTGCTATTTTAAAGAAATGTTAATGTTTTCCCTGAATAGCTAAAATTATGAAAATTATGATCTAGACTAAGCTGTTATAGCAAGTTTTTAAAAAACGTTTCACTTCTTAGTACATTTAGGATATGCACTAAAAATGTAGATGTAATCCAACCTAAAAGATGTAAATTATAAAATCCATCTTGAAATCTACTCTTGAAATTTGTGGAAACAAGGCACTTAAAAAATTTAAAGGCATAAAAAGAAATTCAAATTGTGTCCTGGAGGCAGGAAATAACCTGCTCAGTTTCTATGGTAAAAAACAAACAAACAAACTGCAATGTAAGAAATTCGAAAAGCATCCTGCACATTAAGTCTAATCACAGTATATTCCAATTTCTATATAAAATGTCTCAATTATATATATTGTAGACCAAAGATATTATATATGATTCTTATTCCACTTTTTGAGGAGGAATAGGAAACTATTGAATACTAAATATAGCACATTAAGGAGGAAAACATTTCATTGTATTGGAGTATAGAGATTTTGGGTCTCTCAGGTCTTTCCTCTAAGATGTCAGTTGTGTTTTTTATTGACAGGAGGAGGGTGAGTAAGTGGCATTGCCATTTGTTGTTGACATCCAGAGTAATTCGACCTATTTTCTCAGACTACTGTGGCACTTTCCACACTATCATATAATTAAGAGGAACCTGAGGACACTGACATACTGAATAAAGAAGTTGGACATACACTGAAAGGCTAAAAGAAACCAGCTCTTACAATGGCTGTCTAGGTCTTTGAGAAAAAAATAGCTTCACTTTCAAGAGACCATTGCAGAGTGACGCTGTGTTAGTGTAAAATAAAATCCCAGTATTTCTCCAGCATATTATCAGCTCTATGGGGATGAGAATATTGGCAATGGGATAACATGAAATAGAAGAAATTAAATGCACTTGACAGTAATTGGCTGAAGAAAATTCAGGAGATGTGATAGCAGCCGAGCACAACAAAATAACACAATTAAGGACACATTAGCCATATGTCTCTATTATATTGAGAACACATCAATATAAATGACCAGGTGATAACCTTCACCCCAAACTGCAAGGTGGATGACAAAGTCCATGTTAGTTTGGAAACTAAAGGTGGAAAAAGGCACAGGATGATAAAGCACAGGAATGGCAGTGGTCTACAATTTGGTGCTGATGAGGACTTGATAAATAAAGGTGCATTAGGATGATGTATTTATCCTAAATCAACTGGAGAAATTGTCTAGGTATAGTCTATAGATTAAATGGGATTAAAAATAGCTTTTGTTAGATGTCAACATGACTCCTTTTATTCTGACTTTATGTCAACGAATATTTATATGAAGTTATATGTAATATATCAGAATAAGAATGACAGTGCTTAGTACTCAAGAATGAGTCAAGTCTACAGGCACTGCTTCTTGTGCATGTTGCAATTAGAGGCCTGATCAAGTGCATCTGAAATCTGAGGCTTGCAGATCTCTCTCCTGACCAGCCTCTAATCTTCTATTGGGTGGGCACCATGTTCTCAGAATCTAGTCCAGCACATCGTCTAGCGCTAAGCACATCGTCACTCAGTAAAGTCACTAAATCAATGACTTTGTTTAAGAGACTGGGTGTGTCTGAAAGACTGAGGGGCTGGTTCTTTCAGTGCCTTTTCTACTCCCCACGTGTGTTCTGTATCTTTTTTTCTTTAAGATTTATTTTTATAAAAGAACCGGGGTACAGGCCAGATGCATGGGATGGTGAGAGGATTTACTGGAGACAGAGTGGGGAACAGAACAGGCAGACTGACGAAACACACTGCTGAGGGGAGCAGCACGCGAGACAGGAGAGGTCTGCTCATGTGGGACCCTCGCAGGCCAGCAGGCTGTGATTGAACCCTGAGGCTGCGGACTGTGAGGCTGCGGACAGCGAAGCTGTGGACAGCTTCACAGTGCTGCGCTCAACCGCTGGCGCCACCAGGGAGGCCCTGTTCTGTATCTTTTTAAGGGTTTGTCCAAAGCGGGGCTTGGTCATAACATTGTGTGGTTTTTTTACATTTATTCTATGGTTATTGCCAAACTGTCCACATGGCTCAAGTAAATCTGTGATAAAGAGGTAAGGAAGGAAAAAAAGGAAAACTTAATGAAGCAGTTTAATTTTAAGAAATGAACTCTCCAAAATGTTTGCTAGTAGTGGCAGAGGAAAGAATTAATTTATAAGTATGTTTAAAGAGTTAGGTTAGTTAAGTCTTGCAGAATGTAAGCATATACATACAAATACCTAATTGAACATGATTAAATATAGAATTTTAGATCTTCTGCCCTTGGTTCCCACATACTCTATTTTAATATGAACACTAGTTGCAGAAATATTGCAGCAAGGGGAAAAATTCATGTTTTATATTGCTCTCTCCCATTTCTATCATTTCAGTTTTGTTTACAAAGAGAATAAAGATTTTTATTTCCCTTTTAATATGTGCCTGGTGTAGCTTAAAAATCCTTTCTTTTTCTTTTTTTTTTTGGTATAAATTGGGTACTAGGTGAAACCATTTTCGTGCTGTTGTTTGGTGTTCGGTTTGTTTTCTTTTTAGGACAGGAAAGTCAAGTTTGTATCAATAGAGTTTACTGGATTACTAGATTTAGTAACTTGGCTTGGTATCTGCTGGGGCAAAAAAAAAAAAAAAAAAAAAAGACCAAAGGCAGAGGAAACAGGATTTTGAGGCTGATGAGTCTATATTTAGGTTCCAGTTCCTCCTCTTACACCGAGTAATAATAAGCAAGTTACTAACACTTCTAAGCCTCAGTTTTCTGTTTTGTAAAGAAGGAATGATGTATTTCTTATTGGGTTTTGGAGGATTAAATTAAATAATACAAATTAGTTTGGAAATGTTCACTTTCTAGTATATCTTAGGAGAAAACTTTTTTCTTCCTTTTAACATTTTCTTCACGGCTTTTAATGGGAGAGCCATCATTTAACCTCATTACCTTATTTTCTCTGTGACAATGTTAACACAGTACTATAACTAGATAATACTGTTTATTACAGGTATTGATTTATTACCTGCCAGGATTTCCTCAGACTCAATGTAAGTAATGCATTTAAAGTGGGTGAATTCTGAGTCTATCAGAGTGAAGCTCCTGGTTTTGCTGATTATATATCTGATTTATAGGCAGAATGGAAAGCTCTTTGAACATTAGAGTTTCATTAAAATGGGTCATCACCACCACTCCTGTCATGATCATCATCACAAAAGGGCCCACTAATTGGGATTGTTATGCACTCTGGGAAATGCTGCTCTTTAAAGAAGTTTAACCTTAGAATATCCTTAGGACATAAGTGATTATTATTGTCCCCGTTTCACAGATAACAAAATTGAGGAACAGGTAGTCTAAACTGTTCTAAGGTCAGAACTGGTTTCAAATCGTCAGTCATGTGAGGCCAGAAAGGGACATGGTGTGCATTTGTCTCAGCTCTTAGCACTTACACAAAACATCTTTCCTAATGGAATTCTGTTTGGGTTAATGACTATTAGTTGAGTCTAGTTTTAGGATTAAGGTAAAGGGTTTGAAAGTAAAATTTCAAATATATAGTAAAAAGTTAGATTTTTCTACTAAGTTACATTTCACATAAATAAATATTTTCTTGCCTGTGAAAAAATTTAAGCCATACTGGGACATTCTGATGCTTAGAATTTATCTATTAAATTAGGTGGAAGGATCATAAAGCATTCTGTAGAAGCAGCACTGATATATCACTCTTGAAAGGTGTTAATTTGGTTCTCCAGCTCTGATTTGTTTAGTAGAACATATTAATTGCTTGGTGGACAGAACTAACCATTTTCAGTTTCAAAACATTGGAAGTGCTGAAAAATGAATAGCTTGATCATTGCTGAACATTTATTATGATTATAGTAGTTATTTGATCAAAGACGGTAGATGATTATTCTCAGAATTCTTAACAATTGCTTTAAAAACAGGACTTGATACTGATACAGTAGTTCATATAAAATACACTGTCCTTCCACAGATAAATCAAAATGGTAGGAATGAAAATATTGTCACTCTTCTCTGAAGGAACATGGAGTAGTCAGGAAAAAGGACGATGTTTTGGCCTAAACTGACTGTGCATTACTGAATATTTTTTTTATTTATTTGTTTATTTATTTATATTTATACAAGCACTGGGTACAGTCAGAAGCGCGGGAGGGTAAGAGAATTCACCAGAGCTAGAGAGGGGAGCAGAGCAGGCAGAAGGACTCAAGTACACTGCTGAGGGGAGCAGCTGGCGGCAGGAGAGGTGGGCGCGCCATGTGGGACCCTCCTCCAGTGGCCGGGGAGCAGCTGGGGATGGAACCAGCGCTGCAGAGGCTGCGGGCAGCTTTGCAACCCAGCGCTCAACCGCTGCACCACCGGGGAGGCCCACATTACTGAATATTAAAATGACTAATTCTAAGTGTTGATACTTACAGTTTGTTGGGGTTTTACCTATTATATACCTGCCCAGCACCTTGTGGGCTTTTCCCAATAATTATAATAATAAGCTATTATTGTCATTTAATACCAGTGAAAGTATGGTTCAACCTGGGCCCCCTGCCTTTTAAGCCACTGTACTACACTCCTGAGGGCCATGGGGATGGGTTGCTTAATGCTTACTGCAATATTTCTGTTCCTTTTGAGCATCTGGATAACATTAGTGCCTAATGAACACCATTGGGTCCTTTTAAATTGTTAACACAGAGAAGAGCAACTACTCCAGAAATATTATCAATAGTCTTGTGATTGACGGTGCTAGACTGTCTAGGCCCCTACTGGGCCTGAGGATGAAGAAATCCCACTCCCCACACATCCTTGAGTTCCTTTCTTTCCTCCATAATCTTTCTTTACTCCCCACCTTGGGCGATGGTCCTGAGTTTTAGAGCACCACATGGGGGCCTCACACATTGCTAGAGGGCTTCCCTTGTGGAAACAATCTCCTGACTCAGAGTCTGACTCTGTTAATGTGAGTGGTAGGATCTGGTTATGTTGGTAACAAAGGGACTGCAGGGTAGGGAGGGATAACAAATGGCACATCTTCCTGACTCCCAAATCTGTACTTTCAACCCCTTGATCTCACCATCTTTAATCACTCCACCTCCCCTAACAGACTCTGATTCACAAACATCAGAAGTTTATTTCTGCTCTCTAATAGTCTTTGGAAAAAATTTAAAAATAATTTAAAAGTAATATTGGGATGTGGGAAAAGTTCTACCTCTTTTCAACTCTATTAAGTGTAATTGATAAATAAAATTTTTATATACTTAAAGTGTTCAATATGAGGATTTGATGCATGCATACATTGTGATAGGCTTCATCATCAAGGTAATGAACACAGCTGCCACTTCACAGATTTATATATATATATATATATATATATATATATATAAATTTTTGTGCAATGTTTGATTTCTCCTCTCAGGTGTTGTCCCCATAAAATTGCCTCCACCATGACAACTGTGAACCATCACTACAGACTCTTGTGCTCTTCCCTCCCTTTTGGTCCTTCTCCCTCCCCCTCCCCTACTGAGTGTCTCTGATTTACAGTATGCCTCCTAGTTGTTTTTTTATTTCCCGATCCCTTGTATGGTTTCCCTATGTTCTTCCTATAAGTGAAACTATCTGATATTTTTATTTTTCCTTCTGACTAATTTCACTGAGCATGATCCCTTCCAGCTCCATCTATGTTGCTGCAAATGGCATGAATTTACTTTTTTGATTGCTGAATAGTATTCTATGGTATATATATACCCTATCTTCTTGATCTAGTCATCTGTTTTTGGGCATTTAGGTTTCCATATTTTAGCTGTTGTAAATAGTGCTGCAGTGAACATAGAAGTGCGGGTTTCCTTTTGAATTAATGTTTTAATTCCTTTTGAATTAATGTTTTTGTGTCCTTTGGGTAGGAGTGGAATTGCAAGGTCATATGGTCGATCCATTGTTAGTATTTTGAGAGTCTTCCACACAGCTTTACATAGTGGTTGGGCCAGTTTGCATTCCCACCAGCAATGATATTTACCTTCTTTTTAAGTGAGAACATTTAAGATCTCTATTAGCAAATTTTAATTATATAATAAATCTTATCTACTGTCACCATGTTTATATTAGATCCTCAAACCTTATTTATCTTATAATAGATGATTTGATTTGATTGTTGGAGTGAGCCAGAGGAGAAGGCAACAACTCATAAAGTATGCAGCTAAAGCCCTTCCAGTGAAGGTGTGGGAGAAGAGTGTTCCTGTTTGCGTCCTTGGGCCTTAAAAAGATAGGCACTAGGAGAGCGCCTGCATCTATTAAGCACTGTTTCTTTGTTTGCTATAGTTTTGTGGGAGTTGTTGATACAATCCCCACTGGCATTCAAAGCCAAGTGTTTTGGGGGCCCATCCTTTCTTACCTTTCTTACCTTTGGGGGCCCATGCTTCTTACCTTTCACTCCTCAGGGAGAACCTGGGAGGTGGAGTTTCCCCCCAATTGTATGGAGCTGTATCAGAATTGTTTTTTTTTCCCCCTAAATATTTATTTATTTATGCATACCAGAACTGGGTTTCAGGCCAGAGGTGTGGGAGGTGGGAGGATTCACCAGAGACAGAGTGGAGAACAGAACAGGTGGAATGACTGAAACACACTGCTGAGGGGAGCAGTGGGTGAGACAGGAGAGGTCTGCTACACCATGTGGGTAGCTCCCTGGCCAGGGATCGAACTTGTGCTGCAGAGGCTATGGACAAGTTCAAAGGTTGTGTCTTAATCCTTGTGCCACCACGGAGGCCCTGTATCAGAATTGGTTTTATGGTGAAATTGTAACTCTGTCTTTTCTACTTGTTTTCATGGGTTACTTTCTCATTTCCTCAATGTGTCAGAGTCAATCAACTAGTTTTTGGGTTTCTCTCAAAGGCAGTTTCTCCATGTGCACATTTGGTCATTTGGTGCAGCATTGGAGAAAGGAAGTTCACAAGCTTCCTATGTCGCCATCTTGGTCCCTCTGGCCAGATGTTCTATATTTGGTCTGGGTGTGACTCCACAGATGCAGAATTATGCTAAACTACATTGAGCAGCACACTTCAGAATTGTAAATGTGTATTTTACTGTATGTAAATTGTACCTCAATAAAATTTAAGAAGTAAACTGCTACTAATTTGATGTTTTTGACATGTTATTTGTTTAACATTGAGTATGTGTCCATCCATGTGCTTAGCTGGCCACAGCCTATTGGCAGGCATTCTCACAGCCTGGCCATCTATGAGATGGGACCTTGAAGGAGGAGTTAAAGTTAGCCTTATAGCCTGGAGTGTTCTTGCTCTCCTTGGACTAGGTTTCATCATGTTGCTGTTTCTCTTTCTTTTTGAGAAAAGTAGATTGATACGAGATTCATATTTAGAATGAGTCTTTATTTCTGAGTGTGCTGCTGAAGAAACAGGATACAGTTTCTGTTAGAGGAGAAACAAAAAGGAATGTGTTGTTCACAGGAAATTTTCATCCTGCTTCAATAATCAGGGAATAAATTTAAGGACTTGTTTTTCATAGCAAGGGAAAAAGAAAGCTAGATGGAGTGTTTTCAGAATTTGTTCTTTCCTACTACTCAGACATAAAAATTTGAAATTATAAAATCATCATGATTATGCACTTTACAAACTGATTTACTTTAAAGTTCTATAAATATTTGGATTTCCAGAGCAATTGCATATTTGACTGATTATAAATCCCTTGAGTGAAACGGGTGTTTGAGAAACTATAGAGTTGAAGATTTAACAGTCAGTATAAATAGAAATTTAGTTAGACTTAAGACAACAAAGTATCTCTGTATAAAAGTCTTTAAATGGGCCCTCCCTGGTGGCCTAGGAGTTAAGTCTTAGTGCTATCACAGCTACCGCCTGAGTTTGGTCCCGGCCAGGGTGCTAACCCACATGTGGCACAGCAGACTTCTCCTGTCTTGCCTGCTGCTCCCCTCAGCAGTGTTTTTCAGTAGATCTGCCTGTTCTGCTCCCCACTCTGTCTCTGGTGAAGCCTCTTACCCCATACTTCTGGCCTACACCCCAGTTCTTCTAAGCATAAATAAATAAATCGTAAAAAAGTCTTTAAATGGAAAAGTTATATCCTTTGTAAAAATTTCAGTTTCACCAAATTTTTAGAACTCTATTATTTTAAGGGAAATAGAAATGTGTTGTGAGCTTTAAGAGAAGAGAATCAAGTATTCTTCAAATTGTAATTCCCATCATAATTATGTATTTTCATATATAACTAATAAAAAATAATTACTACTTATTGAACATATACTACTGGCCAGGGTCTGCTGTAGTATTTTACCTAAGTTTTCAATCTTCTGAAAGTCTCTTGAGATGAGGCTTTATTATTATTTCCATTTTATAGTTACTTATCTTGAGATCTTTCAAAGTATTAGTATGTTTTCTGAATGACTAAGGGAAATTAAAATTAACTGTTGTTCTATTGCTATGTAATTCTTAAATTATAATCTAGAAAATCACTGAAGAATTGCCAGGACATTTCCTTGTTAGGCATAATCTTGCATTAACAAGAGCAGAAGTGTGGAGTACAATGGAACCCTGGGGCTGACGGTCATGGTCTGAGGGGGATTCACCAAGCCTACTTCATAGAGGTGTTCTGATGACATAGTGAATTAATTATGTCTAAGATAGAACAATGCTGCTCATAGTCAAATCTTGGCAAATATTCGTTATTAATGTTCATATTCCATTACCTGAAAACAGCAGCTAAGAACAAACTTGTTTGTTAATGCCTGGGATATCATCTGAGAGAGAGTGAAAATTTGAGGGTGATTCTAAGAATATATGAATTATACAAAGATGAACCAGGGAAATGTTATTAGTTTACATTTTGGCTTGCTGATTTTGCCAGTTTTCTTAATGACTGGGTTTGTTGTGTAGTTTCTGTTTCTGTTTTCTTTTTTTAATTGTAGAAAATAGGGGGGGAAGCAGGAGGGAACAAAAATGTTATACTTTGTAACCAAAATACAACTTTAAAATGAAAAAATAAGGGGCTCCCAGGTGGCATAGCAGGTTGAGTGCCGCACTGTGAAGCTGTCCACAGCCTCTGCAGCGCGGGTTCAATCCCCGGCCCACCAGGGAGAGACCCACATGGCGTGGTGGACCTCTCCTGATTCACCGACTGCTCCCCTTAGCAATGTCTTCAGTCAGTCTGCCTGTTCTGCTTCCTGCTCTGACTCTGGTGAATTCTCTTGCCCTCCCGCGCCTCTGACTGTACCCCAGTTCTTGTATAAATAAATAAATCTTAAAAAAAATAAAATGAAAAAATAATTGATCTGGTATCCAAACCACGTTTTCACTATTGTCTTGAGGAAAACAAACTTGATACAAAATTTTCTCTATGTTATTTGTAAATGGAAACAATGAAAATTTTAGTCACTTAAGATTTATCAAAATAGTGAATTCATGTTTGTGATATGCTTAGAGAATGATGAACACCTTGCCTTTTGTAAAAAAGCAGACACATGAAATCCTAGTAAATATAAAATGCCCATTTATTTATAAACATTTTTTATCAATCCCTTTTGGTCTTCGAAAGACCAATAGAATATTATTTTCTCTCTTGGTTTGGCACAATAGACAAATGTGTTATTCAAAATTCTGGTTGTGTAAGTTGGGAGAAAAAGTGACATTTATCTTTTAATTAGTTCTTTCAACTCAGGATCCAAAATTACAGTCCAAATTTTCTAATAAGCTGAAGAATGTGAGCAAATGATAACATCTTGCTATTAATAATTAAAAAAACAACAACTAAGGGATACCAGTATCTTGTATTCTGATTTAATTATTAGTACATTTTTTTCTGAAATATTTCTATTAACTTATAGTGGCCTTTCTGCTTCATCATTTTATTAATGATATAGAAATTTCTGGTGAATTAAAACAGATGGGAGCTATAGGGTGGGAAAATTTTATTTATTTATTTATCCTTTTTTAAAAGCTATTTTTCTTTTTGAAAATTTTTATTTATTCATTGTTTACAAATAATGTTTTAGAATTACAGGTTCACATTCCTTCAAATGTTTGTTACCATATCACACTCACCACCAAAATATCAATAACCCTTATCACAGTTCATTAGACCCCCCCATCTTTGTTTCCACCCTCTTCCCCTTCTTGTAACCTCAGTTTTTCAGTCATATTCCAAGGGTTTGAATTTTTTCTGTTTCTTTCCCTTGAAGTAATTGCTTTGAAGATTTGATTGTTTCTTATCCAATTTTTTTTGGGGGGGAATTGGATATTAGCTTCCAAATCTCCTTTAGTATTTAAAAATATGATTCTATGACTATTGTTTGGACAGAAGGTATTTGTTTAGAATATGAGAGACAATCATTAGGTGGGGTGGGGCTGGTGATTAGTGTTTGGGTCAATTATTTTGGACAGGAGATGATTAAAGTCTGAATAAATTATTATTTTCAAAAGTATAAATAAAATTAATAAAAAATAGGTCTGTAGAATTAGCTGGATTTGAAGAGATTTTAATCCAAAGATTTGAGACCATTTTTTTTTTTTATTTTGATCACAATTTACATGCTGCTTTTCAGGATATGCTGCTTTTTCATGTATGTACTTCAGTGCCAACATAAGCCCTCTGAAACAATAGCAAACACTGGTAAAATTTCACAGTATTATCTAGTGCGTAGCCACATCTGGTAAACTTGGGTCAAGATTCAACTTTTCTCTTGGAACTTTGAATTGCTCCCTTTTTATGATATCTGCCTGTGTGGCTTATGCTTAACTCTGCTTTGCTCCATCCTCGGTGGCTTCCCCCATGAGTGCACATGGCTGACTCTGTGCCCTGTTGATGATATGGCCACTGATGGATTCCTCTTGTAAGACCTGACATATACCTTTTACTTCTAGAGATCTGACATACCCTCGCACCAATTCTTTTTTTTTTCCCCAGAAAATGTTTTTTTCAACAGTACTCTTCTCATATGCAATACAACTTCTCCAAATAGCAGATTTAGGTATAAAAATTTTTATAAATTTTCCTATGTACAAAAGATTGAATCTACCACATCAACTGCACCTCATTAAAACCCAAAGCATAAAGGCTTGAAGGACCAGAGTAAAGTCATATTCTACTGATGCTATCAAAACTAAATCTTAAAGATGCATAACTGGAATATGGAACCACCTCTACTACTGATTCAATACATTGGGCAGAAGAGTCATAGTGGTCTCATGATAATAAGATAGATTATTTTCAAATCTGTAGTAACATATATCAATATTATCCTTATTACAGAGACACACACACACCAATGTACAAGGGTTCTATGAAGTAAGAAACTCAGAAACCATCTAGGAAATATTTTCCTATGTTACAAAATTGAAATGAAAGTGACAATATTTTATGGAATGATGCCAAGTGGCACTGTCTTTGATAAGGCACATGAAGACACAACTTATTGACTAGTAATACTTTTGAAACAAGTCTACTCTCACTAATATATAGTTAATTTAAAATATATGTATTGCTTAGTTTCCTGAAGAAAGTAGGATAATAATTCTCAAATGACTCCCGTGCAACTTAAAATATTTAAAATTAACAAAAATAGTGAATAGGTGATAGGAAACTCTTAAGTTCTTAAAAGTGCTGTGCCAAATTAAAATAGGAATATATTCTTCTAACAGAGACTTTTACTGAGAGTATGATAGGCCTGAAGCTTACCCTACAGTGAGTCTACCTACTGTACTCAAAATTTACAATATGCAAGAAAATTATGTATCTCAAACTTTATAGTGGCATCTGGACCCCTCATAGTTTGGCAAACTTAAAATAAGCATTCTCCTTATGTTAAGAGACCTTGTCAAGAAGGTATTTACAATATATTTTTAAAGTAATCAATATTAAACTTCAATAAAGCAAATTAGAACAAGAAAGGCTGTTACAGAGAACTCCAGATTATATGCCAGCAGGTTAATAAGATGGCTCCTTTAAAAAACGACAAAGAAAAAATAGTTTCAATATTTTTAATGTCATAAGACAGCCAGAATGAAATTATTGAATTTTGTCAAAATAAAAATAATGGGTATCATATTGCCACACTATTACTATATTTAACAGATTGAATTTAGGACTAAATATAACTTTTAAATATCCAACTTCCAAAGATTAGGAGAAGAAAGTTCAAAAACATCAGCAGTGGGCCCCCCTGGTGGCACAAGGGGTTAAGCACCTAAGCACCGCTCTAAAAAGCAATCTGCAGCCTCTGAAGCACGAGTTTGATTTCCGGCTGGCCAGGGAGCAACCCACATAGTGCAGCAGACCGCTCCTGATTCACCCGCTGCTCCCCTCAGCAGTGTACTTAGGTCAATCTGCCTGTTTTGTTCCCCACTCTGTCTCTGGTGAATCCTCTCACCCTCCCACACCTCTGGCCTGTACCCCAGTTCTTGTATAAATAAATAAATTTTTTAAAAAACAACAACATACACCTGAGGGGTGTGATTGTACACCTCTAAATAATCTACAATGTTGTAAACCAATGTGCCTCAATAAATAAAAAAGAAAGAAAACAGGCATAAGAATAATGTGTTTATTGGAGAGAATCCCACCATACCTCTGGCCTGTACCCCAGCTCTTGTATAAATAAATAAATTTTATTTATTATTAATAAATAAATAATATTTAAAAAAAATTAAATAAATAAATAAATATTTTAAAAATATAAATAAATAAATATTTTAAAAAACCACAAACCCCCCCAAAACATCTGCAGTTCTGAAAAATTCCCACAATATTCCATTTATAAGTAATGAGCTATTAAGTAATAGATGCCCATTTGGTTCTATATTATCACAATGTTCCTCAGATTATAATATAAACAAAATGCCAAACCAAAAACACTGTTGTTAGAATATTTTGAAAAATATAAAGTATAATATGGGCCTCTCCGGTGGAGCAGCGGTTGAGCTCTGGATTGCGAAGCTGCCCGCGGCCTCTGCAGCGCCAGTTCGATCCCCAGCTGCTCCCCGGCCACTGGAGGAGGGTCCCACATGGCGCGCAGACCTCTCCTGCCGCCCGCTGCTCCCCTCAGCAGTGTACTTGGGTCCTTCTGCCTGCTCTGCTTCCTGCTCTGGCTCTGGTGAATTCTCTCACCCTCCGGCGCTTCTGACTGTACCCAGTGCTTGTATAAATAAATTAAATAAATAAATCTTTAAAAAATATATATATAAAGTATAATAGAGCAAAACAATAAAAAGAAGCATTTTATTGATGGGACATATTTTAATAGGCTTTAATTTCTTTCTTAGAACTATCACTGCAGGTAGTAGGGTAATGAAACCAAATATATTAAATGCATTTTTCTGTCCTTGAATTGTTTGGCTACTAGTTATTCCCACATCAATCTCTAGAACCATGGCCAGTCAAAACTGAAAGTCAGATATGCTAGAGTCTTTTTTTTTTTTTAAAGATTTATATGTTCTTTTATTTTTATTTTGTTTTTATTTTGTTTTAAGATTTATTTATTTATGCATACAAGAGCTGGGGTACAGGCCAGAGATGTAGGGGTGGGGGGTAAGAGGATTCACCAGAGACAGAGTAGGGAGCAGAACAGGCAGACTGACTGAAATACACTGCTAAGGTGAGCAGCGGGCAAGACAAAAGAGGTCTGCTTCGCCATGTGGGTCTCTCCCTGGCCAGGCCAGGGATTGAACTCGTGCTGCAGAGGCTGTGGACTTCTTCATAGTGTGGTGCTTAACCCTTGTGCCACCAGGGAGGCCCTTATTTTTATTTAAAAAATTTATTTTATTTTATATATTTTTTACATCATTTTTCATTTTTGCACAATGTATGCATTTTCATTTTGGTTATAGTCTCCATAAAATTCCTAGCCCCCTTGTTTTGATCCGACTCCCTTCTCCCCTCACGTCCCCTCCTTTAGTGTGTCTCTGGTTTATAGTTGCTTGTTGATTTTGATTTTTACCTTATTATAATTAGTATTTTTCCTGGTCCCTTATTTAAGTTTTCTAGATTCCTGCTATGAGTGAGACCACCCGGTATTTTTCTTTTTCTTTCTGGCTTATTTCACTGAGCTTGATCCCTTCCATCTCCATCCATGTTGCTGCAAATTGCATGTGTTTATCTTTTTTGATTGCTGAGTAATATTCCATTGTGTTATATGTACCACATCTTCTTGATCCAGTCATCTATTTTTGGGCATTTGGGTTGTTTCCATAGCTTAGCTATTGTAAATAGTGCTGCTATAAACATAGGGGTGTGGGTGCCCTTTAAGTTAATGTTTCTGTGTCCTTTGGGTAAATACGTAAGAGTAGAATTGCTGAATTCTATGGAAGCTCCATCTTTAGTAGATTGAGGAATCTCCACACAGCTCTCTATAGTGGCTGGACCAATCTGCACTCCCATCATCAGTGCAGGAGAGTTCCTTTTTCTCCACATCCTTGCCAACATTTGTTGTTGCTAGTTTTTTTAATATGCCCTTGCACCATTTCTGCTAAGTCTCATCAGACTAGGCAATAAGACTCAAGTTAGATACTTAGAAACCCTATATTATAAGGAAAGTGTATAACACACTCAAGTTTGATAATTAGAGACAATGTATTATAGATAAAAAGTGTAACACAGCCACAGTGTATCTATCTATATTACAGATAAAAGTATAACCAGTTGTTATTGGTTGCAAAAACAAATATCCCCAAAACCACAGTAATTAAAACAGCAAAAAATTATAGCACATGGGTTAAGTGTTGCAAGGCTCCACCATCAGTTTCCTTCCTATTACTTTATGATCCCACCAATCATCATGTGTCAAGGTGAACTTTGCCTGAGAAATTGTAGAATTAGAATATCTTACTCAAGCAATTTAATATTCTAGCTAAGAAATGACACATTCCCACAACTCATTGGTTAGAGCTACTTGCCCCATACAAGTCCAAGGTGGTAGGGAATTCTCCTATATTACAAAAGCTGAGCAGAGCTGGATTTGGAATGTCTCTGTCTCAGCATTCTTCTAAGTAATAACACAGCAGTAAAAACAGTAAAACAGCAAAAACAGCAGTAAAAACACAGCAGTGTTTTATACATTGCCTAGGAGTTATTCAGAATGACTGTGAAATAAATATTTTTCATACCATATCTTTGCTCAAAACATATGCATAGATATAAGCTACTGACTTATCTTTGATACAGCAGATGCTTTAAATGGTGATTTTGTATTTGATGTTGGATTTGCACCTATATTTGATAGACCTGCAATTTCTTACATTAGTCCTGATCATGGGTAAGTTTGTTAGGTGAGTAGCTTCAAAGAGGAAACAGGTAGTAGCTTGAAGTTACTGGGTTGTCTGAGAAAGGAGCCAGTTCTTGTCCTCATTTGAATTGTATTCTAATGAAATACACAGATCCATTATCCTAACCTGGCCTCAGGAATCTCAGAATGTCATGTGACCATGAGTTGAATTCCTTATCATTCTTTGTTTTTATTGGAGTGAGGAAGTAGTATCTTATGAACATAACATCTTCAGGTAAGGAGACCAGGGTAAGTTGATGCTTGCTTAGGAGATGATGTCTAGCTGTCCAGAGAGTGGTGTGAGCTTTATACCTCTGTGCCTGAATCCACAATATGAAATTTGTAAATTGGAGAGAATCTTGCTGGCAAATGGAAGTTTTGCTCTTCTAATTTTTTATAACTTTTGGGGTATAATAAAGGTCATCCAATTTTTCAGATTCATCCATCTAAACTTTTTTGGTCCATCTGTTTTTGTCCTGGCACGCACAGTAGTAAATTCTTCATTTCAGAACTGCTTCACTGCTCTTCCAGAACAGAGAAAAGAGAACACTCAGAATTATTATTAATTTCTAAATAAAATGGGCCAGGTCTTATGCTTTCCTAAAAATGGAAACAGTTTTTTCACAAACCATACAGGGGGTAAGATTTTAGTGCTGTTTGTGGGAGAGTGGCTGTCAAACTCTTTGTATGAAAAGGCAATTAACTGTTTGTTAAGCTGGCAGCAGGGCCCTGGAGAAGGGGGAGGAGTGGGAGATGAGAGGGTCAGGTTCTGATTCCCTTCGGCAGTCCATGTGGCTCTTTCCTGGCAGACCGCCCCTTGATGTCAAAGTGAGCTGTGTGCGCCAGGAAAGAGGCAGTGTGAGGAGAATTAGATACTGGATCTGAGTGGTTTGATTTTTCTTTCTTTTCCTTTTCTTCTTCTTTTTTCCCCCTATGCTGACAGTTTTCAAAATAAAGGAACTTCACTTTCGGCACAGAGAAAATGTTATGAAATTATTTTGAAACGATGCATTAAGCCCTAGGGACAATATTTGTGGATGAAGTTAGTGCGAAGTTGAAGTTGAAAAGGGGCAAATTAAACTAGGGCTTCTAGTCTTATTAAACATGGCTGAGTTGAAACCTTCTGAAATTTCGTTAAGTTTAAAACCAGTTTCATTTGGAACCAGCAGGGGAAGCAAGGTCAGTGACTCTCCATGTATTTGCTTTTGTCTCTGCCATGAACCTGCTCTGTGTCCTTGGGTGAAACCCTTCAACTCAGCTTCTTCATTTATGAAGTTAGAGTGGGTAAGGGTATGAGAGGAGCCCAGAAAAATGTGATGTTTAATCAAGCCTTTATAATGTGGTGGCCTGGTATACATTGCACTGTACCTAATAAATGATTTTTAATCAGGAGGATGCTTATGAAAGGGCTGAGGAAATATGTTAATTAGCACCAGACATAATTAAGTACAAATGGTGTCTCAAGGTCATCTGGTCCTAACATTTGTTTCATGGTAGGAGCAATTCCAACCATCAGATTGAGTCCTTTCATCTGACTCATCTGAACGTCCTCACTTGCCAGTGGGATGAGGAATGTTTGTGTCTGTGATTTAGTATTGTAATATATAGTCCTATATAGCCTAGTGTTTTAAGGTTTTCGTACAAGGACTGTGCTAAATGCTTTGTAGCTATTACCTTATTGTCATTACAACCTTATGCATTGCACTTAAAAATAGATAACAGTGTGTTTACTGTTCTTATAAGAAATGATTATTTTAGGGGGCCTCCCTGGTGGCTCAAGGGGTTAAGTCTCAGCACTATGAAGCTATCAGCAGCCACTGCAGCAGGAGTTTGATGCCCAACCAGGGTACTAACCCATGGCACAGCAGACCTCTCCTGTCTTGCCCGCTGCTCCCCTCAGCAGGGTATTTCAGAAGATCTGCCTGTTCTGTTCCCCACTCTGTCTCAGGTGAATCCTCTCACCCCCTGCACCTCTGGCCTACACCCCAGTGCCTATATGCATAATAAATAAAATAAATTTTAAAAAATTAAAAAAGAAATGATTATTTTAAACAGTTGAAATAATTTCAAATTTAAAGATCTATGAGTAATGTTATGATTAGTACAAAGAACTTTTTTTCTTAAACCATTTGAGAGCAAATGGTTGCTGGCATGATGCTCCATGACCCTGAATGCCATGTGTATTATCTGACCTCCGTTCCCACAGATGGCATGTTCCAGCCATGGCACCCATAGACCCATTCAAGTCTGCCATACTTTGTAGTAGAGGAATTCAATCCAGGAACATGTGCTGCATTTTAATGGTCATGTCTTTGTAGATTTTTTCAGTACAGAACAGTTCCTCATTCTTTTTCCTTTTTGGAAATAAACAGGAAAAAGAAGGGCTGACATAATTATCCATGTGTAAAATAAAATGGACTCTACAAAAATATACTAGAACCAATAAATGATTTTTAGTACATTTGTAAGATACCAGATCAATGTGCGCAACTAACTTTCTAATATCAGTAATGAAAAATCAGAACTTGAAGTTAATAAGTAGTATCATTTATAAAAGCATCAAAAATATACTTAGAACTAAATCTAACTATAAGTATAAACCTATATTAAATCAAATGTAATTAAATAAATTATAAGATATAGTTGGGAGAAATGAAGAAATTCCTCACCACAACTTAATATTTTGCTGATAGATAAATTATCATTGACTTCTGTTCCATAGAGCTAATGTCACTCAAATTAATGATACCTTAAAAATAAAAGACAAGCATGTTATTTAGACATTAATTTTGTACAACAGCTGCATTTCCATAATTTATCCTGAAAAAAACCTGAGTTTTCCATGTTTTGCAACATTTTTCCTGTTATCATCAAAGTGTAATGAGAAGATGCAGAATTTTATAGTAACAAAGAAGGAGGTGAGAGTTCAGTGAAGGCCAAAACCCTGTATTTAGGAACCCAAATCAGAACGCTTTTGGAGTCATTTTAATTACAGATGCCAAATGATGCCAAACATATTGTTGCAAATGTTTGCATGTGCTTTTTATGTAAAATGACTTCATAAAAATTGAGACCATATAATGTACCTTAATATATGTTGCAACATAATCAAATCACCCGATTGAAATCTTTCATACATAAGAGGCTTTAAAAGTTTTGGAAACATAAACTTGTACTTGATAATTAATTGCCCTAGATTCTAGTCTTGGCATATCCATTAATGAGAATTTACTTCACTTTTTGTGCCTGTTTCCAACTTGTAAGATAGAAGCAACAGGAACAGATTACACTTTTTGTTCAAGTATGCTACTAACTTAAATGGAATTTATTAGAGATTATCTAATCTAATGGTTTCCCAGCTTTTTGAAAGTAATAGGTTTCTTTTTTTTCTAGAGAATCCATGCATCTGAGCTGTTTATAAAAATTACAGCTAAAATGTTGGAGTTCTATTCTGCTAATAGCATGTTCTGGTCTGGGGCGTCAGCCCTGGTCTGTTGGCCTCATCTTTTTGCCTGCAGAGCAGAGTTTGAAAACCATTGATCTCATCTACCTCATCTCCTTTTTATAGTTCTGCCAGGACCCAGAGGCAAAGTGATTTAAGGCAATTCTGATTGAGAACTTCTTTGAAGCTAATATCAAATCCCAAGTATTTTGACTCCCAATCAAATGTTCTGTTGGTTAAGCTAAGTTTTAGTTATTCTCCATTTTTATTCTCTTCTTTAAAATGATCAAACTTTTCTAAAATTTAATGATTATCTTTATACAGATAACATGTTTTTTATCTATCAATTTTGTCTTATTCTCTTTGCTGAAGTATGTATATTCCTTTTCTTTCAGTCACAAGAAGGCTAATATTTGTTTAAATAATTGCCACTTACTACATGGCAAAGAACTTTCTAGTTATAGAAGTTTAATACCTGCCTTGCCTTTCTAGTTCAAAACAGACTTCTTATTCATTTTTTTAGTGTTAATATTTGAGAGTGATATTTGATTTCTCATTTTTCTTATCTTACCACAGAATCACTTATTAAATTCAAGTCACCATGAATTATTTCAATCGAACAAATTGAATTTTGTACTTTTTTCAAACATCAAACAAAAATCTGAATCTATATACTCTTTTTCCACACTGAGATTGTAGATAGATAAATGTAAGATTCAGACAGTTTTCCCATCTCTTTCATCTCCCTTCTAAACACCTCTATTAGGATGTGAGGTCCCAGTGACAGAACCACGTTCAGTTGGATCTTCGAAAATTTCTCATTTAATGTGTCTCTTCTTTCCTGACTTTAGTCATTCAATTGTTGGTGGGTTTCAGTTAGAATGGCTCACCAACCATGTTCTCACATTATATTCTTTGTCAGTCTCTTTCACTCTTTCTTATTATGCATTGAATGGTTGAAAATCATGCACTATTATGAGTGCTTAAAGCCCCTCTATTATATGTCCCCTGTCCCTCCTATCCTATTAGATGCAAGTTTGCTTTCTTTTCTTCTCCCCTCTTCCTACTCCATGCTCCTTAACCAGACGTTCCTGTCAAATCTCACTTTCTTCTTACAATGGAAATTTCCTTATCCTCCTCACCTTTTTGATCACTTATTCTCATACAGTTTCTATAATGCTTTGTTTGGAAACATCTTGCCATCCTAGATACTTTCTTGTCTTTAAAATATACCTAAAATCAACCCAATAGGAAACTTTCATTAATTCAATTCTACTTACCTCCACAAATAAAAACATTACAGTCTTGACCTTGTTCAAGAGTTTCTACATAGTCATTAGGGTGTAATATGACCTTTATTTTGATATTTTTCCTGTCAGGTTAAATAATTTTTATATTAATAGAAATTTAAATAACTCTATGAGATTTATTCTATTTAGAGTAAAGATATTAACAATATCTTTATTGTTACAATATTGTTTACAATATTATAGTGATGAACTTTATTAATTGTGTGACTAATCATGTTTCTCTTTTTGCACTGGTTGCTAGGAAGCTCAAAATAAAGTTTATGGCTAATTTTCAGCAAAATTTTAGAACTTCACAGTACTTGCTACTTTTTCAACCTTACTGCTGACTTCATCTTAATTGTTCTTTATTTTTCATTTGCCCAATTTCCTCTATATTCTTATATAATTTCACTATATATAAGTAATTTTTTATACATGTATTTATAAACCACCTTAATTCCATTTAGGAAAGAGACGCAGCAAAACAAAACATGATTGTTTATTAACCTATAGTCTAAATAGTTAAATGTAAAGCAATTCTGTGATTCTTGATATTCTGTGTGAATTCTACACATGCATTTAGATATGTATTTATATAAAAAGAGATAAAGAGGGGACATTACAAATGCAAATTAATATTACTAATTTGAGAAAATTGTATGGAAATTTTGGAGAATGTGTTAAAAAGCTGCTTGTTTCTATTTGGAACTGGGGTTCTGAAATATTACCTTTTAGAATTTACTTTAAATGATGCAGTTCCTCAGGAAGAACTAATTGTATAATTAATAAAGTTGTATTTGATGATAACTACCCAAATTTGCTTTTGAAACTGGCTTTTATTGTGTATTATCTATACACCACTTACAAGTGCTATAGTTTCTGCTGTTGTACATTACACTTATTGTCTCATGATGAGTGGCTGATAATAATTAAATTGAAAAATAATGTTTCCTTGAAAAGGGCAGTTGGGCTCACAAATTTTAGGAAACTTGAGACTGAAAAAAAAATAGCACTCAGTCAACAAGCACTAAAGGAGCCTGCATGGTGGTAAAAAGTTTCTTGCTAAAAATATGATTTATCGCCAGTAAGATATGGCATGCAGTATCTCTAGGAGAATTAACTACATTTATATGCTCAAGAGCAATGGGAAGTAATGACTAATTATTCAGTAAATGATAAGTATTAAAAAGTCTAACCTTATCCAATGAAACCTGTTCTGAGCCAGAAAAGATTTATCAATATCCCATGAGCTCTGCTGTCAGACTGTATGGGTCAGATATTAGGTCTAGGAAGTATGCTGCCTAGTTAGCAAAGCCAAAAAGTTATTTTTAGAACCCTGGACTATTTTAAGTGATATAGAATATGTTTTATTTAGCTGAAATATGAGAGAGAGAGAGAGAGAGAGAGAGAGAGAGAAAGGTGATCATGATAGTAACTATAAATGCAGCTAGCATGGAGTCTTACTCTGTTCCAAATACTGTACAAAGCTTCAGCCCAAGGAGGTAGGTTCTACTTTTGTTTTCTTACAGATGAAGGGATAAAAGATCACGGAATTATTTAGGTAGGGTAGCTAACTGCTTCTCGTAACTTAAACACCTGTGTAGTTTCACACAATACAGGTTTATTTATCTCAATGAAATGAAGGCCCAGATGAGGATGCTCTGCTTTTCATCTGGTGACTCTGCCATCCATAAGGCCCCAGGGTCCACCCTGAAGCTCTGTACCCACCAAGGGGCCAGATCAGCGAGAGTGTGAAGAAAGAGTGATTGTTCTTAACTTCTGTGTTAAGAAGTTAACACATGGGCCTCCCCTGGTGGTGCAGCGGTTAAAAAAAAAAAGAAGTTAACACATTTCATAAGCAAGGACTCAGCAACATGGCACCCCTAATTTCAAGGTAGCCTGGTCCTTATGTGGTTTCAGGAAGGAGAAGAATCAGAATTGATGAGTATCTAGCCAGGGTGTGTCACAAAATATTTGACCAAGGTCTCTGAGGGCCAGAGCTGAGATGCAAACTCATACAGAGCCACCCCTCCCCACTTTCTGGAAAACTTGTAAAAAGGACCCATAAAACAAAAGTCCTCCTAATCAAGGGACAAATTTACATTGTTGAGGAGTGTAAGGTTTTTGTTATGATTTGAACCAGGAAAGGAACCAAGAGCAATAGATTAATCCACTGCTGCTGAGAACATTAATCATTTCTATGAAATGGGCTTGAAAGGATCAAACAGGATGGCAAGAAGGGCTTATTAGTGCCCCAGGGTGTTAAAGGACACTGTCAACCTAGAATAGACTTTCTGCCTTAAATAATGAACCCTACGATAACTTGTTATATCAATGATAGATGGCATTTTGTAGAAAATATTTTGCTGAGTTGATTATAGTCTAAGAGACACACCAGTGACATGAGAATTTATGCCATCATAAATGGTAAGAGAAATGGGTAGATTTTAACCAAAACCTAAATGATTATGTCTATGTGTTAAAATAAATGTGTAGATGTGCATTAAAACGAACCAAATTAAAAGATCAATATTTGATTATTTATTTATTTATTTTTTTAAATAGAGGCATGTTTTTATTTATTTATTTATTTGTTTGTTTTGTTTACACATGCACTGGGTACAGTCAGAAGCGCGGGAGGGTGAGAGAATTCACCAGAGCCAGAGCGGGGAGCAGAGCAGGCAGAAGGACCGAAGTACACTGCTGAGGGGAGCAGCGGGCGGCAGGAGAGGTCTGCGCACCATGTGGGACCCTCCTCCTGTGGCCGGGGAGCAGCCGGGGATCGAACCGGTGCCGCAGAGGCCGCGGGCAGCTTCGAAACCCAGCACTCAACCACTGCGCCACCGGGGAGGCCCCCAATATTTGATTATTTTTGACCCACTAAAAGGCTATTTCACATGGTTCAACATAACACAGAGGAAATGACTTTGTAATAACTGGTAAACTGTAGATAGTACATCATTCATTTCTTTCTCTTTTTCAAGATTTATTTTATTTATTTATGCATACAAGAACTGGGGTGTAGGCCAGAAGTACGGGTGGCGGGAATGAGAGGATTCACCAGAGACAGAGCGGGGAACAGAACAGGCAGACGGACTGAAATACACTGCTGAGGGGAGCAGCGGGAAAGACAGGAGAGGTCTGCTGCACCATGTGGGTCAGCTTCCTGGTGGGGCATTGAATTTGTGCTGCAGTGGCTGTGGGCAGCTTCATAGTGCTGAGACTTAACCCCTTGCACCAACAGGGGGCCCCCATCATTAACTTCTTAATGTAAGCTCAGTGCTTGCAAAGTGGTCTAGTTTTGCCTGTAGCAAATTCCCAGTCTGAGTTATGCTTACACTAAATAGGGAGGCTGTCCAGCCTCTGGTGCCCAGGGTGATTAGCAGCACTCTGTATGCTTGATTTAAGCAGGGCCTTTTGTAATGGGCATGTGACCACTCTCTTTTCATTTCTATAGTGAAGTTCTGCCAGTGTTTACAAACAAAATCCTCACTTCACTCTCTTTAATCAGTTTAGCAGTTTTGAAAACAACTATTAAGTACAAATATTTCAAAGAGGTTAGCACAAGGAATCACTGTCAGATAATAGCACCTTCTTTCTTAGCATAGTGGAAGGCTAATGTCCCAAGACACAGAAAAGGCAAAATTACCAGAGAGGAGTGGTAGAATATAAGTTTGGGGCAATGGTGTATGAGGCAGTGGTCAGTCTGAGGTCATGTATAAGAATCGGGAACATTGGTTAGAAGAAAGGCTAGAGAAAGGGAACTGGAGTGATGTTTGGAGATGGAGATTAATTTTGTCACAGTTTACACAGAGCTGCTATTACAGCTCTGTGGTAACAGTAGGAAAAATTTGTTTCTCTTGTTTCCATTATTCTGAAAATAATTTTTCATATTAAAGGAATTCTAAGGTTTGCTGTACTGATGGCCCAGACTTGAGTAAAATCACATCTACTTGTATTTCAAGAAAGTAAAGGAACTGTGGAGAAAGAGGCAAAATATCTGACAAGAGGTGGCTAGAAGGCAAATAATTATTGGCCATACTTCCTGTATTTTCCTGATTTCATATAGTCTCTCCTATTATCCGCCATTCAGCTTTTTCTTTTATCCCTTTAATGTTTGAGTATTAAGCCCTTGACATCTTTTTTTTCTCTTTATTTTTATTCACTAGAGAATCCCACTAAATCCCGCAACATTAAATACAAACTATGAGGCTAAGCATCTCAAGCTTCTACTTTAAACTCATATTTCCTTTTTTTTTTTTTTTTTTAAGATTTATTTACTCATGCATACAAGAACCAGGGTACAGGCCAAATGCACGGGAGGGTAAGAGGATTCACCAGAAGACAGAGTGGGGAACAGAACAGGCAGACTGATGAAATACACTGCTGAGGGGAGCAGTGGGCGAGACAGGAGAGGCTGCTGAGCCATGTGGGATTCTCGTTGGCCGGCCAGGATCAATCTGGCGCTGCAGAGGCTGCGGACAGCTTCACAGGGTGGCACTCAACCACCTACGCCACCAGGGAGGGCCTTAAGCTCATATTTCTCACCTTTGCTTCCAATGCAAACATTCAACTTGGATACATATATATATTGTCTGACAGAAATGTTCAAAGCTAACCTAAACTAGATACCTAATCATCCCAAACTGGTCTTTACTGTCTGTTTTCCCCTTCTCAGTAGATAGGAATTTCATCTATTTGGTTGCTCAGGCCAAAAAGTCTAGACAAGTATCTTCTTTTTTCCACATACTTCACATTTAATGTATCAGAATCTCATTGGCTTTACTTTAAAATACATATAAATATATGTAATGTTTGTATACAAGGGATATTGAGGCTGTATGACCTGTTTTCTTTGTAATTGAAGTGGGCTACTCTCTGGTCTCCTGTCATTCCTTTCACCTAAGCACCCAGCTAGAATGGTCAGGGCCCATCTGTGTTCAATGCAGTGGTACCAGTTGTACTCTGAGTGAAACTGAAATTCCTACAATGGCCCCACAAGGCCTCCTCTACCCCACTCCACCCCCATTATCTCTCAACTCATCTTTACCTCCTCATGACCCCTCTTACTCCTCTCCAGCCATATGGCTACCCTCATGTTCCAGGATAAAGATGAACACAATGACGGCTTAGGTTCTTCCGCTGGCTACTCCCTCTGCCACCAGAATGACACATGGGTAATCCCTCACCACCGTCAAGTCTGTTGAAATTTCATCTGTTCACTGAAGCCAACTCTCGCCACTTCATGGACTCTCGCCCCATTCTGACTCTCTAAATATCCTACTCTGTTCTACTGTGTACCATACCACCACCTTCCAATACACTACATACAGTCATTTAATGATGTTTTGGATAATGCGGGGCTACGTCCCAAAAGGCAATACCACATAAACCAGGTGTGTAATAGGCTGTATTGTCTAGGTTGTCTATAATAGTTACACAATGACAGTCTATAATAGTTACACAATCTATAATAGTTACAGTCTATAATCACAGTCTATAATAGTTACACAATGACAAATTCGCCTAATAATGCCTTTCTCACAATGCATTCCCCTTGCTAAGTCCTGTATGATTGTACTAATACATAATATACCATATAATTTATCTTTTTAAATTATCTGTCTCTTATTACCAGAATATAAGCACCATGAAGGCAAGGAAGTTCTTTATTTTCTTCACTGATGTGTCCCAATCACCTAAAATGAGACTGGCACATAGAATATGCTTAAAAAACATTTGTTGACTGATGATATTTTGATACTTATTATACGGAAGTTAATTTTTTATGTTCATACATATTTGAATGAAATCTATTTTAAAATTTGTTTGAAACTCATTGCTTTCTTTTGGAATTAGATACAAGAAAACAATGACATTAGTTGTTCAAGAGAAAACATTAAAAGAACCATTACATAAGCTGACTTCTTGCTATCTTAGTCCATTTTCAGCAGCTATTTAAACTTTAACTGTGATTGGATTTCTTCTCCCTTTAATGAAGGCTCGGTAATTTGGACCAATATTTCTATTGAAAGTGACCTAAAAAGACTACACAAAATGTTTAAAAATCTTTCCAAAAGTACCTAAGAACTGACAGGATAATAAGTAATTACTTTGCCAAGACCTGGAAGCAGATAGAAATCTAAAAACATGAGCCTGGCATTTGGGATCACTTTTGTTTTGTGGGAGCATTTACTAACCCAGAAAATAAGGTGGAGAGGTTGAGTAGTGCGTGCAAAAGTTTCACAGGGAGAGCTATCAGCCTCTGTAGCACGGGTTCGATTTCTGGCCATCCATGGAGATACCCTCATGGCGCAGCAGACCTCTTCTGTCTCTCTCGCTGCTCCCCTCAGCAGTGTTTTCAATCCGTTTGCTTGTTCTCTTCCCTGCTCTGTCTCTGGTGAATTCTCTCACCCTCCTGCACCTCTGGCCTGTGCCCCAGATCTTGTATAAATAAATAAATCTTTAAAAAAAAAAAAGCTTCACAGTGAGGGGGAATCAAAACTGTTGTCAATGATTTCAAGGTGAAGGGTCCATGGCAACCCATAGATTGTGGATGGAGTACCAAGTCTGCACCCTGGGAGTGTGCATGAAGTAGACATAAGCCAACTCTTGCAGAGATTCCAACCACACTCCAAGTCATTTGGGAGCTCAAAACTTCAAACTCTGAAGTTTGATCAAGTGGTTCTTAAATTGCCAGTACCCCAAAGTTCCTAGAAGAAACAGTGAAAATCCTTTCTTGGAGAAAAGTAAAGATCATTATTACATTAAAAATTTTTTTTCAATTATGATGTCTATTACACTTTTAAAGACTTTTAAAGGCACATGAACTTTTTAAGCAAAGCATGAATGAATTCCAGCATAAACAACAGACCACAGGAACAGAGCCACGGGACATTGGATAGAGGCAGACTGACATTACCCTTGTTTATTATGCTTATGGACATAAAATTCAGTCTCAAACATTTCTTCAAGAAACTGTACACTATCAAAAGCTATATTGTAAGTTTGAAAGAGAATTAAAATAGAAATTCTAGAACTGAAAAACATAGTCCAAACACAAGCATCATTTTTTTTTCACTAATTTTCTCTAATATTGAAATATTACTTCTTCAGGTCCCTCCCTGGTGGTGGTCTATGTAGTAAGTCTCAGCGCTACCACACGGGCACCCCGAGTATGATCCCAAGCCAGGGATCTAACCCACATGGTACAGCAGACTTCTGTCTCCCCTGCTGCTACCCTTAGCCGTGTATTTAAGTAGATCTGCCTATTTTGCTCCTCACTCTGCCTCTGGTGAATTCTCTCACCCCCCACACCTCTGGCCTGCACTCCAGTTCTTCTATGCAAAAATAAATAAATAAAATCTTTAAAGAAAGAAAAATATCCCATGTTGAAATAATGCGGCGTTGTGGGATATTCCTATTGTAATTTTACTTTATTCTGCCATGTTTTTTTCTAAGCCTGGGTTTTCTCTCTTTATTTCCTGATTTGTCAAGTTTAAAGTGAGATATTAGTTAATTATTAAATACGATTATATTTTCATTTTAATGTTTCTTTGTGACAGCTTAGTGAAAGTTATCTCGTTTAGGATAATTTGCGTTTTGTTTTTGCTTTTAAATCTGCTTATAGTTTTTCCTTTTATGTGTAAGTTGATTTTTATTCTGCCTTTTCTTTATTTCTTTGTCAAAATATTGCCTGTAAGATAAAGAAATAGATGTACATTTACTGACCCCTAGACATAGCACTTTTGGAAAGATTTTCTTAAGTCATTTACTTAGATTTTCTCCTTTGACAATTGTTAACTTAGTCTCTTATAATACTTTGCAATAACAAGATATTAGAATAAGAGGGGCTGAGGCCAGAACTCTAAGCTCCTCACTCAGGATTTTAGAAAATCCTATGAATGTGGGAATGTTGAAAATTACAAACTGGCTTAATTTTGATATCAGATTCACAGCTGACTGAAACTCAACAAAGTAATTCTCTTGTCCTTGAAAGCATTTGTTTAACTGTGGTACTGGTTATTACATTTTCAGAGAGTTTTATAACCCTTAGATTGCATATTTGAAAGAGACGGTACTGGAAGAAGACACACCAGATGGTATAAAGAGGGAAAAAGCCAATCTAATCTAAAATGTGGTAATAAATGAATTTTTATTTAATTAGTATGCTAATGATTAATAGGAAAGTCAATACAACTGACACCAAAGATATATTAGATGTGTATTATAATAAACACTCTGATTTGTGCTGCTCTAGTCTGTCAGAGTGACATATCCTCGCTTGTGGATTAGGTGACAAAGGATAAAGAGAAGTACTTATTGTCGCTAGGAGTGACATTGGATGATTGCTTTTCTCCAACACCCCTGTTCTTCTTCCTGATGAGCAGCACTATAGCAGCCAAATACCCTGAAGGATTTGGTAAAACGTCAAAAGTTTCCAGGTGGAACCAATGCTTGATCTGGGAGACTGGTTGCTTCCTGGTTGCAGGTGCTTGGGATGTTTGCATATCAAAATCCCCATCAGTGATTGAGGTTTAAGAGCTGGACTCATGCTCCAGGAAGAAGGGATTGGAAACTGAAAAACAGAGTTTTTGGAGTTCAGGTAAGTGGGTTGGGGTTCAGAAAAAGATGTCTTCCCTTGGTGTGCAAGTAGGAAGAGGAAGCCTGAAGGCAAATCAAGACAGCAGAAGCACAGTCACCAGATGGAAAACACAACTGGGATTTCCAAGAGGAGCTGCTTTCAGAGTTGGGAACATTCATCTTTGGAAGTGTGCGTGGTGACTCATGAGCAAAGAGAAAGCTAGCACTGCCATTTATGTTTGCTTTTCTCATTCTTTAAAAAAGTATAACTTATGTAAATGTTATGGTGCATATACTATAGTACTACAGTGTAATTTACATATGAAAAAAGTATGTGTATGGGGGGGTGCCCACTCAGTCATTTTATCCATGGGGTGCTACATCTCATGCATCAGCAGAGGGAGTATAGTTCCCTGGTGAAGCTGGCTTTGTCTGGTGTAAGGACTGGCTAAATCACATAGTGGGACTGAACTTGCAGTTAGCATGAGAGGGAGCAGATCCAGTACACCTAGAAATGAAAAAATTTGAGAATTTTGAGTTTTTTTGACTTTGCTGCCCACCCTCACCGCTCCCTCTATCCCTCTCTTTTCCTTTCCAGCTCCTTTCTCTTCACTCCTTTCCTTCTTCCTTCTACTATATATTTGGTCTTGATGGGATCTAGTGCTTTCATTGTTGGTTTTTAAAATATTTATTTATTTATGCATACAAGAACTGGGGTACAGGCCAGAGGTGTGTGGTGATGAGAGGATTCATCAGAGACAGAGTGGGGAACAGAACAGGAAGATTGAAAGACATTGCTGAGGGGAGCAGGGGGAGAGACAGGAGAGGTCTGCTGCACCATGTAGGTAGCTTCCTGGCTGGCCGGCTGGGGATTGAACTCCTGCAGGGGCTGCAGATAGCATCACAGTGCTATGCTTAACCCCTTGTGCCATCAGGGAGGCCCGATCATGCTGATTTAAAAGGTCAAGAGAAATTTAACTGTAGACAATTCTTATTACCATATTTGGTTTCTTTCATCCTTCCATCTACCCATGCATCCATGCATCCATCCATCTCCATCCATCATTTACAAAATCCTTACTATGTACCAGACCACATGCTAAGTAATTGGATTATGAAGGTATCCTCATTTCATACTTGTTGATGAAGTCTACTTTGACTAAAACCCATCTAAATGAATAATTTTGGGTACTAATAAGTGAAAAATCCAACTTGTAATGACATCCATCCATCCATCCATCCATCCATTCACTTACTGATTTATACATACATTAGCTATTTATCATTATATACTAGGAAACATGCCCAATGATTGGGATATAGGTGTCAAAAAGACAAAACACTGATACAGTCTGTACAGCAAAGCTGGTCTTGGTTTTCCTCGTCCTCAAGATTTAACAAAAGAAAACAGATATTAAAAAAATAACTAATTGTGAAATTGTTTTGTGAAAATGCTCTGAACGACCAAAATCAGGGTTATGGGGGCCTACAAAAGGAAAATCTAATTTTGTTTGTGGATAGGAGGGTTCCCTCAGAATTCAGTATTTAAGTGGAGATCTGTAAGATGGTTTGCAATCAGCCAGGCATCGAGTAAGGAGAGTAAGGAGAGAGAGTAAGCATCCAGAGACAGGAGGTTACAGCATACATGTGTGTCCTGACAAAGGAACACATATCTACATATTCTGAGAGAGATAGTTTCTTCTGGCTGCTATAAATAAACATGAGTGGGGGTGGGTAAAAGAAGGGATGAGAGACTTAGTAGGTGATTCTTTTCTTTCTACTGCTTCAGAACGCATCTTTCCAAGGATGTTCTTTGGTGTTTTTTTATTGTACCATTATAAGTTTTCCTAAGTGTACTAAATATATAGTAAATATCAATCAGCTCCCAGTCCTAATTTCTGTGAAATTTATTTGTGTTTAGGAACCAAAGTTATGGGTAGGATATTTGAGATGGTGTTAATCTCATCCCTTGTTCATGGCTGGCTTCAAATAATTCTGGGCATACATACATACTGGAGGCTTTCCTATCCATATTATAGATATTCTGATATTGCCTCTTCATCATAAAGTCAAAAGATCAGACAAAACATATTTCAAGGTTCTTTGCAGCTTTCTTGGTGTGATGAGATTTAGAAAACAACTCAACACCACTGGTGGTGTGTGAACAGAAGAAAATTTGTATCGATCAAGCCTTTTGTCTCTTTACCTCTTAGTATCATGTCTGACACATGGTAGGTGTTCAACAAATATTAAGTGAACCAATGATGATAAAATGCAGCAACTGTGTGCTTTCTAGGTATTGGAAAAAATTCTTCCATATAATCTCTTGGAAGCTGGAAAAGAATGCTCAATTGATGTCTTAGAATAAATGTGTAAATATTATGCATATTTAACACTTAATATTGAATGTTTCCATAGAGACAAATTATATGTAAAACCCCTGACATGTTTTTATCTGTTTCTTTTAGTTTTCCTACACCTCAAAAAATGTTTTTGTTTGTTTGTTCAAAACTGAACCCAATGGATTAAACCATCTGCCTACTGTTTTCAAATTGAAAGAATTATTTTCTTCCAAATGAATGAGATACCCTAGAATGTAAACCCTTAGAGGGCAAGAATTAATATTTTCATGTTACTTGATATTCTATGAAGGAAAATGCAAGCCATATACTTAGGAGACACCAATAAGTACCAGCTGATTATGATAAATCCTCTTGAAACCAGGTTTAAAATAGCCCTTTGTTTTCCAATTTGTCAAAATATTATCTATATTTAGCAGCATAAAATTAAAAAAACCTGATAGTTCTTTGTTTTCCAAATTGTCAAAATAATATCTATATCTAACAGCATAAAGTTTTTTTTTTAAATAATAAATTTTATTTTTACATTCCCCATACAATTGCACCCCCCCATTCTGACCCCAATCCCTCCCCTCCCGCCCCCCACCCCCCAAAAAGTGTCTCTGGTTCATAGTTTTATGTTGATTTTGATTTTCACTTTCTTATAGTTATTCATTTTCCTGGTCCCTTATTTAAGTTCTCTAGATTCCTGCTATGAGTGAGACCATCCGGTATTTTTCTTTTTCTTTCTGGCTTATTTCGCTGAGCATGATCCCTTCCAGCGCCATCCATGTTGCTACAAATTGCATATTTATCTTTTTTGAATGCTGAGTAATATTCCATGGTATATATGTACCACATCTTCTTGATCCAGTCATCTATTTTTGGGCATTTGGGCTTTAACAGCATAAAGTTAACAAAAATTCCAACCATTTTTTAAAAATATCTATCTATCTATCTATCTATCTATCTATCTATCTATCTATCTATCTATCTATCTATTTATACAAGCACTGGGTATAGTCAGAAGCGTGTGGGAGGGTGAGAGAATTCACCAGAGCCAGAGTGGGGAGCAGAGCAGGCAGAAGGACTGAAGTACACTGCTGAGGGGAGCAGCGGGCGGCAGGAGAGGTCTGCGCGCCATGTGGGACCCTCCTCCAGTGGCCGGGGAGCAGCCAGGGATAGAACTGGTGCTGCAGAGAGGCTGCGGACAGCTTCGCAACCCAGCGCTCAACCGCTGTGCCACCAGGGAGGCCCTCCAAACATCTTTTAATTGAATTTTAAACTGAGTTGGTGAAAATGAAGTGAAGTACCTTAACCTCTGGGATTTCACATTTGTTTCTAGTATTTTTTAAAACCATTAGCTTATCTATGATCACAATCATGCTCAGATTTAATTTCTGGCTTCCCACAAGAATTTTCAGATTAATCTAAAGTTGCTTGTAGTGTAAAAAGTTCCTTTAACATAAAATTGCTCTAAATGCTCATAAAACATTTTGAAGAAATGTAGTAATCAGGCCTCCTTGGTGGTGCAGGGGTTAAAGTCTCAGCATTATCAAGCTATCACTAGCCACTGTGGCATGAGTTTGATACCAGGCCATAGAACTAACCCACATGGCGGAGCAGACTGCTCCTGTTTCGCAGCAGCTTCCCGTAGCAGTGTATTTCAGTAAATCTGCCTCTTCTGCTCCCCACTCTGTCTCTGGTGAACCCTCTCACCCCCCCCACTTCTAGCCTATACCCCAATTTTTGTATGCATAATAAATAATAAATCTTTAAAAAAGTATTAAAAATGTAGTAATCATAGGTGGCAAGAATAGGAATTTAAATTTAAGTAGCTCTGCTCTATTAGTGATCCTTCTTTGATAATCTCAGATTCTAGTTTTTGGCCAGTTCTAAAAAAGATGATGAGAACACTGGGATATAAGATTTGTTTGACAGTCTAAGGAGAATAGCTGTCTAAGGCAGCTCACTTTCCTGGAGCACCTACATGTGCCAGGCTCTTTGCTTGCTGACTGATTTAACCCTCAGTACCACTCTATGGTAATTGCTCTCATTTTGAAATGAGAAAACTAAAGCAAGGAGAGTTTGCCCCAGTTTTCCAAGGTGACACAGATGGCACATGGAGGAGTGAGATGCCAACACTGGGCTGCCCAAGGTGAAGGCACTCCTGCCACACTGGCCTGCCCCTCTTGATACGCACTGCATAGCTCAGGACAATTTTGGCCATTATGCCATTAGTACTTAGACACCAATGGACAGGAAGAATATTTCATCATGGAAAGTTCTGAAGAAGGAGAGAACAGTTTATAGAAGAATTTTGTCTGACCCCCCACCCCAAAACCAGAACAATCCTTTGATTGGTGTATGAATGGGATTCTTATTTAGAGCAGGAGATGGTTTGATATCATACTTCATTATTAGTCCCTTTCCAACATTCATTTTGACAGGTTACCAGAGAAATGACAAGAGTCCTTTCTCATATCCAGACTCATTGTTATGCTTTCTCTAGGGCTAATCTCTCCATAACTACCATTAACCTTCATTTGGAAGCATGTTAAACTGTGAAATGTTTGAGGCAAAGGATGTAAGAAGGAATATCAAGAGCACAATTTGCAGTAGCTCATTATGAATGAGTCTGCTACTACTCCCTGCCTCCTTCCATTTTTAAAAATGAACTAAATCTGAGAAGCTGGAAGATTCAGTGTTTTGGCAAAATCAGTTTTGAAAAATTCATATAAAGATGTATTCTGATAAAAACTGTAAAGCATTTTAAATATAAAGAATAAAGCTGATGTATTAGTAAAGATTTATGCTTTATTTCACAAGCAGTGGTGGGTAAATTGATGGTTTGGGGTTATTATATCATCTCTTTATTTGGTGGGGTAGTTTTTACCAAATACTTAATAGATTAAAAGTCATGTAAGTCTGGGCTATACTGTATATTTAAATCTCCACAAATATATATATAGGAGACATATAAACCTCAGCCCTAGACTCTTCAAAACAACTTCATCTTCAGCTTTGAAACTCTTACGTAACTTCTCCCAATCAGAGGGTCCCATTGTCCTGGAGTTTCTGATTAATATTTAATTGATTTTGTTTATATCCTCTCACAAGTAATCCCAAAATGAATAAGACCAAGTTGAAGCAAAATATAAGCATTTGGTGCTTTATTAGGGATGCAGCCAGGGAACACAGACCCAAGAAACACTCAAAAAAATGTGCTTGAATTGCCCTGATAGGGAGGAACTAAAGGCGTCTAGTTCATACTTGGGTCCAATTTATGCAAATCAGGTTTTAGTCAGTATAGTTCTGATTGGTGGAAAGTTAGTCAAAAGGTGATTGGTGGCGCTTTAATCCTGGGTGGTGATTTGGCTTTGTTTCAGCTCCTTTCCAAAGTTGGCTGTGTCTGAGCATGTCTGGAAGTGGGACCCAGCCTTCAACAGCCTCCTGACTGGGTTTTCCTTATCCAGACTCAAATGACTTCAAAAAGTCTCATATTTCTTGTCACACACATGTTTATATTCCCTTTTTAAGATCTTGCTTCATTTTATTTATTTTTGAGCTTTATGGCATGGAATCATATTTTCATATTCTTCAATTTGTTCTTTTCTGTTAACACTATGCTCTTGAGATTCAACTTTGTTATTGAATATGCTGGCAATTCATTAATTTTCATTTTCTTTCTTTCCATATACACATACATGTATATGTGTACATATATCCTACACATATAGCACTGTATACACACACACACACACAGAGCACTATATTCCACAGTTGATTTATTCATTCTACTTCTGGTGGACTTTTGGTTTACTCCCACTTTGATTTTTGTCTTTCTTTACTATTATAGTACTTCTGTAAACATTTTTGTATATATGTTCAAAAATATCTCTAGGGGTGACTCCCTGGTCTAGCAAGGGGTTAAGGCACAGCACTATGAAGCTATCCACAGCACTGCAGCACTAGTTCGATCCCCGGCCAGGGAGGTGACCCACATGGGACAGCAGAACTCTCCTGTCTCACCTGTTGCTCCCCTCAGCAGTGTATTTCAGTAGATCAGCCTGTTCTGCTCCTCACTCTGTCTCTGGTGAATCCTCTCACCCCTCCACACCTCTGTCCTAGACCCCAGTTTTTGTTTGCATAAATAAATAAATCTTAAAAAAAATCTCTAGGTTATATGAATAGGAGAAGGATTGATAGGTCATAGAATATGCTCATATGCAATTTTATTATGTAATATAAAAGTGTTTCATATAGTAGTGATAGTAATTAGAAACATGGAATCATAGAAACCAAACAAGCAAACCTCATATTTTGTTAACTTGATATTCTCAGGCTTTTAAACTTTGCCAGTATGGTGAGTGTAAAACATGTTTCATGTGGTTTCAATTTGTATTGTATCCATATCTAAAAAGTTTGAGCATCTTTTCATGGTTATTGCCATTCAGGTTGCTAAGCAATGTACCCCTTCAAAACTTTGACTATTTTTTATTAGATTGTTTGGTTCTTACTTATTGATACTTAAATAATTTTAAAATATATTCTGTATACAAATCCCCATTTTATTTTGTACAAAGAATTCATAAGTTCCTAAATTTTGTGTTGTTTATAGATTTATAATTTTTTTTTAAAATTTGTATATTGTGCTTATCTCTTATTCTCTTTATTTTCTCCCTTTGAATTCCCAGTGCAAATGCTGGATGCTGTCATTTCATTTTCCATGTTTTCTAATGTCTTTTATGTTTTTTACTTTAATTTTTGTCTGAGCTACATTTTATTTTCTTTCCATTTTCCTTTCATCTCTCTAATATTCTCTTTTAACAAAGTGTTCTTTGGTCTTTGAGACATCTCTTGAGTTTTATAATTTTATAGCTATATTTAATTTCTGAGTTAAATGATGTACTCTATAATAGATACTGTTTCACTTGCCAGTTTCTCTTCATGGAGGAACTGGTGAAAATGCTTTACCTGGTATGATTAAGTGAATAGTCTTTGTTCAAGCTAAGCCAGGGTTTCTCTTCCATTGTCCAAGTAATATTGACCTTTTCCTAAATTCTCCCCTTCATTTATGGCTCAGGCTGTTCTGTGCTGTGATAGATCAAGGACCTGAAACTGAAAACAAAATGCTCAGAACCATTTTGTACTTGTTCAAAGCCCCCCTTCATGGGTCTTTATCAGTTTATATATTGATTGTATTTCTTTTTACAGCTCTTTGTTGTTCGTATCTCTAAGGTGATTAGCCCTCTGCGCTATGCTCTGTAGAATCTGGTGTTGATTACTTGATAACCTGGGAATAAATTACTCGTATATTTGCTATCTCTGAAACTTTTTGTCTATTTTCAATCTGGGCAAGGCGAAACCTGTGTTCAACTGTCTCTCACTTTGTTGATTGAAGGGATATCTCAAAGACCTCATCTTTGACTGGTAGAGACACTATTGGCAGAGACAGCATTTAGAAACATTTTCTTTGGGCTGCATGAGAGGCATCAAGTTCCTCCCGTAGGGAGCAACTTAACATTCTACTTATTTGCAGAGGCTCCTGGGAATGTTGACCAACCACTTCATTGTCCTTCTTAAGCAGCAAGGTAGTTTCTCAGCTGTTCCTACAACCCTTTAGGCCACAGACCCCTGCTTTCCGGCAGGAGGAGGTGACTTGCTTTCTGTGGTTACCTTTGAGAACATCAATGCTCTATTCTCATGCACCTGTTTAAAAAAGGCATAGGAAACTGAACATCTTTGCTTCTAGATCTGACCACAGAAGACAGACCAAGTTTTAGTCCTGGTATGACTTTAGCAGCAACATTTCTTCTATTATAGAGGGAGGATGGGAGTAGAATTTACATTTCAACTAGAAACAAAAAGAGCAATATTTAGTCTCAGTTAACAGACTTTCCTGAAGCCCTATTGTAACTTAAGCGCACTGGTGGCAGCTTTTTACTCATAAAAAATACTTGTTACCGAGCACATACCACTAAGTGAACCAAATGTACAAAGTGGGGTTTTCTGTTTAAATAAATAAGCACCATTTGACATCTGGTGAAAATATCTACGCGGCACCCTTTGTTCTCTGTAGCTTACATTGATGAGTTTTAAAGTTGAGAAACTGCCCTGCTAGGAAAGGAAGCACAAAAAGAAACATGACTATTAGTTTTCCTTTGCTGCAAATGTCTGAAAATTTCACATCTAGAGTCTGTAGTTATTATAGGGTTTGGCGTGTGGGTGGCTGAAAATATGGTACTTGGCCTTTTGGTGCCAAACTTTCACGCAGCTTCAGCTGTCTGTATACAAAAGACATGGCAGAATGTGTCGCTTTACTTTTAATATTCGGAATTGTTCGCCTTGCCAGTGGAATAGTGAATATGTGGATGGTACTGTTGATCTCGGAGCCTGCCAGTCTCATAGAATCTTAATTGATGAAGTTGCTGTTAGGAACAGAGTGAGCATGTGGGTGGGGGATGGCTCAGTGAAAGTCTGCAAATTAGAAAATGCTGTCCTGGGCAACGTTTCCTCTCCAAGCCCCTCACCCTCCACACCCAGTTTTCCATTTGCCCCCCCCCCCCGTCTTTCCTGCCTCAAATTACTATCTTTGATTTGACATGATCCTCATGTCAATAGAAATTACATGACAAATTTCGAAGACCCCAAATGGCCATTCTTTGGTTGAGGTTTCTTTAAATTTTGTTAGAGTGGGCCTCCCCGGTGGCGCAGCGGTTGAGCGCTGGGTTGCGAAGCTGCCCGCAGCCTCTGCAGTGCCGGTTCGATCCCCGGCTGCTCCCCAGTCACCAGAGGAGGGTCCCACATGGCGCGCAGACCTCTCCTGCTGTGCCCGCTGCTCCCCTCAGCAGTGTACTTCGGTCCTTCTGCCTGCTCTGCTCCCTGCTCTGGCTCTGGTGAATTCTCTCACCCTCCCACGATTCTGACTGTACCCAGTGCTTGTATAAATAAATAAAAATAAATCTTTAAAAAAAATTAAAAAAATAAATTTTGTTAGAGTTTGGGAAAAGAACAAAATGGTCTAGACCTCACCCCCACCCCAGCTCTGGACAACCCGCCTTGGAAGGTTGATATTCTAAAGGTCTTGGATTTGAAGTGAGCCATAAGCTGTGACTGATAGAGGCCATTTTTTCTTTCTGAGTGGCTGCGTTTCTGTCTTCCTTCCTTAACTTTCTCCTCTCCCTCCTCATGATTTTCTTCTAGTTCTGCTTTCTTTCTCTGCATTTCTACCTAGTGATATGGAGAGCTATTAAAGTATTAACTCCCAGTGAAATCCTGAAGAATAATGGGATGCCTAGGCTGGATGACCTAGGGAAATTATAAAAATCACATGTCTGCAGAGTTTTAAAAACAATTTCACTAATGATTTGCCTGGGATGAATCCATGTGTGGCTCTGTCCTCTGGTAGCTTAGATGTCTGAGCTTACCACCACGTGAGCTGTGGGCGCAAAACATACCACATTCTTCACACCCACGGCGATTTCCATTTGTGGATTCTAGCTTAGGAGAGGTCAAAGAATATAGTGTCTTCATTCTTGCTCACATTTATGAGTCTTCCTTTTCACCCATGAAATCTGCTGCTCCTCCTTTTGCAAGATTTTTCTGGAAAGGGTTTGATATAGTGATTATGAAGAAGGAATATTTAGTACTGTGAAAGAAAGGACTTCCTATAGTTTCCATGATCATTCCTGCAACAAGTATTTATTGAATACCTCCTATGAAATCACCTATCAGGCATTGATTGAGACTAGAGAGTCAAAGAAAAATAAGAGAGATTCTTTCCCCCTAAGATGTTCACTGTCTAGTGAGAAAAAAAATCACTTGTGGGTTTGCATAACTTGTGAGTTTGCACAATTTGTGAGGTACAACATGAAAATTCAGTTTCTTTGTTTAAAAGGTTTTTTTTTTTTTTTTTTTTTTTGGTAAGTCATTCAATATTTGAAAGCAGACAACTAAACCAAGCATCCTTTTGATTGTGGGTCACTGTGAGACTTTGAGGGTCAAAGACTGTTGGGAGAGGGAGAGAGGAATGATTGTATAAATGAATACCAGGCTGAGAAAGGGCCAGGAATGCTCCGTGCAAAGTTTCCTGGTGGCTCTGAGGAGAGAGTAGCCCCCCGACTCGAGAAGCAGTGAGAAGGCACCTTCCCACTCAGAGATTTTCTGTCTCATCTCAATATCACTTATGAACTTGAAAAATACATACTTTTTACTTACTCTCTCCTTGAGAAAAAAAGCCCAACAGCTTTGTCTTGCCAGATTCAGTATATTTTAATATGGGAATCCTTCTTTCTTCTGCCAGGACAAAAAAAAAAAAGGATTTACGTTATTGTATTACAAAACTAACATGCAATGATAAAGTAACACTTTTAAAAGCCAGTGAGGAAAATAAAACAAAGATAATGAGAGGAAGACTAAATGAAGGCAGTGCTAAGTACACAATATAAAAGCTATAAAAGTCTTTACATTTACTAGTGCTTAGCTGCAAATTTAGTTTTTTTCTATTGTGCTAAAACAGGACATAAAATTTATTATTTTAAGTATTTTTAAGAGTATTATTCAGTATCACTAAGTATATTTACATTGTTGTGTAACTACCATACCACCACCTGTCTCTAGAACTTTCTCATTATTCCAGAGTGAAACTTTATACCCACTGAAACAATAACTTGTCTCATTCTACCCAGTCTTCCCCTGACCCCACCTTCTTGTAACCACAATTCTTTCTGTTTCTGATTTTGATGAGTTTAGATATCTCATAGAAGTAAAACCATACAGTATTTATGTCCTTTTCAGACTGGCTTAGTTGATTTAACATCATAACATAATGTTTTCAAGGTTTACCTATGTTGTGTCATGTGTCAGAATTTCCTCCCTTTTTAGGGCCGAGTAATATTCCACCGTTTGTATCTGCCAAATTTTATTTATTTTATACATCTGTCAATGGAAACTGAATTTCTTCTACCTCTTGGGTATTATGAATAGTGATTCTATGAAGATGGAGTTTCAAATGTCTGTTAGAATCCTTGCTTTGAATTCTTTTGAGTATATACTCAGAAGTGGGTTGGCTGGGACAATATGGTAGTTCTATGCTTAATTTTTTGAGGAATATCAAATTTAGTTTTGAGGTTTCTAGCAGCTATTCCAAGAAAGGAAAAATAGTATATTATGTGATTTACAGTGCTCCCAGCTAAGCATGGACCAGTGTGTGTGAGGCTAGAAAAAACTTCCTCTCCCAGGTACTTATAAAGAAGGTGCTCTGTGATGTGGTGATGAGCAATTCCATTGACAATAGCCTTAGAGCAAAGATAACTGCCTTTCCAGAGGTGGTTCAGTGTGGCTGATGGCCCAATGCCAAAGCACAACGCGGTGACTGCAGAGCAAGCAGTCCAACTCTGAGAGGGACTGGATTCTCTTAGGAAGGAAATTCAAAAGAAGAAATGGTTAACAGGCAAGAGAGAAATTAAGAAATACTTGTAAGTGAGAAGAGAGTTTTCTTTAAGGATCCTAGCACTTTGCAATTTAGGAGCACTTTTCCCAGGATAAACTGTTCTTTATTTGTCTCTCTAGCAAACCATATTGCTGATTAACCACGGCTTTCATAAACTTCAAGTGGGCCATTCAGGCGGCCTTACCGCTGCTTAATGTCCTGTACTGCGCTCACTTTTCCTGCAGTGCCTACCTAGTGTTTTGTTTTTATTAGAAATTCACCTCGCCTTGTCTACTGAGGGGAAAGAAAAGGGAAATTATACCCCAGAGCTCAGCAAGCCCATAAAATGGCAGAGATTCCTGAAGAAGACGGCACTGAACCCCAAGGCCCCGGCTGCCTGTGCTGTAATGAAATGCATGACTACAGGAGATAATAATAATTGCAGCAATGGCTCGTTACAGCTCCCGGATGATTTGGTGCTGTCAGGAGTGCGCTGTCCTCTGACATCCCAGGAGGCGAACGGCATCAGTGACTGCGGGCCCTGATTGGGGCAGTGAAATATTGCTGGCAAAAATTAAAAGGTCCCCGTGTCAAAATAATTCATGATATGCATATCTTCCATTCTGATGAAACGGCTGATATCCGGATTAGCAAGATAATAAAACTGATCAGGCTACAGTTAAACAATTTAAGTTGGAGAGCTGTTCATTTTGTAGGTGTCACTTGTCAGATCAAGGGGTCAAAGCAGAATGAAAGGCTCTCCCCAGTAACCTTCTGATGATGTGGATCTGGAGTGTTCTTCATGATTTGTCCAAAGTTTTCATCATCGGGCTGCCGACTAGCATTACTGCGGCAGGCTGTATTCTGACATTCAAATCCCCGGAATGACAGGTTATTAGGATAGGAGAACTGGCTCTACATACATTAAGCGCCATATCTCTGACCTGTAATGTGAACTGATAGTGATATTGTAATTGAGTGAGTCTGAAAAAAAAAAGAAGGGGGGGTCTTTATTAAAACAAGGAACTAGAAAGGAAAGCATTTATATTTATGATGATTTGTGGGTTTGTAAAATAAGCTTTTTGGTGATGATTTATTTTCCATTTGTAAAAGGCTGAGTGGTGCGCACAGTGTTTATTTGGTGTAGCAGTTATTTTACTAAGATAACAAACTCTCTCAGCCTCCTCCCCACATGCTGAGCAGGCACAGATCAAGAGAGATTTGTTCTGTTAAAGGCAGTACCTTTAAAATGGACAAAATGGACCCAAGTACAACTTGAGGCCGGGACCGCCCCTTGGGATATTTGCTTCGAAGCTCTGGCTTCACACCCTACTAGACCTGAATTTGATTTTTCTCTTCTCTTTGAACCAAGCTAAGACCAGGAGGGAAAACCTCCAGTTATTGGTGTCAGCGACTCCATTGTGGAGTGGTGTCGTGCAATGAGTGACTAATTTAATGTGCATTAATAGGGTCTCAGACTTCTCATGAAATACACTAGTCTAAGGTAGGAAGTCAGGCACATTGCAATTCAAGGATGACTGTGGACTGCCTCAAACAGCCTGAATTGTTGGAGACCACAAAGAAAATCGGGGTTGTGTGTGCATGAATATGTGTGTGCACACAAGTGCATAAAGGTACATCCATGTGTAGCACATGTGTGTATGTGTGTGTGTGAATACACACCCATTTGGGATCTGTGACTGATTTAATAGGGTACTAATTAAACAGAGAAAGTGCTGGTAGAATATGCCCTGTATCAATCATAAATGACTATAGGCAAATTGACCAGCTTCTCCATCTCTACAATGGCAATAACAGTTGTCATGTTGTGATATGGGAGAAATGACATGATGGGCATCCGAGCTATTATAAACTACAATACAAACAATATATTGTCATTAATAATGAGAATAGGACCAACAAAATGTTCAGCCCCATGCAAATGAAAGGGTTTATTATATCTACATTTTTGGATATTATCAGAGGAGCCCTCATGCAGAATCTTCAATAGTTGAGGTATATTTTATAAAAATACCTGCAACAAAATATGGTAACTTTCAACATTTGAAAATAGTTATCTTTGGATTCTATTTCAATCTCACAATTACAACAATTACTTCTTTTTCATTTTTATAATTTTTTGGGGGGGCAAAATCTGTGTGCGCAGAAGTTAGATGTTCTTTGTAGGTAGATGCTCTTTAGTTGCAATGATAAAAATTTTTACAAACTCTCATATATCATAGGTCTAAAATAGTTTAGGATTTTCCAGCACGGAAAGTGAAAGTGGAGAGCATTCTGGGAGAACCCTTCATTTAGTTCCAAGAAATTTTCTTAAATCAGAACTTGGGCATCAGTTTTCATCTTCTACATTTTGTTCACATAATATTCGTTGTCTTTGTTATCATTACCCCATTTTCTTTAGCTCCATAATAAATGAAAGGTAACACTTCTAAATATGTATCCTCCACTATCAGAGGCAAACCTGAAAGAGAGAGCCATGACTTCTTAGGATTATAGTTCCAAACTTGCTTCATAGGGATACTTTCTGTTCTCATATTTTTTGAATAAAGAACATGTAATATTTCAAACAAAATAAATGAAGCATCTCAGCTGCCTCTCTCATGGGAGGCATTATAGCTTGGTGCCAGGGCTGTGAACCAGATAGTCTGGTTTTCAATCCTTGCACTAGAGCTGTGCAAGTTTTGCATGGGATACTTACATTGCTCTGTGCTTTCACCTCTTTATATGTCAAATGGGAAACAATGATAAAAAATAATTATCTTATAGGGTTTGTGCAAGGGTTAAACTAGATAATCAATGCAGTGCACTTAGATTGGTGTTAGCTGATAATATTATTTTTCACAGTTTTCTAATACTGGCTTACTATCCTCATTAGCTCTAGATGAGGTAGGGTTTTGCCCTTTCACTCCCATTCTTTTGGAATCTAGAGACTGGTGCCAGCTAGTATGTACATTTGGTGCATTATACTTACATATAGTTATTTTGCAACAGTGACAAATATCTACTTTAGGCACTGGCACAGAAGTTTTCCTACAGATAAATTCTAGGAGAAAACTGGGAAGAAGATGACCACTGAGGAGAGGAGCAAGTTGTTATGAGAGCTGGGGCTTGGAAAGACTCTAGAGAAGCTAGCTCCTTGCTGGTTTTAGGAATCTGTCCCCCAGTTTTCAGCTTCCGTCCTTCAGCTGCAAATGGGACAAAACATGCATGCGGTTCTGTGTCTCGCCTACAGGGGGCGACACTGCAGCCCGAGTCATTTGTCTGTACGTTCAGCTTTTCTCTGTTTCTTCCCATTTTCCTTTCTGAAATATATTGTTTTTACAGCCCATCTAATTTGGGTGTAAGCTTGGCGGGCCTCGTTGTCATTTTAATATATATTATTTCAGTTTTTTACACAATCTGTAATTTATTTTATTGACTTTCTAATAAATAGGGGAGAAAAGCTTTTCTTTCCATATGGACGGTGCATTTTGGAGAAGCTTCTCATGGCTCAATTCTAGAGCAAATCCACTCTGGCTCATTTTCATCCCTCCCATTTGAGGTTTATGTGGCTCTCCTCTCCTAATTTTTCATTAGAATATAATAATAGTCTGAGGAAAGGGTGATTTGATATGTGATATATTTCATTATGTTCTTATGGTAAGGGTAGCGTCTAAAGTGGGAGAGCATCACTAATTTTTCGGCACAGTAATTTATTCCACAGTATTTAAATGTTGTAATTTTCACACGGAGGCACATGCTGCCACATCTATCTTCCCCTGGACCAGTCTGTCTTGCTCTTTCCTTTTCATCTGTTTTGTTTTTGCATATTTTTTTCATAAATTCGACAGATGGCCTCTTGATGAATCCTTGATAATACTGTCATGTAAAGCAGCTAAGACTAGAAATCATCTCGCAACTATTTTTCATTGCAAAGGGAAAATTGAACAGAGACAAACATCACTAAGTCCGTAACAACAGCCACAAAATATCTACTTCGTGTAAATAAAGAGGACAGGCTTGCCTCCTCGCGCTTCTGCACAAATGCCAGCGTCCTTTTAAAGTTCTCTGAATATTTTATGTTGTGTTTAGATCCCTCTTCAAGCCTCGGGTTGGTTGAGATTTGTGGGTTTTCATATTCCCAACATTCACGCAGTCTTTTACACGTCCTCCCTCTGCTCCCCACCCCTCCCTTCGGCGCTTTGTAATTGTGGATCAGGTGAAGTTTGCGTCCCCTCATTTCAAGGTCATGCACCAGTAGGACCATTTTCCTGACTCAGAGGGCACGTAATTTCACAGCCGTGTACTCCTCATTAATCCCCCCAAGTGGGGGCTTGGGAAGTTCCAGATCACAGGTTTGTTTTTGTCTTGTTCTCTGACTCAGTGCTTCACAAAGGGATTAGATTAACCCCTTTGATTGTATTTGTATCTTACTGCATCATGTTAGAAAATAAAGTGATTTCTTTAACCCTCTTCCCTGCCCCCACACTCCACCCCTTCCCATTTCCTGTCCTCATATTTTTTCCTCCCATTTAATGAATAGGTTGCAGTTCATTAAAAAGAGATTTGTGGTAAATACAGGGAATTGTTCATTTACTGGTAGTAATTATAGCTTTCTTTTATATATTATGAATATATATGTGTACATATATATTTTTATATATATATATATATATGTAAACACACACACACACATTCATTCTCTTTAAGAACCTGTATATGAAATCTCCAGAATTACCACACAAATAAAGATTTGTTATCCAGTGGCTTTGTTTGTCTTTGGTTTGAATCTTACAGTTTCTAAAAATTTGAATGTCCCGAAACTGGAACATTATTATTGTCTTTGTGTGTTTGATTTCTTGGATGGTAGCAGAGGGTCTCTGACAAAGTCTTTTCTCATTTAAAAATGACTCCTTTCTCCGGCTCTCCCCACCCCCAACTTCCCTGTCCTCATTCCAGATTCTGATGGCCTCTGTGACTCTCAGAGACCATTAAAAGGACCCATCTGGGTCCTTTAATCACATATCCACTTCCTAGGATGTGTGAGCCTTTTCAAGAGTTCTTGGTAGGTTCTGAGGTCCGATACTGTCCACGTGGCAGCTATAAGAGCTTATATCTAAGAACTCTGAGCACTCAATTGCTTCTATGCTTCAAGCACCTTATCACCTCCCACTGAGAAATGCCCATTTTACAGAATGTGAAGCCACGCTTCAGAGAGGCTAGGTAACTTGCTTGAAGTCCACATTGTTAGAAGGTTTGCAACCTGGACTGAACTCGGGTCTCTTGGACTTCATAGCCTGCACTGTCTCCTTCCCCTGTGCCATCCAGCTTTTTAAACTGCGAAGGTGCAAATTTTAAAGGAAAAGCCTGGTTTTAAATTTATGTGGATGTGAACACAAAATGAAACTGTGCTCCATTTGGGGAACTGATGCAACCCTTTTTTCTCTTTCTCATCCCTCTGACAATAAACATGAGCTAGGAAATGATGAAGTAGAATTGAGGTGAGCTGTGCTCAATTCCATCTTAAGAGACAGGGCATATTAGGCCTGGCTGAACAAATGTCCTCTATTTAGGGAAGAGTGGAAAGCAGTGATTGAGAGCGTCAGTTCCCAGACAGACTGGGTTTGAATTCTGACTTTTCTGCTCACTAGTTATTTTACTTCTCTGAGTCCAGAATAAATATTGTTGTGAGGAATAAAAGCTAATACAGGCATCCCCTGCTTTTTAACAGTTTGACTCATACCACTTTGCAGAAGATGTACATTAATTAACTTTTTCATTAATTGAAAGAGATTTCTGTCAATTCTGAAGAGAATTTTTGCTTTAATGACAAAAAGTGAAAAGCCAAAACCAGTGTTTATCATTTGTTTTGCTACAGCTGTTACAGTAGTGTGTACCCCGAGCAGTGCGAGTGGGCCTGCCTAGTTCCTTTAGTTTTGGATATATTCTATCATTCCTGCTTTTAATATATGTCAGTGGTATTTTAGGTTTTATGTATTATTTGGTAGGTTATATTTTGGAAAGCACATACATTTTTCCATATAAATGTAGTGTCTTTGCTTTTTTACTTTATGCCATTTCAGCTTAAGGAAGGTTTCATATGATTACTTTACTTTTGGATAGTGGGGGAAACCTGTATTTATTAAGCACTTAAAAAAGGACTCTGGCACACAGTAAGCAATCAGTAAGTGATAGCTATTTGTTTTGTTGTCAGAGGTATTAGCATGTGACCGACCAGGCAAAGAACACCAGGAATACACCTAGAGCCAAACCAAAATTAGGTTTTCTTAGGTCGCTGCAACTAATGAGGGTATACATTGGAAACCCTAATGCTTTGTTGTGTTTTGCAAATTTGCTAAGAGGGACGCAGAGGGCTTATTCTAAGATTTGGTCTTGTGATGGTTAATTCTAAGCAGAGTCATAATTAACAGGCCAGTTTCAAAGAAGTGCTGTCAGGAAATAAGGTCAATTTGATGATTAGATATTTTGTTAATGTTTTATCTGGGATCATGGGACCAGAGCTGTCACTGGTTGAGGAGTAGAAGTTGCTTATTTAGTTGCAGGTAAGGCATAAAATTTAGTATCCTTGCACCCCATGATCATTGCAGGAATATTTAAAATAGCTAAGACATAGAGAAAAACTAAATGTCCATCAAAGCTTGAATGGATAAAGAAGTTCTGGTATATATAAACAGTAGAATATTACTTAGTCATGAAAAAGCAGGAAACCTGGCCATTTGTGACAACATGAGTAGACCTGGAGAGCATTATGCTAGATGAAATAAGTCAGAATGAGAATGACAAATGTTATATGATCTCATTTATATGAGGATTCTAAATAAAACAAACAAAACAAACTCACAGATATAGAGAACAGAGTGGGAATTGCCAGAGGTGGGGATAGAGATAAAATGGGTGAAGGGGGTCAAAGGGTAAAAACTACCAGCTATAAAATAAATAAGTCCTGGGGATATAATGATGATTATAGTTAACAATACTGTATTGCACATTTGAATGTTGCTAGGGCAGTAGATTTTAAAATTTGACTAACAGGAAAAAAAATTGTGTTACTATGTGTGGCAATGGATGTTACCTAAACTTACTGTGATCATTTTGCAATACATTGATATAACAAGTCATGTTGTACACAAAAACTAATACAATGCTATATGTCAGTTTATCTCAACCAAAAAATAAACAAAAAGGCAGTATTCCATTATACAACCAATATTCATTGAAGATGTAATATATGCCTGGCATTACAGGGAAGATAAGATCTCTGACCAAAATCCTCTCTTTAAACTCCATTTGAAAAATACTTAACATATGGCAGACACCACACACACCAAAACAACGAAACAAGTCAACCAATAAACAAAAATAAAAATTCCCAATATCAAATTGATAGCCAAAACAGAAAAAAAAAAATCATTGCTCTCAAGTTACTCATTCTTTGCCTTTTAGGAAATGAGGAAGACTTTTACTGATGACACTATTTTGAGATAAATAACTCTTATTTAAAGTTCCCCTTCAGGATCTACCCAAAAGACACAAAAACAGTGATTCAAAAGAACACCTATGTTTATTGCAGCACTATTTACAATAGGTAAAACCTGAAACAACCCAAATGCCCAAAAATAGATGACTGGATCAAGAAGATGTGGTATATATATATATATATATATATACACACACACACACACACACACACACACACACACACACACAATGGAATATTACTCAGCAATCAAAAAAGATAAATTCATGCCATTCGCAGCAACGTGGATGGAGCTAGAAGGAATTATGCTCAGTGAAATAAGCCAGAAGGAAAAAGAAAAATATTGGATGGTTTCACTTATAGCAGGAATATAGGGGAACCAAATAAGACATCAGTGTAAAAAAAATGACAGTACAAAACACAAAAAAGCAAAAACAGACAATTATGAATCAGAGACACACTGCAGGGGAGGAGGAGGGAGAGAAAGGGAGGGAGGAACACAGAGGACTGTGGTGACGGTGCACGTGGAATGAAATTCTATGGGGACTCAATCAGAGGGGGTAAGGGGAAGCAAATATTGTTTAAAAAGAAAAAAAGAAAAAAGAATATAGAAAAAGCACATTGTTAAAAAAGTATATTTAAATAAAAAAAAATAAAGTTCCCCCTCAGACTGTGCTTTTTGCTATCTGCAAATATATTTCCTTTTGGCTTCCAGATTAATATTCAACTCACCTTTATTGAGTCCAGGTTCTATGCTAAGAGCTTTCATCATTGTATTTTCCCTCCTCAGCAAGAATGCTCTAGGTTATTTTTGACTGCTCTATACAGTGCTCTATACAGTGCTGAGTCACACAGTGGGTAAATGAGTTGCTAGATCCTCACAGCTGGAAATGACCGATATGCAATTTGAACCCAGGTTTCCTTGCTTCAAATCAGTCTTCCTCTCTCTCCACAGAAAGTGGAACTTCAGACAAAATTCAGAATCCCAATACTCTTGTTTTTTCATTGCTTCATCTGTCAAATGAATTTCTCACTAAGTTTCATACTCCATGTAACTATCATCTTTTTAATAACTAAGATTTCCTTTTCTTTTAGTTAGGCATTTTATATAATTGTAGTAGTGCACCCTTATCTGTGATTTTGTTTTCCATGGTTTCTGTTACCCCTGGTTAACTGTGCTCTGAAAATATTAAATGGAAAATTCCAGAAATAAACAACTCATAACTTCTAAATAGAGAGTTGTTCTGAGTAGTGTGATATAATCTCTCACAGTCCCACACCATGCCACCTGGGGTATGAATCATCCCTTTGTCCATCACAAGCTTGCTGTGCATGCTATACATTGCTAGTCCTTTAGCAGTTGTCTGGATGATCAGATGGACTGTGGAGGTATGACAGTGCTTGTGTTCAAGTGGCCCTTATTTTATTTAACACCATATCACACTGCCTACGTCATTCACCTCCCTTCATGTCATCACGTAGGCATTGTATCATCACAAGGGTGAGTACAGAATCAGAGGGCTAGAGAGGAGAGATGTCACATGACTTTTACTATAGTATATTGTTATAATTGTTCTATTTTATTATCAGTTATTTTGTTGGTCTCTTACGGTGCTTAATTTATAAGTGAAATATTATAGGTGTGTATGTAGAATAAACACTGTATATGTGTGTGGAGAAAGAGAGAGAGAGAGAGAGAGGTGTTTGGTACTCTTTAATTTTAGGCATCACTGGGGGTCTTGGAATGTTTCCAGATGAAATGGTGGGGGTACTTCATTTATGGCCATGAATAATAAGAGAAGTTCAGGTTTGGCTTTAGCTTTGGGAGTTTCAGATGTTTGTGCCTTTTTATAAGTTTGGGGCTGACAAGTTATGTGGGGACTTACTAGGCTGAGCTCAAGGTGCTGCTCATATGGTGGTTTTATAACCACGAGGGTCATGGTGCTGAGGACAGCATCCTGTCCACCAGTAGGATTTGTGTTCTTTGCAGCATTTGTTTTCAGAGTCCCTTCCAAAATGTTTAATAGTTATTTCTCATGTAAATATTATTGGTGAAATATTTATGATTTTGTTATATCAAAAAATTTGAAACAAAGACCCAAGAAAGGTCAATGGCTTGCCTTAACAAAAACGTACTTGAGTTCAACAAAAATCCCAGGTTCCAGTGAAAGCAACATACACAACAAAATCTCTCCTTGCTTTGTGGCAAAGAATTTGAGGGGAAAATAGAATCCTAGAATGGTTTTCCAATTCTGAATTTACATCTGGGGATTTCTGTTTGAAGATATTTTCTTTCATAATGCCTTTGTGATTTTTCTTTTCTTTTGCCTGGGATGAGGAAGGAAGCATGCTTCTGCCGTCCATGTATGTGAGTTTTATTACCCTGGTATGGTGTGTGTATTAAAATTCACATCTTTCCATTAGCAGGAACTTATTCTGTATTATCTCTATTCCTTAGGGGTTGGGTTATTCCATTTATAATTAATTTTTTTTACAGTTTATTGCTCACATGCAATTCTGCCTTGCAGAATATCATCTCACAAACCTCTCACCCTTCCTACCCATATACTATTGCATGCTTTTAAAAAATCTCTAAGAAGCTTCCATTTCCCTGTGTAGTGCCTAGAGATATTTTCAACAGGAAACTAGAAAAATTCCCACATTCTATATCCATTTCAGTACCAGCAGAGGCATCAGCTGTTTGCAGCTGTCCCTTTGGGACCAGAAAATCAAACAGTAATATCCCTGATATGGACAAAGCCTGGACTTCAATTATTCAGCAAGAATCACAGTTGTGTATGGGAAGCAGCATGCCAAAGTGGACTGCACACAGGCTTGGGAGTAAGAAACTACACATTATAATTTAGATTCTGCTCTACTGCATTGCACTACAGGGTGAGTCTCTGAACTTTTCTGTGTCTAGGCCTTCAGAGGCAAGATCCATCGCTGGCAGCTATCACTTATGTTGTGACTATTGAGAGATTAATATCTCTTCTGTGTGCCTTTCTCTTTGTCTTCTTTTAAGGCTTTCAATTACTAAGCGTAGATTGCTCACCATCTCCCACACAGCCAAACCCTGATCTTTTTCACTGGGGTGGTGTTCAGAAACACCACTTTTTCTTCAAAACCACCCAGCCTTACGAATCCCAACCTTACAAATCTGCAGTATTCTACATCCACCTGCTTCAATGTACGCCCTGTGTATCTGACTTGGGTTAGACCCATGTTCAAATCCTACTACTACTACTTATTTCATCTATTTGAAGACATATTATTAACTTGTCCAAAATAGAGATGCATTTCAAAATCAATGACATCTTTGCACGTTGTCTCACTTTTCAGAATTTTTTTTTCCTTAGTGGGACATAAAATAATGCTGGATTACTAATCAAAGTTGACTTGGATGCAATGCTATGCAGTAATACTTCTGTGGTTCTGTGTAAACTGTGTAGCACCTCTAAATCTTAGCTTTATTTATAGAATGGATTGATAATGACAGTGATGCTTCAGGTTGTAGTGAAGATAAAGTGTGTGATTGAACTTATTAGAGAATTGAATAGTGGTAGTAAATAAATGTTAGCTGATGGAATCTTTAGATCCAGAAGATACTGGAGTAGAGAGAAGTCACTTTAAACATCCCTTTTCTTTTTTGTCATGCAGTTGGGACTACTCTCTCTGAAATGGCATCTGTGTTGACACAAGTCCAGTGCAGCTTTGATTACTAAACTATAACAAATTCTCTTCTTTATTCCCTACTCTGATCGATTTTCTAATATGGATGGAAGAGTTATTTAAAATCTTAGCCCTAGTATATCTCCTTCCATATATAACACGATATTAATTTGACCTCTATTTACTTGCTTGGTGAATAGCATTTGCTTTACATATTTTATGAAAATAAATTCTTATTACTTTAACCAGTAGCAGATGATTGGACAGAAGCTGGAAGAATCTAACTTTATTTTTTTTAAAACGATTTACTAATTTTTTGAGCAGAGATTTTAATTTTAATTTTTTGATTATTAGATTGTATTATGTGTTTATTGAGGAGACATTGGCTTACAACACTGTATATGACTCAGGGGTATAGGTGCATACATCTTCAGAGATATGTTACCACCCATCCACCACCAAGGAACATATAGTCCTCCAATATAATTCAATGGGCCCTTCCATACTTTGCTCTCCACTTGCCTCCTCTCCTTCTGGTAGTGTCGATTCTTTAATCATATTTCTAGTGTTTGTTTTGTCTGTTCATTTTTTTTTTAATTCCACATATGAGGGATGTCATCCTGTATTCTGCTTAGCATAATCCCCTCCCGTTTCAACCATGTTGTTGATGTAGCAAATTTGATCTTTTTAATTAATTTTTTTAAAAAAATATTTATTTATGCATACAAGAGCTGGAGTGCAGGCCAGAGGTGCGGGGGTGAGAGGATTCACCACAGACAGAGTGGGAAACAGAACAGGCAGATCAACTGAAATACACTGCTGAGGAGAGCAGTGGGTGAGACAGGAGAGGTCTGCTGTGCCATGTAGGTAGCTCCCTGACTGGGGATTGAACTAGTGCTGCAGTGGCTGGCAATAGCTTGATTGCACTATCTTTAACCCCTGTGCCACCAGAGAGGCCCCTTTTCTTTTTTGAAATAGCTGAGCAGTATTCCATTTTGTATCCATATAGCACATCTTCTTAATCCACTGCTCTTTATGGCCCTTAGGTTGTTTCCAGAACTTGGCTATTGTAAATAGTACTGTAATGAACATAGAAGTACATATATCACTTCAAATTACTGTTTTTGCACTGATACCTTGGCGGAGAATTGCTGGATAAAATAGTTGATCTGTTTTTAATATTCTGAGAAACCTGCAGGAAGGATCAAACTTTAACAAAAAAGGAATACATAGACTGAAATTTTATAGAGCATGTATCTAATATAATTAAAAAAGAACAAAATACTCAAGTTGTCCACATGCTGACCAAAACCAATGACAATGCCTTGGACAAAGAAAGAAGCAAAACCAAGTATGTATGATGCATTCATTTCATTCATTCAGAAAAATATTTTTGGAATATCTGCTAGTGCTTGGCACTGTCCTAGACCTTAGGGACACAAAAATAAATAAAACCTATTTGCTGTCCTCCAGAATGCAATAATCTGATTGGAGAAAAGAAAAGGAAATTAATCAGACTGTGACAAGCATTGTACGAAAATATTCTGGACAGTAGAAAAATGGGAGAGAAGATCTAATAAAAATGAACAGGAGAAAATGGAGTCATGACTGGTGTCTCTGCAGGCATAGCTATTAGCTAGATTTCAAAAATATAAATGTTAACATTATTAGTTAATGACACTGAATCACCTTTAAATTTTCTTGGTCATTACATCGTGACTATATTAGAAAATGTCCTTGTTGGGTCCTCCCTGGTGGCGCAAGGGGTTAAGCACAGCACTATGAAGCTATCCGCAGCCAGCCAGGCAGCTACCCACATGGCGCAGCAGACCTCTCCTGTCTCACCCGCGGCTCCCCTCAGCAATGTATTTCAGTTAGTCTGCCTGTTTCGCATCCCGCTCTGTCTCTGGTGAATCCTCTCACCCCCTGCACCTCTGGCCTGTACCTCAGTTCTTGTATGCATAAATAAATAAATCTTTAAAAAAAAAAGAAAATGTCCTTGTTCATAGGGGATACAAACTGAAATATTTAGGGGTAAGGAACAGTGATGTATTTAATTTATTCTTAAATGGTGCATCAAAATAATAATTGCTTTGGGTGTGTGTGTGCTGTTGTATGTGTGTGTATATGTGTGTGTGTCTCTCTCTCTCTCTCTCTCTCTAGATAGATATATCTATATCTATATATCTATATATCTATATATCTATCTAGAGAGAGAGAGAGAGACACACACACACACTCTAGATAGATATAGATATATATCTATATATATATCTATATCTATCTAGAGAGAGAGAGAGAGTGCATGTGCGAGAGAGAAATAAAACCAGTGTGGCATAATGCTACAAACTCGTGAGTCCACGTGAAGAATTTCATTGTTCTATTAATACAAATTTATGTAAGTATTCTGTAGTTTGCATTTTTCTTTCATAATGAAAAACAAAAGGGTACTCTTTACTCAAAATTTTAAGCATTTCATTCTAGAATTTCTTGAAGAAAAATCATAAGCTTTTCATAATCAAAGTTAGATTTGCATTGGGAAAAGTCTGCCTACCATTCATATAGATTTTATTTGAAGTATTATTATTGGATTGTAAAATAGGTCTCATTTATCTGGAACAATATTTATTTTGAACTATCAACAAATTGGTCTTCAAGTGCTTTAAAGTTTAACTAAATATGAAAAAAAATCCAACAAAAACCCATCCTTGTCTTGATGAAGCAATTAAAATTTTTAAATTGTCACAATAAGATAAAACTCTTACTCCAAGTTACCATAATGCATTAGTCATTTGTTTGAACAATGCAAAATTATATTGATGTAATAGTCCATCATAGTAAGAGGAATTGAAAAAAAACAAAGCATGTAAATCATGTAATGTTTGGTTTCAATTCATATTGTGCCTTCATGGGAAGTACTTTTAGCATCTATTCTGTGTACCAATAATTGGCACAATTGTGAAATAACCATGTACCCTTTTATATATCTTCTGAAGCGCTTTCATCCTGTTCCTCAGGAAACTGGTAATTACATTTACAGTCATATTAATTACAGTTTCCCCCATCAGCTCCCTTTTGAGTATACCATATGCCAGGCATCATGCAAAACATTTTATATTTAAGGTATATCTCTTTGTAAACTATAATTTAAAAATTCATTCTGACACTCTTAATTAGCATATTTAGGTTTTGTATTTTATATAATTATTGATAAACTTGGGTTCATAGCACCCATATTACTGTTTGGCTTCCATTTGACCCACCTGTTTAATGTGTCATTTTCTCCCGCTTGTTGCCTTCCTCTGGATTAATCAAATTCTTTCATTATAGCATATTTTCTTTGTATTCTGTCCCAAAATAATGATTACTGTAGAGATTAAAATATGCATTCTTAAATTATGCAAAACATTATGTAACTAGTTAGTTGTAGAGTTGAAATTCAAATTCAGTCTGTTATGACTGTAGAACACCAGCTCTTAATATCACATACTGTAATACTATACAGCCTTTCTAGTTCACCTCATATTTTCCTGTTATTTTCTGTTTGCCAAATGTTTTCATTTCACAAATAGTCAAACCTTTTATTTTAGGGAGACTCCTTACCTATGAAGGGAACAAATATCATGGTTGTAAAAAGGAATGTATTTGGATTAATTGTTATATACTAAACTGTGAGTGATTTTATAGTGTTCTATCATTTCTAGAAATATTTTTGCTTATTGAGCAGTATGTTACCTCAGAGAAATAGGTCTTAAATTAAAATTTTGATATAATCATCTGAATCAGTTATTCTTTTCTGTCCTTTTGCAGCTAGGTCAGTAATGCCTTATTTTACTGTGGTTTGTGTGTCTGTGTCCAAGCTTATTTTAGTATTACTTATATAATTTTATACAGCTACATAGAGATTTACATTCTTTTTTAAATATTTATTTATTTGTGCATACAAGAACTGGGGTGTAAGCCAGAAGTATGGGGGTGTGTGTGTGTATGTGTGTGCTTGAGAGAGAGAGAGAGAGAGAGAGAGAGAGAGAGAGAGAGAGAGAGAGAGAGAGGATTCACCAGAGACCAGAAAGAGTGGGGAGCAGAACAAGCAGATCTACTGAAATACACTGCTGAGGGGAGCAATGGGCGAGACAGGAGAGGTCTGCTGTGCCATGTGGGTTTTTCCCTGGCTGGCTGGGAATCGAACCAGTGCTGCAGAGGCTGCGGACAGCTTCACAGCGTGGCGCTCAACCTGCTGTACCACTGGGGAGTCCCGCCTTCAGAATTTTTAAAGTAGTATCATTCAGGTGATTTTTAAAATTTGAATTGTATTTTATACTGAACATCAAAAGAAGAAAAGGGAAACATGAGATACATTAGTGTCTTATAGCTTGAGCTATCAGGGAAGTGGAGCACAATTAATTTATTAATATATGTGTGTTCCATTTTTTTTTGAGATTTATTTATACAAGAACTGGGGTATAGGGCAGATGTGCGGGAGGGTGAGAGGCTACACCAGAGACAGAGTGGGGAACAAAACAGGCAGACTGAGGAAATACACTGCTAAGGGGAGCAGCGGGAGAGACAGGAGAGGTCTGCCGTGCCATGTGGGACCCTCACGGGCCAGCTGGCTGGGACTGAACCGGCACTGCAGGATCTGTGGACAGCTTCACAGTGTGGCGCTCAACAACTGCCTGTGCCACCAGGGGAGGCCCTGTGTGTTCCATTTTGCATATTCTAGAAGGGTGATGTTATTGCTCACAAGAGCAGTGCACATATAGACTATATGGCAAAAATTTTTCTTACCTATCAAATTGGCAAAGTTCCAGAAGATAATAATGTACTTTATGGTGAGTCCATTGAGAAAGTGGCAGTTTCAAACATTGCTCGAAGGCATGCAAAATTCCTTCTTAGGAAAAGAATTTAGTAATATTTAGCAACATTATATATACATTTACTTTATGACCTAACAATCCCACTCCTAGAAGCACATCACAAGATACTAGCAAAAATATAAAAATATCATATTGAAGCCTATTAGTAGTCCTAGTGGTAATAACAAAGCTCAGAAAAATCTCATATTTTAATCAATGAAAAATTAGCTGAGCAAACTAAGGTGTATGCACAAGCTGAAGTGGTTGTGCATGTGTAAAAAGGTATAGTATTTTTATATACTATTTTGAAATAATCTTCAGGATATATATATATATATATATATATATATATATATATATATTTTAGATTTAAAAAAAAGCAAGGTGAAGAAAAATATGTGTAACATGGTACCACTTACCCAGGGACTTGAGGATGAGAATCTGCATTAGTTTTCTAGGGCTGCCTTATAAAGCACCACAGACTGAAAAATGTAAAACAACAGAAAATTTTCTTTTATGGTTCTGGAGGCTAAAATCAACATGGCTGTGGGACCATGTGCCCCTGGAGACTCTAAGGAAGAATCCTTACTTGCCTCTTCCTAGCTTCTGGTGCTTGCTGGCTATCTTGGATGCTCCGTGAATTGGAGCTGTTTCATTCTAATTTCTGCTTCAATATTCACGTGGCCCTCTTCCCCGGTGCATGTCTATGTCTGTGTCCAAACCCCCTTCTCTTCTTTCTTTTTTTTTTTTTATATTTTTTATTTATTTATTTTTTAATTTTTTAAATAATAAATTTTATTTTTATATTCCCCATACAATTGCAACCCCCCAATTTTGACACCAATCCCTCCCCTCCCGCCCCCCACCCCCCAAAAAAGTGTCTTTGGTTCATAGTTTTTTGTTGATTTTGATTTTCACTTTCTTATAGTTATTCATTTTCCTGGTCCCTTATTTAAGTTTTCTAGATTTCTGCTATGAGTGAGACCATCCGGTATTTTTCTTTTTCTTTCTGGCTTATTTCGCTGAGCATGATCCCTTCCAGCGCCATCCATGTTGCTGCAAATTGCATGTGTTTATCTTTTTTGAATGCTGAGTAATATTCCATGGTGTATATGTACCACATCTTCTTGATCCAGTCATCTATTTTTGGGCATTTGGGCTGTTTCCAAAGCTTAGCTATTGTAAACAGTGCTGCTATAAACATAGGGGTGCAGGTGTTCTTTGGAACTGATGTTTCTGTGTCCTTTGGGCAAATACCTAGGAGTGGAATTGCTGGATCATATGGAAGCTCTATGTTTAGGAGGTCCAGAAATCTCCACACAGCTCTGCATAGTGGTTGGACCAGTTTACACTCCCACCAGCAGTGCAGAAGAGTTCCTTTTTCTCCACAACCTCACCAACATTTGTTGTTGCTAGTTTTTTTAATATGTGCCATTCTCACTGGTGTAAGATGGTATCTCATGGTAGTTTTGGTTTGCATTTCCCTGATGACAAGTGATGTTGAACATTTTTTCATATGCCTGTTGGCCATTTGCATTTCTTCTTCAGAGAAGTTTCTTTTTAGCTCTTCTGCCCATTTTTTGACTGGATTATTTTCTTTGTTGTTGTTGAGTCTCATCAGCTCTTTGCAGATTTTTGTGATCAGTCCTTTATCATTAGTGTTGGGTGCAAAAATGTTCTCCCAGTTGGTGGGGTTTCTCTTTGTTTTTGTTATAGTCTCTTTTGCTGTGCAGAAGCTCTTTAATTTGATGTAGTCCCAGCTGTTTATCTTTGCCTTCACTATCACTGCTTTGGGTGATGTGTCTGTAAAGATGTCTTTGATGTGCAAATCACGTAGTGTTTTGCCTATATTTCCTTCTATGTATTTTATGGTTTCAGGTCTTATGTCTAGTTCTTTAATCCATTTTGAGTTGATTTTTGTGTATGGTGTGAGGTAGTGGTCAAGCTTCATTCTTTTGCATGTAGCGACCCAGTTTTCCCATTTAGTGAGCAAATTTTCTTTGCTCCAATGCATAGTCTTTGTTCCTTAGTCAAATATTAGTTGACCATAAATCTGTGGGTTTATTTCTGGATTTTCTATTCGATTCCATTGGTCTGTATGTCTGTTCTTGTTCCAATACCATGAAGTTTTGATGATTATGGCCTTGTAGTATAGTTTGAAGTCTGGGAGTGTGATGCCTCCATTCCCTTCTTTTTTTTTCAGGAGAGCTTTGGCTATTCGGGGTTTTTTGTGATTCCATATGAATTTCATCAATAATTGTTCTATTTCTTTGAAGAATGACATTGAAATTTTGATTGGAATAGCATTGAATCGGTATATTGCTTTTGGTAGGATGGCCATTTTAATAATGTTTATTCTCCCAATCCATGAGCAGGGGATGTCTTTCCATTTCTTTGTGTCTTCTTCTATTTCTTTTAACAGTGTTTTATAGTTTTCTTTGTATAGGTCCTTTACCTCTTTTGTTAGATTTATTCCCAAATATTTGATTTTTTTTGTTTCGATAATAAAAGGGATGGTTTTTTTGATTTCTTCTTCTTCAGATTTATTGTTTGTGTATAGGAAGGCTACTGACTTTTGCGTGTTGATTTTGTATCTTGCCACTTTACTGAACTGATTGATGAGTTGAATTAGTTTTTCTGTGGAGTTTTTGGGGTTCTCTATGTATATTATCATATCATCTGCAAATAGTGATAGTTTGACTTCTTCTTTTCCTATTTGGATTCCTTCTATGTCTTTCTCTTGTCTTATTGCTCTGGCTAGGAGTTCCAGTATTATATTGAAAAGCAGTGGTGAGAGTGGACATCCTTGTCTTGTTCCAGATCTTAATGGAATTGCTTTCAGCTTTTCACCATTGAGAATGATACTGGCTGTTGGCTTGTCATATATGGCCTTTATGATGTTGCCCTTCTCTTCTTTCTTATAAGGACTTCAGGCACTTGATGAGGATCCACTCTAATAGAGTATTACCTCATCTTAACTTGATTACATCTGCAAAGACCCTATTTCCAAATAGGGTACCTATTTGGACCACTATTTAGGCACCATACAGGTACGTGAAGTTAGAATTTTAATGTCATTTGGGGAACAATTCAATCTACAACAGAGCATATACAATGTGAATGTGTGTGTGTGTGTGTGTGTGTTTGTAGTAGACAAGTGTAGAAACTTATGTTTCTCTGATAGATGTTGTTTTATATATTGATTTTGGAATTATATAATTATAAATTAAATGAAAAAAATTTTAAAAATCAAAGTCAAAATGAATCACCAGAATCATTGAGTTTGTGGTACCATCTTATATAAAGAAACCATTGTAAGCAACTTTAAAACATACTACTTTGACCAAATTTCCCTAGTGGAAAACATGTACTAAAGAAAATGGGATTCAAAAAAATCTTAAACTGTTGTCGGCAATCATATTGTAGGTGGTAGTGTTGGCATTTTTATTTTAAGACTGTTGAATGTGTATTGTGTGGATAAAGTGAGTAGTGATGTTTGTAATGCTGGGAAACAGAGTTGAGGATGGGAGAAGGAAAAAAAGATGTAGCATACGAGAGGCTAAGTTAAAATGCTTGAGTCCTAAATTTAAATCAGAAATATAAATTTGAATTCATGATGTATCTTACCTTAAAATAAGAACAAATTGACATATTTCTAACTCTGTTCACTGAAAACTTCTGGAAAAGATGACCAACTTAGTGTTCATCAGTAAACTTAATGCCAAGATGCTGATCTGTTGGTATCATTTCCAGGATTGCTCAGTAAAATGTCAGCTTTAGGGCAGGAAGTGTTCAAGATGAATCTATCATCTGTCATACTAGAGAGAAGATACTATCAAAAACTATCAGTGATGTGCCCAAAGGACTGAGAAGTCAACTCGAAGAGACTCCCCCATTGGTAAACAATGAGACAATTTAATCATTGCTAAGGATGGTAGTGATAATTAGTTGAAGCATTTTAGATATGTTTAAATTCATGATTTCATAATAATTCAAAAGCAAAATACCCTGTAATGATTACTTATGGAGAGTGCTAGAGAACCAGCTTATCATTTTGAAAATCAAGCATTTGTCCTGTTACATAAATTAGTACTGAGTCAAATAATTTATGAGGGGAAGTTTCCTTTACTAAAATATCCAAGAGAATAAAAGAAAAGATGAATGAAGAAAAAAATATTAGAAAATTACCAGTTGGAAATCAATGAAACAATGGATCTGGGCAATGAGCACAAATGACTACAAAAACATCAATAGGACATAAGTGTCCCCTGTTAAAAGTACACCCCACCTATGGAGAATTCATGACAAAAAATGAAGCCAGAATCTGACAAGGCCTCAAGCCCTAACTGCCAATTTACAGGAAATAATGGGGAAAGAATACATAAGTGACATCATAGGGATGTAAACAGCAAAAAAAAAAAAAAAAAAAAAAAAAAAAAACCAAACTCTACAGGACAGACTACTTTACTCCTTCAACATATCAGTTTCAAGATATAGCCCTTTCTTCCCCTCAAAAGGGAGAGAGATGGAAATGGAAACTACATGTTAAAAAGATGTAAGAGACAGATCAAGTAAGTATAATGCATGGATTTTTAAAATGATGTAGTTGGGGAAACTTGAGCACTGTTGTGTATTTAACCATATTTTTAAGTGTGATAATGAGTTTATGGGTTTTAATTTCATTAATTTTTTTCATTAAAGATACTAAGAATGAAATGACGTGAAGTTTGAATTTTTCTTAAAATAGCCTGGGTAGAGAACAGATGAAACTGTAAGATTGGCCACAAGCTGGTATTTGTTGGTGATGGGTACATATGAGCTTAAGATGTTATTGTTTGTATAAATGCTTGAAAAAATATCTTTTTTTTTAAAGATTTATTATTTATTTATGCAAGCACTTGGTACAGTCAGAAATGCAGGAGGGTGAATTCACCAGACCCGGTGTGAAAAACAGAACAGGCAGGCTGATGGAATACACTGCTGAGGGGAGCAGCAGGCGCAGCAGGAGAGGTCTGCGCACCATGTGGGACACTCACCCGGTGACAGGGGATCAAACCGGCGCTGCAGAGGCTGTGGGCAGCTTCTCAGCCCAGCGCTCAACCGCTGTGCCACCGGGGAGGCCCAATGCTTGAAAAAATCTTAATTAAGGTATAATGGAGGTATAGTATTAGTTTCTGGCATACAATGTAATGTCTTTATATATATATATATATATTTAAAGGTTCATTTAAATTATTTATGCATACAAGAACTGGGTTATAGGCCAGAGGTGCAGGGGTGAGACTATTCACCAGGGACAGAGCGGGGAACAGAACAGGCAGATCTACTGAAATACACTGCTGAGGGGAGCAGTGGGCGAGACAGGAGAGGTCTGTGGGATTCTCGCCTGCTGGCTGGGTTCGAACCTGTGCTGCAGAGGCTGTGGACAGAGTCATAGTTTGGCGCTCAACTGCCTGAGCCACCAGGGAGGCCCAAATAAATAAATCTTTAAAAAAAAAGACATGGTTCCCTCAGTCATGGACCACTAATGGGAGAAGCAAAGAGAAGTTGGAGAAGTCAGATAGGGAATACATAGCTGTAAAAGAAGTTATGGCCACAAGGAACAATAGTGATGGAATGAAAAAAGGAGGAGGAATGTCCAGTAGTCTCTGTTAAAGGGCAACTAAGAAAAATTAAGGTCAGCAAGAAAATGGGAATTGGAGCTTGAAAAATATGACAAGAAGGTGAACATTTGCTGTGTGCTCTTAGGGACACAGTCATATCACAGGGACCAGTCAGACACGTTGGGTTGGGTTTACTCTTTTGAGTAGCTCAGATCAAGATTTTTATAATGAAAATAGGAAACAATGATACTTTCCCAAAGTCACAGTTGTTTTCAGACTATCTTGCCAAAGTTGCGAACGTCTACCCTCTGGAAACTTGGTGGAATTGGGAGAGTCAGTTTAAGTGGGAGAAATCCAGTAAGACTCCATACACCCCACACATAGGACACATACAAACACACACCCCCCTCCCCCCCACCTATACATATAATACACATTGTTATAGATACACCTCTGTGAAGGGGAGGTGCCATTTTCTCTGACCCCTCTTATATGTATCTGTTTTTGACTGCAGGTCCCAGTGTATCATGGACCAGACTTCCTGAGCTGGGGAGCTACTGGGATCTATGGGTGGAGCTGAGTGGCCAGAAGGATCTATATAATAGGAAGGCAAATGGGACCACTCTCAAAGGCTTCTGTGGCCCAGCTTGCACCCGGGTACTGTTATGAGGATACATGTGGAGGAGAGATACGTAGAGACGTGTAGTTTTGGTGGTTTTATTGGAAACTATTATTAGGAATATAGGACCGTTCTTTCTTCTTTTCCTTTCCTATGCACACTAATTCAATTCAAACTCTATCACACTTTGTGTGACTGGAGGATCCCTTTGATCCCTTAGCAGTTTGAGGTCTCTGTAACCCTCAGTTATACATATACCATACATATGTTACACCATATAAACACACATCACACCATACCACACATACCACATACATACTGTTCTCCATATCCCCTCCACCATAGCACAAATCCATACCAGAGACACATCACATACCACACAGACATATCATGTATGACGCACACCACACAAGTAGCATACACATGTCACATGTACAACACCATCAAACACCTCACACCCCCCACAGCACACCACACCACACATTCAACTGAGCAATTCCACTTTTATGTTCTTTATAACCTTCTGAGTAAAATGACTGGAGATGAATGGTTCCCTGCACTAAAATAATTTTAAAAAATCGGTGCATCCCACAATGTTCTAACCCTTCATTTGATATTTAGTTGACTGCTAGGTGTAAAACTTATGAACAACACTAAGCATAAAGAAGTGATTTTTTTGTTTATGAAATCTTTTTTTGTTTGTGAAATCTGATACCTTTTCCATATTTATCCTCCCAAGATGTGATATCCCCAAAAGGACTGATGAGGATATACTTAATGGTCAGGGTTTTGATCTGCAGGCCAGTGCCATTGACAAAACCTGAGAGCTTGTTGGAACTGTAGAGTTTCAGAATCTATTCCAGGACCCCAGAATCTGTATTTTAATGAGATCAGGTTGGTGATAAGTACTGATCGAAGTGATTTCTATAGTCTCTACAACTTCTGAACTTATATGAAAATTCCATATTTAACTGTAACATGTTTTTGTTATTTTATAATCAGTGAGTAACTACACTTTTGGAAGTTAGCTGTGATGTCGTCACTCTTATGACTGTCTGTCACACACTGATTGCACATGTGAACACAGAGGCTGTTGTATTATCATGCTTTCTGATATCATTTCCCTTCAGGAAACTGATTAAATTCAAAATTTACCTTCAGATTTCTTTTAGTTAAAAATACACTCTCAAAAAAATAGAGCTGAACCTTTAAAGGTAGAAACAATTTAAGATGGGTTATTATATGTCCTCAATGTGTCATGATGAACATGTTTGGATTTTATGGGATAGTGTCGTGTGTGGGGGCAATCCTTAATTAACTCATTAACTGTGATTTTACTTTTATAGTATAAACAATCTTTTGCAGAAGTCATAATTACTTATAGATGCTCATGCTGACTGTACTTTAAAATTTAAAAATTGCTATCACTGGAGTTGTATCTTGAAAATACGTTTATCTATCTTAGTGCAAATGCTTTCTAGAATCCTGGAAAGCACTTAAAATTTTTTTTTTTTGAGACACTTAAGCTCAACAGCTAATGGAAGATCATGCATTTAAATAATTTACACTTCCATCTGGTTTGAAGAACACCAGGTGGAAGTTGCTGATCACGATGAGTCTGTTACGTGGAAGGAAATGTTTGCACAAAATAAATGAAAGGCAAACATTTACATGAGCCCCATCTTTTTGTCTGTGTGAGTAGACGCCTGTTTCCTGCTTGAATATTCTCTGGTCCTGGATTCTATCTTTTGCTTTCACTATGTTTTGATGAGGTTCCAGAAGGAGCACGATTAACTAAATGACTTCCACTGTTTTTTCTTCTTCACTGTCTTTGATCATAAGCAATTATTGTCTGCGTTTCTCGTCCTTTCTGCATGCCAACCTGAAATCAAAAGGGGCTGTCCCCTTGCTGTAGGAAAGGGGAAGTTGAACTTCCTGGATGTGCTTCTCCTTGTTGCTGGGCCAACTGGCAAATTTTATGTTTCCCACTGAGCATCACAGTGTGTTGTCAAAAGCTTGGTTTTGTGAGTTGACTTTTGATAGGCACTTACTGTATCTTACCTGTCAACGCCACAGTGGACTTCCTCATTTACAGCATGTGGCTTCCAAGCACAGACCAAACCCTTCAAGCCAAGAAGAGTCCTATGGAGCACACGGCTCCACTTTTCAGCTCTCCTCTGCTCATTGTGCTTGTCAGACAGTCTCCCATGTGTGGACTCTTTTGGTGTATGTGAGTGTGTGTCTGTGCTTGTCATTTTAGGGTAGATAAAAGAATCAGGACCGTTCCTGCTGCTCACCCAACAAAGTCAAAAGGTGGAACTTTTGCTCTCGCATTGTAAGAGTCATCAGCTATGGAGGGCAATTATTCCCATGGCTATAAAACAAGTCTTCTAATAATTTCTCAGGTCATGTGGGAGAACAAGAGATGATTACCACAACCTGAATCAATGCTGAGAAATGCAGCCTTTATAGTCCAGTATTTCAAAAACGTCACAAACTCCTTAGTTTCCCAATCGGATGATAAAGTTTACCTACATGGCCCCCAAGGATCCCCAGGGAAAGTGATCACAAAGTCTGTAGCAGCTTTGAACTTTTTTTTCCCCGGAGCCAAATGAAATACAAATTCCAAATGTTTCAAGTTTTATTCTCGGTTTAGAAATAACACTTTTTCACAGCAGTTCTAAATTTGACAACATCCCCTCTCTCATTGCTAGAAACAAGCCTGGGCTGGGCTGGGCTGGATAAAGGGTGGAGAGACCCTGAGAATTACCCGAAATGACCATGCCTTTGGCCATGACAACTGTATGGGACTCTTTGAGGACAAGCCCCTTTAGTTTATTGTAAATAATTTTGGTAATGGGAAGGAAATGTTTGATGGAATTGCTTTGTGGTGTTTTAAACATTTGTTAGGCCACTTAATTTGAATCCGGCAATTGACATTCTTGTCATCACTTTTCCTGTTTGGCTTGGCTCCCCTTTTGGGTGTGGACTGGAAAGGAAGGTTGGTAGGAGATGTGGGCCTTGTGAGTCTCTGTGGTCTCTGTCCCTTCCTCCAAGTCGAGTTAGCAGTCTGAGTGGGGTGAGGCTCGTCTACATGGGTGGTGGGGGGTGGCTCAATAGTCTTTATGCTCCCAGCTCCTCTCAAATAGTGCCCCTTAGGGTATTGCTGTTGGGTTGTTATATTGCTTTACTGAGGGTGGAAAGCATATGGTACTACTGACTTAGCAAGCTTGGCAAAGGCAAGGTTTAATAATTTAGTCATGAAGAGCACGTGGGGCTTGTGAGGTGTGCGCTGAAATACCTTCATTCATCTCCCCCAGTGCTTATTTCTTTGTTGCCCTTAGGGTCAAATGCTTGCTTTTCTGGTTACCTCCAGATAACAAAAGATTCTCTGATTATCTTCAGCAATAAATCAATTTCAGTTGGTAATTAATATGTCAAGCTAGGGTAATAAATAAAACACCTGTTTTCGTTTAATGGTCAGCTTTTCCCTTTAGCCTGGGCCTACAGCAAACATTCCTCTTTCACATTTTCAGAGTGCTGCTGGGGCAGGGAGGGGGTTGCTGTTCTTTCACATTTGCCCCAAAGAGTATTCTTTTGCAGTGTGAGTTGGAGGTAGAACAGAAGAGAAGAGAGAGGCAGGAAGATCTCACTGTTGGCATGGGTGCTTCCTGGACTTGGGAGATAATTGAAATTATTTTTCTCTTATAGGATGCTTTCATGGATTTTATGGATTATACCTCTTCTCTCTCTCTCTCTTTCTCTGTCTCTGTTATACACACACACACACACACACACACACACACACGAATTGCTGGGGTTTCCTTATATATGAATGTGTCTGCATGGGTTGGTAGTATGTATGATGTTCAGCCCTGGGGACACAGAAGTCCATGCCCTGTTGGAGACTCCTCACCTACTTAGGTAAGTTCTAGGTTTTATGCTGGTTTGCCCAAATGAGAGGCCACACTTGGAGACTCAGTATTCATTTGCTCCAAAAACCTTAGGAGCCTATGCAGATCCTACTAGCCATCTTTACTTCACTGCCAGAGTAGCTGGTCATCATCTTCCTCTCAAATGCCAGAGTTAGACAGCAGCCCACAGTGTCCCCCACCTCTAAAGGACACATGTCAAATTTTAAAAGGGATCCAAATAAAGTCCTTTTCTTAGACTTGAAGGGGAAAGCACTGACTTATCACCCAAGACCCTAAATCATGGTGAGGGTGGGCACAACACACAGAAACCCTCCTATAATCTCCTGTATCCCTCTCATAAATCCTTCTATAATCTCCTGTAACCTTCTTTTAAATCCCCCTATAATCTCTGAATCTTCATATATAGTAAGCAAGTTGTTCAATACCAGTTCTCAAGTAAGGCCTATGCATATCCTTCCTGATGGCCTTGCTTATCACTTTGAAAGGAGATATTTATTGTCTTGGAGACTCTGCTGAGATTAAAATCAAAATGGTGTATGTAACATCTGGTTATATTAAATCAAAATTTGAGTTTAAAGCTCTAGGTTTTATGCTCATATGGATATGTGAATAAATATGCATTCTCAGTTGAAAAAGTTAAAGCTTAAAATTTCTCTTCTGCTTCTTCTTTAATTGCATGTGCATTTGAATGAAGAACTCACAAGGGAAACAATATCCTCCTCCCCCAACAGAGAAATTCTATTGCTTTTTTCTAACCAGACAATATTGTGAGAAAATCCTTAACATAATTTCAAGATGTAGACAGAAGAATTATTATTTCTGATCTATTTCTCCAATAACATGATCTTCTTTTTTTTTTTTTTTTTTTAAATAGAGGCATGTTTTATTTATTTATTTATTTGTTTGTTTTGTTTATACATGCACTGGGTACAGTCAGAAGCGCGGGAGGGTGAGAGAATTCACCAGAGCCAGAGCGGGGAGCAGAGCAGGCAGAAGGACCGAAGTACACTGCTGAGGGGAGCAGCGGGCGGCAGGAGAGGTCTGCGCGCCATGTGGGACCCTCCTCCGGTGGCCGGGGAGCAGCCGGGGATCGAACCGGCGCCGCAGTGGCCGCGGGCAGCTTCGCAATCCAGCGCTCAACCGCTGCGCCACCGGGGAGGCCCAACATGATCTTCTTTAGCAGGAAAATAGTATTCAAATGATGACTTCAAGATTAACAACAAAAGCAACTATTAAACAGCTAACATGGAACACTCACATCTGTTCCATATGTTTCACTAAATGCTTTAGGAAAACTGATCATTAAACTCTCACAGCAATGATAAGTGAGGTGATCTTATTATTTTTTGGTGGGGTTTTAGTGACTTGCGTATGGTGATATAAATTTTAAGTGTTGGAGTTTAGATTATAATCTAGAAATCCAATCTCACAGTTGATTTTCTCAGAAAAGTTAAATTAGGAGATACTGAAATTCTGAAAAGAAATTTCCTGTAAAACAAGTCATTCTAGAATTTCATATATGGTCTCAATCCCTTGAGTTCACTTAATTCAGCCATTTCATTTAATTTTTTAAAATAATTTTTCTTACTGAACATGGACTGCTACCGTGGGCACAGGATAGCAGAGAAAAGAAGCAAGTTATTTTATAAAGCCACTTTTTTGATGTAAAAATCTGTGCATAGGAAATGTATACAGTTTAATGAGTTTGAGGATAAGGATACATACATGAAACCATAATTACCACCAATGCCATAGAAATCTATTACATCCCAAAGTTTCCTCTAATTTCTTTTAGTATTATAACTACTACCATTATTATTGTTATTTTTAAAGATTTATTTATTTATTTATTTGTTTGTTTATTTATTTATTTATTTATACAAGCACTGGGTACAGTCAGAAGTGCTGGAGGGTGAGAGAATTCACCAGAGCCAGAGTGGGCAGCAGAACAGGCAGACTGACTAAATACACTACTGAGGGGAGCAGCGGGCATGGCAGGAGAGGTCTGTGTGCCATGTGGGACCCTCGCTGGCCGGAGATCGAACTGGCGCTGCAGAGGCTGCGGGCAGCTTTGCAGCCCAGCGCTCAATAGCTGCGCCCCAGGGGAGGCCCTACCATTATTTTGTGGGAAGAACTACTTAAGATATAATGTAATATATAATAATATTCTCTTTCAGCAAATTTTAAGTGTACAGTAGTTCATTATACTCCAGGAATTACTTATTCTACATTACTGAAATGTTGATCATCACCTCCCATTTTCCTAATTCCCCAGCTACAAGAGCTAGTTTTATAAGATCTGTGTTAAAGGCAGAGACAAATGGAATAGAACTGAGAACCCAGAAATAAACCCAAGTCTATATGGATAATTAATCATCAACAGAGGAACCAAGAGTATATAGGAGCAAAGAAATCCTCTTCAATAGTGGTGTTGGGAAAACTTAACACCCACTTGCTAAGAATGAAACTAATCATTATCTCACACCATATACAAAAATCAACTCAAAATGATAAAAGTCTTAGAGGTAAGACCTGAAACCACTCAACAGAGAGCAGAAAATATAGACAAAATACTTTGTGATGTCTTTGTGAATTTGTCCCAATAGCAAGGAAAATAAAAGAGAATATTAACAATTGGGACTACAGTAAACTGAAAAGCTACTGCACGGCAAAAGAAACCATAACTAAAATGAAAATACGTCCTACTGAATGTGAGAAAATATTTGCACATCATACATCTGACAAAGGGCTCACATCAAATGCATGTACAAATAGCAAAGGAATGTATAAAAAACTCACACAACTCAATAGAAGTAAAACAAATAACCCAAAGAAAAAATGGACAGAAGAGCTAAATAGACACTTCTCCAAGGAAGAGTAACAGATGGCCAACAAGCACATGAAAAAATGTTCACCATCACTTACAATTAGGGAAGTGCAAATCAAAATCACAATGAGATACCACTTCACTCTTGTGAAAGTATCTCATATCAAAAAGATCAACAATTTTGAACAAACTTTCTTTGTTCCAGTGCATATTCTTTGCTCCTTTGTCAAAGATTAGTTGACTATAAATCTGTGGGTTTATTTCTGGGTTTTCTATTCAGTTCCATTGGTCTGTCTGTTCTGGTTCCAATACCATGCAGTTTTGATTATTATGGCTTTGTAGTATAGTTTGAAATCTGGGAGAGTGATGCCTCCATTCCCTTCTCTTTTTTTCAGGAGGGTTTTGGCTATTCAGGGTTTTTGGTGGTTTCATATGAATTTCATCCAATGCAAATCAAAACTACAATGAGATTCATTTCATACCAGTGAGAATGGCACATATTAAAAAAAACTAGCAACAACAAATGTTGACAAGGATGTGGAGAAAAAGGAACTCTCCTGCATTGCTTGTGGGAGTGCAAACTGGTCCAACCACTATAGAAAGCTGTGTGGAGATTCCTCAACCTACTAAAGATAGAGCTTCCATATGATCCAGCAATTCCACTCCTAGGTAGTTACCCAAAGGACACAGAAACACTAATTCCAAAGAGCACCTGCACCCCTATGTTTATAGCAGCACTATTTACAATAGCTAAGCTTTGGTAACAACCCAAATGCCCAAAAATAGATGACTGGATCAAGAAGATGTGGTACATATACACAATGGAATATTACTCAGCAATCAAAAAAGATAAACACATGCAATTTGCAGCAACATGGATGGAGCTGGAAGGGATCATGCTCAGCGAAATAAGCCAGAAAGAAAAAGAAAAATACCAGATGGTCTCACTCATAGCAGGAATCTAGAAAACCTAAATAAGGGACCAGGAAAAAGAATAACTATAAGAAAGAAAAAATCAAAATCAGCAAACAACTATGAACCAGAGAAACACTATGGGGGGGGCGGAGAAAGGAGAGATTGGGGTAAAAATAAGGGGGTTGCAATTGTATGGGGAATATAAAAATAAAGTTAAGAAAAAATCCAGTCAAAAAAAAAAAATCAACAATAAGGGACTCCCTGGTGGTGCAGTGGTTGAGCCTGGGCTGCGAAGCTGCCCGCAGCCTCTGCAGCACCAGTTCGATCCCCGGCCGGGGAGGGTCCCACATGGCACGGCAGACCTCTCCTGCCATGGCCGCTGCTCCCCTCAGCAGTGTACTTCTTTGTCAGTCTGCCTGTTCTGCTCTCTGCTCTGGTGAATTCTCTCACCCTCCCGCACTTCTGACTGTACCCAGTGCTTGTATAAATAAATAAATAAATCTTTTTTTTTTTTTTTTTAAGATCAACAATAATAAATGCTGGTGAGGATATAGAGAAAAAAGAGCCATCTTACACTTTTGCTAAGAATGTAAACTAGTCCAGCCCCAGTTTTCATGGAAAACAGTATGGTGCATGCTCAAAAGATTAAAAAATGGATCTGCTGTAGGACCCAATAGTCCCACTTGTGGATACCTACCCAAAGAACACACAAAAAACACTAATTTGAAGGGAAATTTGCACTGCCATGTTCTTAACAGCACTATTTACAATAGGCAAAATATGGGAACAACCTAACTAAAAGTTAAGTGGATCAAGAAGATGTGATAGATATACACAATGGAATACTACTCAGTGATCAAAAAATACAAATTCATGCCATTCACAGTAACATGGATGGAGTTGGAAGAAACTATGCTAAGCAAAAATAAGTTAAAAGAAAGACAAATACCAGATGGCATCACTTCTAAGTTGAATATAGAGAAACTAAACTAAAGAGAAGATAAAGCAAACTTAAAAAGAAGAATGATTGACCAAGAAATTGATTATAGAACTGAGGAACCCAGAGGGGGAGAAGGAAGGAGAGCAAAGTGTGGTGGGATCACAGTGGACTAAGGCTTTTTGGTGGTAGGGGCACTATTGCATAACACCTGAAGAGAGGGTTTCCTATACTCTCAAAATACAAACAGCAATGTAAACCAACATTACCTCCATTAAAAAAAAAAAGAATAGTGCTAAGTGTCTTTATTATAAGCATCCCTTTAATCAGTCTCTACTTCCTGACTAATCTGACTGCTATTTTCTTGGAACTCAAGGGTTTCTTTACACTGATATTTATAGACTTGGAATGGGACATGTAGTAACCATATTTTGTTGACTTTCTAAATAAAGAGAGAAGCCATGTCTGAAACTGACACCATGAAAAACTCAAGTGGACCAGTACCTAGGGCATTTAATGCCTCTTTTTTCCCCCATGGTCTGATGAGATAATTAAATTGGATTTGCCCTTTGTTCCCTCCGGGATGAGGGAAGATATGTGTTTAGGTCTGGTTATTTTTTGCAGTGATTCTTAATCAGGGATTAAGAACATTGCTGTGTGTGTGTGAATTTCCTTAGTGCAAGTTTCACACAAAACAGCAGTGGAATAGTGAGCTGAGTAAGAGATTTTTATGTATTTTCAAAGGACACTGCTGTGGAAAAATTTGGGCACTGAGTATATGGGGCAGGTATGGGGGTGCTGATTCCTGTGACATGTACCTTTGGACAGAACTAAGCAAATTACTTTGTTTTTCCCCACCTCCACTCTATTATTGAAGATATTATTTGGGCTGTACTGACTGACATTCTTTCCCTTCGACATATCCCTTTTGTAATTTTGAGCACCATTGTTCTAGAGCAACTCTGGTTCTTGGGAATTTCCTGAAATGAGAATGATCTTGTACAAAGATGGGATTTGTCACCCCTTTATATAAAAAAGATGGGATCTGTCAATAGTGGAAGAATTTATTCTATTTCTGACCTCAACCACCTTCAATTTAAAACTTTATTTTTCTTATTATTGTATAAATCTTAGGACCAGTGTGAATAGAAAAAAGACATCTGGAAAACAAATCCATTTTACTTCCAGGTTAAAGGTAATTGAAGTAAAAACTATGTCAGATACAGGACAAACCTCCCAGTCTTTCCACAGAACACTGCTTTTCCTAAACATTTTCTATTATTCTTTAATTTGTTCAACAAATATTTGTTGAGCACTTTCTATGACCCAATTACTGTTCTAGACACTGAATATAACAAATAAAATGAAAAAAAAATTCTTGTCTTAGTAGAGCTTACATTGCTATAGAGGGAGAGAGAAAATAAATTAGAAAACGTGCTATGTGTTAGATTATATGTGCAATGAAGAAAAATTAAGACAGGAAGAAAGGATAGAGATGCTGTCACTGGGAAAGGTTGCTTAATTTCAAGAACACTTAGGAAGCTCTGCTGGGAAGTGATGTTTGAGTGGACTTGAAGGAGGGCAGGAAGTGAGCCATGCAGTTTGGGGAGGTGCTGGAAACCCTAGGACTTCTAGGAGAGTTGTGGCTTGGGAGTACTCCTTTGAGTTGTTTTTGTATGGGATTGTATCTCTGGGGTCAGTTCTGAAATCATCTGATCATAATCAGGGCAAAGAAAGTGAAACTTTCCGGAAAAGTGACGATGGTCACTTAGAGACCCATTCTTTTTCTCCTAAGAATTTCTGTTTCACTTCTTAGGCACAGAAACCTATGTGCCTCTGAGTTGTCTGTTTATACAGAAGGTGACCACCTCTGAGGTTATGTAGGGTACAATTCACATAGGACTTTTATTACTTCTGATGACAATTATAAGTTTGGGGAGGGGTTCCCAAACCACCGTCAGGTGCAATAATTTGCTAGAGGACTCAGATCTCCCTTAAAACTGTTATACCCATGGCTATGGTTTATAGCAGATTGAAGTCAGTGTCAGGGAAGAGATGCATAAGACAAGAGGGGTCCAAATGCTGAGCTTCCAATTGTCCTTTCCCTGTGCCAACATGGACAGAATTAACTCCATGTATGATAATATACCCAGAGTAATGTCAACAAGGAAAACTCAATGGAACCTATGTGTCCAGAGTTTGGGGCTTGATCAAAGATTGCCCATAGGGTGGTCTTTAGTCTGCAGCCATTCTGGAGATTGGGGTGATTTGCCAGATCCACCATACAGTGTCCCGGTTCCTCCATACAGTGATAGTTATTGCATGATTTAAGATAAATCATCTTAGATTGTCTGGTGTACAAAGTCCCCAGGAAAACAAAGACATTCCCATTAGGCATGACATTCTAGGAGCAGAGAGATAACCTCTGGCAACGGCTAGATCTCATATTTGGATAAGGTTAATTCTTCACCAGACAGTTTGAAACATACAATTATTTTTCTCTAACACATTTGTTTTTATAACATCACTCACAATGACTCTTCATTAAAAATCCACATGATAGGTGAGGAGGCAGAAGCAGAGCTGAGGGACTCTTCATTTGTACACATGAGGGAACCTCATAATTCACATTTGCATCTTAAGTTTCTTTACTATTGAATATATAGTAGATGTCTTTAAATAATATTCTTCTCATTGTCTCTTGTCTCTTTTTGGGACAAGTGGGAAAGCATGGTTCATGCAAAAATATATGTATATATTCTGCACAAAATCATTGAAGGTAAGTAAACTAATAGCACATAGATTTAAATGTTTACTGGTTTGTGTCAGTGTCTGGTTATACAATGAATAATTCATATCAAACTAGTAGAATGTAACATTTACATAAAATAATACTTTGCAAATTTATGGTAAGTACTAATTACTTGCCTTATTTGCCATGACTATGATATTAAATATTCATAAAAATGTGATTATTTCTTTGATTTGGCAGGCATTTAGATTTCTCTACAGCTTTTCACACTGCTAATTTTAATCCAGTAAATTATCTGGAAGAAAACAGTATGCAGCCTAAAAACTGTTCAAAATTCACTCCAACATTGAGCACATTATGGACGTAATGATCCATTACAACCAAACTTCAAGAAGGTCTTAGAAGAAAACTGAGAATTAAACAAAGAAATATGGAGACTATCATCATGATTTATCAGATATGTTCATTAGGAGATTTTTAAACACATAATATGGACAATCTTTAGAAATGCTATCCTGATAGATGACAACTACATTTTGAGGTGTTTTGCTCCCACCAGGGGCTAGTTTAAGAGAATTTACCAGGTCTCTGCTAGTGTTCATTCCCCAGCTTGATATTCAGTGATATTATTTGTGAGGCATATTAATGTAAGAACCTGAACTGTGGGCAAGTGCATTAAAAATGTGCTCCTTGTGAGATAAAGGAGGGTACCTTGTCCCTTACCTATAGCTCCTGTTTAAGTTGAGGATTCTCATATCTTTTCAAAAAAAGCCAGAGTTTCATAACATAGGACTCAGCTCAAGAGGAGCTGCATGATGTGAACATTTTATATTCTGGTAAATTGTAATATTTTTGATAATTATTTGCCAGCTTTTTTAGTCCAATTAACACAAAATGAAACTCTTTTATGGATAGCTATCACTCACTGGTTAAAATTTCAGAAAAAAAGTGGGTAACACTGGGATCAAAGGCTCAAGGACACAAGAGAAAAATGGAGGTGGTAGGAGAAGAGGGGAAAAGATTGTTAAATGTGAGCACACTCATCAGAAAATAGTTGGAGGACAATGGAAGAAAGGGACCAGACATGTCACTCTTGTTTACATCATGGCTTCTATCACTAAATCCCTGAGAGGAAAGGCAACTATGCAATTTAGAGTTCCTTTGGAAGCTAGCATTATGTAGGGTATATTTTATTAATTCGTTATCTGGAGTTAGAGCTATGAAGCACTCCCAAATTTGTTCATACCCATTCATTTATAAAAGGTGCTTGCATCAGGTCAAGTCCATGATACAGAATAACAAACAAACAAAACAAACACACAAAAAATACCCTGGTAATTTTGAAGAGTAATGTCTTAAATATAAACATAATCATCTATCATTCATGACTCAAGGTTGATAGAAGAAGAGGTGTGAATTTACAGAAGATGACAGGTGGGGACTGTTGTTTTGCAAAGCATTAGGTAAATATAAAGTGAAAATTAAGACTGAAAAAGAGAGGGTTCAGCTTAGCAGAATTTGTAAACCTGTAAGTGAACGTGTCCTCTGCTTTGAGGTGCATCTGACCTAGTAGTCAATGCTCCCATAATGGATGGTCAACAATATGTCTTGAAGTAAAAGAGCTTGGTTTGCTTATCATGCCAGGCATAATGGTGAGGCTGGGAGCACTTCAGATGGGTGCAACTTTGGATAAGTTATTGAACTTCTCTCTGCCTCAGTTTCCTCATCTCACCTGGGGGAAACAATGGTAATCATTTCATAGGATTGTTGTGAGGTTCCACTGAAAATGTGGTTATACTAAAAATATCTGGCATGCTGCACTGCTTAATAAATCTTAAGCTAATATTATTATGACTACAATGAATAGAAAAACGTGAACCAGTTCAATGTCTGTTCATGGAAAGGAGGATTTCCGATATTTGTTAAACTTTACTGATCAGTTTTGAATTGACTGCACTCCATGGTTTGGTGAGTAGAAACCCAGCATATTTTGGTTAAAGTCAGTAACAGCCACTCTGTGTCACCCAACCTACAGTGTTGGATTTCAGCAGGAATGAGTGAAGCAGACATTTCAGTGTGAGATTCAAGATGAACCTCGGTTCCAGAATACTTCTGATATTCTGACAGTGGTTGCTCTGGATATATTTGACATTGGGAGTTCCTAATCTGGGATCCGTGGGTAACCAGAGTCTAGGCTTGTTGCTCACACACCCTTCAAGGAATCTGTGAACATTTGGAAACATATGCAAAACTGTATGTATATGCATTTTTCTGAACAGATTTTATTGGTGCATAATTTTGATATATTAGCAAAGCTTCATTAGATGTTTATGACTCTTCACATTTTCACAACACCTGGTCTGGATTGTGTGGGCTCATCTTAATGATTACTACTTAGAAGTAGAAAAGGTTCCAGACTCCAGGTAAAGACTGTACTATGGTTAGGGTGAGCAGGGATCTTGTCTGACTTCACTTGCATATTAGAAGGCCATCTAGAATGGGTAGCTTTTGAGGCAAGCCACTTCACACTGAGTTTGGACTCAACAGAATTTGTCATTTCTCCAAATGTTGCTCTTTAACAATAGCCACCTCATATTTCCTTATGTAATTGTTATTTTGAGCCCCAAGTGCCAGATTTTACATTTATAACAAATGTTACAATCATGCTATATAATTATGTTAGATTTTCCCATAATTTTGCTACATTGACATAATTTAAAATCCTGATTCTGCCATTCAGTCTATTTTATGACACTCTCAATTTCCTTTTAATCCTTTAAATTTTGAAAGCCAAGACATCTAAATAAATATGGAAAATTCTCTGTCCATTAAAAAATTCTTTTTAATTTTTAAAAAATAATATATTCAGCTTAATAAACTTTTCAACCCAAAACACCATAATCATCTTCTTGGCAAAATAGGAATGACATTTACAGATCAATTTTTGAGTCCCTTGTTATAATGTTGAACTGATGAATTGGGGAAAAGCAAGAATAGATTAAAATGTTATTTCTTTTTAGCCAAAGTCTTCTTGTGTCATTGTTTTGAAAATTAGCAATGATACATGAATATGATTTGCCTAAATTGAGGCTAAAAAAAAAAGAATGCAAAGAACACTGTAGTAGAGTGTGAAACTAGTCTGACCCAATTTTTTACTTCCCTAACAAACCCACACAAAGTCCTCAGAAAATCTGCTGCAAGATGGCACAGTATAAAATAACTATGTATAAGTTAACCCCACCCACATCTCTCTCCCCACCTATTGCTAGCCACATCACTTATAAAAAAATGTAAACTGTGTGCTAGCTTGCTTTCTCTGAAGTCTATGCATTACCTACTGAATTGCTTTTCCATACTAAGACCAAATTTTTTGAAGGACCTGCTTATCAGGTTTGAAAAAAGAACTAAAACTGCCTTGAAATTAATACTTGGGCCTGATGGAGCATCTCCAGATTTGGTGCTAATCTTAGGATTGAGTCCACGCTTTCAGTAAAACAGAACACTGAACAATTTAAAGAGAAAAAAATCCTATCTCTTAAGACAAAAATGCAAAATAGATTTCATTTCCTTTGCCACTGGTCTGCTCCTGAAAGCTCATTATTATTATTGCCACTACTACCACTACTGCTCCTCATGTATTTTCTTACCCTTACAAGGACTGTGGGTTCTCCATGTGCACCTCATTACTCTGTGTGGCAGGCAGTAGAGCGCGAGGGAGGAGGGAAGTTTCCGGGAAAGCCGAAGGAAACTTCTACCCAAGAGGTCAGAACAGTTCACAACGGCTGTTAGCAGCTGTGGGCGCCATCTGACTGATCCGAGCCTGTCCTCTGAGCTGCTGCAACAATATGTGGAGCTTACGGGGGATCCAGGCCCGGCTGCCGAATGTCATTTCCCTTGAAGGAACTGGCTGAATTGGCACCAGTTCTGTCCTGGGCAAATGTGCTAGCGGGCCTAGTCTGGCCTCATTTACCCACAGCCTCTAAAAGGAACACAAAGGGAGGGAGGAGATGGTCTCTTCTGTTAACAGGAAGATAACGTTGTTTGTTTATGTTAATTTAAAAGGAGGACCCAAACCAACAGACATCTGGTTTTTAAAAGTCAAATCTGTGCTCTCTTCTTAGAATTTTCTTTATTTAATTGGAATATAATTAAAACCTTAAACAATGAGCAATGGGAGGAATCAGCTAGACATAGTTTCCATTCCAGGCACCCTAGCCCCAACCCAGGTCAAACAGGTCCTCATGTGCATTTGAAACACTCCACTTTGTTTTGCAGATGGCGTGGTGGACTGAGGCTGCCATTCCTTCCAGAATCAAACACTGCTGGATGAAGAGAGGTCAGCTCTCTTGGGTCTGGTATAGTTTTTCTGACAGCATTGAGAGCATTCTTCTGAGCTGCTTGAGGTATGTGATGTCTAGAAATAGTGAGGATAGTATTTATTGTAGCCTATGTGCACATCCTGTGGCTTTTAAATGTTGAATTGGAGGGTCTTGACCTTTATATATTATTGCGCTGCTCCAAGTGCAAAGACTTTACAGAAAAGGCAGCCATTGGTCAGTGGGTAGCCACAAGCAGTTTTGAATTTCTGGAAGAAGGAAAATGAGAGAATGTAAACTGAACAGGGGATGTCTCACACACTTTTTGCTTAGCACTGTTTTGGCGAGAGATCAAAGTGTATTTCCCCAAGGCTGCCATAACTGAGTACCAAAAACTAGGTGACTTAAAACAATAGGAATTTATTGTCTCACACTTCTGGAGGCTTCAAGTCCAAAATCAGGGTGTTGCCAGGTCATGGTCTCTCAGCTACCTCCAAAGGAGAGTATTTCTTTACCTGTTTCATCTTCTGGGAACTTCTGATGCTCCTTGTCTGCCTCTGTCTCTGTCTTCACCTGGCCTTCCCCTGTGTCTCTGTATGTGCTCATGTGGCTATTTTCCTTTTATGTCACTCTCTCTTTCTTTTTTAAAAGATTTATTTTTATTTATCTATGCATACAAGAACTGGGGCATTGGCCAGAGGTGCAGGGGCTGAGAAGATTCCCCAGAGACAGAGTAGGGAGCAGAACAGGCAGATATACTGGAATGCACGGCTAAGGGGAGCAGCCACCAGACAGGAGAGGTCTGCCTTGCCATATGGTTAACTCCCTGTCTGGGGATCGAACTCATGCTGCAGTGGCTGGCAATAGCTTAATAGTGCTGAGACTTAGCCACTTGTGCCACCAGGGAGGCCCCAATCTCTTTTTCTTATAAAGATATCTTGGATTAAGGGTCCATCTTTCTCCAATATGACTTCATCTTAATTTAACTAATTACTTCTGCAGTTATCCTGTTTCTAAGTGAGATCGTATTACCCAAGAACATATCCTTTTCATGGGGACACAATTCAACCACTAACACACAGAGTAAAATAAAATCAGACAAGATTGAAAAAGAATTAAAGACTGAATCTAGAGAAAATTGAATTCTGTTACTCTCTTTAGTTCATGTTAGATTCAAAGTTGGTGGGAATTGGGTTAGGGTAGGGTGGGGTAGGTGATGGGGCCCTGCTGAGGGATTTGACAGAACCTACTACAGGCCGGGATTTATTTCTTAGGGACATTAGGAACTATGGAAAGGAGACAGTATTGGAATCAGCAATTGATGAATTAGGGAAAAGCAAGAATAGATTAAAATATTATTTCTTTTTAGCTAAAGTCTTCTTGTGTCATTGTTTTGAAAATTAGCAATGATGCATGAATATGATTTGCCTAAATGGAGGCTTTAAAAAAAATTGCAAAGAACACTGTAGTAGAGTGTGAAACTAGAGTGAAGGCCATGCCAGGGCAAAATAGGTGGCACCATAGATTGTCTTTGGGTCTGGTGAATTGTATAAACTCTTTGCAAAGGTGCCTTATCACAGAAGGAAAGTGCCTTTGTGATTTGTGCCATGTATTTGTAGAGGTGATGAAGGCTTTATTCACATAAAAGTAAATATGAAACACCTACTCAGCATCAATCTCTGTATTTGAACAAATAAAAGTAATAGGAGGTAATTATTTAAGGTTAAAGAAATCTAACTAGAATAGTTTGGATAGGCATCATGATTGATTGATGTTCTTATTTCATTAAGACTTCCATTGTGTTACCCTTTTTATTTTGGACTTGTTCTCAGCTTACTAGCAGCTAAAAATGGAAATCTTTCCTTCAGAGTCCAGTTTATTAGTTTCCTGCCTTAACAGTTTCCTTGCCTGGATACCACCTTAACTTAAGCAAATGAAACCAAATAAGATATTTTATTAATTTTTAAAATGAAAGAAACAGTGGTAGAAGAAACACTTGTGTTCCCAAGGCTGTATCAGCTGTGTCTTAGATACCCTTCCCAGTGGTCGGGGGCGCATTTACTCAGCAGAGCCAGGGAAAGACCACATAGGAGGATACTGATGACACCTGCCCATATTGTGGAGTGTGTCAAGAGCAAACCTCCTTTTGTTGGATATCTAGGCTTGTGAACCCATTGCCTGCTCTTTAGGAACTAACGCTGAGGAGGAACAGAGATTTTGAAGTTTGTGCAAACATATGAGCAGAAGCAAAAATTGTACATTCAAAAAATAGTATATTTTATGGGATGCCAAATGTATGCCAGACACTTTAGAAGACAGACATTTTTAATTAAATAATTAAATAATTAAAAATTAATTCTAGGCACTTTCATATGCTATCTCTTCTTACAAACATGCTGCAAGGTGTTATCATCATTTTTCCAGCATAAGAAACTGGAAAAGAAAGTTTAATTTTAAATGGTTTTCCACAGTTAATATAAGCGGTGGTTGCTGGGTTGGGCTTTGCACAATTGCAAGTGGTAAGTGGAGTGGCAATCATTTTGAATTATCCAGAACAGAAGCACCTTGTTAGTGAGCATGAGAGATAAAATTGGAAGTGTGTGGGCAATGGATGGAGGGTTCTGAATTTAAGCCTGAAGTCTATATCCACAGCAGTGATATTACCAAGCAACTGTGGATTTCAAGCAGCTGGGTGAAGTGATGAAAACAATATTGAAGAAGTGGATTCCAACATTTGTGAGGGGAGAAAATAGAGGCAGGGAAACCAGCCAGAACGTTTTACAGTAATTGAGGCATACATTGAATTGGGCCTTGTGTGTGTGGAGGCTGTGGCAAGGGAAAGAAAAGGGAGCTTGTTTATTTTTTTATACCTTGTCTCATTCCAAAGAAGACTTTAAGGTAGTTTGCAAGAATCCATGACATATAGCAGAGTAATGCAAAAGAGTAGCATGAGGAAGAACATAAAAATAAACAAGGGGTAATAGAGTAGAACCAAGGCCAATGTAGTTCTGATGTGGAAGGCACCAGCTCCACTGCAACGTAACTCAGTAAGGGAAAACACTATACAGTGGAGGGATACAACTTTGCTCTTCTGGCTTAGTGCAGGGTTGAATTTTAAAGTATGTAGAGGAATTTCTGGGCTACATATGCTTTAGGTAATCCAAAACAAACCCAGCTTTTGATAGACACCACATGGCAGTATTTGCAAGGAATAGTACAGTGCTTATTATATATACTCTACGTAAAAACCAGAAACATGTTTTTTAATCCAAGTCAAGCTGGGTAAGATTGCTGTCTTTGACATCACCTTAAAAAAACCTTAATAATAAAAACTTAATAATAAAAACTTAATACATAATAATAATAAAAACCTTAATAATAAAAACTTAATAAAAACTTAATAATAATTAAGTACGATTATTTTCCACCCTTCCTAGTGTTTTCACACTGTAGGTTTACCAGAAGTAGTCACCATGGCCTTCCCGCAATTACAGCACCCATGGTCTTCCACTAGATTTCATCTGAGAATAGAGATGTGCCTGGGTAGGCCATCCTAATACCACACACAGGCGAGTCAAGAGTCAGGGAGAGAGATTCTCATTAGAAAAAATATATAAGTATAAATATAAATAAGTGGTGTTCCTGGCTTCCAATTCAACTTCATATGAGATGTCCAGTTGAGAAAATTATAAGGCAGGTATATCTAACTTCATAGATATAGCAATCTGCACAGATCATAGAATTTTAGTTAATTTATGTAAAACTTCTTCCTCACTGCCCTTCAAATAGAAAGTGACATAAGTATTAAAAAATGAGTTAACTTTTTGGAATTAATTGAAAGACACTAGATAATGAATCAGCAGGGTTTAGAGAACAATGGAAAGAGCTAAACATGAAACTACACTGTGGGTCTGTTTCAAGTACACGAGTATCAGTTGATTCTTAGTTGCAGATAACACTCTAGAGTTAAGCAGAAAAGACTTTGCTAAAAGAATTTTTTTGATACTCTTGAGTAAGAAACGCATTTTACACTGTGGCTTTCAAGTAGCCATACATATTTTTATATACAAATGAAACAAAAACATTTTTTTAAGATTTATTTATTTATCTATCTATCTTTCTATCTATCTATCTATCTATCTATCTATCTATCTATCTATCTATCTATCTATGCAAGCACTGTGTACAGTTATTTATTTATTTATGCAAGCACTGTATACAGTCAGAGGTGTGGGAGGGTGAGAGAGTTCACCAGAGCCAGAGCTGGGAGCAGAGCAGGCAGACTGACGAGGTACACTGCTGAGGGGAGCTGCGGGCGCATGTGGGACCCTCGCAGGTGGCCGGGGATTGAACCGGCGCTGGCAGCTTCGCAACCCAGAGCTCAGGAGGCCCCAAATGAAACAAAATTTTAATGGAGAAATAGTTAACTTTACTCTATGAGCTTTAAACATTCTTCCTGCTCTATTTTATTTCATTAAAATAATTGCTGGTTGCCGCAAGGGAGGAGGAGGGAGAGGGATCAAAAGAGGGGAGGGGGGCTTCCCCAGGTGGCACCTTGGTTGAGCGCTGGGCTGCGAAGCTGCCTGCAGCCTCTGCAGCGCCGGTTCCATCCCTGGCCTCCTCCAGCGAATGTCCCACATGGCGCGCAGACCTCTCCTTCCACCCGCTGCTCCTCTCAGCAGTGTATTTCGGTCCTTCTGCCTGTTCTGTTCCCTGCTCTGGCTTTGGTGAATTCTCTCACCCACCGGCGCTTCTGACTGTACCCAGTGCTCGTATAAATAAATAAATAAATCTTTAAAAAAAAAGGGGGGGGGAGGGAAGAGCATAAGGGACAATGGTCGTTGGTCATGAGTGCTGTGGTGGTCAGAGAACTGTGGGAACTACAACAGAAGGAAGAACAATGATGTAAGAAAAAAATGGAAAAAAAATTGCTGGTTGCTAATAGATTTTGAAAATTCCATATTAAAAGTTACCACATTTTGGGACTATGAGAGGAGAAATTTTCTGGGATTGCCATCAGTTAGGTTGACGGTAATGCAGCCAGTTACAACAGCAGATACACACCATGGCTTGGCATATGCAAGTTAATGTTTCTACCACCTGGGCTTACGTCCTTTATATGGGACACTAAATACTAGAAACTCCAACAATCTTTTTATAAAAGTCAGATATCTCCATTGCTACCCGGGTCAGAAAATGGATTTTGCCACAGTCTGAATTCCTTAGTTGCTTAATTCCCAATTGAAGTCTCTGGGATGTGTCTGATGGTGGCGCTTAACTTAAAAGGAAAATACATTTTTTGGCTTCTGTGATGGGAAGGCAAAGTTTAAATGGTGGGAAATACCCCAAATATTGGGAATTTGTTCTTGAGATCCTGAGGATAGAAAATGACAAGTGTGTTTTATACCCCATATAAATGTGGTTTCCACTAAATTGATCATAGAAAATAACTTATGTTGAGTATTTGGTATTCTCAATAATTAGTATAAAATTGAGTGTATATAGAAGAGTAGCAGTGTGGAGGGGAGAGCCTGAGTCTTGAGGAAATACAGTTAAAAGTCTCAATGAACAGTAGATGGTAAGTAATCACAGTAGTTGGTTACCCTTGTTTGTTTTGAACACATGATTTTCCCCCCCAGAAATAATACCACAATCTCATCTACTAGGGTTTGACAGAGTCAGGGGAGAGTCATCATACCATCTTCTCTTAGATTTTTATCTTCTCAGATTATGCTTGTGTTTCAAGTTGAGAAAATCGCTGATTACCTCTAGCACTGGGATGTGAAGATCTTTATTAAGTGTAGATTCTAGACAATTATGGAGAAATCTCAAATAGCTAATTATAGTTGGCAATGGGGAGATAAGGAAAGATTATACACATTTTCTTTCTCTCAGTGTGGGCCTTACAGCATTTAGATTGCTCTTAAAAATGTGATTCTGGTGAAAAATGTCAATTATGGTAATAAACTGGATGACACGAAGCTGGGAGAATATAGATATGACCTTTGTAGTTATAATTATCATCACTGCTGTGAACAACACCCAGAAGACAGAACAAGTGACTTAACTAGGGCATAATTGTTCATGATAATATTATTGATGATGCATTGTTTGTGCTTATGCTGATTTGATTTGGTGATGGTGGGGGGAGGGCAATGCCCTAGTTAAATAAGGATATTAACATTATCCTGTTCAGAATTTGTTGAGCACCTGCTAATAGTACTTTGTTTCTGCTCCTTATTAAGTCAATTGTTCAGGAGAAGAGACAGAGCTTGAATGATTAAACCTAAATGTGGTCATCACTTATCTAGGGCTAAAAGTGTTGGCTGCTTTAAAGGATAAATAAATCGTGAAATAGGTGCCAAAACGGGTTAAAAACATTTCTCCAAATCTTAGGACTCAGAGCAGGGCTGAGAAATTTTTATTTTATTCCTCCCATGCCCTCACCACTTCTATCACCATGTCTCTTTCCCTCCACCCTCCTTCTTAACCTCAGAGCCCTCAGGCTATTTACTGATATCCACTGTTTTTGAAAATGCTTTGTGATATTGAATTGTTATGCAAATGTCCAGTGTTTATTTTATCATTCTGATTCATTTTGTTACACAAAGCTCACTCAAATTTCCTCAAAATTACTGCATTTCATACCATCTTGAGGCTATATGATGCTCTATGGTGTGTACAAATCATATCTTCTTGATTTAATCACCCATGGATATTGAGTTTGCCTCCCATCCTAGTGCTGCTATGTACATTGTGAAACATATGAATTTTAATGTTGATGTTTTCATAGTCTTTGGGTAGATACCCAACAGTGGAATTGCTGGGATATATGGTATTTCCATTTTAAGTTTTTTTTTTTAAGGTAAATCCAGATAACTGTCCATAATGGTCACACATTCCCACAGTGTACAAAGTTCCTTTCTCTCCACATCTTCTCCAGCACTTGTTGTTGGAATTCTTTATTTTATGTTAGTATTATTTATTTACACCCAGGTTTGTCCAAAAATAGATTTAAGATAGTTTACAAAGGTAAATAAAATACAACAAAAATAACACAAGGCAGTTTTCTCAGAAAAGAGAAAATGTAACAAAACCAGGTTTTTACAAATAAAACTATTTGACCCTGAATCTGCTCTTAAAGTAAATGGTTGGAAAATTCTTGTTTATTTGAGGGTCTCCTTCACAGCAGCAGAAAGCACAGAGTATGTCTAAGGCAGCCCACCCAGTATCAAGAACTGGAAGCAGCAAATGTTGTGTGAGGGAACTTTTCCATTCTGAATTCCTAGCATATAGAAAATGATACTATTTAATTTTTTTGACAGGTGTTTCAGAAGAATTTATTCAAATTCATGCTTCCTCTCCTTTTTTGACTAGCAGTCAGGGGGAGGGGGGTGTTCAGTAAAGAATAACAGATGCTTTTCCAATAATAAAATCTTGTTTTGGGATTTATAAAAATTGGGTAGGAAATGGTGAATATATTCCACTACATTTTAGTAAATTTCCTCACCTCTCCTAGACTACTTAAATTTTTTTTTATTGTAGTGAAATATACATAACATGCAATTTATCATTAACCATTTAAGTGTACATTCAGTGGTATTCAGTACATTCACAGTTTTGCAACCATCATCGCCATCCATTTCCAGAACTTTTTCATCTACCCATTTAAAATTTTTCATTCCCCCTTCCCAGTCAATCCTTGGAAAATTCCATTCTAGGCTACTTTCTGATTGAATTTCTCTTTCACTTAATAAAAGAGTACCCATTGATGATTAGGGGTTGCTTTCATATAGGCAGGCTTCTTGCATATATCTGATTGAGGTTATTATAAGAGAGGTAATAGAAAATGTGGTTGGAGGGATATAGGGATAGATTTTCAGGCTGTTAATCTTTGCCCCTGTTGAAGTAATTTGATGACTGGTAGCAGCTAGAGGTAGTAGGTATAAAGAGCACTGGGGCAGATCTTTGGGAGAGCCTTCTCCCAAAGGATCGCTTCTACTAAATTCAGGGTGCTGTGCTGTGGGGGCCAGAACTGACTGTTGGGATCCACAGTTACCCCCTCCTATAGGCCAGCTTTTCAATCTTACTATCTTTTATAGTCTATGTCCACTTCCACTCTAGGCTATTTTCAAGCTCCATACAGCACTGGGCATGGGTGTGGGGTCACAGGTCAGGAGTTATTTTTCTTTTCTAGAACAGAACCTTACCCAGGGGTATTTACTGTTATTGACAGGTGCCTGTGTGCTGGGTTTTTCAGATAGTTCTTTGCTTTGATGTTAGCCCTGGTGTCAGAAGTGGGAGGTGTTTTGAATACTTCAGTCTAGGCTTTGAGAAGTAGCCTCGCCTATGAGACCCAGGTGTGTCTCTGATCTGTTTCTCCTGGTGAAACAGGCTCCAGCTGTTCTATATTGAGAGTCTCAGGTTGAAGATAGTAATCCTCCCTCTTCATCCCCACACCTGCAGGTCTCCAGCAGTACACCCTTTTTCCTGTGTGCCAACTCATGGACCCCATATGCAGTGCAGTTCTGGGTCCAAGGGGTCTCCAGTATTGGCGTGTGTCTGAGTTAATAGTTGTATGGATTCTTCCTCTTATGAGTTATACTGCCCTGTTATCACTACAAACAAAGTTCAGTTTTTCCTACCTCTTTCTGCCAGGCCACCAGATCATGGCTACTAGTGTGTGCCATGTTTATTTGTTCATTACAATTTAATTATGGGTCAGATTAACGTTCAGGTTAGTAAAAGACAGTTGGACATACATATCTGCCTCTGCTGCCTTAATACATCTGATGTAGTGACTAGAAAACTCCACTGCACACTTGTGAGAGAGTGAGCATGTTATAGAGGCATATCCATTTTTAGGGAGGTGCTATTTCCCCTGTAGGTAAGGAAAAATGTCAGGCTTTTCTGCCCTCCTGCCATTCAGGATAGATGATGGATCCTTGCGGTCCTGAATGCATGCCTGATGGCGGGCACCTGGAGTAGGGTGTGGGCATAGGTAGATGGGATTCACCTGGGCTAAGACTGTGCTTTTAAGGGCGGCGTCACGGGGACGCCAGTAGAAGCCAAAAGAGAAGCCGAGAGAGAAGCAAAAGAAGCAGAAGCTGAGAGAAGGCGGGAGAGCCCAGATAGAAGGAAGGCTTGCTGGGGGCTGGGGCCTGCCAGCCTCCTGGCCCCCCAGCACCCTTACCTGCTGTGTACCGGGTAAATCCCAATAAAAAGACCTGCAAAAAGCCACTAAGGACTCTGATTCCTCTTTTACCCGGTCTGCTGGATCAGAAAACCTGCACTGTGGTCCATTCCTGACTTTACATCCCTGCTGACACTTTCTAAGGGTGCAGTTGAGTGGCTTGGTGAGCCATGTAACACAGAAGGCAGGTGGGCTTGGGAAGGAAAAAAAAAAAGAACCGGAGAACTCTCGCTTCTGTGGACCAACTTGCACGTTGGTATTGCTGGGAAGGAGACAAGGAAGGGGAGAAGTGGAGAAGAGACAAGAAGAGACACTTGGAAGAAACATGTGGGGAGGCTGATAAAGACAGCTATTATCTTCATACAGTATCTCCTATTGTCCCAGCTTTCTGATTAAGAACTTCTTTCCTGTGGTTCCCAGACAGAGGTGGCTTAGTCTTGAGGCAAGCTTTCAGGACATAGTAACCCTACTTTGGGCTGACCCTGTTTGGCTGGGCATTTGCCAATGAGAGGATGGTAATTTTGGATGTTTTATTTGGAATATCCTTTCTGTTCTCTTTCCTCTTTATGCACATTAATTCTATTAAAATTATTTTAGGGGGGCCTCCCCGATGGCGCAGCAGTTGAGCGCTGGGTTGCGAAGCTGCCTGCAGCCTCTGCAGCACCGGTTCGATCCCCGGCTGCTCCCCGGCTGCTCCCTGGCCACTGAAGGAGGGTCCCGCATGGCGCGCAGACCTCTCCTGCCGCCCGCTGCTCCCCTCAGCAGTGTACTTCGGTCCTTCTGCCTGCTCTGCTCCCTGTTCTGGCTCTGGTGAATTCTCTCACCCTCCCGCGCTTCTGACTGTACCCAGTGCTTGTATAAATAAATAAATAAATCTTGTATAAATAAATAAATCTTTAAAAAAAAAATTTAGGGGCATCCCTGGTGGCGCAAGGGGTTAAGACACAGCCTGTGGGGCTATCCGTAGCTGCTGCAGCACGAGTTCAATCCCCGGCCATGGAGCTACCCACATGGCGCAGCAGACCTCTCCTGTCTCACCCACTGCTCCCCTCAGCAGTGAATTTCAGTCAGTCTGCCTGTTCTGCTCCCCACTCTGTCTCTGGTGAATTCTCTCACCACACCCACCCCCCCACACACACACCTCTGGCCTCTGCCCCACTTCTTGTATGCATAAATAAATCTTTAGAAAATTATTTTACATGAAGAATCTACCTTATCTCTGTGCACATGGATGGCTGGATACCTTTAGAAATGCATGTTTTGGCAGGGGGGTCCTGTGGTGACCCTCCATCACATGCTAACAAGGATGAAAGAGGGCAAATATTTTAGTATTATGAAAATAGTGTTGCCAAACATGGGCCCACTACTTGATGGCACAGAAGCCAAAAACCATGCCACCGGCTTTGGAGAAAAGACCCATTTTTATTGCAAAGTAACCTGGCAGGAGACTTGAGGCAAGGTTAAAATCAGTTTTCTCAAAGATGGGGCTTTGGGTAGTACTTATGGGGATGGGGAACAAAGAAATTATATAAAAATAAAGCGAGTTGGTAGAGTCTGCTTTCTTGTTTGCTTTTGAATCATGATGTAATTTAAATCTGGGTCCAGAACTGCAAGAAAACTGAGTGCCCCTTGCTTTTGAATGTTTTTTGTTCAGCTCTGAGCTGGGCATCTTTGTTCCACCTTACATGACTATTTTTCTGTCTGGGCAATGAGAAGTCACCTTCAGGACAGTGAACAATTCTGGGCTGAGTTCTGAAACACAGCTATAAACTTTTGAAAAGTCTGTTTTTTCCCTCATTTATATTGAGTAGGGGTATTTTTGTTTCATTGCTTTGATACTGGGATTGCAGATTTTCAGGCCTCCTCTCCCAGCCAGGAACGGATCCCAGGCTGCAGGGGCAGTGCTGAGCCCCAGCCACTAGACCACCACCGGTTGGTGTCTCACTAAGCCGCAGCAGGAACTTCACAGACGCTCAGGGAAGCAAGCGAGAAGAGGCAGGTTTGTTTAGGGAAAGAAAAAGTTTATTGAGGAGAAAAGGGAAAGAAATAAAGTGGGACTCCCAGGCCATAGGCCAGGGAGGGGCAAGAGAGCCGAAGTGGAGTCTTCCCTGATTATGCTAAAGCTCCACCCGTCTCTTTGTGATTGGTTCTTGGTGGTCTCACTCACTGCCTAAATATCTCTGTGCCCAGAACTAAGTCTCTGTGTCCCAGCCCTTATCTTTTTTCTTCACTGTCCTTGATTTGGAATGTCCTGTTGACCTTAGTCCTGGGGTGTGTGATTAGTCCCCTTTGGAATTTGTTGCCCTTATTCCTGGAGCCTTCCTTAAGTCTCCTGAAGTCCCTGTGTAACAGGGTGGTCCCCAGGAAAGGAGGAGGTTCCAGGTTTCCTGTCCCACCCAAGGGAGGGTGGAGTTAAGCAGGGAGAAGAAGATGCTGAAGAAGGGACAGAGGGAGGAAGGAAGCAGGACGGAGAGAGAATTCACCAGAGCCAGAGCAGCAGAGTGACGAAGTACACTGCTCAGGGGAGCAGCGGGCGGCAGGAGAGGTCTGTGCGCCATGTGGGACCCTTGCCCGGCAGCCAGGGATTGAACCGGTGCTGCTGAGGCTGCGCACAGCTTCTCAGCGCAGTGCTCAACCGCTGCGCCAACAGGGGAGGCCCTAAAATAAAAATCTTAAAAAAAAAAACCAAAACACTCAAAATATTCTCCTTCCTCAAGGTCTTTGAACCGAGTTCTTTTTGCCGAAAATGCTTTTCCCTTACACAGACACACCTCAATTCCTTGATTCATTTAGTTCACTGCTCTGATGTCACTGGGGCTGACCAACCTGTATGGATATCCCATCACTTCTAACTCCTTCTGAAACAGAGTGGTCCCCAGGAAAGGGGGAGGTTCCAGGTTCCCTGCCCCACCCAAAAAGTAGGGTGGAGCTGAGCGGGGAGAAGAAGCTGCAGAGGAGACTGAGGAAGGAAGGAAGCAGGATGGAGCCAGAAGGAGGCCTGAAGGAGGCACATGGAACAGAGAGACACGTGAAGAAACTACGCTTGCCTTTTGGTCGTGGACTGGTTGAAAGAGATGTGGGTGAGAGACCCGTGGGGAGGTAACAATGGTGGTTTTTGTCTTGATGTTGAGTTTGCTCTTTTCCCTCCAGACTTGTCTGCTTGTTTCTGACCTTTTTCTGTGGGCCCCCACTGGAAGATGCTTTGGACTTGTGGCAGGCTTTGGGGCCTTGCTCTGGGCCAGTCCCATTTGGATGGGACGGGTAACTTTGGATGCTTGATTTAGAAACTATATTCTTTGCCTTTCCTGTATTGTTTCCAAATTGTATTAAAGTTCCATCCCATTAAAGTCTCATATGTTTTGTGTTGATGCGGTGGATGGCAGAACCCATTTAGAGTAGGTAGTTTTGCGGGGTCTGGGCTGCCCCCTCCCTGCCCTGTAACACTTATACTACTTTATTATACCTCATATCACTTATCACCGCTTGGTGATAAGTGGTACATTATCAATTTATTTGTTTTTTGCTTTTTTCTCTCCCAGGAGAATATAAGCTTGAGGACAGAATTTTTCTGTTTTGTTTAAGTCTGTGTCTCCAGCCCCTGATTTATTGTTGCTACTTGTGCATCAAGGGCAAATGGCCAAGCAGCACATGCACCAGGCCTGCTGGAACAGTGTTTATGGGGAAAACTCGTAGAGACAGGAGCAATAATAGGTCCCCTAGTACTCATTGCATTATAGGGCATTGCAAAGAGATCTAGCAAGTACAGATGTTAGGCTCTGGGAAAGGGTGCCTGACCCTTAGGCTATGAGCCTTTTAAGCTGCATGATTAGACAGGCATCATTCACTTCTCTGAATACAAAAGCATTTCAAAGTGGCAGAACCTTGGCCCTAGTTCTGTCCTAACAGCTCATTTTGTGTTTGGGGTAACACAAGTCCTTTCCCTGCTTAGATGAGGGGACTGTAATTCAGGTAAAGTAGTTGCACCTCTCTGCTTTGTCAAGGCAGTGGCATGATTTTGCCACATAAACCTTCAGAACTGGGGATCAAAGCTCCTTCCAGTGGCATCACTGTGGCTATAGTACAAGCCTGTGTTTTACTAGGAACTGTTGCCTTAAGTGCTGGGCCATGGCCAGTAGTCATTAAACTTTGAAAAAGGCTAACTCCTTTTCTGGACAGCTAGCCTCGGGATAAAGTCACCTTTACCTGTCAGCACTTAATAAATGTTTATTAAATGGTGTGCTATAAGCATCCCTCACCATATGAACATGATTATAACTGACTATAGAAAACAAGGAGGAACTGTGCTGGGGAAGGATAAATTTCTAGGGTTCAAACTGGGCCCCATTTAGCATGCTAGGAAGGGAGGGGCTGGATATCGATTTATCCTCAGGCAAACACAGTAAAATATTTCCCTTTACATAAAATAGAAAAATTATTTCTTTAACATAAAAGTGACTGGAATCTGCAAAGTAAATAAAATGAAGGCGCAACGGCAAAGAGACCTTTGGAGAATGGAATAGGGAATAGAAATATTATTTTTTTTTTTTGGCAAAAATAAAACAGCAAGAAAAGAAGTTATAGTTCTTTTCTTCTGGGCTATTGAAAGCATCAGAGGAGTTTCTACATATATTAAATTTTACCTCAGGTGTAGAGTGCACTGGATGAGTCTGACACCGCCAATATGCAGTTTCTCAGAAAGGGGAACATTTAGCAATCACATACCAAGTGACTGGAGGGGAGGTTTCAATGCCGAGAATTGAACAGAGAGGGGCCTGGGGTCCAAGGTGATACCCTCCCTGCTGCTTTTGACTTCGAAGCTGCATGGGATCCAGGGAAAGCTGAAGAGCTGATTGTTTATGTTAGGTCTTGTGGTTTTTGGAGTCAGTGGGTTTGGAGTGCGGGGTCCTTGGGTTCACTCTGGGAAAGTTTCACCAGAGCTCCCATTTCAGTGACACGCGGCGAGTTTCCCCAGCGAGTTTCTCCATGAGAGACAGAGACATTAGTTATATTTAAAGGGCAGGCTTATTTGGGAAGGGATAAAACAGTTAAAGACACTTGCATAGACACAAGTGGGCAGGAAGAGCTGCCCCAGAAGGGACAGGTTTGCTAAGAGAGACCTGCGTGGTTGCAGGCGTGCGGCCTTGACAAGTCACAGGCAGGCAGGAAGCTGCTGCCCTGCAGAGGGAGAGAGTTGGTGAAAAGAGGCACCTAAATAGGGCCTCCCCTGGTGGCGCAGCGGTTGAGCGCTGGGCTGCCAAGCTGCCTCTGCAGTGCCGGTTCAATCTCCGGCCACCAGGTGAGAGTCCCACATGGCGCGCAGACCTCTCCTGCCGCGCCTGCTGCTCCCCTCAGCAGTGTACTTCATCAGTCTGCTTGTTCTGTTCCCCGCTCTGGTTCTGGTGAATTCTCTCACCTTCTTGAGCTTCTGACTGTACCCAGTGCTTGTATAAATAAATAAATAAATCTTAAAAAAGAAAAAAAAAGAGGCACCTGCATAGTCACAGGTGGGCAGTGGGAGTGCTGCCCTGAGGCTCTGCAGACACTGAACTGATATAATCTTCTTCTGTATGGGAGGGGTCACTCCTTGTGAGCAGTCAGTTGGTTGCTAATTTTGAATAACTATGTAGTATTTGAAAGGGATCAGAGATTGCACAGTGGGTTCAATCTCCATATCTTTACCTTCTTGGATGTTATGCTTTGTAATCTAGGCAGCTGAGCCTAAGGATACTAGTGTCCGCAACTGTGTCATCTGTATCTAAGGATCTTTGTTTCCATAGCTGTGTCAATGGCTATGCTAGTCTGATGTTTTTCTTCTCACATTGCTGTGAATGGCATGAGTTTATCTTTTTTCATTGCTGAATAATATTCCATTGTGTATATATCTATATCTATATCTATATCTATATCTATTTTTGGGCATTTGAGTTGTTTCCACATTTTGCCTATTTTAAATAGTGCTGCAGTTGAAAAACATCAGATTGTTTCACTTATAGCAGGAATATAGGGGAACCAAATAAGACACCAGTGTAAAAAAATAATAACAGTACAAAATACAACAAAGCAAAAAAGGGCAATTATAAATCAGAGACATACTGCAGGGGAGGAGGAGGGAGAGGGATCAGAGGGAGGGAGGGAGGAGCACAGGGGACTGAGGTGATGGTGCGCGGGTGCGTTAGGGAAGGAAACTCTACCAGGACTACACCTGAGGGGGTGGGGGGAAGCAAATATTGTTTAAAAATAAACAATTATGTAAAAAAATAAAAAAAATTAAAAAAATTGGCTATGCTAATCTCTTCTACCCCCTACGTCCTTGTGTGAGCCAGGTTTCTGGTCTTGTGGCGCACCTCCTTCTCAGTTTTTTTCTTTTCTATTCTTGTCCTCCATCTGTGGGGTTTGCCAAAGCTATAACTTCTAACTCCAGAAATGGAACAAATTACTAATAGAGGTGAGTTAAATGGTTTTTCATTATTAATGTTTCTAATTCAGAAATTTGTGTTTAATTATGACTTGCTCACTGATTTGTAGTTGTATAATTTCTGTTTTTTAACTTCTTAATATACTATGATTTTATGATAAGGGACTTATCTTGGATTTCAGATGTTCTCATGAATAGCTGGGAAGGTGGGGCCATGTAGAAAGGAGACTGGTAGGAAGATATTATGTTATTGGAAAGATTTTATTGAGCTACAATACCTGGAGAAAATTATGTGAAAATTTAACAAATGCCACACATTATATACAATAGTATGTCAAACTATTGTATACCTGAAACTATACCTGAAATGACTAATTTGAAAGACATGATAGCAAAATCATGTAACTTTATAAAAGTTATTATAGATTAGTTTTGCAGTAGGACATTTTATTTGGCCAGATTTCCAGGAGAGTATATGTTCATGGTATTTTCAGCTTCTATCTCTCTCTCTTTCTTTCTCTCTCTTTCTCTCTCTCTCTCTCCCTTTCTCTCTCTGTCTCTCTCTTTCTCTCTCTCACACACACTATACTGTTTCCTCATAGATTCCAAAAAGAACTGAGAGTTTAGAAAATGTTAAAAAAAAATCCCTTCTAGGATCCTTTTTAGGTGAGTCATATCTTTTACTTAAAGTTTTGACTCAGTGACATTTATGATTCATAAATTTAAAATGTTTAGGAGAAATCATGTAAACATTTTGAGTAAAGTAATATGAACAATAGTTTTTTTTTGAGATTTATTTATTTTTATACAAGAACCAGGGTACAGGCCAGATGCGCGGGAGGGTGAGAGGATTCACCAGAGACAGAGTGGGGAACTGAACTGGCAGACTGACGAAATACACTGCTGAGGGGAGCAGCAAGCGAGTCAGGAGAGGTCTGCTGTGCCATGTGGGATCTCGCCTGCTGGCCGGGATCAAACCTGCACTGCAGAGGCTGCAGGCAGCTTCACAGTGTGGCGCTCAACCACCTGCGCCACCAGGGAGGCCCTGAACAATAGTTTTGTTTGTCTATGTAGGAGAAAGGAGACTACTAAATTAGTTGGCCTCTTTCTACTGGCTTCTCTGCCCTGAAACAGAGCCTTGAAATCCTGGTCATACAAATAATCATACAATTTGATTTGGATGTTTGATTATGAGACTTGTTCCTACACAGAGAGCGTGACGCTTTCAATCATGTCTTGGATTTGTAAATATAGAAACAATGTTCTTAACATGGTGTGTTTGTCATTTAGAAACAGAGCCAATTGCATAGGCTTTGTTCTTAGTCTGGAGATGACGGTATGCCAATCAGGCTAGATAGCACGAATCAAAGGAGAAATAGCTGAAGAGAAAAAAGAGGGTTCTTATAGCTCAGAAAACAAGGTCTCTTCCACTGCATCAGTCTGGTGTGATTGGGAGAGTGGCATACTTGGGAGCTGGGAACAAAACAGTAGAAGAGAGAAAGAGAAAAGGAGGAAGGAGTCTAAAGTCCTGTTCATATATCCACAACTGAATTTAAAAAATGTGCACATTCTCTTGAGAACGAATGCCTTGATATGCTTTGTCCAACTTAAGAACTAAAAAGATTTGATTAAAATATTGTAAAAACTATTGCTTCTAAAGTAGGCATGATTTTGGCAAACTATGTAAACAGTTTTTTTTTAAAGATTTATTTATTTATGCATACAAGAACTGGGGTACAGGCCAGAAGTGTGGGGTGTGTGTGAGAGGATTCACCAGAGACAGAGCGGGGAACAGAACAGGCAGACTGATGAAATACACTGCTGAGGGGAGCAGTGGGCAAGGCAGGAGAGGTCTGCTGTGCCATGTGGGCAGCTCCCTGGCTAGGGATCGAACTCATGCTGCAGTGGCTGCGGCAGCCTCACAGGTTGCATCTTAACCCCTTGCACCACCAGGGAGGCCCCATAAACATATTTTTGAAGGGTGTATGCTATTGGCATTTAGAGGGGGAGAACAGGGATACGTTCAATCCACTCTCCTGTCTTAGTCCTTTGGATGAGGGCAGGTCATCTTGCCTCTTTGAACCCCATTTCTTCATAAATGACTATTCTTCAGAGAGCTATCATGGGAATCCAAGGAGACAAGTTGATTGAATTACTTTATAACATAGGGTACTGTAATGTGGCAAAATAGGATAACATTCTTGGGTTCATGTCAGTCTTCTCAAGTAAAAGTGTTCAGATCACTCATTTTCAACATTAAGAGAAGTTAAAAAAAAAAAGGAAAGAAAGAAATCATTGCTAAATTCAATGCTATGAAACTTTCCCTCTAAGTTGCCTTCTGAGAGTTTTATAGTTTTAGTTCTCTATATTTACATCTTTGAGTAATTTTGAGTTATTTTTGTGTATAAGGTTAGATAAGAGTTTCAGTTTTAAATGTACAATTTGTTGAAGTCTGTCCTTTTTCATTGAAAGTCATATATATTTAACCATAAAGGCTTCCTTCCCTTCCTTCCTTCCTTCCTTCCTTCCTTCCTTCCTTCCTTCCTTCCTTCCTTCCTTCCTTCCTTCCTTCCTTCCTTCCTTCCTTCCTTCCTTCCTTCCTTCCTCCTTTCTTCTTCTTCCTCTCTCTCTTTCTCTCTCTCTCTCTCTTCCTCTCTACTGTGGGGCATGGGGTCCAGGCAACAGTATCAAGGCTACAATGGTCTCCATGGAGGGGCTGTGGGGGTGTGGGAATGTGGGGATGGGATATGGAGGAGAAGGGATCAGCTATCCTAGCTCCTGGTGGTCCAGCAGCGCACACAAGGATCTTTAAACCTACTTGCCAGACCGAATTTGGCACCTGGGGGTTGAGGAGAAGAGATAGGATGAGGGAAGGGGGTAGGAGGGCAAAGGGGAGAGGGGAAAGTTTAGGCAATGTCCACCAAGACCACTTGCCAGACAAATGCCTGTACCATAGTCCAGCACCTCTTTCCTCCCACAACCCTTGGATAAGGCAGCCAGGTTGAGAGAGCTGTCAACCCCCTTCTGGGGTAGAAAAGGCTCTCAAGCAGGTGCTCTGGGAGGGGTGGCAAAAGTCCCAGTGCCCTGGCAACAGAGTGCAAAGAGCTGATGGTGGGAAGTTGGGTGAAAGGTTTATTTTTAAGTAAAAATATCTGTCTTTATTCCAGTACCACACTGTTTTGATTCCTATAGCTTTGTGGTAAGGTGAGAAATCAGGAAGTCTTAGTCCTTCAACTTTCTTCTTTTTTCAAAGCTGTTTAGTTATTCCATGTCCCTTGAGATTCCATATGAATTTTAGTATGGGTTTTGTGCAAAAAACATCTTTGGAATTTTGATGAGAATTTCATTGAATCTGTCAATCAAGATTCAGGTCGTATTGCTATCTTGGTTAGTTATAACATCTTAACAATATTAAACCTTCCAATCCATGTACATTAGGTGTGTTTCCATTTATATATATCTCTTCTTTAATTTCTTTATGTATGTTTTATAGTTTTCATCATGAAAGTCTTTTACTTGGTTAAGTTAATCATCTGTATATTATATGTATAGAGATGCTATCATAAAAAGAATTAGTTTTGTAATTCCTTTTTGAGATTATCTGTTCTTAGTACGTGGAAAAGGAACTAAATTTTGCATGTTGACTTTGTATCCTGCTACCTTGCTGAATTCACTTATTAATTCTGGTAGTTTTGCTGTGGAGTCTTTAGGATTTTCTACATTTAAAATCATGTCATCTGCAAATAGAGATAATTTATTGTCTTTTTTTCTATTTGGATCCTTTGATTTCTTTTTTCATGTCTAAGAGTTCTGGCTAGAACATGGAGTACTATGTTGATTGGAAGTTGTAAACGTAGATATCCTTTTATGGTGACTTATCTTAGCAGAAAGCTTCCAGGCTTGTACCACTGAGAATTATCTTTTCTGTGGTTTTTCATATATGACTTATTTCTATTTTGTTGAGCGTTTTTATTTTTATCATGAAAAGGTTTTGTAGTTTTTCAAATGCTACCCCCAGCCCATCAGTTGAGAAAGTCAAGTGGTTTATTTTTCCTCCATCCTGTTAATGTGGTGGATTGATGGATTACATTGATTGAATTTTATGTGTTGAAACATCCTTACATTCTAGGATTAAATCCCAGTTGGCCATGGTGTATAATCTTTTAGTATGTTGACAGTTCAGTTTGCTAGTATTTGTTTTGTGGATTTTTACATCAATATTCATAAGGCATATTGGCCTGTAATTTGTCCCTATCCTTGCGTTTTTGTATGATTTTGATGTCAGGGTAATCCTGGCCTCATAGAATGAGTTAGGAAGTGTTTTCTTCAGTTTTTGGGAAAAGTTTAAGAAGGTATGTATTAGTTCTTTAAATGTTTCATAGAATTCAAAAGTGAAGGCATCAGGGCCACAGCTTTTATTTATGGGAAGATTTTTGATTACTGATTAAACCTCCTTTGTAGTTATGTCCATTACCTTTTTTTTTTTTTCATGATTTAGTGTCTCTCAGATTTGTCCATTTTATTTGTCATCCAATTTGTTTATGTATAATTATTTATAACAATCTCTTAACATCTTTTTTATTTCTCTAGACTTGTTAGTAATGTCTCTGCCTTTGTTTCTTATTTTAGTAATTTGGATCTAACTAAAGAAACAACTTTGGTATTATTGATCTTCTTTATTATTTGTTTATTTTCTATTTAATTTAACCCTAATCTTAACTATTTCTGTTGTTGTTAGTGTTGTGTTTGTTTGCTCTTTTTTAAAAAAAAAAAAAAAACAACAACCCTAATTCCTTACATTGTAAAAGTAGTTGTTGATTTGAGATCTTTCTTTCTTTCTTTTAAAAATGTGTTTATAATAACAATTTTCCCCATTTAGCATTGCTTTCATTATATTCCATAAGTTTTTATATGTTGTCTCCTTTTCTTTTACTTTTATGTATTTTCTAATTTTCCTTGGGATTTCTTCATTGATATATTGGTTGTTTAGTAGTTGTGTTTAGGCTCAACTGTACAAGATCTACTTCCTAATTTGCTTACCTGTTTGTTGGTAAGACTCAGTTTCCTGTGTATTATTGGATATCGGCTTCAGTTCTTCATGAGCTGTTTGACAAAGGCTTGCTCAGTTCTTTTTCTATGAGTCTCTCTAAAGGATGTGACAAGATGGCAGCTTCCTTCATTAGACAGAGAAAATGAAAGGGCAAGAAAGTGTTAGCAAGCAATAGAATATGAATAAGAATGAAGTATAAGTCATTTGTGACTAACAACTTATGATGCCAGTTGGATTTTTATCAATGTCAGTTGGTCAGTGACTAAGTTAGAGTTTGTGCTGGTTGTCAAAATATGAAAGTGTTTTCAGGAGGGTTTGCAAAATAAGTGCTTTATCCATTTTCAGCTATAAAATGACAAGTGAATCTAGTGATAAAATATTTTGATTTAGGAACAGAAGTATCTTTGTAGCTGGCTCAAAACTATTCACCTTTGTAATGGGATTAGTTCTGTAATTCTGATTAAACTTTTGCAGTCTTCCTGAAGTTTGGTTAATCTCTGGATTTAGAAATTTCTACAATTTAACAGGCCAAAAGATCAGTTTACCACTAAATGCACAAACTTAAGTGTGTATACACATTTTTTTTTAATCACAAGACAGTCAAGTTCTTGGGCAAAAGATGTTTTTTCAACATGCTTGTGTATAATGACTGCCAGAAATTCCAATTTCACTGAAAATTTACATTTTGGACAAGATTAAGCCCTTTATTGCCTTGGCTATTGTAGAGATGATGCCAAGAGCATGAACTCTCATGAAGGACATTTATTTTTTTCAAGGACTATATTAATATTTATTTAAATTAAACCCATAACCCTTTGTTTAGAATGTATTTATAGAAAATGGAGAAAAACAGATTCTGCAATTAGTTTTCTATATCTAGGACAAGCTTGTTATAACAGTCACAGGACACATTTGATGGGTGCTATTTCAGCATTGACTATTTTGAAAACTAAATGAAAAATGCTTTAAAGTCAATACTACCCAATTTAAAAATACTGAGTTGGGCCATATACCATAACATTAATTTAACCATTTCAAATATCCCATGAATCAGGTACGTAAACTGACTTTCTACTTCACAGGTGACACAATTAACCTGATATCCTTATAGATTTTATAAATCAGGTTAAACCAGATTACAGTATTTCCCCCTCTCAAGAGTCCTTCTAGATACAGTAACTGCATTTTAAACAGCCCTTGTGTTCCACATCCTGCTTATGATAGTGTTGACCATGTAGGGGATACAACTCAGCATTAGTGGTTTGATTGGTTACCTTCTGGGCCTTCATGTCTCCATCTTTCCTTTCCACTTTCTCTTCTTTCCCCAATTTCCTTTTCTTTCCCTCTCTTTCTCTAAAGTTGGAGTACACATGAAGGTCACACACAGTAGAAAATGATAGGCTACATAAGATATACAGTTCAAGTGCTATGGGAAGTCAGAAGACACAACTGAATTAGGGGAAATTATGAAGCAGCATTGAGATAAATGATTTAGGCCTGCAGAAATTGGGAATGGCTTCAAGTATGAAAAAGATATATGGTATATTGTTTAAGTATTTTCTAGAGGATAAAAGAATCCTTTAAATCAGAAATAGAAAGACAAATACTAGATGATTTCAGTCATACATGGAGTATGGAGAAACAAAATAAAATAACTGATGAAATTAAACCAAAACAAACCCTAGGAATATAACTGCAGAATTCAGGCTATCAGAAGGGGTTGGACAGTGGGACTGGGAGAAAAGAAGGTGCCTACCCAATGGTCAATGGTGAAGGACTACAGGTGGCTTGGTTGTGGGGACATACATATGTATGGGTACATACATACATACATCTGAGGAGTTATGAACATATTTCCCTACACATGTACAGTATTATAAACCAATGTTACCTAAAAACAAAATAAAATATATACATATTCAATGAAAGTGAAAAAAAATCAAAAGTTTTCATGAGTGACTTGAGTTTTTGGCTAGAGTGTTTTGGACAGAAATCATTTCTCATATGTGGAGACCTGTGTAGATGAGTTCCTTAAAGGGAGGCATTATTTCCCCGTCAGCTCTTCTCCTTCATCCCAGAGGCTCATGGTCCTGCCAAAGATGCCATTTGGAGCAACTGTGACTAACAAAAGACATGAGGAAATAAGATGTCAATCAGCTGTCATAATCCAGTTAGATCTGTCATTGTTCTCATAGTGCTTTGAGAAACTTGTAGCACATACCACAACAGAAAAAATCATTTAATTATTGTTTTAATGTCTGTCTTTACCACAAATCTATTCAACTTTGCAAAGGAAGGGACCCAGTTTGTTGTGCTTACTACTCTGTACCGAGTACAGTGCTTGGTCTACTGCTGATGCTCATAAATATTTGTGGAAAGAGTGATTTGCCTTTGCACATTTGTAACAGAAATCTTTGAATGAATGAGAGTACTATAAGTTGTTCTATTTATTTAAAATAGATGGCATGTAGTGGGAGTAAAGGGTGACTATATATATCGAGAAGACTGGTATCAAGTCACTGAGGATTTGTTGTATTAAGAATACTCAGAGTACTATGGTAGACAACAGATTATGAATCAAAAGTTCTGAAACAGTGAGTGACAACGTTAGCTTTGTTTTATGAAAATAAACCTCTTTTAAAATTTCCCAACTAGAACTCATGAAAAGGAACACTGCAAGTATGAGCTGGGTCATCTCATTATCATAGCTTTTTGATTTATAGTGCAATCTTCAGATAATTTTCCCAGCACTCTGCCTGATTCCATACCTTGAAACCACATTTAAGAAAAAGAGGTTGTACTGGTAGCAAGGAATTGGGGCTTGCGTGGAAAGCTGGACCTGCCCATTCTTTCTACAAATTTAGGATTTATTTTACAATTTTTTTTAAAGATTTATTTATGCATACAAGAGCTGGGGTACAGGCCAGAGATGCGGAGGGTGAGAGGATTCACCAGAGACAGAGTGGGGAACAGAACAGGCAGACTGACCGAAACACACTGCTAAGGGGAGCAGTGGGCCAGACAGGAGAGATCGGCGGTGCCACGTGGGCTGCTCCCTGGCGGGCCGGGGATTGAACTCATGCTGTAGAGGCTGCGGATTGCTTCATAGTGCGGTGCTTAACCCCTTGTGCCACCAGGGAGGCCCCTTATTTTACAATTTTTACCAAAAGCATGCCAGTCACTTACAAACAAACCTCAAGTCTAACTTGGCTAGCAAGAAAGGTCTATAACACACCTAGGACTGTTCATTGGTTGAGCTGAACTCAGTGATGTTATGACAAGAAAATGGCTTAATTTTTCTCCAATCACTGTCACTAGATTTCTCTCTCAAACCTTCTTTGCTGCCTTACTCAACATCTGCATACTCCAAGCCAATCTAGTCACTTTGAGATATTAAATTCAGGCCAGTTCAATAAAAACTTGTCTTTTTTTGCTTGTTTTCTAGAATTTAGTTTTTTAAGTATTAATGAAGTACTGTTGTTTTGCATCTTTTTTTTTCTTTAAACATTTTGACAATATAGGCTTTCTCCCTATATTGATCATAGCAGCTCTCCCACCGCCAAAGCACCCATAGTCCTCAGCCATACTCCATTGTGCTCTCCCCAGGCGCCTGAGCAGCAGCGCTGGGTCCCCAAAGGAGGTGCCTTTAGCGCTGCTGTTTCTCAAGCAGGAGCAGCTCTCACTATGGTGCCAGGAAGAGTAGGGTTTAGATCCCAGCGGACATCTCTCTCAGCTTGTTTGGCTGCGGGAAATCAGACTGAAGCGACCGAGTCCTCGATGGAGAGAAGTTTGGAAACTGGTCTTTTGGCGAGGAAAAAGAGAGAAAACGAACATTTTTGTGAACTTTTTATTGGTGACTTGAGCTTTAAAACCACAGAAGACAGTTTGAGGATTTTCTCTGAGCATTGGGGAAAACTTAGACTCTGTCATGAGAGATCCTTCAAGCAAAACAGCAAGAGGATTTGGTTTTATTCAAATTGAGTATGGCTTGTAAAGAGTGACATCAATTTGACAAGAGAGATCATGTATCATGTATTAAATTAGATTTTGGGAGTAGACAGATTTAAAACTGTATTTCAATATAAAGTTTATAAAATATTTTTGCATAAAAAACAAAAAACCAACTCAGTTTTACATCTAGTTCAAAGATTTTCTCCTGCCCTCAGCGTGACCTGTAGCTTGGGGAAAGAAGGTATGTGCCGCCTTTGCACACGTCAGGTAGGTCTACTCCTTTTTTCCTCTTACTGCTTCTTTTGGGAGAGGGAGTGTGCACAGAATAAAAGTATCAAAGATATTCTGACTTTGTGATGTCTGCAGTTCACAATGCTGATTTTGTAGGTCATTATTTGTGATTTCTTCAGAGGATCCAATAGAGCTCTGTCATGCCTTGATTCCCTGAAGTGACTAATGTGCACTGTTGGGGGAAATTTTGTAACTCTTTGTAACTCACTATAGCTCATGTTCCCTGTGACCTACCCTCCACCCACTTAGTAATGGGGGTCTCCCATTATTAAACCTCCCACTGGCTGTTGGGGTGTAAGAAAGATGATTTTGATGATCTGTCTTCTTTAGTAGCCACTTGGGTCTTGGAAATTCATATACCATTGTCCATATACCATAGTCGTTGTAGGTTTGCACCTCTGTTGCTTCTTTCTCTTTACTGTCTTTAGACCTCTCCCTACAATTACCTGTCTTCAGGATTGCCCTTTTATAGGGTTCATTAGGAGGAAGCAGATGCCAGTCCCTGGTTTTATCTTGGTTTATCTCTGTGCTCCTCTAGTTCCAGGAGTAAAATATCAGTTTAATCAAGTCTTCTCTTAACCCACTTCACTTGGGTGGGAACTTTGTTTCCACATCTTAGTAATTATTCATCTGGGAAGAAGATACTGCAGTGTAGATTTTGGAGTTCCTTTAAAAATTACTTTAGATATTGGATTCTTCTTCATCTGTAACGTTGAAGAGAGATTGTGCTGTGTGAAGCCCCATGATGCATCTGAGTTACACTGTGCATGCACCTTTCAAGAGAAGGAGAATTCATGCAACATGGGAAATGTCTGGGTTTGAAACCATAGTATGTCATTCCTGCTAGTGAATGATTTTGAATAAGATGTCTATCTTTTCCCTGAGTCTTTCTACATCTCAATTTCCTAGTAAGTGAATAGGAATATTGTGCCAGTCCTATAATTACTTCAGTATAATATTTTGTGCACATACCTATGTACAAACACATTTACATGTGTGTATATATAAGTATATAATACACTATATAGAATGCAATACAATATTCATTGGGTCAATGTAAATAATAAGTAAGACATGACAGTGTTATGCAAATTATAAAGAGTTATCCAGAGTTTCAAGCTAGCAGTAAATTTAGTGATGTTAATGTTAACGGAAATATCTTTAAATTTTTTAAACAGTAAAATTAGCCCCAAATGGCTTTTTTTTTTTTTTTGCAAGTGATTATTAAGAACTTTATTTAAAGTTTGGTGATGTTTTTGTGACCAGAAATATGATATAGAATATTAATTCTTATTTTTTTTTTATTATTATTTTTTTTATAAATTTTATTGTTATATTCCCCATACAATTGCAGCCCCCCATTCTGACCCCAATCCCTCCCCTCCCGCCCCCGCCCCCCTAAAAGTGTCTCTGGTTCATAGTTTTTTGTTGATTTTGATTTTCACTTTCTTATAGTTATTCATTTTCCTGGTCCCTTATTTAAGTTTTCTAGATTCCTGCTATGAGTGAGACCATCCGGTATTTTTCTTTTTCTTTTTGGCTTATTTCGCTGAGCATGATCCCTTCCAGCGCCATCCATGTTGCAGCAAATTGCATGTGTTTATCTTTTTTGAATGCTGAGTAATATTCCATGGTATATATGTACCACATCTTCTTGATCCAGTCATCTATTTTTGGGCATTTGGGTTGTTTCCAAAGCTTAGCTATTGTAAACAGTGCTGCTATAAACATAGGGGTGCAGGTGTTCTTTGGAATTGATGTTTCTGTGTCCTTTGGGTAAATACCTAGGAGTGGAATTGCTGGGTCATATGGAAGCTCTATGTTTAGTAGGTCCAGAAATCTCCACACAGCTTTCCACAGTGGTTGGACCAGTTTGCTGAAGAAGAAGAAATCAAAAAGACCATCCCTTTTGTTATTGAAACAAAAAAAATCAAATATTTGGGAATAAACCTAACAAAAGAGGTAAAGGACCTATACAAAGAAAACTATAAAACACTGTTAAAAGAAATAGAAGAAGACACAAAGAAATGGAGAGACATCCCCTGCTCATGGATTGGAAGAATAAACATTATTAAAATGGCCATCCTTCCAAAAGCAATATACAGATTCAATGCTATTCCAATCAAAATTTCAATGTCATTCTTCAAAGAAATAGAACAATTATTGATGAAATTCATATGGAATCACAAAAAACCCCGAATAGCCAAAGCTCTCCTGAAAAAAAAAGAAGGGAATGGAGGCATCAGACTCCCAGACTTCAAACTATACCCAAATGGCTTTTAAGAAAGATAGTTGATGGTATTAATAAGCAGGAGACACACACAAAAAAATCTTCCCTAACTTTGGATTGCAATTATTCCAATTTAGAGAAAACTAACTGCTCCCTAGAAATGGCTCTAAACTTGGGAAGAGTACAGTTTAAAATCATCACTGCTCTTTTAAACATTCTTTATATGTAGCTGAATTCTTATTGTTCTATCTGGAAATGCCATATACAGCCCTTGTGTTCTCTAGTTTTGTCATGCTGCAAAATCCTGTGATAGAGGGGTAGCTAATAAATTATTTGACAGGAAATATAGAAAAAAAATCTTTGTAATTCACAGTTCTGACATAATGAAAAGCTTATAATTCACTAGTGTGACCTCACAGCTGTGAATTACAAGTTTCACTTGACTCGTTCACAATTTGTCTTTGAATTTATACTATGAAAAGTGAGAACCATATTGTCAAACTGTCACTCCATATTGATATATTACTGCTGAAGATTAAGAAACATTTTGTCAAAGAGCAGGAAAATAAAAATACCCTAAAAGAAGATGGAGTTTGATACAAATTTGAAGGGGTATATAAAGCAAAGGAAAAAAAAATGCCTAGATAAAAAGTGATGTGCAGTGTTATATCTGTCCTGGGACTTTTTTTTAATCCCTACATTGAGAACAGCAAACTCCAGTATAGAACTCACTGGATGCCAGCTGCTCTTCTAAGCACTTTGCATTGAAACACTTAAATTAATGAAACCCCTTCTAAATAGATTTTATTTTATTTCTATATTCGATGCAGAAACTGAAGGACAGAGAGGTTGAAAAACTTGTCTAAGCTCACACAACCAGCACGTGGTAGAGTCAGGATTCAAACCCAAGCCTCATAACTCAGTGGGTCAGATACCCAAGCCTTAGGGCTACATGGCCTTCATACAGATGTTGTGATCAAACATAGAATTGGCTGAGCCTATACTAATTGTTTACTCTTAACATCAACTAAAAAATCTCTTTGATCAGATTTTTTTTTGATTATAGTACTTGGAAAAAGTGCAGGGTAAGAAAGAGAAAGAGAAGTCTACTAGTACACTTTACTTGTTTAGATTCAGGTCATATGAAGTTTCTTTGTATTGCACATAGCATAAGATATATATTTTAAAAATTTTAGAGAATCTCTAAATAAAATATGCAAGGCAAATTGTTTGTCTGACAGAACTTTTCTTTATAATGTATCTTCTTCTTTTTTTTTTTAAAGATTTATTTTATTTATACAAGAACTGGAGTACAGGCCAGATGTGCGGGAGTGTGAGAGGATTCAGCAGACACAGAGTGGGGAATAGAGCAGGCAGAATGACCAAAATTTACTGCTGAGGGGAGAAGCAGGCGAGACAGGAGAGGTCTGCCATGCCATGTGGGTTGCTCTGCAGCTGGTGGGGATCGAACCGGCCGGCACTGCAGAGGCTGCGGACAGCTTCACAGCACTGCGCTCAACTGCCTGCACCACCAGGGAGGCCCTTACAGAATAGTTTTAAAGATGGTACTAAGAACTGTTGTGTACTTTCATCTTGATTTATGAATTGTTTAATTTTATTCATTTGCTTCCTTTCAGAACCATTTAAAACTGAAGGGTGAGGTGGTTCTTTACCCCTTAATGTTTTACTGTTGAAAGCAAGAACATTGTCTTTACAAAAATGTTGTAAAATTATCAAAATGAGTAGTGCTCACATTTCATATTCACATCTTTTAATTTTCCCAAAGTATTTTTTTAAATTTTAAAAGAACACATTGATTAACAAATGGATAAAGGAAAAGAGAGACCTCTGTGTAGACACAGGCAGGCAGAGAGCTTCCACTGTCTGAAGGGAAAAGGCTTGTGAGATGAAACGTCTGTATAGTCACGGTCTGCCCCAATAATGTTCTTTATAACTATTTTTTCCACTAGAGAGTCCACGTCTTCCTCTCTTTTGTACATGAATATACATAGGAGCTTTATTTGTAATAATAAAAATAAGAAACACTCCAAATACCCTATAATAGGTAAATAGTAAATAAAGTGTGGTTCATTTATACATGAAATGAGATTTAACCATACAAAGGAATGTATTATTGACACATAACTATTTAAGAGCTTCAAGTTTTTATATTGAGTGAAAAAAGTCAGTCACATACTATATAAATTGACTTATACAACATTCTCAAAAAAAGAAAAAACACCCAAAATTTTATTTATTTATTTTTTATTTTAAAAATTTATTTATTTTTACAAGCACTGGGTACAGTCAGAAGCACGGGAGGGTGAGAGAATTCACCAGAGCCAGAGTGGGGAACAGAACAGGCAGACTGACGAAGTATACTGCAGAAGGGAGCAGCGGGCAGCAGGAGAGGTCTGCGCGCCATGTGTGACCCTCGCCAGTGGCCGGGGATTGAACTGGCACTGCAGAGATAGCGGGCAGCTTCGCAACCCAGCGCTCAACCACTGTGCCACCAGGGAGGCCCCACCCAAAATTTTAAGTAGGGAGAACAAATTAATGGTTGCCAGGGGTTAGGAAAGATTTTTGGTATGTGTGTGACTATAAAAGAGGAAGAACTTTCCAGTGATGGAATGATTCTCTACCTTGATTGTGATGGTGAAGGTACAAATTTATACATAAGAGAAAATAGCATAAAATTACACATACATACTATAGCAGTTTTCAGATTTTGATATTGTGCTAAGGTTATGTGAGATGTAACATTGGGAGAAACAGATCAAGGGAACATGAACTCCTCTGTATTATTTTTGCAACTTCCTATAACCCTATAGTTACATCCAAATGAAAAGTTAGAAATATATAGAAGCACTTTGTGACAGATATGGCATCTGAATTATGTAATAGAGAACAAAGTCTTTAATATAAATCAGTTCTCCAGAGGACTAAAAATTATTTTGTGTAGAGTGAGTTGATGTGTTTGTGTCTATAGTTATTTTCTGCTGTTATATTTTAGAAAAGTTATTAATAGCAAGTGTTATAAATGACTGGGTAAAAAAGTAATGTCAGAACAAATAAATGGACAAAATACCAATACAGGATGTCTCCTCAGATATGTTATAGTAAAATCTAGTTCCTCTCTGTTTAAAGAGTTCCCAGAGTATGTTTCAGGTGGAACCATAAATTACTCATCTTTAGCAGGATGTCCGCCTTTTTTCTCTAGCCTGCTCTGGTGTTTTCTTTCTATGACTGTGCTATTATCACTGCAGTTACCCAGCCTTCTGTAGAGTTTATGTCAAGGTCTACAGTGGTGCTCTCTGAACTCTTCTTTAGCCTATTTAGTCTGATTTGTTCATGGCTCAGCTGCTGAGTTAGTTCTACTGCTTTCCAACAGTCGCTGTAGCTGGGAGACATCCTTTGCCTCTACTTGTAATACACAATTTTATAGTTTTAAAAAATAATCTGTTTTGGGCTCTGTATGGTTTATAGAAATTTTAGTTAGAGTCCATGTAGTTTATAATGGTTCTTTGTACCAATCTTGTCTCATAATTCAGATTTGACTTCATAGGTCAGATTTGAGGTACAGACACCATGCTTACCTCAAATTGCTCTTCCTCAAATTCTACTCTTTTCTCTTTCTAATCTCTCCTCAAAGTTGATGCCAATTGTTCATTTGTTGAGTACTATGTAATACTTTATCTTCTTAGAACACATATCTGATTTCTGTTCCTTCTTGGGTTCAAAATTCTATGTTTACTACCATCACTATTGCCCCCCTAACCACAGAATCCTTCTCCTTCTGAGTTTTCACCATGCCCAGGCACTGACATGCTGTACTAGACCTTTCTGTAAGTATAATCTCTTCTTCTGAGAGGGGCTCAGAGAATTGGCCCTAGGTTAACCCATCTATTGGAACCCTCTTCACTCCACATGGACTCTTTCCATGCAGGTCATCACTATCCTGAACCCCTCCTCCATAAACACCCTCTTCCTTCTGCTGAGGATTCCCCCTTCTGCTGTACTAGATTACCCTTCCACGTGGATGCTTTTTCCAAAAAATTATTTATTTTTAACATATTGTTCATTTTAAAAGAATATTTGCTCCCCCCCAACCCGGTGTAGTCCCCATAGAGTTTCCTTCACCAATGCACCTGTGCACCATCATCTCAGTCCCCTGTGCTCCTCCCCTTGTGGATGCTTAACCCCTGCTCTGTCGTGACACCCAAGCAGGGCTGTTTAGCCTGCCCCTCCCAATCTGAACACCCTTCTCATCCCACTCTGGCTTTGACACTCCATGTTTGGACCCTTCTGCTTAAATATTATCCTTAACAAGCTTTGCTCAGCCACCGGAGCTCAAGCAACTTTCTTTGAATACTCTCTCAGTTTCTGGCACCATGCCAGGTCACGGTTGCCTTCCCCTTCCTGAAGAGATGCTTCTTGAAGCCTTCAGACTCACCCCCTAGTGTGTACTGCCCTCACTTGTGTGCTGTCACTCTCCGGTGAGGATACTCTCTGTACCTGCTGGCACCCACCACCATATGCTATACCACTGACCCCTAATGTGGGTGCCCTCTCCCCTTTGCAGGCCCACACACCGAAGCTGCCTGCACCTTCACTGTCCTTTCTCTCCAGGGCTGCCCTCCCTCCTCACTCTAGCTCCACATCGACATGGTGCACCACATTTTGCAATGGCTTGGCCAACTCTGCTCAGGATTGCCCCACCTCCTGACACTGCACCTGAACACCTCTGTCGACACAGATACTTTCCTCACCTTGTTCAGGTTCCAACACTTTCTTCCTCATGGTGCCATTCTTACCTTGCTTGCACTCACTTTTAAGAAACACTTTGGGCCACCATAGCCTGCGCCCCTGTAGTGATATCTACCCAACTCAGTTCTAGCTGAACTTTTGAACTAAATGTTCTGAAAAGGAGTGAGAGGGAAGGAAGGGAAAAGAAAGCCTGGATATAGTTTTTGACAGAGCTTACTCAGACCGAGCCACAAACCCAGGGACATCATTCATATTTCCCTTTTGTTTTTAGGGGTATTCATTCTTTGAACTATTTGAAAATTTAGCCAACATTTCAATTTTCTGTGCCTTCCTCAGGGTAATAGAGAGGCTTATTCTCTGCAAACAGCTGTTCAGTCTGATACCACCAGGGTCCTCCCGTATATTTATAGCTTTGGAATTCACAACTACCTATAATTTAAACATGCATAGTTCTTCAAAAAATGCAAAAATGAAATCTTTCTAACTTATAGGGAGTATGGAATCTAATCATTTTCACTTCTCTGTATATGAATTATCATTTACTTGAATGCGGTTCAAAAAACTGATAAATCTGTAAAAACTTACATTTTGTAACCTTGATCAAACATTACTTTTAAGCTCCTATGGCAGTTTGGGAATTTTGCAAGTCCTGGAACAAAGAACAAAATGTCAGAATGAAACTAGTTTTTATGATGAAATGGTGGTTATAATATAATTATTATAATTAATGCTAAAACCTAGCAATAATTCAGCATGTTTGGCCACTGTGCTTCTACAGTGACTCCAGGTGTGACAGATTTACACCTAGGTAATGTGATGAACTGTAGCTGGATGTTCCTATTCGTATATGTGTGGAATGGTTATTATAATATTAAGGCTATGGTGGCTTACAAGACAGTTCTGTTTCCTCCTAGGAAAAAAATCTAAGAAAATACACTATTTTGTGTATTCATTCTTTAGTATTTCTCAAAACCAAGAATCTCTGAAAAGTGAGGACCAGCTGCAGATAAAACCTATTCTTTTATATAACAACCTGCCAAAAGCTAGAGAGTGGTGACTGACATTCTGCTTGTCTCAATAGGCTGAAGAATGATTTTGCACGTTCACCATGCAAGAAATACAGCTGTGGTTCCCATTATCCACAAAAGACAATACAGGCAGGATTCCATAACTTCATTGCTTTAGTCTGTGACATTAAGGTTCAACCTCTGCATGAGACGCATAAATATCCTTTGGATTTTCTTCAGTAAGCACACACTAGAGGTTAATAATGTGAGGATGTTTGATTCCCTGCTGTTTTAAATAATTTCATGGAAAATCTAATGCAGTAGGACACTAGTTTAAAAAGGTTATTACCCTCATCAAACGATAGCACTTCTTTCCTATTATTTTCTACCAATTTCTTGCCCTTATAGCTCCTCTCTCTTCATTTACTGCAAATGATTCTTCAAAACGACACTCTTTGGTTGGGTGGAGATGGGATGGAGAAAGCTTAATCCCTAATCAGGGCCCTGTCAGTGCTGGTAGTAGTGTGCATCTTTCTTCCTTCTTCTGCTTGCTGGAGCTTAGATACAAGACAGAGATGCACACTCATTGGAAGGGTGTCATTGGAAAACATTCCCTGCCCCTCTCAAGGGCCATTTTACTTGGGACCCTGAGATCCAGAGCCCACTGGAAGCTTCCACATAGTTAAAGTTCAATAGGCCATCCCAGCACTTCTCAACTAAATGGTGTTCTGATTTGCTAAATTCTTGAATCATCACCTCTGTGTTTGGGGCACATGCTGAACCTAGCTTTCCAACAGAACTCTAAGAATGCTCAGAGTAGCGTTTTCCAGGTTAAGGAGCAATAGGGAGTCCACAAACAATACCATTTCAGGGTTTTCTAAGTGTGAAAGTGACTGCCTGTTCATTTCTATCTCCTCTTTTCCTATCAGGACACTAAGTCTGGGTAAGTCACTACATACATTTCCCAGCGTACTTTTAAAAGTGGAACCACGTTACCAAATCCTGGCCAAATGAAATTTGAGCAGAATTTGTCTGGTGAGTAAGATTGTTAAAACGGTGGAGCAGATCCAGATGGCAGTTTCTTTTAGGATTTGCCCTCTCTGGGGTGACCAATTGTCCTGGTTTGCTGGGATTGTGGAGGGTTTCAGAGACATGGGGCTTTTAGCCTTAGCACTCAATGGTCCCAGACTAAATGGTTGTTACCCACTCTACCTTTCTTTCTTGCAGGGGAATATAGATGTGAATCCCAGAATTCTAGCTGCTAACATATGATTATGAAGTGACAAACTAAAAATAAGGGCAGCTGGGTGAGATGATAAGAGGATCTTTGTTCTATTATAACTACCCTAAAGTTACTAGTATATGAGAAAAAATAACTCCCAACCTAGTGAAACAATCTTTTTCATTTCAGTTGTATTAGACTATAGCAATCCTCTGTTCCAGCATCTAAATTTACTTCCGGATATGCCAAGCGGTCACAAATTTTATTAGTGTTATCTCCTAATGTCAAGGAGTCCGGATCATGGTGTCCTAATCATGGTGGAGGTGAGGGTGAAGACACCCCTTTCTGACTGAAGCACATCCAGTTCCTTGAAGAGAAATGGTTTCACCATTGTTGGAATCATTCAAATTCAGGTCTTTGGGACTTCAGAGTCAGTCCTTGCAATTTCAAGCTGAATGTCATTATCCCTAGTCCTGACTTTTTAACAAGTTACTCTCAACTGAAATCTGAGGTCAATTTGAGCAAAATTCTCAGAAGCTTGGTTTTTGAAAAGCAGAGCCTTTACAGGTTATGTGCTCCCCCCACCCAATGCTCTCCTTTATTGAGAAGGAAACAGAAGTCCAGGGAACAAAAAGGGTGTGGAGCCTACTTCCCAGGATTCACTACTCTCTTTGATGCAAGGTCCTGTCTCTCCTTGCCTGCAGCCTGCCAGTGTCAGCCCCTTTGAAGACAGCCTGGCGCTAGACCTGGCACCACACTGCTGGTCCTTTGACTACGAACTCTAGTGTACAACTTTTCTCTCTCTGGATTTTCTTGTTTGGTGTTGTAGAACCTTACTATATAGGAACTTCTCAGCTAAAAGAATTTGTGGGTTTTGTTTGTTTTCATTTTTCTGTTTATTGATAGATATGGGGCATTGATCTTAGAAACAACTGAAAAGCAGTGAAAATTGGTTTTACTGATTTTGTGTAAAAATTACTTGCCTTTTCCTTACCTGAGTATTTTTTTTTATTATTAAATGAAAGGACAGAAATTAAATACTCCTGAGCATTTATTATGTGCAGGAGTCTAGATTCACTCCAGTTGGGTGCTATCTAGTAATGGCAGGTCTTAAAATTCTTGATTATCATTTCTAGAGAAAGGCACACACACACTACACACATACAAGGCCGAAAGGAAACTGAATGAACTCAGGCTAGGGATGAAACTGTATAGGCTCATGGTTGAGGCCATATTTGAGTCAAAACGCACCCACAAGGGCTGTACGCACAGGGAAAAAACAGACTTTTTAGGACTAGAGACAAATATTATACTGCTAGTCCTGCAGAACTAGTGCGCTTATGGTGACCAACGCAAGGAATGTTACTTTGGGCTGGTCAACCGCGGGTGTAACTTGGAAACCACGCTGGGCGCTAAACTGTTGTAGAGCAACCCCGATACAAAACGGGGTGCCTGACTGTGGGTCCTCACCCGCGCGATTAAAAGGACTTATCAATGCTCTACTGCAGGCACACGTGAAAGGTTAATAAAAGGTTTATTTACAAGGGAAGGGGAAATGAGGAAATGTACAGCTCTGGGAGAAAAGTGGGAGACAAAGTTTTAAATGAGTCCTACCCGATCCGCCGATTAGGAATCCCAAAATGGCGCTCTGAGAGCTGGCCGCCAGCCAGAAGCGGTGAAGCCAGGAGGCGAGCTATCGCGAGCCAGAGAGCCCAAGGCCCACGTGTTTGGTTTTTTATATCCAACCTGGCTGCCCAACTCCACCCTCAGGTCTCAGCCACCCTCCCTTGGTGGTGATGGGATTTGTCTTTCCCAGAGTCTTGATGGCTTTAGTCTGGAGTGGGGGTGGAGTCCACAAAGCCTGTATGGGATTAACTCAGGACATCACTTCCCCCTAACAATACCAACACACACCTATATCTCATTTAATCCTTCCAAAAACTGCTATGAGATAAGGGAATGAGGTGCAACATGATCACTTACTTACTCAAGATAACAGTCACCAAGTAGCAAAACAGAGATTTGAAGCCACACCTTTTAACCTCAAAACTATGCTACTATCTGTTGAGTCAAGCTATTGATGAAGGTACCCAGACATTTTCCTTCTTAGGACTGTCAAGTGGGGCACTGAAGTTGATGTATTTTAGAGGCATAGGAAGAAGGAAATTAGTATTAATTAAATGCCTATTTTGTGGCTTTTACTACACTAATTCACATTCTTTTTGTAGTTAATATGACTTAAACCTTGTAGTATAGATGGTATCATCCCTAGTTATTTATTTATTTATTTGTTTATTTTTAAGGATTTATTTATTTATGCATACAAGAGGTGGGGCACAGGCCAGAGATGCAGGAGGTAGGGGGGTGAGAGCATCCACCACAGACAGAGTAGAGAACAGAACAGGCAGATCGACTGAAGTACACTGCTGAGGGGAGCAGCGGGTAAGACAGGAGAGGTCTGCTGTGCCATGTGGGTAGCTCCTTGGATGGCCAGGGATCAAACTCGTGCTGCAGAGGCTGCGGATTGCTTCATAGTCCTTGCACGACCAGGGAGGCTCAGTTTTTGTTTGTTTGTTTGTTTTTAAACCCATTTCATAGAAGAGGAAACTGACGGGCCTCAGAGAGATTGAGAACATAATCTGAAGTCAAACTGCTAAAATATAAGCTACAAAGCCAATCAGTCTACCTCTAGAACCCCCACATTCTAGTGCCTCTTATTTACAATATTTGGCAACTCATCTTTCTCATTTAACTGTGCATTTGCAGCAAGTTCTCTGAGTTACTAAATAATGAATGACTCATTAAAAAAAACCCAAAAACTTTATAACTTTCCAGAGTATAGTCATATCTCAATATATTCAGCTATCTCCCTTCCTGCATTGTCACAATGTGCAATTGTTTTTTACTCATAAGTTATATACTAGTGCATTGATTTCTATTGGTTAGATTCCCAAAGGTGGAAATGAACCAATCAATAATCTATTGCTAAATTTAATTATATTATAAAAATTTTTGAATTATGGTAAAATACACATAAGACCTGCTAGACTGCTTTCACGAACAATTTGTAGTAATTTACCATGGAATGAGAAGTCTATTTCCTTCCTCACTGGCACAGCATTTCTTATTTTTGTAAATTTTTAACAAGCTGGTGGGTGACTATGGCTACTTTGTTATTGCTTTAATTTCCCAACATCTAGTGAGATTGATCACAATATCATCTACTCATTGCCAAGAAACCTGAACTTCAGATCTGAAGGTTTCAAAACCTCAAGGTGAAAGAACAAATTCCCATGTAGGACTTTGGACATTAAAAGCAGCAGAGGGGTTACGGATATGTGCATTTATATTAGTAGTGGGGGAGTTTTTTTGGCGTTATCAACCACCAAACTCTGCATACTTGATAAAATAAAAAAGAAAGATGACTTTGTTGCAAAGATTTCAATGTGCAAATTGGTTATGGGAACAATGAGTTCTGAATATTTCACAGAGTAAGGGATTTTTGCTGGGTAAATATGGAAGTTGTGTGACTTTTTCCTCTGATTGACTGTCTAGTGGTTTTTATTCTTACTTTGGATCAGGTTAGGTGAATCAGGTGAGCAAAAAAATCAGAGGTGATGTGAACCGACCTCAAGTTGGGGGATTGGCTGATGTCCTCTGATGATTTCTGGGAAGAGCTGTAAATTCCTGGAAGTTACATTAGGTTTCTGTTGTGCCTGTGTTGCCTGTCCCCATGTTGTCCTCGGCATGTGACTCCAATTAGTTGGTTCTGCAGCTTCCTTTCTGTGCCTCTGAAATAGTGTATTCAGTTTGAAAATTGACCTATCTGGGGGCCTCCCTGCTGGTGCAGAGGTTGAAGTGTCAGCATTATCAAGCTATTGCCAGCCATTGCAGCACGAGTTCAGTCCCCTGCCAGGGAGCTAACCCACATGGCACAGCAGACTTCTCCTGTCTTGCCCGCTGCTCCCCTCAGCAGTGTATTTCAGTAGATTTGCCTGTTCTGCTCCCCATTCTGTCTCTGGGGAACCCTCTCCCTCTGACCCTCCCCCCCACCTCTGGTATACACATTAGTTCTTGTATGTATAAATAAATAAAATAAATCTTAAAAAAATAAAAATTGGCCTATCACAGCAAATACTGTAACTTTGAAATACATTATTTTTCATGTGAATTTGGAAGATGTAGCAAAAGTAGAAAAAAAAAAGTGGCACTGAGATACTGATGAGTCACTGTGTACACTGTGTGGACTGAATGAATGTGGGCGTTGTCTTTTTGTCATTGAGGATGCTAATCTGTGTGCTTCCATACCACATTTCAGTATACTTTTTAAAGAGCCTTTCAAAGATTAGTTAAAAGATGTGGTTATCTGTTGGGATGCCTTTGAAGTTGCCATCCTTTCCTGGTTCTAGATGAGGACTGTTAGAAAAGATCCCTTGGCAATGCTGAACTGAATTTTTATTTATGAAGTTCTGGTTGACCAGCACGTAGAGAGTTTGGCCAAACTAAACAGACATTCCCAGAAGATGTTACTGACTAGAAGAGAGGAGCTCTGCCTCCCATGGCCTTCTCTGGGGCACACCTTCCATGGGATCACAGGTGAGATGTGTCGAGTAGGTGGGTTTTTGCTACTACAAAAAAGTGAATTTCCATCAGCCCACCAGTGAAGTGTTGTTTGTGTGGAGAAGCAGTGCCTTACCTATGAACCACATTTTAAAATGCATTTTGAGGTTTGAGCTAATAATGTGAATGACATTCAGTGAGATTGCCAAATGCTGGTAATTTACTCTCATTTTCACATTAATGTGGGCCCACCTGTGATGAATTGGAAACTAAATAAGCACATCAGTTTTAATTAGATATTTCAGAGACTGGATCTAGTTATACAGCCATATTCATTCTTATCTATTAAATAGTGAAAGAGTTTAGCACATTCTTCAGAAAAAGTTTACACCTCCCCCCCATTTGTCCTTTGTTTTGTAAATATCCTTTTCAGATGGGAGCTTTAGAGTTAAAATATGCCCAGATAAATTGGGTATAAGTTGGGAGGGAAAGAGTGCAGTTCAGTCTTAAAAGATAAGCAGATCCTTCGTTCAGAATTGTAAGTTTTATGTTAAGAAATAGGAATTTGGGAACCTTTTTAAAAAAGATTTATTTATGCATACAAGAACTGGGCTGGAGAGAGAGAGAGAGAGGAGAGAGAGAGAAAGAGAGAGAGAGAGAGAAAGAGAGAGAGAGAGAAAGAGGGGAGAGAGAGAGAGAGAGAGAGAGAGAGGATTCACCAGAGACAGAATAGGGAACAGAACAGGCTGATCTACTGAAATATACTGCTGAGGGGAGCAGCGGGCGAGACAGGAGAGGTCTCCTGCACCATGTGGGTTAGCTCCCTGGCTGGTTGGGGATCAAACTCTTGCCAGTAGCTGCCTATAGCTTGATAGGGCTGTGTCTTTAACCCCTGCACCACCAGGGAGCCCTGGAACTTGGGAACCTTTGAAAAGATAAACAGAAATTCATAGTCACCTGAAAGATACCAAAAGGAAGAAGTAAGCATTCTATGTTCATTAAACATCAATCCTGTATACTGTGATCTAAATTACAATTAGGGCATTCTAACAGTGTGATATCCATAGAAAGGAAAGGTTTCAGTTTTCCTGCCCCACCCAAGGAAGGGTGGAGCTGAGCAGGGAGGAGAAGCTGAAGACTAGAAAAAGAGGGAAAGAGACTTGAGAGGAGATTGAAGGAGGCACATGTTGCAGAGAGACATGTGAAGAAGTTGTGCTTGCTTCTCAGCCTTGGACTTGTACCAGGGACTTGGGAACGTGGAAGGAGACACTTAAAAGAGACAGCCATGTGGGTGAGAAACCCATAGGGAGACTGACAATGGCAGCCTTTATTTTGGCTTATGTTTTGATTTTGCTTTTTTCCATCCAGATTTTCCTGCCCCCTTCTGCCCCTTTCCTATGGGTCCCCACCAGAAGGTGCCTTAGGCTTATTGCGAACTTTTGGGCCTCAGTAGCCCTGTTTTGGGCCAACACTGGTTGGGCATTTAAACTATTTTAACTATATTCTTTCTCTACTCTCTATTCCATACTAATTCTATTGGTTCTTTTCTATTAAATGTCTTATGCACTAAGAGTATGTTTTGTTTTCATGTGGTGGATGGTGGAACCCATGTAGAGCACATTTGGGGGTCCTGTGATATCCCACACCCTGACCACTAACAGTAGGATATTAATAAACTTTGGTTAAGTAAACTATGGTCCTTGTCCAGGTATCATTTAATAAAGTTAAAAACTAGCCACCAATCGCTGCCCAGCGGGCAAGTTTGGGAGGCGTGTATAGATAAGGCTACCATGGGAACTGGGCTTTAAGACTAGAAAAACCAGTCGCACCTCCACCAATGCAAAAGCAGACATACTCATTGTCAAAGGCCAATCAATGCCAGATACCAGACATCCCAGCTGGCAACTTGTGCAAACTGGCACTCCAAGTAAGAAAGCCTGCAAAAAGAGAACTTCAAATCCTTCTTCCCACACAAACATCTCCTGCCTTATCTCCAGCTCCCTTGCAGGATATTTCAATAAATCTGCCTTTTCTGTTCTCCACTCTGTCTCTGGTGAATTCTTTCACCCCTGCACCTCTAGCCTCAACTAGACACTAAATTGCCACCGTGCTTTTCTACAGACTTTTTACACAGTCTTTAAAATTATATTTTGGAATAGTTAATGATAAACAATTCTCTGAATATAGTAAATTTTTTAAAAGGAGGCAACAAAAAAAAAAGTAATGGTGGTTCCCAGAAAAGAGGAAGTTCCAGGTTCCCTGCCCCACCCAAGGGAGGGTGGAGTTGAGCAGGGAGGAGAAGCTGAAGAGGAGACTGGAGAAGGAAGAAAGCAAGATGGAAAGCTAGAAGGAGACTTGAAGGAGGCACATGGAACAGAGAGAATTGTGAAAAAACTGCACTTGCTTCTTGGTCCTAGACTGGTTACAACAGATGTGGGTGAAAGACCCAGAGGTGGGGGGAGAGGGGGCGTTTGAATGGGAGGCTAACAACAGCAGCTTTTATCTTGGTTTTGATTTTTCTCTTTTCCTCCCAGACTTGTCTGATTATTTCTGACCTTTTTCTATGGGTCCATGCTGGAAGGTGCTTTAGACTTGTGGCAGGCTTTTGGGCCTTGCTTTGGGCCAATCCTGTTTGTCTGAATATTTACTCAAGAGGGGATGGGTAACTTTGGATGCTTGATTTAGAAACTATATTCTTTGTCTTTTCTGTATTACACACTAACTATAGTAAAGTTTCTTTCCATGAAAGGTCTTATATGTTTTGTCTTGATGCAGCAGATGGCAGAACCTATTTAGAGCAAGCAGGTTTGGGGGTTCTGGGGTGCCCTGTTCCCTGTCCTGTAACAAAAGCACTGGATTTTAAACACATTTTTAGAAGTATGTCTTATAACAAAAAGATTGAAGAACTTACATCAATTTTCAAATTTTCAACTATGAAATACATTACTTTTATATTCAGAAAACATGTTATAGAAGTGTAGGATTTCTTTAAATAGAATTATCTTTTGTTGTATTTAAAAGGTAATATAATTACCCAGGTGTCTCTGTGAGTGGGCCTGTGAGAAGGGAGGCAGTGGTTTGAAGAATGCAACTGTTATAGGGCAACCCCACGGTGAAATGGGTTGGCCTGACTCTGGGTCCTCGCCTGCACATTAAAAGGGACATAATGAAATTCAACTGCAGTCACACTCAAAAAGGTTAAAGGGTTTATTTACAAAAAGGGGAAATGAAGAAAGGAATAACCCAATGAGAAAGAGAGAGAGATAAATTGGTGAATGTGTCCTACCAGTTTTGCTGAGCTGAGACCCCAATAGCATGCTGAAGACCTGCAAAATGACTGGGGTGCACATTATTTTCAGGTTTACTGTTTTAGTTCTTTCCTATCTCAGTCCTCTAACTGCATGTAACTGAATATTTCCAACAACCTAATGAGCAGGAAATTTGCTCCAGAGTCTCCAGTAAAGGTTGACACCTTGATTTTAGCCCAGAGTGAACATATGGGACCTTTGACCTACACACCTACAACACAATAAATTTGTGCTATTCTAAGCAATTGAGTTTCTTGTAATTTGTTACAGTAGTAGTAGGAAGCTAATACAGTAGTCCTCCCTATCCAAGTGTTCTACTTCTGCTGATTCAACCAACTGTAGATTGAAAATATGTAGATTTATGCCTATGATGGTAGTGTCTGTACTGCATATGTATAGATGCTTTTTCTTGTCATTATCCCCTGAATAATATAGTATAATAACTATTTACATAGAATTTGTATTGTATTAGGCATTGTAAGTACTCTAGAGATGATTTAAAATATAGGGGAGGATGTGTGTATGTTGTTTGCAAATATTATGCCATTCTATGCAAGGCTGACTTGACATGCATGGATTTTGTTATCTGCAGGAATTCTTAAAAACAATCCCTTGTGTATAGGGAAAGACAAATGTACAGAATTTGGAGATATTTTAGAGTGTGCCATCTTATTTTGGCTACCCATTGTCTTCACCTATTTTTAGGAGAGCAGTCCAAGTAAAAGGAGTAAGAATAGAGAACTCTTTGTAGTTGAGAGAAATAGACACCTCATATAAATATGCATACCTTAAATAAATTTGACCATGACCATTAATTTAATTTAAAAATATTTAGTCAGCTTTTCATTCAAGCTCCTTATTTCTGTGCCCTTACCTTCTCCCTACTACCTACACACATTCCCTCTATCTTTGTGTGTATTTCTCTTTCCCTGTCCACTCACATGCTCATGTTCATTCTCAGATCTTCTGTCCATTTTTAATTAGTTTTTTTGGTTGTTATTTTTGAGTTGTATGAGTTCTTTTTAGATCTTGGATATTGATACCTTGTCAGATACTTGATGTATAAATATTTTATCCTTTTCAATAGGGTGTATTTTTTTTATGATAGTTTATTTTACTGTACAGAAACCTTTTATTCTGATGTACTCTCATTTGTTTATTTTTGCTTTTGTGTTCCTTGCTGTTGGAGTCTAATACCCAAATACATCACTGAATCAATGTCACAACATATTTTGCCCATGTTTTCTTTAATATATTTTATGGATTCAGTTCTTATATCCAAATCTTTAATCCATTTTGAGTTAATTTTTATATATTGTGTGAGATAGTGGTCTAGTTACATTCTTTTACATATGGGGCTCCCCACTTCCCCAATACCATTTATTGAAGAGAATTTCCTTTTTTCCAATATATACTCTTGGCTCCCTTATTATAAATTAACTGTCCATATGAGAGCAGACTTATTTCTGGGCTCTCAATTCTAACTCATTGGTTTGTGTGTCAATTTTTAGTCCAATACCATACTGTTTTGCCTACTGTAGCCTTGTAGTATGGTTTGAAGTGTAGGAGTGTTATACCTCTATTCTCTCTCCTTTTTGTCATGATTTTTTGGACTGTTTGAAGTCTTTTGTGGTTCCATGTAAATTTCAGTGGTGTTTGTTCTATTTCTTTGAAGAATACTATTTAACGTTAATTGATCTCCAAAAACATGCCAATATTGTGCTGGTTGTGGGGGATAGAAAAAAGAATTATATAGTTTAATGAGTGGTAGAGGTAAATAAAGACACATTTGTGATATGTACCATGTACAAGTAGACACAGTTTGCCATGAGGCTTCAGAGGAAGAAATGATTCACTCACTTTACTCACAGCCAGGGCTGGCAGGATGAGTTGAAGTTTACCATTTGGGGCAGGAAAGAGAATTCTGGGCAAAGAGAATGAATACCCTGCATGGTTAATTGAAACCAATATGGGAAATGGCAAGTTGTTGGTCTAAATGCAGTCTGTATGTTGCCCATATGTTGTTCTATATGTTGAAGGAGCATTTTGGTGAACAGAGGCAGGAGTGAGGCATAAGATAGGAAAAGATTCCTGGAAGGATGAAATCAAGGAACATTAATTTTTAAGGCTTGTCTTTTCTTAGTTATTAAATGTTGTTTGTATGGGCCTCTCCAGAAGTAACTTTCTATAGTCCAATTTATGATGGTTTCTTATTTTTGAATTATATTTTATAGTTTCATGGTGCCGAAAATATTCCCATGCATAATCTGGTGACATAGGCTGCTGCTGAACTAAGATTTGTATATGAGATGAATGAAAACAGACACAAAGACATTGTATGTTTGTTTTTTTTTTTTAGATTTATTTTTTATTCATGCATACAAGAACCGGGGCACAGGCCAGATGTGTGGGAGGGTAAGAGGATTCACCAGAGGTAGAGTGGGGAACAGAATAGGCAGACTGACTGAAATACACTGCTGAGGGGAGCAGCGGGCAAGGTGGGAGAGGTCTGCCATGCCATGTGGGAATCTTGCCGGCCACCCGGCATCGAACTCATGCTGCAGAGGCTGCAGACAGCTTCATAGCACTGCGCTCAACAGCCTGCTCCATCCCAGGAGGGCCCCAAAGATATTGTATGTTTAAGGTGCCATGTTTCTTGGCATTAGGCCTAAATGGGATTGTTAGATTTTTTCTTTCAGAATGAGAAAACATTAAAACAAAACAATCAAAACTCCAACCAATTAATTTGACCTTACATAATGGGCTAAGTCTCTGAAATAGTACTTACCAACTTTAGTTGATGTACTCACTTATATGTGATTCATTACAGAGATTTTATTAGAATATAAATTCTAATTCATTAGGTATGGGGTCTGAGAGTTTGCATTTCTGATAACCTCTCAGGTGATGCTAAGACTGCTGGGCATTGAGACCATGCTTTCAGTATTAAGCCTCTGTAACATCAATGAAAAATTTGGTACCCACTAGCCACTTGCAGCTATTTAAATTAATGTATTAAAATTAAATCTAATTAAAAATATCTCAGTTGAACTAACTGTTTTGGTTTTAGGTGTATAGGAATTTTTATTCACAAAATTGTTACTATATATTTTTATTAATGAAGTACAATTTTTTTATATCCTTGTTGATATTTTGACAAAATAGGATTTTCCCCTTTGGTGTGGTCATCATAGCTCTCCTACCAACAAAGCACCCACATCACAGAGTCTCAGACTCAGTTTTTCCTCCCTGACATTGAACCACATCTCAGTATTCAAATAATAGTGGTTGTATTTATATGCATCCATAAGATAGTTGTACCTAGTAGCTGACAGTGAGTTATTATTGGAGGAAAGGATGTCTCTTGGAGATTTCACATACTTCCTTTAAGAAATGCATGTATCAGGCCTCCCTGGTGGTGCAGGCAGTTTGAGCGCAGTGCTGTGAAGCTGTCCGCAGCCTCTGGCAGTTTCGGTTCCATCCCCGCCAGCCTCGGAGCAGCCCACATGGCGAGCAGACTTCTCCTGTCTCGCCTGCTGCTCCCCTCAGCAGTGTATTCCATCAGTCTGCCTGTTCTGTTCCCTGCTCTGTTTCTGGTGAATCCTCTCACCCTCCCGCACCTCTGACTTGTACCCTGGCTCTTGTATAAATAAAATAAGTCTTAAAAAAAAAGAGAGAAAAAAAAAAAGAAAAAAAAAAAAGAAAAAAAAAAAAGAAAAAAAAAAAGAAAAAAAAAAAGAAAAAAAAAAAAAGGGCATGTATCAAAGAGAATGCCCTATCCAGAATATATTATTTCTACTGTAGGATAAATTCTCAACTCATTTAACCTGCTATAACATAAGAAGCAAAACTTGCTAGATTTTTAAAAGAAAAAATGTCTATTTTCTTAAACAATGAGAACATTTATTATCTAACTTTAGAAGCCTTTAATGGGCAGTTCCAATGTTCAATAGTTCAGTCTTAAGAACTTTTTCAGTTTTTTGACTTGACTTGACCATTCTCAGTTTATCAGGAATATATTTCTTAAGGGTTCCAGAATGGCTGAAGAAGTTTCCAAAATCTTATATTTATCAACAAAATCTTTCTGGGTCTGCTACATTCTACCAGTCATTATGTATTTCTATCTGGAATTATCTGCAGTTATTTTAAAGAATTCTTTGTATATTTGTGTTACACAAATTTACAAAAGCAAAATTTTCATTTTTTAATGAAAAATATTTTTAAAAGATATTTTTAGCTTGACATAAAGTTCTAGTTTGATTGAATTTTTTCCCCTGAACCTTAAAGATGTTCCATTATTTGCTGGATTTCATGGTTTCTGACAAAAATTAAGTCATCAGTTTTTTATTTTTTTTTAAAGATTTATTTATTTATACAAGCACTGTGTACAGTCAGAAGCGCGGGAGGGTGAGAGAATTCACCAGAGTCAGAGCGGAGAGCAGAGCAGGCAGACTGAAGAAGTACACTGCTGAGGGGAGCAGCGGGCGGCAGGAGAGGTCTGCACGCCATGTGGGACCCTCACCGGGCGGCCAGGGATCGAACAGGCGCTGCAGAGGCTGCGGGCAGCTTCGCAACCCAGCGCTCAACTGCTGTGCTACCAGGGAGGCCCCAAGTCATCAGTTTTTATTGTTCTTTGTAGGATCTGTTGAGGTATTCTGAATGCTTTTAAGAATTTTTGTCTTTAATTTTCAGCATTTTTCTAGGATATGACACTGTGTAGTCTCTTATGTTTATACAGCTTGTGGTTGAAGTCTTTGAATATTCTCAGCAATCCAATTGCATGTATGTTAGACCTTTTGAGCATGTTTCTAACATATTTATCATGCTTTCTACATTTTTTTTAAAAAAAACTGTACTTCAATTGGAATATTTTCTATAGGTATGTCTTTAAACATACTAATCTTGTCTTCAGTCTGATGATGAACTCACCCAGTGATACTGTATTTTTTGTCCCTCAGTTTTACATGATTCCAAACTTTCAACATCAGATTGCATTCCTAAATCATGTGTATCTATTAAGAAAATACATTTATCAATCTCAGTAAGTGATTTGGTGCTTATCTGTCATTATAACAATTATAAATGCACCTTTAATCTTTTTATAGGACATCAAGGTTTACAAACTGCCCTCAGATTCCTGTGCCATTTGAAACTTACCATGTGACTTATGTAAGGAAAGTATAATTTTTATTATTATTATAAAGAAACTGAAATTATAAATAGTAGAACAAATACTCCATGTTTTCTGACTATCAGTTCCTTGCATTCATCTATTACACCACCCTGCTTTAAAGCACATGTTCTGTCAAGGGGGTGGAGGAGAGGAGGATAATGTCAAGTTACAAAAGTAATACATTTTCTTTAATGATTATTATGTAGATATTCAGCCAAAGAACTGGAAGAATCTCCTGAGAGTATCACTTAATCCATGTTCTTATAACATTATTTTTTTAGTCAAATATTACCTTTTAAATTGGTGACCCTACATATGGAGCTTGTAAGATAGGGAATCTTCTTTATCATATTTCTTTTTGTTTGTTTGTTTTCTAAAATGAAGGGACAAGATACTGAATGAATATTTAATTAGAATTTACTCAAGTAGTATAATGAATGATAAGTTACTCTCTGACATAATATTTATGTCAGTGACATATATTTAACATCTGGAGACACTATTTGCTCTCAGTTCTTAGAAAATATAAGCTAAAGTAATTTGGAAACTGATAGTCAAAGGAAACGATAGAGTTGCATAGTTAAATGTTTTTCAAAATGTGTTATAGTAGTTCACTCTAAAATTTTAAATTTAACTTTTATAACTTAATTAAGATCACTTTGTACCTATGCTTTGTATTCTATTTTTTGTACTATTTTTTGGCCTAAGCAATAAAATTAGGGTTCATATCATAAGCTTTTTGAGAAAGAGTCCATGGGTTCTCTTTGTAACTCACCTGTAATTCATGTTGAAGGAATTGTTCTTTATAGTCATTCTCTTATTGATAATTTACTTACTGAAAACAATAATTTATAATTATCAAGTTAAAGTACATATGTTATATAATGTATACAATGTGCTTTTCTCACTAAATAGAGTAGCATGCAACAAAACCTTACTCTGTAGGCTATGCAAATTTTATTCATAATAAAAAAAATAACAGTGATAGCAACAATAACTCACAAGCTTTAAATTGCTTTGCGATGATAGCTGGAATTCTGGCTATCTAACATATAGAGAATTTTGTTTACCAGCAAAAGAAAAGAAAACAAGTTAGTAGTTGCATGTAAACTCACCCATTGTCAGAGAGGTTATCCAAAAAGAAAACCTTATCGTAGAACATAACAGTGACATCATCTTTGGATATAAGATACACATTTGCTTTTTTATAATATCTTCCACTGGCTATATTTGTAATAGACAAAAGGATCATCTTCACAATTCATTTGGGGCTGGTTAAATTAAGGCTTTTATTTCAGCAGGATTATTTACTGTGAGAAGCTTAACTTATTGTGGTTAGTGGGAATATACACACACACAGACTGGATAGTGCTTTTTGCAAAGTCTGGGGAGCTTCAGCCTACAATGTGATTTGGAAAATACTGCCACGAGAACTTTTAAAAATTCAATGACTAGGGCCTCCCCGGTGGCGCAGCGGTTGAACACTGGGTTGCGAAGCTGCGGGCGGCCTCTGCGGCGCCGGTTCGATCCCCGGCTGCTCCCCGGCCACCAGAGGAGGGTCCCACACGGCGCGCAGACCTCTCCTGCTGCCCGCTGCTCCCCTCAGCAGTGTACTTCGGTCCTTCTGCCTGCTCTGTTCCCCGCTCTGGCTCTGGTGAATTCTGTCACCCTCCCGCGCTTCTGACTATACCCAGTGCATGTATAAACAAAACAAACAAACAAACAAATAAATAAAACATGCCTCTATTAAAAAAAATTTAAAAAATACATTTAAAAAAATTCAATGACTAGGTTCTTAGATTTATATCACTTCTTCTGAAAGCAGTGATTAGGAATATGCAAAAGTGGGTGATGGTGAAGAAAAGGAGAGGTCAGATAGTAACTTCTACCATATGGATAAAGCACCCAATGTTCAATTTTCTATTTTACTTGACCATATCAATTTGATCCAGCACATGAAAGAAATTATATGTGGAATAATTCTGTTTGGGGTATTCAATGTTGGGTTCTGGCTTTGGCAACTCTGAAGTAAAAGAAGAAATATGATTCATTCATTTCTCCCCCTCTTCCTTCGCCTTCCTTGGAGCTATGCCAATACCAGGGTTAGATTGCCAACCCTGGAGGTACACTTCACACTCTGAGAGGTGCTATTCGTAAGCATATTATCCTCTTCTATGACTCCAGACTAAATCCACAGCTGAACAGTAGGATGCTGCCTGCTAATGTTGATCATTCTGGCAAAACAGACTGTCAGTTCTGAAAACCAATATAAGTAATAAGTTTTGTTTGCCCCTGGAATATCTAAATTATATGATAATTGTATGATACACAGTGGTCTCTATTACTGTCCCTTTCTACTTTTGCCTTCTATCTCTGTGCTCATTCTTTCTTCCTGCCCAAAGACTCATTTCATAGTACTGATATGAGAACAATTCAAAGTATTATTATCAGTAAAACAAACTGAAGTAGTTTGATTTAGAGGCAGTTTATATGTGTCTAGATGATTAGTCTGTTATTTGTTTTTAAATTTGCAGGAAAAGAAAATTAACTGACTATTCATTGTTTAACATTGGCTGAATCTAAATGAAATCATGATCTTTTCTACAGCAGATTTACCTTCCTAATTATGCTTGGCTAATGTTTACACTGACTGATGGAAAAGGATGGTGCCTGGGAGAATGCCAAATGGCAGAAGGAAGTCTGACCTGAGACTAAAAATGTCCAAGGGTAAATTACTGAGTGGACAGTCTGTAAGAAGATGAAAAAAAAAAAAAAAAAAAGAACTGATGATCTGAATATCACTATAACTTCAACTTTGTGTTCACTTTCCCCTTGATTTTGCAAAAAAAACAAACAAACTTCCTTGGCTAAAATATAAACAGTACACTTTAACCTTGGTAATACCCGGGAGGAGTAAAGATAGCTCCTATGCCTCCAGAGTTTTGACACAAGATAATGAAAAGGAAAAATGTTTGCAAATGCTTTAATGTCAAAAGCTGTTGGGTAATTGACTGGTTTCCACATTCTATGCCTTCAGCTGTTTATGTGCAAGTCACTTGGCTTTTAACTACAGGCTCCATGACCTAGGTGACCTTGGGTCCAATTCTGACTATAAACATACTGAAGTACAGGGACTTTGATTCTGGTTGTCTGGCCTTCATCATGCAGACATGATCATTAATTGGGCCAAAGCAGCATGGAGAAATAGGGGAGGAGCTGGGAATCTGGAGCTACAGTCTTGTGAGAATGGGAGAGACAACAGGAGACACATTCAATTGTCAATATTTAGCCACTGAAATTTGCTGAGGGGAAAGGAAGGAAGATCTGTTAGTCATTCTTTCTGAACACATTCTGCAAAAGAGCCAATGCTTTTCGACTACTATTAAAAATAATGTCAGTTGTGGCAGAGTAAATAAAGTGATTGAAACTCAGGTTAGACCATCAGAAATAGAAAACAGAGCCCAAAGCTGGCAACCTTTTCTGCATTTTCTCCCATGTCAACTAATGTCAAAGTCCCTGCTCCCAGTCTTGCTTCCTCTGATGGTAGCACCTGAGTATGTCTTTGGGAAAAGTTTAGCCTGAATGGTAACATATGATCTAGAGACCATGACCATGACAGTGGACAACAGTTGTTTCGGTACAGTTCTTGGATGGTATAGGTGAAAAGAAGTTGATTTGATGTGAAGTAACCAGAGTGTCCTCAGCACCAGTCCCAAACTGAGCTTGGTCTTCTTCCTCAAACTTGAACCCCCACAAAGAGCCCAGACCTTTGAATATTAAGTACATATATACATACAGTTAACTATTAACCAGATTTGGGCAGTCCTGTTGCTGGAATTTCTCCACATTGCTTTAGCCCAAGTTCCATTTTCTGTCACCTGGACTGAAGGAACAACCTCCTTGCTGATTTTTATGCTCATTTCCATCAATTTATATACCAGCCTGTACAGGTACACCAGTATGGTCTTCCTTAAAATATATTTGATTATGTTACCCTCTTGAGTGGTCTCCAGCATTTCCTTATTATCCACAGTACTATTAAATTAGTGTGGTAAGGGAAAGATATTACAACTGGCTTCCATCTACTCCTCCAGCTTCATTTCTTGCTACTCTCTTATCTTCATACTCTGTACCACAGCTGTACTGACCTTTTGCTGTTTTCTAAACCAGTAATTTCCTATTATTGTAACAGGGTGGTCCCCAGGAAAAAGGGAGGTTCCAGGTTCCCTGTTCTACCCAAAGGAGGGTGGAGCTGAGCAGAGAGGAGACAGAAGCAGGGAAGGAGATAGGATGGAGAGCCAGAGGTGAACTGAAGGAGGCACAAAGAGCAGAAAGACATGTAAAGAAACAGTGCTTGCTTCTTGGACTGGTTGAAACAGATGTGGGTGAGAGACCCGTGGGGAGGTTAACAATGGCAGCTTTTATCTTGATTTTTGATTTCCATATTCTTTTCCTCCCAGACTTGTCTGGCTGTTTCTGACCCTTTTCAATGGGTCCCTGCTGGAAGGTGCTTTTAGACTTGTGGCAGGCTTTCGGGACTTGCTTTGGGCCAACCCTATTTGGCTGGACATTTACCCACGTGAAGATGGGTAAGTTTGGGTGCTTGATTTGTAAACTATGTTCTTTGCCTTCTCTGTATCACACACTAATTGTATTAAAGTTCCTTTCCATTAAAGGTCTATATGCTTTGTCTTGATGCAGCAGATAACAGAACAGGTTTGAGTGGATAGGTTTGTGGGTTCTGGGGTGCTCCTCTCCCTGCCCTGTAATATTATCACTCTTCTACTCTTCCTGTCCCTCTCTTTACTTTTATTTATCTACTAAGTAGAAGTAGGACAACATGGCTTTTTCCTTATGGTGAAAGAATTATTTAGGATAAAAATAGCCACCTTATCATAGTAAGGTAATCTTTATTAATACAGAAGGAATTGCTAGTAAATCACAAGATAAATCCCAGGTTATGTTGAGATATTGACTTACCTCAATTAGATTGAATTGCTAGAAGAATAAAGAGTAAAAAGAAGCTTATCGCACTAGTCTTGGGAATTCTCAATGCGATATTTTTAGATTGTCAGATTTTAAAAGATATAACAATCCAATGTCCAAAGAATTACAGAAATCATGTGAAAAGCACATTCTTAGTCAATACATTTATTAAAATTACAAAAAATCACATCTGATTAGACTAATTCAGTACCTTTTCATATCAAAAGTCTCACTATAAAGAAAGAAAACTTAAGACTTGAAGGCTAATAAGAATACTATTTAGGTGGTATTAAATTTGATTATTTAAATTAGCTATAAAAATATACATTTCTTCAAATGTATTCACATTTCACATTTTGACTCCCATTTCTTGGGAATTAAACACCAAACTGAAATCAATGTACTAGTAGTCGACCTTAAAAAATATTTGAAAGAAAAAGGACTATAATACTCCAGAATGCAATTTTCAAGACAAAAATTATCCCCCCGATCTCAGTAGGGTTGTGATATGCTCTCTGCAGAACCTATTGCTCCTGGTTTTTCAATTACAACTTTGAATCATATTCCTTGATTAGTAACAAGCAATCAATCATAATTAATTAGTTAAAATGTTCAACCGTTAAAATCATTACCATTAATTAAAATAATTATCTCTATTTTGGCTGCACTTCATTACCATTTCTGGGAAATGCATTGCTTTACTGTACTGCCATTCATAGTACAGAGTCTCAGTAAATGGAATGTATATAATATATAATCTATGAAGGACTTTAAAAATGACTACTTGGGCAAGGTTTTTCCCAGATGCAAAGTTGTTGCATCTGGGGAAAACATTTTACTACAGTGTTTATTAGCTTTATGATCAAAGTTCTTTGAAATAGAATTAGACTTTCATAAAATGATGGAAGATGAGGATTTTTGAAAGAACTTGTACCTTGGAAGGAAACGGCTTCAGGTCATATAGCTTAGATACAGGAAAAAAGAAAACTAATAAAGATGATAGAGTTGAGGAAATCACCTGGCACTGAGACATATTGGAGAAAATTAAGATAAGTTAAGAGACATGGAAGATGTAGATGACATAATGAAAAGCTACAACCATTTTTTTTCTCTTAGTGAAAAAATAAAAATCATAGAAGAGAAATTATTCGTATAATTAGCACTAGAAGTTTTCTAGAATAGAAGAAAGACAAGTGTCACAAGTAGGGCAAGTAGAAGCAAATTCACATTTAGACACATCAAAGTAAAACTGCAGAACTTTTAGCAAAGACATTAAAAGATACCTGAGAGACACAGGTTACTTTTAGACTTAGAAACAAATGACAGAATTGAAAAAGTTGGGGCCTCCCTGGTGGCACAGGGGTTAACACACATGGCGCTGCAGATTGCTTCTGTTTTACCTGCTGCTCCCTTCAGCAGTGTATTTCAGTAAGAGATCTGCCTGTTCTTCTCCCCACTCTGTCTCTGGTGAGTTCTCACACCCCCCGCACCTCTGGCCTATACCCCAATTCTTATATGCATAAATAAATAAAAAATAAATCTTTTAAAAAAAGAATTGTAAAAGTTTATCAGGAATAATAGATGCCATAAAATAATGGAATCCTATCTCTAAGGACTGAGGGAAGATGTCTTGAACCTGAAATTATATCAAGTAAGAGTGATAAAAATGTTTTTAGATATTCACCGATGAAGTACTTTTCTACTTTCAGATCCTCATTAAAGAAATAGTCATGGAGAAACTTTAGTAACAACAACAATGAACCCAAATGCAAGAAGAAATGACCAAAGCAATCAATCATGTAAGTATTTTAATAAGCTAAATACAGATTGGCTAATAAATAGTAGCACTATTAGTGTATTTGGGAGGAGGAAATTAAAATGATGATTAAGATAGTGGGCAGTGATAGCATAAAAAGTATAAACACATGATGCTATTTGGAGAGAAGTTAAAACATTTTTAAGGTTCTTGTTTTGTTTAGGAGATGGTTGGAGATATTTTAATTTAATGTTTCTTAGGAAAACATAAGGTTAAGACTACATGTTATGGAGGTTATGTAAGGTAACATGTGAAGAAATGTAAACTTGGTGACAAGATTGCCTCTGTGCACAGGAAATGTGGAAACTGAATTTGAGAAATTGTGCAATGGGGATTTGGAGGCAATTATGCTGCAGACAGCAAGGTTATGACTTTGGATCCTGTTTCCTGGGACTGAATGCCAGTTATGTCTCTGTTTATGGACTCTGACACCCTCAAATTCATATGTTGAAATCATAATCCCTAGTACCTCAAAATGTTACTGTATTATTTGCTTATTATTTTCCATTAAATTAATTTATGTGAAGCACTCGGAATACTGCCTATCCACGGTTAACCCTCAACAAATGTTAGTTATCATCATTTCTTTTATTGAAAATCTTAAAGTGACAAACCATTAACATTAATTATGAGAGGTGGTAATATGGATATACTCTGCTCTTTTAGACAAATTAAAAGATTTTTATTATTATTTTAAAGATTTATTTGTTTATGCATACAAGATCTGGGATACAAGCCAGAGGTACAGGGGGTGAGAGGATTTACCAGAGACAGAGTGGGGAACAGAACAGGCAGACTGAAATACATTGCTGAGAGGAGCAGTGGGTAAGACAGGAGAGGTCTGCTGTGCCATGTGGGTAGCTCCCTGGCCAGCTGGGTACCAAACTCTTGCTGCAGAGGCTGTGGATAGCTTCACAGGGCCGTGCTTAACCCCTTGTGCCACCAGGGAGGCCCAAGATTATTTTGAATAAAAGTAAATCTCTCTATAATCGCTATCATGTGGGAATATGACAGCAATTTAAAGAAAATTGAAACTGGTGTTATGGTAGTGGATTTAATAACAGCATTGTTTATTTGAAAAATATTTTTAGAGCATCTTTTACCTGTCAGATACACAGCTGACCCTTTGAGCATTATGTATAACCAATTATCTTTTGTGAGAATGTTTACTACTAATAGTTTTCAGAACTTATGATCTATTCTACAGCCCTATGTCTGCCCATAGTTTGGCACGTAGGCATTTGCCTAGTGGAGTTTATTATAAAGATTCAGTGCAAATGCTTCAGAGTCCTGCTTAGAGGATTTGATGCTTCTACAGTAATATGAAAAAAAAAAAAACTACTTGAGAAGAATCAAAGATTTTACTACTTATCCTATTAATTAGTGTTATCAAGATTCTATAACACTAAGGCAAATAGTGTAAGTGACAGTAAGACCAGAAATGTCTCTGGAAGTCAGAATTAATGATGTACAATCCCAGGTCCCTAGTGGTTGAGTTTCATCCAGATGCACCCAGCTATAAAGAATAATATGAGAACTCATTAATTGGAAATTCTGTATAACTTCAAAAATAGATCTCCACCACAAGTATGAATTTTCTGACAACCTACTAATGCCTCAAAGTTGTGGGGGAAGGCTTTGTCATACTAGTGACTCACCATGATAGCTCAAAGAAACATCCAGCAGGACCTGGGAAGAGCTTATTTCATTGAAAAATAAAACATCATTAAAACACTTCACTTGGTTTTGCTAAAATTGCCCTCCAGTCTTTATTCCATTCAGCTGCTGCCTCACAGTTGACTCCAACAGCATTTATTCTTCTGTTGATCACAGTCACATGGAGACACAATAACTGTCATGTGGTATTCATTGCCCAACTCAGACAAGGTGGAAGTTATTGACACCATGCCTTCTGGTGTCAATTCTATTGGTTACTCTCTAGGACAAAAAATTTAAATGGTTAATATGAAATTATGCTATTAAATTATAATCATATGAAGAAATGTTGAAGATAATATATAAAATATGGTTTACATATTTTGCCATGTATCAACCTCCCTACAAGTAGTAGAATGCAGTATAGAAAACTCTTTGGTACCCCTATGTTGTTAAAAGAGTCTTCATTGGAGTCTGAAGACATGGATGTTAACAGCAGTCTTTTACTTCCTAGTTATGTATCTTTGGATAAGTTTTTTCATCCCTCCTAAACCTTGGAGGACTCATTTGTGCAATGAAAATAATAGTACTTACTCTGCGCAGTTGGGAAAAATGCTTAATGATATGGAATGTAAAACTGATTAGTTCATAGAGAAACACATGAGTGAAACAAATAAAACAAACTTTTAGACTATAACACCAATTAATGATTACCAAAAGAGAAGGGTGTAGGGGGATGGGTATATTGAATCAAAGGGGTCTATTGTAATGTGAAGGATAGAATTGGATTTTTAATGATGAACTAAATGTAGTATTGTAGATCCTGATTTATAATGCTGCGCACATGGAACTTATATAATGTTATAGTGCGATGTTACTTCAACAAAAAATTATGAAAGTAGTGCATAGTACAATGTTTAGCATAAAAGTAGACCTTAATTCATTTTTTTGACTTCTTACCAGAAAGGATAAACTGTTTCTATTATGATAAATTACTTGAATTTACTTAACAAACAGCTATAATAGCCTATTCTTATCCAGGTGCTGTCCTAGAGCTGGAATTGCAGACACAAATACAATGCTATTCTCAGCCTAGTGAGAAGTTAAAGTCAAATAAAAATGCCCTATGAATTCTACCATAGACAAATATAGGTGTAGTGAAAATAGAGAAATGAGTGATCAGCTTGGCCTGAGGGGCTGGGGAGTCATCACAGATGGCGAACCTAGAGTTAGTTATTGTGGGATACAGTTTATTATTTGGACAAGGGAATAAAGAATCTTGAAGCATGAAAGCCTGGGTAGATGGACCAGAATGTCACCCTTGGGGAACTCTAAGTGATCAAGGAGCAAAGGGCGTCAGGAACCTCTGCGGGGAAGTAAGGGTGGAGATAGGCTGTGAAGTTAAGCAGGATCATATCAGAAGTGGTGTGTGTGTGTGTGTGTGTGTGTGTGTGTGTGTGTTTGCATGCATGTGTCACTATATGGAACCGTGTGGCACTGTCTGATGAACTCATTTTCTATTTCCTCCTGGTCAGGGCCAGGGACTCCTTCCTACTGATCAGGTTCCCTGCCTCTCTCCCTCCTCTCAAGCAGTTTGCCTGTGACTCCCCTTTAGGCCCTGGCCCGGTCATCTTTCCCTTCATTCCTCTAGGACCTCACCAAGCTGTGCTGTATTTTAACTATTGGCTGCCTGCAAAGGGCACAGAAGAGCGGGGGCAAGTGTGGGAAGAAAAAAGATTCCTGTTCATCTAGTAATTTTTTGGCATTCGTAATTTGAATTCACCTGGCCCTCAACAAATAGGGTTTTAGTTATTTGAAATAGGTTTTAAAACTGTGGTTTAAAAAAAATAGGACTTTCTTTTTAGTTGGAATATACCAGGGTTTGGAATGCATTTTTATGAATGAATATTTAATTTCTAGGGAGATTAAAGAACAGGGAAGTAAGTTCCATGAGGACATGAATGGTGTCTGTGCTATTGAGAGATGGTGTCCTAAACACCTGAACACTTGGTACTGTGTCTGGCACATGGAAGAAGTAATTAAATATTATTTGAATGTAGGGATAACTTTTAACAGTCACAGTTCATTCAAAAGAAATACATTTCAATTCTCACTAAGATCTGTGATTGATTATATGTATTCCTCCAACAGTGGTTAGAGAAATTTGGAGTTGCCAGTGAATGGACATCCCTTCTTATTTCTTCTTTGTTAAACCAAGTGCAATGTTTGTGATAGAGAGAAAAATGTTAAAATAGCCTTCTTTGAGCACTTATTTGGAGGGAGAAAGGCAAATTTCCTAAGAAATTGTCATCATTTACAAACCATGGTCCTGAGTGGCATGAGGTCTAGAGACAGCATTTCCATGGGCTGGTAGAAAAGTGCACTGCATGCTGTTGCTAGGCAACAGCCCATGCCAGCTTCTCTTGAATGAAGTCCAACAGAATGAACAGAAACCAATGGGCTTATGAAGAGAAAGGTTTTCACCCAGAATATTAACTTCTGTGTTCTTTTTGCTATTACAGCTACTATAAGTCTTAATCAGTATTTGCTGAAGAGCAATTCCATATGTGACAACAATTTAGCAAATTGTCCTCAAAGTCATTTCATGAAGTTTGCTTATGGCCAAGTATTAATTATATGATTTGTGTATAAAATGTAAATTCAGAAGGAAAGAACACATTTCTCTACATGATGTTCCATTTACACCAATATGTAGCCACCCACCTATTTGAATATTCCATTCCATTCCTTTCTCATTTTGGCTACATGTTTCATGCAGAGTAATTCTGCTCTAGACAGCATGTTTAAACTACATTTGTAACTAGAAAATTCTTTCTTTCGGCAGGTGTTCAGGGTGCTATGGTTTGCCATAGGTAACTTAATAAATCCATTGTTTTTGTTGCCTAGAATCATTGGACTGAGAAAATTGTGGTTATTACTTTGTTGTAAATTGTACTCAAAACTTCATATCACAGAATAGCAAGTATATTGCCTTAAATCCAATTTAATCCACATTTATATGCAAAGTTCTGAATGAATCAAATATGATTCACTTAGACTGTATTTCATACCTACTATGCACCAGAAATTGTACATTTGCAAATTGTGTGTTTAATCTAGTCCTCCTAGCATATATATTTTATAAGTTCTAGTTAAAATATGCCCAAGGTTTATTTTTCAGCTTGCCTTTTTTCTTCTAGTCAAGCCTACATAATTACTTCTTTTTATCTTGAAGTATATTAAATGGGACTGACAGTGGCTGTTTCTTTGTTATTGGTAATAAGGTTATGGACTCTTTGGTTGAGTCAGTCTCCAGTTTTGGGGGATGAGCAATGAAATGACCAATAACAAATATCGAAGCCTCCTTTATGACTAATCAGAATTCCTCTCTTTTGATCCTGTTTATAAAATGGGATTTTAAGATTTCATTTGAAAAAGAGAGCCTGTAAACCTCTGGCATAAAACTTGGTAATATTGCAAGGATTATGTAATATTTTTCATAGGATAGTCCATAGGCTTGCAAATGTGCCAGGGATATTAAAAAAACTGAACTGAGGAACCCCTTCCCTCCAAAATCTACTGAAATACATTTCTTGAGGGTTGAATATGTGAATATGTTTTAAACAGGGATTCTTATTCATACTACATTTAATATGAAATTTATCTTATGTACAAAGAAGTATGTGTAATATATTAAGGACTAAGGTAGCCTACTACCTAACGAAAGAAATAAAAAAAAAATTACCAGTTCTTTCATGGTCTACAATATGTCTCTCTAGAATCCCATCCTTCTCTTTATTTTGTAAGGTGTCATTATAATGAATTCATGTGACTCATTCTTTTGCTTTTCTGTAAGGTTTGATCTTATATGAGTGTATGTAACTTCAAGTGGTATATTATTTCATTTTGCCTGAGTTTGGCAAAATGGAATTACACTCTATGTATTATTTTGTTACCTGCTTTTTTTTGGAAAGCAAATGAGATTCATCCATGTAGACTGTATAACTACGCTTTATCCATTTTTTTTAATATTTATTTATTTATACAAGCACTGGGTACAGTCAGAAGTGCGGGAGGGTGAGAGAAATCACCAGAGCCAGAGTGGGGAACAGAACAGGCAGAGTGATGAAATACAGTGCTGAGGAGAGCAGCGGGAATGGCAGGAATGGTCTGTCGCGCCATGGGGGACCCTTGCCAGCGGCCGGGGATCGAACTGGCGCTGCAGAGGCTGCGGGCAGCTTCGCAGCTCAGCGCTCAACTGCTGCGCCACCAGTGGAGGCCCTATCCATTTTTATATGTATTGCAATTCAGGCATGGATATTCCAAACTTTATGCAGTTTGCTGTTTGTGAACTTGAGTAGTTTCATTTTTTCCTTTATAAACAGTGCTGCCATGAGCATTCTTGTACCTATCTCCAAATTATGAAAATGTTGTGGGTATATATTTTGGGCATATACCTGTATGTAGAAACCCTAGGTTGTGTTGTTGTATGTGCAAGTTCAAAATGACTAAATGATACCAACTTCTTCAATATGGTTGTATCGATCTTCAAGAGATAAAAATTTTTATTGATCTTACTGATTTTAACTATATCATTTAAGAATATCTGGGAGATTAAATGGCACAATTCTTTTGGCATTAATTTGATAAATGCCTTTGTAAAGATTCTTGTTCTTGGGCCTCCCTGGTGGCACAAGGGGTTGAGTACCACACTACGAAGTAGTCCGCAGCCTGTACAGCATAAGTTCGATCCCTGGCTGGCCAGGGAGCAACCCACATGGCGAGGCAGACCTCTCCTGTCTCATCCACTGCTCCCCTCAGCAGTGTATTTTGGTCAATATGCCTGTTCTGTTCCCCACTTTGTCTCTGGTGAGTCCTCTCACCCCCTGCATCTCTGGCCTGTACCCTAGCTCTTCTGTGCATAAATAAATAAATCTTAAAAAAAAAAAAAGATTTTTGTTCTTGAATTGATTGTACGTGATTAGAGCAAAGGACCTGAGCTCAAAGTTTCAAAGATCTGCCTACAGAAGCTTCAGCTTGCAGTCTTTAATATCTCACCTTCCACTTATTATTCTGCTCTTCAGCTTCTCTGTTTATTGGTGAAAATTTATTGCTGCTGAAGATTAGTAATTAAAGGTTTCTCATAGTTTTGTGTCAGTGAGTTCAGTTTCTCACAGCTAAATCCCTGGTTCATGGGAGCCATCTATATGCTATAGACTGAACAGTATGTTCTTTGATAGTTAAGAATTATTAGTGTTTTTCTTGAAGAGGGTGGGGTAGTCCTGCCACAAATGTTCTTCTTTTTTCTTTCCTTCCTGCTCGATTTCAGACTAAGATACACAGAAATATTACTGATCCCCACCCTTTAGACTATGTTGTGAAGAGAAGAGTGGACAAATTCTGCGCTTCCTTTTCACAAGGTGCTTGCCTGGTGGTGGAGTTGTCTCAAGCCTAGGAACAGGACAAGGGCTCTCTTCGTTGATGTTCCTTGGGAAACCGGAAACGGGTGACAGTGGCTCAATGAACCATTCAGAGGACTGGAGAAGGCCAAGAGGTGTTCTTAACTGTCAGTAAGACAATGGGGTCAAGCCAAAATAAAGAAGCAATTACTTTAGTCAAAGGAAAGAAGGGGTGTGTACTTTCTGGGAGTACATTAACACTTGAAATAGTTTTGATAATGTTTTATTTCTTAAAAATCATTCTTCTCTAATGCATAATAAATATTTCAAAAAGCATGCTATCCTGCGATTGGGCCTATGAAGAAACAAATAGGAGGAATAAGATCACCAATAATCTGTTTTATTGGGGGTGGGCTTATTTTAGTGAATTTATTTGGATGAGGCTTAGGTGCTTAGGTGAATAGGGAATTTCCACATCTACAAGAAAGAACGGGCAGATAGGATCTTATGCTGTTCATAATGATATGCACATGAAGTCTAAAAAAAATACCACATCACAGACTAATGGGAAAATCCTATTTATACCAATCAGGGAAAGGGCTATAATTTATGAATCTCTAAATGAGTCATCAAGTTTTCTCTTTATGGGGGAAGAGAATATTAACAGCTGTTCTATGGGTTTCATTTGCTCTGTTCAATTGGATTATTCTAATGATTTAGTTATTTAAAGGTTTACATCACATAAATATTTTGATCTGACTGTAATATGCATTTGTTTTTCACAGTCCAGGTTAGCGCTTTTGCAGAGTCTTTTTATATATGTTTTCTGATTTAAAGAAATTATTGAAGAAGACAAACAACTATGAACCACAGACACTCTATGGGGGGTGGGGGGTGGGGAAAGGAGGGATTGGGGTCAAAATAAGGGGGTTGCAATTGTATGGGGAATATAAAAATAAAATTAAAAAAAAAGAACAAAGCATTGATGGAATGAATGTAATGGAGATCAAAATCCTTGTAAACTTTTCTTGTTACATCAGCAACAGTTTTCACTGCTTCTTTAACATTCATGGTCACATAATACTTTCTTCCTAGCTGTTTCTCATTTATTTTGATTCTAGTTAGGCTAGTGTAAATTATCCTATAGTAACGAAAATGATAAGAATTAATAGGACAAACACTTATTTCTGGCTCATGCTACATACCCCATATAGGTTGGCAGGAGACTAGGCTCCACACAATCACCAGGGGCCCAATGTGTACAGAGTTTCACTATCTTGCAACTGCACTGCTGTACAACATGATTTTAGTTGCCACAGCAGGAAAAAAAATCTGGAGACTCATTTGTAGGATTTTCTTTTTCTCTACCTGAAGGTGATACAGGTCATTTTTATTCTCCATTGGCCAGAAAGAGTCACTTGGAGCCACTTAACAGCAGGAAACTGAGACAAGCCTGGAAGGAGGAAGGGACAGACGTAACTGGACATGAGTAATGTAACCTGACTTCTCTTTCTCCAACATATTCTAAATGTATTGAATAACTGATGATAAATGACCATTTTTCTTTCTATTCTAATTGTTTCTATGCATTCTAGTATTTCCTAGTACATTTACTACAGTGCTTTCCATTTATTAGATTCTTAATACTCATAAGATTCACTTGAATTGTAGTCAGTGTGTAATATTGGTGCCTCTGACTATTAAAAGGAATTTTGATATCTTAGTTGTCACAAACATGGTGAAATCTGCTGTTGACCCATGTGACCAAAGGGTTGAAAGGAGGACAGGAATGGATTCAGTTTTTAAAAAAAGTGGAAAAAAAAAAGTAACCAGAAGTATATAAAAACCATTGTCTTTGGGCCTCCCCGGTGGCACAGAGGTTGAGCGCTGTGTTGCGAAGTGCCTCTGCAGCGCCAGTTCGATCCCTGGCTGCTTCCCGGCCACCAGAGGAGGGTCCCACATGGCGCACAGACCTCTCTTGCTGCCCACTGCTCCCCTCAGCAGTGTACTTCGGTCCTTCTGCCTGCTCTGCTCCCCGCTTTGGCTCTGGTGAATTCTCTCACCCTCCCACGCTTCTGACTGCACCCAGTGCTTATATAAATAAATAAATAAATAAATCTTTTAAAAAAACACAAAAAAACATTGTCTTAATATATAAAGATTTGAATTCAAGTCCTGAGCGTATCGTGACTACTACATGAGCCTGAGGAAATAGCTTCAACTCTTGGAATTTAATGTGGTCCAGCGGTCAACATAAGATAGTGCTCTAGACTGGTCTTTGTGATTCATGGTCAGGTCTACAGCTTAGGGCATTCATTCTCTCTCTCTCCTATGTAAGTGGTCTCAGGTCAACTATTCATCCATATGGAAGTTGGGAGGGATGTCTGAGTGAGCAAGTCTGACTTACTTGATGTTGGTTGCAGGTGGTCTTCTTTACCTGTCTTCAGAGTTGGCAGGTCACCAGGTTCATGACTTCATGTATTTGGGCACATCTGTTATTTTTACATTAACCTGTGGGAACTCTTAGCCTTCCAGCTGAGGATTTCAAGATACTGGTACGTAGGTCAAGATGCACTGCTTGAGTATAAACATTTAAAAAAAATGAATAAAAATAAATAGCCATAACAACTTTGGAATCCAAGGGAAGGAAACTAATAGCTGAGCAGAATATTTGAGGAAATACTGAAAGATGAAAAAATGGATAGAATAAGATTGAGAGACAATCTAGGGAAAATCTGTTTACTGAAAGTAAGAGGCATAATTGATAAGAGTAAAACTCAAGTCAGACCGTGATGGAGCTTGAAGAAGAGAGCAGTCACTAGAGAATCACGTTTCAAAAGGCTGAATCTACTGGATCACTCCTCAGTTTGTGACAGTGAAAATATGGGGTGCAAGCTGTAGCACCGCCTAACATGCCATAAATACACTGGGTGATCTGCCTGAGAAATATCTAGGAGTGGACAGTGGGAATTGGGAAGAAATAGAGCAGATTTGAGGCAACTTTACAGTTACCTCAACAGGACTTAGGAAAACAAGGGGAGCACCCCATGTTAGAAAAAGTGAAAAGGTCAGCTTTGCTTATAAGTGAAATGCATTAAGGTTCTGCAGTCTTGAGTAAAGCCCTTCTCATTTGGGTTCCTGTGATTTCTACTGTTGCCAACTGAAAGTGTCTGCAGCTGTCACCTCCTCCCCCCCACTTCAGAGAAAGTTTCCCTTAACTAATCTAGTGCACCTCCACCTTGATGTTGTAAATGAGTTGACAATTGAGGATCACTGTGCTTTTTCCATCAAACAGAACATGAACAAACAGAAAAATCATGATCTAGATATAAGAAAAAAAACACTCCTGTATCTTCTCTACTTTCTAGTTCTATACTGAAAATGCATGAGGATGAACAAAACACAGATGATGTATTTATAATTATAGAAATGAATGTTGAGAACCTGAAAAATATAAAATTAATTCTACAAAGGAAGGAGAAAATAGAATGTAATTAAATTATTAAATTTGTCATCTTTCAATCTAATTTATCTAATTTCAACCTACCTAATATTGATAAATTTATAGATAGAATTCTACATTGTTCAGTGAGAGTGAAAGTTATCCTCTCTGAGATGTGACACTTGTGGGGTGGGAAGCAGGGAGACATTTACTTTTTCAAAGAGTTTTGAAATATTTGATTGTTTTAAAAACAAATTTGTAGATATTAATGATTAAAAAAATTCACCAGCAAACAATCTCATTTATAGGGCCTCAGCTGTTCTGCTCACAGAGTCCTACTTAGTGGCCATTTCCTGTGATTAGAGCCTCTCTCAGATCTTTAAAATAAATAAATCTTTATTTAAAGATTTAAATGATCTTAAATGATCTTAAAATAAATAAATCTTTTTTTAAAAGTTTTTTTATTTATTTATCTTTAAAAAAAGATTTATTTGTTTATGCATGCAAGAACTGGGGTACAGGGCAAAGGTGTGGGGGGGGGGTGAGAGGATTTACCTGAGACAGAATGGGGAACAGAACAGGTAGATTGACTGAAATACACTGCTGAGGGGAGAAGCGGGTGAGTCAGGAGAGGTCTGCTGCACCATGTGGGTAGCTCCCTGGCCAGGGATCGTACTCGTGCTGCAGTGGTTGTGGATAGCTTCATAATGCTGTGTCTTAAGCCCTTGAGCCACCAGGGAGGCCCCTTGACGCCTCTCTTGGTCCCACCTGCTTCTGATTTTTTCATGTATTAAATGGGGATCATAGATTAAGTTACTGAATTTCATACTGTTTGCAAAGTTCTGGGACTGAAGATGAAGGACTTGGGCAGGGAGAGGGGAGGAGAGCCTGATAATGAGGGGCATTTGGGAAAGGCTTGGATTTTCCACCCCCACCAGTTTTAAGCAGCGATTATCCTGTAAGATGTCGTTAGAGAGAAGGACATCATATCAAAAAGATGTAAATTCTATAGGACTGATGTTCCCCAGAGTTCTTTTGGGTTCTGATAGCCTATGATTCTGGAAAAGATAGTCATGTGCAAAAAAACACTTACTGAATATTAATGGTCTTTGTTCTCTCTCTAAAAACAGATACTAGCAACAGGGATAAAAGATTCTTTTGTCATATATACACATTAATTGACCTAGGAAGAAAATGTAGGGTTAACTACAGCATCAGATTTTTAGTTCAAGTGTTTTTATAAGTACCGCTTTTCTTATCTGCAAAGTTTTTGCTTATCGAGCCTCTTGATATGCCTACCTCTCTACTCACTGGCAAATTTATGTTTTTTTTTTCATATTCAAGGAAAAGATATGTAATAGCTTAATTAAATCTCCCCCTACTTACTCTATCATAGTGCTTCTTAACCATACATTTTCTTTTTTCTGCTGTCTGTGAGATGATAGAAATGACAGAAAGGAGAGATACTGCTTGGGCTGTGCAAATGCCTGGATATAAATTAATCTCAAATTAATCTGGAAAACATTAAATTAAACTAATATTTAATGAAGTTTAACTTTGGGGAAGTAAATTGTGATTTGTGCCACTATTTCAATGCAGGTGGCTGTGGTGGTGCAGAACTCCACCAATTAGATGCCACTCTGGGAGCTTAACTATATTAGAATATCATGGTTAGGATTTCTATCCAATATTTTCATTTTCTAAGCTGTAGAAGAAAACTATTTTTTTTTTCTTTTTCTGTGACACTTTGCCTTATTTTGATGGAGGTCATTTGTTTGCCTAAATTTTACTTTTTTGGTTACTGCTGATCAAACATTTGTTCACTGATTATCCTGTGCTGCATGCTGGGGATTCTATGGACAGATACCTGCCTAAGTAGAGCTTCCACCTGAGTGGAGAGTCGGACTGATGATACTCCCATGACAAGGAAGCACAGGGAGCTAGGAGTGTACAGAGGGGCCTCGAAGTGAGTATGGGAACTAATTGCCATAAGCACCAGGTACCCATCTGCCTGACTTGGAGGGATCACAAATGTATAGACCACACTGATCTGGTTTACACTGGTCAAGATCAAAAGAAAGATACTTTATCTCTTTCTCATTTGAGAAAAGATGTGGCTATTAGGGTCCTCTAAAGCAGAGGGACCTCCCTCGGCCTTCCCCAACCTGACATTTGTTTGACTATTGGAAATGATGACATCACATGTGCACCAAGAAGATTTGTTACTTACATTGTTGAGGTCCTTGGGGAGAGCAGGGCAGATCCTCTTCCCCTCCCTCCTCACCTCCACACTCATCCACACCCCCCTCCCTTTCCAGGAGGCTGAAATGACTTGAGAGAGGGCAAAAAAAGGACATTGGCTTTGGTTTTTTGTTTGTTTGTTTGCTTTGGGGGGTGGGGGATTGTGGCATGAGTGGGTCCTTCATGAAGTTCCTGACAGTTACATGGTTTGAGTCTCTCTCAGGTGTCAAAGAAGGGGCTTTGCTATCAGCTGGTCCAGATGTGGGCACAAGGGGAAGCAGGATGGAAGAGGCTTAAAAGCTGTCAGCTGTCAAAGATCAAAACTGAAATGAGACTTAGTAAGTCACCAATCTACTTTTGCAGGTGAAACACAGCCCTTTCCCACCTTGGACTTCAAAGCAAATTGCTTACAGGAGATGATAGGCAGAGGGCCCACATGGACAATGGCAAAGTCCTCTCTTCAAAGTAATTTGAATAACAGATGCAGAGATGGATTTCCCTCATTATGAAACTGCAGCATAGGGGAAGCAAATCTGTAAGGGACTTAGTATAGTTCACAGAGGTTGAGTGAGGGATAGAACAAGAGGAGGAAATCTGCTGTGTGATCTTGAGATGATGTCTTTGCTTGTTTATATAACTTTTAACAGCAGGATTTTTATAGAAGTTGGATAGCAGTAAACTTAAAAGTGACTTATTGACAATGCTTAGAATATTTTATGTTGTTGACTGAGGGTAAATTCTTACATTATTTATCACAAAGCAGTAAGTGATGTTTATAACAAGCTGTGAAAATTGGGGGTTTTATCTAAAACTGCTGGGTCTTAAAAAATTATTGCAAATTAATTTGTTTTTTCCCCTCCTTTACTCACTGCCTCTCTCCCATCTATCCTACATCCATTCTCCTCCCCTCCCCTCCTTTCTCTGGCTCTTCCTACTTCTTGCTTGCTTCTTGCTTTTTGGTAGATGTTTTTAGCTAAGGAGATGGTAGTATGGGGATAAAGTGAAATAAAAATTGTAAATATAGGGTATCTGCATTTAACACATTGCTTTAATATTTTTCCACATGCCCATGTATAATAATGATAATCCAGATTTAGATTATTTTATTTCAAATGTTCCTAGAAAACCTTCTTCTGGTCAATTTCCTTTGGTCATTTAATCGATGCTCTGGATATGAACCTACTTTGGAAACAAACTACTGATAGTTCAGATCCAGCTGGCACAAGGTGTTTTGTCTGTTCAAGAGAAAATGATGTGCAAATCAGGAAAGAATAAAGGGTGGAAATATTTGGGGGAAAACGTTGGACATCTTTGAAAAGCTGGGCATATTTCTTCCAAATTGTTCCATTAACCCTGAAAATCAAGGGGTATTCATCTTGTGAAAAATGCAAACAAAATCACAAATATGAAAGCAATCAATCCCTTGCAAGGATTCCATTATTCCTAGCTTTTGATTAGGGATGTTGTGTTTAGGGAAGTTTATATAGAAACCTTACTGCATCGCTTGTGTTTTAGTCTGTTTATGCTACCCTAACAAAATACCACAGACTGGGTATCTTGTAAATAGAAGAAATTTATTGCTTATAGTTCTGGAGACTGGGAAGTCCAAAATGAAAGCACTGGACCCAATTTCTGAATCATAGACAGCATCTTCTGGCTAATGCCCTTACATAATGGGAGGGGCAAGGGATCTCTCTGGAGCCTCTTTTACAAGGCACTAACCCCATTAATGAGGGCCCCACCTTTGTGACATAAGTAACTCCCGAAGGCCCCACCTCCTATACCACATGCCCATGGAGCATTGAGATTCAACATAAGCATATTGGGGCAACAGTGGTGTTCACTTTATAGCTCCTAGATGCAAAAGTTGGCTTTTTCAGTCAAACCTGTTCCAATGCAAGAGGAAGTCTGTCAGCTCACAAAGGATGGAGAGAACAGAGTAATCCTTTTCAGAAAAGAAAAGGGAGGTCAACTTGATGATAAAATTTTTCCAGTTTCACTGCAATAGCGACAGCTTGCATCTCATTTTGAGGAGAGCTAGGTCTCGGCTGCAGCATTTTAAGATTCACTTTTCTTTCTTTAAGTCCAGTTTTCTCATGACAGAAACAATATCGTGTTTCTCTCACCACCAGGTCTTTAGCACAATTTTGGCACATTTCTAAAAGAAGCACACTATCTCCATAAGCGCACTTAGCTGGGTGAATAGGCTGCTACACTGTGTGCTGAATAGGCTGCTACACTGTGTGTTGAAATAAGTCAGACATCAAGTGCGTATCTTTTTGGCAACTTCGTGGCTTTTAGCATAATGTGAATCAAGGAAGCTCAGCTCTCCTGAACAGACACAAGATAAGTCCCTCAAGTTTAATTTAAAGGCATTCATGACCTTTGAGCACCTACCACGTTAGATTCTGATGAATGTTATAAAATACACAAAGAAGGACAAGGTATGTATCATGGGCTCAAGAAGTTGATAATCCAGCTAAAATAATATATGTGTTTGATAAATGGTAATAACATGGGCTAAAACATCAAGTTACAGGAGTATAATGGAAATGGACAGGATCAAAAAGGGAGATGTTGAGAACTTTCCAGACTGGCTTAAATAGGGCAAGAGCTATGGATCAGCAGAGAATACTGGTAACAGAGGTAGACATGGATGTGGGAAGATAGACAAGCTGTGTAAGGGTACTTAAAATTTATCAGATTCTCTGAAGGTCAAAATAAATAAATTCAAAGTTTTTAGCTCAAGAAGAAGAGCATATGACCTAATGCTAGCAGACTATATGTTAAATTGGACTTTTGTGATAAACCTTAATAAGAATCTATAATTTACTGCTGACAAGTAAAAATATGATCAAGCTTGGCATACATCTGAATTACATAAAAATGACCTGGGTGGTTTGTAGTATAAGATGAAATTATCAACTACATTTGGGCCTCCCTGGTGGCTGAGGGGCTAAGTCTCAGCACTATCACCACTGTGGCCTAAGTTCATTCCCCACCAGGGAGTTACCCACATGGTGCGGCAGACCTCTCCTGTCTCGCCCCCTGTTCCCCTCAGCAGTGTATTTCAGTAAATCTGCCTGTTCTGCTCCCCACTCTGTCTCTTGTGAATCCTCTTCCCCCTGTACCTCTGGCCTGTACCCCAGTTCTTCTATGCAAATTTTTAAAAAAAAAATACTAACTATATTTGAGATCAACATACCTAAACCACATGGATGTGGGAAAGAGAAAGGTCAAGTAATGAAGTGGAGCAAGAAAGCCTTCATGGACTGTCCACAGAAAATCTGGGAAATCCTGCAACAAGGTCATGTATTGAATTCATTTTGTGCCTATTGACAGATGAATCTTCCCATAAAACTTGAACTTGCCTGAAAATGACTTAAACCAAATGCTTCTCTGGGATGCTGTCAGAATGGTGAGGCTGTAAGGATTTATCAACTGTGTCCTTCTACTCTTACTTGACCCACCAGCACTCTGGGCCAGTAAAAAGGAGCCAAATATTTTATATGAAAATATCATATTGAAAGGGTTGCCTTTACTTCTGTGATCATGTCAGTTAACAACCCAATAATTATATAGTTACTATGTGCTTCTCATAATAAAGCACATGTAAAGTATTCAAGGTTACAGCAGAGTATGTTGTGGGTTGAGTTGTGTGCATCAGAGAGATAACTTGGTCTCCTAACCCTAGTACCTGTGAATGTGACCTTATTTGGAAAGGTCTTTACAGATGTAAACTGCATCTCATCAAGTTAAGATGAGGTCGCACTTGATAAGAATGGGCCCCAAGTCCAACGTTGTTTATTCAGACAGAGAGACACTCAAGAAAGAAAACCATGTGATCACAGATGCAGAGGTTGGAGTTCATGCAGCTACAAGGAGAGAATGCCAAAAATTGCCGGCAACCACTAGAAACCGGGAGAAGTAAGAAGGATTCTTCCTTACAGATTTCAGAGGGCACAAGTCCTGCTGACATCTTGATTTTGGGTATCTGGTCCCCAGAAGTGTGAGAGAGTAAATTTTTATTGTTTTTAACCCCTAAGTTTGTGGTCATGTGTCATGGCAGCTGTAGGTAATGAATTCAGAGCCCTCACACACTTAGCACAGGAGCCAATTGGTTCTCAAATCCTGCCAAACCTGTTTCTGCCCATGGCCACTTGGGAGGCAGAACTCCATCCCTTACCAGTTTCCATAATACTAAGCACATTGTCATTTTTGGTTATGCTTTAATGAGCATTTGAGAGACCTTTAGAAAGGAGTCACATCATGTTCCATACCATGTTCTGTCATTTATTTGATCATCTCCCTTTGAAAAAAATAATAACAATACAAAACGCAACAAAACAAAAACAGACAGTTATAAACCAGAGACATTCTGCAGGGGAGGAGGAGGGTGAGGGATTGTTGGAGGGAGGGAGGAGCACAGGGGACTGAGGTGATTGTGCATAGGTGCATTGGTGAAGGGAATTCTATGGGGACTACACTTGAGGCTGGGGTGGAGGCGAGCAGACATTGTTTAAAAATGAACAATGATGTAAAAAATAAATAAATAAAATATTTTTAAAAATCTATAATTATTAGGACGTATTATTTTCTTACACTTCACCTAGTCCATCATTTAATGAACTTGACTGATTTACCTGATCAATTAATTAATTTTTGAAAGATGAGTAGGGATTTGGAAAAATTGAGGCATGTCTTCTACACAGGTATGCATGCATGTGATTTTAAAAATGTCATGGTTTAAGTGTTGGATTCTTAAGTCCTGGTTGGCATTTATATCTTATTCCCTGCCCTAAGTTATCATGTTTTAAGGATTGAAACACTTTATTAAGGAAGAAATTTCTTGGTGGAAAAAACTGGCAAAGTCAAGGCTCAAACAATGCTTTGTTAACATTTCAGAGCCTGGGTATAAAGAAGAAAAATCATGTAACAGGAAAAATGCTACCAAAATAACAAAAACTACCAAACTAATAAGCTAATAAAAATGCTAACAAACTTTTGGTGTATGCTAAGTTGAATCCCTTGCTTTTCAACCATTGCAGCCCTGTCTCATGTCACCACCTGTGCTTGAGAATGGTGCTCACAGAACAGGGCAGCCATTGGGCACGTGATAAAGCGGAATCATCTGTGTCATCTTCAAAAGCAATTAGAAAATGGACCAAAAATTGGTCTGCATTTACTGCTTTAAACAGTGACAAAATGCTTCGAAAAAATTCTTTTCAGAATTTTTGAAATTCGAATTCTTTTTCAAAAACTATTGAATAAAAACTATTGATTGTTACAGTTACTCTTGAGTTGAAATGATAATTTAATGAGCATTTTGCTATTAATTGTTCTTTAGTAAGCACATTATTCTATATGGAAATTAAGAATTTCTGGTCAAACAGTTGGCCCCACAACATGTTCATTTCTGGAGAAAATTTCTTTGGTTCAGAATTGCCCCAGGTTGGTCTGAGCATGGTGTGTGTGCCAATCACTGGGATGTGACATATCTTTGAGTTTAAATGATAGGTTAGAAATAAAAAATGATGGTGTAGTGATTGTCTAGATGAAGAATGAGAATTCGCATTTCTTCAATTCTATCATCCTATGTGACTATTTGGAGTTTCTAATCATATTTGCCATTTGGAACACTAAAAATGAGTGCAAATCGCAAGTGGGAGATTTTTGTTGATAAAAGCAAATTTTAATTCTTCCTGAAATATTTTACTGAATTTGAATATACATTTAAAATTAAAATGTATTCTTTTAAAATTGTTCATTGTTCTAAAACTATTAAAAAACAAAAGGGTACATAAGTAGCATTATATAATAATTAAGTTGTATATTTTTCAAACATGTTTCAAAAAAATTTTTGTCTTTTACTAAAATTTATAAATTGGCTACCAATGATTTACATAAAATGTTATTGTATTGAATTGTAACCAACGGATTATGATTCAAACGGTTAGGAATACTTAAAAACTATTGAATAAGCAGTTGTGTTTTGTTCCTTTTTAATATGATATTTATTTTAATTTTATTTAAATTTAAATATAGATTTATTTAAATGCTTATTTAATTTAAATAAAATATTTATTTTAATTTTAAATTATGTTTTTACTGGAATAATTAGATTGTTCAGCACATTAAAATTTTTCACTGTGATTTTCTTTATTTACTGTTACCTTTATTTGTTTTATGTCATGGTTATTCTGAAAATATTTTGGTCATGCAAAGGAGTGGAATGTGACCAAAAGTCCCATTGTAGATGTCAAATCATCCTCACTTAGTATATCAAACTCCCAGCAGATGGCAAAACTGGTCTCATGGTTCAAGTTCACTGGCAAGGGAAGAAGGGTCAGTTCCAGGAACTACTCTGACACCACCCACCGGGAATCTGAAGCTGCTTGGTTTCCTCATGGGAAATATCAGAGGGTTTGGAGGAGATGTCTTCCCAATTGCTTTCCAGCTCTGAATTTTCTTAGTCTTTGATCGCTATGCCCATACATATGCATACACACCTACAGTGTTGGGGACTTTCCAACTCAGCATTCTTTAAGAAATTTCTACCATTGCTTTTGAGATGCAGTGACCCTGTGAATGACTGTCAGGCGAGTCATTCAGCTCTTGTTTCTCACTCTTGGCTATATTCCATTCTCAATTTGATGTTTTCAGCAAAATTGTTGTTTATTCAGACTTTTTTTTCTCACATCTTTGAATACATCAATTTGTCTACTATTTACCTGCCACTAAACTGCATCCAAGCTATACTTCTATTTCTGGTAACTCTTATTAATGCAACAAGCATACCTCTTTTTTTTTTAACTTTTGTGAAGAAGAACTGGGGCGTAGTCCAGAGGTGCAAGAGGTGAGAGGATTCACCAGAGGCAGAGTAACAAGAGTAGGGGCCAGAACAGGCAGATCTACTGAAACACAATGGTGAGGGGAGTAGCGGGTGAGACAGGAGAGGTCTGCTGCACCATATGTGGGTTAGCTCCCCCGCCAGGGATAGAACTCGGGCAGTAGCCATGATAGCACTGAGACTTAACCCCTCTGACACTAGGGAGGCCCTACTGGTGTACTGCTCACACCAAGAGACACTAGTTCTCTGGCAAGGCTTGTAAGACGGTAACGGGTGGCCCCATTACTTTGGCCACAGTGTCCTGGGCTTTGTCAATACCTTGTATCACACAGCCAAGGATCGTGTTCACTCTATAAATTTTAGTAAAAAACAAAAATGTCTGAAAAAGATACATGTGTGAGCTGGAAGTGCAAGTAGTTAATTCTCGTGGATCATTGTTGACCAATGGGGAAGAGAAGCAAGTGCTTCTTTTTTAGTTCCATTGAGGGACAGTTCTGAGAAGCCAGTCATAGGCCCCTTCCAAAGGCGCCAGCAGGTTCAAAGAGAGTGGCTTGAAGCAGCAGTCAGGCAGCTCAGCTTGTGTTGGCTTTCTGTCCTTTGCTAGCTCACTCTTCCTGGTTCTCACAAGCTTCTGTTCCGGTTTCTGCTTGGCAGGAAATCCAGGCCATGCTCATCAGGGGCAGTTTGAACAAAAACCTGAAGAATAAATTTACTTGTGAAGAGCCAAGTGAAGTTCGTAGCACATTTCCCTTCAGCGCCAGTGCTGTAGGGAATCAAGGGCTTGATCCACATTTCAGTAGACAGGCCCCTGTACCCTAGTGCTCTTAATTACCTCACCACCTTTGATAAACCCAATGAAAAAAAGAACTTACTCCTTTCATTCCCTTGGCAAAACCTAAATTAAAGGTAACAAAGATATCTCCCATATGTGAAGACTCCATCAGGGATGTCTCAGGTCAAGTATTTCTCATTATTCCATTTAGAGACCACTTTCTCAAGTGACCACAAATCAGTACTTACAAAATAAAGCTAGTCTTACATTTTAACTGTAGCTGTGGGTGCTGGCAAGATCTGAGCGTGTCCAGCTTGTTGGACCTGCTGAGGTGCACCTAGCTTGCTCCTGTAGCTGACTCACACCCTGCCTTTCTTTGACATGCTGTATGTAACATGTTGGAGCAAATGACTTTCGGAGACTGAGTCTAAAAGTTTTCCAAGCTGCTGTTGTTTTCCTGACAGACTAAAGAACTTATCGGGGCTATAATGAAAGGCAGACTGCGATCGCTGTCATGTCAAGAACACTGCAGTTGGGAAAGTCGACATGATTTCATGGCTAATGATTCACTCACTAATATCAGTGTGGGCTGCAGTGAGGATAACCAAGTTGAGCTGTCTTAGATCAAATGATTCAATTAGGCCAGCTGTCCCTATTTGTCATGGCTCAACTCGCTTTCAAATTACCTTTCCAAAGTGCATACGTGCCTTAGCATAGAAGTTAACAGCTCAACTGTTTTACAAAAAAAGGATACTTAGGCATGATTAGAAAAAAGTCACCATTCCCCCCTGCCCCCATCCACACAGGCATCTTCTCCTTCCTCCTCCTCTCTTTACTGGAGGACAAAGAGTATGTATTTGCTCAGTTAACCCTGCAGCATCCTTATTAGTTATTGCCAGTATGGTTTTGCCTCTAAAGCCTCTTGGGGGCATCCCTTTGCAAGAAATTGTTAATTCTAAAGGGAAGACTTGATCTATAAGGGGTCTCTAAGTTTCTGGGGCAAGAGGTGCCAAGGTTAAGATATTTTTCCAACTTCTAATCCCTGCATGGGCAATGGAGCATGTTTAGGATCAAAAAAGAGTTTGTCATATATTTAGATATTTCCAGAGTGATGGAAAGACTCAGGGGAGAGAAGTAAATTGGCAGTCTCAACGTGGCTTCAGGTCAATAAAGGGAGATGTTGATGTATAGAAGACAGTGATGCAACTAACCATCATTTAGAAAGTAAGAGAGATACAGAATTTTAGTGTTTCTTTGTGAGGTATGTGAATGCCCCACTCTCTGAGGAAGAAATGGCCCTCCCGTTGCAAGGAACCTGAATGCAGGAGTGAATCAGGAGGCATTTGTTTTTTTGCCACCGTGTGAGGGACACTGCAGACAGTGGAGAAACTGAACAAAAACCAGGAACCTGATTTCTACCCCAGGGGGACTAGCAACTAATGACTCTGAAGTCTTATAATGTATTTGGGAATTGTGGCTACCAGAGAGATAAAGACAACTGAAGTGAATCTAGAATGAATAATGGAAATGGGTAAAGGAACAGAGGGCTTAATCTAAAGGGGAAAAAGAGAGAAATAAAAAATTCATTCCCTTGAATGTAATGGCAAAGGATGTTATTGAACTGCTTGAAAATGTAAAGGTATTATCATGCAAAGGACAAATAGGTGATTAACTGCCGTGTAAAAGGATGAACTAGAAGCAATGAGATAAATGAGGTGAGATTCTAGAAACTCTTCTGTTTTGAAATGTTCTTAAAAAGGGAAGTGAAGAGTATGATTGGACAGAGGGCTTTCATTGCAGCTGTGTTGAATGAATGACTATTCTTTCTTCTTTCCATTGCATTGAAATCAGATTTATCTTATACACAACTTAGGACACCAGTAGATGGACTACAGTCCACTATGGAACATGGTAGGTTTTGCTTCTCTAGTCTCTTGTTTTCCATTTATTCTAGCTTTAGGGAGCAGCAGGACCATTTCAGATCTGCTTCAGACCCTAATGGCTTTCATAATCTCAGAGGGAAAAGAAAGCATATGCTCAAGTTTTTTTCTTTGCCATAAGAAACATGAATTTCCTAGGCAGAAAGTAGAAAATAGTGGTAGAGAGTAGGTTTCTTTTGTTTGCCATGGTTATTTTAGGTATTGGTTATATTGATTTATTGGTTTTTAGCATCAAGATACTCCCAGAAATTTGGAAGATTGCACACTGGCAGTCTCGGAATCTGGGCACAGCTTGTGGACATTTCCAAGTCTGAGTAGCATGGTTGTTGGAATTTCACATAGTCAGTCCAGCTCTCATGTCCACAGTCAACAGTACCAGGAGATGTGGTTCTGTAACACTATGATCCCCATAGAAAGGGGAGGTCCTAGGTTCCCTGCCCCACCTAAGAAAGGATGGAGCTGAGCAGGCAGGGGAAGCAAAAAGGGACTTGGGAGAGAAGGCTAGAAGGAGACACAACATGGAGGAGGCACATGGGGCAAAGAGAGATGTAAAGAAGCTGTGCTTGCTTCTCAGCCTTGAACTTGTACCAGGGACTTGGGGAACATGGAAGGAGACACTTGGAAATCATGGGTGAGAGGCTGACAGTGGCAGTCTTTATGTTTACTTGGATTTTGCTTTTACTCTTCCCTCCAGACTTGGCTGGCCTCTTCTGTACCATTCCCCACCAGAAGGAGCCTTAGACTTTGGTAAGCTTTCTGGCCTCAGTAGCTCTGCTTTGGGCTAACCCTGTTTGGCTGGGCATTTACCCATGAGGGGATGAGTTACATTGGGTGTTTAATTGGAAACTATTATTCTTTGCTTTCTTTTTATGCATACTAATTCTAGTAAAGTTCTTTTCTACTCGAGGTCTTATACACCAAGAGTATGTTTTGTCTTTATGTGGTGGATGGTAGGACCCATTTAGAGCAGACAGATTTTGGGGCCCTGGGCTACCCTTCAGTCTGCCTGCTAACAGTTCTCCTATAGTACTCCCCATTCTGTAGACTCTGCTTCTCCTTGCCCTGCTCATTTTACTTTTGCTACACTCAGACCCTGTCTGTTCTTTTCACGTCTTGAGTCCAAACTGCCCCCCACAGAGTGAATTGTCTCAAGGTCCTATTCCTACTGGAGAGAGCAGCTTATTTTAATAAGCTGGCTAGCTGGCTAGCTGGGCTGCCGGGAGACAGGACCAAGGAACTCTTACAGGACCCTGATTAGCTGTTGTCAGAGGGGCAGGTCACATGACATCAGCAAAGCAAGTTACGTAAAAGAAACTCCTGAGCAGAGCCTCTGGGAGAGGGTTATGGGTTGATTTGTGTCTCCTCCCATCCCCAATTCATATGTTGCATCCTTAACTCCCAGAACCTCCGAATATGACTGTATTTGTATACAGAACCATTAAAAAGGTATATTAAAGTGAGATCATCCAGGTGGGCCCTAAACCTAATATGATGGATGTCTGTGCCAGAAGAGGAACTTTGGACACAGACACTTCAGAAGAAAGACCAGGTGATGACACAGTGAGAAGTTAGCCTTCCACGAGCCAAGGGGTATGGTTTCAGAAGAAAACAATCCTGGTGACACCTGAATCTCAGACTTGTAGCCTTTCAAATTGAGACAGAATAAATTTCTGTTTAAGTCATCTGGTCTGTATCACTTTGTTATAGTGTCTCTGGTCAATGAATGCAGGCTGATAAGAAATTTAAGACAGAATGGTGCTGTGAAAAGAACTTTGAAGGGAATCTTTGGCAATAGGTGTTTATAGGTCTTCTCCCACAAGTGGATCTTCAGCAAGTCTCTTCATATCATGAATCCTAGCTTCTGAATATGCAAAATAAGGAGACTTGGACTAGATGAGCTAACACTTGTAATGCCTGTTACTGTGGGGACTGTCCTCATTTGACATCCCTTCTGTCCTGCTTCTAAGTAGTTCATTCTGAAATGTTAATGTAAGGGCTCCAGGAAGGGCAAGCCTCTGAAGCACTCATTATAATCCTGTTGTGGCCCATAGTTTCCCGTCCACAACAACTTTTCTCCTTATGTCTACATTCTCCTAAAACTAGGGGAATACCTGCCTGGAGACATAATTAGCCTAATTCTCCCCTCTTCCCCCACCAGAGGACTGCAGGCAGGCCGTGCTGTGCTGGTGTGGCACACCAACTTCTAAAATAATACTCAGCCATGGACTCCAGTCTTATAAACAGGACACAACCAGTTGATCTGCTCCTCCCTCTCATCCTCTGACCTCCTTTCCCATCTCAGGTAGCCTGGAGGTTCTGACTGAAAGCTGTGTGCCTCCTGACCTGACAGCAGGAAAGAGCTTGTTTTGAATGGTTAAGGAGGGCTACCTGACCTCATTGCTGGGTATAGGGGCACATCAAGTACCTACTTACCTCCAGGGGGGCCTTGTTCTGTATTTTGGGTTATTTTGTGACTAGTACAGATAAAATGCAAAGGTGGAAGAAACAATTCATTGAGGAATTGAAGGTGAGTGGTGATTTTTAAAATTATTATCATTAGGATGCTTGGCTTTTTTCCATTGTTCTCTGTCCTGCCACCCTGGGACCCTGAAGGTCTGGATCTGAGGACTTGATCTTGATCCTTGTCCTTTCTAATTTTAGGTATCATTAGATTGTCACTGCTGCTGCTGCTTTGTAGGGAAGAAGTTTCCTCACTCTGTCTTATGTGAGGGTGTTATGGGTTGAATCGTGTCCCCCTCACCCCCATCCATATTTTAAGTCCTGATTTTTGGTAACTCAGTTCATGACCTTATTTGGAAATAGGATCATAACAGATATGATTAGTTAGGATGAATACAGATATGATGAGTTAGGATGAATTAGTTAGTGGCCCAATACAACTGGTGTCCTTATAAAGAGAACTCCATGTAAATTGAAAGAGACATGTATAATGGGAAAATTATAGGAGACACAGGGCAAACACCATTTCCAAGGAATGAAGCTAGGGGAGAGGCATGGGACAGAAGTTTCCTCACAGACCTCAGAAAGGAACCAAATTTGCTCCCTGCCACCGTCTTGATTTTCTACTTCAAGCCTCCAGTATTATGAGACAATATACCACTCTGCTGTTTAAACCACTCAGTTTGTGGTGGTTTGCTATGGCAACCCTAGCAAACAAATAGAGAGGGAATCCTTGGAACATATAAAATCTTTATGTCCCATTCCTAAAAATAGGCCTCTCCTGGAGGGCATATACAAGTGCTCCTGTTAGCTTGTCAGCACCAAATGAGTGGGTGAGGGCTGGTTCATGCTGCTCCACAGCTGTCTCTGAGCCATCTCATATGCATCATAATCCATCAAACTCCCTGCTGTGAGCTGGAGATTAAGATCATCCTATCCATTTTATCCCCGAACACTCAGGTACTGGTGCAAGGGAAGTCATATTGTTCAGCTTCTCCGTCAGAGTTCAGCATAGGCTTCGACTTCTCTGGAAAGCCTTTCCTGATTCCCAAAAGTCTGGCAAAGGTTTTGGTCACCGCTTCCAATGTGGGTGCCTATGAGTGAGAGTGTGTGTTTCCCTACACTAAAAAATTATGCAATACCAGTTGGGTATCCTGTAATTAAACAATGACATTATCTACTTATAGATAGCATTAGGAACCATTGGTTAAAAGTTTGGTCCCATAAGATTGTTGCCCCCCTAATGCCTACTTCACATACAAGTTGCAAACCCAGATTATGAACTTCTGCCCTATTGACAATTGACTGAAGGTTCCCATGACCCGCTTCTTGAACTTTAAATACCAACTGTGGGTCAAGATTATTATCTGGATTTCTGACGAACTCGCTGTAAGTCAAAGTTTCTAGGATCCATTCTCTGGGTTCATTTAGTTCACTAGAATGACTCATAGAATTCAGAGAAATATTTTACTTGCCACTTTCACTGGTTTATTATTAAAAAGAATGACTCAGGAATAGGAAGTTGGAAGAGATGTGTGGGGAAAGATATGGGAAAAGGTCTGGAGTTCCCATGCCATCTTAGAGCATAACACTGTCTCCAAATTTCCATGTGTTCAGCAACCCAAAAACCTGGAGTTTTCCTTTTGGGGGTGCTAATGGAGGCTTCATTACATAAGATGATTAACTAAGTCATTGGCCATCAATGCTTATTTTTACCTCTATCCCTTTTTGCCTCCCTCGATATCAGGGAGGTGGGACTAAAAGCTCTAATCCTTTATTTAAGGCTGTTCTCCCAGGCAACCAGATCCCATTCTTAAGTCCTTTCAAAATTCACCTCCATGGCTTCATGAGACAAGAAGCCATGAAACTCAGTTCATGAAACTCAGTTGTGGTCTTGTTATGAATAAGAGGACACCAATTTCATTCATGGCTCTGAAGTGATTTCTGGAACTAAGCACAAGAAACTAAACATTTTCACCAAAAATGTTCCCTTTGCTTTATCATTTCAAGAATTTTTCAAGCTGTGGACTGGGAACTACAGAAGAGGACAAATATGAGAAAACTATAATGACCATCTGAATGACCACATTTACATATTTTTGTAATCACACTATCTCATCTGGGTTAAGTGTCCCCCTATACGTTCTCACAGAACCCTAAACTTTTTCTCTCAACACTTACCACAGTGCCCCAAAGTTGTTTGCTTACACATCTTTCTCTTCCCCTGTGTTTTAGTTCAGAGGCTATGTTGTGATCACTTTTGCATCTCTAGAGCTTTGTAAAATATCTGACAGCTAGTCCATCCTCCATTAGTAATTGTTGAGTGAATGAACAAGTGAATGAATACATTATGTTCAGAACCCAAAAGCTGCACCAAAGCTGGGAGAGGATGTGGCTCATTAAGTAACACTGCTTTCTGGTGCCTGAAGTACTCAAAACAGCTTTGATTCAAAATGTTGGCAAAATAGACTGCCTCCACTATTTTGACTTTTTCAGAAATGAATTGATGAGGTAATACATTTTGAAGCCATGCCACAGAAATATACCATGCTGTGCTTTTGAAATTGGAGCACGACAGCCAGGTTGTGCTTCTGGCTTGTGTCCTGCTCAGAGTTAAAACAATTGACTTCCAGATCTCAACCTATAGACCCAAAAAGTGGCCTTCATCTTTGGAGAGTGGTTTCTGTTCTTCATAGGTAGAGAAAGAGAATTGGCACATGAAAATATGTAGTCTGCTATAAGGAAGCAGCCAGCCGGGCCATCCTTGGTTATAGTAACACTCCTCTGATATTTATGAATATTCGCTAAAATGATCTAAATGCTTGATTGTAAGACTTAAGTGTAGAATTTTTGGAGTTCTAGAGCAGCTAAGCTACAGCCTACACTTGTAGAAATGCTCAGTGGAAAAGTGACCTGGATTTTCTGGGTGCAAGCATTTTTTTTTCAGACAGCTCCGCAAAAGTGATTCCAGTGCCCCAGAGAACATGTGAAATAAGACAGTCTAGACCAGGGCTAGTAGCATTTTTTTCATGTAGTCTTGGATTGGTAACATATTATTTCTTGCCTTTGCCTATGTAAATGACCACCCTTTAAAAAGACTCTCTCCCTAGGAAATAATGCAGGATGTATAATAAAGTGGGATTTGTAGCCCCATTTCACCCACCTACATCTACGGAGTCTTCACTAATTGATAATATTGCATCTGACCACTCTTGAGTGAGGTCCCAGAGTTCCCTCCAGAGTACTTCAAGCAGCCAGTGCCCATTGCAAGAGATCAAAGACTTCATCCCTGAGTTCAGGTATATGGTATTGTTACATCTCACTAAATAAGATGAAGAAAATAAATAAATTATATTAAATATTATAAAACAAATAAAGTTTTATTGTGCAATGCATCATTTGAGATAGGTCACCAGATCTTTCTACAAGTGAATATTCTTGTGGGCCACAAATGTTAATTTTAGCTTTGTTTTGTTTTTTACCCCCTAATTACTAGCAACTATAAAAATCATTCTTAGCCATTCTGTATAGAAACAGACTGCAAGCTGTATTTGATGCACTGGTCATAGTTTGCTGAGCCTTCATGAAAAACTGTGCTTTAAAAGTATGAGAAGATGATGATAGTGTTTACCATGGAAACCTTTGGTAGAAAGATAAAATTCTTTGGTAGAGATAGATAAGAAGGGCATAAGGTACCCATTTCATGTGCATGATTATATAAAGTTATAAAATTCTAGCATGTATAATTCATGTTATGTTGGATACTCAAAATATAATACTGGTATAAATAGAAAATGAATCATATGTTCTTATTGGGTTATATAGTTTGCAGCTCAGAAAGTACATTATCGTCTCCAAATCTGACTGCTTGAATGTAATTTATCATCTTTTTTTTTTTTCTAAACCTGTTGGATGGGTGGAACTCAGTCCAGGCAGCTGTGAATATCTGTTGACATCAAAAATCATCTTACCATTGGGTGGAAATGTAAGTTGTTACAGAACATGGGAATGTTCTTGAACAATCTGTCTGCCCTGAATATGAACTTTAGCTTTGAGAATTCAGACAGCTGCATTTGCCCCAACACATATGTAAATGGCTGCACCCTCCTTACTGTTGTTGGACTCTGTGTTCTTGAGTTCTCTGAGAAATAACGGAGACTCTAATCCTGCAACTACCAAGTAAGAATTTATTTAAGCTCATGTGTAACAGTGTAATCTAAAAAGGGGAGGTTCCATGTTCCTGTCCTACAGAAGGAAGGGTGTAGCTGAGCTGAGAGGGGAAACTAAAATGAACTTGGGAGAAAAGGCTTGAAGAGAGGATACTGGGAGCAGCAGGTAGTTGAACTGAGACATGTGAAAAAGGTGTGCTTGCTTCTTGGCATTGGTCTTGCCCAGAGACATGGGGGACATGTAAGGAGACAGGCTGAAGAGATGTGGGTGAGAAACCCCTGGGGATGCTGACAGTGGCAGCCTTTATATTGACTTTTACCTTAATTTTGCTATTTTCCTTCCAGACATGCCCAGATCCTTCTGCTCTTTCCCTATGGTTCCCCACCAGAAGGTGCCTTAGACTTGTGGCAAGTTTTTGGGCCTCAGTGACCCTGCTTTGGACCAACCCTGTTTGACTGGCAATTACCCACACAGAGACACAGAGATGGGTAACTTTGGGTGTTTAATTGGAAGCTATTACTCCTTCCTCTTATGCACACTAATTCTATTAAAGTTTTTTCTATTGATGGTCTTATGCAGTAAAGGTAAGTTTTGGTTTGATGTGGCAGATGGCAGAACCCACTTAGAGTGTGCAAGCATGGGGTCCAGGACTATCCCTCAGCCTGCCTGCTAACATATGCAATCTAGCACAAGGGAATCATCATCAGGTACAGGGTCTATATGCTGCTCCCACCAAAAAAGGTGGAAACACCATTTAAACAGGTATTTTTCTTAAAGATTTTATTTATTTTTACTTTTACATAGAAGAACTGGGGTGTAGGCCAGTGGTGTGGGGGCTAAGAGAATTCACCAGAGACAGAGTGGGGAGCAGAACAGGCAGAGCTACTGAAGTACACTGCTAAGGGGAGTAGCGGGTGAGACAGAAGAGGTCTGCTGTGCCATGTGGGTTAGCTCCTTGGCTTGGGATTGCACTCAGGTCTTGGCAGAGGTAGCACTGAGATTTAACCCCTAGGCCACCAGGGAGGCCCCACCATTTAAGCAGTTTTAATCTAGCATAATTAGAAGGTTAGGAGGGCCTTTCTTTGTTCTTCTTTTGGTGAGATCATTCCCTCTCTGGACCTCTCTATGGTGGATTCCATATCATTAGCCTAGAAGGTTGTTAGCCTAAAGGATTTGTTAATGGTAAAAGCTTTATTTCATCTAATGTATGTATTAGGAGTCCTTCTTAAAGATAGTCCTTAAAGACTATCAGAGTATGGGTAGGTGACTTTGCCTCCCATTTGCTTTCTGTTTTATAATGCTTTCCACTTTATAATGACTTGGTGGACCTCAACCTGAGTTAATGTCCAGTATCACGGAGTTTCCCAAGGCTCACTGGACCCTACCTCCTGCCTAACACAATACATCCATTTGTTTTTATCTCCTGTTGGCCCTGAAATATCAGAAACTCACTAGACATGGCTGGGGTGTCTATCTCTTATCTAACGGATTATCTGATACCTCTTACCATTTTCCTTTATTTTCTGAAAGGAACTTTGGGTATCCTTTTATCAGTCTTTAGGAACTGGTGATTCCAAAGTGTGGGTCTGTTACTCCTAAGTGGCCTGTTCAGCCACCATTTTGTTACCTACAGTTCTAAATCCTAAGCAAGGTCAAAATGACCCATTCAGTTAGGTACAGAGCCCAACACTGGCAGGTTCCTTTCAAATCAAACAAGAGCACAAAGCTGGATCATGCTGAAAAGGCTGTACATCACAAGGTATGACCTAGAACGCCCGGCAGACTGAGGACCAATGCATAACACATACTCCTGACTTATAGATCATGAGGTATGACCAGGAATGCCCAGGGGGCCGAGGACAGAGGACCGTGGACAGATGTATAACAAAGGACTCCAGAAGCTGATCAGTGGAACACTTTGTTGGTAAGATTAAAACCATGACTGGGGGATTAGGGCATGATCTCAATGACAATACCAAGTCATCAAGCAGGTAAGAAATGCCTGAAGGGCAGACTCACAATCCCTCATCATCTACTCCTTCCCCTTTCTTTAATCTCCTTCCCCTTTCCTTTTTTCTCCTTTATGCTGTATATCAATAAAAAGGCCTGTATCTTGTTCTTCAGCAGCATCCTGCATTATGTAGCCTGCTTCATGACTCCAGTTCTTTATCAGTGTGGTGTTGCCTGATGCAATACCAAATTCAGTGTGTTGTCTATGCTTTTTTTTTTTTTTTTTTTTGCTGCTGAAATCAAGTCACTCTTTTTTTTTTTTTTTACAGATTTATTTATTCATGCATACAAGAGGCGGTGTATAGGCCAGATGTGCGAGAAGGTGAGAGGATTCACCAGAGACAGAGTGGGGAACAGAACAGGCAGATGTACTGAAATACACTGCTGAGGGGAGCAGTGGGCAAGACAGAAGAGGACTGCCATGCCATGTGGGTAGCTCCCTGGCTAGCTGGGATCAGGCTGTGGACAGCTCCATAGTGCTGTGCTCAACCGCCTGTGCCACCAGGGAGGCCCAGAAATCACTTGATCAAGGTGAGAAGTAAATGAAAATATCTTGATGAAGAAAGTACAACAGAGTTGTGTTAGTCTAAATGGTTCTAGAAGCAAGAATAAATCTAGAAATTTCTGGAATATAGGAGTTCTCAAGGGGAAATGGGGTGACCTAGGTGCGAGTCCTGAACCCCACACTTAAGAACTCAGGACAAAACTCGAAATCAGGCAAACACAGAGAAGTTAATAAAAGGTTTATTTGCAAGGGGAGTGAGAAGAGGGAACAGAGAAAGAGAGATTAATTGGTGGATGTGTCCTAACAGTAACATAGTCTGAACGGAGTCTCTGTGACAAGCTGAAAGCAGGAAAAGCAAGAGAGCACAAATCCACATGTGTTCAGTTTTATACCAAGCATGGCTGCTTAACTTTACCCATAGTTCCCAGTAAACCCCCTCTTCAGAAGGTCAGAGTCACGGCAGATTCATGGCATGATGGGAGTTATATCCCTCAGTGCCTGAGATCTCTTTGGCAGGGAGTTGAGGATGGTGTTCCATAAAATATCACTGGTTAGAATTCATTCAGGACATACTTTTCCTTGACCAGTACCACTAAGTGAGGGTCATTACTTAGAATAATTTTCAAGAATGGAAAATTGTCAACTTGTTCCCCCTGCATCTCCACTGTCAATTTGTGAATCTTACAAACGTATTGGATTATTATTATCTCTCTTCGCTGAAGCATCTGCCTTGTTAGGTATGGATATTTGAAGAAGGTATGTAAAACCTATTTGGGCTTATATTTGTACTTTTTGGGCCCTGCAGAGCAAGATCTGGACAATTTCAAATAGCCCCACTGTACTCTTCCACTTCAATCATTTTTCCTTTTTGGATCCTAGTACTTTGTTAGAACATAGGAAAGGTAAGGTATATAAGGCAATATGAACCATTTATGCTTGTCTTCCTTTTCTATGATAATACCTCTATATAGAAGACATGAATTAGAGTACAAAGATATGATTTCATTGGTGTCAGAAGTTTCTAGCAAATCATATACCCATAATTATTATTATAGACTTTATGAGAAGACCAGGGTTCAAGACCTGGTTCTAGTCTTTACTGTGTAATCTACTTTTTTTGAAGCTTAAATTTCTTATATGTAGATTGCAGCAAATAATAATTCCTAATTTATAGGGTAGTGTTCCCATTAAAGGAGACACTATATTTGATAGAAGTTTGTTATATTATGTGGAGAGTTATATAAATGTTAATTAATTTAATTTAAACATATATTGGCAATATTTCTCTCCTCTGGCTTCTTGCCTGGCAGCTCTTCCAGGCCCCAGAGATCCATGCTGACTGTTTCCATAAGACATCGGTGCAGATGAAGCATGTGGTGGTGGCTGAGTTCTCCACTTCCATCTGGATGTTTTTGGCATTGTGCAGACATTGTTTCAGCATGCTGAAGTCACAATGAAAGCTAATATTTTTTAAAAATCCCTACACTATCTTGGTTGTGTATAGTCAGTGTTCATTTTATAGGCTCTGGTCCACTAGGAACCTACCTTCTAAAACTTCCTGACCCACCCACCTATCACAGGGAATGCTGCTGGGAAACTGTTGTCAGATCTTCAGGCGTACACTTCTATTCCCCTCAATGGGATCAATATCCTTAGACAACCTGACAGAGATTCATTTGGAAAAAATACATATATCAAATAACTATGCTTCAGAAGTTAAAAAAAATGACTATTCTATAGTCAAGAAATTACTATTTAGACATGATAACTACTTCATGGGGATGGAGAAAGGATGGAGGAAGAGGTTTAGGTTCTTAAATGTAGCTCACTTAAGAATGCCAAAATTACATATAACAAACAGAGTTCAGGGCCAGGGCCTCTAACTCAATTTAAAACACAGCATTTAGCTTTTTAGAGAAATAAACCCTTCTACTGAGAAAAGGACTTTAGATTTTCAGGAACACAGCACTAGTACAGGGTCTTGTACAGTCAGCACCATTTTTTAACTTCAAATAGAAGCTTAGAGGTTGACTATCAGCCATGGTGTCTGGGCTCAACATGTTGCACCAGGGTGGGAGAGAGTGCAGCGTCCAGAAAGTAGATGGGCGACCACATATCTGATGAGCCTGCTCTCCCTTCAACTTTCCCATTTTCCAGTGCTCATTATCCTACTTCAGGTTCATTATTTTCATTGAATCAAAAGAAAGAACCCATTCCCTTCCCATGAGCATACCTAACCAGTCTTATTTAGACCTGGCTTGGGAGCTGGAGACCTGAGGTTTTGTGCTGCATGAGTATCCTCTAGAAGTGTGATTCTGTAACAGAGGAATCTCAAAAAAAAGGGGAAGTTTCATTTTCCCTATCCCACCTAATGAAGGGCAGAGCTGAACAACCAGGTGAAGATATAAAAGACCTGGAGACACAGGAGGAGAGACACATGAAGCAGAGAGATGTGTGAAGAAGGGCCCATTTTGCTTCTTACCTTTGGACTTCCACAAAGGACATACGGGACACAGAAAAGAAACATGGAGTTGGGACATGTAGAGACACTTGGAAGAGATGTGGGTGAAACAGGTGGGGAGACTGACAATGGCAACCTTTATCTGACTTGTATTTTTGCTCTTTTCCTCCCAGATTTGCCAGGTCCCTTTTGTCTCTTTCCTATGGTTCCCCACCAGAAGGTGCTTTAGACTTGTGGCAACTTTTCAGGCCTCAGCGCTTGCCCATGAGGGGATGGGTAACTTTGGGTGTTTCATTGGTAAACCATATCCTTTCTCTTCTTCCTTCTCTGTGAACACTAATCCTATTAAAGTTCTTTTACACTAAGTGTATACTTTGTCTTTGTGTGGTAGATGGCAGAACCCCTTTAGAACATGCAAATTTGGGGATCCTGGAATATTCCTCAGTCTGTATGATAACAGCTATATGTCCTGACTTTAGATTTCATCTGTGTGAAAAAGGATTTGAGCAGCATGCTTCTTCTTTCTTCTTGATTTTCATTTCTCTGCCATCAGTATATTAGAGAGGGAAGGGTGACTGTGCTTGATTTATATTTTACTTCCCAAAGTCGATAATATAAACGAGTAAGATTTTTACATACTATTTATTAGTGCCCTTAACTCATTCCCAAATGTGTTAGTAATGCTGGTAGGTTTATTTTTTTTTTTCCCATCAACTGGCAAGAGTCATTTAGAAAGGGAGTGCAAGATGATACCAATATAGGGGACAAGGTTGTTAAAAGCAGCCAATTCTTTTTGACATTAGTTAATTCTGCAAAGAGGTCATGAACACTGAATTAGTAAATACTAAACCATTACTTCTAGGAGAAATATAGTTATGTTTCTGTGATCCCCAAGTCACAAAATTTTCATTAACCATCATCTATAACTTTGTTTATGTGTGTTTCTATTTAAAGACACCTTATTTAATAAATGTTGTTGGTTCATTAACTGAACTCAGTGCCAACAGCATTATAACTCCTGCCTGAAGGATGCTCATCTCATATTTATTTTATGCATAAGACACATCACATTCTTGTGCTTAAGAACACTGGGCAGCATTTCTGCACTATGTTTGGGGACCATTTTAGACAGTGAATTTCCATGCAAAAGCACAAAAATGTAAAAAATGTGGCACTAAAAATACCATGGAAAGGACATTTGTTTACAGCATGAGAGCTGAACCAAGAAGGCAGAATGTCGCCTTGTTCAACCTCAGTGGGGAACAAACATGTTGGACAACTCAAATTTTTCTGTGCTTTGCACATTTCTGAGACTGACTATGAAGATGTCAGCAGTACTGATTTAGGTATTACAAATAATTGGCAGTGACTAGTGTTATGCAGTCAGAGCAAGGAAGGCAATGCCCAGGAAAAACTAATGGCCAACATAGCCAGGACCCCAGGAAACCCTTGTCAGAGCTGACAAAGCCATCAGAGTGTGAAGGAACACCCAGAGGGGTAAAGACAGACCCTCACCCCAACCTATAGGCAGACTGATAAAGCCAGAGGAGAATCCTGGGGGAAAATCAGGGTGTAAACCGTAAGCATGGTGGTGAAATAGTTCACCAGTGACAATAGAGAGGAGAAAAGGGAAACTTATTGACATACATTGCTAAGAGAAGCAGGGATAAAGACAGAAGACATCGGAGGCACTGTGTGGAGAGTGAGGGGACCTGAGGCTCTATTTATATTCCATACATCAGTGATCAGTCAAGGTGACTAGTCTGGGTGTGCTCTGACTGATGATCTGAATTAGCTTATAGGCCAGATTCCCAGGCAGTCCCATCCACTCCCTTTATCTACACAGGCCTCCCAAACTTGCCTGATGGGCAAGGAGTGGGGACTTGGGTTTTACATTTAGTGATAATATCACAGTAGAGAGCAAGAAGTGCCAAAAAAGGGAAGGAAGACCCTGCCCCAAACCTGTTGCTGGGGCTGATAAACTACACATTGGGAACACAATAGAAGGGGAGAGTGACTTTGAAACTCTTATCTGGACCTATAAAATGACATCTTGGCTGTGCCTGCCAGTGAAGCCCAGAAAGGGACAGAGTGAGCAGTCCCGACATTCCATTTAAGCCAGGAGTCCCACCCTACCTTACCTTGCAGGTGCTCTACCAGGGACTCTGTCCACCCTGAGCTCTTCCTAGGTGTACTGTCTCTAAATGAACTTTCCTTTGCCTAGACATGGCTTTGAATTCTCTCATGGCCATAGTTAAGGACCAAGGAAACCCAAAACCCAGAAACACCAAATGAATTTGGAAATGTGGACTCTAAATAATGAGCATCAACTACACTTATATGAGATTATACTGGGTTTTAGTGTAAGGGAGCACAAATCTTTGCTTTGTCTGAAGTCCATGTGTATTATTAGTCGGGGTGATACCTAATCTCTCATAATAAAGAATCTAAATTAAAGTGGCTTAAAGAAAATAGAAGCTTATTTTCTGTTGTGGAGAAAATTAGGGCATAGACCTCTGATGAAAGAATTCACCCCAGAAAGAGTGGAGAAGAGAAGATGGATTTATTAAAATACTCTGCAAGGGAGCAGGGAGATATCATCTTCTCACAAAGAAGGGCAGGGCTTGAGCCTCTTTTATGCTCTCTGAGAGTCAGTTTGCACCAGTTATATGCTGGTTTTTGGGTTGTGTGTTTTTGGCCATTGACCTTTGACACAGAATGTGGCCTGACTTTACTCTCCCATTCTTGGAGCTTTGCAGGGCCTAGTCAATGTTAAAGTCTTAGGCCAGGTTCCTATGGCAACTTTATCAATTTCCTTTATCTATTCAAGTCTCCTAAACATGCCTGCTGGGCAGGAGTGGGGGACAAATTTGGTAACCTTAGTAATGATACCCTGGCTTTTTCTTTCTTACAAGATCTTTAAAATACCCCAAGTGAACTGCTCTGGTTGGCAAATAGCTTGCCTTCACCCCGGGTTTCAGCACCACAGCTATTGTCTAACTCAGAGGAAGGGTAAAGAAAATAAATACAGGACATCTTCTTGAGAAAATGATATGGGTGTTGCACATGTTACTTCAGCTCATGTTTACCAAAAAGCGGGCTGGGAAATGTATTTCCCCAGGGCAAGTCACGTGTCCAGGCAGATGAGCCAAGTGGATTTTGGAGATCAAATAACTGTTTTTTTTTTCTTTTTTAAGATTTATTTTTTATTTATACAAGAGCTGGGGTACAGGCCAAAGTCGCGGGAGGGTGAGAGAATTCACCAGAAACAGAGTGGGGAGTAGAACAGGCAGACGGACCGAAAACACTGCTGAGGGGAGCAGCGGGCGAGACAGGCGAGGTCTGCTTCGCCATGTGGGATTCTCCTTGGCCGGCCGGGAATCGAACCCGTGCTGCGAAGGCTGCGCACAGCTTCACAGCGCTACGCTCAACCTGCTGCGCCACCGGTGAGGCCTTGAGATCAAGTAACTGTTTCAGTGACACTGTAGTGTTGTGTTGTACTAATTTTACTCAGCGATATTATTCACTTCAAAGCCACATGGCAACAATAACGGTACAAAAGTAAGATTGACAGCTTTAAAGTGCTGGTCCTTCTTAGAACCTGTTTTGGAGTTTTAAATCTAAAGAAACCTCTGCCAAACAACAGACATAAAATTATCCTGAAAGTAAGTCCTTGGTTGGGTATTAAAACAGCAAAATTTCCTACAGTGTTTAACTCAGATATGCTGCTGGTTAAACCCTTACCTACAAACTGCAATTCCATACAACCTACATGAAAAATTCTTATGTTAGGCATTTATGGGGTTATTTGCAGTACGTATTATTGTAACAGTATGAAATCCATAGAAAGGAGAGGTTCAGGTTTTCTGCCCCATCCTAAGGAAGGATGGGGCTGAACTGGGAGAAGCTGCCGAAGAGGAGAGGAAGCCTGGGAAGAAGTTCTGGAGGCTCATGGAGCTTCTAGACATGTGCTGGCTTCTTGGCCTTGGACCTGTACCAGGGAGTTGGGACATGGAAGGAGACACTTGAAAGAGAGAGATGTGGGTGAGAGACCGTGGGGAGGTGACAATGGCAACCTTTTTTTTTTTTTTTTTTTTTTTTGTGGGACCTCTCCTGCGGCCGGGTATCGAACCAATGCTGCAGAGGCTGCGGGCAGCTTCGCAGCCCAGCGCTCAATCGCTGCGCCACCAGGGGAGGCCCAGCCTTTTTGTTTTTATGAGGCAGATGTCAGAACCCATTTAGACAAGGCAGGTTTGAGGGTTCCGGGATGCCCCTTATTCTGCCTGCTAACATTAGCAGATGTTAGGACAATGGACAAGGAGAGAGAAAGGGCCCAGATGGAGGGGAAGTGGTATGTTCGGGATATGGGAAAAGCACGGGGTCAGGCAAGCTTAGGATAAGTTCAAAGAATAGAATCTAGTCTCTTTTATTTCTCTTGTGGATGTGTACGGATGGTGATAGGAGGACTGGAAGATAAGTGTTTACCCAAAAAGGATTGGGAAGGACAGGCTGAGATTTCTCTTCTTAGTTTGATAATAATGGAAAGGTTTTATTTATTTATTTTTAAATTTTATTTTATTTTCATATTCCCCATACAATTACAACCCCCTTATTTTGACCCCAATCCCTCCTTTCCCTGCTCCCCTGCCCCCCATTGTGTGTCTCTGGTTCATAGTTGTTTGTTGATTTTGATTTTTTTCTTATAGTTATTCTTTTTTCCTGGTCCCTTATTTAGGTTTTCTAGATTCTTGCTATGAGTGAGACCATCCGGTATTTTTCTTTTTCCTTCTGGCTTATTTCGCTGAGCATGAGCCCTTCCAGTGCCATCCATGTTGCTGCAAACTACATGTGTTTATCTTTTTTGATTGCTGAGTGATATTCCATGGTGTATATGTACCACATCTTCTTGATCCAGTCATCTATTTTGGGGCATTTGGGTTGTTTCCAAAGCTTAGCTATTGTAAATAGTGTTGCTATAAACATAGGGGTATAGGTGCTCTTTGGAATTGATGTTTCTGTGTCCTGGGTCACATGGAAATTCTATTTTTAGTAGGTTGAGGAATCTCCACACAGCTTTAATGGAAAGTTTTTAAACCCATTGTGTTTTGAATGATCAGTTCCTACAATGTGTAGAATAGATTAGATTAGGGTGATGAAATTGAAGTGGAATAAGCATTGTTTTCCATCACTTTTCCATTCATTCACCTATGTATTTGCAAGTCAAGATTTGATTTGTAGATGAACCAAGCCTCCACTATCAGCTCATGTGACCTGATATATTGATAAGTGTTCATGTGGAAACTAGAAACTATTCTAGGAACTTCACACAGGAGGGATTTAACACAGGAATCAGAGGCTTATGAAACAAATGGGAAAATAAAGGGGGAATTAGTAAAACTCTTATTTGTGGATAGGAAATAAAAAAATGCTGCAGTTATAGAAATTCTGACAAAGAGCTTGGCTACCAGCAACAGCAAAAATTAATGATTGCAGGAGGACACCTGCAAACTGCCATTGAAACCTCATAACCACCCTCCGTAAATCCCACACATCCTCTTGCCGCTGTCCTAGGGAGGTCCCCAGGAAAAGGGGAGTTTCCCGGTTCCCTGCCCTACCCAAGGAATGGTGGGGCTGGTCAGGGAAGAGGAGAAGCTGGAGAAGAGACTGGAGAAGGAAGGAAGAGGGATAGAGATCAAATAGTGCTAGAGGAGGCACTGGAATAGAGAGACACATGAAGAAGCTGCTCTTGCTTCTTGGCCTTGGACTTATACCAGGGACTTGGGGGACATGGAAGAAGACACTTGAAACAGGTAGGTGGGAGACCATGGGGAAGTTAATCATGACAGCATTTATCTTGATTTTGATTTTGCTCTTTTCCTTCCAGACTTGTCTGGCCCCTTCTGGTCCTTTCCTATGGGTCCCCACTAGGTGGTACCTTTTGGGCCTCAGGGCCCTGCAATGGGGCAATCCATTTTGACTGGGAATTTACCTACTATGGGATGGGTAACTTCAGTTGTTTGATTTGGAAATTATATTCCTTTTCTTTTCTCTGTTGCACATTAATTGTATTAAAGTTCCTTTCCATTAAAGGTCTTATGCAATATAGTATATTTGTCTTGATGTGGCAGATGGCAGAACTTATTTGGAGCGGGCAGGTTTGGGAGTTCTGGGGTGTCCCCTCACCCTGCCCTGTAATACTAATGGTTTTTGTATTTCCTCTGACTTCCAGTTCTCAGAATAGCTCACATTGTCAGAATCTAATCTGGAACCCTGCAGGCAATGTAGCTTCTAAATCTTTCCTAAGGAAGAGAGCATAACATAGGGAAAATGGTGCTAAATTGCTGACAGAAAATTTGATGACTTTGGGAAAGGTGTTTGCCATGGCTCTTGCAGTAGATAGGCTCAACTCTGGCTATCTTGAATCATTTAGAAGTAAGCATTACTCTTAATTTATCCAATTAGAATAGTCTCAGGACTTTTCTTGGGACACTAGAAAATAGGTTTTCTTTATTTTGCCATACTTCAGTCTGGGAATGTAGAAAACTAACAGTGTAGAAGCCAACTTGTGTTCAAAAGTTAGAACTTACCTGACAATCATATTAGTTAATACTGAGGAAAACAGAACCACACCAAGAGATCAAGTTCTGATGACATTCTTTGAAGTCCTGAATGAAACCATGCTGTAAGCTAAGCTTATTACTAAAAAAAAAAAAGCTAAGCAATTTACCAATATTTTTGGCTAATAAATTGCTTCATTACATAAGCTATTTGGATTAGGTTTTCTGTCATTTGAAATTAAGATGGTTGCGGAAAGATCAGGGTGAGGCCAGAGGCCCAGGGGTGAAAGAATTCACCAGAGACAGAGTGGAGAACAAAGGGGATTTATTGAAATAACACTGCTAAGAATCTGCACGGAAAGAAAGATTTGGGGCTACTTTTATAACCTGTTTCCACAGGCTTTTCTTGACTGGGGAGTTGGTTTGGGCTGGTTAGTGCTGGAATGTCTGGTCTTGGGCATTGACCTTTGACACAGAATGTGTCCTGGCCCTGCTTCTGCATTCAGGGTCAAAGTGATCAGTCTCTTAGCCTGGTTCCCATAGCAACCATATCAATTCTCTTTATCTATTCAAGCCTACCAAACCTTCCTGCTGGGGAAGGGGCTTAGATTTGTTCCTTATTAAATGACTAGTTAGAAGATCTTGGTGATAGTTCTCTTTCAGTTCCACAATGTTTGTTTTGGATACAATAATAAAACAGATCCTGGCCCTAAAGATCTCATTAAATGGACACATTCACAAGTAACTATAATTGCAGCAAATGAAAATCATTCTTCATGCTGATGGAAACTTAGAGTAGAAAACTTCAGGCTGGAAGTTCTCACACAAACACCAGAGGTGGGGAGCAGAGATGATCTTAACTTAAACTGATTTCTGTGGAAGTTTCCAGGTATCTAAGGTTGGGCCTGAAAAAAATTATCAGCAGAATCAGTAGAGGTGGGGGCAAAGAAGTTCATCAATCATACAAGACCAATTTAATCTGACCTCAAGGCGATATGAATTTCACAGTGACTCCATCAAAGAACATAATAAAAGAACACCCCTTGTCCTGGCAAAATGCAGGTTTCTCTTAAACTTACCCCTTTCTAATCTTTTAAGACTATATGTAGGTGTCTCTCTTTCCTTTCCTTAATAAACTTGCTATGTACTGATAAATGGAAACATCTGCTAAATTCTTTCTCAGAAGGATCTAAGATGCCCATCACTGAACTCCATCAATGCCACATTTTAGCCAAAAAGAACAAAGTCTTACCACTATTGAATATGTCAGAAAATCCGATCGATATGTTGAGTAGCAAATACACTCTGATTGGCCTACCATAAACCACAGTGGAAGAGAAGTAGAATGGAGGTATAGGTACAAATATCTGACATTATTATTTTTCAGAAGCAACTGATACTGTTGTAGAGCAACCCCGATACAAAACGGGGTGCCTGACTGGGTCCTCACCTGCGCGACTAAAAGGACTTATCAATGCTCTACTGCAGGCACACGTGAAAGGTTAATAAAAGGTTTATTTACAAGGGAAGGGGAAATGAGGAAATGTACAGCTCTGGGAGAAAAGTGGGAGACAAAGTTTTAAATGAGTCCTACCCGATCCGCCAATCAGGAATCCTACAAATGGCGCTCTCAGAGTTGGCCGCCAGCCAGGAGCGGTGAAGCCAGGAGGCGAGCGATCGCGAGCCAGAGAGAGAGCAAGGCCCACGTGTTTGGTTTTTATATCCAACCTGGCTGCCCAACTCCACCCTCAGGTCCCAGCCACCCTCCCCTTGGTGGTGATGGGATTTGTCTTTCCCAATGTCCTGATGGCTTTAGTCTGGAGTGGGGGTGGAGTCCACAAAGCCTGTATGAGATTATCTCAGGACATCCTTTCCCCCTAACAATTCCAGAAAGAGGCAATCCTTTTAGTTAAAAGTTTTGGTTTATTATGCATCCTCAACAAAATATCTTTAACAGAGGCAAAAGCAAATTTGCCATAATGGTTTCTAAAAAAGTCATAAGGAAATGTCAGTCTTAAAGATACGGCAAGGATTTATTCCTTTTCTCTTGCAACTCTATAAATGGAGGTATATCTTTTATTGCTCTACAGGCATGGGTTGCTTAACAACAGGATACATTCTGAAAAAAGTGTCATCAGAATATTTCATTCAATGATCATGTGGATGTCATAATTGTTAGTGGACAGAAGGAGGGTACCCTGGGACCCCCGAATCTGCCTGTTCTAAATACGTTCTGCCATCTGTTGCATAAAGACAAACGTTGTCTTAGTGCCTAAGAACTTGAATAGAAAATAGTTTTAATACAACTAATATACAATAAAGAGAAGAGAAAGAATAGAGTTAAAATAGTTTCCAATTAAACACCCCAAATTACCCATCTTCTCATGGGTAAATGACTTGTGAAACAGGGCTGGCTCAAAGCAGAGCCACTGAGGTCCAAAAGCCTGCCACAAGTCTAAGACGCCTGCTGATGGAAACCCTTAGGAAAGGGGCAGGAGGGGGCCCAGTAAGTCTGGAAGGAAAAGAGTAAAAGCAAAATTCAAGTCAAGATAAAGGCTGCCATTGTCAGCCTCCCCACAGGTCTCTCACCCATGTCTTTGTCTCAAGTGTCTCCTTCTATGTGCCCTACTCCCTGGTGCAAGCCAAGGCTGAGAACCAAGCATAGCATCTTCACATCTCTGCTCATGTCTCTGCTTCGTGGGCCACCTCCAGGTCTTCTTTTTGATCTCCTTCCTTCTTTTTCCCTGTCTTCTCTAGCTTCTCCCTACACAACTCTACCCATCCTTCGGATGGGGCAAGGAACCTGGAATCTTCCCTTTCCTGGGGATTTTCCTGTTACATAATTGCACCTCAGTTTTAGAGCCTGCAACACACCTAGACTATCTGGTATATCCTACTGGGACCACCATCACTTAATGCAATCTGTTGTTGACAGAAATGTCATTAAGCGACCTATGACTCTATGCATGTGGATGGGAAAATAAATATAGATGTATATTCTTGCTGTTAAAATATGACAATCGTACTGGACACCTGGTCTTGCTTAGCAGCTTTTTGAAAGTGTATTGAGGGATGCCCTCTGGTAGGCATACTGATAGGAGATCCGAGCTTTGGAATAAGATTTTCTAAAGCTCTATTTGTAACTGACTTAACCTGAGAAGGTGTTTCTTTGCAGCAAAGCTTATCTTAATCAGAGATGAAAACATTTGGACAAATTCATTCATAAGTATAACTCAATATTATTAAATGACATTCCATGGAAGAGATCAAATCTAAAGGGAGATTTTAATTAAGGAGCCAGTGTTGCACTTACTAATTAGCCCTTGTTTGCTTATCATTTTTTCACGAGCAGATTTCTTGTCAGAGTTGAAAATGTCTCTATAACTGCCTTTCTTTCTCCATATGGCTGCCTCCAAGTTAGATTGTCCATGGAACTTTGATAGGGAGAGATGGAGTTGAAGAGGATGGGTAGAGGAATGGTTTTTCTGCTCCAGATAGCATGTATGAGACTTCTCTATTCCTGAAAACTATTCTTTTTTTTTTTCCTGAAAACTATTCTTTAAAGATTTGGTAATGCTCTGACTGTCTCATATATGAATAATGATGTTTCAAAATTGTACATTTTTATTCTCTGGGCAACAATGTAGTCATATCTCTTTTTCTTTCTCAATTTATCATTAAATCCCCTTCATCTGCTCATTTGCAGGAAGTCTTTTTTCTGTTTCTTATAGTTTTCCTTTTCTATGAATTATCCAAGAAGTTTAGGCATTTACTCAGTCTCAAGAGGGAACTTGTGCTTCTAAATCCTGGTAAGGGAGATAACTGAAATTCTTATCAGGACTTGTGAGTTTCAGGACTTATGGCTCTTGATTTTAGGCCACCAAAACATGATGCTGTCAGCTTAGTCTATTTGCATCCAATTCCCTTTTAGTTTTTCATGGTTAAAGGTCTTGACTTACATTTTACATGCTCTGCTATCTTTCTTGAAGTAGAAACATCATGCTATGTGCCAACTACCTCCCCACTCATGAATGTTTAGGCCTTGGCTTTGATTCTGCATCGCCAATCTAGACTCTTTGTTACTTTTTGGAATTTTTTTTTTGGAGTCCCTGATTTTCTTTGCTGCCAGTAAAACTCAGAAACATTTCTAACCCATTAGAGATTGACTAAAAACAGAAGCCATCAGGATTTTAATCTCTTTCTAGAAGACTCCTTAACTTTCTTTTTTAAAGATTTATTTTTAGGGCCTCCCCTGGCAGTGCAGGTGGTTGAATGCTGCGCTGTGAGAATGTCCTCAGCCACTGCAGCGCCAGTTTGATCCTGGCCGGCCAGGGAGAGTCCCACATGGCGCAGCAGACTTCTCCTGTCGTGCCCGCCGCTCCCCTCAGCAGTATATTTCGTCAGTCTGCCTGTTCTGTTACCCGCTCTGTCTCTGGTGAATCCTCTCACCCTCCCGCGAATCTGGCCTGTACCCCACTTCTTGTGTAAATAAATAAATAAATAGATTTAAAAAAAATTATTTTTATTTATTTATGCATAGAACTGGGGTGTAGGCCAGAGGCGGGGGTGGGTATAAGAGGATTTACCAGAGCCAGAGTGGGAAGTAGAATAGGAAGATCTACTGAAATACACTGCCGAGGGGTGCAGCTGGCATGACAGGAGAAGTCTGCTGTGCCACATGGTGGGTTAGCTCCTTGGCTGGGGATCAAACTCATTCTGCAGTGGCTGGTGATAGCTTGATAGTGCTGAGACTGTAACCCCTGAGCAAACAGGGAGGCCCCCAGACCCCTTTTACATGAATAAGCTACAAAAGCTCTATTTTTACCTTTCCTTCAGGAGTGAAGATGGCTTCATACCTTACATGTCTTCAACCAAATGAGGTTCATTGGTGTAAAGAAGTTAAAATATTCCAGTTCCAAGGTGAATTTCAGTGTGAATCCCTGGCATTGATTGGTAGCTTCTCTCTCAGAAAATGTTTTTCTCACTAGGCACTATGTGAGAACATAGTTTCTAGAATGGTATATGTAGGTTTCCACACAAATTGGCATATGTTAGGATAATTTTGAATGCGAAAGGGGGTATTAATAATTGCACTGGGACAACAGGTCTAAATCCAGACTTTGGGAGGCAGAGAAGGATATATTGTGATCACAGCAGTACTTCCCTGAGTGTTGAGAGGTACGTGTTTAGGGTGATGCAGGAGGACTAGCCATCCCAGTATGCACAGACTCTGAATACCAGAAAATCCAAACACATGGAAAATGTTTAATACACAAAAATTATCAACAAATGTGAATCATTCATCCAGAATCCTGAGGATAAAAATAATGATAGGCGATAATAATTTCACTGTTAAGGTTCTTGAAACACATTTTTGACCAATATAGCCACTGGTTTTGAACTAAAATTTCCTCTCCCACACCTTTTATATAAGAAATTAATAAACAGGGCCTCCCTGGTGGCGCAGCGGTTGAGCACTGGGCTGCGAAGCTGCTCACAGCCTCTGCAGATCTGGTTCGATCCCTGGCCGTGGGTGGGGCGAGGGTCCCACATGGTGTGCAGACCTCTCCTGCCATGCCCGCTGCTCCCCTCAGCAGTGTACTTCGGTCCCTCTGCCTCCACTCTGGCTCTGGTTCTGCTCTCCACTCTGGCTCTGGTGAATTCTTTCACCCTCCCGCGCTTCTGACTGTACCCAGTGCTTGTATAAATAAATAAATAAATAAATAAATCTTTAAAAAAAATTAATAAACAGTAAAAGTCAAATATATTGAAACAAATCAACTGCCCAATTTGCTGACAATAAGTTCTAGTTTTTTAATTCACTTTCAGTTCCTTGTGGTAGCTTTCCATCATGGAATATGGCCAGCTAGAATAAGAAGTGATATGTCCTGACTTCATATCCAGAATACAAACTAGACTACAAAGTTTGTAATAATAAAAACAGTATGGTATTATTACAATAATAGACACACAGACCACTAAAATAGAATTGAAAACCCAGAAATAAACCCACAACTGTATGGGCAGTTAATCTAAGACAAAGGACCTAAGAATATATAATGGAGAAAGGAAAGCTTCTTCAATAAGTGGTGTTGGAAATACTGGATAGCCACATACAAAAGAATGAAACTAGACCACTATCTCACACCATACACAAAAATCAATTTAAAGTGGATTAAAGACTTGTGTGTAAGACCTGAAACCATGAACAACATAGAAGAAAACATAGGCAAAGCAACTTGTGACATAGCCTTCAGAGATTGCTTTGTGGATTTACCTCTAGCTGCAAAAAATAAAATAATTGGGGCTACATCAAACTAAGAAGCTTCTGCACAGTGAAAGTGACTCACTAAAACAACAAGACACCCTACTGACTGAGAAGATGTTTGCACACCATCTGACAAGGGACAAGGGATTTATATCACACATCACTTATTGTCAGGGGATTAGAAATAAAAACCACAATGAGATACTACCCCATACCTGTGAGAATGGCCCATATAGATAAAAAAAAGAAAAAAATGGTGAGGATGTAGAATAAAAAGGACCTTCTTATACTATTTGTTGGCATGTAGACTGGTCCATCCCTGATAGAAAAAAGTATGGAGGTTTCTCGAAAGATTAAAAATGAATCTGCCATATAACCCAGCACTTTCACTCCTAAGTATCTACTACCAAAATACAAAAATAGCAATTTAATGGGAGCATGCACTCTATATTTATTATAGCACTATTTATAATACTTAAGCTATGAATACAATCAAACTGCCTAAACATAGACGAATGGATCAGGAAGCTGTGGTATATAGATGCAATGGAATACTGCTCAGTTATCAATAAAGATAAATTCTTGCCATTTATGGCAACATGAATGAGCTGGAGGGTGCTGTGCTAAACAAAAGAAGGAGAAAGACAGTATTGGATGGTGTCACTTACACATGGAATAGAAAAGCAAACAAAAGGTCAGATTAAAGCCAGACTAAGAACTAACCCTAGAAAGCTGAGGTTACCAAGAGGAGAAGTGAGAGGAAGGTCAGTAGGTGGCACAATAAAATACAGTGGTGGGTGCCAGTGTTTTGGTGGTAGGTATGGTGTGGTAGCAACACCTGAAGAGAGAGATCCTGTGCTTCTCAAATACAATGATGTAAACTAATGTTATCTTTTTTTTTTTCAAAGACATACTTAAACTAGAAAACAAAAGTAATTCAGTTATCCAGAATATATTTTGGAGATTTAAGTATATACAAACATGAAAGGAAGTTTCAAAAATATGGAAAATACAATTAGAAATATCAATATCCATCTAATAGCAGTTCCAAAATAGGAGACTAACAGGGAGGATATAATAGTCAAAAAGACATGGCTGAGAATTTTCCAGACCTGGTGTATAGATAGGAAGCCACCAATTCAAGAAGCAAAACTATTTTAAGCAAGATTTAAAAAAAAATCCATTACATGTGGATTTTTTAGTGAAGCTGCAGAACCCCAAAGACAAAGGGAAGATCATCAAATTAGCCAGAGAGAAAAGAAAATTTTCTTTTGAAAAGAAGTTAAACTGAACACAGAAATCTAATTAGTAGCCCTATAATGCAGGTAACAATGGAATATCACCTTAAAGAGACTAAAAAACCCATCTTTTTAAAAGATGTTAAAAAAAAAACAACAAACCCTCAATTTCAAATTTGACACCTAATCTGTAAATCAAGATTGAGGGCAAAAATAAAAAGTACCTAATAAAATTCACCAATAATTCTTGATAATCTTGTTTAAGAAACTTTGAATAAAAGGGAAATTCTTTTTCCTGAGAAATCAAAAACATACAGCAAATATTTTATTTTATTTTTTAATGTGCTATTTATAGTTTTTTAAAATATTTTATTTTATATAATTCTTACATCATTTTCATTTTTGTACAATGTATGCATTTTCATTTTGATTATATTTCCCATACAATTGCACCCCCCCTTATTTTGACCCTAATCTTTCCTCTCCCTGCCTCCCCCCCACCCAGTGTAGTGTGTCTCTGGTTTATAGCTGCTTGTTGATTTTGATTTTCACTTTATATTAATTAGTCTTTTTCCTGGTCCCTTATTTAGGTTTTCTAAATTCCTGCTATGGGCGAGACCATCCAGTATTTTTCTTTTTCTTTCTGACTTATTTCACTGAGCATGATCCCTTCCAGCTCCATCCATGTTGCTGCAAACTGCATGTGTTTATCTTTTTTGATTACAGCAAATATTTTAAATCATGAAGCTTGAGAAGCATTCAAATTCACTGATAACAATGTTCTTAGTGTTATTTCAACTTTTAACTCAATGTCCCAGGAAGTGAAATGAAATAAGAAAAGTGAAAGTAACATGCAATAGACAACAGAGGCTAAGTAGCTTTCTGTTTCGAAAAAAGTTGTCTTAATAGTACAGTATTCCTAAAAGTAAGTTGCAGATAAATCAAAGCCCTAAATGTAAAATGTCAGACTACAAATTTCATGTTCTACAGCAACCTGTGTAAAAAGCAGAACTTAAGGGAGAAAGGGGTGGGGGGGGCAATATTCAAAAACTTCATCACTGACAAAAATTAAGTAAAATAGGAAAAAAATATGGAAGCATAGTTTTTCTTAAATGGCTACAAAATGCATAAACATTATAGTAAATAGTCAGTTTACATTGAATAAACAAAGGTTTATAGAACAGATATCAGAATTCAGCTGGTCAGCTGTGTGTTATGAAATAGTGGAAGGTGTGTTAGCTGAAATTCAAAAAAAAGTAACACATTTGTGGATGTGGATGGATGTATCTTATAACATATTTGTGGTCTGGTCTAGCTGGTAGATATTTGAGGTGCATGAGTAAGTGTTTTGTGTAATCCTGCACAGCTTGGTAAAGCTATGTGTTCATCACTGCATTCACCTAGTGTTTATTGCTAATGAAATTGCATCTAAGCAAATTGGAAGTTTGTATTATGCTCATATTTTTAATTTTATATCAATTATCTTGGAACTAATTTGCATTTTCAAAACAAATGCTGTAGCTAAACTAACTGTGTAAGAAAATACAAAAGTGTGGTATAGAAAGGAAAACTTCCTGAATAAGATGGAAGTTAGAACCATAAAGTATTGATAATTTTGTCCCTATTAAATAGTAATAGTAATAATAATAATACTTTAACAAAAAGGATATAAACCAAGTAAAAAGAAAAGTCACTGGTTTGGAGAAGACAGTAATAAGCTATCCGAAGCCACTGCAGCATGAGTTTGATCCCCAGCCAGGGAGCTACCCACAGGGCACTGCAGACCTCTCCTGACTCACCTGCTTCTCCCCTCAGCAGTGTATTTCAGTCAATCTGCCTGTTCTGCTTCCCACTCTGTCTCTGATGAATCCTCTCACCCCCCACACCTCTGGCCTGTACCCCAGCTCTTGTCTGCATAAATAAATAAATCTTTAAAAAACAAAGAAACATAATATTCGAAACATGAAAGTTATGTTCAGCATGAAAAATAACTTGGAAAATATTGACCAATAACTATTATATATAATTTTATGTGCCTTGAATCTTTTTATTAATTTGGATATAGAATGGCTAGTTTTACTACAATGTCAAGATAGAGAACTTTTCTTTCATTCCCTTTTCCCTTTCCTCTCCTATTCTCTTCTTCCCTCCCTACTACCTCCACTCCCTTTCTTCCTTCCGTCTTTCCTTTCTTCCTTCCTCACTCTCCCTTTGCTGCTTTTTATGCCCGTGACATGGCTTTACAATACAGCATATGATTCAGTGAATAGATTCACAACTATTCATATGTATGTCATCACACCACACCCACCACAAAGGCATCCATAATCTTCTACCATAGTTCATTGCCCTCTCCACACTGCTCCCCACCCTCACCTGTGGTAGCCTCAGTGTATGCAGTCAGATTTCTAGGGTTTGTTTCGGGTTAGTTTTTTTTTCAGTCCTTTGTTTTGTTTCTCTATGGTCCTCATGTTAGTAAAATAATTTCCTTCTGACTTTTTTACTTAGCATAATTCCCTTGAGGTCTATCCATGCCTTTTTTTCCTACAGCTGAATAGTATTCCACTGTGTGTAAACACCACATCTTCTATCTTTAATTTTTATGGAAGCCTGTGTGTATTAGGGCACTTGCAAGAGCATAATGCACACTAAATTCACAGAGGTGGAAACCTAGTGAAGGATTGTGGAGTAGGGTCAGATATTCCCAACGTATTTTATATCCTACTTTTTTTAAAAGACAGAAACATTTGATGCAAATAGGGCAAAATGATTATTCCCAGTGTGAGCCCATTGGCATATGTCATATATATATTATATTCTGCATTTCTCCATACATTTGAAATGTATTCAACAAATATATTGTGTTTTATTTTATGCAAGGCGATTTTTTAAAATGAAAAACAAAATATAAAGTTGCGAAGGGAAAGAAAAATCATAAATTGACTTATACATAGAAACACCTTGTTAGAAGTGTGTTAGGCTGACTGGATCACGGGGATGTTCTACAGTGTCATAGGGTAAGTGTGAGCAGAACTGCTACCCTGCCTTTTTCAACAAAAATATCTCAACCTGAACCCAAAGCCTCTATTTGGGAGAGAACTAAAGAATAGAACAAAGTTGCTTTTTCTACTGAAATCACATGTGCAGGCTTACTTCTTTTAGGAACGGGGCCAAGAGTGTTCTCCTGGAGGAGAGCAGGCCTGCCTCTAGGCCCCCGTAGACAGCAGACTGCAAGGACAGATGTGTCTGAAATATTTCTACTTTGGGAAACTGGAAAGCTCTGGGATGTGGGATAACCAGATAGTTTATACTGAAGCCAGGAAGTTAGGGATTTTCTAACATAAAGACAACTCTGCCTGAAAATGCTTAGAGATGACCCTTCCTTATGGAGGCTGGGAAGAGACAGAAAGAGCCTGACTGCTGCTTCTCCCTATTGACCTTAACCCTCTCACAGCTGGATGGGAGGATTCTGGGAAATAGCACATCACAGACGAGGAATGCTGTGGTGCCAAGGGGTTAACAGGCACTTTGTGTGAAGTTTTAATATTCCACAAATGAAATGTGCATGTGAAATGGGAAAAAAAGAGGAAAAGATTATATTTGTCAGCTGGGCTGCCATATGTTGTTCTGGCCGGAGCACAGCAAAAATGGTGACAATTCTTTTCTGAATGAGAATCTCTGTCGCCTTCTAATTTCATGCCTTTCTTTGGACAAGCAGGAGCTTTCTTATGACCAGGCAGAGTCTCAGATTTTCACTTTTTTGTGGGGGCAATTCTCATCTACCTCTAAAAGATAAAATGTTGGCATGGCTTATTTTGTAGGAGATAGGAAAAAAAGGAGGGAAATCATAAAATTCATTGCATATTTTCTTTTCTTTTCTTTCTTTTTTTTTTTTTTTTTTTTTTGAATGGAATTGGCCCTTCGGGTAAAATAGCCCTCTGAAAGAAGCAAAATGACAAATGGAGAGGTTATATTGGCAGATCTGTTAGTTCTCACCAAAGTTATCAGATAATTTCACAGAATTGACTTTGTTGCATAAAAGGCTTTTCTTATTCATCTTTGGGTTATGATGTCTATGTTAGTAAAAATATATGTCTGAGTCTTATGTGTTGTTAAGAAAAAATAAGTAACAATCAGCCTTGCTGTAAGAAAGTTGTTTGTTTGTTTTTTTCCCTAATTGTATATTCTGGCTTTCTCTGCATTTGAAAATGTTGCACTGGATAAAGTAAGTTTTTCTTTAAATATTGTTTTATGGCTTCTGTTTATAGATTGTCTAAGTAATATAGTAATATAGAAATTTTACTGAAATTTGGAAAATCTCTTAATACAAAATAATTGTAAAATATTTTAATATATTTATTCAATATAAATATTTTGTAAAATATTTTAATATATTTAATATATTTATTCAAACTATGATTAAATATGTAAAAGTAGACATTATTTTTACATAGTTGACATATTATTAAAGATTTTGTTGCTACATGTAATTCCTAATGGTTCCATATATCCTAGTGAGAAGATGTTCTATTCCTTGTTAACTATTCGCCATTATTGGGCATTTTATTTCCAGCTTTTTTTACTCTGACAAGTGGGAAAGTCATTCTTTTTCTTGCATGACTTTTCTTTAAAGAAGATGGCATTGTTTTTTAGAGAAGAAAGTGAAGATAACCTTTACAAGTTAAGGTGTTATTTAGAATCTTGCAAGTATCGTAGAAACTGAGCTGAGATTCTCTGGCTTATTAAATTTATGTTGATTATTTTTCCTTTAAGGTGATACAGGTTGGTTTCTGAATATTTGGCTTGGGCTCAAATGTCTTGAAGATGAGGTGTTGAATATAGAATTTTGTTAGGTTAATCATTCATTCGTTTACTCAATTACTGGTATGTGTCACACAAAAAATAATAGTTTGGGTAAGACACTAACCTTTTTATAGTTCCCTTAGTAGGAGTTAACTCTTCTAAGTGTTAGCACATTAATGAAAATACCATGACTAGGGAATTCCAGGTAAAGATAAAAGAATGAAGACAGATGACAGAGTCTTCCTACTCCTAACAAAACTGTTCCCCAAAACAAGAGAATAACAAGTAATTGAACAAAATGAAGACCACAACCAAGTGCTACTGAATTAAAAAGTGGTGTACAAACTGGCTAACTAAATAAGCATAAATACATAAACAAGTGAATGGATGGCAATTACTTCTCAATAAAACCCGGGGAGGAGGGGAGTAGAAGACAAGTCAAAATAAAGAACATCTGGGCATTATACAGGACCTAATCACTGCCTTTTCTCCAACTATTCAACTCTACTGGTGAGTTGACATAGGTCTGAAATTGTAACAGTGTAATCCTCCTGGTGAGAGGAGATTCCAACCAACCCTGCCCCAACTAGGTAAGGTGGAGCTGAGCAGTGAGGGGAAGCTGAAAAGGACTTGGGAAAGAAGGAGAGAGAGAAGACCTGGAAGAGGCATGGCCTTGTCCCACTGAGCCCTACTTGGGCTATGAAATGATGCAGAGGACATTAAATACTTAGCATTATTAAAATGGCCATCCTTCCAAAAGCAATATACAGATTCAATGCTATTCCAATCAAAATTTCAATGTCATTCTTCAAAGAAATAGAACAATTATTGATGAAATTCATATGGAATCACAAAAAAACCCGAATAGCCAAAGCTCTCCTGAAAAAAAAAGAAGGGAATGGAGGCATCACACTCCCAGACTTCAAACTCTACTACAAAGCCATAATCATCAAAACTGCATGGTATTGGAACAAGAACAGACATACAGACCAATGGAATCGAATAGAAAATCCAGAAATAAACCCACAGATTTATGGTCAACTAATCTTTGACAAAGGAGCAAAGACTATGCATTGGAGCAAAGAAAGTTTGTTCAATAAATGGTGCTGGGAAAACTGGGTCGCTACATGCAAAAGAATGAAGCTTGACCACTACCTCACACCATATACAAAAATCAACTCAAAATGGATTAAAGAACTAGACATAAGACCTGAAACCATAAAATACATAGAAGGAAATATAGGCGAAACACTACGTGATTTGCATATCAAAGACATCTTTACAGACACATCACCCAAAACAGTGATAGTGAAGGCAAAGATCAACAGCTGGGACTACATCAAATTAAAGAGCTTCTGCATAGCAAAAGAGACAATAACAAAAACAAAGAGAAACCCCACCAACTGGGAGAAAATTTTTGCACACAACACTAATGATAAAGGACTGATCACAAAAATCTGCAAAGAGCTGATGAGACTCAACAACAACAAAGAAAATAATCCAGTCAAAAAATGGACAGAGGAACTAAAAAGAAACTTCTCTGAAGAGGAAATGTGAATGGCCAACAGGCATATGAAAAAATGTTCAACATCACTTGCAATCAGGGAAATGCAAATCAAAACTACCATGAGATACCATCTTACACCAGTGAGAATGGCACATATTAAAAAAACTAGCAACAACAAATGTTGGCGAGGGTGTGGAGAAAAAGGAACTCTTCTGCACTGTTGGTGGGAGTGCAAACTGGTCCAACCACTGTGGAAAGCTGTGTGGAGATTTCTGGACCTACTAAACATAGAGCTTCCATATGATCCAGCAATTCCACTCCTAGGTATTTACCCAAAGGACACAGAAACATCAATTCCAAAGAACACCTGCACCCCTATGTTTATAGCAGCACTGTTTACAATAGCTAAGCTTTGGAAACAGCCCAAATGCCCAAAAATAGATGACTGGATCAAGAAGATGTGGTACATATATACCATGGAATATTACTCAGCATTCAAAAAAGATAAACACATGCAATTTGCAGCAACATGGATGGCGCTGGAAGGGATCATGCTCAGTGAAATAAGCCAAAAAGAAAAAGAAAAATACCGGATGGTCTCACTCATAGCAGGGATCTAGAAAACTTAAATAAGGGACCAGGAAAATGAATAACTATAAGAAAGTGAAAATCAAAATCAACAAAAACTATGAACCAGAGACACTTTTTGGGGGGTGGGGGGCGGGAGGGGAGGGATTGGGGTCAGAATGCGGGGATTGCAATTGTATGGGGAATATAAAAATAAAATTTATTAATTAAAAAAAAATAAAAAAAATAAAATAAAAAAAAGTACGGGTAGGAAGAGCAATAACAGAGCACAGGCATGGTCCAGAGGACACGTGAAAGTGAAGTCATTCATGCCGCATCAGAGTAAATGGAAAACAGAAATGAGCAGCTAACCATGAGCAGAGTTGAGAAGGCATAACAAGGCAACTAGGTAATGGTACCAGAGAGAAAGAAGAGGAAGAAGGGGGAGGACAAGTGATCACTAAATATAGTCTAAAACTAATTATAATCAAATGTAATATCCTGTGAGCATTTCACACTTTGGAATAATCTGATTAGGAAATAAATATATCAAAAAAGATGATGACACAATAGAATGAGAAGGAAAGGTAGACAGCAGAATTAAATCAATAATTTTAGGATCAAACAACATCATCAGTAGGCTGATAGGTTATATAGGCAAATAATAATAACAATTAATAATAAGAATTTAGTATGTTGCATATACTGTTTTAAGTGCTATATATGGATTACTTCCTTTAATGCCTACAAAAATACTATGAATAGGTAGTGTCTTCATGATCAAATGAGGAAACTGAGACAGTGTTATGCCGGTAACTCATGTATGCATGTTTGATCCCAATTATTAGAAGTCAATCTTCCCACCCTCCCTTCCACCTCTTCTGTATCCTTCCTTCCTTCTTACTTATGCGGACAGAAAACTCATGTAATACCAACAATAGTTATTTATGGGTGAGTTTTTTTCTTTATACTGTACTGGTTGAATTTTTAAAAAGAATATTTTTATCAACTTTACAAAACAATTAAATGAGTATTATACCAATGATAATAGTATAATGATTGTAGCAAGCTTTTATACTCACTTGCTTATTTGTCTTCTAGTGATCTAAGTAGCTTACATATGGTTGGTGATTGTGATATAATTTCTTTGTAGCATTTGACATTTGATAATACCTCAAATGCCAGTCAGAGCATATTTTATTTTTAGATATTCTTCAAGTTTGAGCTGAAACTTTTGATCCCAAGTCCCACCCATACTCCAAAATTTCCTTTATTCCTTTCCAATATGTATGCTATAATTTGTTTATTAATTTATTTTTAAGATTTATTTTTATTTATTTATGCATAGAACAACTGGGGTATAGGCCAGAGATGCAAGGGTGAGAGGATTCACCAGAGACATTGTGGGGAGCAGAACTGGCAGATCTATGAAATACACTGCTGAGGAGAGCAGTGGGTGACACAGGAGAGGTCTGCTGTGACCTGACCAGGCATTGAGCTCATGCCACGGTGGCTGATGATAGCTTGATAGCACTGAGACTTTAACCCCTGTGCCAGGAGGGAGGTCCTAATTTTCTTTTTTTTTTATTTTTTTATTTTATTTTTTTTTTTTATAAATTTTATTGTTATATTCCCCATACAATTGCAGCCCCCCCATTCTGACCCCAATCCCTCCCCTCCCGCCCCTGCCCCCCTAAAAGTGTCTCTGGTTCATAGTTTTTTGTTGATTTTGATTTTCACTTTCTTATATTCATTTTCCTGGTCCCTTATTTAAGTTTTCTAGATTCCTGCTATGAGTGAGACCATCCGGTATTTTTCTTTTTCTTTCTGGCTTATTTCGCTGAGCATGATCCCTTCCAGCGCCATCCATGTTGCTGCAAATTGCATGTGTTTATCTTTTTTGAATGCTGAGTAATATTCCATGGTATATATGTACCACATCTTCTTGATCCAGTCATCTATTTTTGGGCATTTGGGCTGTTTCCAAAGCTTAGCTATTGTAAACAGTGCTGCTATAAACATAGGGGTGCAGGTGTTCTTTGGAATTGATGTTTCTGTGTCCTTTGGGTAAATACCTAGGAGTGGAATTGCTGGATTATATGGAAGCTCTATGTTTAGTAGGTCCAGAAATCTCCACACAGCTTTCCACAGTGGTTGGACCAGTTTGCACTCCCACCAACAGTGCAGAAGAGTTCCTTTTTCTCCACACCCTCGCCAACATTTGTTGTTGCTAGTTTTTTTAATATGTGCCATTCTCACTGGTGTAAGATGGTATCTCATGGTAGTTTTGATTTGCATTTCCCTGATGACAAGTGATGTTGAACATTTTTTCATATGCCTGTTGGCCATTTGCATTTCCTCTTCAGAGAAGTTTCTTTTTAGCTCTTCTGCCCATTTTTTGACTGGATTATTTTCTTTGTTGTTGTTGAGTCTCATCAGCTCTTTGCAGATTTTTGTGATCATTCCTTTATCATTAGTGTTGGGAGCAAAAATGTTCTCCCAGTTGGTGGGGTTTCTCTTTGTTTTTGTTATTGTCTCTTTTGCTGTGCAGAAGCTCTTTAATTTGATGTAGTCCCAGCTGTTTATCTTTGCCTTCACTATCACTGCTTTGGGTGATGTGTCTGTAAAGATGTCTTTGATGTGCAAATCACGTAGCATTTCGCCTATATTTCCTTCTATGTATTTTATGGTTTCAGGTCTTATGTCAAGTTCTTTAATCCATTTTGAGTTGATTTTTGTGTATGGTGTGAGGTAGTGGTCAAGCTTCATTCTTTTGCATGTAGCGACCCAGTTTTCCCAGCACCATTTATTGAACAAACTTTCTTTGCTCCAATGCATAGTCTTTGCTCCTTTGTCAAAGATTAGTTGACCATAAATCTGTGGGTTTATTTCTGGATTTTCTATTCGATTCCATTGGTCTGTATGTCTGTTCTTGTTCCAATACCATGCAGTTTTGATGATTATGGCTTTGTAGTAGAGTTTGAAGTCTGGGAGTGTGATGCCTCCATTCCCTTCTTTTTTTTTCAGGAGAGCTTTGGCTATTCGGGTTTTTTTGTGATTCCATATGAATTTCATCAATAATTGTTCTATTTCTTTGAAGAATGACATTGAAATTTTGATTGGAATAGCATTGAATCTGTATATTGCTTTTGGAAGGATGGCCATTTTAATAATGTTTATTCTTCCAATCCATGAGCAGGGGATGTCTCTCCATTTCTTTGTGTCTTCTTCTATTTCTTTTAACAGTGTTTTATAGTTTTCTTTGTATAGGTCCTTTACCTCTTTTGTTAGATTTATTCCCAAATATTTGATTTTTTTTGTTTCAATAACAAAAGGGATGGTTTTTTTTATTTCTTCTTCTTCAGATTTATTGTTTGTGTATAGGAAGGCTACTGACTTTTGCGTGTTGATTTTGTATCCTGCCACTTTACTGAACTGATTGATGAGTTGAATTAGCTTTTCTGTGGAGTTTTTGGGGTTCTCTATGTATAATATCATATCGTCTGCAAATAGTGATAGTTTGACTTCTTCTTTTCCTATTTGGATTCCTTGGATGTCTTTCTCTTGTCTTATTGCCCTGGCTAGGACTTCCAGTATTATATTGAAAAGCAGTGGTGAGAGTGGACATCCTTGTCTTGTTCCAGATCTTAATGGAATTGCTTTCAGCTTTTCACCATTGAGAATGATACTGGCTGTTGGCTTGTCATAGATGGCCTTTATGATGTTGAGGTATGTTCCTTGTATCCCAAGAATTTCAAGGGCTTTTATCATGAATGGGTGTTGCACTTTGTCGAAAGCTTTCTCAGCATCTATTGATATTATCATATGGTTTTTATATTTCTTTTTGTTGATGTGTTGGATAACGTTGATTGATTTTCGGATGTTAAACCATCCTTGTGTCCCTGGAATGAATCCTACTTGGTCGTGGTGAATTATCTTATGGATACATTGTTGGATTCTGATAGCTAAAATTTTATTGAGGATTTTTGCATCAGTGTTCATTAAGGAGATTGGCCTGTAGTTTTCCTTTTTTGTGTTGTCCTTGTTCGGTTTTGGTATTAGTGTAATGTTGGCTTCATAAACCGTGTTTGGTATTGTCCCTTCCTTCTCAATTTTTTGGAAGAGTTTGTGAAGGATAGGCACTAATTCGTCTCTGAATGTTTGGTAGAATTCATTTGTAAATCCATCAGGTCATGGGCTTTTGTTTTTGGGGAGGTTTTTGATTACCATTTCAATTTCGCTAATCGTAATTGGTCTGTTTAGGTGTTCTATTTCTTCTTTATCTAGCTTTGGGTGATTGTAGAGTTGTAGGAATTTGTCCATCTCCTCTAGATTGTTAAACTTGTTTCCATATAACTGTTCATAGTAGTTACTGATTATTCTTTTGATTTCTGCTGTGTCCGTTGTGATTTCTCCTCTTTCATTGATGATCCTGTTTATTTGTGCTTTCTCCCTTTTTTCCTTTGTGAGCCTGGCTAGGGGTTTGTCTATTTTATTGATTTTTTCAAAGAACCAGCTCTTGGTTTCATTGATCTTTTGGATTGTTTTTTTAGTTTCAATTTCATTTATTTCTGCTTTGGTTTTTATTATTTCTTTTCTTCTACTGGTTTTGGGGTTTTTTTGTTGTTCTTTTTCTAGATCTTTGAGCTTCGAGATTAGGTTGTTTCTTTGCGTTCTTTCTTGTTTCTTGATGTGAGCTTCTATTGCTATATATTTTCCTCTTATTACTGCTTTTGCTGCATCCCATACATTTAGGATATTGGTGTCCTCCTTGTCGTTCAATTCAAAAAATGTTTTAATTTCTTCTTTGATCTCCTCATTAGTCCAATGGTCTTCCAGTAGTGTGGCTTTTAATCTCCATGAGGTAGGAAAGTTCCTTGCCTTTTTTTTATGGTTTATTTCTATTTTGATGCCTTCATGGTCAGAAAAGATGGTTGATATGATTTCAATCTTGGTGTATCTGTTGATGTTTGTCTTGTGCCCCAGTATGTGATCGATCCTGGAGAATGATCCGTGTGCGCTTGAGAAAAATGTGTACTCCGTTTTTTTGGGGTTTAGTGTTCTATAGATGTCTGTTAAGCCCAATTGCTCTAGGTCCTTATTTAGAGCTTTGGTTTCTTTACTTATTTTTTGTCTTGTTGATCTATCCATTGTTGATAGTGGTGTGTTGAAGTCTACCACTACGTATGTGTTTTCTCTGATGTCTGTTTTCAGAGAGGACAACAGTTGTCTGATATATTTTGGTGCTCCTTCGTTTGGTGAGTATATGTTAATGAGTGTTATTTCTTCTTGAAGTATTGTCCCCTTGATCATAATGTAGTGACCATTGGGGTCTCTTTTTATCTTTTTGAGTTTGAAATCTGTTTTATCTGATATAAGTATAGCTGTTCCTGCTTTCTTTTTTGGTCCATTTGCTTGTAGGATTGTTTTCCATCCTTTAACTTTGAGCCTATTTTTATCTTTTGTAGCTAAATGTGTTTCCTGGAGACAGCAAAAGGTTGGGTTTTGTTTCTTAATCCAGGCTGCAACTCTGTGTCTTTTTATTGAAGAGTTTATTCCATTTACATTTAGAGTTAATATTGATATGTTAACATCTGTATTTGCCATTGTGTTTGTCTTTCCTTTGATTTTATTTATTTATTCTTTTAATAACTTTTTTTTTTTTTTGGCCTTCTTTCATTGTTATTCATCCCTCTGAGGTTCTGGCTTTAGGACTCCTTGTAGTATTTTTTGGAGTGGGGGTTTAGTTGCAATGAAATTCCGGAGTTTCTGTTTGTCTGGGAAGGTCCATATTCTTTCTTCAAAGAGGAAGGAGAGCTTTGCGGGATAGAGTATTCTTGGTTGGCATCTGTTTTCTTGGAGTCTGTTGACTATGTCCCTCCACTCTCTCCTTGCCCGTAGTGTTTCTTCGGAGAAGTCTGATGTCAGCCTGATTGGTTTTCCTTTGAATGTTATCTGTTTCTTCCCTCTTGCCAGCTTCATTATTTTTTCCTTGTCCTGGATTCTTGGGAGCTTTACTATTATGTGTCTTGCTGTATTTTTCCTTTCGTCGTGGAAGTTTGGTGTTCTTCTTGCTTCTTGTATATCAATTTTCAGCTCCTTCTTCACATTTGGGAAGTTCTCTTCAATTATCTCTTTGAATATTTTCTCTGTTCCTACATCTCTCTCCTCTCCTTCTGGTATTCCTATAACTCTTATATTTCCTTTCCTCATGGAGTCAGATAGTTCCCGAAGTCTTTCTTCGTTCTTTTTCCTTCGTACTTCTCTTTCCTTTTCTGTTTTGGTTCTTTTTATTTCTGTGTCTTCAAGATTACTTATTCGTTCTTCCATTTCATCTATTCTGCTTTCATTGCTTTTCCCAGAGTTCTTTAGTTCTTCCATTAATTCTTTGATCTCCTGCATTTCTTTTACTTCCCTCTTTAGGGACTCAATTTCTTTCTTCTGACCATTGTTTTCCCTCTCTAGGGACTCAATTGCATTCTTCTGATCGTTGATTATTTTTCCCTTATCATTGTTTTCCTTTATGACTTCTGTCAGTTTTTTAATCACGGCAATTTTAAATTCTCTTTCTGGAAGGCTCAGAAATTCTTCCAAGTTATTGTCGTTGCAATCTGGGGGCTGGCTTTCTTTTTGTGGTGTGCTTTTTCTCTGGAGAGTTGCTAGGTTGCGTGTGGTTCTTCTCCTCCCTACTGTCTGTTTTCTAATTTGCCCTATGCGTTGGGACACTGTGTTGTTGGGACTGGCCGGCATCTTGGGTGGGCTTCTCTGCTCCCCTCTGGTTCCTCCAGGAGTCATCTGTCAGTTTCAAGCAGTCTTTACTGGAGAAAGGTCCCTGTTCTAAAATGCCGATGTGGGGACACACTCCCCTGTGTGCCTGGTCTGCCCCGGCGGAGGGTTCCTGCTCCCCCTCTGGGCTTGGACTGCAGGCCAGAGGGGGTCTGGCGTGGGCGAACTTCCCCCGCTCACCTCTAGCTCCTGAGGAAGCCTTCTGCAGGTAGTCTTTACTGAAGAAATGTCCCTGTTCTAAAATGGTGATGTGGGACACACTCCCTGCGCGTCTGGTCTCAGGCACACTCTTCTGCGCGCCTGGTCTGCCCTGGCTGTGGGTGCTCGCTCTCCCTGTGGGCTCAGACTACTTGTTCGGAAGGGGCCCGGTGTGGGCTAACTCCCCAGCTGGCCACTAGTTCCTTCAGGAGCCTCTGCTGGCTTCAAGTCGCTAGGTGGCGCCAGAGATCTCTCCTAGAGCCCTTGGGGAGCTGATTTTCCACCCTGTGGGACAGGGAGCAGAGCGGGGATGGTAGGGTACACCTCAACGGCTTTGGGGTGTTGTGTCTGCCTTGTGCCCCACCGTCGTGGGGAACCCACGCCCCTAATTTCATGCCCTGGGTCTCAGTTCCAAAGCCCTCAGTTCCAGGATGCGGGCTGTAGCCCAGATCAGTGGCGCGGGAATGGCGCCTTTTGAATCCCGCTTCCCTGCCTGGGCGCCTTGTTCCTGCTCACTCAGGGAGGGCCTCCGCGGTCTCCCAGCAAGCCTAGGTCGCAGGCTCGGGGACCTGGGCAGCTGCGATCTGATCTGGATCAGCGCGCCGCTTTTGGAGCAAGCTTACCGGGCGGCCGGGGCTGTGTGCTGGTGCTGGTCTCCTCCTGGGGGGCGGGGCTCTCTTTAATGGCGCCTGGAGCTCACCTCCGCGGCGGATCCTGCAGGGTTCTCCACAGCTCCCGTTCACGGGGTGTGGTGGCTGAAATAGTTCCTTTCAACTCACAGTCCCACTTGCTGCATCCGTTTTTCTTGTTGGGCGTTTTGGTTTGTTGTTTCCCTCCTCTCTGCCAGTCGGAGAGTGCCGACTTTGTGGGCGGGGGAGGGGAGCAGGGTTCTGTGCTTCCCTTCCTTCTGGTCCTCTTTTATGGCAACTTTCTTCTTTGGGCAGTTTGCTGGAGTCGTCCGTTTATCTTCCGTGTCCCAGTTCTCACTGGGACCTGCCGCTTTTCCTCCCTATTAAGTTTTTTAATGGGAGATCTTACTCGCAGCGTCTCCTCGCTGCCATGTTGCTCCGCCCCTCTCCCTAATTTTCTTTTTAAAGTTGAATTATTGTTATTCTTCCCATGGAATGTAAGTTCTATGAAGGCATGGAGTTTTGTCTGTTTTGTATCCCCAACACCCAGAATAAGCCTTCCCTATAAGGTACTCCATAATGTTTGTTGCACAAATGAATGGAAAGGGACTTTGTTAATAGAAATTAGAATAGATTCATAAAATTGTTGACTCCTTGAAGTGAGTTTCACTCAAGTACCATTTAACACAAGCTATTTCCTCCATAGAACATTAGCTTCCTGCTTTTTCTGTTTTTGATGGAATATTTTCCTTCTTTAAATATCATCCCATTATGCATATAATTTTAAAAGTATCCTTAATGATTTGCTAAAGAACTGATTTTTGTGTCTCTTCTCACTTTCATTTAGCTCACTGCACGTATTTTCTGCCTTTTTAATCTGGATTTTTGATGGGACATTATGACACTCCTTAATCACCCACAAATCTTTAGCATGCCCTTATAACCTTGACTTAGTGGCTTACTTACTTTCTCTCCCAATAATCATCTATTTTGGAATTGGAGAAATTAGGTAGAAGAAATAGAAAGGATATGGGAAGTAGGAAGGGATGGATAGTCTAGAGGAAGTTATCATGACTCCTAGGTTGGAAAATTGAATTAAAGTCATTTGTGGGAAGACCATTTCACCGCCCCTCTTCTCTTTATTTTATTATATGTACTTCAATGTTCCTAAGACATTTATTTATACAAATATTTTATAATAATTTAAAAAACTTCAATAATAAAATATTTAAAATATTAAAAATTTAAAAATATTTAAAATATTACTTTGATCTAAAATTTATGAATATATAGAAGTTCTTTCAATGAAATTGAAAGATAGGAATGAGCTTATTCATATCTTTGTATCACCAACACCTGACAGTCTCTGGCCTAGTAGGAGCTCACTAAACAATTGACCTTCTAGTCTTTATTTTGTTATAAAACTGATGGATCTGAGAGACACAGTCTCATTTTATTTTCCTGAAATATTACCACATAAAAATAAAATGGCCTATTAAAAGTCAGTATCCAGAAGAAGTTGATAAAGGAGAACAATATTATCTTGATAATACTCAAATTAGGTAATAAGATGGCCATATAGTCCTACTTGCCTGTGAAAATCCCAGTATATTCCTATTCACATGGCATGTTTATTGATAGCATTACTTTTCAGTTTCAAAGTATACTTGTTGAGATAAACTATATAGACACCTATTAGACTCTAATAATAATAATAATAATAATTATAAATATTTGTAATCTATTTGCAAGAGCTTAGCATTTTTGTATTTTGTGGGAAATGGGGATCTAATGACCTAAACTGGAAATGATAAAATTAACTAACTTTTAGTTTAGATATTTTTACAACACACACCTATGTTTATGACACTTTTTAAACATTTTCATTTGCCGCCTTAAGGCCATAAATGGGTATGTACTTATCTTGATTTTTCTTAATGCCTTGCAAAGAGTTTTGCTCTTTGTAGACAATCAATAAATATTTGCTCAGAAGAATTGAATAAAATGAAATAAATTGTTAAGTTGTCCCATTAGGGATAATTTGAGTTGGTTTGCCATCTGATTTGCAAAATGGAAGGACCAGTATGTCACTAAAATTTTTATATATTTGGCACACTAATTAATTTTTTATGCTTGAAAAAACAGTATTCTTTCTTGTTCTGCTGTTTCTTTAAAAGTTTTAGTTGCATGTTGTTGCACTTCCTCCCTGCAATAGTTAAAAAAATTATTTTCATTAAGGCAAAATGTGCTAGAGGACCCTTGATTTCTTTGGGTATATTGTATAGAAATGGTATCATTTTATTTCTGCCTAAGGTTTCAATGAGAAGAACAACATAAGACTACCAATAGGATATTGGCCATAATTTGGAATTTTCATTAGTCAAAATTTCAATGAATAATTTTTTGGCCCTATAAAGATTTCAAGAGACTCAAATAAGAGCCACATAGAGGATCAACCTTTGAGAATCTGTGTATTTTGTGTTTGAGTGCTGAAACTCCTGGCCAATTGGCAAGGCACTGAGCTCTTCTAACAAGTTATAGGGTGGAAATTATTTCTCTTCTCACCCATCTGCTCTAGGAGCCCTAGCTCTTATTTAGAAGTAGCACTACTTACAGTGGGGGAGGGGGGAAGACCATCAACAAAAGTGAAAAAAGAAGAATAAAAGGCCATCATTGAAATAATACCAAATACAACAATGAAGACAGGTTAGTTTTTAAATATTCATGCAAAATTTTATTTTATTACCACCTGGTATAAACAGTCTATAGAGGTTCCTGCACTACCTTCTGAAAAAAATAAACAGGCACTTAATGATATGTGAGAATATTTCTGTGTGATAGAAAGCAATAGCCCTTCACTAAGTACTTTAGCAGAGGCAAAGGAGTAGAGCTATTGAGGGGATTCACCATAAATAGAGGTAAACAGTCAAAAAAAAAAAAAAGGAAAGAGAACATAGAAGGTTGGGGAATAGGATAACAATCATAAAAATATTTCACTAAATTACTTTCATCAGTTTTGAGCATATAAAGGGATCAGTCACATGTTTTCTTAGCTGGCTATGTTCCTTACAAAGGTGAAGCCCTCTCAACTGGCAGAGACAAATGTCCTTTTTAATCCCTTCTGCTACTGCATTTACAGATGATAAAATTCTTTTGTGGCTCAGTCTGTTCAACTGGACAAGTAAATACTAAGGCAAGAAATGACAATATATTTACTGTAAAGAGCCTATTATTCAAAAAGGATGGACACACCCCACAGTAAGGCCACTTCTCTCCTTTTTTTTTAGTGATTGTAAGACCAATATAAAGTAATGTTCAGGAATGGTTTCATACTACATACCACATGGAAATGCCCACTACTGAAGTATCTTATTTGTTTTGGGAAAACAATAGGACTTTAAGGTATGGGTGTTTTCATTTAAAAATTATCTTTGATCAATTGTTGATTCCTTCATCCTTTCCCACACAGGATCTGTTGGTTTTATCTCCAAGAGAAAAGGATGCCTATTAAAACTCTTGGCCTAGAGATTCTTTGATTGTATACCATTTTTATTGCTCAGAATGTTTTCATGCTGTCCTCTACCCTTGTGACATTTGATTTTCAAATATTGTTGGATATTTTTACTAGCTGAAGATATATCTTTTAATTAGGATGTTCTAAAATGTTGTCTGCTCTGTGCACATGTTATTCTTTTAGATCCAGGTTAAAAGTGACCTCCTGATGTGTCCCCCTACTCTCTCTCCTGGACTCCAGCTGTACTTTATTTGTAATACTATAGTAGGGTCATTAGGAATGTGTGTGGAAGACCCAGATGTGGGCGGCCTTTGCTTGGGAGGTCAGCCAGGTTTCTGAAAGGCATGTGGGAGCCTAATGTAGAAGTGTGGGTCTGCTAGGTAGAAAAGCGTACTTTTGGAGTTCAATGTGTATAAGCTTCTCCCCTTATATGTATAATAAAGAACCTCACAAAAAACACCTCCAGCAATTATCCAGCACAAGTCAGTACTTGACATTTGTTGATGGATAGTTGATTAATAATGGATGTTTATTGAATGAATGAGTGTTAAGGTGACATGGGTGTGTCCCTCTTTCATCCAGTCCCTGCAATGGGTTCACTTGCTTATTTTTAGATCTTTCATGTGTCAGAAAACCTCTATAGATCTGGAAATGCTAAGTGGTTTCAAAGACACTCAATATCTCTAATTATCTCTCTGCACTATCCACAGGTTTTCAGTGAGATATTTTATTTCCACAGGGAGGCAAATCTCCACGCTTTGTAAAAGGTGTTACTAGAGATTTCTTGGTATTTGATATATAGTGACTATTCAAGTAACATGACGTTCATTTAATTGTTCGTATGTTCTAAAATGTCACATTAAACATAGCACGCTTAGCCTTGTACTTGGGTGATTCTTATATTCGGTTTTTGGTTTGATGAGTTTTACATTAAAAAAAAAGAACAAATTTCTTTGAATTTCCCCATCATATAAATGACAAGGGGATGATTTTAGTACTTCTCACTGGGACTAGATACATGGAATAGCCACATGACCATGCTCATACACCACTACTATTTTATAGGACACATTTAAATATGTCCTCTTGTGAGCCTTGATCCTAGTAATAATGCAAGCTCTCTTTAACCAGCGACATAACTAGAAATGGTAAGATCCACGTTTTGGGTGAATTTTGCGTTGACTTTTACAATGCACCATTCACAGATTTTTTTGAATGCTTGATATAATCATTAAAATAGATTCTTTCCCCCTGTTCTTTTGATCTTTTATTGCTGGGAAAATACTCTTATTTTCAGAAACATAAAAACAACTAGGGAAAGTGAGAAATCTTCCTTAGGTAACCTCAGAACAGAGGAACTTTGTGCATTATGCAGCCGAGGCCATGCCAAAATGCAATTTGGAGGGTGTCCAGCCCTTCATTGGAAAGTAATGGTTTTCACTGAACTGAGTTATGACCAGCTGTTTACAGACAGTCTGTGACATACTGATAGAGCAGAACACCGTATGTTGCTTTCCAAATCAAATGATACAAGAAGTGTGACAGAGTGGAGAAACATCTGTCATTAGCAATTTTCAGCACGCTTCACTAATTCTGGACAAAATACGAGTAATGAACTTACCGCAGGAAACTTCAAATACTACCACTGCTGAAACAAGGATATAAACAGCGAGTCCTCCTAATGGCTTTAATTTAATTCATTTGCAGTAAGAAACAAACAAAGTGGGTTATTTGTTTTTGATCATAGGTAGTAAATACTAATGCTGATCACAAATGCCTATTTTAATCAAAGAATAGGAATAGCTGAATGCAACTTTCTTCAAGTTCAGACAGAATGCCTTATGCCTTCTTTAATTGCTGAACACGGTAGGTTTTTGTTTTTGTTTTTGTAAGCAACAGACTTAAAGAATGTACCCAAATGGGGATGGAATCTTCCCTGCATGTGTCTGAGTGTGACACCCTGAGCTTGGGGTGGCTAGAGTTCTGACAGATTTGTTGGACCTTTAGTGATATTTACATAATATTAAATGTTTCTCGTCTTTCTTCTAAGAAGCTTGTATAGAAGAATGTGTTAGGTCTTTCTCAAGCTGCTTCCCCCCTACCACGTCTCAACTTGCTGTTTTTTTTTTTTTCCTGGCTGATAATTTTCATTTTGCAGTCCCACAAATTTTCACAGTTCTGTAACGAGCGCATGGTCCTCATACAGCATCCACATGGTTCTCAACTGGTCGACGTCACACTGTTGATGAGATCTCAGAGCCAAACCATGTGAAGGCTGCAATCTGTGAGCATTTTTCTTTTGTATCTATGCAATCAATTGTGCTATTAAGCCGTTAACATTCAAGGCCTACTTGGTTTAGTTTGCTCCTGGTTAGCGCCAAGACGGCAACATTCCTAAATGGATAGAACTGAACTTGACTTGAGAAGAAAAAATGAAGAAAGCTTGTTATTCTTTATTTGAAGTTTCGACTAATGTTCAGAAAAATAGCAATGTAAAATGCAGACACGAGATCTTGCCCAATCCGTTGGTGTTCTACCGATGGGACCTACTTTGGACTGTGTCCCAGAACAAAAAGACTGAATGCCATTCGAAACTGATGACTGTAAAATGAGTGTAGGAGGTCTTTGAGGAGCTTCCTAATTACAAAATTATTCATGATAAAATGGCACTAATCTCAAATTCCCAGTTTCTTGTAAATTTTAGTGTGGTACCACATAAAAATCGTTTATAGCTTTTTAACACCTTAGGAAAACCAGATACAGGCTTGGAAAGTTGTGAGGGAAATAGTTTCCAAACATCTTTAAATATTTCACTCTTCTTCTTCTTCTTCTTCTTCTTTTTCTTTTTTTCTTTAAAAAAAAAGATAAGGAATGACATAAACTGATTATCTATCTTTTTTAAAGTGATCTCTAAATCATCTTATGGTTCAGAGGAAATCTTCTAAGATATGTAAATGCTAAATTCTTCTGGTTTTTATAGACATCTGCATTGACAAACAAAACAAAGCGAAAATATAGATGCCATTGAAACCCATCATTACGTTTGTGATCTAGATAATAAAGTAAGCAGACCCGAGCAATTCGCTAACACTAACGCTATTCTTTACATAAACAGTAAATGTTTAGATTTTCCTGTTCACTGACTAACAGCACACATATCATAAACACTAAGCTGTTATAGTACGTTTCGTGTGTTGATTCACTTTAACAGTTGTTAGTGTGAAGACAGGAAAAGAAAAGTGGGTGTAATGAGACCATGTGCAGTATGCTGTGAAAACAGAGGCCCTTATTTGGCATAATGGGTTGCACCATAAGGGCCATAAAATTGTGCATGTGTTAGTATCATTTTAATTATTACGGGTGCCACATGTTAAGCAGAATAGCGGAACTACTAAAACAGCTTCAAAATCCTTACTGCTGATCGCTGCATTTAATTACAAATAGGAACATTTGGAGATAGGTCACCATAAAACCCTTCTGTTGTCAAATGAGCTCAAATCTGATTTTTGTAATTATGTTTTTATACCACAGATCCTGTTGAATAACTATAGGGAATAAAATTTTAATAAGTGCTGATTAAATGTAGGTACATCTTGCTTCCTAAGAATATTTATGAATGTTCATCACACTTAAATCAAGGTACCATCACTATTTTCCTGTGGACAGTGCTTTGATCATTCAACCTTAATGCAAATAAGCTGAATAAATTTATGTGCCATGAAATATTGTTTTTTTTTTCATTGAAGCATAAACGCTCTGGATTTCAATTATTCATTCTGTTTGTGAACACTGTGTACTGTACTGTAATTCTCTACAATTAAAGTGTTTTCATTACTCCACTATATGTCAGAATCAGTGGGATCTTGTAATTAACTTTTCTAAGGCAGGGTTTAATCGAGGAAGACGGTAACGTATGTCAATCTTTTGTTCCTTACTAGAAAAAATATAGTTAGAAATGGTAGGTTTACTTTTTTTAATCTTACATTTCTTTGGAATTATTTATTTATTTGTCTGTTTGTTTATTGGCTCCTTGAGCTTTAGAAATTATGAACACATTGTGTTTATTAAGAGAAATGACGCTTAAGGGTGCTTCATATGTGCCATTTCCTTTCTTGTGAGAAATGGTTTGAAACTTGCATACTGGTTAAGTCTCTTAGTATTTTGAACATATAATTATCGCTATGATTTCAACAGAGATGAGAAATGTAAGATGAACTGAAGGAGGAATTACTAACGGGTAATGGCATATGAAAGTCATGTTATTACAAGAAAATAGGCTAGACATAGAGCTGGCATATTTTTAAATTGGTATGTGTTAATGTGAGTATGTGATCTCACAGATATGAAAGCAGGTACATTTATAAGCTATCCATCTGGTTACACTAATCTGTGGTCTTTAGAAATCCAGAAGGCATAAAACACTTCTTACTCTGTGAAACAGAGGTCTGATCTTCCCAATCAATAGTATTTCCTTAGACTATTCACATCCTTCTGTATATTCCAGAAGACCACTGGATCACTGGAGTTGTCCATTGAATTAGAGGATGGCATATTCCTTTCTAGCAAAGATATTTCTCAACATCATGAGAAATATGAAAGTGCTCCATTTGTAAAACTCCACAAATTATCTATTGTTGTTAAGCACTTAATCTACACTTTAGACAGCTGTTTTAGTCTCCAAGTAGCTTTTCAATGTCACTGTTCAAAGAATAGTGCTCCAATCTATAGCTTCATATATCCATAGCCACATACCATTTTCAGATAAATGGTAAAGCAGCATTTCAATGCTGGCTTGGAAGACACTGACACCACTCTGAGACAGATGCCATCCCTGTCGGCAGCTGTATATGGCTCCCTGAATACATCATTCTGATCCAATACCCGCAAACAGGCTTTGGGGCTGCAACGCAGAGGAACAAATAATGCTTCATTTTGAAGTAAAAATAGAATATTTATGAAAGATCCTAAGGATTCTGGCGACCCCCTACTACAGATTTGTTATATTCCATTGCTATATGTTTATTTATGATCTGTAGTCTGATAGCAGTAGTCATCTTTAAGGGATGGGGGAGAGGGATGCAGCCATTACCAAAGCAGAGGTGGCAAACTTCTGCCGCTATCATTTGAAAACATTACTCAGTGGTGTCAACTTATTTACTCTTCTCAGTTCTGGAAAGTAAACTAGATGTCCCTAAAACTCAGGTTGCTCTCGAGCACGGTTTTCAATTCTGATAATGATACACCGTAGGAGGTGTTTAGTGTTTGCTGGAATGATGTTCTTGACAAGCAAATGAATTATTAATTGTGGAAAATCTGAGAATCATTTAAATCATTCATGGGAATGGATAAGGATGCAAGAAACATTTACTCAGAATAATGTTAAGCACAGTAATTCCACTAATTTATGCCTCTGTATCATAGAAGCAGGTTTGATAGTCAGTGGGAATAAAGGAAGGGCACGCAGACATGAATGACAAGCTAGAGAGAAAAATGATTTTCTCATTTTGCAAATTATTGGTGCTTCTTTTCTAATATTCAGATTTTACCAAAGATGGATCACAAATTTTGTCTTACATAATTTTGTAAAACAAGAGAGACATTTTTAGCAAACAGATATTTATGGGAAACTCCTCTTATTGGGCACTGTGTGGGGTGGTGGGGTACACATGGAACAGTTCAGGCTGGGTCTTGCATTCAATGAGACCCTGTGGGGCTGATGGGCACACAGAGCCACTACCAGATTGTTACCAGTTAGTATTTATGAAGAATTTATTTGCTTGTAAAGGAAGGGTCTGGATTAATTTCTTACCCCTTCCCAGCCCTAAATTACTTTCTTCCCTTTGAAATCAAGGATGTGTATGGTGCTGCAATATAGACGATTAGCTCTTCAGATGATTAGCCTGTTTTCAGGTAGCTGAGGAGAAAGGACATAGACCAGAAAACATACTAACTGAAGAAAAGATCTGTTAAGTGAAAAGAATGTGGCCATGGTTATTAATTTTACAATGCACTGTGCTTACTTTCTGCTCTGACACATATGCTTTATCACAAACATTAATTATAGAACAACTCTGAAACCAAAACCAGCTAACATCACCTTTTTCAGCCTGATCGAGTCCCCCAAAACTTTTTCAGTAGAAATCCTTCTTTATATGTCCTTTAAAACAAATTGATGATCCACTTCTTTAACTGACAGACTAATAGCAAACATTGATAATTTTAAAAGGATTTGTCTCGTAATCATTTTCTTCATGTCTCTGGGGTCAATAGATCTAAGTGCTAGTTCCCCAAATTCTCTGTCTTCTGCTATTTCTTATGGGGAAGTTTGTGTTTTATTAGAGGAAATAAGTACTGATGAACTTTGTTAGAGTTTGTTAGCCAATTGATGGGGGTGTCTTAGACACCTGTCCCTTCCTAGCCGCCTGCTGTCCTCGGGGAGGTTTGCCATGTTGGGGAAAGTACCAGGTAAATGGAGTCTTCATTTCTGGCACATTTTTCATCCTGGTATTCAGAATTCATTTGGCTATCTTTCACAGATTAAAAAAAAATTGACATTCTGAGTTTTTGTAAGAATTTTAAATTCTATAAATTAGATTATGACTAATTCATTAATCTCAAAGTTTATTACTGTCATGAAATTTATTTTTTCTAATGGGAATTTTTTTTTCCTTTATCTTACATGACTTTCTTAACTGAAATGTGTGGTGTAGGCTGAAGTCTCATTTTCCTAAGACATATGTCTAATCAGGTATTAAAAAGCTCTTTCAAGTATTTTCAAAACCTAAGCTGAAAAAAAAGTCTGCTGCCCCCCACTTTTTTTTTTTTTAAGATTTATTTATACAAGCACTGGGTACTGTCAGAAGCGCGGGAGGGTGAGAGAATTCACCAGAGCCAGAGCAGGGAGCAGAGCAGGCAGAAGGACCGAAGTACACTGCTGAGGGGAGCAGCGGGCGGCAGGAAGGGTCTGCGCACCATGTGGGACCCTCGCCCAGAGGCTGGGGATCGAACCGGCGCTACAGCGGCTGTGGGCAGCTTTGCAACCCAGTGCTCAACCGCTGCGCCACTGGGGAGGCCCTCTGCTGCCCCTTTTAAGAAATTAGAAAGAAAGATTTTCTAGAAGTAAATGAATTTCTTGTAGTGATTATGCCATGATGCATATTGTGTTCATTGATTGAACACAAATTTCCCAAGTTTCATGGGTCCCCAAATTTCATTTCTGAACAAATTCTAAGTTGGATGTGAAACTATTTTTGTTACTGCTTGACAATAATTTTAAAAATTTGATGGCAAACTAAAGCAAATATATAGTCAAGAATATTCATATCATGTGTGTAACCGCTGCAAATATACAAAATATATTTATATATCCTTAATAGAAATATTACTTAAACTTTATATGTATATATAAATTTATATATTCTATTTTAATGAACACATATGCACAGTTCTTTTAGTTTTTCTTTTAGTTTCAAGTACAAACTATGATTTAATCAAAAAAAATTTATAAATTCAGGGAACTAAAGATGTTTATTGAGAACTCTTATTACACAGAATAAAATTACTCAGAATAATTGACTCATGTTCATTATTTTTTCTCTACCAACCTTATGTAAGGGAGCAGGCAAATTAAAAAGGAAACAAGTTGATATTGGAAAGTTTAAAAACAATTGATAAAGATGCCCTGGATTAGTACTCATTCAGGTCTCCTAAAATAGCATTCCAAATGCAAAACTCGTTAAACTCTCCTTTGCCTTCTCCCTTTTTCAAACATCCATGATCATCTTTCAAACCTTGTATATTATCCTATTTTCCTTTTATGGCTCTGGCTTAAGGTTATGTGAACTAGTCCACTTTTCTCTTCTGGCAGATGGATAGTCATTAATCTGTCCTCTCTCCCAGCTCATGTCTTCTCATCTTTGCATCCCCAGTGCTAGCACGGTGCACAGTCTATGGCTATCATTCAATAACTTCTGTTGGTTTGAACAAAGTTGACAGTTTCAGCTAGCTGGACATTAACTGAAAGAATTAAGCACAAAGAGAGCTGGTTTTCACTTAATTCATCTTTCTTGTTAACCAAAAATTAACAAGAAATTTGGTGTATTTTATTCCTTGTTGAGAAAGTATCTGCTGAATTAGGGAGAGTGTAATTAATGTGTCCTCTCTTCTACTGAGCATGAATGAGTTTTTTTCTAGGCCTGGATCCACCTTAGACTCACCTTTGATTCTGCAGTGTGCAATATGGTCTGGCGTGTCTCAGGTGCTCAACAATTATTTGTGAAATGAAAGCCATTTTTTAATTTATGGCTATAATAAATATGGATCGAAAGCCTCATTTTGCTGGATTTTCAACAAATAGGATTGGTAAAATTATTTCTGTATAATTTTCAAAAAGAATTCAGTTGGAAAATCAGATAGTTGAAATCACACTCATGTTGAGCTCTAAATTGTCTCAGCTATTTAATAATTGTGGCTTTATAGTAAAGATTAAGATTTTTAGCTGGAAATACTTGCTTGTAGGAGATGTAAGTGGAAAGCATCTTGAGGACAGGGACCTCAGATACTGAATTCATATACTCATCTTCAATCACAGAGTGTCAAAGAGAATTAAAAATTTAAACACACTTCGAGGACACAGAGCATTAAACAGACATCAACTAGGTCTCATCAACTGTGATTATACTTGCAGTGTGGTGACTTTTTTTAATTCTTAAAAATTACTGAACTAGAAAGATGTCAGACTCCAATTTAATTTTGCACTCCTTCACGTTTCCTCGAACCTTCATATTGTTTGACAGTATGTTGCACGACTGTTGCCTGTAAGTGTGAAAAGTCAAGATGAGAGTTCACAGCAGGTTGATGGCCTGGAGATGAGAAGTCTGTCTGAGGACATTTCAAAGTTGTAAAGGTATTATTCTCACATGGAGTTATTTCTCAGTGGGTGTGAACAACAGCTACTCATCAAGCTGGTGTAGTGTGAAATAGAGTTTCCTGAAAAATGATGTGCAGACATATGCAGAAAGCCACATGCTTAGTACATGCACAGACTGCGTGCCTAACTTCAAAGTGTCGGAATATTTGCCATGAGATGAGCTAGAAATGCAAACGACCCCATCATAAATAGCTGGGGAGAGGCACAGCTTGGAATCACCACCAATCCACTGGGTTCCAGGCACGCACATGTTGAAGAACAAAAAATGAAGAGTGCAGCTGCATTGGAGAGGGAGGTTAGAAAAAATAGGAGGGATCTGGTTTTATGTAAGACATCAGAAGTCTATCACTATAATACTTGAAGCCCCAGCACTCCTATGAAAAAATTTTGTTCATCCTGTGGTGCGTTGTGTTACTTTTTTAGAGCACAATTGGGTTTTATTAATTTCTACTGCTGATTGAAGGGGTTCATGTGCAGAAACACTCTTCTGCCTGTATTGTCTGCTGAGGAAGTGTCTGCCCAAGTTTATACATTACTCCCCAAGCGCTACATATTATTTATGTATTAGATTTGTTTGGACTTTTTCTCCAAACTGCTCAGGCACTCATACAGACCTGTACATGGATATTATTCTCAGCGGCATGGTCCTCATGACTTGTGACAACTGCACAATAAGGAGGGAGGCAGTTAGGGAAGTGAATTGCATGATTGTAAGACATAAATAAAACAGAGAAACCTGGAATCAAATGGTGGGGAAAAAACATCCAAGTGTTTATGTATGTATTTCACTCCACATGTTCAAAAGAGGATTTGAGGTGACTTACCAAGGAGTCCCACTTGGTAAGAGAGCGGCCAAAGACCTATGAAAATATAAACAACAAAATAATTTTGAAAAAGAGGTAGACTCAAATATGCTAACTATGAGAGTTAATGAGAATAAGAATGAGTCATTTCATTACACAGATGGAGATTTACTTATGTGGTTTGGTTGGCAGGTGTGCTGACTTCGTGGTGTTAATCTTCAGGTTCATTGTGTAGGAGGCCCTGGTGAATTCTTTCCTTCAGTTAGAAAAGATTCAGATAAAGAGATGCAACTTGCTATGAATCCAAAAGCTGGGCAGGTTTGGGGGTCAGTATGGCAATTTTGCTCATCTTCTAGAGTTGGTGCTTGCTATTTTCGAGGTTCGGTTGTCATGCAACAAGAGGTAGGATGACCAAAAAAATACCTACTGGGCCACATTGTTTCTCATTCTCATTGCCGTTAGTTTATTTTAAAATAGCTTTTGAATTATTGAAGCAACACATGTTCCTTGCATAATCCCAAACAAAAGGATAAAGATGCAAATAAAGATCTTCTGTAAATCAATTACTCAGCAACAACCCTGTTATCTTGGGGGCTGCATCCCTTGTGTTTTGCTCTACTCATGCATACACTTACCTATTTAATGAAAGCCTTGGGGCTCCACCTCGATGCTTTGCTTTCTAATACACCCTTTGTCAATATATTAGAAATATTATGCTTTCTTGACCTTCAATATTTAAAGACTTTAAGCTTTTTTGCCACCTTTGTTGCTGGTAGCACCTGCTCTGAGCCCTCACAAGCCCTCCCCTGACATAGCCTCCCACAGCTTCCTCTCACAATCCTGCCTTAGACTCAACATAACATCAGAGTGATTCCTTAAAGATATGTCAAAACCTTTTACTCCTCTATTCAGAAATCTCCAGTGGATTTTTAATTTACATAACGTCCAGAATCTGCATTTTCATAACCCACGTGGCCCTAGCTGTCTGGCCTGCCCTATCCAACCCCAGATGGCATTCCATTGCATTTTAATTATTGGTTATATAGCATTCCAGTTAACAATTGTGCCATACATTAGCTAACCAACCGCTTATTGATTAATACTGTCACTTCTAATCTTTTCCTACTATAAACAAGGCTGAAGTAAGCATATTGGTATGCACATGACTACACAATGATGCAATTTTGCCTTCATAAGAAACTTGTTGCCAAACTTCCACTGCAGAAACATTCGGAAACATTCGACCATTTACATTGACCGAACCTGCTTCCTTAGGTAGCAGATTCTGGTTACCATTCAGTTTCTATGGTCACCAAGGCAGGTTAGGTGAACCCTGGAATTTTGCATCTGAATTCCTATTTTGATGGTGGTGAGATTTTGAACTACTGTTGGCATGGAATTCAGTGCCAGTCTTCTTGCTTTGCCTTGTCAAATTGGACAGGGAGACGGCTGTCTTGCAAAAGTGGAATTGTCACTAATTGGCCACAGAGGAAAGATTCAAAATCTTGCCAAAAGTCGCCTGCCTTCTGAGGGAATAAAATCCTCCATATAACTTTCCTTCTCATTAAAAAGAAACAAGCCCAATATAAACAGCACTTTGTGAACTAGAAAGCATTGTGTAAATAAATGCGAGTCATTGTTATCGATCGTGGAGATGCTGCTACTGTGGTCAGGGTGTGAGATGCTAGTGGGACTCCTTGAAAACATGGATGAGGAAGCCTGTCTGTCCAGCCTTCCTTTTTTTTTTTTAATTTAACCAATTTGTTATGTCCTGTTAAGAAATGTCAAAGAAGAAGCAACAATAAATAACTTTTGGCTTCACTGTGGCTTTTTCATTTAGATTAAAGCAGAATGCTTCAGGTGCAGTCTACATACACAATGAATACTCTGTAAAATGTTTTGTCACTTGTAATGTTTGGAATTCGAGTTGGTTTTCTTTATTATGACAAAATGAATTTAGCCATAGTTAAACATTTCTTGATACCGAGGATGACAACTACTTATTTTTGTCCACTGTAGATAACGGGAAAATTAATGTCCCATAAGAAGTAGAGTTAGGGGCTTCCCTGGTGGCATAGGAATTAAAGTCTCAGTGCCCCACTATCAAGCTATCGCTAGCCACTGCAGCATGAGTTCGATCTCCGGCCAGGGAGCTGACCCATATGGCACAGCAGCCCTCTCCTGACTAGCCGTTGCTCCCCTCAGCAGTGTATTTCAGGAGTTCTACCTGGCCTGCTCCTCATTCTGTCTCTGGTGAATCCTCTCACCCACCCCTTGTACCTTTGGCTTACACCCTAGTTCTTGTATGCATAAATAAATTAAAAATAAATCTTTAAAAAAAAAAGTAGAGTTAGATGTTAATTCTTGTTCCAAACTAGCATTCCATAGTATTTTATTAAAACATTTATGTAACATAAAAAATCAAGACAGAAAGACAGATGATACTCTTCTGAACATTTCTGAGAACTGGATTTTAACAAATCTATTTCTACTTAAATTTAAAAGAATGCAAATATGTTTACAAGTCTAGAAATATGTATGTTGGAGTTTAAAATGTGATTGAATAAATTTTCAGGAGTTAAGCCACTTATTTTTAGAATTTAAAGTAGGTTTAATTTTAGACTTTCCTAAAATGAACAAAAAAAAAAAAGACAAATGTTGCCTTCCATAAGATGTCAGAGTTGAGGGAGGGAGTAATTTTTGAATTATTCATGGAGACAAGTAATTGCTATTAATTTCTTGCTTTTGTCTTATTTTAAAAGAATTTTTGTGGCAACTCTGTGACCTTGAATATGTCTTGACCACACCTGGCAGGGCATCAAGCTTATAAATTTCATTCTTTTAAACTTCCTAAAAATCAAAACTGGAAAAGGAAGGAAAGCAAAATATTAGTGAAAAATTTTGGAAAATTAAGTCAGGACTTTTGCTTCAGATTAATAGATAGTTCTAGTCCAATATTTGTGGTTTAAGTAACATTTAAAATTGTTAAAGAACCCTCTTCCCATTGCTTCATTGCTGTTTTTGCATACAACCATAAATAATCTTGTGGAATTAAAAAAATAGTTTAAATCATTAGTTTGAAAATTTAGATTCAAATAAAATGAAACTTTAGTTGTATTACATGAAACATTTTAGAGATCAGAAGAAATATAATCCTTGATTTTCTGCCAACTGAGTCCAAATCTATTTAAATTCAACTGTGTCCCTCTCCCAACTTGGATCAGGGAAACTGATAGTTGATGGAGAGAATTAAACCTCGAGGGTAGCTGAAATCATTTCAGCTCCATGACCATGGACATTAAGTCAGCACCCAGTAATATCAGACATTATTCTTCCCAGTAACTACAAACAATGGCCTACCTCTTGTCAAAGACAATGTTCAACACTCTCTTTTTTTTTAACTTATTTAAAATTTTTTTATTTTACATTAATCTTTTACAATACATAATTTTGTTTTTATTTTTAACAATATTTGCTTCCCCCACCCCCTCAGGTTGAGTCCCCATAGAATTTCCTTCCCCAAGGCACCGTGCACCATCACCTCAATCCCCTGTGCTCCTCCCTCCCTCCCTCTGATCCCTCTCCCTCCTCCTATCCTGCAGTGTGTCTCTGATTTATAATTGTCTGTTTTTGCTTTGTTGTGTTTTGTACTGTTATTATTATTTTTTACACTGATGTCTTATTTGGTTCCCTTATATTCCTGTTATAAGTGAAACCATCCAATATTTTTCTTTTTCCTTCTGGCTAATTTCACTGAGCATAATTCCTTCTAGCTCCATCCACGTAGCTGCGAATGACATGAGCTTATCTTTTTGATTGCTGAATAATATTCCATTGTGTATATATACCACATCTTCTTGATCCAGTCATCTATTTTTGGGCATTTGGGTTGTTTCCCGGTTTTACCTATTGTAAATAGTGCTGCAACAAATATAGGTGTACAGGTGTTCTTTTGAATCAATGCCTCCACATGCAAAAAAATGAAACTAGACTATTACCTCTCACCATGCATAAAAATCAACTCAAAATGGATAAAAGAACTGGACATAAGACCTGAAACCATAAAATATATAGAAGAAAATATAGGTAAAACACTACAAGACATACATCTCAGTAACATCTTTAAAGACTGATCACCCAAAGCAAAAAAAGTCAAGAAAAGATAAATACCAGGGATTACATCAAACTGAAAAGCTTCTGCATAGCAAAAGAGACATTAACTAAAACAGAGAGATACCTCACTGATTGGGAAAAAATCTTTGCATTCCAGTCAACTGATAAGGGATTGATTACAAAGATATACAAAGAACTCACAGAACTCAACAAAAACAAAATAAACAACCCAGTCAAGAAATGGGCAGAAAAACTTAAAAGACATTTCTCCAAAGAGGAAATGCAAATGGCCAACAGGCATATGAAAAAATGTTCAACATCCCTGATAATCAGGGAAATGCAAATTAAACCACACTGAGATACCACTTTACACCAGTAAAAATGGCACATATCAAAAAAACAAGCAATAACAAATGTTGGTGAGGATGTGGTGAAAAAGGAACTCTCCTACATTGCTAGTGGGAGTTCAAACTGGTCCAAGCACTATGGAAAGCTGTCTGGAAGTTCCTCAGTCTACTAAAAATGGAGCTACCTTATGACCCGGCAATTCCACTATAAGGGATCTACCCAAAGGACACAAAAACATTGTTCAACACTCCCTTATTCTTCAATGTCAGATGTTTAATATCTTTTCTTGAGGCACATTCTTATCCAGAATTAGGACACTACACTTCCCTGCTATTTTTTTTCTACTGAACTCCCTTTCCATTTTTTTGGCATCTTGTACTCTTGCTTTCTCCTAGGTCTATATATTGGCAACCTTTAGAATGCTTTTCTTTTTCCTCAGTTCTTTTATTTTCTCTAAATTTGCTCTTTTTCTAAGCAAGTTAATTGAATTCCATGACTTTTTATATTGACATTTCTATGGTTTTCAAGGGAGACTACAGGCTCAAGAGGAGACTCTGAGCCTCTATTCTCCCATGAGCTCTAGACTGATCTGTTCCACTGCCCACTTCACATCTCCATTCAAATCTCTGATTATACCTCAATCCTACTAAGGTTGAAAACTCTGCAGTCAAATCTACTACTTTGCCCATTTTTTCTCCACCTCAATTTTGTCCACCTCCTCAAGTTCAACACTTAGCAATCATTCTCGATTAATTTCTTTCCTTCCCTCTTGAAATCCAATATATTGGTGATTCATTTTGGCCCTACCTCCAACATATATTCTGACTTCCATAAATTTACTGTTACAACACTACCCAGGCCATTACATTGCTCACTCATGCTGTAGAAATACCTTCCTAAATGACTTTTCAGCTTCTACTCTCCTCCAATAAAACCCCTCATCCATACAGCAACCAGATTGATCTTTTTAAAGTTTAAAGCAAATTATAGCAACTGCTTAAAATGCTTTGATGTTTTTCTGTTGCAGAATAAAATTTAAACTCCTATAAGACCCAAGTGATCTGCCACTTGCTCATGTCTGATCTTATCTCCTCCCTTTCCCTTTTGTTTAGTCAATGTCAGTACCTGTAGTCTTCTTCGTCCTCTATGAACACACCCAAGGTCATTCTCATTTTAGTGTCTTTGAGACTTCTTGGAATGTAGATACAAAGGCTGCTTCTATTCCCAATTCTGCTCCTCAAATGAAATTCCCCTTTCTCAGTGAAGTATTTCCTTTTTACCTTGTATAAAGTACTCTCTCTCTTAGTCAATACGACATCATGGTAATTTATTTTCATCATGGTGCTTCTCAATAGAATCTGAAATTAGTTTTTGTTCAAATGTTTATTGTCTGTTTTCCTTTCCTCACTCTTTTACTAGGATGTGAGGTGGAGAGAGCAAAATTTGATTCCTGATTGCCATTATATTCTCAAAGCCTAAAATAGGGCTAAGAATAGTGCATCAAAATATAACTATGAGTAACTATTCCAATCTTGATTTTATAGATCAGAAAACTGAGATAATAGAAGTAAAATAATTTGTCTAACATAGTCATAAGTTAGTAAATAGAGGTCTAACTTAAAGAAATAGATTATTGAATTCAAACAGAATTCTAATAGAATGGAGATAGGTGCAAAGTTACATGAGCATTCAAGATGGGGAGGTATTGCTGTTCCTAGGCAGGGTAGAAAATGTGTGATGATGAGGAAGAGAGGCTATTTCATCTGTCTTAAGGTTGTAGAGGGTGTTATGTAGCATATGTTATGTTATGTAGAATGTTCTATGTAAACCCAGATGTAGGAAGGTGTATGGATCTTAGAAAAATGCCAAATATCCTTGTGGTTTTTTCATAAAAGTGACATGATCAAAACTGTATTGTAGACAAATTTTGTGCCCGAGTAAGAACTTTTTCAGATACCAGAGAAGATAAAAGCTGATGAATTTTATTATGTATGATGACTGGAGGTCTTAGACCCTTTTTTGAGAGCATAGATGACCTCAAAGGATTACCTTTTTTTTTTTTAAGATTTATTTATTTATTTTTTAAATAATAAATTTTATTTTTATATTCCCCATACAATTGCAACCCCCCCCATTCTGACCCCAATCCCTCCCCTCCCGCCCCCCACCCCCAAAAAAGTGTCTCTGGTTCATAGTTTTTTGTTGATTTTGATTTTCACTTTCTTATAGTTATTCATTTTCCTGGTCCCTTATTTAAGTTTTCTAGATTCCTGCTATGAGTGAGACCATCCGGTATTTTTCTTTTTCTTTTTGGCTTATTTCGCTGAGCATGATCCCTTCCAGCGCCATCCATGTTGCTGCAAATTGCATGTGTTTATCTTTTTTGAATGCTGAGTAATATTCCATGGTATATATGTACCACATCTTCTTGATCCAGTCATCTATTTTTGGGCATTTGGGCTGTTTCCAAAGCTTAGCTATTGTAAACAGTGCTGCTACAAACATAGGGGTGCAGGTGTTCTTTGGAATTGATGTTTCTGTGTCTTCTCAAAAGATCACCTTTAAGGATACTTGTTAACTGGCTCCTTATTAACTGGGTAGTATGGAGAAGGATTCTATCCACCTCCAGGTGGTGCTTTTGCAGTATGGATATATTTCCATCATTTTGGAATCTCTTTGTATAGGAAAAAAGAGCTACCTCATCTTTAATTGAATGTTGCATTTCAAAAGATGGGCTGCCAACAAGTAGACACCAGGCAAAGTCAGCTGGATTTATATCCTGAACAATTTTCCTTTGGGTCAGCCTCCACCATGTCCAGGTTGAATCCTTTCATATTCTTAATCTGTCTTTAAGCACTTGTGTAGCAATTGTCTTTGAGACTAGCATATTTCTACCTTTTGGCTGAATTTAGAGCCCATCTGCCTAGTCTGAGAAATTGTAAAGAAACTCACAAAGAGAGGTCCTCAGAAGTTCTAAGAAATTGATCTGGGTGCTCAAATTGAAGTTAAGAGACTTTATTCCTCTTAATTCTGGGGGCAATTCATTATCTTTTATAATCTGGAAGGGGACTTGACTACTAGTTCTTTGTTTCCAAGAACCTGTATAAATTTACCCAAATTTTTCTTTTATGTATTCTAATCACATGCAAATTATATAAAGATAGAATTCATGTGTTTACATAATAATATCGTATTTATTTTTACTTCAGAAAGCTGGTTGTGGTTTTTTTGGTTATCCTAATTATTAAATATTTTAAAAAATTCTTTGTATCTGATATAAATAAGGCTATCCATACCTTTTTCTTGGCCCCATTTCTTATAGGATTGTTTTTAAATTTTTACTTTGAGTTTATGTTTATCTTTGGAGTTCAGGTGAGTCTCCTGGGGGCAACAAAAAGTTAGGTTTTTTTGTTTGTTTGTTTTTTTGAACCAACTGACTACTCTATGCCTTTTGGTTGATGAATTCAGTCTGTTCACATTTACAGTGATTCTTGATATACGAGGGATTGTTATTATCATTTTGTTTTTGGTTTACTGGTTCTATCTAATTTCTTGTTCATTTTTTTGGTGGAGATTCTTCTTTTTGATTTAGGTAGGAGAGTCCCTTTCAATATTTCTTGTGTGGGAGGTCTGATGTTGGCAAACTCCTGCAGCTTCTGTTTGTCTGAGAAGGCACTCTGATAGGAAGATAAGGTATTCGTATATTGGTGGCTGTGTTCTAGATAGCTGTTCCTTCTTTGTGGTGACATGTTCCTTTGAGATCTCAATTTGCCTTGTGTTGTTGTCTTTTATATTCTTGTCCACCTATTTTGTTGTATTAGATCTCCCCTGGAATCTTGTACTCTTTAGTAAAAATACACTGGATGCTTCAGGAGGAAGCTCAGGAAAGCATGTTAGAGGGGAGGTGGTTACCACTCCTGATACCCCATACTGGCTATCAGCAACTAGGTGGTCATTTTTTTTTCATTGTCATTTGTCTCAGTGCTCTTTTTTATTTATTTATCTATCTATCTATCTATCTATCTATCTATCTATCTATCTATCTATTTATTTTATATATTTTTACATCATTTTTCATTTTTGCACAATGTATGCATTTTTTTGTTTTAAAGATTCATTTATTTATACAAGAACTGAGGTACAGGCCAGATGCACGGGAAGGTGAGAGGATTCACCAGAGACAGAGCTGGGAACAGAACAGGCAGACTGACGAAATATACTGCTGTGGGGAGCAGCAGGTGAGACAGGAGAGGTGTGCCATGCCATATGGGATTCTTGCCGGCCGGCCGGGATTGAACCCGTGCTACAGAGGCTGTGGACAGCTTCAAGTGCAGCGCTCAACCAGCTGCACCACCATGCAGATCTAATGTATGCATTTTTATCTTGGTTATAGTGCCCATACAATTCTCACCGCCCCCCCCCACCCCGTTTTGATCCTACTCCCTGCCCCCGCCCCGTAGTGTAGTGTGTCTCTGGTTTATAGTTGCTTGTTGATTTTGAATTTTACTTTATTATAATTAGTCTTTTTCCTGGCCCTTTATTTAGGTTTTCTAAATTCCTGCTATGAGTGAGAACATCCAGTACTTTTCTTTTCTTTCTGGCTTATTTTGCTGAGCATGATCCCTTCCAGCTCCATCCATGTTGCTGCAAATGGCATGAGTTTATCTTTTTTGATTGCTGAGTGATATTCCATTGTGTATATGTACCACATCTTGATCCAGTCATCTATTTTTGGGCATTTAGGTTGTTTCCATAGTTTACCTATTGTAAATAGTTTTGCTATAAACATAGGCGTGCAGATGCCCTTTTGAATTAATGTTTCTGTGTCCTTTGGGTAAATACATAGGAGTGGAATTCCTGGATCATATGGAAGCTCCATCTTTAGCAGGTTGAGGAAACTCCAGACAGCTTTCCATGTGGTTGGACCAGTTTTCACTCCCACCAACAGTGCAGGAGAGTTCCTTTTTCTCCACATCCTTGCCAACATTTGTTGTTGCTAGTTTTTTTAATATGAGTCATTGTCACTGGTGTGAGATGGTATCTCATTGTAGTTTTGATTTGCATTTCCCTGATTACAAGTGATGTTGAAAATTTTTTCATATGCCTGTTGGCCATTTGCATTTCCTCTTCAGAGAAGTTTCTTTTTAGCTCTTCTGCCCATTTTTTGACTGGATTATTTTCCTTGTTTTTGTTGAGTCTCATCAGCTCTTTGTAGATTTTTGTGATCAGTCCTTTATCATTAGTGCTGTGTGCAAAAAATTTCCCCCAATTGGTAGGGTGTCTCTTTTGCTGGACAGAAGCTCTTTAGTTTGATGTAATCCCAGCTCTTTATTTTTGCCTTCATTATCACTGCTTTGGGTGATTTGTTTTAAAGATGTTACTGAGTTGTATGTCATGTAGTATTTTGCCTATAATTCTTTCCATATATTTTATGGTTTCAGGTCTTGTGTTTAGTTCTTTAATCCATTTTGAGTTGGTTTTTGTGCATGATGTGAGGTAGTAATCAAGCTTCATTCTTTTGCATGTTGTGACCCAGTTTTCCCAGCACCATTTATTGAACAAACCTTCTTTGCTCCATTGCATATTCTTTGCTCCTTTGACTTAAATCTGTGGGTATATTTCTAGATTTTCTATTCAGTTTCATTGGGCGGGCTGTCTGTTCTTGTTCCAATAACATGCAGCTTTGATTATTATGGCTTTGAAGTCTAGGAGTGTGATACCTCCATTCCCTTCTTTATTTTTCAGGACAGCTTTGGCTATTCAGGGTTTTTGGTGGCGCCATATAAATTTCATCAATATTTGTTCTATTTCTTTGAAGAATGTTATTGAAATTTTTATTGGAATAGCATTGAATCTGTAAATTGCTTTCATTAGGATGGCCATTTTGATAATGTTAATTCTTCCAATCCATTAGGAGGGGATGTCTTTCAATTTCTTTGTGTCTTCTTCTATTTCTTTTAACTATGCTTTATAGTTTTCTTTGTATAGGTCCTTTCCCTTTTTTGTTAGGTTTATTCCAAAGTATTTGATTTTTTTTTTGTTTCAATAATAAAAAGGGATGGTTTTCTTGATTTCTTCTCTTCAGATTGATGTGTATAGGAAGGCTACTGATTTTTGCATGTTGATTTCGTATCCTGCCACTTTACTAAACTGATTAGTTTGATTAGTTTTCTGTGGAGTTTTGGGGGTTCTCTCTATATATTATCATATCATCTGTGAATAGTGATAGTTTAACTTCTTCCTTCCCTATTTGGATTCCTTGTATGTCTTTCTCTTGTCTTATTGCTCTGGCTAGGACTTTCAGTATTGTATTGAAAAGTAGTGGTGAAAGTGGACATCCTTGTCTTGTACCAGATCTTAATGGAAATGCTTTTAACTTTTCACCATTGAGGATGATATTGGCTATGGGCTTGTCATATATGGCCTTTATGATGTTGAGGTGTATTCCTTGTATCCAAAGAATTTCAAGGGCCTTTATCAGAAATGGGTGTTGTCCTTTGTTGAAAGCTTTCTCAGCATCTATTGATATTATCATATGGTTTTTATATTTCTTTTTATTGAAGTATTGATTACATTGATTTATTTTCAGATGTTGAACCATCCTTGTGTCCCTGGAATAAATCCTACTTGGTTGTGGTGAATTATCTTATAGATATATTGTTGGACTCTGTTGGCTAAAATTTTATTGAAGATTTTTGCATCATTGTTCATTAGAGAGATTGGCCTGTAGTTTTCTTTTTTTGTGTTGTCCTTGTTCGGTTTTGGTATTAGTGTAATGTTGGCTTCACAGAACATGTTGGTATTATCCCTTCCCTCTCAATTTTTTGAAAGAATTTATGAAGGATAGGCACTAGTTCGTTTCTGAATGTTTGGGAGAATTCATTTGTAATTCCATCTGGTCCTGGGCTTTTGTTTTTGGGGAGGGTTTTGATTATCATTTCAATTTCACTGCTTGTAATTGTTCTGTTTAGGTGTTCTATTTCTTCTTTATGTAGCTTTTTGATTGTAAACTTGTAGGAATTTTTCCATTTTTTCTACATTGTTGAATTTGGTTGCATAGAACTGCTCATAGTAGTTTCTGATTATTCTTTTGATTTCTGCTGTGTTTGTTGTGATTTCTCCTCTTTCATTTGTGATCCTATTTATTTGTGCTTTCTCCAGTTTTTCCTTTGTGAGCCTGGCTAGGGGTTTGAGTTATTTATTTAATTTTTTGAAGAACAAACTTTTGGTTTCATTGAGCTTTTGGATTTTTTTTAGTTTTGATTTCATTTATTTCTGGTTTGATTTTTATTATTTCCTTTATTCTACTGGTTTTAGGGTTTTTTGCTATTCTTTTTCTAGTTCTTTGAGAGGTGTGATTATGTTGTTTCTTTAATTGCTTTCTTGTTTCTTTATGTGAGCCCGTATTGCTATATATTTTCCTCTTATTACTGCTTTTGCTGCATTCTATACATTTAGGAAATTGGTGTTCTCCTTGTCATTCAACTCAAAGTATTTTTTAATTACTTCTTTGATCTCCTCATTAATCCAGTGGTCTTCCAGTATTATGGGTTTCAATCTCCATGAGGTAGGAAGGATCCTTGCCTTCTTTTATGGTTTATTTCTAGTTTGATACCTTCATGGTCAGAGAAGATGATTGGTATGTTTTCAATCTTGGTGTATCTGTTGATGTTTGTCTTGTGTCCCAGTATGTGATCGATCCTGGAGAATGATCCATGTACACTTGAGAAAAATGTGTACTCAGATTTTTTTTGGGTTTGGTGTTCTGTAGATGTCAGTTAAGCCCATGAGGTCTAAATCCTTCTTTAGAGCTTTAGTGTCCTTACTTATTTTTTGTCTCGTTGATCTATCCATTGTTGATAGTGGTGTATTGAAGTCTCCTACTACATATATATTTTCTCTGATGTCTGTTTTCAGAGATGATACCAGTTGTCTCATATATTTTGGTGCTCCTTCATTTGGCGAGTGTATGTTAATGAGTGTTATGTCTTCTTGATGTATTCCTCTCCTATCTCGCCCGCTGCTCCCCTCAGCAGTGAATTTTTTCAGTCTGCCTGTTCTGTTTCCCACTCTGTCTCTGGTGAATCCTCTCACCCTCGCATGCATCTGGCCTATACCCCGGTTCTTGTATAAAAATAAATAAATCTTTTTAAAGATTATGAAATAATAATAATTTAGATGAACATCATGTCTAAACAACAGGTCAAATTTTATTATCCTGAGTTTTTATGTTTATTCAGGAAATATTTGTTAAACATTTATTATATGCTTGATCTGATCTAGTCCATGGAAGTAGCATGGTAAATTAAACAAATATTTTGACCATGTAGAGTTCATGTGTATATAAACCTAATATTTTCCTTGTCCCTTCTTTATCTCCACAATTATTTGTTTTTTTTTTTTCAGTAATTTTTATACTGAGCATGTAAAATCAAATATACATGAGGTATTTATTCAATAAACCTCAGTCTTTTATAGATTCTCATTGCAAGGTAAAATGATGTATTCTGGGGATTCCCTGGTGGCGCAGCGATTGAGCGCTGGGCTGCAAAGCTGCCCACAGCCTCTGCAGCACCAGTTCTATCCCCGGCCACTGCAAGGGTCCCACATGGCTTGATAGACCTCTCCTGTCTCGCCTGCTGTTCCCCTTAGCAGTATGTTTCGTCAGTCTGCCTTTTCTATTCCCCACTCTGGATCTGGTGAATTCGCTCACCCTCCCGTGCTTCTGACTGTACCCAATGCTTGTATAAATAAATAATCTTTTTTAAAAAATGATGTATTCTGAGATTAATTTAAGGTCATGATATACTTTTCTAATTCTTTTTCAAAATGGTATCTTTATAACAGGTCTAACCTATTATACAAATTTTGTGACTATATTTACTTTTTTGTTTATAAGTTTTCTTAAAATGTACTATTTTGAACCATGTTTGAGACAACTCTGGTTTCTCAATACCACCAAATTCAGAAGCACTTATTGAGACTTTCATCTTATTGCCAATTTGTAGCCCTGTTAGCTTGAAATGTTTTCTGTAATAAGACATTTGACTGCTAGAGATTTAGAATTGACTACTATCTTTACTGTCATTTTAAAGAAAGCCAGTTGCACCTGGGACCATACAAATAAAAGACAAATATGTAAACCCAAGGAAACAATTAACTTACCATTACAACATTTTATCATCTAGTCCTGTGTAGGTCTATGTCAACACAGATTGACAATGTCATAGAATTTTATTAGACAATGTGAAAACTCATTTGCAAATTTTATTGCCGTCCATCATTACTGGCATTCACAGTCCAGAAGATCTCCATTGTTGTGAATAACAATTGGGAGCAATGGCTGGCTGTAGCCAATGCAAGGTTAGCAATTTCTCACCGACAGGTGTTCTTTCCTAATGACCTCCATTAGTTCCTCTTTATTGCGAGGCTTTGTGTCCTGACTCATATTCTCTTTACCAAACACCAAACCAGAACTAACAGTGCCAGTGTGCAGTGGGACCATCACCACACACCCTCCTCCTACTATTCTAGTTCAGGGGCCATTGTCAACAGGACTGTACTTATCATACAGACTGATGACTAGCATTCTAACCTGTGCAGGACTATAGACTGCAGAGAAAAACATCTTCACCTGAAAGTCAAACCTAGAGGTCTGTAATCTGTGAAAGGCACTCAAAAGAAAAGGTACATTCTTTGGAGGGGCAGAAGTTTCAGCTGAATGTCCTAGAAAATTAGATCTCTCCTGCCATTCAAGAAGAGCAAATTACAGTTGTCCTGGGATGGAGATTCAGATATTAATGTCCTGATCTTATTAAGAATTTCAGCAAGCATAGCTTGTTTCTTAGCTACTTTCTTAGTATACAGGAGAATTAAACATTGTCTGATGTATATAACATTTTGTGTTGAATATACTGCTTTCAAATATATAACTCATTATCACCCTATGAGGTAGGAATGATGGGTTCCTTTCTACTTTTCACCTTCCCTTCTTTCCTTGCTTTGTTCTTTCTTTCTTTCTTTCCTTCCTTGCTCTTTCTTCCTTTTCGTTTCCTCCTTCTTTTAAATATCAGACAATGATGGCTGAGGTCAGTATAGGTTAATTAACTTGCCTGCACCTATACGATTTTTATGTGGAGAGTGGGGACTAAATTCTCAGTCTTCTAGATTTCAAAGATTGTACATTTTCTATTGTCCCATGGGTCCTATTCCACATGATGGTCCTCAATGAAAGGACATGGATCTAGTGTTTGCTATCATATAAATGAAGCATGTAGGTGTCTGATTATATGTTTCATATTCCTTTGAACAAATCCTGAATTTGATCCCTCTTAGAAGCTCCAATTGCTGTCCTTTTAATAAAGTCCTGTGTGTGAGGTTGGGGGAAGGGAGCCTTCAATGATAGTTAAACAAAGAGGTTATTAGATAATCAAAATGAACATTAAACCCAGGAAGGAGACTGACAGATTTTATTCTGTGAGGGTTGTTCTGATAAACACAAGTTTGAATTTAGTTTATATAGGTAGGAGCAATGAGTCATTGACATTAAAAATGTAAATTCTTGACCAGAGGGACTTCTAGTTTTATGTTGTCCTAAAGATATGCTGATAGAGGAAGGCAAGGCAAGATTCAATTTCCTCCTTCCTAAAGGATGCATTGCAGAGATGCAAACACTATGTGCCCATCCTTAAATATTCTTTATTTTGCTCTTTGATGGTTGGTGTGAAAAGACTGGCTGTACCTCCAGGCAGCAGATTCCTGCAAACAGAATGGAGCCTGTGAAGACAGCTTTGCTCTCTTGCCTGTTAGATGGGTTGGGGGAATGGAGGTTGTCCCAGAAAATTTTACAATATATTCACATACTATATCTTTTCTTTACTTATGTGAGGACATAATTTCTTCAGCCTTATCCTTGCTCTTTTAGGAACAAGTAAATGAAACTACAACAAAATGAAACTCAAGGAACTAAAAACCAGATATAAACAAGGGTCAGACATCACAATATATTGGAGTCAGACATCAATTGCCAGTGTTTAGAGGTGTTTTGATTTCACATTTCAAAGGGAAATGTTATTTATTCAGAGCAATTAAAGGGGCTGTAAAACTTGTGTAGGTGAGCCTTTGGCAGTGGTTTCTCAAGGTCATATTGGAGATAATGTCCATTCTTTGACAATGAGCTTTAAACTTTGAAATGTAAATCTCACATTATATGTATAGTATACATATGCTGTTATTTAAAAACAAACAATTGTTTCTATTCTCTTGGTATTTAAAAAAAAAACCCTGCTTCTCTGGGCCTCCCCTGGTGGTGCAGTGGTTGAGCTCTGGGCTGCAAAGCTGCCTGCAGCCTCTGCAGCGCCATTTCGATCCGGCTGCCAGCAAGGGTTCCACATGGTGTGGCAGACCTCTACTGCCTTGCCCAATGCTCCCCTCAGCAGTGTATTTCGTCGGTTTGCCTGTTCTGTTCCCCACTCTGGCTTTGGTGAATTCTCTCACCCTCCCATGCTTCTGTGCTTCTGACTGTACCCAGTGCTTGTATAAATAAATAAATAAATCTTTGAAAAAAAAATTAAAAAAAGCCTAGTTCTCTTTCAACAGAATAATTCATTGTCTCAAAATCAGTAAAATACCTTAAGACAGGATGTGGGAGGTGGCTGGCATGTAAAGAATTCTAAGAGTGGCATGATGTAAATATGTGGAGGTCTATTTCTCTACCTTTAACTTATGTTTAGCAAGACCAGAAGTAGTCGTTGCTGTTCTAGCAGGAATAGCCTTTCAGTGTTGGTATTATTTCTTATAACAGCTATGATTCTTTTCTGGTCGTGTGGAAAAGTTTAAATCTGTATAAAAGCACACCTAGCAGAGTGGGTGGCACTCAGAATAGCCTCTCTTAAGATGGTTTTCTTCTCTTCCTCTTGCTTCCTTTCATGTGTTACCATCTCCCTAAGCTTTTCTTACTGCCTAGCATTATCCCAGCTTCTCCGATGTTGCTCAGATCCCCCTACGATCAGCCTGCATCACAGAATAACTCCCACAGAGAAGTCCTCTTGTTAGTATAACCACCTGTGGAAAAACTCTAATGTTCTATCTATTTGTAAGCTTGTTATGTTCTGGTTTGTAACTTCAAAAATATTTAGAATTGTTTAAAGGAGGCTTGGCCCCTTTAAAAAGCAGCTTCAGCGAGCAGGATGACACAGGCAGTGATGAAAACCAAAGCTGTTGAGAGCTACAGCTGTCTGGTCCTTTCGTATGCAGATTTATGGAACTAGGAGGGGGGTTTGAGAATGGGCCTAGGGAAGACACACTAGAGAGCTGGCAAACACACAGTGAAGAAGAAGGGCCTCAAACTTCAGTCTCCCAGGAACTGCAGGATGTCTCAAGGAATCAATAGTATTTAGAATTGGACAGAACTTCTATAATCTCAATAATGTGATCTAACTTTCCTTATCTTACAGAAAGGGCAAATGATTTGCTGACAGTCATAGAACTAGCAAATAGAGCTTCAGAAATTTGAGATCAAGTGTAACTTTCCTTAACTATTGCTGGCCCTGTGTAGGGCACATAGAAGTTTGCCAACTGTGGGGTAAAGAAAATGTCAGGCTTTTCTGCCCTCCTGCCATCAGGATAGATGATGGATCCTTATCCTGAATGCATGCCTGATGGCGGGCACCTGGAATAGGGTGTGGACATAGGTAGATGGGATACAGATGAGCTAAGATTGTGCTTTTAAGGGCAGCATCACAGGGACGCCAGCAGAAGCCGAAGCAGCAGCCGAAAGAGAAGCCGAAGAGAAGCCGAGAGAAGGCCGGAGAAGGCCCAGATAGTGAAGACTTGCTGGGGGCTGGGAGGACTGCCAGCCTCCCGGCCCCCCAGCACCCCTGCCTGCCACGTACCCGCTGAACCCCAATAAAAACCTGCAAAATCACTGAGGACTCTGACTACTCCTTTACCCGGTCTGCATGGGATCAGAAAACCTGCACTGTGTCCTGGTCCTGCCCTTACACCAACATATATGAGTCTTATGAATGAATGATTGGATAAAATAATTTATGATAACTGATAGAGACTAGCATCTTCCTGCATAGCTTTAAAAAGTTGGGAATCAAGCTGAGCGAAGCTAGATAAATAAGTCTTGTTACATGGATACTTTTTTCTGGATAAAATCACATTTATTTAAAGGCTTAGTTAGTTGAAAGCCTGGAGTGCCCACAGTGCCTGCAAGACTTTTAATGGGTTGCTGTCTACAAGGTGAGTAATGCAAATGAATGTGAATAAAGATGGTTAAGCAACTCCAAGCTGAAGTAAAGCATTTAAAAGAAAGATTATGTTTCTCAAAAGCTGAGCAGATCCTTTTCTTTTAGAAAACTTTAAAATTATACCTCATTTTCCATAATTTTCCTTACTTCTAGTAGCCATTTCATACTTACTTATTCACTTGATCATTGCATTGTAACTCTGATGCTAACTATGCAGAATTAGGGCCGACTTCACAGGTTAAGGTCACAGGTTAGGATAAGTTCCCCACAAGCTCCCCCTGACTTCATATTCCACCTGCAAGCAAGTTCAGGGATTCCCAGGCCACTCTCAGTTTGGATCAACTATTTACAAACTTTAGTGTTTCCATTACCCCCTCAGGTTTGATAAGCTACCAGAACAAATCAACTAAATCGTCAGGGTATCATTTAATAAAATTAAAATTGCACTTTACTCCAATGAACAATGCTGGGAGACACAAAATAGAAAAGAAAGGGGAACTAGTAGAGTTGCCATGGGAACCCAGCCATGGGTCCACATGACCAATATGGGGATATAAAGAATTCTGGGATAACAGATCCCAGCAGGACACCTCCTTCCTGTAGGGAAGGTCTGTAACAGGGTGGTCCCAGGAAAGGGGGAGGTTCCCTGCCCCACCCAAGGGAGGGTGGAGCTGAGCAGGAAGAGGAGAAGCTGCAGAAGAGACTGAGGAAGGAAGCAGGATGGAGCCAGGAGACCTGGAGGAGGCGCATGGAGCCTAGAGACACATAAAGAAACTGTGCTTGTCTTTTGGTCGTGGACTGGGTGACACAGATGTGGGTGAGACCCGTGGAGAGGTGACCATGGCAGCTTTTATCTTGATGTTGATTTTGCTCTTTTCCTTCCGGGCTTGTCTGGTTGTTTCTGACTCTTTTCTGTGGGTCCCCACTGGAAGATGCTTTAGACTTGTGGCAGGCTTTGGGGCCTTGCTCTGGGCCGATCCCATATGGATGGAGTTTTACCCACGAGGGGACGGGTAACTTTGGGTGCTTCACTTAGAAACTAGACTCTTTGCCTTACCTGTATTGTTTCCTAGTTTTATTAAAGTTCCTTCCCATTAAAGTCTCCTATGTTTTGTGTTGATGCGACGGATGGCAGAACCCATTTAGAATAGGCAGGTTTGCGGGGTTTGGGCTGCCCCTCTCCCTGTCCTATAACAGGTCCACCTAGACCTGATATCCCAGTAGATAACAACCAGCAGAGACTGACTCCGCCAGTAGTGAAGAGTCCACCAAAATAGTTTATAAAAGGGAAATCCAAATCTTTCTTGTGTAGCAGACTTCACTCTTCTCACCTGTTGCTTCTCTTACCAGTGTATTTCAATAAGGGCTTTTTCTGTTCTCCTCTGCCTCTGGTGAATTCTCTCACACCCGGGCCTCCAGCCTCACTCTGATCATCTCCCTACAAAACAAATGAAGAATTCAGGATTACAGTTTCATTATAAAGAACACAAAATCAAGACTAGCCAAAAGAAGAGACCCAAAAGTAAGTTCTGGTATCACTGCAAATATGAAACTGCCAAGGCCTAAGAATGTTCTCATCTGTGTGTATCAGCAACCAGTGAGCTCACCTGAACTTCAATATCTAGAGTGTTTATTAGAGTCTCATTCTAGCTTCATGATTGATTGAATTACTGGCCACTTAGTTGAACCTGATCTCTATCTCTCTTCCATGGAGGTTGGGCTGATATCATGAGACTCAAAGCTGCAATTATCTAATCATGTGATGGGGCTGATGTGGTGAGCACTCATCCTGAATCACTTTATCTACATAAACTGTCAGGGTCCACCATGAATAACAAAGATACTCCTGTCCTTCTGAGACTACCAGGAGATAGCTGTTACCTCCCAGGAGCAAATTCTTTCTTATATAATAACCATATAACAATAACAATATTTTATTAAAGAACATATTTTGTTTATGAAGAGAAAGAAATGCATGTGTGTCAGTAATCATCCCAACTAGCAGTCCTGGAGAGAGAAGACTGACCCATTCTCTGTGCTGCCTTCCAATGTGATTCTGCTATGTGGTCCTGATCACTAAGATTAATGGAGCCATATCTTTTGATTAGTAGTAAATATGGGGATATATAACTTGCAACTCACTACTGTAAAGGAAAAAATGTCATGGTCCAATTTGGAAGATTTGGGTTGGCTGCTACCCTCCAGGAGAAGAGGGGGTTCTAAATCTCCATGCATGGTATTCTCTAACTTCTCCGCCACTCTCCTCCTACTCTAGATTAACACTTACACAGCCAATTTCATAAGCTTTGTAAAATTCATAATAAAATATTAACAGTAAATTTTGCAAAAATATAATATTTTTAAGTGCCTACATGTGCAAGACAGCATGCTAAATTTAGCATATACATCATCCCATTTAATTCTCAAAACATTTCTATGAGATGGGGAGTGTTATTATCTTTACTTGACAGATGAAGAAGTAGATGTCTTCTGCAGTCATGAACTGGGACCCTGAGATAGCAGAGCTGCCAGGGACTCATATCTTCATTGGGCTGATGCCAGAACTCTATTAACTGTATAGTGTACTGCCTTCAAGTGATTGTACTGAGACCATATGAGTGCGAGTCACATTTAACAAATAAGTTTTACACAAAAATGCTACCACTTTGGTTATTACCTATTTCAAACTTCTTTAGTTAGTTCTGTTAGTCTGGATTCACCTTTACTTCTAAAGACATTATAATATACTAATAAGAGCAAAGACTATTTGGCCAGCTTACTTGGCTTTATTTAATGACTTTGAGCCACTGTCTTAACCTCTCTGTACCTTAACTTTCCATTTGTAATGATATTATAGTCAAGTTTATTACATAGGGTTTTTGTGGGAAAAAAAAAATCAGTGCATTCTTATATGTAAACCACATAGATCTGTGGGGATAAGATCACCTGTTTCACAGTGCTTTTGGAATTAAATGGGATCTTGGAGATAAATTACCATGCATAAATCATATGGTGGTACTAAATCTGTGATGATGTGTTTATTTCTTTGATTGCCTAAATAGTTGATTCACTTATCAATCACTTGCTTTTCCAGGTGGGTTATTATAGAGTGGGTAGTGTAAGTATCCCAAAATTTTAGGCTGTGGGTCTCTGATTCTGGAGTCTGAGGTTCTGGAACGCTGGGACACTGTGAGGCTCAGTTAAGAGTGACAGATGATGGCAGCATCCTCCTACACTTGCGGGACATGTAGCCTGTATCACATGGCAAGTTTGGGATCTGATTTCAGTAGTAAGCTTATATAGGATTATGTTTTCCCAACTTTTTAGCTTAAAGTCTCTTATTGGCAATCTCTTTTCATATGGTTGTTATGCCTCATTGTTAAGATTTTGCCACCTCAGGGGGCATCTCAATTTAAAAGAAGAATTAGTTCAGCTTTCCTCATTTCATGGGCAAAAAGAATGCCAAGAAAGAGCAATTTACCAGGAATCCCTATGGATGAAAACTTTTCTATGGCCAAGTTATAATTATATGCAGAATTTAGTAATATATTCTCAAGTGGTCTTTGGAAGATTGGAGGGTCAATGATGACCTTGAAATGCTAAGTTGTGGGATCTGTGTGTTGCCTTTTTTGTGAATATGAATCTAATTTACTATACCTTTATAAACTTTGAATGCTAAATATTGAAAATATTAAGAAAAATGAGCCACACAACAAATTCTCTTTGCTAGTCATCCCAATTAGTAAAATCCTGAAAGTAATTAGTCTAGGCTGAACAGAAATCAGGCAACAGGGGAGTGCAAAATTTAATCAAACTTGAAATTCTGACCTATTAAAATAGATCAGGTTTAACCTCTGATGTTTGTGCTGCTTATCACTTTGGATTCTATTTACCTAAACAGACCTGGTAAATTTTGCAGTGAATAAATTTAAAAGGCAGAGTTTTCTATTCCATGCAGCTGGTTTCATTACATATCTTCATATCATATAGTCTGTCACTTAGATGCAAATTGTGAGATTTGACAAATTTTGGACCTCTAAATGAAATAATGACACTTCCATCAATTTCTATAGCCCATGAGTAATGACTTCCCAAAACTTTAAATTTATTTTTTCTGAGTTTTTTGTTTGTTTTGTTTTCCTCTCCTTTACATGAAAAACAGATTTCATTATTATTGCTGAGCTGTACAGCCTATATTAGTTCTATTGTGGAAATAGGGACATTTCTGAAAAACACAACAATAAAAGAATAGAAATGAAAAAACAAGCACAGTAAAGGGATTAGAAATACTTTTTAATGCTATTTCAATATTTTTATGTGGAAAATATTAAACCTATACAAAATTAGAGAGCACGGTATTCTAAATTCTCTTATATTCATCACCAAATTTCAACTAATATATTTAATTTTATTTTTTTAATATTTTATTTTATATATTTCTTACATCATTTTTCATTTTTGCACAATGTATGCATTTTCATTTTGGTTATATTCCCATACAATTGCACCCCCCCTTATTTTGACCCTACTCAACTACATATATTTTAAATGTGAAAAACACCTTTGTAAATTTTCATCTTGATCTCCTAAACATAAAACCATGAACTTATATATTTCAACACTGAAAGTGAAGCTTCTAGTATTTAGAGATCTTATACTTTGTTAGTTGTCTATGAAAGTTTGGGTCTTAGTTCATTCCCCACCCCATCCCCCACCCCACAACCCCCAAGTCAAATATTGTCTTTGCTTCTGCTTCTCTGTGTCTTCCACTCTTTCTCTCTCTTGTTGGCTACATCAGTCTCACACACTTAGGACTTTTCATGGGTTAGAAATGGCCCAGAACACAATACCTTCTTCTGACCCATGGAATGCTCCAAATCCCCTTTTGATATGAAGATGGCAGCTGGTCTAAAGAGATGACCAGAATGGCCAACAGATTTCCAAGGTCAATGAGGAGAGAATCGTATCTGTTCAAACTTCACTTAACTAGAGAGGGAATAGTTTCCAGAAAGGCAAAGAGTTCCCCATCGAGTTTGGAGATGAATCTTCATTTCTTTTGGGGTAGTTTAGCCATTTGCCCATTAGAATATGTGTTTATTGTGAGTCATAAATGAGAGAAAATGAGTTGGGGACGCCAGAATATTATTCTTGTATTTCACTGGAACTATTTATGCTGAGCTGCTTTCACTTACTACCTCCTGTGCTACCACCTGCCAGAAGCAGCCCGCCTCATCGGAGCGCCGTCTGGTACTACTGGAGCATGAGGGCCTTGGCCTCCCTGTGAAGGTGCTGTATGTTGGCACTGCGGGCCAGCAACCCCTCATGCTTGAACATAGTTGGCACCCACAGGATGAGCAGGAGTCTTTTATTTTCTGGTCCAAGTACTCTAGCTAAACCATATCCATTTACTATGAAATCACAAAGTGATAGAAAAAAATATGCAGTCTTCTCTGAAATGAATGTTTTTCTTAGAAAGTAATCTGTAATTTATTTAATTTATTGGTGAGCTAGTGCAGGACTGTAATATATATATATATATATATATATATGTAGGTGGGGTGGGGGTGTGTGCATGATAATGCCAGCTTTATCTTCCTTCAAAACGTAGTTAATTATATTTTGGATACAGAGTGAATGGGACTTTGAAAGCCATTCCCAGTCCTTTGAGGTAAATTAGTAGAAGACAAAGAGAAGAAGTATAGATAAAAAGAGAGGTAAAAACAGGGCTGTTATTAAATTAGGCAACTATCCTGGTTAGGTCTAGACAAACTTCAGCTTCCACAGTGAGCCCAGGCAATTCAGAAAGATTAAATGTGTACAGTTTTTCCCTGACTTTGAATACCTTAGTACAGGAAAAAAAAAAAGCCACTTCATATAATTGATTGTTCACTTTTGCAATCACTTGCTTGACTATAAAACATCTAAATGAGAGTGAAATCTGTGCATGCTTGATCTTGGGTGTTTTCTAGCAAAAGCAGCCATCCACTGACTGCAGTCATTGTGGTTTACAATACAAAAAGGAGACTTCTTTTTTCTAGCCATTCAATTCTATCATTTAGCATCCTAAAGTTTTCTATGTACAAGGTTCAAAGACAATTATTAATTTGGATTAACTTGCTGGTATAATAATAGATCAAAGGTAAGTGAAGGCATATATACAATAGAAGCTTATTTTTCATTTCTAACTGTCTAAGGCAGATGTGGGAGAACAGAAGAGGTATCTTCACACTAATTCCATGACACCTGATGGGGACTTTGCTGACTTCTGCAGGCGTCAACATCCAACAGTGTGGAATATCTGTTATAAAAGGCTACAACCAGTCTAGGTGATGGTATGCAGCTAGTGGCCCACTGCTTCTCATATCCTGTTCACTAGAATTTAGTCAAGTGGTCGTAACTATAAGGGAGACAGGGAAATGTAGTCTAGTTGTGTGCCCTAGAAGGAGAGTCAGACTTCTCTGTCATGCTGTCGTTCCTCAGTCACTAGTTTAGGAAGAATCCTATGCAATCAACTATGATATGAGGAAGAAATTGAAAGTTGAAATTCTACTTAGTTAATATTTTGCAAGCACCTACAGTCAGATCTCAGGCAAGCAACAAACAGAACTCAGAAAATGAAAAGATTATGAAACTTACAATTTAAAAGAGGGATACTGGTGGAACTGAATGAAAGTTTTACATGAGGGCAGAGTTCTGCTTTGAATAATTTCCAGCTGATGTACAGCACACTGCACGTCATATATTAGCATTTAGGAAATATGTGATAAATAATGAATAAATTCTAAGTCAAGACAGCTCATCCCTCAAAGAAAGGGTAGAATAGACTTGTGTCAAGCAAGCTTTTAAAGCTGACATAACAGCTTCATAAAGGAGGGCAGCTAATAAATATCAGTGAACAATGCTGAATTAAAAAAAAATTATCAAGGATATTTTTCTTCTTAAAAAAAAAAAAGAGACTTTTCCTGAACCTTGATTCTACCTTTCATGCAAAATGAGAAATCTTCAGTGGACATGTTCTATAATGAAGGTAAGTTATTCAGTGTTTTCAGGCTATAACAGTCTTCTTTTATCACTCACCATATCAATAATATTTAAAGGACCCTCCAAAGACACACTTATTAGTAGACAAATGAGGTAATAAGAATTTCTTTTACTTAAGCAAGGCTACATACTGGATTTATCTCCCCAGTATGGGTCATTACCAATGTATAAGTGTTTCCAGAAAGGACTTCTACCATCATTACCAAGTTTTTATTAGCAATTGAAGTGTGGAAAATGTAGCAACAAATTTTCTGCTCAAGTCTGTGTATCTCTTGTCATCCTGTATCTTCATCGACCCCAGCTTCAAGACCCTCTGTGTTTTTGATATTCTGAGAGGTATTCACACTCTACTTTCTAAATGGCAACACTTAAGTTTATGGTCCCATAATCCAATGCATTTAGGGAATATATTATTTGAAATTCTGGGTGTCATTTAAATGCAGAAACAAGGAACAGGATTTGGTGGCTTTAGCCTAAATATTTCTGTTCTTTATTTCTATGATACCCCTCAGACTGACTTCATATGATTCTATTTATGATGGAGGTAAGAAATGTATTCAGTCTGGACCTTAGGATAAAGTTCATTTCAAAGTGACTAAATTCAACTTTCTTCAAATGGCTGCTTTGTGATTTTGATATAAAATAATCTCGGTCATTAAATTTTCTCTATAAAGGGAATAATCTTTTTAACTTTCAGGTTGTTCGAGTCTTCCTGTCTCTATCCTTTCATGGTTTTGCCCACACACATCTGTTGGGTGAGCACATGGAAATACCAATGCCTTCCCTGAAGACTTTACAGATGTGATTTAAAAAAAAGATTTATTTATTTATACATACAAGAACTGGGGTACAAGCCAGAGATGTAGGGGGGGGCGGTGAGAGGACTCACCAGAGATAGGGTGGGGAACAGAACAGGTGGATTGACTGAAATACACTGCTGAGGGGAAGCAGTGGGCAAGACAGGAGCAATGGGAGACACACACTCCTACAGGGGCATATCAGAATCAATTTTTGCCTCTTTTTCAGTTGTTTCCCATAAGTATATCGTTGACACAGGCACAATTATGACATATGTTATGTGAATGTCTTTTTTTTTACATTTTATATCACATAATAAGCAATATTACATGATTCTACATGCTTGTTTGTTTAAAAATATAATTCTTTTAATTGTGCTATTTTGTTATACTGCTTGATAGCACTACGATTATTTTCAGAAAAATTTTTATATTCTCTTCCTTTATCTTTTTCTTATTGTTATGAAAAATTTCAAACACATATAAGAGCTGAGAAACTGTCACTCCCATCCTTACAATGAAAAAGAACTGGAAAAACAGAACATTAATTAATTTCCTTCAACTCACCAGAGACTTGGGCAGCACAGCAAAACATGCTGAAATCTGGAGAGAGAGGGTCCTCCAGACTAACACTGACAAATCTAAATACCTGGAGAACAAGTTCCTCAAGGCATAAATTGGTAGGAATTCTCAAATGGTAATTTCCATTAATGGCTCGAAGCTAGGTATAGAGTAACCAGAGAGTGAGGAACTCCTGGGGGTCTGGCAGAGAGAGAATATAAGTAATCACAGTAAAGTAAGTCCAAGTGTTGTTAATAAAAGTTACTTTCCGGAGGACTTTGTCAGAGACTTCACTTCTGGTTCTTATCTGTGGACAAAAATATGAACTATCAATATAAGGATTTTGAAACAGGTAAAATAAAATGTGTTCTTTTTAATATTTTCTGTACAAATGTACTATGACAAGAGTTTTAACTTCTGTGACTTTTTTAATTTTTTGCAGTGTTGTCTTTTTTTTTTTAAAGATTTATTTATTTATTTATTTATACAAGCACTGGGTACAGTCAGAAGCATGGGAGGGTGAGAAAATTCACCAGAGCCAGAGCCAGGAGCAGAACAGGCAGAAGGATCGAAGTACTCTGCTGAGGGGAGCAGTGGACGTAGCAGGAGAGGTCTGTGCGCCATGCGGGACCCTCGCCAGATAGAATTGGCGCTGCAAAGGCTGCAGGCAGCTTCGCAGCCCAGCGCTCAACCACTGAGCCACCAGGGAGGCCCTTCTGTGACTTTTTTTACTGTGATATGTTTTATTGTGGTAACTTTGGTTTCAATGGGCCTCCTTTTGCTTTTTTCTGCACCCCCACCCACACTTCCTCTGGTAACCTCAATTCATTGTCAGGTTGTTAGGGTTTGTTTTATTTTACTTCTGTCTATTTCTTTGTTTTGTTTCCTTATATTCTACATATGAGTGAAATCAACCAGTATTTGCACTTTTCCTTCAGACTTATTTCACTTAGCATAATATCATAAAGTTCAAGCCATGTTGCTACAAATAGCAAGATTTCACTTTTTATAGCTGAGTAGTATTCCATTGTGTATATATACACCACACCTTCTTTACTGACATCTGTCCTTTGGTACTTGGGTAGTTTCAATAACTTGGCTACTGCAAATAGTGCTGCCCATGAATGTAGGAGTGCATGCATACCTTTAAATTCATGTTTTTGCATTCTTTGGGTAGATAACTAGGAGGGGACTAGATGATATAGCTATATTTTCAATTTTTGGAGAAAACTTCACACTATTTTCCATAAGATCTGGCCCAGTCCATTTTCCTACCAACAGTGTAAGGGTTCCTTTTTCTCCATATCTTCACCATAACTTGCTTCTGGTCTTCTTGATATGGTCATTCTCACGGATGTAAGATGTTATCATATTGTGGATTGATTTACATTTTCCTGATGATAAATGATAATGAGCATTTTTATTTCATGTGACTGTTGTTCATCTCTTTGTCTTCTTTGTAGAAGTGTCTGTTTAGCTTTTGTGCAATTTTTTGTTATCTTTCTGTTGTGTTTAATAAGTTCTTTTTAGATGTCAGATGTTGATCCCTTATCAAATGCATGATATGCAAACATTTCCTCCCAATCAGTAGGGTGTCTTTTTTTTTTTTTTTTTTTTTTTGGGTGGGACCCTCGCTGGTGGCTGGGAATGAACCAGCGCTGCAGAGGCTGCAGGCAGCCTCACAGCCCAGTGCTTAACCGCTGCACCATGCTTTCTTTCATTCTGCAGAAGCTTTTTAGTTTGATGGTGTCCCTTTGTTTATTTTTGCTTTTATTTCCCTTGTGTTAGAGTCAAGGCCACAAAGATATCCCTGAAATCAATGTGACAGAGTGTTTTGCTTTTATTTTCTTGTATATATTTTGAGATTTCTGGTTTTATATTGAAATCTTGAATCCATTTTGAGTTCATTTTTGTGTCTGGTGTGTGAGATAGTGGTCTGGTTTTACTCTTTTGCATGTGGCTGTCCAGTTTTCCTAACACCATTTGTTGAAAGGATTTTCACCATTGTTTTCTCTTAGTTTTTGTTGTAGATTAACTGACCATATTTAAGTTTGGGTTTATTTCTGGGCCTTCAATTCTATTCCTTTGTTGTGCATGTCTACTTTTATTCTACCATTGTACTATGTTGATCACAGTAGCTTTATAATATGAAGTCTGGAAGTGATACTTTAATTCTTCAATTCATTCTCTTTTTCAATTGCTTAGCTATTTGGGGTCTTTGATTTTTCCATATAAATTTCATCAATATTTGTTCTATTTCTTTGAAGAATGCCATTGAGATTTTGATAGAACTGCATTGAATCTACATATTGCTCTGGGTAAGATGACCATTTTATTTTATTTTTTATTGTGGTAACACTGGTTTACAATACCATATATGATTTAGGGGAAGAAGTTCCCATGTCTTGAGATGTATACTACCACACCACACCCAACACCAACACGCACGTAATCCTTAACCACAGACAAGATGTCCATTTTAACAAGGTTAATACTCCAATATATGAGAAGGGAATCTTTTCATTTCATTGTGCTTTCTATTTCTTCTAGCAATATCTTAAGTTTTATTGTACAGTCTTTAATGTACTTAATTCAGTTTATTCCTAAGCATTTAACTTTTCTTGATACAATTATAGTAGTTGAGATTGTTTTTCTTGAGTTCTTCCTCTTCTAGCTTGCTATTTGTGTATAGAAATGCAAAAAAAAAATTATAGTATTGTAGCCTGCCCTTTACTATGCCAATTTACTATTTTTAATAGTTTTTCAGTAGAATTTTAGGGTTTTCTTTTCTTTCTTTCTTTCTTTTTAAGATTTATTTATTTTCATATAAGAGCTGGGGTACAGGCTAGAGGCGCGGGAGGGTGAGAGGATTCACCAGAGACAGAGCAGGGGGCAGTACAGGCAGACAACAGAAATACACTGCTGAGGGGAATAGCGAGTGTGACAGGAGAGGTCTGCCATGCCATGTGGGATTCTCGCCAGCCGGTTGGGATTGAACCTGCACTGCAGAGGCTGCAGACAGCTTCACAGTTCAGTGCTCAACCCACTGCACACAGGGGAGGCCCAGAATTTTAGGGTTTTCTATGTATATTATCAAATTGCCTGCAAATATTTTTTTTTTTTATAAATTTTATTGTTATATTCCCCATACAATTGCAGGCCCCCATTCTGACCCCAATCCCTCCCCTCCCGCCCCCGCCCCCCTAAAAGTGTCTCTGGTTCATAGTTTTTTGTTGATTTTGATTTTCACTTTCTTATAGTTATTCATTTTCCTGGTCCCTTATTTAAGTTTTCTAGATTCCTGCTATGAGTGAGACCATCCGGTATTTTTCTTTTTCTTTTTGGCTTATTTCGCTGAGCATGATCCCTTCCAGCGATAGTCATTTCTTTTCCAATTTAGATTCATTTTTCTTTTTCTTGCCTAATTGCTGTAGCTAGGACTTACCAATACTATTTTGAATAAGAATTCTGGTCCTCCCTCTCTCTTATCCTTATGTTGCTTTTTCTAATGAAGTCAGATAGTTCTCAAAGTATTTCTTCATTCATATACAGACATACACATACATACACATATATATGTTATTATTTTTCTACCTGATCCTTTGTGTACTATCATTAAGGTCACTGATTCAATACTTCATTTGGTTTATTCTACTTCCATAGCTTTCTCTAGAGTGTTTTATCTCATGCATATTATATATTGAGCTTTTTACATCCTAAACCTGTTATTTTCTTATTTAAAGCCTCAATTTCTATTTTTGTTCAATTTCTATTTTATGTATGTGAATGTTAATAGACACTTTATTTGCTGTGGGCTAAAATTGTAGGAAAATAAACAAATGAAGGTGAATGGATTACAACTTGTGGCACAGACATACATACAATGGAATGCTATTCAACAATAAAAAGGGGAAAACTACTGATACATACAAAGTAACTCTATGTGTGAAAGGAGTAAAATTTTAAAAAAACATAATCTATGGTTCTATTTATATCAAACTCTAGAAAGTACAAACTAATTCATACTGAGAGAAGAAAGGGTAAATGATTATGTGGAAAGGTGGGGAGAGAGGTTGATTGCAAAGAGGCACAAGGAAATTCTGGGGATAGAAATGTTTGTGGTTTTGACTGTGGTCTGGTTTCATGGGTATACATGTATGTCTGAGTGATAAAATCACCCAGTCTAAAGAGGTGCAATTTATTTTACTTGGCTCGTGTCCCCAACTTGTACTAATTATACTAAAATTTTGATCTTTACTCAAATTTGAGAGACAAAGCATTTGGTATTTTTCATTTTTCCTCTTCTTCCTCTGGAATGAACTTCTCTTTTTTTCAGCACTCTGTAACTGAAAAACTCCATTCATTTCATCTTGTATTAGAAACTTTATATCCTAGTTTTGCTTCTCTGATACCAACATTTTCCTGTTATTTGTCTGATTTCATTTCTGGTGACTGTTGATTTTTTCCTACTGTAGTGTTTATAGCCTGTTCTGTTAAATCACAGCTTCCTGAATAATGACATCCTGCCTGCAGTTATCTCTCAATGATAAGGGAAAGTAAATGATGTATAAGTTTTGCAGACAAGGTGATATATTTTCAAAGTAGTGTCAAATCTGAGACTGGCCTATTTCTTTCACATAGGAATAACAAATTAAAAGATGAGAGAAAAGGAAGATACATTTAAGTGTCTATAATTTTTAAGTAATTTTTTTTTAAAGATTTGTTTATTTATTTATTTATACAAGCACTGGGTACAGTCAGAAGTGCGGGAGGGTGAGAGGATTCACCAGAGCCAGAGAGGGGAGCAGAGTAGGCAGACTGATGAAGTACACTGCTGAGGGGAGCAGCGGGTGGCAGGAGAGGTCTGCGTGCCATGCGGGACCCTCCTCCAGTGGCCAGGTTGCAGCCAGGGATTGAACTGGCGCTGCAGAGGCTGCGGGCAGCTTCGCAACCCAGCACTCAGCCGCTGTGCCACCGGGGAGGCCCAGTTTTTAAGTAATTTTAAAAAGCCATTATGACATTATCTCATTTATTTTTTATATCAATCCTATAAGGTATTATCTCTATTTTATAAATAAAATATTGTTAATTCTTGGGAAGATTAGTATTTTATATACATATATATATAAATTAAGAACAAGGGAAATTGTTTGAACTGTAGTTGTTGGGTTCACAAGACCCTATTCTCTACTCCACCACAATTTGTTTTCACATGTAGAGTATCAGTCGGTGTTTACCTTCCTCAGGCCCTCTCAGTGTCAATAATGGATGTCTCCATTTTGCTAAGTCAGGAACACACACAGGTACTCACCAAAGCAAGCAATCTGTCTGCAACCTCTCATCTTGAAGCTGGAATAACAAGTTATCATTCACTGCACATCTACAATGCTAATTCTCCCATTATTTTCCATTGTATAGATTTATAAAATACGACTGAGTCTCTGCCTTGCCTCTCTGCTTAGCTCTCAAATTCTCCTGTTGAGATTGGAAGTTGAACATTAATTTGATCTTGTTTTGTTGGATGTCATGTATGACCTGATTTCTTCTTTCCATTATGTTTTTCACTGTGTCCCACAATTTCAGCTGTTGCCTGGGAGAACTGAATCTGGTGTACATAACTACCTGCTTATCTTCTAGTATCTCCATTGGCTAGAATTTTCTCTTCTCTTGATATAAGTTCCATACTGGACTAGCTTAGATATCATGCTGAGACACCATTTGATGCTTCAGCTGCACAGCCAAATTTAATCTCCCTATCTTGTTCTTCATATAGTCAGTGTACATGGTTGAAATAAGTTTTCCTGATAACTTGAAGATAAGGTGGCCTGAGAGCATGACTATTAATAACATCATAGAACTATTCAAAGCAGAAACAAAAATAGATGTTACTTGTCAGTGGATTCATGAGAATGACTGGTTCAAGGAAAATACAATTATTTGTAAAATGAAACAACTTAAATTATGCAGCAAGGGAGGGAGAAAAGAGTTATCTATAAAGAAACTAGAAAAGGAAAATCCAATGAGCAAGAATTTGTCATTGTTTCATCTAGCGTTATCCTAGGGAGAAAGAAAAAAATTGCTGGTCTTTCTACTGAGGACCAGATATTTCATCAGGGTTTACCAGGTCTCAATGAAATAACTTCTGATGACTATGCAACTTCATTTTCGCCAATTAAAGTTACAACAAGAACCTCCTGTTTATGAAATTAGCTCCCCAAATGTCTTGAAAAAAGAAAATAGGTGCTCTAATGAAGACCAGTGCTACAGGCAATAGAAGAATGCATACTCCATTGTACATTTATAAATCAAGATTTTGAAGTATATAGAGGTTCTTGTGAGTTTGGTAAGTAAAAATCAGTTCTGGGAAACTGATTGACTAGGTATTTTTTTATGAAATTATATCTGAAAGTAAACAAAGCTGAGGAATACACTGTGGAATATTGGTTACTATGCAAGATATTGCCACTTCAAAGATGATCTTCTGAATGCCTATATCTGTATATATTTCCACTTACTACTCACTTAGTTCTCTCAATAATGGATATAATACAACCCAGTTTAACTCTTCTTTCTCCACTGTGCTTTGCTGCTGGAGTTGATTCATGCTTTCATCTAGGTCCATGTGAATCAAGAAGAAAGTTATATACAGAGATGTAAAAGCACATTCTGTGAATATTAGATAAGATGAAATATGGATTTAATTTTATTAATAACTAAGTTCTAGTTTTAAAATCAAATGGTGTCTTATTTTGAAGTCTAGTTATATTGACAGCATTGATTTTTAGATCTCACAGGGCACTCTTGGGCCATGATTCGTTAACCCTTCTGTTAGAGCTTTTTTTGTACTTGACCCTTCAGAACCTCAGTTGTCGTAGCAATTTATTTATTTATTTATTTTTAAAGATTTTATTTTTGTGTAGAAGAACTGGGGTGTAGGCCAGAGATGCAGGTGGTGAGAGGATTTTCCAGAGACACAGTGGGGAGCATAGCAGGCAGATATACTGAAATACACTGCTAAGGGGAGCAGCGGGCGAGGCAGGAGAGGTCTGCTGCACCATATGTGGGTTAGCTCCCTGGCAGGCAATCAAACTCAGGCCACTATGGTGGGCCACTGCAGTGAAAGCACTGAGACAATCCCTAGGCCACTAGAGTGGCCACTGCCATGCATTTTAATTTTCTCTCTAGAGTTCTATGACAATGAGAACTATTAGTCTTTAATTTTGATACCATTTCTTTCTTAGAGTACAAGTTAGTTTTAAAAATGTTTTCTTTCGAACCTCACACATACATGTCATAAAATAAAGATTAAATTTAAATGTTGAACTAGAGAAATGTAGGAAACTAAGGGGGCCTTCTGGTTCTGCCTTTGATATAGGTGAAGACTCCGCTGGATGTCTAATTATAGTCAGTCCTAATCTTGGTTAGACAGGGTCTATGGTCCAATGTCACTGCCACCTGGCTTTGCTAGCTCCTGGTATTCACTGGTTGGCTTTAAGCAGGAATTCTGGACACTAACTAACACAATACCATAAGAATTATACTTAGGAAAAACTTAAGTATATTTTGACTAGCCAAATAACTTGACTCAATGCTACTTGCTTTGTAGAAAAGAACTGATTAAAATTTCAAACTAGAGTAAAAGAATCATTATTTTTCAAAATCTTTATTTCCTCACCTCAAGCATCCTAACCATGCCATCAGCACACTCAGAACTTTCCAACTTCTGGCTGATATTGCATTATATAATAAGATCCAAGAGTGAGGAGGAGGGACAGCACTGGAGAGTTTCTAATATTGTCTTTCCCTTAAAGTCATTTTCAACTTACTAACCATTTCCATAAATAGGAGGAGAAACAGGCTTTGTCATATGAATAAATCCCATTAAATTAGAGAGTAAATCCTGACAGCATATTTGTAATAACAGATCTTCATTAAAATGAAATAGGATGATCTGTGGAATGGGAACTTATATTTTCTTCTCTGATGGCTATGCCTAATGACAGATGCATGAACTCTGAAATAAAATTGAATTTTTTTCCATTTGTTTTATTTTTATTATTTTTTTTTACTGATTTTTTTCATGTCAGTCTATTTTCTCTCTAACTCCAGTTGTAGATACTAAAAAACATTTCTATTACCTCCTAAACTACTTCGATATATTTGTGCTAATACTGGTGAAATCTGGCTGTCATGGATTATCCATCGTCACTGAGGACTGGTTGTTTGATTACCAACTGTAGATTGGTAAATTTCTTGTCTTTCTAACTTGGACAGTTTATAGACTACCTCATTTAGTACTTTTCCCTGAGATATCACTTTATCAATTGAGGGAGTAGGGAAAATGACAACTGGAGGGCATCAAGACTCCCCAAGAAAGTGAAAGCCCTTTAATTATCTTTCAATTAACAAGTATATGTTGATTAATGTGTTTAGCAACAGTTTAGAATTTAGATTTTTCTTGTGTAATATTTATCACCATATTCAGGCATTAGTATTTATTCTTAAAGGTGAAGTATGACAATATTCACTGAGCATTATCTCAGGCCCTCACGAGCTACCCAATTTCAGTGATTTCTTAGTGCCAATTATGCAAACCTCAAATTTCCACACATTGCCATAATTTTCAAGATTTAAAAAATATTTTCTCTAAAATATTTTATTCATGTTTTCCATAGAGTGTACATAAATAATTAACATCAAAGTTACCTTTTTGTTATTTTATGTGTGCCATTTTCTAAACTACCATGCGTACTAGCCAGAAATTACATAATATGGCACTAATGTATTGATAATCACATCATTGGTTAAATTGTTTTATTAAAAAAAGATACTCTGAGTTTATCAATTAATTTTCCAACATAAAATTCGCTGTTATAACATGGAGTTAAAATGTTAGAAAATCTTAGCATAATACAAACATGCCACTTTTCTAGGTTTCTTTTCTATTCTCACTGTATCTATTTCTCAAAAATAGAGCATTTTTTACATTGAAATTTACAGATTTTCAAAATCTAGATTGCCAGGATATGAGCACCTATAGCTCAAAGCTGTTTAGATCACTGCTTTATCCCCAAAGGCTAACCCAATAATGTTTATTGAATGAATCACTGTAGAAGGAATCTTCTTACAAGGCAAATAATTATAAATATTTAAACAAAACCTATTGCTAGCTTTTAGTAATTTCTCAGCAGACTTACTGAATAAGACATACCTATTGAATAAATTATAGTATTCTACTTTTATTTCCCATTTCCGGCTCTCTGTCTTTTTGGAAATTTATGTAGTAATTTGCTATGCTTTTTTACAAACTTCAACATTTTGTTAACTTTGTGGGAAAAAATTTGAAGTCTGGTTAAAATTTCAATCTAAGAATTTCAGTCTACGAACAATGATTTCCATATAGTTTATGAGTTATAAATCTCTTGTTTGGAAATTTTATATAATTATTCATTTGCTCCTTGTATTAGTCTGCTGTTGCCATCATAACAAATGACTGCAGACTTAGTGGCTTCAAACAACACAAATTTATTCTCAAAGTTCTGGAGGTCGAAAATTCAAAATCAGTTTTGCCGAGCTTAAGTCAAGATGTTAGGGGCCTCCCTGGTGGTGCAGGATTAAAGACACATCTCTCTAGCTATCGACAGTCATTGAGACATGAGTTCCATTCTCAGCCAGGGAGCTGACCCACATGGCGCAGCAGACCTCTCCTGTCTTGCCTGCTGCTCCCCTCAGCAGTGCATGTCAGTGGATCTGCCTGTTCTGCTCCCTACTCTGTCTCCGGTGAATCCTCTCACCACCACCCCCACCACCTCTGGCCGACACCCCAGTTCTTGTATGCATAAATAAATAAATCTTTAAAAAAAAAAAGTCAAGTTGTTGGCTAGCTGTTTCTTTTTTGGAGAGAATCCATTCCTTGCCTCTTCAGTTAGTTTAGGCTCTTACATTCCTGCCTCATGGCCCCCTCCTTTATCTTCAAGGTCAGCAGAGTAACATCTTGCTTCTATCATCACATTCTCTTATTCTTCTGTAGTGAATTCTTTCTCTGCCTTCTCTTATAAGTACATGATTTTACTACATTTATGGCCCACTCAGATAACCCAGGATAATCTCTTCATATCTATATCCTTAAATTAATCACACTTGAATTCATTTTTGCATTGTAAAATAACATTGGCAATTTCCAGGAATTAGGAGTTAGATATTTGGAGGGTTCAATATCCCAGTTTACCTCTCACCCTTCTCTATTAATTTAAATTCTGAACCAAATCCATGATGCCCTTCTAATAAAAAAGTTTAAAAATATGTAGTAAAACATTTATTTGTATTGATGCTGCTCACTAATTGGTAAACATGGTAAATTATGTTTTCAAAGAAAATGCATTCTTCTATCAACTGTCATCTCCAGAATAGTCTGGATTTTGTTTCTTGGTGTTATGGAAGATTGTGGAGGATCAAAGAGTTGGACAGACATTTAGTTTGTTCAGTGTACTCTTCACACTCTGGAAAACAGCAACTAAAATTGATATTACTTCTTTCATTGTGTTCTGACATTTCTCCCCTTCTCTAAACCTTATTTTTCTCTCTCCTTCTCTAAACCTTTTTTTCTCTCCCTTTCTCTAAACCTTTTTTTAAGACTGATGCATTTTTCCAGATATACCTTACCCCCTAAAATGTCCATTTATGCTTTTCATAGACTGGTTCTCACTCTCTAAAACCTCTAGCTCTCCCTTTTATGACACACCTTTTTAGCCTTCAGAAGGTAGCTTGGGAATGACTCTCTCAGGGAAGACTCTGAAAAACCTCCCACATGACCTTGACACATCCAACACTACAGCTATCATTGTCCTGAATTGCAACTAGTTCTTTTTTTGTTCTAGCTTCTCTCCTGTGTTGTGTGGCCCACTAGGGTAGAGATTGTATTCTTCAGATTGTAAGACCTACTACCCTGCCTAACAAAGAGTAAATGTCCAAATAAGTAAATATTTGTTTGATAATTGTGTGTTGATGAAATGAAGTTTCATTTATCAATGAATTTACTAACTTCGTTAACTTTTCAACCATTGCAACTTTTGACAGATGCACATTCCGTCAAGTGTGAAGTATAATAAGAACACAGGAAACTTTCTCATTTGTCAATGTTGATATCATAAAAACATAAATATGTGAAATATTTGGTATATTTTGGGGATGGTATCATATGGATCAGATGATACACTGGAAAATAAATTTGTGGTTCTGGCCAAATGGGATAGTCAAAATGGAACAAATGTGTCCACATCCCTCTGCATATCGTGTCAGTAGGTCATATCGGTTTCATCAAAGAACTCTGACAAAAGACTGGTTTTTCCGTAAGGGCACCACAGTTATACCTATTGTAACACATATGTAAATAAAATTTAACTTCTAGTGGAAGCACTTGTTTAATGGTTTGGTAACTGAACTGATAATGTACTTTTGTTTTTATTGAAGTAAGTTTGCATTGTAATATATTAAGTTTCAGGTGTGCATCATTGAAAAGTTGGGTAAAAGGGAACAATTGCATAGTGAAGGATACAAAACTTAATGTAGTAAGTCTATATGTAGTACATATATATTCCTTAAAATAAGTGTAGGGCCTCCCTGGTGGCACAAGGGGTTAAGATGCAACCTATGAAGCTATTCATAGTCACTGCAGCATGAGTTCCATCCCCAGCCAGGGAGCTGCACACATGGTGCAGCAGACTTCTCCTGACTCTCCTGCTGCTCCCCTCAGCAGTGTATTTCAGTCAATCTGCCTGTTCTGTTCCCCACTCTGTCTCTGGTGAATCCTCTCACCACCCGCACACCTCTGGCCTGTCCCCCAGTTCTTATATGCATAAATAAAATAAATCTTTTAAAAATGTGTTTTTAAAATAATCTTTATAGACTCTTATAAAATTAGAACTTAGAAAGTTGGAATGTAGAAGTTATTGACTTACACCTATCTATACAATAGAATGCTACTTGGTGCTTAAAAAAAAAAAGTTATACTACTGTGTGTATGTTACTTTTAAGATGAAGTTAAATATATCTATAGAGGTATCGATTTGCCCCAGATCATAGGGTACTAGAATCTTGTCCTACTTACTTAATGTATTGCTATTTCTACTATATGTCAATGAAATAATTTAAAAACAGTTTTCACAAGACATTTATTCTTCCAAATTCTAAACCATATATATAATTTGCATTTTTCTCTACTTGTGGTGAGAAGCAGTGGAAAGAGCACTAGATTGGGAGGTATACAAGGCAGGTATATAGATGGAGGCTCTTTGTTGCTTAATGAGGAATTCACTGTAGATAACTAAGGCAGAAAGGGAGGAAGTCCCCAAAAACATTGCAGAACAGCACCTGTAAGACAGCTGCAGCCTGTGCTGGAAAAGGAGGTTGCAGAACTGGGAAGTCACCTCTGCCCTGAACAGGAAGTTGCTAGATAAGAAAACTGCTATACAAAAGGGAAGTTACCACCATGACAGCTGGAAAATCCTACAGCTTCTGTCACATTCTGGTGCCCCCCCCACCCCGCCCCACCAAACAACATCCTGCACCCAGTCTTTCTTTTCATGCAACCCCTATCTCACATAAGTGTGTCTAAACAGTAGTATCTATATCTTACACAGAACCCTCCCTTCAAAAAGAAAGTCTGGGAAATGGAATTTCTAAGATAAAAGAGAGGACCACTACAGGGGGTTAGAATGGTTGATGAGTTAGTCAATCCTCAGCATCCAACACACAGGTTTGATTTTTCTTAAATTATCGTGGGAAAATTTAACCTCTCTAAACACCAAAAAAGACAATAAATGAAGAAGAGATCCAATTACTTACTATTATTCTTTAAGTCATTTGTTTCCTCTTGGTTAGTCCTACTTCTGTTTAGCCTATGTGGTATGGTAGTGGGATGAAATTCAACTCTCCTAGTAGAATATCACCCTTTTATCCAATCCCTGACTATATATGCCCATGAAAATAGTACAAAAGGGAATGGGGAATATGATATCTTTAGCTTGGACTTATTTCCATGGCTAAGTTTAGAAAAGTGTTTTAATGAGTCGTCTTGTTAGCAGGCTATAGCTTAATGCCATTTGGCTCTCCCTGACGACTCTTCTAAAATTACTCCTGATCTTCAGACTCATTTTACTTTAAAGTAAGCGACATGCTCTGAATTTTTTGGCTGGTTCATTAATTCACTGATGAAGAATGAGTGATGTTAGAAAACTTAATGGTGTCTTTTGGCAAAATTTTGGCCTAATAAGAGGATTTTAAAACTCGATTCAGATTCTAACTTGCTGGTCTGAGAAAACTTCATTTGCAAACTCCCCATTTTCCAGTGACCTGGGCTGGGCTGTGCCTGCTGCCATAATCCACCTTGATTTCAAGTTGCCCTTTCTTCTTTTCTGTCTTCACCCCTGTCCCACAACATTTGCCATGATGTTCCTCAATTGTTTCTATTTTCATAGTTCTGTGAAATAAAAATGTAATGTACATTCCTACATATGCTCTTTAAGCTCTCTGGGATAATGAGCCATATTTATTGTGGGTGAGAAAGATGATCACTAATTTGATTTTGGGGAAAACATGACACAAATTAATTTTCAGTACTGGCAGGTATTTTACTTGCATTTCCCTCTGCTTAAAATAATGTCTCCTTGCTATTTGAAAAATGAATTCAACATTATGATTTGTAAATACTGCTCAAAAGGATTACGAAATTCTCTGTCAAATATAGGTTACCCTAACTGTAACTGCACAGTGATAATCTGAACTGCTCAAGTCGTTGTGCCCAAATCTCTCTGGTTTTCCATTTCCCTATGTATGAACAGGATGAGTTTCTTTGCTAATGTTCTGACAATCTTATGAATTGACGGATGTTTAGTTACAAAGTTTATACCAATGTCTCTTGCCTATCTTACAGATTGTCCCTAAGTAGAGATATTAGGGTACAGGACTGAAAGAGGTATTAGGGTACATGACTAACCTCTTTTTTTCTTTCCCCTCTCTTCCCTTTTCTTTCCATCTATTTTCTCTCCCTATATTTATTTATTTTAAGACCAAAAAAATAGACTTCTTTATATGATGAAGACTCGAGGCAGACATGGCTGTTAAGAAGCAGAGTAGAATTATTGTTGAGTCTTACTTTTCCTTAGAGGAAGTACCAAGACACGGCACCAGAATAGTGTCAACAGGAAAAGTTTTTACTTTCTTCCTTAGCCTGGTTGCTCATCATGAGCAGTTACATATTCAAATGAATCTGTCAGGGACAAGAGTCTGGTGCTTGAGTTCCTGCTCGGCCTGATGACATTGATTTGTGAGCATAATGCTCGGCTGCGGGATGTGTGACAGATAAATTTTATCAAAATTAAGGCACAATTAAACATTTCATCTTCCTAATTACTGGCTGTAGATTCAGCCTGATGACCATGTGCTGTAAGAAATCAGCGACCATTACACATTTTAATGGAGCACAGCTGTCTTACAGCTTGGTAATATTTGCACAGTGCCACAGAACTGTAATTTATGATAAAAAGAAAAAATGTGTATTGGCGCTTTTTTGCCAAAATAGATTAAGGATTCATATACTTTAATGAGATTTGGACCTAGTCTTGGATTATCGTTATAAATGATTTATGTGCATGTTGGTGGACTCCTGTAGTTCGGAGTTGATTTGTGTTTTGGTCTACCAATATGTAATTCAATATTTATTCTTGAGCCAATGCTTATTACTTCCCCCCTTTTCTCTTTCTTTCACATCTTACATTTCTTTCACCTTTCACAAAGAAGCCTAGATGGGAAGGGAAACAAAGCAAAAAGGTAATGGCGGGAAGTATCTTGTAAACAACTGTAGCTTCTTTCAGACTCAAGGGGAGCAAGTTTAGAGGAGGCTGTGGGCAGGCGGGCACCGGTTGCAGGAGCCGAGGCGGCACGTGGGTCCTTCTGTGCCAATCTGGCCTTAGGTGCGGCCACGAAAGTCCATGCCCACCGGGGCAGGGCAGCAGATGGCTCACCAGGACTACCCCTGGCCCAGAATTGGTCTTTGCGCTTCTGAGAAGATGAGTAACTAATAATTAAAACCTCCTTCTCTATTTCATTTGTAAAATTAGGGGAAAGACTATTTTCACACACTCTCTCCCTTACTGGGATTCACAGGAGTACTAATGAGGATGATTATCAACTAGTCATAACTATAAAAAGCAATGTAGCACTGCTACCTCTCATTCTACTACTACCATAAAGATTTCCAGACTGCGAAGTTGGCACTACTGGCTGCTAACTACTGTGGTATCTGTCCCTCTCTCACCAATCACCAGAAAAACTCTTGAAAATGCATTCATTTGTAAATGAATTGCTTTCAAGAGATTGGTCACAGGTAGGTCACCAGTAGTCAAAAATCTACATGACACCTGTATGTAAACTTTGTGCCTAGTGCATAGCTGTTAATACACTGGGAAGTAAATGAAAATCACTATATCGGATAAGTAGATTTCATATCAATTGAATTTAACCAGGCAAGCGGATGCCGTAATCTCTTATCGTCTTTATCTGAAAAAGATCCATATCTCTTCAGAAATATTTCTTTTCAGAAAGCACACTGTGGATGAGAGAAAAAGGCGAGATACCAGAATCTACATGAATCTGTTCGATTTAGGTGTTAACTTGCCTACTGAAAACAGAGAACATATCCTAATGAATTCCAAAGGCCTAAATATATATATGTAACAGGGAAAGAAGAGCTCATCTTTTTACCATCCCGATCTTCTCCAGGCTTGATTTATTTCGGCACTCATATGCTGGAATGTTTCATACTGTACCAGGTTGCATATGCTTGCACACTAATTCTCAATTGCCGTATGCAGTTTGTGACAACCATCTGCTTCGACCTCCCTTTGAGTTCTTTCTCCCACTCAGCCCAGCTGAAGTAAAAATATGGACAGAAACAACTTCAGCAGGGAAATGAAAAAGTTAATAGGGGAGTTAAAGTTATATTGTGTATCTGCCGTTCGCATGGATGTGCTCCTGCAACTTATGCTCTACTTATCAAATATTTCTGAAGTGCAAAGCCTGACACTTAGCAGAAAGCTGTAAAAATTGCCATGTTTCCTCTGACAGTCTTGGCTGGGGAGGAAAGGTAATAATAAAATATGTACATCTAGTGCACATGTCGATGTTAGAGCCACTAGAACTGCTCCAGCAACCTAGACTTCCAGTCTGTAGCACCTTGTCACGCAGCAGAGGGCAAGGGGGGAGAGAAGGAAGGAAGAGGGAGGCAAGCATATCTGAGAATGCCTGACAAAATCAACAGCGTGTTTTGGAGCTTGACTTGAAAAGGAGGGTTGATAAATGATAAATATTTCCTATAAATTACTGCATTAGAACAGAGGTGAAAGGACCTGTCTAACTATGAGAAAATCTTTATCTTTTTTTTTTTTTTTGATAGAGTATGAAGAGAGAATAAGAAGTCTGGGATTTTATAACCAGTTATTAAATTTGTTTTATTTGGTTGCTAGATTAAAAGTAGTACTTGATTTACTAGAAAACATATCGTTACCATGAAAGTTCTTGCATTTATTGTACTTTATCTAATCAAAGCACCAAGTGTATCACACCTGGTTTCATGAAAGCTGGAAGGTGAAAAAGATCATTTCAGAGTGTAGTATCTAGATCTTTCTGTAACATAACCATGCGTTTAACCTTAAGTATAAATGAGAAATGATCTTGGGACCAGAGAAAGAAAGGGTACCATGGGACATTATGAGAGGAGACAGGAAACATGAGGAAAAACAAAGGCAAGAAAAAGCTGAATGTGTGTAGGTAAAACCAAAAAGCAACCTCAAATAATACTGTATACTCAGAACACTGCCATCAAAGTCTTTGTGTTCCAAAATCATTAGTATTTTTACAGGAAAAGCACAAAGCAAGAACATGAAATTGGCAGATAAAGGAAAAAGAAATGTCCTGGATATAGCGTTGATGAGTTTCAGATGGAATCAAATATAAAGTCTGGTGAATCATTACTAAAATGGGCAAAACACAAGTTCAGTGTGTTCTTTTGGAGTCTGAACCACCAGAATCTGTCTAATTATAACTGATCAATTCTAAAAGTCACAAGTATTATTTGTTGCAGTTCATTTTACCTTTTCTTTTAAACTTAGGTTAGCTAGCAGGAGAATTTCATAAATAGATCTGAACCACATGTAGACGGGGTATTTTACCTTATAACTGCTGTTGGAATTTTTAAATTCTTTTAAGTAATTCAAAGGTAATAGCTAAAGATCAGTTATATAGTTCATAGGATTTGCAATCAGCCTGAGTTAAAATTCAACTAGAGTTTTAGCTCTGTCATTTATTGGCTTATGAACTTAAACCTCAGTTTCTCTATCTGCAAAATAACTGAAAATAGCACCTATTTTCTTGGTGTTAGGAAAAATGAGAAAGTATTTGAAATAACCTAGCATATTATGAAGCACATAATAAGCAATAAATGCTATTTATTCCTAATACTGTCAAAAGTCCTGAGGGAACAAATGAAAAAAAAAAAGTTTCATAGGAAATGGGAAGAGAAATGCTAAGAAATGACCAAGGACAATTTATGGAGGTGGGACTCTGGGTTCTTTCATGAGCAGGTGGCGAAACCCAATTTAAAGGGCTAACTTGTTTTCAGACTGCTCCCCACCCCCCAAAAAAATTTATGAAACTTCTCGTTGAGGTTTGCTTTTACAAACAATGGAGCAAATGGCCCAGCCAGAGCATGCACAGATGTGATTAATCTTGAGCTGAGGCTCAGTGTGGCCAGCACAGAGGAAGGAAGGATATTCAGAGGTAAGGGGCTCACCAATGGAAATTTAGAACTCCGATTATCTTTTTTTTTTTTTAAAGACATATTTATTTATGCATACAGGAGCTGGGGTACAGGCCAGAGATGCGGGGGGGGTGTGTGTGTGAGAGGATTCACCAGAGACAGAGTAGGGAACAGAACAGGCAGATTGACTGAAATACACTGCTGAGGGGAGCAGTGGGCGAAATAGGAGAGGACTGCCTTGCCATGTGGGTTGCTCCCTGGCTGGCCGGGGATCGAACTCTTGCTGCAGAGGCTATGGATTGCTTCATAATGCAGTACTTAACCCCTTGTGCCACCAGGGAGGCCCAGAACTCCGGTTATCTTAAGAAAAATGTTTCTTTATACTGTTGGGGGAAAAGGATGTCCTGAACAAACTCCACAAACAGGTTTTATGGACCCCACCCCCACCACAGATCAAAGAGATCCAAGACTCTAAAGACTACAAATCCCATAATGTCATCACCACCGAAGGGAGGATTGCTGGGAACTGAGGGTGGGGTTAAGCAACCAGGTTTGGTATAGAACCAGACATGTGGGTCTTGGGGTTGCTTTGTTTTCCTCCAGCTTTCAGTGTACTATTGGGGTCCCAGCTCAGCAAAATTGGTAAGCTACATTCACCAATATACCTCTCTCTTTCTCCCTGAGTTATTCCTTTCTTCATTTCCTTTTTTTTTTTTTTTTTTGTAAATAAACCCTTCATTAATCTTTTTGTGTGTGCCTGCGTTTGAGTCTCATTATAAATCTCTTATAAGCACGCGGGTGAGAACCCACAGTTAGGCCAACCCATTTCACATTGGGGTTGCCCTGTAACAACACTTTTCTATGTATGAACCTCCCTGTAACCAGCCAATGAACTTCAGCCAAGTCCACATTTCTTTGCCTCTAACCTACACCTCAGTCAAGAAAATTTAACTCCTTTGTTCTTAATTCCATTCGTCAAACCAATATACACCCCTTCCTCTACCTATTTGGGAAGACAAATTTGAGTTTTTCTTTTACCTCCTTGCTTGTCCACCTGCAATAAACTTTTCCTTCTTTCAAATCTGATATCATGGATTGATACCAAATGCTGGTCTGGGTTTCCCCTGGCCAATAAAAGGAAACAGAATTTGAGGAGAAGGAAAGCAGTTTAATTTGTCGACAACATGAGGAAGGCAGCAGATTTGTGTCTGAAAGATCAGTGTCCTGCTCTTTGGCAGAGTGCAAGGGGAGTTATACAGTTACAAGGGAGCAGAAGGGGGGAGTGGGCAAGGATCAGCGTGCCCCTCCTTGCAACACAAGTGCCTGGAGGTTTAGACTGATGATGGCTGCTTTCCCTATCACCTGGTGGTCAGCAATTCAGTTGATGCTCTTATCCCTCCGAATGTAAGAAAACAAAGTTTGGTAAGCCCAGAGGGCAAATAAAGGAACTGGGAGAGTTTATCTGCTGGCACAAAAAGAGAGAGAAGTCCTTCAGTGCTGTATCAGTATCCAACTCTCCATACTTCAAGTAGCAAGTGCAGAGTGAGAAAGTGAGATGTTGAATTTGGTTATTCAAGAAAATGTGATCTTTGGTCATCATATGATGGTGAAACTTAAGTGTAAGTATTGTGCGTGCCATCAATTCTGCAAATATTTCATAAAACCATAGCTCATGGTTTCATTTCTGGAAATATAATTGTTCTCTACCAAACTGAACTGGTTTATCTTATGAAAGTTAAGCTTTGGCTACCTTTTGTTGATTAATACTTGAAGTCAGTTTGAAATGTGAGTGTGTGTGTGTGTGTGTGTGTATTTGTGTAACAGATGTTAATACATAGGTATCTACATTTTTTAGTAAATTTTGAAAAGTTTTCATGATTTGGATTTTTGAAGGTAGTCTCTATTTTGTTTCTTAATATCTCCCAGATGTTGAAAGACTTAACTGCCCTTATTTTTATTTTCAGCTGCTTGGTTTGATCTACTTTGATTTGTGATGTACAGCAGAATGTTTAGTTACCAGATGCCTAAAACACATAGGTTAAAAGCAGGTCAATTTCAATCCAAGTCTATCATTTTACAGTTTAGTGAATATATTTACAAATTCCATAGTAACGAGACTGTTGACACAGGCACAGTTAAATTAACATCCAACAAATAATCAGGTAGGAAAGTGTTTTCTTCAGACCCTGTGCACTTACCAGCCACTGATGAGAGCACCTGACTCTGGGGCTTACGAAAGTTAGAAGTAGTAGAAGTGCTGTAGCTTGGGGCTCATGTTAATGACCACAGAATCCTCACTCTGCAGCCAAGGCTGGCAGAGTCCACAAGAAACAGCAGGGCTTAAATAGCTCACTGCTAGTCCTAGCAGGGTTCTTGTCAGTCAGATATATTCATTGCATACCTATTGTGTGCAGAATACATCTTTTCACTTGCCAATTCAGCACTGAGAGGTTGGTTTAGCTCTTTTATCTTTATGACCTGCAGACTGGTAACAGCATTTCTAGCAGTATGTTCATTTTAACAATAATTTATTCCAATAAAACAAGGTGGATGTTCCCTAGATATGGTCACCATATGTCCTGAATTTTCTGGGATAATCCTGATTTCATGTCATTTTATTTTCATTCCAATAAGGCTACTAGTGAAATGCATAATGAAAGGTGATTTCCATTTTTTATTATTCTGAGATCTCAGAAAATGAATTGGCATATCAGACAAAAATATTTTGCTAGACTATGTTTATGGATTTCTAGTTTGGAAAATGAGGTTCCTGGGTAGGCTGTGGTGTTCCTTATTAAAGGAACTTTATTTTTTATTTCTTGTACAAAATGCTGGCATTTCAGGAAGTTGTGCTAGTATATATGTACATGTTTGGCTCCATTGTTGACTTCCCAGTTCTTCTATATCTTTGCCTCTGGACCACTGAGGGTTATATCCTATCACAGTCATGGATCTTACATATATTTGGAATCTTTAAGTTTCAATTTACAGTGACCCCAGCTCAAACTGACATAAACAATGGAGGGTATTTAGGCAAGTCAGGGCTGGCTGTAATTGGGACTGGAACTTAGAAACTCTTAGGAGTTGTCAAGGAATGTCAGTCAATCTCAAGCAATCTCACTTTCTTTTTCTAGTATGTTGATTTCACTCTGAAATTCCATACACAATCCCTGATAGTCCTCAGTGGACTTCATGGCCCCCAAATGACTCCAGTAGTTTTACACCTTGAATCTTCATATCTCATCAGCAGAGGGAAGATTTCATGGAAGAGAGATGCAAACATTTCCTGTGCTTCACTGTCTCTGCTTACTTTCTATACCCTGTCCTCAACCAATTAGCTTAGCCAGAGGGGTAGGATTCAATCAATATTACACTTTAAAATTTGGAGGTGAGTTCAATTGTATCTATGCCATGCCGTGTAATTATAAATGCTTCCTTCAAAGCAAAATTTGCCTTTTGTTACCAGGAGAGGGGAGAGGTGCTAAGAAAATAAAACAACAAATGTCTACTGTAAGTTTTATGTTTACACATGCCATTAAAACACAATTTCCTAGGGCCTCCCCCGTGGCACAGCAGGTTGAGCGCCGTGCTGTGAAGCTGTCCACAGCCTCTGCAGCACCGGTTCAATTCCCAGCCAGCCAAGGAGCTACCCACATGGCACGGCAGACCTCTCCTGCCTCACCCACTGCACCCCTCAGCAGTATGTTTCAGTCAGTCTGCCTGTTCTGCTCCCTGCTCTGTCTCTGGTGAATCCTCTCACCCCCCACACCTTTACCCTGTACCCCGGCTTGTGTATGTATAAATAAATAAATCTTTAAAAAAAAAAAGAAAGAGATACAATAATGGTAACATTTCTTTGAAAAAAAAAAAAAAACAACACTGGGGATTATTAGGATCCCATAGGTCCTTCGGTCACTGAATAGAGAAGAACATTATAGAATCATGGTTCTAAGATATTATAAACTCTTTCTATAGTATTGCTCCATTATAAGGATAACCTAGAGGAGGTTGTTTAAAATATGCATGCTAGGGTTCCACTTCAAACCTCTGAATCAGTTTCTCCATTGGAAAAGCCCAATAATCTATCAAGGAAAGCCTAATAACTGTCAAATTTGTAAAATATCTTTTGGAGGCTGAATTGCACTGCTCCATATTGCCATGATTGCCTGGTACCTCAAGAATATTACTACAGATCTCTGTTCATTATAAATGAAAAATCGGGTAAATGCTGATCTACTCTACATTTCCAACTTATCTTTTATGAGTCATATGAAGTTATGCAGAACTGGGAAGGTGCATTAGGAAGCTAGTTAGAATTGCTGCATTCATTAATGAATTCATTCAGCAAATATTTGTTTTATATTTATTTTGTTCTTAACACTATACTAGTAGGCAGTAAATAAAAATGTACAGTGATGAGTAATAGTCAGAAGTGGTCTCTGGTTTTATGGATTTTATGGTGTTATAAGGATATCATTTAATAAACAAGAGATAAATATATATATATAGATATCTGTAGATTAATAGCAATTACAAGAGTGATACTACATAGAAGAAGTTTACAATAATGATTAAGAGACCTAATATCCTTGAGCGATTCTTTTTATTTAAAGATTTATTTATGCATACAAGAGCTAGGGTGTAGGACAGAGGTGCAGAGAAGTGAGAGAATTCACCAGAGACAGAGCGGGGAGCACTGGGCGAGACAGGAGAGTTCTGCAGGTGGGTCACCTTCCTGGCTGGAGATCCAATTCATGCTGTAGTGGCTGCTTCACAGTGCTGAGACTGAACCCCTTGCACCACCAGCGAGGCCCCTCCTTGTGCAGTACTTAACTACTCCCTTATCATTCTCTCCAGGTTTGTGGTACATTTGAATCTCCAGTAGTAGATGACAGACATTAGCACAGTGCAAGAGAAATCAAATTCCATTAAAGCATGACTAGGGAAGCAAACTGGCCCAGATAACGTAAATTTAAGAACATCACAAAAAGTCACCTTAGAGTAACATCCCCATATGGTATTTATCATTATACATATCCCTAATATTTACTTATACGGAAAGCTACAGTTATTTCCTATTTTAAAGGCCAAATGCCTGGCACTAGGAATTGCTGCTTCTACTGTCTTCAGTATTTGTAATAGCAAATGTCAAGTTTATGTAACCATGAACGCTATGTGTTTGAAACAGCTCTTGATGATCACTACAATTTAATCAAATAGACTGGACTTTGCTGTTTTTTTTTTTTCTCCCACATAAAATTGAACATCACAAAATATCAAAGTAAGTGAAGATGTTTTGTCACTTGTATTCACATGTATAGATGATTTTCTATTCTATTTCTTTTCTATTATTATTATTATTTCAGTAATGTTTCTGTTATTACTCAATAACAAATGAAATACTACTAATTTTAATGGTTCCTTTGTAAATGAGAATTATTGTTGGGATAAATCACAAATTTTCATTTTAAATACAGATGTCCTGAGGTTTGTTGATTCAAGTAACAGAGTGGAAATGAATATTTTGATTTTCTGCATATACTTTTGTTGCCAAATGTGTATCTGCTGCCTGGGGGCAGAGAAGCCAAAAAACCATGTTACCAGCTTTGAAGAAAGAAGTTTAAAACAAGGTCACCCGGCAGGAGAATGAAGGCAAGGGTCTCCAATCAGTCTCCCAGAGGATGAAGCTTTGGATAGTATTTATGGGTGTTGAAGAACAATTATGAAAATGCAAATTGGTAGTCCTTGATTGGTGGACACTTTTTGCTATATCATGATGTCTAGAACTGCAACAACACTGAACACCCCTTGCTTTTGTTTTTTTTTTTTTGTTTTGTTTTGTTTTTTTTAACTAACTGCTTATTTATTTATTTTATTTTATTTTTTTTTTTTTTTATAGAGGCATGTTTATTTATTTGTTTGTTTTTTGTTTATACATGCACTGGGTACAGTCAGAAGCGCGGGAGGGTGAGAGAATTCACCAGAGCCAGAGCGGGGAGCAGAGCAGGCAGAAGGACCGAAGTACACTGCTGAGGGGAGCAGCGGGCGGCAGGAGAGGTCTGTGCGCCATGTGGGACCCTCCTCTGGTGGCCGGGGAGCAGCCGGGGATCGAACCAGCGCTGCAGAGGCTGCGGGCAGGTTCACAACCCAGCGCTCAACCGCTGCGCCACCTGGGAGGCCCACCCCTTGCTTTTGAATGTTGTCAGATGAACCATTTTTTCTGTCTTCTGGAAGACACCTCTAGGGTAATGAACACTTTTCTGGGTCTACATTCTAAAACACAACATGTTAACTGATGAAAAACCATTTTTCCCCCATCACTTGAAATAGGTAGTATCTTTTTGTCCCATTGTTGCAAGCTTACCTTGCTATTCTTGCAAGATAAACAGAGATAGGAAATGATATCCTCATGACCATCATGGTTTCAGTTTCAGATCTCAAGATGGTATAGAAAATAGAATTCTATTAATTTTACTAAGTGGAGATTAAAATATTGTTTACTATAAATGCTAGGTCTCAGGCAATGGACTAAAAACTATCTGGTAATTTTTTATAACATTTACATGAACATAACATTTACATGAACATAACATTTACATGAACATTTTCATTTCAGGTTGAAAGTTCAATATGGAAAAAATTCTCATCTCACTAATATACAGGATTTTAGGATTATGTTATTCTTGTTATAAAATCAATTTATTTTCCTCTAAAATAGTTTATTATGAAATGTATTATTTAACTCTGACAGTATTTTAAAAATAGCTGTCTAATTTATAAAATGCCTTTTTGAGACTGAATTGTACTGATCAATATTGCCATGATTGCCTTAAAATTATAATTAAAAACCTCAGTTCATAATAAAATACATGTTACTAGGTTGAGGTTACTAGGTTTGTATTTTGGAGTAGGATACCAATGATCATTAAACAAATTGTTCTTTATACACAAATTTTCATAAGTGCATTTTGCATTTTGCCTACTTAATACTGAAATATCTTTAGGAAAATTAAAATTCAATCAAGTTGATTTTGATTTTCTAGCCTAGGGATTTTGAAATACTGAGAATGCTGGGTTTTGGTGGTTGTTGTTTGTTTTTTATTTTGTTTTGCTTATTTTATCAGATGTTTTGCAGCAAAAAGTCATCACCATAGAAAATCCTTATTCTCAAGCTAATGAACATGTTTCTCCTTCTTGTTATATAGCATAATAAAAGGTGCCCATAATCAGTATACTTATTGTCAATTACAGTACTTAACAATCTTTGTTTAAGTAATACCTCTTTTAGAAGATACAATATCAACATAATAGATGTAATTCTTAGAGGGAAACCTTTTAGGGAAAAGTGAAAAACAAAAACTAGAAAAAAAATGGAATGATTGTCTACTTATGAATACTGAAGTTTGGGGGGAATTCAGATGAGGTGCTATTTGTCAAGCAGAAGAAGCTTCTTTTGCTGAGCAAAAGAAGACATAATTGCAAAATGGAGAGATCAAGACCTGATGACATCGTTTGAATTTCTAGATCCAGCTGCGTGATGGGCAATTTAAGACTTTACAAGTGTATGAATTAATGATTTTTATAGTTTTAAGTTATTTTGTGCTTGGTTTCTGTCAATTGTAACCTAATGCCCCAAATAATAAATCAGATACTGAAAAAAATACCAATGTGCAATGTTCTATTTTTGGTTATGAGAGAATGAAAAAATAATACAATGTGATTATATATTCATAATCTTTATTAGTAATATTATAATGGTTGATAAGATGACATTTCCTTATAAATTTAAAGCTAAGTGAGTTAAAAAGTATATTAGAACTGATAATTTGATTGAAGGCAAAATAGCAAACTAAGAAATAGTTTTTATGTCTTTAATTTAGTAATTACTTTAGTAAGTACATAGTGTGGGAGGCTCTGCAACAGCACATTCTGCAAATCCTACTTATATGAAAAAGACAAATGAATAGAATTCACTCTCAGATGTATTATAGATGCTCATCCATGTTTCATACCGAGTCGACGATATTCCAAAGCATTTGTCTCTACAACGCTGATGACCCTCAGTAAAGTAAGTTCTATTTACTAACACGTGGAACTATATGTTACACATCTGGGAAATGATGGTATTTAAAAAAAGGAAATTAAAAGCTGTGAGCACTTAAACTATCCAAAAGATTATTTAATAATTATGGGTCAGTGAGACCTCATAGAAAAATGACAAGTTTTAGTGATTCTTAAGCAAGCATAAGACAACTTAAGCAAAAGACAACTTGTTAAGTAGGAAGTGTTGTAGAATCCCTGGAATTTTTTAAGATGCATTTTTTTTTTCATGTTTAGTTTTCTTGCATACAGGGAATGAATACATTCTACATTTTAGCCTGTTTTTGAATGTTTTTATCTGTCATTGAATGAAAGTTTGTACTTGTACTTTATGTAAATGCACACTATAAGAGACATATTGCTTTGTACCTTACTGGATAAATGAACTTGTTTCCCACACCCAACTTTATCTCTAAATCATCACCACCATAGAGATAGAAATGTAAGATTCATTTCTGATACCAAAGATAACACAAAAGGTGCTCAGATGTTTGAGGTGTGATAGGACCCCTGTCAGTCAGGGTCCTACTCTGATAATTACTTGTCACCTGATAACCATGTAAGATCTGTTGAGGTCTGCAATAGCTCCTTATACTTGTTCTAGTTAGTCCCTTGGCTTAAGATTTTTTTTTTCTGTTTCTCATATTCCCATGTTCACTATCAGTTTTTTGTTTTTTTTTTTTCTTACTGGTAATGTCGGTTCCTAATCATAGCTAATGACAAAATTCACCAGTTTTTTTTTTTCTTTGTTAATCTTTTTTTTTTTTTTAATAAATTTTATTGTTATATTCCCCATACAATTGCAGCCCCCCATTCTGATCCCAATCCCTCCCCTCCCGCCCCCGCCCCCCTAAAAGTGTCTCTGGTTCATAGTTTTTTGTTGATTTTGATTTTCACTTTCTTATAGTTATTCATTTTCCTGGTCCCTTATTTAAGTTTTCTAGATTACTGCTATGAGTGAGACCATCCGGTATTTTTCTTTTTCTTTTTGGCTTATTTCGCTGAGCATGATCCCTTCCAGCGCCATCCATGTTGCAGCAAATTGCATGTGTTTATCTTTTTTGAATGCTGAGTAATATTCCATGGTATATATGTACCACATCTTCTTGATACAGTCATCTATTTTTGGGCATTTGGGTTGTTTCCAAAGCTTAGCTATTGTAAACAGTGCTGCTATAAACATAGGGGTGCAGGTGTTCTTTGGAATTGATGTTTCTGTGTCCTTTGGGTAAATACCTAGGAGTGGAATTGCTGGATCATATGGAAGCTCTATGTTTAGTAGGTCCAGAAATCTCCACACAGCTTTCCACAGTGGTTGGACCAGTTTGCACTCCCACCAACAGTGCAGAAGAGTTCCTTTTTCTCCACACCCTCGCCAACATTTGTTGTTGCTAGTTTTTTTTTTTAATATGTGCCATTCTCACTGGTGTAAGATGGTATCTCATGGTAGTTTTGATTTGCATTTCCCTGATGACAAGTGATGTTGAACATTTTTTCATATGCCTGTTGGCCATTTGCATTTCCTCTTCAGAGAAGTTTCTTTTAAGCTCTTCTGCCCATTTTTTGACTGGATTATTTTCTTTGTTGTTGTTGAGTCTCATCAGCTCTTTGCAGATTTTTGTGATCAGTCCTTTATCATTAGTGTTGGGTGCAAAAATGTTCTCCCAGTTGGTGGGGTTTCTCTTTGTTTTTGTTATTGTCTCTTTTGCTGTGCAAAAGCTCTTTAATTTGATGTAGTCCCAGCTGTTTATCTTTGCCTTCACTATCACTGCTTTGGGTGATGTGTCTGTAAAGATGTCTTTGATGTGCAAATCACGTAGTGTTTCGCCTATATTTCCTTCTATATATTTTATGGTTTCAGGTCTTATGTCTAGTTCTTTAATCCATTTTGAGTTGATTTTTGTGTATGGTGTGAGGTGGTGGTCAAGCTTCATTCTTTTGCATGTAGCGACCCAGTTTTCCCAGCACCATTTATTGAACAAACTTTCTTTGCTCCAATGCATATTCTTTGCTCCTTTGTCAAAGATTAGTTGACCATAACTCTGTGGGTTTATTTCTGGATTTTCTATTCGATTCCATTGGTCTGTATGTCTGTTCTTGTTCCAATACCATGCAGTTTTGATGATTATGGCTTTGTAGTATAGTTTGAAGTCTGGGAGTCTGATGCCTCCATTCCCTTCTTTTTTTTTCAGGAGAGCTTTGGCTATTCGGGGTTTTTTGTGATTCCATATGAACAAAATTCACCAGTTTTTAAAAATTTTAATTACCAAGCTTTATTTCATTAATCTGTTTCTTTGTATATTGATTCTCACTATACTTTTATGATTATGATATTTACTAAACTACCTGGTTAAATTTGATTATGTACTGGTTATTAACATTAAACATTATTTGGAAAATTAATATGAAGTTTAAGATAATGATACTTTCCTTGATAGAGAATGTTGTGGGTTGAACTGAGTCCACCAAAATTTTACATGCTAAAATTCTAACCTCAGAAAATGAGGTTATCTGGAAATATGGTCATTGTAGATATAATTATTAAGATGAGGTCATGCAGGTGTAGACTGAACTCCCATCCAATGTAACTCATTAAAGGGGGAAATTTGTTTACAGGTATACATACAGGGAGACTGTCATGAGAAGACTGGAGTTATGCTGTCATAATCAAGGAAACACCAGCTGCTAGGGGAGACACCTTGCCTAGAACTTTGAAAGGGAGGATGGCCCTGCCAAAACCTTGATCTCAGATTCTAGCCTCCAGAACTGAGAGACAATAAGTTTCTGTTATTTAAAAGCCACCAAGTATGGGGTTCTTTGTCACGGCCACCTTAGGAAATTGATATGGAAGCTATGCTTTGTTTACACTTGGGTAAGGATAAAGAAACCTGTGTCTTTGCTGGTGAGTATAATTTATGCTTAGAAGTTGATCCTCTTTGGGTCACTTAGATTCTCCCTTATCCACCTTTAACAAGCTGGTGGATGGATACAGCTCCTGATTCAGCAGTCAAGACAAAAGAGCTCAAGGCCAAAAGAACACATCTGTGGGAAGATCCCTCAAGTTTAGATCCTTGAACTTTAGAGAAGCACTTGTTATTGTAACTGTGAAAAGTTGAAGTTGGCTCTTCTGTTGCATGTAATGTCACATTTTACATTTTTTGTGTGTTTTCAATCTCTGAATATTAGTGCTGTCTCTACCCTACACTACTCAGCTTGAGCTAAAATATGTTTTCCTGAGAAGTCCCAGATACATTTTTAGTTTAATGAGCCAAATAGCTCAGCCTCCTAAAGATAGGTCATTTGAATGAAGGGTTCAGTACACTTTTTCCAGTAAATTAAATATTTTTTAAAAATAGCTCTTTAGAAAGACAACTAAATCTCAATTTTCAGAAACACAGTGGATGGACTTAAAAATAGATCGATAAAAGAAACAAACACTTAAATGTAATTGAAGACTTCATTGGTTGAAAATTTATTAACTAACTTCATTTAACTCTAGATTTTATCCTGATTTGAGCAAAATGTTTTTTCTTTTTTTCCCTGACTTTCCCTAATCATCAGGCTAGTTTCTAGGCTCTTTTTTTCTTTCATGTACCATCCATATCCAATCATAAATGCCTGTTTGCATAATTCTTTTTTTTTAAGAGATTTATTTATTTATGCATACCAGAGCTGGGGTACAGGCCAGAGATGCAGGGGGTGAGAGGACTCACCAGAGACAGAGTGGGGAACAGAACAGGCAGACTGACTGAAATACACTGCTGAGGGGAGCAGCGGGCAAGACAGGAGAGATCTGCTGAGCCATGTGGGTTGCTTCCTGGCTGGCTGGGGATCGAACTCATATTGCAGAGGCTGTGGATTGCTTCACAGTGCAGTGCTTACTCCTTGTGCCACCAGGGAGGCCCATGTTTGCATAATTCTTAATGCCAGATCTGAAAAGCAGAAATAATGATGATTCCTTGTATCTGTAGAATGCCACGTGTACACAAAACACTTAACAGAAGCTCCTCTCAGTACACCCCTCCCCCAACCCCAACACATATAACCTACCAAAGGAAGAAAACTTTGCATTTATTCTTCAGGACACTGAGGATCAGCAGTTAGTAGGCATCTGGCCAGCAACCTGCTTATCTTTGTACTCCACAATGGCGTAATTGCTATCAAGTTCTGTTTGACTTTAAAGCTGTTTAAGTGAGGAGTACCTGTTATTGCAACTGTGTAACTTAAGTAAATACTATTTATAAATACCAAACCAGTGACAGGAGTGCAAAAGGAAAGAGAATTTTATCTATAAAACCTAAAGAAGCAAATCACATAAAAAATTAATCTCAAATTGGTTCTGGGATAAACATCATAAAAAAAGAGAAACAAATCTGGAATATTCTATCCAGGTTGCTTTCCAAATGTCTTTCAATTTACCTCATTTTAAAGACACAAAGTATAAATCATAGGCCATACACCTATGCATGATTCATAGAGGAAAGAAATAAAACTCATCTTCAATCAGCAGAGTCATGCTGTGGTTAGCAAAATGAAGTCTCCATAGAGAGACTATGGGGGTACATTCTAATCCTCCAAACCTGGGACTGTTCTATCTCACGTGACCAAAGGAATCTTACAGATGCAATTAAGAATTTTTAGATGTAGAGTTTATCCTGGTTTATGCAGTTGGACCCAATGTAATTGCAGAGAGGTAGGAGCATCAGGGCCAGAGAAGAAGATTTAATAATGAAAGTAGAGATCAGAGGGGTGATTTCTGGCTTTGGACATGGGAAGTAGCCAAGAAATCTGGATGGCCCCTTAAAACCTATAAAAGGCAAGGAAACAGTTTCTCCTCTAGAGCCTTCATGGGAAGCTCTGCTCCTTATTGACACCTTGATTTTAGTTCAGCAAGATCCATTTTGGATTTCTGATCTTCAGATTTATAATTATTCTGTGTTATTTCATGTCACTATACTTGCAGCGATAAGCAACTAATGTAACAGGAGACACAGTGGCTCCCTGATGTTACAGAGCATGAGTGTCTCTGTTGAGGCCCACCTCAGAGAGCTGAGTTTCATGACTGAACCTGGCATAAGCTGTGGAAAGGCCCACTGCTCCTGGTTTTGGGACGCATGGATGAGCATCTGTTCCTAAGAAGCCAGCTCCTACTGCTGCTCCCCTGAGGCTGATCGACCTCAGTGTTGGTCAGGTCTGGAGAGCAGGTGGGGTTTCATATATGACTACACACCAGGATTTATATGAACCAATTAGGTTTGAGCTCCCAATGGACAAATTTGGTCTGAGGTCTCACTGGTGCCATTCAAGGTTTTTGAGACCTTTTCAGGATTGTAAAAAGACCAATCTGGTCGGAGATTTACTGGCATCAAGTAGCTGGAATTCTAAATGGACCAATCAGGCTTAAAAGGTGGGGCCTCTGAAGAGGATAGAAGCCAGAGCAATAAGCAGCTTTCCCCCATTCATCAGATGTCTTAGGTCAGATTCATTGGGACTCCTGGCAAGATCTTCAGACAGATTCATGGGGAAAATTATTTGGGACAAAGACCTTCATAGAATTTCAGAGACCTGACAGCTACACATGCCTCTGGTCCTGCCTCTGATATCATCTTCAAAGAATACTGTCAGTCTGTTCCTAGAGTCTCTAAAAGAGCTGTTTGCTGTTGAAACAACATCATTTCTCAGAGTTCTAACACTGGTGTCTATGGCACCATCACCTACTGACCAGCGCTAACCGGCATAGCTGACCTGTGTCCAGCCACCTCAAAACTGCACCACTTCTGATCTTCCAATTCCACCTCCTGGGGCTGTTGCATTTGGCATTGTCTGGTCTAGGGCTCAATGCTATCCAGCCTGGCCTTTGGACCGCTGCTATTGTTTGCTTCAGTGTCACCTCAGGAACCTGCCTGTGATCACCTCCAGCTGCTACCATGAGTTGGATTCTGGTCAACTACATACTGGTGCGCCACCATCTCCAGGCTTTCATTGAAGGGACAGCACCATCTAGCATTAGCAGCTTTGATTTGAATTACAGGACACTGGACACAATCTGGAGTAGGACAGCTGGCCATTTGTGGTCTTAGAAACCCTTTCCTTTTTCCTAATCTCTCTTTGGTTAATAAGCCCCATTGTTACTGTGCCCTGTGCCTGAGTGGTGTCTTGAAACTGTGAGTGCATAGGTGAGAATTCACCAACAGTGACCTGTACCGAACCTCTCCTGCCCTTTGCACTGTTTCACCAAGACACATAACTAAAGAGACATTTGTCTATCTATATGTTGAGATTAAGAGTACATTCATGTTTTAATTTAAACTAAAATGATTATACTAGGTATCTGTCATTTTTTAATGATTTCCCATTTACCTCACTTTTTAATTTTAATTGACAAACTGCACCAATTGCTTCCAATGAGAGGACTATATTACTCTGTGTGGTATCTCATTCCATCTACCATTTTGTGGGCACCATTTTTCAATTGCAGTCAAAGGTCTAGCTTTGTCTCTGTTTTTGGCTTTATAATTCATGTGGAGGAAGTAATTCCACTACTTTCTTATTTTCACTTATGGAAACTAGAGGATTAGGCTTTTAAACACGAACAGTATATGATTTTAAAAATTTCATCAAATAATCTGACTTCTCTCATCTGTTTAATTTGAAGCTGAAACCCTTGGGTTTATCTGCACTTGAGCTCTGATTTAACTTGAAATTAAAGTCTGTGTGTTTCACAGCTGCTGGATGCCCCTAAACAGGGACTTATAACTGGAATATTTGAAGAATGCTGGAGTCGAGAGACCAGGATTTCAGATATGATTGATGCTAACTAGCGGGTATCCTTTGATAAGTCTAATCTCTTTGGATTTTAGTTTTCTCATTTATAAATTATGAAGTTGGAGTGAATAGTTTTTAGGATCCTTTTAATTCTACAATTATATGATTCCATAATTTAAATTCCAGGAAAATCCAGCTCTAAGAAATGTTGAATTTCTCTTCAAAGTGGGAAGAAAATTATTGTAGTTGTAGGATATTCCTGTACATTCCTAAGACTATATCTTCTGGCGAGTTGAAAGTATCTGTGTAAGTCCTATAACTTGCCTAACATCCTCGCCCCACCCCTTGTCAAACAACCCTAAATACTACATTTAAATACAATATTGGAATTACCATTTCTCAGTCCTAGATCTAGTTATTACACAAGACATAGCAAGTTGCCACTCTGTTGCTCTGTTGCAGACATTGAGCTGAGTACCAGGGAGAGTATATCACAAGTTAGGACAATCAGACTTGAAGGCAGATCAATTATAGTATCACATAGTAAAGTGTTGTAGCAGGGGTAGAACTAAAAGCAGAATATGCACAGGGATGAAGTGAGAACCTCATCTGATATAGTGACAAAGTCTTTTCAGCCTTTTTATGTAGACTTTTGGACCCATGAGATGCAGCCTTTAGATTTCTAAAAAACAAGTTTGAGGGTTGGAAATGATGCATTTCAGACAGAGATAACAGTCTGTTCCAAATGCAGAGATTGAAGGACATGACACATATGAAAAAAGGTGAAAATTTCATCGTGTTTAAATAGAGAGCAAGTGGGATAAAGGACTGGGAAGTACATGGAAAAGAAGACAGAAAAAATGCAGACCATTTTATGGCAGGCAAGAGGCAGCAAGGAATCAACACAAGATTCTACCTCGTGAATTAACATGATCAGATGTTATTTTAATTTTTTTTCAGATGTTATTTTTAAAGAGTTAGTTCAGGCAGGTATTGGGACAGTGCAGACTGCATGTGTGAGGCTTTGTGCACCTAAAGGGAAGCCGAAACATCAAGAGATAGTAAATACTCAACTAAAGTGGCCGTGTTCGGTAGCCATTTTTATTTTTTATTTTATTTTTTTTTTTTAAAGATTTATTTATTTATACAAGCACTGGGTACAGTCAGAAGCACAGGAGGGTGAGGGAATTCACCAGAGCCAGAGCGGGGACCAGAGCAGGCAGAAGGACCAAGGTACACTGCTGAAGGGAGCAGCGGGCGGCAGGAGAGGTCTGTGCACCATGTGGGACCCTCCTCCAGTGGCCGGGGAGCAGCTGGGGATCAAACTGGTGCTGCAGAGGCTGTGGGCAGCTTCGTAACCCAGCGCTCAACCGCTGCGCCACCGGGGAGGCCCCGGTAGCCATTTTTAAAAAGAGAATTCACTGACTTTCATAAATGGGTACCTTTTCTCAGGTACCCATTTATCTTGTCTTGTCCTCTACCCTAAGACAGTTGCCAGATCACTGACCATGTCTTGGTTTATTCTCCAGAGCAATGAGGAATATTTTGCAATATAGAGTACCTGACTATCACCACTGATAGCATAAAAATATCACATTTTAAAAACACATGTAAATAGAATCTATATGGATTTAAGGGATTATAAAGTGGTTTCTATCCCCTCTTCAGGCTATGAATACATTCTAAAATCTAGGGCAGTTAGATACTGTATTTAAATTCAGATGTGATATTTACATATGTTACTTATTCTTTTTATACAGATCTGTCCCAGTGAAACTTAATCAGCCTTTGCAAGTTTATATACTGTGTATGTTGGGATAGTGGTTGAAACTAAATTGATTGTTTTAAGCTTACTAAATTTTCGAACCAAACTTACCAGCAGAGATGTGAATCAGAACCAGGCTTTACTCCAAGTTACAGAAAACCCAAACAGCAATGTCTAAAAAAGATAGAGATTTGTCTATCTTTTTAGATAAATAAATATGATATGTAGCACAGAGCTGGGAGTAGGAAAAGCAGTTCATCAAGAACTATGCTTCTTTCTGTCTTCTTATTTTGCCATGCTCTGCCATGGTTAACCCACCTCATTTCCACCTCCTGATCTAAGATGGCTACAAGAGTTACTATCAACATTTCTTTTCTTTTCTTTTCTTTTCTTTTTAAGATTTATTTATTTATACAAGAATTGGGGTACAGTCAGAGGCACAGGAGGGTGAGAGAATTCACTAGAGACAGAGTGGGGAGCAAAACAGGCAGATGGGCCAAAGACACTGCTGAGGGGAGCAGTGGGCAAGACAGGAGAGGTCTGTGTGTTTCTCCCTGGCTGGCCGCAAATCGAACCCATGCTGCAGAGGCTGCAGACGGCTTCACAGTGTGGTGCTCAACCCGCTGCACCACCGGGGAGGCCCTCTAGCAACATTTCTTGTACTTAGAGACTTATTTGATCTGTAAGGGTAAGGTCTTGTAGTGTCTACCTGGCTCTTTTGAAATGCTTGCTTTCAGAAGCATTGAGAGAATGGGAGAATCCAGCTGCCTTGTGAAAAGTGTAACTGTCCTGCACCACCAAGCTGTGGAAAATCCAAGCTTTACACAGAAGTCCTGGAGGAAGAGATGCTGTGTGAAGAGCGAGGGACCATGTGCATGAGGAAGCCATCCTAGAAATGGGCCTCCAGACCACCTACTCAGCTGAGGCCATGTTGTCAGTGAGCTGGCTAGCTAAACCCTTCTCAATTCCTGACTCTTGAAATTGTGAGCAAGGCAAAATAAGAGTCTTAATTCCTAATGTTTGACATGGATAGATAGCTGAAAAAATTAGTTAAAGAAAGAATGTAACATGGGGAAATTTGGAAAGAAGATAAGAAGTGAGAGAAGGTTGAAGAATTCAAAATGACCTGGAAAACCTGAAGTCATTGGTGTGAAGCTGAATTTCAATGAATGAAAAGGCAGCTGATAAAGAGATAAGTCCATGAAGTAAAGGTAGAAAAACTAAGGGAAAAGTATGTTAACATAAGGAGGAACACTGCCTCCCCTCAAAAAAAAAGAACCTAGGGCTAATTGAAATAGCATTGCATATAATCTATAATAATCACCCCAGAAGAACTGTATGAACCCCAAATAGTAAAATGTGAAAGGGAACCTTAGCAGGGATGGGGGTAGGGGGAGCTCATTGACAAATGCATTCACATTATCTAAGTAATTATGTTTTTTGCATGTGTATATGAATGAGGAAGTTAGGAAATAGGTACAGGTAGTTAGTTAGAATCGGGGGCAGGAGAGGGGTTGGGCAAGCCCAAGTGTCCTAAGCCCATTTATTAATCTGAATAAGGAACAATCAGTTGGAAATTGGGTGCCCTCAACCCAGTAGAAATTGAATGTTCAGAACACCAACACCATAACACAATGCTAAAGCAACAGACCAAAGCTCATTCTGGGAAAACAGCTCAGGTAGCCTGGAAGACTCAGTGGTCTTTAATAACCTATAAGACCCCACGGGCCTCAACTTATCAGCAAGAGACACAACGCTGAGACATCCAACAGCTGAACCCCCACTCCTTGCCCTCTATACCCATATAAACTCCTGCTTTTGGGCCCCGAAGTGGCTACCCACTTGGGAACCCTCTTTGCTCAGAGAGCTTTTCTGTTCTTATCTGCCAATAAATCTCTTCCACTTCTGTTAATTCTGGTCTTGACGTTGAATTCTTTCCTCACCGAAACAGGAAAGAGAGGCTCTTGGGCTCCTCGGAGCCCCAGGCCAGATTCATATGTGGGTTAGAAGTTGGTGAGTTATAGATGGAGGAGACATTTCATTCCCGCTTGAGGATAATAAAAAATTTACAGCTAATTTTTGTTCTGGAATAACAACACAATAACTCCTCTCATTATAAAGAAATACCGTAACCTCTAGTTTGTACGGGAATAGCAATATTTCTGCATGGACAATACGAAGCAATGTCTTTAAGAAGATAAACATATCAGGAAATTATAGAAAAACCCAGTTTGGAAGATAAAAATCTGAAAATAAGTATTAATATGTAGAGTCAAAGCTTTCCACAAACGATGGAAAGTTTGTTGATAATTTATGGCATCTTTGCAACACAGGATACATAGGAAGTTATTCAATTAATGGAAAGGGAAACTCCCATTGCTTTATTGAAAAGCAGAAGAGAGTATTATGCAAGAAATATAGAAGTGTATCTTGTTTCCTGTATTCCTGAAAAGCCTGATATAATTTGCCTCTGTTTAAAAAAAACCCAAGGATATTTGTGCTCAAGAATCTCATAGTAAACTGCATGGTTTATTGTTAGGAAGGCAAATGCTCCCAGACATACCATCTTTTTTTTTTTTAAAGATTTTATTTTATTTATTTATACAAGCACTGGGTAAAGTCAGAAGCGCGGGAGGGTGAGAGAATTCACCAGAGCCAGAGCAGGGAGCAGAGCAGGCAGACTGACGAAGTACACTGCTGAGGGCAGCAGCAGGCTGCAGGAGAGGTTTGCGCGCCATGTGGGATCCTCACCTGGTGGCGGGGATCTAACTGGCATTGCAGAAGCTGCAGGAAGCTTCGCAACCCAGCGCTCAACCTCTGCGCCACTGGGGAGGCCCAACATACCTTCATTTTTTAAAAAGAAACATTGATTTAGATTTCAACATTCATAATTAAATTTGTTGAAAGTGGAGTCTTACCAAATTGCAAGGTAAGGCCAGGGTTGGGGAGGAGAATAGATTTATTTTTAAAACATCAAGATTGACCTTGGCAGTAAGGTACACTCTACATATATACCAGTTTTAGCCGGTTTCTTACAGTGACCATATTTTTTCTTGCCCCTAAATCATCCTAATATGCTTTATAAACTTTTGTTCACTCTCACCTTTCCACCTTCATTCCACCCATTACCAATGTCCCTTTACCTGTGGCATTTTACACTTGAGGAGAGCTGCTAATGGCTTGTAACAAAAGGACTGCTAATCACACCAATTAAGAGGTGTGAATGTCACCATTACCTACCAGCTTTGTTACAGAACATGTTAATTAGTAGTTGTACAGGTGCAGGGTTTTAAGTTCACAAGGTTAACACTGACATGCAGCTTTGTTTTGGCTGCTTTGTTTAAATATTGAAAAATCGTGGATGAAAGGTTGGTCTATGTTGAAGAATGAACAGATGTCATTGTTGTACTTTCTCAGATGGAAAATCTTTAGACAGGCTTAGAAACAATAAAAGTGACCTTCTGAGAAGGGATTCTCTGTAGTTGTCAAAGGGCAGGTGTTTTATTCTCTTGCTAATATACGATCAGGTAACTTGCCTTCATAGAGTAGATCTATAGAACTCTACTGGAAGGTCAGTTGAGAGCATTATACTAGACATATAGAGTTAATTAAAAGGAAATCATCTATAAAGATTTTCTTCAAGTCCAGTTTCTATATATAAATCTCTGAAAGTTTTACTCATTCATTGAATCAGCGTTATAGGTATGTCCGCTAGCATTCTTTTAACCATTTTTTGACTAATAAAACACCTGGCTGTGGGGATCTGTTTCAGAATCACATGCCTTCAATATAATAGGAACTGAGAGATCACTCTGAGCAGGCTTTAATTATAAAGATAGCAAACATTTATTTTACAGAAGGGGCAAATGAGTCCAAGACATTACATGACTTGCCCACGGTCATTAAAGCAAGATTAACCTCAGCTTGCAAAGTGAGATAGAGTTTGGAATGAGCTAACCTTCAATTGCTCTCTTGCAGAACGAATAACTCCTATGAGGAACTGGTAATTTTTAGTTTGTCCTTAAGTCTACTGAAATATCTTTGCTCTTTCCATGCATCTGTAAGAGCAACTGTTGTTTTCAGTCATTCAAGGGGAAAGTGTGCTGTAAGGGCCTCTTCTATTTTTGTGGTAGACGCCACAACAAATAAAGAACGTCTCTCTGGGAAGCCCGAGGGTGGCTCCTTGAAACCTAAACTGCAAGGTTTTGAGAACTGCTATGCAATGGTAAATCTAGTTGATGGATTTTGAACCAGTGCCAAGAACAACATTTGAACTAGTTGATCTGGGTTCTGGGTGACCAGTGATTTGCATTTGCTCAGGAGGTGCCTCACCTATTATTTCCTTGTAATAAGGAGTAAAGTAGCAGAACATCCACGAGTAAAGGCTGCTCTTTTCTCTGGACATACGAAGTCAATCTAATACTTGACTCACTATTAAATGAACAAATGTATACTCCAAATTCATAGCACATGCCCGACACATTGTAAATGCTCAAGAAATGGTAGTGTCGTTACTAGTTTCTGGAGACATTTGCATCGCATATTTAAAACCATAAAACAACTTAGATGGTACTTCAGTATTATCTTTTTCATGGAGCTGGGGACTCTTCTCCCTATTTTGTGTTTAAAATTTATTTTAGGTTATTGTTTTAATGCATAGAAATGAGAAATTCAGTGTAGAACACTGCTGAAATACATATCTTACAATAAAAAAATCTGTGATTCTATAACTAAAGCATAACTACTATTATCACTTCGGTGTGTAACTTCAAGGTTGGTATTCTATACATGTATAAAATTTTTAAAATTAATATGGGAATTTGTTGTGCAAGCCAGTTTGGAAACTATATTTTCACTTATTATTATTATTGCCTGCAAAGTCTAAAATATTACTATCAAACTTATTTTCTTTACTTTCCCCCCACACACCATCATCCCTTATTCACCCTTATTTCTTTTCTCCCCCCCTCCCTCTTAACCTCAGAGGCCTCAGAGTTTTTTAATGTCCACTAACTTTTCTACATATTTTTATCAAATAATTTGCAATATACATGAATAGTCTTTGTTCTTATTATTCTGGCTTACTTTACTATATATAATCCTCTCATATTTTCTCCATTTTCTTGAAAATAGTTGCATTTCAACTTTTTGCACAGCTGAATAGTATTTCATAGTGTGGACATAACTCATTTTCTTGATCCAATCATTGGTTGATGGCCATTTAGGTTAATTCCTTGTCTTAGCTCTTGTAAATAATGCTACTATGAATATACTGCTTTTTGTGTTGGTGACTTCATATTCTTTGGGAAAAAGCCCAAAAGTGGGATTACTTGGTCCCATGGGATTTCCATTTTCAGTTTCTTTAAGGTAAATCCAGATTGCCTTCCATAATGGCTGCACTAGTCTACATTCCTACCAACAGTGTAGAAGGGTTTCTTATTTTCTGCATACTCTCCAGCACTTGCTGTTGGAGGTGTTTTTAATATTTGAAATTCTCATTGGTGTGTGATGGTATCTCTTTGTCTTAACCCACACCTCTCTTATTGGAAGCAATGATGAACACTTTTTTTTTTAAAGATTTATTTATTTTTATACAAAAGCTGGGGTACAGGCCAGAGGCGTGGGAGGTTGAGAGGATTCCCCAGAGGGAGAGCAGGGAGCAGAACAGGCAGACGACAGAAATACACTGCTGAGGGGAGCAGCGGGTGTGACAGAAGAGGTCTGCCATGCGATGTGGGATTTTCGCCAGCTGGCTGGGATTGAACCCGTACTGCAGAGGCTGTAGACAGCTTCACAATGCGGCGCTCAACGTGATGCGCCACCCGGGAGGCCCAATGATGAACACTTTCATATGTCTATTAGCCATCTGGATATCCTCTTTGGTGTGTTGTCTGTTCATATCTGCTGTCCATTTATTAATTGGGTTTTTTATTGTTGAATTGGATGACTTATTTTAATATGTCTTGAATATTAACCTTTTATCCGTTATGGATTATATGAATGTTTTTTTCTATTCAATAGGGTATCACTTTAATCTTATATTTTCTTTCCTTGTGTAAAAGCTTTTTAATTTGAGGTAATCCAATAAATTTCTTTTAATATCTCTTGCTGTAAGAGTTGAGTCTCATAGTTCTGTAGATTCTGGTAGCTTATATTCTAATTTTCATTCATCTCAAGGTTTTTTTTTTTTTGATGTTTTGATTTCCTCTTTTATCCAATAGCTGTTGAGCAGCTTATCACTTAGTCTTTGTTTTCATATTTCCTATTTTTTTTTTTTACAGTTGATTTTTAACTTTATGGCATTATGGGCAGAAAGAGTACTTTGTATAATTTTGATCTTCATAGTTTTTATTGACAATTGACTTGTATCCCAACATACAGCATATTGTAAGATGTTCCATATGCATTTTATTTTATTTTCTATTTTCTTTTTAAAGATTTATTTATTTATTTTATACAAGACTGGGTACAGGCCAGATGCCCGGTAAGTTGAGAGGATTCACCAGAGACAGAGAGGGGAACAGAACAGGCAGACTTACTAAATACACTGCTGAGGGGAGTAGTGGGCGCGACAAGAGAGGTCTGTTGCACCAAGTGGGACCCTCTCTGGTTGGCCGGGATCAAACCGGTGCTGCAGGCTGCGGACAGCTTCACAGCGCGGTGCTCAACCACTTGAGCCACCGGGGAGGCCCCCATATGCATTTTAAAAAATATGTATGACTAGCTTTTGGATGGAGTATTCTGTAGATGGAAATCCACATGGCTAAGTTTCTTTAAATTCTTGAATGTAGAATATTTGAGTAATGATATACATGTTAGTAGCTATTACTGCATAACAAATTATCTTAAACTTAGAATGTTAAACAACATATTCTTTTAATATCAGTAGCTGTGGGTAAAGCATGGGTGCAAATTTATTTCTCTTTCTTCAAGGTGCCAATCAAGGTATCAGTCATCAACGGGGGTGATGTTCTTAACTAAGGCTGTACTGGGAAATACCCATTTCCAAACATTCTCAGATTGCTGGAAGAATCTACTTCCTTGCTGTTGTAAGACTGAGCTCATTTTTGTGCTTGCTATAGCCTACAGGTAACTTCAGCTACAAGTGGGAGCCTGAAAGTTCATTGTCATGTGGACTCCCTGCACAGACAAGCCACAACATAGCAACCTGCTTTGTTCCATACTGCAAGAGAGAGAGAAACATACTCCAACAAGACAGTCTTAATGGGGCATAATTACACAATCACAATATCCTGTTTTTTTGGATGCATTCATTTGTTATATCAGGTTTGGGAGCTCTACAGTGCGAACTTCTGAGAAGTGGGACAGGTTCACTCATGACTGAAGCCAAATGTACACAATCACAATATTAATTATTGGAGAGAGGGAAGATTCTCAATTAAACTGGCAGGAAAAAAGGAGGGAAGATAACAACCCCTTGGCAATGTATGGTGAAATGATAATGCAGAATGGGTGGACATTCTCTGGACGGCTCCAAGAATCTTCTGTCTGGAAGTCGGATGGGGGTGCTACTTTTCAGGCCAGAGTCACCATAACGTCTCACCAAACTCTGGAGAAGTTGTCAGGACCACAGGCATAGAGTCCATAATCATCTCAAATTGCCTCAACTTTGATGCCAATATTTATGGCACTTCTCAGTAGCATCTTATCAGGACCATTTGCTAATTTTAATTTAGACCAGGCCTCTCCACACAGCCAGGTTTTATCTATTCTTGTCTCTTCATCAGAGTCTTCATCAACAAGTGGTTGCTTGTTATTGCTAACAAGTCACTATAATGAATGCTCCCAACTTTACATCAGTCAGGCTTATTACAATAGCAATACATATGACATCACCTATTGGTAAGACATAAGAAGATAGTCAGGGAAGAGCATGACATGGAGCATGAGTTCCAGGAAGCAGGATCATGTTGAAAGTTTTTTTTTTTATTAAAGATTTATTTATTTATTTATTTATACAAGCAGTGGGTACAGTCAGAAGCGCCGGAGGGTGAGAGAATTCACCAGAGCGAGAGCAGGGAGCAGAGCAGGCAGAAGGACTGAAGCACATTGCTGAGGGGAGCAGCAGGCGGCAGGAGAGGTCTGTGAGCCATGTGGGACCCTTGCCCGGCAGCTGAGGATCGAACCAGGGCTGCACAGGCTGCGGGCAGCTTCACAACCCAGGGCTCAACCGCTGCGCCACCGGGGAGGGCCCCATGTTGAAAGTTTTTGATGAATATAACTAAACTACAAGTATGTCTCTATTAGCACAGAATGTGTGCCCTTTTCCCTAACATTCACCAATTTGTGTATCATTTAAAAAATAAATTGCCAATTTAATAGAAGAAAATGAACATTTGAATTTGAATATGCTGTTTATAAATAAAAAAACATGTATTCTTATGTTCTTTGGTTATTTGCATATTCCTCTTTTGAAAATTGCTTTTTATGTCCTTTGAGTAATATATTAACATTTTGCTGTAGCAATTATTGCAAGTATTTTCCACTGATCTTTATTTAGAGGGGAAATATTAATGAATGTGGCTTAATTTATTTTGTTGTAGTCAGATCAGATAACCTTTTCCTGATATTTTCTTCACCACCACTTGAATGTTTTCCTGCTTTAGGATTTGTGAAGTAGATGTATACAAGTATATCCTAAAATAAAGAAAACCTTTTATAAAGTAATTTTATGGTTATTTTTATATTTTCTCTACCTGATATTGATTTGGTATATAATATGAAACAGATTTATTATTATTGTTGTTGTCATTATTTTACTACAAGTTGATATGTTTCTAGAAACTCACTAAGATGACTAAGCCTGAAGGATCTGAAACAATGAATTGAAACTTGTAGAATTTCTGGCACCATGAGGGTCTCATAAAACAATTATTTGTTTAAGAAATGGGAGCTTAAATTTTCCCTTATGGTGATTGTCTGCTATGTGTTCTTGCTAAAACCTCACATTGACTGTGCCAGGGTTTTACTTTTTGTCTGTCAATATAGTGGAGAGATACACAATAAGTCTAGGAAGTCACTGTGAGGTTTGACAAAGTGTGGAAGAATTTCCACTGGTCCCCTTCCTTCTTGGTGTGGCAGAATGTACCATTATACAAAGAGAATTCTCCTTTTCTTCCTCTTATTAACAAAACCTCTTAGGTTGTAGTGGGACTCATGAACGTACATTTCCCAACTTCCATTGCAGCCCATCAAAGCCATACAACTAATATCAGGTCAGTGGGATTTAAGTGAAAATGTTGTGTACAATTTCTTAGCCAGACACATAAGTGACATTTTCTTGACATGCTTTTGTGCTAGAACATGCATGAGTAGGAGATTCAACTTTGATCATGAAGGTTGTGTAGGTGTGGCCAAACCATTAGCATCAGCATCACATGAGAATTTGTTAGAACTGCAAATTCTTGGGTCCCATTCCAACCAACTAAATCAGAAACTCTGGCATGGGCTTAAAAAGTTCTTCAGGTCATTCTGATGCCCCAAAACAGGGACTGGTTTACTTTGGCCTCTGAGTCAAAACCCAGGAGCAGCCTGATTTTGTTCAACTGGTGAGCTAAGAATGTAACAGGGTGGTCCCCAGGAAAGGGGGAGGTTCCCTGCCCCACCCAAGGGAGGGTGGAGCTGAGAAGGGAGAGAAGAAGCTGCAGAAGAGACTGAGGAAGGAAGCAGAATGGAGCCAGGAGACCTGGAGGAGGCACATGGAGCCTAGAGACACGTGAAGAAACTGCGCTTGTCTTTTGGTCGTAGACTGGGTGACACAGATGTGGGTGAGACCCATGGGGAGGTGACAATGGCAGCTTTTATCTTGATGTTGATTTTGCTCTTTTCCTTCTGGGCTTGTCTGGTTATTTCTGACCCTTTGCTGTGGGTCCCCACTGGAAGATGCTTTAGACTTGTGGCAGGCTTTGGGGCTTTGCTCTGGGCCAATCCCATATGGATGGACTTTTACCCACGAGGGGACGGGTAACTTTGGGTGCTTCATTTAGAAACTAGATTCTTTGCCTTTCCTGTATTGTTTCCAAATTGTATTAAAGTTCCTTCCCATTAAAGTCTCATATGTTTTGTGTTGATGCGGCGGATGGCAGAACCCATTTAGAATAGGCAGGTTTGTGGGGTTTGGGCTGCCCCTCTCCCTGTCCTATAACAAGAATAATTTCCACATTTTCAAGAGTTGCAACAACAAAAAAGACAAAACCAAGAAAGAATATATAACTGAGTCAATATATGGGCTACAAAGACTAAAATATTTACCATATAATCTTTTTTTTAATGTTTCTTTTTTTTTAAGGATTTATTTATTTATTTATACAAGCACTGGGTACAGTCAGAAGCGCGGGAGGGTGAGAGAATTCACCAGAGCCAGAGTGGGGAGCAGAACAGGCAGACTGACGAGGTACACTGCTGCGGGGAGAAGCCAGCGGCAGGAGGGTTCTGTGCACTATGTGGGACCCTCGCTGGTGGCCGGGGATCCAACTGGCACTGCAGAGGCTGCGGGCAGCTTCGCAACCCAGCACTCAACCGCTGCACCACCAAGGAGGCCCTACCATATAATCTTTTATAGAAAACCTTTGGCTACCTCTGCATTAAAGCTTGAGAATGACTGTCATTGGAATTGCCAAATCAGTGAGGTAGAAGGACCTTAGATTCCTGAATAACTCTGTGGAGCAGACCTATTCTGTCAATTTGGCTTCCTGACCTCAGCTCTGCTGAACAAGGGAAAATAAGCTTCTGTTATATGTAAGACTCCGTATGTGGTGTTTCATTGTTATAGCAACTGCACATCTACTCTAGGTACTGTACCTGGTAAGAAATGCTGGTATGTCAAACCTTCATTTTTATTTCCATACTTCCTTGTTAGCCTGTGGTTTGTGGTTTGCTTTTAGTTTCCAGTATCACATTAAAGATTTAGACATTGGATTCATCTGATTGCCATATATGTTGAAGCCAAGGCACTCTAGAAAGTTTACTGAATCTTCAAGGTCAAGGTCAATCTATCAGGCTAATTACATTTAAATGTTTTCCACTGAAATCATTCCTCTGAAATATCCAGTAATTTCAGTGTACTTGCATATCCTTATTCTGATATCCTGACTTAGAATATTTGGTGTATCAGTGTCGAACAAATCATCATGCCCTTTTTTTCTTCTGGCCAATGCAAACAGATTTATTCTTGTTGAAAGGTACATTGAGTGACATCAGTTCTTAATAGATGGAATTTAATGGTGATATCTGCAATTGCTGGCTGTGGGATTTCTTTTTGAAGGGGTAGTTATGATTTAGGTCAGACACATGAGACTTCTGCAATTAGGGAGGTGACTAATAGGTTTAAATGACCTTGTAAGGAGATGGGTCTATGTTCCCAGCTATCTGTGCTCCTAATGTCAAGTAAATCATCCTGCCTTAGATCAGGAGATGGTGCAGAGGAGACAAACTCCAGAGCATATCAGTGGGGAAGGAGGAAAAAGGATGCTACTGAACTAACAAAGTTGGCAAATACAGTTCTCTTAAGTCTCTCAGGAAATTTATGAACCAAACAATAAGCAAAGTGCAAAGCCTAATTTCTACTGCTGGAGCGTTGTGCTCCAAGGGAGGGCAAGGAATACAAAAACAAAGCTCGGGTTTGGGCAATAGGTGGGTGAGCGGGTGGGAAGAAGGGGGTTGCATTTTCAGGGTGAGGCAATGACTCAGCCACACTCCATCCGCTCAGTTGTGAGCCCCGGCTCTGGTGTCATTTTGTGTGCAGTAATGAAGCCTGACGAGAGGTCTCCTGCTTGCAGATAGCCGGCTGTTGTCCTAAAAATGCAAACCATCGCCTCAGGCCATGGAATCGGGAGCAGGCAGAGGACAGAGGCTCCGGCTGGGCGCCCCACAGCTCGCCCTCCCTTCAGCACTCGCGGCTTGGACATAGAAAGCTGGTCTTTACCCTTGCACATAAGGACATAGAAGAAAAGGATTTTTTAAAGGTGTCCCAAAGGCCGATGGTTTTAATCCTGACTTTTTTTTTTTTTCTGAGCGGATATTAAGGAGGGGGAGGGGAATGCCAACCACCAATCCTCTAGTCTTCTTGTGTTTTCTTATGCAAAATAATCCCTTTGAACCTGAAAGCTTCATTTTTGCCTGTTCCCTAGGGCCCCACGCCCTCTCCCTCCCTCTCCCCACATCCTCTGTTTTCTCTAAAGAGCAGGCAAGTCAATCTCAGCCTCCCTGGGCTAGTTTTTGTAACAAAGGGCCTGGTGAAGGCAGAGGGTTCACAGCTCAAAGGCCAGGACACCGCAGACACTTTGCACCATTTTAGGAACCTCACTCCCTAGCCCCCAGGAAGCCCCAGGCATATTGCGCGCTAGGGGGGCTCTGCTGGGGTGCTTCAGTCAGTGGAATCTAGACCAGGGCTGGGACTCTGCCTTGGACCTGAGATAGACAGAGTTGCCCTTTTCTGCAGTGTTTGTTTTGTTTTGAAATGTTGACTTAAAGCTGCGAACACTTCCTGGATTCTTGGGAGAGGCAATTTTTGTGTTGGAACTTGTGTCCCATTCACTTGGAGGGTCTTTGTTGCCCACTAAGATTTTACATTTTCAGAAACCCTCTGCCCTCTTGGAGTTTGCTCAGGACATCCTTTCCCCCTAACACTCTGTCAATCCCCTTTGGAAGCAAACTCATGGTGTGGGAGGAAAATACTTTTCCTGGTGTTTTTAGGCATCTATTATTTCTTTTTTTCTTTTTTCTTTTTTTAAATATTTATTTATTTATTTATACAAGAACCGGGGTACAGGCCAGATGCACGGGAGGGTGAGAGGATCCACCAGACTGAGCAGGGAACAGAACAGGCTGACTGATGAAATATACTGCTGAGGGGAGCAGCGGGCGCGACAGGAGAGGTCTGTTGCCCCATGTGGGATTCTTGCTGGCCTGCCGGGATCGAACCCGTGCTGCAGAGGCTGTGGACAGTTTCACAGCACTATACTCAACCGCCTGCACCACCAGGGGAGGCCCAGGCATCTATTATTTCTATGGAATTCTTGACAGACAACAAAAGATTTTTTTTTTTATTTTGATTTTCTGCTGTCAAGGATACAAGCTGTTCTCCCAGTGAAGTCTCCTTTGGCAAACTTGGCAAAGCTTTATTAAGAATTGATGAAGCTAGTCAGCCTCTCACAGAACTCACCTAGAGTGGTTTCTAGAGCTATAGTATGCCATAGGGGAGCTTGACAAATCCCTGCTTGCGAATCCTACCCCTGATGAATGTTCTGGTTTTCTGGAAGGCCTGCTGACAGGGGCTGACCTGAACAGGACTTTCACCCTGAGTGGCTTCTTGAGTCACTGATGTGTGGGCCAGAGCACAGGGGGACCAGAGAAGTTAAGGATAAGCAGTCTGCTCCGCATTAGGGTTTCCAGTACAGGACTAACAGCACACAATCCCCTCACCGTACTTCTCTATCTTCCTTTTGCACTGTTTCCTCTCTATTCACTTTATTGTTCGCAGGCAGAATGAGAGGTATCCCAAGATCCCCAAACATGCTTGCTCTAAATGGGTTCTGCCATCCGTCACATAAAGACATTTTCTTGGTGCATAAAACCTTAAATAGAAAAGAACTTTAATAAAGTTAGTGTACAATAGAGAGAGAAGAAGAAAAAGAATATAGTTAAAATTGTTTACAATTAAAAACCCAAAGTTACCCATTCCCTCACAGGTATATGCCCAGACAAACAGGGTGGGCCCAAAGCAGGACCACTGAGGCCCCAAATCCTGCCACAAGTCTAAGGCACCTTCTAGTGGGGAGCCATAGGAAAGGGCAGAAGGGATCAGGTCCAGCATTTGGCTTCGGTGGCTTCTTCACATGCCTCTCTGCTCCATGTGCCTCCTCCTGGTTTTTGCTTTTTTCCTTCTTTTCTTCCTAAGTTCTTTTCCCAGTCTCTTTTCTACCTTCTCCTCACCACTCAGCTACAACCTTCCTTGGGTGGGGCAGGAAGTCTGAAACCTCCCCTTTCTGCAGATTTCACATTGTTACATTACTACTTTTCAAATTATTTTCCTTAAAATTTCAGTTTCCAGGGAAATTTATCAAGTAGTTCAGGCTTCCTTCTCTCTGTGCTCACATTCCTACTGATTCGCTTTTCTTGGTTAAAAAACAGTCTACTGCACATATCACTCTGTCACCAAGCTGGTAATACTCTGTTTTCAGAGTGATTTGAACTTTGTTCTCTTAATCGATTTGATGGAGAAGAGTAGAAAATTTAGGATGGAGACATCACAAGATGAGAAACTGGAGGTGGGGGTAGAAATGATGGACATAGTTGTTAAGCCACTATAAAAATGAATAATCCTTGTTGCCAACTGATGTATCAAGTATCAGACTGCTATAGAATATATCAGAGGTGCAGACCAGAGGTGGGGATATGGAGATTGGGGGCCATTGTACAAAATCACTGGTCCTTACAAATCAAGCTAGTCACACCCTAGAAGTAATTAATTTAACAATACATAACAATTCCACAAAGGAATGAACCCCTCTTGATGAGAGGAACACTTACTTACAAGTACAATTTCTGCACTGGCAAGATGCAGCTGTTCTTCCTGACTGTGACTGTACTGGTGCCTCTTTGTCTTTTTCCTTTTCCTAACAAACGTGTCCCTTTCAGGAGCAGCTCTTTCTGCCTGATTATGTCTTTGCAAGCATCCTTTTCATCCCTTTCCTTTTTTTCGTATACTAAACCTGCCATTTTGGATATAATTAAACTTCTCTGCCTCATGGAGAAACTTTCCATGTTGCCACTAAAGGGGAACTCTGGTGAAACTTTTCTCAGAGGTAATCCATGGACCTCGTTCTCTGAACACAACAACTCTTCAAAATGACATCTAGCCCTATTATAGCAATTTGTCTATTCAGATCCACAAAATGGAGGTTTTCTTGTTGAGGCTGATAGTAAGATAAGCACCCAGTAGATTTCTATACACTTGACCTATTCCTGATAACAGACCCCCACTGATTCCTGCTAATAAACCTAGAAAATATCTGACCAGGGTGAAAACAATAGCTGGAAATTAAGCATCACACCTCAGCAGAGGCTAATGAACCCATAAGCCAGAAACCCTAGACAAACAAGGTGTTATATAAAAGGCAGCCTGAAGAAATGTCCCTCGAGTATGTCCCTTGAGAGCCCTCCACTGCAGGCACTGTGCACTAGCTCTATAATAAACTTCTGACTTTTGTTTTCAAAATTTATTTATTTATTTATACAAGTACTGGGTACAGTCAGAAGCGCAGGAGGGTGAGAGAACTCACCAGAGCCAGAGCGGGGAACAGAACAGGCAGACTGACGAAATACACTGCTGAGGGGAGCAGCGGGCACCGCAGGAGAGGTCTGCATGCCATGTGGGACACTCAAGGCAGCCAGGGATCGAACTGGCGCTGCAGAGGCTGCGGACAGCTTCACAGCCCAGCGCGCAACCACTGCGCCACCAGGGGAGGCCCTGACTCTTTTTTTTTTTTAAAGATTTTATTTTTTATACAAGAATTGGGGGCAGGCCGGAGCTGGAGATACGGGGGAGGGGCGATGAGAGGATTCACCAGAGACAGAGCAGGGAACAGAACAGGCAGAAAGACCGAAGTACATTGCTGAGGGGAGCAGTGGGCGAGACAGGAGAGACCTGTCCCGCCATGTGGGTTTCTCCCTGGGCAGCGGGAATCAAACTCGTACTGCAGTGGCTGTGGATTGCTTCATAGGTTACGTCTTAACTCCTGTGCCACCAGGGAGGCCCCAACTTCTGGCTCTTTTCTCACTTCTCTGAGCCCTTGTCTTTTCTTACTGATGCCTGTGGCAGCTCATTCTATTCTTTGGAAGTTGAGCTCACAAGAACTCGTTCAGGCAGGTTTGTGAATGAACCTTCCCCAGTTTCATTGTGACCCAGGTCATGTCACAAATTTAAAGCTAAGTCAAACTGCACTTATAGGAAATGCCTCATAGTCCAGAAACCTAGCACACCAATCACAATTCTCCAGCTCTGCTTTAGTCAGCTAACATTTCCCAGGAAAATAGAACTGAATAGATATATAAGGAAATTGCTAACATTTCCCAGGAAAATAGAACCAAATAGATATATAAGGAAATCCTCAACTGTCTAGCCAATCACTCCTTGTTTCTTCACTTTTTCCACTCTTTATAAAACTCTCTGTTATGCAAAAGTCCCTGGGGATGATTGTTCTACTGCTTGTGAAACATTGTGCTCCCCTGATTCATGACTGTTTTCCCTTCAACAAGGAACATCAAATTTGTTACTCAATTGTATTATTTAACAACTTTTTCATTTGTCATTTGACAACTTTCATCAGAATCCTGTAAAGAAAGGATTTCAGTTTTCTCAGATAAGGCACTGAAAGCTTCAGCAAGTTGTGAATTTGTTATTCCCTCTTGGTCATCCTGTGTGTCTACCACTCCCAGGCAACTGGGATGTATTGACAGTTGCACAAGGCCTATCCTTTATTTTTCAGAAGCCTGTAAATCCACAGATAAGCTATGAAAAAAATTGCAATTTGAAGTAGAATTGTATTTCCATGAAAAGAATATAGTGAAGTATAGTGTTTCAGAGTAGGGAAAGAATCTATTTGGGGGAAGAGTGTGACAACCGTGGATTAAAGACATGGTCTTTGGCATCATAGGGACCTGGACTGAATCACTTTCATTATTTGCTGGCTACTGACTTGGGACAGATAACTTAACCTCTCTGAGTTTTAGATTCCTCCTGTGTAAAACTGGGCTTGTTATACTTAGGGCACTTATGTGGGGATTAAATGAGATAATGTATGTAACTTACTGGGAATAGCACAGAGTGAGAACTCAATAAACAGTAGCAATTATTTGAAAATTCTGAATGCATAGGATTTTCACTGCTAGAGATGGAGCAAATGATGGCATTGTTTTTTTTCCTGGAGTGTGATGGAAGAATTTGAAGAAGGGGTAATCAGGTCAGATTTACATGTTATATAAATCACTTCCTGACATTTCTGATAAGGGAAGAGCCTATTAACTCTGCTTGTTAGTCCTAAAATTGCACCGTGTGATACAGGACTTTAGTAAAGGAGGTGATTAACAAGATAGTTGACAATTTGACCAATACTTTACAAAACAATATCATTCATCTCTCTAACAATTTGGATACAAATTGTGGCTTCTTATTAATAGAGAGAAAATAGAAACCAGAGAGATAAAAAAAAAAAAATACTTGTTCACTAGTACTCATTAAATAGTCAGGCTAGATCCTTTTTTCTGATTCCTATTCAAGACTTCTTTCTTTGAGATCTCTCATATTACATTTGCCCGGCACTTACAGTATAGCAGAATCGCTTCAAGTACTTTTTACATTTTAAGTCAATTAATCCATATTGCATTTCCTTGGAGTAGATACTGTCATTAACCTACAAATAAGGGAATTGAGGCACAGAGAAGGCAGATAACTGCCTTCTAGATTTCATAGCATTGCTGTGAAATAGCAATGCATAGCATAGCTAGACCTGGAGTGGCACAGTTCTCAGGAAATTGTGTATCCCCTGGCTGTGTGCTCTGCGTTCTCCGGTTTCCCTTCTATGATTCTTTCTACTTTGTTCCAAATGGAGTTCGAACCAGTCTGTGGGAAATAGATGGTCAGTAGCTGGTTAGCAAGTGCAACGCTGGGCAGCTCGCAATAGCGAAGAGATAGTGGCAGGAAATATTTGAGTTGCTCCATGTCAGTGTATTTCCAGGCTCCCTTTGGTGAAGAGTCATGAGGTTAAGAGACTGAATGAAGAAAGGTGCTGGGGCAACTAGGTGGTGGGAATGTGGGATTTGGATTCAACTGAGCTAAGATAGAAACCAGTGAGATGGAAACCTGCTCTTCTAGAACCTTGAGAAAATCATTGAAACTTTTTGGGTTTTAGTTACTATATCTGAAAAAATGCTGGTGGTAAGAACACTTTCCCCATCTACCTCATGTGCTGTACCAGATGAAAAAAAGCAACGAGTGAATATGCAATTTGATTACTTCTAGGGTGTATAAATATGAACTGCCAAAGGATTCAAACTGCTTTTAGTGTGAAATAAAATCCAGGTTTGCCTCATTGGCTAGAGTGACTAGTGGAAATAATTTGTTTCTATAAGTGAATCTAGACTAGATCTCTGGAGACCAACCTTCTTCTAATCTATGCTGACTTTTTAATCTATTGAGTTATTCTCATTTCTACCTAAGCAGATCTTTAATAATTGCGTCACAGTCCCAGTCTCAGGAGAGAATCTGAACCCATAGGTCCCATGAGATTAATACGTTAGTCCAAAGGACAAAGAAACATTTTTTTATTTGTGCCATTAGTTTAATAACTATAGTCAATATGCACCCCAATCCAGGTTAGGGTACAGAATGAGGTCACATTTACTATGATGTTTAACTTATAATAATTGTATTTTCATACAATTACCTCCTTATTTATAGTATTGCGTTAAAAAAAAAGGCCCACAGGAAACTTTTTTGATGATCCAAAGTGTATCTTCATAGATATATTATCACTTTACAGGGAAAGAAGCTAGGATATCTACCTAGACTACTAAAGAGCTGCTGTCTCTGCTACTGTTGTTACTCTCAAGAGCAAACACCAGAAGTTTGGGAGCTGCAGCCCGGCCTATTTATAGGCTTCTTTGTCAAGACCATCCCTGGGTCACTGGCAGCTTCTCAGCAAGTGGGTGGGGAAGGGAGTAGAATAGCACACCTAAGTGGGACAGCTGCCTACCCCCTAGGATTAGAGCACTGTAAAGAAAAGATATGAGGAGGTTAAAAATTTGAAGAATATGTCAATTGGTAAAATTAGATAAAAAGTAAAATTAGATAAAGGCAGAGTGGCTCTTTCAGTTCTCATACCCACAGTCCTGCCCTGGTACGCAGAGTTTCTGATCAGCTATCAGAAGGGAAGGAGCCTTAGTCATTTTGTTGCGTAGGGTCAGAAATTCTTTCCAGTAGCCCAGATCTGAGAATTTGGTTTCCAGTTTTGGACTCCTTTCCTTCTACAGACTTCTTCTTGGAAGATCTTTTTGTCCCCATGCAGTCAGCCTCTGTTGGATTCACCCTGCTACAGGCTACATCCAGCATGCCACCCATTTTTCAAGTAAAATTCTATTTGACATAACCATGTTCATTTGTTTACATACAGTCTACAGCTGTTTTGGGGCAGCAGAGTTGAGGACCTGTAGCGAGACCTGGTGAGCACAAGTCTAAATTATTCACTATGTGGCCCTTTACAGGAAGAATATATACTGATAAATACATATGACCATCCAAAACACAGCAACAACATTGATTATCGAAGTTAAATTCTCTTGATCCTGTTTGTTTCCTCCTAAATGGTTCTGTAGTAAGTAAATTGATGCGTGTAAATGAATACATGTGTGAGAGTGATAGCTCCAATCACCAAAGCCACTGCACTGCAGGGTCTTGTCAGGCCACCACCACTACTGATGGTTGTACACTCTGTCCGAGAGAAATATTTTTTCTTTCCAGAACAAAGAAAATGAATTCTAAGTTGACTTGATTTCTCCAGTTGCAGAAATAGGAGTAGGTGGCAATGTTTAGATAGAGAGCAGTTCTGACTTCTCTGTATCACAAACACATTCTCCAGCATAGGAAACATTATCATAGGGCATAGCCAATGGCTTCTTGTAAAAAATACTAGTGCTAATAGTGACTTTAGGCGACTTTTGGATCATTGAAAGATTAAGAGACAAGAATTCAACCTTTCTCGAAAAATTTTGCGAACAGTCATCTTCATATTGAAAAACATGCATGAGATAAGCCTGGGTTTTAAATAGCACTAGTCATGTTGACCCAACTGATTAAAAATGAGAATATTCACAACGTAGTTTGGCTTTTCTTCTCTCCCTTCAAGAGCCTTGTTGTACAACAGCCTGAGCTAAACATGCTGTGTCAATCTTATCTTTTACATTTCCCGGGTGTTTTCTTCTTAGATCATGCAACAACCCTGTCATTATTTTAAATATTTTTGCCTGTAAATTTTAGAATGCTTGATCTGATTTTAATAGGACCCATGTGTGAAATCTTTTATTATTTTTTTAATCTATCGTTCTTTCTTTCTGCTCTTTAGTACAGCACAGCTTGGTAGCACTAGGTACGTCTTGTTGAAAGTATGTCCATAAATATGTCCCTTGCAGCATGGAACAGCTTGTTAAATTGGCAGTCCTCAGCAGTTTGCCTAGAAAAGTTTGCCTCACTTGCGCTAGTCCAAATGTAGGGCAGAACACAGCGTAACTTTTTATCTAATTTTACCAATTGACATATTCTTCAAATTTTTAACTACCTCGTGTCTTTTCTTTACTGTGCCACCACATGACTTTCAAGTGGCTAAATGTTCTCACAATTGCCAAATGTGGATAGGGAAATTACCTTTTGTTACTGGAGAGCAATTTGGAGGAAATTAAAGAATACTGCAAATTAAAACAAGATGCTAAAGCCACTGTGGGAAATGCACCCTGATAGCCTGAGACCACTGATTTTTTATTTCTGAGGTAGGAACAGTCAGTGGTGCTGTTCTTCACTATGGCAAGGGTGGAACAAGGGTGAGACTCACAGTTTTAGTCTTTTAAGATTTATTGATACACTTTATTGGCATACTACATTTAATAACATCCCATTACTGATATTGATTATTTAGATATTTTATTGCTGTATTGCTGTATTCTGATTTTAATCACTTCCTGGGTAGGATCCTTTTAGCATTAGGGACACCTATAGAAGGGCTCTCAATCCCACATTTAATGTCACAAGGATGAGCCTTCAATGCCACAGCCCTTTGCTCTCATTTCTGGGAGAGGAGAACTGGTTCTCTCCCTCTTACAGCTTAAAGGAGGCAACACCATCTATGTCTCCAGGCTGCAGAGCAACAGAAACCCTCCCTGTTATCATCCTGGTTAAAATGTGCCAAGCCTTGTCCTAGAGGAAAACAGCACAACAAAATAATACAAAACTTGGGCGTCTCTGGTGGCGCAGGGGTTAAACACAGCGCTATCAAGCTATCGCCAGCCACTGCAGCATGAGTTCCATCCCTGGCTGGTGAGCTAACCCACATAGCACAGCAGACCTCTCCTGTCTCCCCTGCTGCTCCCCTCAGCAGTGCATTTCAGTCAACCAGCCTGTTCTGTTCCCCACTGTCTCTGGTGAATCCTCTAACTTCCCGCACCTCTGGCTTACACCCCAGTTCTTGTATGTATAAATAAATAAATCTTAAAAAAAGAAATGCAAAATGAAGCACATATCTGAATATGGCATTTGAAAGGACTCAGGGCTGGGGACAGAGCACAGCAGAGCCACTGTGTGCTCCATCCTCCCGACTTGGGCCACATGCTGCAGAGGGCCTAGGCAATGAATAAGTGGCCTCAAGTGAATGTATTTTACACGCTCACTTCCTATCTGCAGATTTTACCAATAGCAGTGGCGTTGTTGTCTGAAGAATTTATTAAGGAATATTATTTTAGGAACAATTTTTGAAGGGCCTTTTAGAAACTCAAAGTGGACTTTCTAGAAATGACTCCCAATCTTCCGAAACTGCATTCCTTGCTGTAGGTAGGTAAAGACCACTACATTTGGATCATTTTAGTTTTCCTTGAATTTCATGAGACATATTACCACCACTGATTTTTAAGGGGAAAAAGTTTATTTTCTACACCCCTCTCAGATTGAGTCAGATTTTGAATTTCTATCTCAGTTTTTCTCAAAAGTGGGAGTCTGAGTGCCACTTATTCCAGAATCATCTTGGATAGTCATTGTAAGTGCTCATTTCTATGATCTACTTTTAACTCACTGAATCAGAGTTGCTAAGGTAGAATCCAAATGACTCTGACACATATGGGGAAAATTTGAAACCATCACATAGTATCCTATACATAGTTGGCGTTCAATACAATTTTGTGGAATGAATGAAAATAAACCAAGGGGATAAAACAAAGCCTTTAAATCAAATACAGTATTTTTTTTTTTAATGTCCTTCAGGCTTTATTTTGATTTAACCATGTTAAAACTGTGACCAGACATTTTAAATTGTGGAACTTTGGTTGATAATTGAAAGAGAAACTCTCTTGGCTGGCATCTTAAAGGATATTTTTATACTCATGGAGGGGTCTATAAAGCATATTTAAAATAGCCATAATGTAGCATTTTGCTTTTTTTAATTAAAAAAATTCAATTATTGCCAAAAGCTATTTGCTGAAATTGTATAAAAATGTTTACAGATGCCTTAGGAAGAAAACAGCAGAATGTGGAACTAATTATGTTGATTCAAGATAATTATGAAACACAAATGACCATTACTTACAACAAGTCCCCTGACAATTAGGGTTTGACTCCAGGGGTGGGACTCAAATGAAGGGAAAAAAAATAGAAAAATTAAAGAGAAGTGATATATTTATGTAGTAATAAATTACAAAATGTGTCCTCTCCTCAAGTTAATAAAGGTACTTGGTGACATTTCATTATTTGAATTATACAAACTTTTTCTTTTCCCTCAGTAAAGCTTTTTTCCCCTCTTAAGTTCATGGGAGTATAATCTCAAATTCCTATCACGTTGACTTCTAGGAATAATTGGTTGGATGTGTATTTTATTTTCTCACTTCCTCTAAGAAGGAAAATGAAATACTTAGGTATGCATTATTTTTATTTTTTTCCCATCCTAGATTGTCAGTGAGATTTCATGCCAGGATTATATGTGGCAAGTCAGAAGAAACCTTCTACTTGCTACAAGATGTCCTGGCAAAAAATACCTGAGAAACTTTCAGGTGTTTCGTATCATCAAGGTGTTCGTAGGCTGTGCCCAACCTATGTGAACCTCTTGTCATGCTGTGGTCTGATCATGCTCTACTTAGCATAAAAAGTGGAATTAAAAACACAGAAAAGGCTAGGAAAAAATTACTGACAAGAAATGCTAGAAGACCAAACATACCTTTTGTCTTCTATTAAAAAAAAGTAGCTTCTGAAAGAGAGACTTACTTTTGCAGAAATACTGTCAGCCTCCACTTTCAAGTTACTAACTGAAAGAGCAGCTGAATGTGAACATGTAATTCCCCAAACTAGTGCTAACAGAAACAGAGGGTGAGCCACAGATACAAAATGGCACAGCAGACCTCTCCGGACTCACCTGCTTCTCCCCTCAGCAGTGTATTTCAGTCAGTCTTCCTGTTCTGTTCCCCACTGTCCCTGGTGAATCCTCTCAACCTCAACACTTCTGTCCTGTACCCCAGTTCTTGAATGCATAAATAAATAAATCTTTAAAAAAATACTTTTTAAAAATTTAACTCCATATTTGAGGTAAAATATCATTCAACATTTAACAAATATAAAAATTTATTAAGAAGATAACTGATGTTCTTTTTATCACACTAGTTCTTCACATTTCAATTTGAATTAGCCACATTTCACGTGCTTATAGACCACTATAGCGGCTGCTGTAGTGGCTAGCACCTCTGGAGTGTCGAACCTTCAACCAGATATGAGTCCTCTAAAAGAGATTTTCTGAAGGATGAATTATTTCATTATGTCATTTCCATTGTGAGCTTAGAGGCTTGAAGCTGCAAGTACACGTGAGTGAATGGCAATATGCGGGAGTGAAGGTGGGCAGGTCTACTTTCCACTGATGTAGATGAGGACTACTCTTGTCTTTGCTCAGGCTGAAAAGATTGACCTTTTCCTAAGCAGTTAATTGTTCAGTTGCTTCATGTACCAGCAGATGTCAGAAACTGCAGTTTGCAGTGTTCCTTGGCTCTGCTGTTGGACTATTAGATGGAACTTTAAGACTTCTTCAAAGAGGTGTGTTCCCTTTTGTAAGTGACTGTCTCACTTCAGTTTGTCTTGTAGCAGCTGCCTATGCCTCCTTTGTCAAAGGTTCTGAGTCAGTGAAATGTCCCCATTCTAGGATCTCATTGTTGGTTGGTGACTGAAGAGAGGTCTCAAGTACCCCATTGACACATTCATGTCAAATTCAAGTTTCATATACTAAATGAGACTAAACTCAGTGTTTTATTTTTAATTTCAATGCAGATTGTGGCACAAAAAAATACCTTTTGGATAGTTTTATTTTATTTCTGGATTTCATGTGCAGAAAGTTGTCACGTATTCTCAGTTCATGATATCATGTCATTAGTTTGCTTAGACTTCTCTCTTACTGACTTAGTTATATGTCTATCTATCTATCTATCTATCTATCTATCTATCTATCTATCTATCTATCTATCTATCTATCCATCTATCTATCCATCCTCATCTATTTCATTTGGTCTCCATTTCTCAGTTTCCCACTACCATTCTAATTCTTCCTACCATAAATAGCCATGTCAATGCCTTTGTTGTTATCTCTCTATTTTCATGTGTTCTTGTAAAACATTTGTTTATGTATGCTATTTTATACAAGTATTATGCTAAATAGCTCATGCTATTTTCTTTTATCATTAGGATTTATTGCTTCTAAGACTAATTCATGTAGTTATGTGAATATCCAAACTTTTGTTTCTAAATTCGCCAGGATACTGCATAGCCATTTGGCATCTTCCACGCTTTACCTATTTACTCCTGGTAGGTGAGAATATTTTTGAGAATTACATCTCAGAAATAGGATTCTTGTTTTAAAGGGCATGTTTAGCTAAGTAATAACCTGTTGTTACTACTGTGATTGCATGAGTTTTTGTTTAAATCAGCAGACATAGGAAGGTTTTGATATACTAATACGTCTAACAATAATGGCATTACTTAAATTTCCAATTTTAATTTTAATCAATATAACAAGTTACTTGAACTATTTATTATGCTACTGTGTCAAAGAACATGGTGAAAGTATATCATTGGGAACCAAGTCTAGTTTTTGATTCTGATCAAAACATTTGACCACATACTGGTTGCTATAGTACTGGAGCCATTAAAGTCACTAGTATCATATTTTAGAACATCAACAGGCCAGAGAGTGAAATATACAGATTAAGTAAATATGTTCAAGATGATTTTACAATGTGTTACCAATATGGGTTTCATCTCCATGCACTCACCCTTCAACCTCACAACTAATTCAAGTGTTGGTTGCAAACTAGTCTCAGTTTCACAACATACACAATAAAGCCTTAGAAGAAAGTTTTCAGGAAGTCCTTATGCTCTCTTTCTGACACTGGATTATCATCAGCTGTAATGAAGTCTGTGATTCTCAGGGTCTCTCCATTGGATTTGCCCTTCAAAATCAGGCATCAGCCCCATCAGAATATGCTGAGGATGCTGGCAGAAAGTACATGTTAAATGTGCTTGGGATTAAAGATAATAAGAGTTCAAATGTCCATGGGAATAAACAGATCCTGTACAAGTCATAATTACTGAAGCCATTATCACTGAGTAGACAGGGAAAAAAATAGCTGGAGCCAATACATGGTTCAGAAATGTGAGACACTTGCCCATGTTATTAAAAACAAAAGATTAAAAATCCAGATTGTGCCAAAAGTGTAGCATTAGAAGATGAGGAAGTAAGCATCCTACCAAACCCTACTTGCAGAGGTTGCCACACTCTGGAATGGCAGATACAGTCATTGGAAGGTGTGGGTAGTTGTGCTAGAGCCAAAGACTCCATCCCCCTCAACTTAACTCAATGTGCTTGCAGCAAACCTAGAAGTGTAACATTTCTATTTAAACAAAAGGAATGAATCAGAAGAGGGTTGCTCCACAGACTTCCTTCCATTGTCTGGTTATTGAGTACCCCATGTCTAGAAGCTTCATGGGAAAAGGCAAAAAGTGGAGGTTTATACTGCAACCCAAACAGCAAAGAGGAGAATGAGTTGACGTCGTAGTCTTTACCTTATTTCCCACACTGGCGCATAATTCTGGAGCTACACCAGGGCTGGGAGGGTGTTTTTCCTTTGTCTCTTTCCCTCACATTATTAAGGAAAAATATAGATTTTTTTGCTTTAAGCGTTGGCTAATAAAGTGGACCAAATACTTTGAATTATGTTAAATTAGAGCTGTTTTGCTCTTCCAGAAGATATTAGCCAAGGTTTTTAGGGGAAGGGGATAATTTTGAGAAAAAAAAAAAAACCCACACAAAAAATTTCAGACAAACAAACTTACAGACCAATTTGGACTATAAATGTTATAAATTTCCGATTGGGATGAAATGTCTGTATTTCCACTAAGAGTAGGTGGTCAAATCATCCAAGCAAACCAGTAGTTTTAAATGACTTTTTTTTTTAAACTCTTAATTTCTTTGGGTAGCGACTAATCACTACCATCTTCCGATAACCACCTCCCATATTTATAAGATTAATAATGATCTTATCTTAACATTATTTAATGCATAATGATAAACAGCACCAAGGCATTTCAACTCATTTGACCCTGCCAAAACTCCCTGTTATTCTAACTGCAATAACAGTTTCTGAAATGTAGTCTTCTGATGAGATTTTAAAGGGAGGACATTTGTTTATTTCATGTGTGATTCTGCAAAAACATTTAGTAATTTTTAGCTTCCAAGAGTGTTTTCCATGTAGAAAATAAATATCTGGTTTTAAACATTTTTGTTCCAGAATGAAATGAGAGGCAAAAGGCAGTATCCATTAATTTATAATTAAAGTGGTTGGGAAAAAGGGAAGCACATGCTAGCAGATTGGTCCTTGGTGACTGATACTCCGCTGCTGCAGAGCCACTGCTGGAGGATGATTTATTATTTTTCCTAATGTTTCTCATTCTCGTTTCTGCAAAGAAGGTCACCCACAAAAGACAGAATCTGGGAAAAAGGCGACACAGTTTGACTTTCAGTGGCTGCCTCTTTCTCCTTCCTTTCACTTAAATTTCAGTATTTACAGCTTACCAGTCTTAAATTTGACACTCAGCAGATATAAACGTATTCTTGAGAGGATTAAAGGATTATTCACTCACTAGCTTAATCAGATTAATCAGAGATTTTTGAACAAGATATCTAATGCCATTCACAAGAGGAGATGTGTGATCACTGCCTGGTAGTTGAGTTTGGCACACACAGACACACACTCACACATTCACATATGCATGCACATGTGCACACGCACATCTACACACACATTCACGCATAAACACATAGACTTACATACACTGATTTTTACTTTACACAGGACTGTGTTAATTAAAAACAGTCATTTTGTAATCATGATCAATTAATTTCTAATTCCTACTTTATCTAAAAAAGAGGAAGATAAAATTATGTGCCTATGTTTCCTGATGCATCTGAGATTTGAATGACCTTGTTTAATCTAGGTAACTCAAATTTATTTTTGGAATGGCCTACTTATTACCTTATCATTCTTTAAAAAAATCTCTGGAACTTTTTAAGGAGAAACACCTATTTTCATTTTTTACATTTATATGAAGTAACCCTTGAATTTTAAATATTACTAAATTATACTGTGAGATTAAGTCATATCCTGAAAATTAGATTTATTGTTTTTATATTACTGTTGTATCAGTTATTGCTTTTCCACTCCTATTAGGAGCTTAAATTCTACATTTATTTTAATAAGCTCCTTTTCTGCAGAAACAGGAGGCAGCAGAGACCCTTTGTACCACAGACATATTAAACCAGGATTGGGACCAACTGTCCTATTGTATGAACTCTCATTTTAAAGCAGCCCGAGTTAAGCAGATTTTGTTGGATTTACTTTCATTTGGGTCTTATGCTATTTTGGAGCTAGACATTATAATATTGGAAATATTTTCAAAGATGGAAGGAACAAAATTAAAATGTGAGCCCTATTTGTCCACCCTATTAATCAAAACTACTTGACTCAGAAATGCCTGAGGCCCTGGGTACAGAATTTAGATGTATCTTCATATTGGCCTTGTGCTTCAGAATATAAAGGATTCTGATGCTTTTGCTGTTCAGATAGAATCTATTTCTGACAATGACACAGTTATTATAAAATCTTTATCAATCTGGTTACAATACTAATTTTGGTGATGATGTTGTTTTATACTAATACCTGATATTTAAGCTTGCATAATGTTTCATGATTTTCAAAGTCCTTCCACTGATTTGATCTATGTAATAATCCCATGTAATGAAAAGGGACTCATATTTATTTTACAGATATAGAGAGAATAGTGCTTTAGACGAGGGTAATGATAGAATTAGGACCGATATCCAAGGCTCTTTTAATTCCAAGTCCAAAATAATGTCATTCTTTTCCTGTTGTACTTTGAGATGTTTTCCTATTATAGATGTGGATTTGGATAGATCCATCCACCCTGCATAAAGAATGATGTGTGTGCATGCATGTGTGTGTGTATGTGTGTGTGTGTGTGTGTGAGGGAGAGAGACAGACATACAGACACAACCTAGTAAGTTTATGGGTATGGTTTGCAGCAATGAAATAAAATAAACAATAGTTCCAACTTAGAAAACACTGAAAACCAAAGACAGCAAATAAAAGTGAACAATGATTTTTGGTCAGTTTCCTGGGCCTTTGAGTTGCAATAAGATTTTATTGCTACACCACAGCCAAAAGTTACTAAAGGATGAAATTTATCTACTATTTCACAGTCATGAGACCACTCAGAATGTTGGCTAACTTTTGTATAGCTTATAATTTTCCAGGCATGTTATCTATGTTATCTCACTTAATCCTGAGATTGTGTCCTTATTATTACCCCCCTTTTCAAGCAGAGAAACTGAAACACAGAGAATTTAATGCACAAGATCACACGAAGTTACCAAATAGAAGACAGACCATTGAACTGAACACAGGTCTCTCTTCTTCACTATGCTTACTTCCCTGACATCAAATTTGTAGTTTACAATCCTGTCCGCTTTTGAAAATATGGTTTATACATTCACACCCCATAATATTAATGCCTGCATCATGTATATATAATTGCAGTATTATCTTTGAACAGAAATGGCAATGTTTGTTCTGGTTTAATATCAGTTGTAGCCTGCTTTAAGGGCTTAGTACTTGCCAGACACATGTGAGATGCTTTCCCATTCATTGTAGTTAATCCTCACTTGGGAAATTGGAATTGTTTTGCTCATTGGCAGATAGAGAATATGAGACTGAGAGAAATTAAGAACACGTCCCAGTACAAGGCTACAGTTCAACTCCAACCTAATTCCCTGCCCTTTGATCTCTCGCTGTATGTGAACATAAGGTCATAGCCAGGGCCCCTGCATTGTACTTCTGGCACTACATTCAGTTGAAGTGACAAAACCTGAACTGGAAATAAAGACTCATTGCTTCAAATTTGTAGCATTATCTCCCCTTGGGAGAGGGAGGAGCCAAGGAAAGTTTCCTGTATCTTGACACATTCTAATAACACTAAGTAATAAAAATGGTTTCCTGTTCCTTTCCCTGGACTTTAGTAATCTTTTTCACTTTATAAAACCGCATTCTTATTTTGATTCAAATGCATTATATTATTTCTGATTATCTTTCGTGCTTTTGGAGAGAATGAGCTATATTTGGGTATTTGGCTTACAGTAAATGATTTTTGCTCCAAAAGCACAGAACAATGTGACATTACAAAGGTCAGGATCATCTGTTTAACTCCATAGAGCTAATCTCAAATTTATTCCTGTCTGTGCTGGGTAGAAAAAATGACATACAGTGGGGAGAATGCTGATATTTTAAAAGCCTGTGTGCTTAGGTAGCGTCTATTTGAGGCTGACGTTCAGGGACCAGGAATTATTTTAGGTAGACATGACTATGTTTTTCTTATTTATGGCTTTAAATATCATTGGAAAAATATCTCAAGTACAGTGAGTACACAAGCCTATCAAATATACATAATATATTTCCTGCATACACCCACCTTCACACAGCGTTATGGACACATATTCCCTCATGATGTCCCCAATTCTCTCCCCTACTCCCCCCTCCAAAAAAAAGATAGTTTAAGAGTAAGAGCTTATCGCAAACTTCTCCTCTGAGAATGTATTTGCATTGGATTAAAGCCACACCAAATTTCATCTCTAAAAATATCTGGTAGTGTCTCTTAAGAGCAATTGTTTTACTTCATAGGAAATGTAAACAGACCAACGCCATGATGCAAGTTGATGGGTTAAAAGAGGTTGACAAAAAATGAAGTTGGTCTGTTCAAGTCTTTATTGTTTTCTATTCAAATATGATAATACTGGAAATGTCCCTAATTTGTAGACTAAATGAATACTTTTTTGGACTTAAGTTAGGCAATGACTTGGACTTGGTTACTTTTTGAAGGATGAATAAGCAGTGTGTGTACGTGTGTGTGTGTGTGTGTGAGAGAGAGAGAGAGAGAGAGAGAGAGAGAGAGAGAGAGAGATCATTTTAAACTCTAGCATAGTGTTAACATAAAAAGCAGTAGAGGCAGTGGAGATGGGTATTTTAGTGAGTCTACTTGTAAGCGTCTATCTAGCTATCTGTCTGTCTGTCTGTCTGTCTATCACAAATCTGTTGGCATTTTTGTAATGTCCAATATCTTAACTTCAGTAGAAGAATATTTTTATGTAAAGACAAAATGTACATTTAAGATGAACTTAACTAAATCTCAGTTATATTTCTAAAATCAAAAAGTTAAGAATTGCTTTCTTTATAATCAGTGTGTGTTATTTTGTCAGTATTTACCTTTGCACGTGTTACAATACCACCTAGGATTTCTCAAAACTTCCAACAGTATCCCTAATAGTAAGTGACAACGGTGGTTTGGAAGAAAATGCACCTTTTTTACCTGATTTGAACTGATCTGCTCAGGCAGTTCTCTGAGCTGGGCTTGCTCAGCTCTCCAGACCCCTTTCCAGCCCTCCACATTATGTTCTTTTCCAGCAGAGGGTTTACTAAAAGGAAGTTTTCTAGAGTCTCCCCATGCTTTGGGTTTTCCATTCTTGCTCACAGTCACCAGCAACTAATTTCCTCCCTGGACTCTTATGTTTGGCACACAGGTGGTCCCTCTTCTGGGATTATTGCAGAAAAACAACGCAGGGCTTTAAAATTTATAAAACGAACCAATAATCCTTACAGAAAGGAATGAGGCCAATACAATGGAAACCATACTCCCAATAACAGAAAATAGGATCACGTTGCTTTATTTCCAAGCTGCGGCCCGTCCTGATCTCTTTAAAAAATCCACACATTAATGATGCATTTGCAAACCTCTTGTTTTTACCTAGTGCTGACAGTCAGGCATGTGGGGGGTTAGAGAAAATAAAGGAAGGCCAGGCAAGGGGATTACTTTGCTGTACCTTCTTGGTTTCCCAGCCTCGGCTGATGGAATTATTGTTTATTTTTTTAATTTTCAAAGGTAGACTGATGACAGCTGAAGAAGACTGTATTTGCTGAGGAGCAGCATGATGGTAGAGAGGAGCAGAGCTCCTGAGGGAGACCTAATGGTTCCTCTCCTTCCTGCACGGAGATAAAGACTTATAATAAGCGTGCATGTTCACCATCTGGCTCTGTGCATGTGGTCCTTATGGAGGGGAAAGCAGCACAATCTGTAAATGATCAGGAGCCATGGCGCTCTCTCCAGAGAATCCACGATGCAATCAAGGTGACAGATGGCATGGCCACTGCTGTGGCCTCATGGAGAAGATCAAAATCACCTTCAATAAACTCTGACTGAAATGGGCATGAGCACCTCAAAAAAGTCAGTTTGTCAGTCAAACTGCGACAGCAAGCTGCATTGGGGAAACATAGCGGCCAGCTCTCTGTTTTCAATCGTTTCCGTCTGACTGGGCCTGAACTATGATCTTTCTCAAATTGTCCTTTCTGTTTAGCTGAAGCAGGCCAGCAAATTGCCAGATTCATTGCTTTATTGAAGAAAATTGAAAACACGATGTCCTCAATTCTGGGGATGTGCGGTTGGCAGGTGCGGGGACACCCAAGCTCAGAGAACGGACCCTGTGTCTTCGACCCAAGTTTGCTCAACTTTAGGATGATTTTTGGATAAGAAAATAAAATGAAAATGTGTGCCTGGCCTGCAAAGATCAGCTGACAGTGGTTTTGTAAAGGGTATTAGGTGTCCAATAAGTGTGTGTGGAATAAATGATTGAAAAGAGGAAGGAAGGAGGAAAAGAAGGAAGAAGCAGGGCTCAGTGTTGTCAGGACTATGTATGTTAACAGTAAGCTGTCGCTTTCCTGAAGGATCTGATATGTTTCCGTTTCTATGAATGTTTATTGCGTATGGATTTTTGTAAACTTGAAGTTTTGGACATAAGGTCAATGAAATGCAGATACATTATTTTGTCCTAAGCAAATTATTAATTGTCCCAAACAATTTCTGACTTGTAGGGTTAGCAAGTTTACATGCATTTACATTTTTACCTTACTCCCTCCGACTGAATATTTTCAAAAGCTCAACCTCTTCATAAAACTAGAGTGGAAATGAGTACAAGTTACCTGCAATGGGAGCAAAAATATGCTACCTATTTTTGAGAGGTAAGAGCACTGATTTCCGGTCAAAGACGATGTGTCTTAATGAAAGAAGCCTCCCTCTCCTCCTCCCCCCTCCTCCTCCTTTGGCAGAGTTCCACTGTTGTTCTTCCTCCCAAGCACCAGGAAATGTGGATTTCAAGCAAAAGTCGACTTTTTCAAGGTGGTCTCCCAAGTCAATATCGGTTATCTGAAAATAATGTCTCATAAGCTTATGAGGAGTCTTCAAAATTCCAAGTTCCCATTGATTTTCCTGCTTGAAACTGTAATCTGATTTTGCTTTCTTGCTTTATTTAAAAATCCAAATCTTGCTCTTGCCCCCACCCCCTCCTCCATGTTGTAAATTATTTGGGTATCTTATCATTGGGTCTTAGATTCTCAGTAAGTCTTTGCTCCTCTCATGGGTGCTTTTGTCAGTTAATGGCTTGCTCTAGAGATTTACAAATGTCACTAAAGGACTTCATCTCTGATCTATGTGCACAAAATAAGAGAGATTATGAAAAAGGCTCACATTTTGATTAACAGGAATAGCATAAAGTTGGCCCAGGCACTGTTTTTTCATCAAGCATGTAACTACAGCTGACGTTCCATATTACAGTTACATGCGGGCTCCTAGGAGCTGAGAACTAAACTTTTTCAGGAGAAAATATCTATTGACTGATGAACCTACTGTGTGTAGGCTGTACTGGGAGCTGAGAAATAAATCTTCATGAAAGAAAAAGTTGGCATCAGATGGCATTTGTGCTCTGCCTGCCCCTTCTCTCCGACTGACTGGTAAGTAGTATTGCCTCCCTCCCATTGATAATTCTTGTGGAGGGCCTCCCTGGTGGCACAAGGGGTTAAGACATGACCTATGAAGTTGTCCGCAGCCACTACAACACAAGTTCGATCCCCAGCCAAGGAGCTATCCACATGGCACTGTAGACCTCTCCTGTCTCGCCTGCTGCTCCTCTCAGCAGTGTATTTCAGTCACTCTGCCTGTTCAGTTCCCCACTCTGTCTCTGGTGAATCTTCTCACCCCCAACACCTCTGGCCTATGCCCCAGTTTTGGTATGCTTAAAAAAAATAATTCTTGTGGAACACCAAACCCTAGACATCTGGACAGGAGGGACTTGCTGCTCTGACAGGAGACTCTCTGTGTGTTCTCCTTTCTGAACTTGGCTGTCTGGAATGGCAGGCTCTATAGTAGACATGTTCATTGTTTTGGCCACAGGAGGGGTCATTCCTGTCTTTCCACAGCAGTTCCTTCTGGTATACCCCAAGTGTTCTAAGGACTAAACTTCCAAGAGACATATGGGTCTCACTGTTTTGTTAAAGAAGTGATTGTATGGGGAAAATTCAGCAGAGGCCAAAATGTTAACATAGCTTCTACTGGGACATGAATGTTCAGAGACATATAAATAGTATAAGGTTTAGAGATCAGTTCAGACAATTATGCTCTAGCCTCTCTGGCATAAGCGTCACCTGATCTTATTTAAGTTGCATAATTATGTATTGTTAGCCTTGTTGGGATCCCATGATTCCAAAATAGTAAATTGCTTGGAGAAAGTTACTTGTGGTGATTTTAAAAAGCATGTCTGGGGGCTTCCCCAGTGGCGCAGCGGTTGAGCGCTGGGTTGCGAAGCTGCTCACAGCCTCTGCAGTGCGGGTTCGATCCCCGGCCACCGGCTGAGGGTCCCACATGGTGTGCAGACCCTTCCTGCTGCCCGCTGCTCCCCTCAGCAGTGTACTTCGTCAGTCTGCCTTTTCTGTTCCCTGCTCTGGCTCTGGTGAATTCTCTCACCCTCCCGTGCTTCTGACTGTATCCAGTGCTTGTGTAAATAAATCTAAAAAAAAAAAAGTATGTCTGCCACTGATGTCTTATTTGGTTCCCCAATATTCCTGCTACAAGTGAAACCATCTGATATTTTTCTTTTTCCTCCTGGCTTATTTCACTGAGCATAATTCCTTCTAGCTCCATCCACGTTGCTATAAATGGCATGAGTTTATCTTTTTTGATTGCTGAATAATATTCCATTGTGTATATATGCTACATCTTCCTGATCCAGTCATCTATTTTGGGGCATTTGGGTTGTTTCCAGGTTTGTCTATTGTAAATAGTGCTGCAATAAACATAGGGGTGCAGGTGTTCTTTTGGATCAATGTTTTTGTGTCCTTTGGGTAGTGCATTGGTGAGGAAATTCTATGGGGGCAACACCTGAGGGGGTGGGGGGAAGCAAATGAACAATGATGTAAAAAATTTTTAAAAATTATTTAAAAGAAAATAATTAAGTATCTTGAGATTATCAAAGAAAAAAAAAAGTATGCCTGCAGTGGTGCTTTTCCTTCATAGTACTGCAAATATACATTTGCTCCATATATGGATACAACTTTAAAAAAAATTATTGTATGTATTTTTACACCATTTTTTATTTTTGTACAATGTATGCATTTTCATCTTGGTTATAGTCCCCATAAAATCCCCGTGCTGGAAGGGATCAGCCTCAGTGAAATAAGCCAGAAAGAAAAAGAAAAATACCGGATGGTCTCACTCATAGCAGGAATTTAGAAAATCCAAATAAGGGATCAGAAAAAAAAACTACTTATAATAAAGTAAAAATCAAAATCAACAGGCAACTATGTGTACAACTTTTAAGAAGATGGGCAGACCATCAGGGACCCCCAGTTTCTGAATTTATAGAGAAGCAACTATAGGAGGCACAGTTTGCTGGATGGCTTTCAATAAGTAATTTTGAATTATGGAATTGGTTTTTATTATTCTTTAAAAGACAGATAGAGTACCAAAGGAAGAAGTTACACAGAGATTTTTAAAACACACACACATACACACACACAGATAGGCTATCCTTACTGAAAATTCAAAAAGCTTGTCACCAACCTGAAATGAACTGGTCATGAACTATAATGAAAGAATGTTAATTTCCCAAGTCCTCTATCCACCAGGCTTTTTGGACTTTCCTTCAAGAGGTTATACTGTCTGTGAAATTAATGTGGATGGCTCAGCACACACTCTCATCACTACTTACATATCCCAGACATACCTCCACTGACTTTAGAACAAAGAAATGGAATACAGTTTTGTTTGTGCAGGATGTGGCTGGATAAGCACAATATAAATATCAAAGTGGGTATTTAGAGGCTACTGCATTTTAGGGTCAGATTCTAGGTGAACCCTCAATGTCTGCATTTTTTCTGTTGGTGTATATCTGAACTAGAATGGTGGCAGGTGAGGGTTCCACTTTTTTTTTATAACCAGATTTGTGACTTTAAAAAACATCTTTTCATTAACATATTACTGTTGTGGCATGATACTTACAATGGTTAATAAACATATTACAGAAGTTAGTCATGTTTTCTTCTACAATCTCCTTGACACTTAATTTTAATCTCTATCAGGCCAGCAGGGAGCAAATGACTCCTCATTTCTATTAAATTCTTATACCCCCCCAGATGAATGGACCATTAATTTGATTTCAATGAATTCTCCTTCATGACAATTTACTATAGTAAATTTTTTTTAACCATAAAATTTCATATCCTTCATACGAAAATGCTATTTCTGGAGTATTTTGAGCTGGTGTAAATCTGGGGTTCTCTTAGACACAACAACCTGCTTTGCTTTCTTCTCCATGACACTTCAAAAATTCTGAAGGCAGGCTGGCATCTGGCAAATTCCCTTTATATTTGGCCCACAACAAGGGGGCACTAGAAAAATCCAAACTAGTTTAAATTAATTGACAAGGTTTTGAGGAAAGGCAAAATATACCTAAAATAAAGTAAGTTTTAGTTCTATGATATATTTGATTCTTAGAAGCAGTATTGTGTCATTTTAAAAAAGTCACTAGGCATGGGGAAAAAAATGCACCTCTAGGCACTTTTCTAGCCAATTCTCTGTTTAAGTAATTTTTCCGTGGGCCTTGATTTCCTTTCTGCTTAATGGTAGTATTGCCAATTATAAAATGTGTTAGTTTTATTGTAATTTTGACCACCTTATAAGCTAATTAGGAACCATATACCCAGGAACGCAAATTTGAAATTCTTTTCCCATATATATTCACTATTTTTACCTTGAAAGGATGAGAAAGTTACTTAGCCTAAAGCATTACTATACTACAAGAGTCCTGGAATATAGCCAGAATACTGGATTTGCATGTAGGTGGTAGTTGGGCACAATTTCGCATGACATATTATTATCACAATTCAAATTTTAAGCATTTTATTACTAGTAAAATACTCACAAAACCACAAAGTATTGGGAATTCTTTGAAAAATGTGAAGGAGTAGCTAAGGGCTATTTTAGATGAACAAAGTGAAATCTGAATTTTGACTGTCCTATTATTTCACATTTGCTTGTCTCTTGAATTAGATAATAATTGCCAAAAAATTACTGATCCAGATTCTGTTTTGCAGATGATATTTTCTGTAACCTCCACCCTCTGCTATGTAGAGAGTGTAAATCCTCTATGAATGTAAATCCATTTTCTCTTTCAACACATAGTTTGAAAACACAGCTTAAATTTTATTTATTTATTCTGATTGCTGTTGAAACAAAACTGTAACCAAAAGCATTTTATCAAAATAATGTTATTTCCATCATTATCAGGAGATTTCACTATCAGAAGATATGTTATGTAGGCAGAAGATATTGGATGGGTGCTTATGAAAAACTTTGATATTGTCAATTATAAAAACTTTCATAAGAAAATAAATAAAACTCTAATGTTAATGCTGGACTTAAGAATATGAACATGTAATACATTTGGTTCTATATTTCAAATTATCATTGGACAAAAGAGTAACAAAGTAATGAAATCTGTAGACTACTTGAGGAAGTTATTTGCTTTTTATTTTTGTCCTGTCTATGAAAAAGTAGCTTTCCTGTCTGTTTAGCAAATAATGAAAAAGTGAAAATATATATAGACATGGGAAAGAAGCCACTAGGTCTAGAATTCAACATTTAGGACTCAGTATCTATCTATCTATCTATCTATCTATCTATCTATCTATCTATCTATCTATCAATCAATCTATCATCTATTGAACTGAGATAACACTGGTTTACACACTGTATATGATTTTGAGGTACAGCATTTACACCCTTAAGTTGTATGTTACCACACCATGCCCAGAACCCATAGTCCTCCACCACTGAAGAACTCAATTTTTAGAAAGGAGTTCTCCATGAAGCATTCCCCGCCCACCAGACCCAGAGCCCTAGTTAAGGCAGTACAGGCCTTCATGCACCCTTCATGTATTGGCTGTGGCTCTGGGATCCTATCTCTAAGTGGCTGTTTAGGTTTCATAATAGGATGCCAGAAAACAACAATAACATGCTCCTATTTTAAATATTTAGGTCTAAATTATGTTCCGTTCCTCTGCATATGGTACAGCTGTTTCTATAGTTTCTCTTGGTGACCAATGGGTGTAGGGACATTGAGTCATATGTACCTCAGCCACAAACTTTTGTATAATAAAAGGTGTTTTGTCGATTAGATTATCTGCCTGTCTTGCACATTCACCAAGATGGCCATTTCTTTTTGTCACTGAGGGCGAACAAAGCAATATAGTTTCACAGAGAGATAAAAATATTATTTTCTACAACCTCTGTCCTCCCATCATAATCCATTTCCTCTTTCAACATGTTAAATGCTGCTAGAAACTAACTCATGTCATAACATTTTGCCTAACACATTATGTTTATTAGAATTTGGAAGACTGGATGCTGAAGCCAGTAAGGCACATAGATTTTTTTTTTCCCCATATATAATTAACTTCACATGGAGTGAGATGGTCAAAAAAAATAAAGTTGGTGAGAGTTTTCAAATGAGTTTTGGATAGCAGGAAATTTTCTAGGCGATAGAAATCTTCAGTCTTACTGTTTGTTGGTCAGTGTCTGATTTAGCAAAGGCATTTAGTGCATTGATTTCACAATGTTTCTCTCTTAACTTTACCAGGTTGAGGAATATGTATCAGAAAGAATGCAACCTATTAAGAAAAAAATTAAAATAAAAGTAGACAATGGCATTAGTAAATTCCTAGTTTATATAGCATGCTACAAATTTTATATTTTTACAGATTCTCTGCTTCACAAACAATGAAGCAATATTATCAACTGTAAATCAGGAAATGGAAAAGTGAAGCATTTTATAAACATTATTATTCCTATTTTATTTTTAAAATTTAGATTATTAGGCTATAAAACGCATATCTGAACTCCATGTACAATGAGTCCTACTTTATTGTAAAAGGACTAAGCTAGTTTTCTAACTCAAGAATTAAAAAAAGGCATAATATTGAACTAGTCAGTTTAATAATATGAAAAATTTTGGAATTGTATTAAATAATCTTAAGACTCAAAGGATAAATTCACATATGCATATTATTCACTTCAACCCTCAATTTATAACTAAGTTTTCTTTCTTTGTCTTTTTTAAAAAAGATTTATTTATTCATGCATACAAGAACCGGGATACAGGCCAGATGTGTAGGGGGGGAGGGATGAGAGGATTCACCAGAGACAGAGCAGGGAACAGAACAGGCCCACTGACTGAAGTACACTGCTGAGGGGAGCAGCCAGTGAGACAGGAGAGGTCTGCTGTGCCATGTGTGTTTCTCCCCAACCCGCTCCCCAGCAATGTCAAACCCTTGCTGCAGGGCTGCAGACAGCTTCACAGCTCTATTCATGAGAAAAGAGTAAGTGAATTGAGCAGGAACCCAAGAAAACAGAGATGAGAACTGATTTTGGTGAAGGACAGAGAACAAGGACAAGGCTTCCAAGTTCTAGTCCTGGATCTAAAATTGGACTGTCTGATCATGTGTGACTATCACTTTTGTTTATTGAGACAGCAGCATGTAGTCAAAGGAGCGCAGACATTAGAAATACATATACCAGGATTGAAATCCTCATTTCAGGTCTTACTGGCCATGTCACTTGCTATAGGACTTCATTACTTAGAGTCTTCATTTCTTAATTTTGTATTCTGTGATTCAGGAACTGGTTAACTGGTATCCCAATTTGGCCTCAGCAGCAGGTAACTTGCTAATGTCCCACACCAGGCACATAGTGGCCATGTGATTTAGAGTGCCAGTCTCACAGAGCCAGTCATCTTACAGACACTGCGAGTGGTCTGCTAGTTTGTGCCTAACATAGAAGCAGGATACTTTGGAATTGGGCAGAAACTTAGTTGTCTGAGCCACATTTTAATCCTCCACCATGACTGATTGACCTATTTTTTTTCCAAGGCTGCTATAAAAACCTGAGATGAAGTTAGCGCTAAATCAAAGCACTGTGGTTCTCTGTCATATATACTCTCTTGGTTTCTATCCAACCTTATTTTAAATATCCTTAGGGATGGGCTTTCATCACTTTTCTTGGAAGATTTTTCTTAAATAGTAATTTTTACTGTCAGAAAGTTTTCTTTTCCATTCAGGGTAAATTTTTCTTTCCATCCTTATAGTTTTCTAGATATCCTGCCCTACATCTGATTAAATAATTCTTCCTGTCTGTTCAGTATTTCTCCTGTCATATTTTTGTAGTCAATTATTGGTCCCCCCTCAGCCATTACTTAGCAACACCAGACAATCTTTATCTTTAATCATTTCTCGTAACTCACTCCTTCATCACCACATTTTTCTCTCCTCTCTGAATGAATCCATCTGCTCTTCTGCAGGTAACTTGTGTTTTAGGTACATGTTCCTTGGAAGTAAAATACATAAGCTTATTAATTCTAAATATTTATTGAAGTAATATAACATCACAGTCTGTTGAAAGCAAGGAAGAAATATACCCACTATTCTATTCTATTCTAATAATGAAATAAATATTGTTTCTTTTTTTCCCATTTTATACCTTCTACTGCTAAGTGGAAATTCTGCATCAGCCACTGTGCTGAATCCTTCATACTCATTATGCTGACTACAACCATAGCAGTTCTGTGAAATAGATGTATAACTCCCATTTCACAGATGAAGAAGCTAAGGTTTAGAGAAGTAAGTTGCCTCAAGTCTGGCTTCAGGGATCACTTCTTAAGCATTATATTTTTCTGTCCATCTATCTTTCTCATGTTGTGTCACATTAGATATTTTCTTTTTTTTTAAGTTTTTTTTTTTTTTTAATTTATTCACACATACAAGGACCGGGGTACAGGCCAGATGCAGGGGAGGGTGAGAGGACTCACAAGAGACAGAGTGGGGATCAGGACAGGCAGACTGACTGAAATGCACTGCTGAGGGGAGCTGCAGGTGAGACAGGAGAGGTCTGCCATGCCATGTGGGATTCTTGTCAGCTGGCCGGGATCGAACCCATGCTGCAGAAGCTGCGCACAGCTTCACAGCACTGCGCTCAACTGCCTGTGCCACTAGGGGAGGCCCATACATCAGGTATTTTTAATGGCAGAATTTTGGATGAAAAAATTGTCCAGTTAACCATTCTCCAGCATGATTCCTTAGAAGGATTCCAATTTTTCACTATTTTAAACAACTCTGAAATGAACTCTTTTGATCAACGACTGCCATACATTTAGAGGACTGCCTTTTTTTTTCTTTATAGTACACTTCTAAAAATTGTTTCAATCAAGGAAATATTGGTAGATGTGATACATCATTAAAAAAAAAACCTGAGTTCTAGCTGGCATAATATATCAGGAATAAGGTTGAAAACTAAATGATGAACTAGAAAAATTTCCTGCACAAAATTTGACAAGAAAATGTTAACATTCTCTGTAAAGAATTTATATAAATGAATTAAAAATTCTCTTAGAGAAAATTAATATAAGAGGAGTATAAATGGCATTAAACACTTGAACTAATGTCCAGCCAAATCTGTAATTACAGAGATACTCATAACTCTATATGAAGACACCAGTTGTCTTCACTTATCTAATAGGCAACACCAAAAGACAACAAAACAAAACAAAAATGATGGCAATATCCAATTCACATAGTATTTAAGAAGTGATCCCTGGAGCCAGGACATGGAAAAATGTTTGCCACCATCATGTTGGTAGGATTAAAAAAACATATATGATTGTTCTAGAAGTTAATTTGTAATATATATCAAAATTTATAGCTGTCCTCTTTGACGTAGGACTTTCTCTTGTAGGAAGGAGAAAAGATCTTTACATACGATTTGAAATATGTAACTGTAGGACTGCACCCTCTGGACCTAACCTACTATATTTAGACAAGATTCTGTTACATTTAATGAATCACCAACATATGACATAAGACTCTGTGGAGCAAAAATACCTGTCTATTTTTTGTTCTTCCTATTGTGAAAAGTATGGGTATTTTGTGATAGACTATATTCATGAGGAACGTCCAACACAGTCACTCCAAAAATTAGGTTTGTAAAACAGAGAGATATTTTGGTCGCTTGAGAAATGAAAATTGGCATGCAAATCATCTGTCTGCTCTCACATGGAGAATGTAGAGCAGGCAGCTAAGCATACCATTAATGGTGCTCCCATCCAGAAGAAAACCTTCAAAAGACACAGTGTATCATAAACTCCATCCTTCTTGGGGGGGAGGGGTTATTATGTTTAAATCTAAATAATGTACTATCATATTTGAGACAAAATCAAATATATTACATTTTCTTGGAAAGAACCTCCAATGCCATCCATCACTGATTTTGTTTCATTCTGCTCATCTGAAAAAAATTTTCCAGAGGAAAAGACAAGAAATAATCCTGATAGCCAAATAATTGGGTGGACTTGGATTTTTGTCAAGTTCTTAAAGAAATAAATCCTGTGTTTTGTTAAGGGAATGAGTTAGCAAAATAGATTTGAAGGAATTGCCAGTATTTTTCTTAGGGCTGGTAAAACAGAAATGTGTTATTTCTTAATCTCACTCCTTTCTAAGGATATGTGTATGGGAGGTGGAGACAATGTTCTAGTAGTTGATTTGAATAGCCTCCTCATTTGTGTGGGTGTACTAGGTCTTTGACTTCTGTCTTTTAAAAAATCAATTTTATTTTTTCAGTTTTATTGAAAAATAATTGACATGCATCACCATATAACCTTAAGGTATACAGCATGCTGGTTTGAATTATATACATTGTGAAAAGATTACCACATAGGCTCAACTAACATCCATCTTTTTATGTTTTTATAATATTAATTAGTGTTCTTTTAGTTATACTCAAAGCATTTACTGTAATGCAGACATGGTGTTATTGAACTGCCTCAACATTTGCTTTTTTTCTGAGTCTTTATCTCTCTTTTATTTCTGAGTATGGAATTTAATCTAAGTAAAGAAAATGTTAATTGGGGCCTCCCTGGTGGTGCAAGGGGTTAAGATGCAACCTATGAAGCTACCTGCAGCCACTGCAGCACGAGCTCGATCCCCGGTCAGGGAGAAATCTACATGGTGCAGCAGAACTCTCCTGTCATGCCCGCTGCTCCCCTCAACAGTATATTTCATTACCTCTGCCTGTTCTGTTCCCCACTCTGTCTCTGGTGAATTCTCTCACCCTCCACATTTCTGGCCTGTACCCCAGTTCTTGTATGCATAAATAAATGAATCTTTAAAAAAAGAATATATTAATTGCTGGGTATAGAATTCTTGGTTGACAATTATTTCCTTTCAGTATTTGTAATATACCATCCCATTCTCTTGTGGTCTAAAAAGCCTCTGTTCAAAATTTATCCATAGTCTTAAGAGGGTTCTTTTGTATGCAAATTTTCTCCTTTGCTCCTTTTAAATTTCTTTCTAGGTTTTTGACTTTTGACAATTTAATTATAACATGTCTTGGCTCTCTGAACAACTTCCACTTCAGATCAAATGGTGTTTAAAGACAATTTCCATAGGAGGTGGGGCTGAGACCCAGCTCCCTTGTTTAGGTGGAAAGGGAAGAATGGCTCCAAGCTTTACCTATTTCCTGAATAAGCTCTCTAGTAGGGAGGGATGAAAGCCACTCTCAACTTTGGCTCTGAATCATTCCTTAGTAATAACTTTGCTCTGGACCAATTAGCTCTACCTACCTGCCTTTTAATTCAAGTACCCCTTGTCAAATAATCTGAAATCATCCTCAAATAATCTGAAAGCTAGAAAGATACAGCTCTAAAGTTACTCTGCACAGCTAAGGGAACTATAGTCCACCCTCCTCACCTGAGTCTGGACAAATCAGGCTCCAGGGCTAACAAAATAGCCCCTTCAAATTAGGCAGGTCTGCAACCCTCTGAGTTCCCTATTAGAGTGTATCCCTGATGTGATTCTGCAGGTGAGAAAAGCCACTGGTTGGGATTACTGCTTAGGCACTACACATATGAATTTGGTCTGCCAGCATCTATGTCATGGTTGTTGCAAGCTCTACCCCTTTATCAGAGTCCTAATCAGATTCCCTTGTGGTTGAGCCCTACAGAGTCCCCTTTCATCCTCACAGTGCAAGATCACAGTAGGCAATCCCACAAAATGACTGATTAGGCTGGGGTCACTGACTGTGCCCCTGCTCCCTTGGGACAGGGAGTTACTACAGAGCCTGGGTTCTGTGTTTCCATTGGAGGGACTGGAGGCTCAGGAGAAATCTTTCCTTGTGCTGCACTAGCCTGGGGGACGGGCAAAGTGGTCAACCTAAACAGGGAGAAGGGTCTTAGCCCCATCTCCTATGGAAAGTGTCTTTCAACCCCATTTGATCTGTTGTAATGTCAACATTACAACAACATTGTAGTTGCTTATTTTGCCCATCCATGTAGTCTTTCTTATTCTCTGAGGTGCAGGGAAATGCTTTAATTTTATAAATCTGTTCTAGGAGTCTCTAAGTAGAGTCTTGTTCTTGAAAAGTTGTAAATTGTTCTTATGAGGGGGAGCAAAGTCGGGAAGAAGCTAAATTGCCATCTTGGTGATGTTACTCCAAGTTCCATATTCTCAATCAAGAAGTTACTCAACAATCATTTGTTGAGTGTCTATTGTATGCCTTGTTTTTATACAAGTGCCAGAGTGCAACAAAATAAAACTTATCCAATTCTCTACATCATGGAACTTGTTTTCTAGTAGTAACTCAGAGGTAGGTTTGAACACAGGGTTGAATTGCTCTTCACAATTGTGTTGTTCAGGATGGACATGCCAGAAAACAGTGACAGTGATAGTGTTATGTTCATAATTTTGCTTTTTATCACCTTAAGATTTACATTATAGGTATGACTTTTTACTGCTCATTGAATGTTTAGATTTTGTAACTGTGTCTAAATTCGTAATGCATGTCACTTTTTTCCATTTTTTCCTAACAGGTCATTTTGCTAATTTAACTTTTACATAGAAGTTCAAAATGTAGTTGATTGCTCAGAAGTATTCAGTTTGGGACTCTATAACTGAAGATGAATTTGGAGAATGTGTTTTAAGTGAAAAAAAATAATAAAAATTATTAGGTAGTCAGGAATAAGAATCAGAATGAAAGAGTATAGGTGGTAAGATTACTTCATCAAAAGATGACAAAATATACACTAAAGTTAGTTTAATCTATTGTGCCTCATATTTTTGTCTTCTCTGTTAAGAAATTCATCTGCATTTTAAAACAATTCTTAGAATTCTGTTTAGAACTATTATACTTAGAACCCCTCTTTTTAAAACTCTTGTTCCTTACTTTTAGGGAACACTAGCACATACATATATAATATTATAAATTGTCTTGGATACAAAGTATGTGGTTACATAAATAAATGAGTGAATAACCACTCAAATGTCTTTATATGGAGAAAAAGCTGGTAACCAGATGTGTTTAGTTTGCACTCACAAATAAATAAGAGAAAATTGCTCCAAATTGCAGCCTAAAATATTTTGGTTTACCAATGTGTAATTACCAAGTTAAAAGTTTGTTCAATATTAGAGTGGGTCTTCATCTCCCAGGAAGGATTCAGTATGAGCCTTTCAGTATATTCCCCAGAAGCAAATAAGCACTCATGTGTTGCAGGACACTGGCCTTTCCCTGCTGTGCTACCTCTGATGTTTGTTTAGTTAGGAGTGATTAGGCCTCTGTATTTTTCCTGTTTTTCTGTTTATATTTGTGTGTGTGTGTGTTGTGCTTTCCCCATATCTTTAAAATGCACATTAAAAAAAATTTCCATGAGAAGGGGATGTTTTGTGCACATAAAGACTATTTGGAATTGCTTGTGTTTTAAATTATCATTCAGTGTTTATTAAATTAGTATTTATATCATAACAACAAACTTAGAGCTGCCACCTATACTTTTTATTTGATTGAAATTCAGTGAACCACAGGGATCTCTGCAAGTGAGGGAGCAGAGGCTTATGAACCATTGACCTCATGATCCTTCCACATGTCATAGCACTGACGAAGGGCGTAGGAACAGGAAGGACACTGAGCAGGTTTTCTATGATCCCATGCAGACTGGGAGAAGGAGGAGTACTGGAGCCCTCAGTGGCTTTTGCAGGCTTTTATTGGGATTTACCCAGTAAATGGCAGGTAGGGGTGCTGGGGGGCCAGGAGGCTGGCAGGCCTCCCAACCCCCAGCAAGTCTTCACTTTGGGCTCTCCAGCCTTCTCTCACGTTCTCTCTGCTCTTCTCATGGCTCTGCTCCTGCTTCTCTGCTTCTTTCTCTGCTTCTGCTGGCATCCCTGTGACACCACCTCTAAAAGCCCAGTCTCAGCCCAGGTGAATCCCATCTACCTATGCCCACACCCTACTCCAGGTGCCTGCCATCAGGCATGCATTCAGGACCTCAGGGTTCTGTCATCTATCCTAATGGCGGGAGGGCAGAAAAGCCTGATACTTTTTACCTTACCCTACAAAGGGGCAAGGAAATGATGTGGATATAAGTCCTGGCTTGCCACAAAGTTCCAAATTATGTCTGTTATTCTAGCTTAAATTTTAATAAGTCCCTTTTCATTCTGAAAAAGCAGTCCCAGTTTGCATGATAAATTACATGGTCATTCTATTTCTGTTGAACACCTCTGTGACCACACAAACTGGGTCCAGATGGGAAAGTTTCAGTTTAAACTTTAACATCTTCACTGCCTTTCTGCTCCTGCTGGGCCTGGTAGAATCTGTTTCTCAATTTTAAAGTGAGAGTAATGACATTAACCTACTTATAGTGGCTTCCAAGGAGGTCCCTTTGTATATTTTTACATTCTCTTAAAAATCATTGTTTTGATATTATATAGATTATCACTTTAAAAAAACCAACAATGAAGTAAAATTCATGAAATTAGGCATCCTTGAACAGAGTCCAATTTACAATTTAGTTACTTAAATTTATGATATATTAAAATTACGCACCTTTCATTTTAAGATTGCACATTTAAAACCAATTATTCTTTTTTCAGTCTTCTTAAATTTCATTTTATTTTTGTTTAATAAAATTGATAATCAATTTATCATTAATTTATAATACTATATAAATTTTGCAGGTACATCTTCACATACATGTGTGTATAAGTCTTAGCTTGTCCACCTCCAAAGTTCTAATAGAACTTCCCTCTATCAAGTTGATGTTCTCTACCCTTCCATCCCTACCCCCCTCTAGTAATCACAATATTTTTCACAAAGTCCAATGGTTATTTTTGTTTTGATTTGTAAGTTATTTTGCTTTGATTATTATAGATCACAAATGAGAGAAACAATCTGGTAACTGACTTTTACTTTTTGATATAAATATATCAAACCACTTAGCATAACCACTTCAAGTCCCATCCAAGTTGTTGCAGAAAGCAAGATTGTATCTTTTTAATGGCTGAGTAATAGTCCACTACAGTATATATCTGTACGGTAAAGAAAAATGTCAGGTTTTTCTGCCCTTCCGCCATCAGGATAGATGATGGATCCTTGCAGTCCTGAATGCATGCCTGATGGCAGGCACCTGGAGTAGGATGTGGGCATAGATAGATGGGATTTACCTAGGCTGAGACTGGGCTTTTAAGGGCGGCGTCATGGGGACGCCAGCAGAAGCAGAACGAGAAGCCAAGAAAGAAGTAGCAGAAGCCGAGAGAGAAGCAGAGAACGCTGGAGAGCCCAGATAGAGTGAAGACTTGCTGGGGGCTTGGAGGCCTGTCAGCCTCCCGGCCCCCCAGCACCCCTGCCTGCTGTGTATCGGGTAAATCCCAATAAAGGACCTGCAAAAACCACTGAGGACTCTGACTCATCCTTCACTCGGTCTGCTGGATCATAGAAAACCTGCACCGTGTCTATTCCTGCCCCTACAATATACCACATTTTTTTTTTACCCAGTCATCTGTCAATTAGCATTTAGATTACTTCTCTGTGTTAGCTATTATTAACAGTGATGCTATCAACATAGGGGTGCATAAATTTTTTCATATTAGTGTTTTCATATTTTTTTAATAAATACCCAGGAGAGGTATTGATGGGTCCTTTGGAATTTCTAATTTTAGATTTTTAAGGAATCTCCACGACATTTTCCACTGGGCCTGCACTAATTTACATTTCCTCCAACAATGAATTTCTTTTTTGCTGCACCCTTTCTAATACATTATAGGCCATCTATAAGGTAAATGAATCGATTAGGCTTTTATGCTGCTAACCTCTGTGGCTATGACTTGTGGACTTGAATGCAGAGGTGCTTAGGAGCTTCAGCGCAGTGAATGCATGTCTGATTCCTCCTCTCTGCCGGTCGGAGAGTGCCGACTCTGTGGGTGGGGGAGGGAAGCAGGGTTCTGCGCTTTCCTCCCTTCTAGTGTCCTCTTTTATGGCAACTTTCTTCTTCGGGCAGTTTGCTGGCGTCACCCGTTTATCTTCCGTGTCACCCGTTTATCTTCCGTGTCCCACTTCTCACTGGGACCTGCCGCTTTTCCTCCCTATTAACTTTTTTTAATGGGAGATCTTACTTGCAGCGTCTCCTCGCCGCCATGTTGCTCCGAATGCATGTCTGATTATAGACACCTGCAGTATGGTGTGGGCATGAGTAAGTGTATGCACCCGAACATGGAGGCTGAGGCTTTAAGGGTAGAGTCTCAGAGACAGGGATGGAGGACAAGACCTTGAGAGAACACCAGAGAAAGCCCAAAGTAAAAAAGGATGGATTTTCTGGGGGCTGGGAGGCCTGCCAACCAACATCTCATAGATGTGATGTGTTATCTCAGTGTGGTTAATCCAAGATTCAATTACCTACTTTAAAATGGAATCACAAGGAAAATCTGTCAGAATCTCAAGGTACAAAAATTTTTATCAATTTTGAATGGATTAATGTTGGATTTAAAACATAATTTTAATATTATAGGTTGGTTTATTTTTTAGCTATTTACTTTAAGTCTTTTCAAGGTTGGAAATACCAAAGGCAATAGTTTTAATGTTGAAAAACTTATTATCTCCAAAATGGTGGATTTACCATCCCAGAAGAAATAGGTAGATCTGCAAAATGGTAGAACTTGGTTTTTGTGAATTTCATTTACTTATGCTGGGTAACGAATTAACCCCAACTTAGTGATCTGAAACAATCATCTTATTATGTTCATTAATTCTGTTGGTCAGGAGATGGCTTGTCTTTGCTCCATCATTATTACAATATCTGGCACCTTAGCTTTGAGGAATAGGCAGGAGTCACAGGCAGGCAAGTTCTCTCTCATGTCTGAATCTGATCTAAGATGACTCTCAGGTTGGGTTTAGCTAGTATGTTTGATCAGAGTTCCTATATGTGCCCACTTCTTTTGGCTTGGTCTTCTTTCATCTTAGCATCTGGGTTCTAGGAAGAAGATTCCTGAAGTAAAGCAAGTATTCCAAGGGAAACATGTGGGAACTACATGGATTTTTACTACTTAGTCTCAAACATTATATGACATCAATTTGTGACATTCTGATAATCAAAGCAGTTACAACTCTGCCCAGATTCAAGGAAAGGGACATAGACCCCATTCTTTTCATGGAAGGGATGTTAAATTAGTTGTACCCAATTACAAAGAAAATTCTACATTCTGCTAGATCTTTTTTTTTTTTTAAGATTTATTTATTTATGCATACAAGAGCTGAGGTACAGGCCAGAAGTGTGTGTGGGGTATGTGTGTGTGAGAGGATTCACCAGAGACAGAATGGGGAACAGAACAGGCAGACTGATTAAAGTACACTGCTAAGGGGAGCAGTGGGTGAGACAGGAGTGGTCTGCTGCGCCATGTGCGTTGCTCCCTGGCCGGCCAGGGATCGAACCTGTGCTGCAGTGGCTACAGACAAATTCATAGGTTGTGTCTTAACCCTTGTGCCATCAGGGAGGCCCTCTGCCAGATCTTTTTGATGAAAATATGAGAAATTGGACTTCAGATACCCACAGCAATCCTTCTTCCACTCAAATAGGAAAATGGGACCACTTTACAGTAGCTCGGAAAATAGGAGCCTCTAAGTTTATAGCTTTCAGATATTTTACAATCCTCTCAATGCCAGGTAGTCTCTTAATTTCTCTATGAATTTTCAAAATTTTGACTGATTTGCCTAAATTCAGTAACTTCTACCCTGGTTACTTTCTCATCTAATTATACTCCACTAATCAATTTTCTTTCTCACTATTGGTAACTGTATTAAGACTTCCTAATACTCTTTTTCTTGACAAAGTAGTTGTTCAGATTTTAATTTTCTTTGATTTTCCCCCTTTATTTTCTCTTTTCTATTAACTTAGACACATATTCATTGAAAACATCAGCAGCAGCACCCCACAATGTATGTTTGAAAGTATGAAGCATCTATTTGACTCCTTTCTCCATTCCTTACATCTTCTGATTTTTATTGTCTTGCTTATAGTAAGGAAAAGAAAAGTGATTCCACATCATATATCCTCCAACACTTTTAAAATATATGCCACCCAATATATGCCACCCAAAATATATGCCTGGCCCAATTTTCAGCAACAAGTTCTCATTATTTTTTTCATTTACTATAGTGAACTAGCAAAGCATTTGGCAAGCAAATGGTTAAACTGCTAATCTCTCAGGAGCTTTCTTAGCCCTATGAGTAAACAGTCATAAGAAGGTTGTGTAATACTCAAAAAATAATAGTCTAGGCTTTTGCAGAGATGTTTATTAAGGAGCTAATTATCCTCATCCCCAAGTTATTTCATTATAGTTCTTAAGAGCATCATTTTGGAGAACAAAGTGAAATTGCAGTTAACTAAATGCTAGCATCTGTTTAATTGTTCCAAATTTACAAATGTGGTGATTTGTAAAAATTCTCTGGCATGATATAATGTTTATCAATCTTTGTAGCTATAATCATAATTTATTAATTCACTCATTTATTTGTTTTTTTTTCAGTTAACCATTTATTAAGTGCTCATTAATTTGCTGCACCTAACTTGTGTATAACAAAGATAAAATAATTACTGAAATTTTTGTTGAAGTAATTTACTTAAATATAAAATAAAGCAGCTTTGATCTCTCTTTAATACATGTTGGGTCTTAAACCAATTTGGGGATTTTGTCTATTGATATGCATATCTAATAGGGAAATAACAACTAGGATGTTTCAGGGACCCACTAGACCCACTTCTCAGTTAGGCCTGAGCTAAAAAAAAAATCCATTGATCCATTGATTTTATATATATATATATATATATATATATATATATTTCATGACCATGTTGGATCACAATCACATTTTTGGTCTCTAGGCATTAGTGTCAATTCAGAGTAAGTGACCAGTAATCCCAGAAAAGTCTAATTTTTTTTCCCCCATTTCCATGTATAGGAACCCCTATGACCCTGGTAAAAGGTCATAGTTCACTTTGTGGAAGGTCAGGATAAAGATAAGCAGTATGGATTTGGCAATATAGCAAGCTCCTTCCTCAAGGGGACCCAGATTCCCTTTTATTTCAGGGTTCAGAGTTCGTAAGCTAGCTATAAGTCTGGAAATTGATAGGATGCCTTCACACTCTGTTTTGGTGATTCAAGTTAGGCTTCTGTTCACTAGATCTACAACTTTTCTGGTTATATAGACCAAGTAAGAATTTAATAAACTATCAATCTTTATATTTTCTAGGGACCCCAAGGTCAATTAGCCAAGACCACAGGTCTCTGCAAGTGAGACTATTCTGCCTGCCCTGTCTTTTGTGGTTAAGTGTCACCACTTTGTACCTGCCTCCAGGGATCCTATTTTTTTCCCCACTGCATTTAAGGATCCCATTTTGAGTAGCATTTCCCACTATAATTTCTGGTCTACAGAAGAAACTGATTAGAAGTTCTTCAAGGATGCTGGGATATCCACAAATTTATTTCTCACGGAAGTGGTGAGGATGTATTCTCTGGACCCTTCCGTGTTGGGTATGCAGGTTTGCCTGATAAATTTGCTCTAAGTTCTCTTCTATATGCTAGCTCTTTAAAAATCTTACTTCATTATTTATTTTACTTGTGTCAAAAAACATAAGGGTTAAGATAGGTTATTGTAATTTTCATTGGAAAATTTTGGAAGTGGGATTATTTATCCCCAGTCAATTAAAAAAATGTGGAATGCATTGAGATTCCTTTAATAAAGTGACACAGTTGAATATACCATCTGTTACAATTCAAAGGCAGAAAAATATAGAAAATTATTGGGGAAAAGGAAGATATATCTCTTTTTTTAGTTTTCTTTAATCATTTGCTTTTATTTTTTCTACTTAGTTTTTTTAGTAGAAGCAATTTCTGGACATATATTTAAGAATTCTGAATAGGTTCATGATTGTAACTGATTTTAACTAACATGATCCCTTACTTTAAAGGTAGCAGTGTTTTGCCTATATTTTTGTGGTAGAAGCATATTATGTCATTTTGGCATGGCCATAAGTATAATGTTAAGTGATTTCTTAGATTTAGGTGAATGCAGTTAATACTTGAAAATGACAAAATGATAAGGATTAAACTATCTACTAATAGTTTTTCACTGAGAAACTGCAACTCTTATTTATTTGCATTTATGTGTATTTATATATTTATTCAGAGTTAAATAATAAAACCATATATATTTATATTGTATAACAATTATGTAATAAGTTATCAATTTTAAATAATTTTGAACTTTTGCACATTTGTCTTTAAAATCAGATATTATATTCTAAACTATGAATATATAAATTTGTAGAACTCTCCACTCATGAGACTGAGAAAGGTACCATTCTTAATAAAATGCTTTATCCTCCCATGGGGCTAAATAAACAAAACACCTGCTTCAATCTATTTGCTTTTCAGGATACACTAATTATGCATCTGAAACAAATTACAGTATTTTCTTAAATAAGAAAGAGTACTTATGATAAGTGGAATTTTGTCACCTTCCTTTATTACTGAAATGTATTACTATTAACAGGAAAATTCCTAAGTGCCTATATAATTATATGATGTCAGTATAGATGCATATATGTAGGGTCTATATAAGGAGTTCCAAGCAAAGAAACTCTTCAGGAATTTAGAACTCACAAAAGATTAAAAGCATTAATCTTTAAGATAAATTACTAGGGAAAGTTATAGATTCTCTCTTTGGAAATTGTTTTATTTTTGTAATTTTTAAATAATTTAAAAAATATTTTTAATTAAGGTAACATTGGTTTACAACACTGCATATGATTCAAAAATACAGGCTCCTATCTCTTCAAGAATATGTTTCCACAACACACCTACCACAAGGCACTCATAGTCTTTTACCATAGTCCAGATGAGTATTTATAGTTACTGTTTTAATATCTTAGAGATATCTGAAGATGGTGAAATTCGTTAAATAGCTTTCCCTTTCATCAATGAAATATTTATTTCATGAATCTACAAAATGGGTAAATGGAAACAAATAGGAAATATAAAGCAAAAAAGTAAAAAATTAGATCTATGACAATCCTAAATCTGGAAGTGAGACATTGAAGTTTTTTTCCCAATATTTTTCTTTTTCTTTTTTTTTTTTTTAAGATTTATTTATTTATACAAGCACTGGGGTATAGGCTGGAGGCGGGAGGGTGAGAGAATCCACCAGAGACAGAGCAGGGAGCAGAACAGGCAGAAGGACCGAAATACACTCCTGAAGGGAGCTAGCAGGCGAGACAGGAGAGGTCTGCTGCACCATGTGGGAACCTCCCCAGCTGGGCAGGAATCGAACCGGTGCCGTGGAGGCTGCGGGCAGCTTCACAGTGCTGCACTCAAACCCGCTGTGCCACCAGGGAGGCCCCCCAATATTTTTCTTTAAACTGTGTCTTTTGTGTATCTTTTGCTCACAGACATTTAATATATACCAATATATTTTGCATAACTGAAATCATACTGTGGCTGTTCCCATTCTTCATTAAAATTACCATACGTATTTTCTCACGTTGTTATTTTGAAAATGTAACTATGATTTCTGCCAAAGAAATTTCCTTTTTATGGATACATCTTCATTTCATAGAGCATTTCCCTAATATTAGTATGGATGTCTAGTTCAATTTCAGCCCTATATATAGTCACTGTCCCCAATTTTATTATAATAATTTCCTTGCTTACCTGCAACACCTATGTGTGCATTGAAAATACTGTGGATTGGTTTTCCCTGATTTTAAAGCTAATATAAATGGAATCATACTGTTTATATTATTTTGTGCAGGACTTCTTCCACTAACTTTTCTATTCATCTATATTGTTGCATGAAGTTTTAGTGCATTCTTTGTGTTTGCTCTAATGTATGCCATTGTATGACTATGCCATAAGCTATTTATGTGCTTTGGCTCTTTATCTTCCTGCTTGTGGTTCTTACAACTAGTTCTACTGTGCATACCCTTGTGCATGTCTCTAAGTGAACATATGCATATGTTTTTGTTGGCTATGTAACTAGGATGGAACTACCAGATTATAGGGTAGGTGTATCTTCAACTATAGTTGACAATGTCACATTCTTCATCAAAATGGTGATATCAGTTGCTCCCCTAGCAGTATAAGATCCAATTCTTTTATAATATAGCCAATTTTATTATATTGCTAGTCATTTTCAATGTCTTCTGCTCTATGGCAATGTAGTCATCTCTTATTATAGTTTTAATTTGCATTTTATTGATGATTAACATTATTTTATGTTTTTGATAATTTTAAAAAGTATCTCTTAAGTCTCTGTCCCATTTAAAATATATTTAAATTTATTTTTGCTGACTTCTAGGCATTTATTTTCTGAATACAGCTCTTTCTTAGTCATATACATTATCAAATTTCATACTTGATATTTAATTCTATGAAGCAATTATTTTATTACCATGAAGTTATCCTCCTGCCTACATTGTTTCTTTTAGAAGTTCATTGTCTATGCAAATTTTGTTTTTGGGGGGGAAATAGTATGTCTCACCCTACCCCCACCCTTATACTGCTATACTTTCTAGTTGCTTTTGGATCTAATATAATGTACTCAGGTGTATTTTTCTCTGTATTTATCTAGCTTTGCATTTGATGGGGTCATTTAATCTGTAAGTTAAGGCTTCTGTTAGTTTTTGAAAATTCTTAGCCTGAATATTTCATTTTTTATTTTTCTGTGGCAATTTCTCCCTTTTCTGGCAATTTCTCCCAGTCATGTGGCTGTCTGCTTTACGTCTCTTACTTTTTACTCTATATTTTTCATCTTATTTGGCTCTCACAATTTCACCCTGAATCATTTCTTTTGGCATATATCTTAAGTTGTGCTTAATATTCCATTCATTGACTTGTTAATTTTAGCATTTTTTTTTTCTTCTCTTTCCTTTTTTTTTTTTTTTGAGTAGAAGACCGAGGCTAGAGGTGCAGTGGATGAGAGGACTCACCAGAGGCAGGGTGGGGAGCAGAACAGGCAGATCTATGGAAACACACTGCTAAGGGGAGCAGCAAGGGGAGACAGGAAAGGTCTGCTGTGCCAAATGTTGGTTAGCTCCCTAGCTAGGGATCCCTGGCTGGGGATCTAACTCAGGCTGTCACGGTGATAGTGCTGAGACTTAACTCCTAGACCATCAGGGAGGCCCCCTGGGATTAATTTTTTCAATCTGCAAAGTCACTTGACATAGCTTCCAGTTCTTTGTTTAAAAACCTTTTTTTTGGATATTAGACTGAAACCCTAATATGTGATAAAAAACATCATGTTCATTTTGTTATCTCCTTATAATCCTGATTATTTTTTGAGGAAATGTTGTGCTTGAAAACATATTTATTCGATAACTAAGATGATATTATCTTCCGTGAAAGGGAATTTTCATTTGTTTATTCCACGTGGTGGAGGCACTGGCGATCCTGGATCATCTTAATCTAGTTTTTGGAATGGTAGATGGCAAGAAGCTCAGATGAGTTTGAGAGGATTAGTTTATAGCAGATTCACCCTTACTTGTTTGATTCCTCAATGGATGAGGGACTCAGCTTATATTCTTTTAGTTCTATCCAAAGGACTGCTCAGTTTCACAGTTTCCTCTTCTACTTATTAACAAATACTACTGTGAAACCTGGCTCTGAGTGCTAATACCACATCTCTAAAACTAGTCTTACCCTGAGATTACCCTATTGGTTCTCCGTTAGTTTTTAAAGTTTTCCCTGACTTCAAGCACATTTTTTTCTTCTTTTCTTCAGGTAATTATTATATCAGCCAATATACTGAAATAAGAAAAAATATAAACAATTTAAAAAATGTTCTTCTAATATTAATGTCTACAGTTAAGGCATTTCTTACACATTGAAAGAACAGGCAAATTTTCCTATAAGATTTAGGACTGTGCCAGATACTATCCTGAACTAAAGATTCATATTAACTAGTCAATTAATTGTTAGCTCCTCAGTTGGAAAAAAGAAAATTTTAAGAGAAGCAGAATAGAAAAGAAGACACTTGAACACAATATGTAAAAATTTAAATAAAAATAGCAAAATTCCCTAAGCCTCTCTTTTAATTATAGATTAAATTTTTAAAAAGAAAAGGTAAAGAGACTTAGGAAAATTTTCAAGCTGTGTTGTAGAGTAACCTAAATCCTGAAATAAAGGAATCCTTTCCCTCTGTTTTTTGAAAATGACCTTAACTCTGAAGTAGGGAATCTAATAAGAAAAAAAATTAACATGAAATTGCCAATTTAGGAAGTATCCAATAGATATTCTTAAAAATAAAGAAGCTATAAATCAATGTAGCTAATGGTTCTCTAGATAAAATATTTTTGAAACTAAAATTAGCTTTCTAAGATTTTGAGACCTATATTACAGATCTTATAAGCAAAAGGGTCATTGCAGGAACCAGTGTTTACTATTGGCTAATAAAAAAAGAACGACTATCTAAAATCTCAATATTATGACATAATCTTAGATGGACATTAGAAGTAATTATCAAAGAATATGTATTCTTTTGGAATATACCTTCAAATGTAAAATGTAGGATCTCTTCCAGATAAAATATTCTAAAGTTCCCATGTATATGAGGCTATGTAATATGAACTTTAATATACTCTCACTATAAATGATTCTAGAAATTTCCAAAGACTAGTCAACATTCAGAATCTGTATGGGTAAAAGTGTCCACAGACAAGGCATATCACAAAGTTCTGGATCACATGAACCTTTCTTTATATTCAAACACAAACAGTTAAGTCATCTGTAGTCTCAATAACATGACATACATTAGAGAATCCTCAAGTATGAAGCCTGTCTCTTAATTCAGTAGTCAGTGCCCAGCCCCCTTGTCTGAGAACAATTACATGCATCAACTAAATTACTGAAAGCACCTTCAGAACTTATATAGACTTTAAATCTAGTGTAACCACAGATAGGAAATTCTTACTGCTATTGGAAATCATCCAACATTTTTATACAAGTTGATTAACTAATTAGGAAATATTGCTACCCTCCCCTGTATTATACTCTGCTGTTGTAACTCTCTTAATTCAACAGCCCCATCACACTCAGTGGAGAGGAATCCATTCTTACGAATTTTTGGACACTCCAATATCAAATAATACCTTAATATTCTTTGTTGATGGATCTTACATTTCTAGTAAGAGCAAAGTAGAGTACCAGTCTTGATCTTTAAGTTGTCCAATTTCTCACTTTTATTTTATTTTTATTGAAGTAATATTGCTTTATAACATTATGTAAGTTTCAGGTATGCAGCATTGAAAACCATTACATGTATATACTGCATTAAATTCACCATTAAAAATCCAGATCTATCCTTCACCTTGCAATTGTCCCTTTTAACCTGATTTACTCACCTACCTTCCCCTTTCCCTTCTAATAACTACTAATTGGCCTTGTAGTCTAAAAGTTTTATTTATAATATGTTTGTTTGTTCTGCATACCATATAAAAGTGAAAGCATGCAGTGCTTGTCTTCTCCTTTGGCTTATTTCACTAAACATAGTACCCTGTAGGCATATCCATGCTACAAATGGCAGGGTTTCACTCTTTTTTTTAAATAGCTGAGTAGTATTCCTCTGTGTGTGTATGTATATATCACCTTCTTTATTCATTTGTCAGCTCATGGGCACTTAGGTTGTCTCCAGCTTTTTGTTATTGTAAATAATATTGCAATAAACATGGGGGTGGGAGGGAATGCATATATCTCTTCAAATTAGTGGTTTTGTATTATTCAGTTAAATGCCCAGAAGTGGGATAACTGATTGTATGGAATTTCTATTTTTAATTTTGTGAGGACTGTCCGTACTGTATTCCCATAATGACTGCACCAATTTACATTCTTACTAATAGTGTTCAAGGGTTTCCTTCTCCCCACAGTGTCTTCAACACTATTGTTTCTTGCCTTTGGACAACAGCCATTCTCACAGGTATAAGATAACTCATATTATTTGGAGTTGCATTTCCCTAATAATAAGAGATGATAAACATCTTTTTTTAAAATGTGGCTACCGGCTAGTTATATTGGTTTCTTGTTGTGTTTTATGAGTTTTTTATATATATATTTTGGATATTAACCCCTTGTTGTATGTATGATGTACAAATATATACCCAATTTAAGTAGGTTGTCTTTTCATTTTGATGTATATCTTTGTGCAGAAATTTTTAGTTTGATAAAGTCCCATTGGATTTTCCTTTTATTTCCCTTGCTATTGGAGTAGAATCCTCAAACACATCTCCAAGGCTAATGTCAAGAAATGTTTCCCCTGTGTTTTTGCCTGTGTATTTTATGATTTCAGATCTTATATCCATGTCTTCAGTCCATTTTGAATTAATTTTTATATATGGTGTTAGTGATATAATTTCATTCTTTTGCACATTTTTTAAATTATTTATTTTTATACAAGAGCTGGGGTACAGACCAGAGATGCAGGAGGGTGACAGGATTCACCAGAGACAGAGTGGGGAGCAGAACAGGCAGACTGATTGAAATACACTGCTGAGGGGAGCAGCGGGCGAGACAGGACGGGTCTGCCATGCCATGTGAAATTCTCGCCGGCTGGCTGGGATTGAACTCGCACTGCAGAGGCTGAGGACAGCTTCACAGCGCTGTGCTTAACCCACTGCGCCACCAGGGAGGCCCTCATTCTTTTGCATATTGACTGTCCAGTTTTCCCAGTATCAAATACACCTTTCTTGCTTCATTGTTTACTCTTGCTCCTTTGTCATATGATAATTGTTTGTATATGTGTGGTTTTATTTCTGAGCTTTCAATTCTATTCCACTGATCTGTATTTCATGTTTTTATTCCAAATACCATGCTATTTTAATTGCTGTCACTTTGGAGTACAGTTTGAAGTTAGTGAACTTCCAATTTCTTTTTTTTTTTTTTTTTTAGTTATGAGTGTTTCATTATTCTGGAATGATTTAACTCCAGTACTGACAGAGATGTGACCAAAAAACTCTCAACAGAGTGGGCAAAGGGATAAAAGAACCCACCTCTCTCTCCAACCATCCTCTTTGGGAAAGACATTTAATGATAGTAACTGCAATCTTAGAAATAAAATACATATACACTTTGTTCACTAAGCAGGATTGTATACCACTGTTACCTGAATTAACATTATGCATGAGAACAAAACAATTTATAGCTAAGTAAAAGAAAAGACAATCTGGTTATTTCACATAGACATAGGAAATTGTTGGCACTTATCTCTCTCCCACACTTATTTAAATATAAAACTTATTTGTCTCACTATTGTTCAATGTCTATTGCATAGAATGCTAAATGCTGCTGGGTAGTCACTGTCCTGAGAGATGTTTCTACAAATGATATAAGCAGAAGTAAAATGAAATCACACTGACTGACTCTCAAGCTAAAAAGCTGTTCATTTTAAAAAAAATGTTTACATGTGGTGAAGACTTGAACAGTCACTGATAATTTCTTACATAGTTATGCCTGAATGAAGACAAAAGGAAGCAAATTTAGGAAAGACTAATAATTCTATAACCATGGAATATATAGTCCTCAAAACAAATATTAAAGTTGTTCAAGCAATCAATTCCAACTGAAGTCAGCAAAGAAGCTTTTGCAAATCAACCTATAAGGAATATATGTATATCTGCATATATATTCCTTATTGTATATATTATTCCATATATATATTATTTAAGACATTCCAATTTACCGATCTACTAGCCCTTAACTAATTGTTTCCTATTTAGTTTTCTTCTTAACCTGATTTCCTTTGAGAATGTAAAAGTTGCTTTAACTGCTTTACACAAAATAAAAATTTTCTTCATGGTTATCAGACAAATTGGCTTATCTTCCTACTTCCCCAACCATTTCACAAGTTTTAAGAGTTTTAAAATTGTAGCTCTATCACATTTGCTGCAACTAAAGGCAATTTGATGTGTATCTCACAATATTATTTTCCTTTGTCATCTTTCTTCTGCTCCTTTTTGTGTCTTCTTTTACATTAACTGGATTTTTAAAATTATTTTTGTTTTTATTCTATTGGCATTTCAAATATACCTCCTAGACTTAAGAATCTCATTCTTAACATCTCAATACATGAGGGAAGAGAGATTGATAGGGTTTAAAACATTTTTTTTTTTTAAAGAGAAGAATAAACTGAGAAGAATCAGTCTTCCTGACTTGAAGACTTATTATACAGCTATAGTGTTAAGTCTGTTTATTGGTGAAGGGATAGACATAGATTAATGGGAAAATAATAAAAAACCCGAAAGTAGACCCAAATGTACCCAACCAATTTTTTAAAAAGATTTATTTATTTATTTATACAAGCACTGGGTACAGTCAGAAGTGCGGGAGGGTGAGAGGATTCACCAGAGCCAGAGCAGGGAACAGAACAGGCAGAAGAAGAAATACACTGCTGAGGGGAGCAGCGGGCATGGCAGGAGAGGTTTGTCGCGCCATGTGGGACCCTCGCCGGTGGCCAGGGATCAAACCGGCGCTGCAGAGGCTGTGGGCACCTTCATAGCCCAGCGCTCAACCCCTGCGCCACCAGGCGAGGCCCAGTACCCAACCAAATTTTGACAAAGATGCAAAAACAATTCAATGCTCATGAAGAAAATTTTGAGAATTCTTTATATATCCTATTTTTAAATTTTTTAAAAAATGTTCATACATCATTGTAGTCCCCATAGTTTTCCTGCCACCATATCACCAATGAACCATCACCATATTCCCTGGTGTTATTCCCTCCCCTGTTTTAACCACACTCCATGCCCCTCTTTTGCTATTGGCCAACAGGCATATGAAAAAATGTTTAATATCACTAATTATCAGGGAAATGCAAATAAAAACCACAATGAGATAGCACCTCACTCCAGTGAGAATGGCCCACATAAAAAAAAAATAGAAACAACAAATTCTGGAGAGGATATGGAGAGAAAGGAACACTCTTACACTGCTGGTAGGAATGTAAACTGGTCCAGTCACTATGGAAAGCTGTGTGGAGGTTCTTCAGAACACTAAAAATGGATCTACAATAAGATCTAGCAATTCCACTCCTCGAAATCTACCCAAAGGACACAAAAACACTAATTAAAAAAGAAACTTATACATCTGTGTTAATTGTATCATTATTTATATATTCTAGAATACTAGTTTTTTGGGGATAAGTGTTTTGCAAATATTTTCTTCCATACATTACTTATCATTTATTCCTCTTGAAAGGATCCTTCATAGAACACAAGTTTTTACCTTAATAAAGTTTAGTTTATCATTTTTTCATTTATGGATTGTGCTTTGGTGTTTGGTGTTTGTTGTTTTGGTGTTTGGCTATAATCTTTTTTTCTAGTTGTAAATCTCAAATATTTTCTTGAATATTTTTTTCTAAAAGATTTATGACATTGTTTACAGTAAATTTTGTGATCCATTGTGAATTAGTTTTTGTATAAGTTGTGAGACTTTTACTGGGGTTCTTTAAAAAAGAAATCCATATGTCTATTCATTTGCTCCAGCACATTTATTGAAAGGTTATTTGACTATGATGTATTTTGGAGTTTTCTCAGATTCTTGAATCTGTAGTTTTATATTTTTGTAAAATTTTGATAAGTTTAGTTCATTAAAACTTTGACATATATTATTTTTGGCATATCCATTTTCTTCTTTTTCCAGAATTTCAGTGACTAGAATGTTAGATCATGGTTATAGCTAGTTTTTCTAGTATATTCATCTATTCAGATTGTATAATTTCTATTGTTCTATATTCCATTCTACTAATACCCCCATTCCCACCATACTACAGTTGTGTCTATCCACTGAGATTTTTATTTTACCTATTGTATTTTGTGGTTCCAACATTTTCATTAGCTCATTTATATATCTACTGTATCTTTGCTGAACTTTTCTAGTTCTTAGCTGTGACTTGTATTAAGTGTATTTTCATTTGTATTAAGTGTATTCATAATTGCCTGATGAAGTATTTTGATCATGGATGCTTTATAAATTTTTGCCTGATAATTCTAACATGTCTGGTATTTTGATTAACATAAATTGTCTTTTTAAATTCCTGGTTCATGGAATAACCAAGGATGTTCAATTGAAATGTAGACATGCAAGATATTATATTATGGAGGTCTTTATTTCAACTTGCTTCCTCCATCACTACTTTGGCAGGGAAATTGGTTGCTACCTCATGATCACCAGGTGGGGTTAGAAGCTGAGATTCTACACATATACTCCTATAACTCAAGGTTATAGGCTTTTCCTTCCTACTGGGTTGAATGTGAGTTATGGGCCTAAGTCTTCATTGATAACCCCTTGGCCAGGAAGAGTAACAGTGCCTCGTTGTTCCTCCATCACCACTACAAACACCATGGAGAGAGAGCAGCCTCATTACTGGGTATGGGTAAAGTCCTGATTCTCCTCTATGCCTCTTCTGTCTCCATCCCACGGGATATATGGAAGATACCCCATTATTGCTGAATGGGACCAAAGCCAGGCTCCACACATCATCTTCACTGACATTCTGGGGTGGTGGGGATGACAGTCCTGGATTCCCATTCAGCCTTCTGCAGGAGGTTTGGGTGATTTGTTATAGCTGGTACCCCCACTCATTAAATCCATAGGGTCTCCACTTATTAAATCCTTATTGATTGTATGCTATGTGTCAGGCCTGGTTCTCAGAGCTTCATAAGCATTTAACCATGTAATCCTTACAACAACTGAATTACTATTATTTACTACTATACTTTTTACTATTGTAATAGTTAATATTATTTGAACACAGAGAGGTTAAATAACTTGCCCAATATCAAAAACAGTTCTGTAAGGGAATATCAAGCTATATACAACTCTGTCCAGCAGAAAGTGAGTGAAGTTTTTCTTAGGAGTGGCAGTGAGGAGCAGTAGAAAAGCAATAAGAATGTAGCAGCCAAACTGTGTATTTGATAAAGCCTACTCCAGCCAATGAGAAAATATCTTAGCTGATCAATACATCTGGTGCAGCTGCTAAACTAAACATAGAAAACGCAAACAGTAAAAACTTCCCTGAAAGGTATATATTAATGGCTCTTTCCTCTCTCAATTCAAATTGCTAGATCACTGCATTGATAGTGGTAATCTACTTCAGCTGCTTTCCAGCTAGAGATCTGAGAGAATTTCAATAGCACTCCAAGAATGAGTATAGAGACCAATCCTTCTACATAATATCAGGCCAAAATAGAATGCTCATTATATGCCCATCATTCAAAACTGACCAGTAATCTGCTAGAATATGTGTGTGCACACATGTTCATACAAGGAAAAAATGAGTCTGCAAAAAGATTCAGTATCACAGAAGAAGAAAACACAGCACCTAATAACCAAAGCAGCATAATTTTCAAACAGATCCACAATGAATAATGTCTAACATTTAAAGTGTACCTACTTTGTGTGAAGAACAAAATTTAAACAACCCTTTTAAATGAGAAATGAAAGATGAGATGATAGGACAACCAACTGATATGAAAATGAAGACTGACTAGAATAAACTGAAATAAATAAGGAGTTGAATGATGATATTGAAAAGATGCTTGTAAGGAAATACTATCGAATGTGAAGGGAAAATAGCATAAAAAACATCACAGTTGAAGAAGTGAAGAGCAAAATTGATTTTCTCTAATATTTTATCAAAGCTGAAATTCAGTGTATGTCTTC